>NC_141689.1:1602453763-1603938429 GCF_964263255.1 Lissotriton vulgaris
GGTCCTGCAGATTTTTAGCTCTCCTATATGTTAGGATAGGGTGGTTACCCATTTTTTCTCCTATTACTGGGTCCAGTTGTAAAAGCTTCCAATTTCTTCTTAGTATTTGATTCAGTTGTTTGGTCTCTTGACTGTAATCCGTTATAAACCTGATCGGTTCCTCTTGTGTTGGTCCTGAGATCTCTTTTGGTTTTAGGCACTCTTCCCTTGTTTTTGAATTGGCCTTTTCCCAACATAGTTGAGTTGCTCGTTGATTATACCGTCTCTTGTCAAAGCGTTGCTTGGCGATGTTGCTTTGTTTTTGCCATTGTTGCTCCTCACTGCAAATTCTCCTTAAGCGTAAGAATTCCCCATAGGGGATGCTTGTTATGAGCGACTGCTGATGGAAGCTGGTGGCTTCTAATGTTGAGTTTGTCGCAGTGCTTTTGCGATGAAGGGTGGTTTCCATTAGATTGTTTCGTATGTACACTTCTGTGTCTAGGAAAACTGCTGTATCTTGACTGATGTTATGAGTGAATTTAATGCCAGGGGTGCTATTATTTAAAATTTGAAAATATTGCAGAAATTTGTCTTTTCCTCCGTCCCACACAATGAACAAGTCATCTATAAATCTTTTCCAGACTTTAATATGTTGTGTGAACGTTTGTAGATTTATGTTCCATGCCACTGTTTCCTCCCACCAACCCATGGCGGTGCAGGCATAATTGGGGCTAAAGGAAAAGCCCATGGCCGCTCCATTTTTCTGTTTGTACATAGTTTCCCCAAACACGAATACATTGTTTTCAAGCAAATATTTAATCATGTCAAGCAGCATGATGTTGTGATGTTGGTTATGGATGTTCCGTTCCTGGAAGGCGCATTGGCATGCCTCAAGACCCATGTTATTGTCTATGTTTGTATATAATGCGATTACATCCATAGTAATCAGGATGTAGTGTGGCTGCCATTGTATTTGTTTCAAGTTACAAAGAAAGTCCGTGGTGTCTTTTATATAAGACTTTAGAAGCTTCACATGTGGGCTCAGATAGAAGTCTATAAAGTTAGATATGGGCTCCAGTAGGGAACCGTTGGCCGACACAATTGGTCTCCCTGGTGGTTTCGTGGCGTTTTTGTGGATCTTAGGCAGAAAGTATATGGTAGCTGTCTTCGGGAAATCCACTGTCAAATATTTTTTCTCATCAAAGTCTAGGAGTTCTTCTTTTTCCCATTGTAATATCTTTCCATCTAATTCTCTCTTAATTTGATCCATTGGATTTTTGTTTATTTTTTCATAATAGTGCAAGTTGTTCAATTGTTCCATCGCCTCAGCAATATAAAGTTTTCGGTCCCATAGCACTATGTTCCCGCCTTTGTCGGCCGCTTTGATCTCAAAAGTGTCATTGTTCCGTAATGAGTTTAAGGCTTCTCTTTCACTTTTAGATAGATTATCTTTAGTTTGGTTGTTTATTTTGATGTTATATAGGTCGTGAATTACTGCCTCTTGAAACATGTCAATTTTGTTTCCTGGTGCTAGTTGCGGGTAAAACTTGGATTTCGCTTTCAAACCACTAGTTCCGGCTCCCAATTGTGGTATGGCTGTTTCTAGGCTGATTTCTTGGCCTTCTTGTGCATTGAGATTTAGCACAGTTAAGTATGCTTCCGACTCTTTAGCAAGGAGTGTTGATGTTGGTTTGGGCTGATTTTTGGTGATTTTAGGTTTATTGTTTCTCTCCGCGAAGAATTTAGCAAGCTTGATTTTTCGTATGTATAAATACAGGTCAATTCTTGTTTGGGCAAAATTAATGCGTGCTTTGGGACAGAAATTAATTCCTTTCTTTAGTAGGGAGATTTCCGCATCTGTGATTTCTTTTCCAGATAGGTTCACTATTTGGAGTTCTTCATCTATTTCCCTCTCTTTTGTTTCATAAGTCTGGTTTCTGTTCCCACTTTTTCGCTTGTAGCCGTTTCTCCGTCGGCCCCTCCTTGTGTGGATCTGTTGAATCTTGGTTGCCAGCCTCTTCCTCTGCCCCTGGCTCGACCGCGTGTATTTCTCTGCGCCCCGTGGTTCTGTTCCCATCTTTGTTGCGATAGAACAAGGCGCATGTCTCCTAAAAAAACCCTCTGTCCGGGGTCTAGATTAGTATCATCTTCGCTTAAATCTGCTGATGTTAAAGATGCCATACTTGAGGAGGAGCTGGCAATATTGGTTTTGGATGGCCTGAATGAGTCATATTTTCGTGCAAACGTAAATATGCGACCTTGCGCATAATCATTGGCGTCCCGTTCGAATTTAGTTTGTTTTCTTTGTCTGACCTCTTCTTCATGTTTTTCAATTTGCTTGTTTAAGTCTTCTTTAAACTTAGTCATTTCTGTATTCAGTTTGATTGAGTCCAGCTCCTTCTCTACTGTTCGCAGTTGTTCTTTTATTTTTTCTAGAGCTATCTCGATGTGTTTAACTAGAATTTTTATCAATCCCAGGGAGGAGTTTAACGTGTGTTCACCCCACTCTTGAAGCAGTTCATTGGTGACATCCTGCTGGCTAGGCATTATCAATATTCGTAGCCCACGGGGCACTCTTTCTACTTCCAGATACTGTTGCAATGAAATCAGTTCCCAGGATTTGTTTATTTCTTTTTTATTTAACTTCTCCCATAGTCGGAGTTTATCCTTTATATCATTCTTTTCTTGGTCCTTGTGGCTCTCCGCTGGTTAAGCCTTATCTTGTTTGTTGAACATGGTACCAATGAGTTCTTTTCTCTTAGCTTCCCGCTTATCCATTGTAAATTTTCGTATTTTTGTTGTTTATATTCCCCCACTTTTGAGTATCAATATCAATTCGTTAATTTTAATAGCGAGTCCGTCTTGTTTAGTCTCGTCCTTTACTGCTTGTGCTGTTAATGTCTTTGTTTATGTTTAAGCCCCCGATTGGGTAAATAAACGGATTTGTCAGAATCCCAACAACAAAAATACGAAAATTTACAATGGATAAGCGGGAAGCTAAGAGAAAAGAACTCATTGGTACCATGTTCAACAAACAAGATAAGGCTAAACCAGCGGAGAGCCATAAGGACCAAGAAAAGAATGATATAAAGGATAAACTCCGACTATGGGAGAAGTTAAATAAAAAAGAAATAAACAAATCCTGGGAACTGATTTCATTGCAACAGTATCTGGAAGTAGAAAGAGTGCCCCGTGGGCTACGAATAGTGATAATGCCTAGCCAGCAGGATGTCACCAATGAACTGCTTCAAGAGTGGGGTGAACACACGTTAAACTCCTCCCTGGGATTGATAAAAATTCTACTTAAACACATCGAGATAGCTCTAGAAAAAATAAAAGAACAACTGCGAACAGTAGAGAAGGAGCTGGACTCAATCAAACTGAATACAGAAATGACTAAGTTTAAAGAAGACTTAAACAAGCAAATTGAAAAACATGAAGAAGAGGTCAGACAAAGAAAACAAACTAAATTCGAACGGGACGCCAATGATTATGCGCAAGGTCGCATATTTACGTTTGCACGAAAATATGACTCATTCAGGCCATCCAAAACCAATATTGCCAGCTCCTCCTCAAGTATGGCATCTTTAACATCAGCAGATTTAAGCGAAGATGATACTAATCTAGACCCCGGACAGAGGGTTTTTTTAGGAGACATGCGCCTTGTTCTATCGCAACAAAGATGGGAACAGAACCACGGGGCGCAGAGAAATACACGCGGTCGAGCCAGGGGCAGAGGAAGAGGCTGGCAACCAAGATTCAACAGATCCACACAAGGAGGGGCCGACGGAGAAACGGCTACAAGCGAAAAAGTGGGAACAGAAACCAGACTTATGAAACAAAAGAGAGGGAAATAGATGAAGAACTCCAAATAGTGAACCTATCTGGAAAAGAAATCACAGATGCGGAAATCTCCCTACTAAAGAAAGGAATTAATTTCTGTCCCAAAGCACGCATTAATTTGGCCCAAACAAGAATTGACCTGTATTTATACATACGAAAAATCAAGCTTGCTAAATTCTTCGCGGAGAGAAAAAATAAACCTAAAATCACCAAAAATCAGCCCAAACCAACATCAACACTCCTTGCTAAAGAGTCGGAAGCATACTTAACTGTGCTAAATCTCAATGCACAAGAAGGCCAAGAAATCAGCCTAGAAACAGCCATACCACAATTGGGAGCCGGAACTAGTGGTTTGAAAGCGAAATCCAAGTTTTACCCGCAACTAGCACCAGGAAACAAAATTGACATGTTTCAAGAGGCAGTAATTCACGACCTATATAACATCAAAATAAACAACCAAACTAAAGATAATCTATCTAAAAGTGAAAGAGAAGCCTTAAACTCATTACGGAACAATGACACTTTTGAGATCAAAGCGGCCGACAAAGGCGGGAACATAGTGCTATGGGACCGAAAACTTTATATTGCTGAGGCGATGGAACAATTGAACAACTTGCACTATTATGAAAAAATAAACAAAAATCCAATGGATCAAATTAAGAGAGAATTAGATGGAAAGATATTACAATGGGAAAAAGAAGAACTCCTAGACTTTGATGAGAAAAAATATTTGACAGTGGATTTCCCGAAGACAGCTACCATATACTTTCTGCCTAAGATCCACAAAAACGCCACGAAACCACCAAGGAGACCAATTGTGTCGGCCAACGGTTCCCTACTGGAGCCCATATCTAACTTTATAGACTTCTATCTGAGCCCACATGTGAAGCTTCTAAAGTCTTATATAAAAGACACCACGGACTTTCTTTGTAACTTGAAACAAATACAATGGCAGCCACACTACATCCTGATTACTATGGATGTAATCGCATTATATACAAACATAGACAATAACATGGGTCTTGAGGCATGCCAATGCGCCTTCCAGGAACGGAACATCCATTACCAACATCACAACGTCATGCTGCTTGACATGATTAAATATTTGCTTGAAAACAATGTATTCGTGTTTGGGGAAACTATGTACAAACAGAAAAATGGAGCGGCCATGGGCTTTTCCTTTAGCCCCAATTATGCCTGCACCGCCATGGGTTGGTGGGAGGAAACAGTGGCATGGAACATAAATCTACAAACGTTCACACAACATATTAAAGTCTGGAAAAGATTTATAGATGACTTGTTCATTGTGTGGGACGGAGGAAAAGACAAATTTCTGCAATATTTTCAAATTTTAAATAATAGCACCCCTGGATTTAAATTCACTCATAACATCAGTCAAGATACAGCAGTTTTCCTAGACACAGAAGTGTACATACGAAACAATCTAATGGAAACCACCCTTCATCGCAAAAGCACTGCGACAAACTCAACATTAGAAGCCACCAGCTTCCATCAGCAGTCGCTCATAACAAGCATCCCCTATGGGGAATTCTTACGCTTAAGGAGAATTTGCAGTGAGGAGCAACAATGGCAAAAACAAAGCAACATCGCCAAGCAACGCTTTGACAAGAGACGGTATAATCAACGAGCAACTCAACTATGTTGGGAAAAGGCCAATTCAAAAACAAGGGAAGAGTGCCTAAAACCAAAAGAGATCTCAGGACCAACACAAGAGGAACCGATCAGGTTTATAACGGATTACAGTCAAGAGACCAAACAACTGAATCAAATACTAAGAAGAAATTGGAAGCTTTTACAACTGGACCCAGTAATAGGAGAAAAAATGGGTAACCACCCTATCCTAACATATAGGAGAGCTAAAAATCTGCAGGACCAACTGGTTCATAGTCACTTCCAAACCTCCAACAAGAAATCATGGCTGCAAACCAAAGGTTTTGTAAAATGTTACAATTGTAAGATCTGCGAAATAGCCAAGCCGACCACGGAAATATTAATGCCCAACAACAAAACCTGGAAAATCAAAGAATGCATCACGTGCAACAGCAAAAACACAGTGTACATGATTGAATGTCCATGCAAGCTCAAATATATAGGCAGTACAATCTGCGAGTTAAATAAACGTATATTAGAGCACGTCAGAGCCACTGTACACAAGGACAGGAGCAACGCTGTTGCAAAACACATGGAGCTGAATCATGAAGGAGATTGGAAGAAACTACGTTTCTGGGGCATTGAAACCTTAAGTCTCGCAATAAGGGGTGGACACAATGAGAAGGAACTCCGACGAAAAGAGTCGAAACATATCCTGAGCTTCAGGACCATGACCCCCTATGGGCTCAACCAGTCGGAAGAACTATATATTCATCTCTAATCCGACAAGTCTCTATTAACTTCCCGCAGACCATGAACAATTTTAACCTATTATTTTTAATTTTTCACCATTTCACTTATTTTTGTTTCTTGAACTATGCTCACAGATGAAACAAACAGCTGTTTCATGGAACTAATCAGCCCACTAGAGGGCAGTATTATGCCAATGAGAACCAGAACATAAAGACTAAAGTACTGTGCCCACATGCCCTATTGCATAAATGAATCGAACTATATAAACATCATGCCTAAGTACTAATACATAAAATGCAGGTCACATGTTGGGTATGTTGATAGAATGTTTAGCAATGGTGGGCGTGAAACTAGCACGAACATCAGTCAGCAGAGGCACAACCTATGCCCACTGGAGGGCGGGATCACAAAAACTACTGGTTACTCATGACACCCATAATACTAAACGCACCGCCACTGTGAAATTAAAATGTCAAACTGCAAACTGAATGTATAAATGATATGCATCCCCGAAACTGGTAATTCAAATGTAGACAGAACTGAATTGAATAGCAATTTAATATGTATAAATGACACGTATCCCCCAAAAGTTTCATTGGAAAAGTATTATGAATTGCATGAGGACTACATATCCCACAATACCTAAATGTATGGGAGGTGCCAGTGACCAAAGGGGTGTAACCAAAATGTTTTGTTTGTTTCATAAAACTGTAAGCCTCACTTCCCAAACTGACCGTGATCAAGACAGCGGACGCTGTCGAAACGCGTTGGTTTCTTTTTGTTGCCAAATCCCCCACATGGATTGATGAAATAAATCACCTTTATTGAAAGAAGCGTGTCAGTGCCGTCTTTCAGCGACTCCATTCCTCCCCGGGACCGGGGAGATCCTGTGATAATTTGCAGCGGTTGGCCCAACCGCAGGAGAAACGCGACCGAGAATCAAGGAGCGCCTAGCGAAGGGAAAGTGAGCCAAGCGGTGGAATATATACACATATATATATATATATATATATATATATAGATATATATATATATATATATATATATATATATATATATATATATATATATATATATATATATATTACCTACTGGCGGTCGCCAGTAGGTAGTTATAGTTAGGATTTTTTTCAATGTTAAATCTCAAAATTCTATTTGGAATAACTTTAGCACCGGTTGACGAATCTGCCTGAAAATTTCCTGAAAATGGCCTCGCGGCGCCCCGGTCCTTCCCTGAAAGTTTGGGGGGGATTCGTCAAGCGGGGGCCAAGATAAAAGGGGGGTCCCAAAACGCGTTTTCCCCATGTTAATTTCCATAGGGCGGTCGATTTCACTTTTAGCCCGAACGGCTGAATGGATTTCCACCAAACTTGGCAAAATTGTAGGGACTGGTAGCCCGATGTGCCTTTGCTATGTCTCAAGATATGTGCTCCACTGGATTTTGAGTAATTTAGGTTCAAAAAAATATATATATCTATAGCAGCGCACCGGTACGCGCACCGGTGCGCGTACCGTGCACGCCACGCGACTTGCGTGAGGAAAGCTGATTGGCTCTCGGGTGTCTGTAAACATTCTAAACAGTCCGGAGCGGCCGCCATCTTGTGTCTCGGTAAAATCGAGACACAAGAGGTGGCCAAAACAAAGAGGGAAATGACCATAAGGGGGCAGAGTAGACCCCCCCTTGACCCCCTAGGTTTGATGTGGGGGCCATAAAAGAGCCCCGCGGGGCAAAAAAAAAAAAAAATTTTTTTATTTTCGCGGGGGGAGCGCCCGGTACGTGCACCGGTAAGCGTACCGGGGAGTGTACCATGGGGGAAAAAGAATGACAGTTTTATAAGTAGCTGTTTAAAAAAAAAATGTTTTGTTGTTTTTTTATACATACACATACATATATAAATGCATATGCATATATATATGCATATATGTGTATATGTGTGCGTGTAGAGAGAGGTAGAGAGGTAGAGGTGTAGAGGTAGAGAGGTAGAGAGGTAGCGGTAGAGAGGTAGAGATTAGTAGAGAGAGAAGAAGAGAGAGGTAGAGAGGTAGAGAGTAGAGAGTGAGTAATAGAGAGTAGAGAGTGAGTAGTAGAGAGTAGTAGAGAGCAGTAGAGAGAGTAGCAGAGAGTGAGTAGTAGAGAGTAGTAGAGTGAATAGTAGAGTGAGTAGTAGGGAGTAGTAGAGAGTGAGTAGTAGAGAGTAGTAGAGAGTGAGAAGTAGAGAGTGAGTAGTAGAGAGTAGTAGTGAGTAGTAAAGAGTGAGTAGTAGGGAGAGAGTAGTAGAGAGTGAGTAGTAGAGAGTAGTAGATAGTGAGTAGTAGGGAGTAGCGAGTAGCGAGTAGTAGGGAGTGAGTAGTAGAGAGAGAGTAGTAGAGAGTAGTAGAGTAGTAGAGAATGAGTAGTAGACAGTGAGTATTTGAGAGTAGTGGAGTCGGAGAGAGTAAGTAGTAGAGAGTAGTGGAGAATATTCCAAAGTTTGGCACAGCACCACTTTCACAATGAGTCCAATCAAATCATATCACTTAGAGTCCTTATTGAAGCGCTGAATCTTGGTGTATATTCAAATGCTTTTATTTTCCTTAAGTTTATGTACCACAGCCAGCCGAAAGGTTTCGTTCTGTACAACAGAACTTCTTCAGGGCGTTCTTATTTCCTTCAAGTTATGTCGGTATCCAGTTGTCATATAACTAGATATTTCTTCCAAATGTTAGACGAGACATAAGTATATTCTTATTCAAAGTGACTAGGTATCAATTTTACCCACACAATTCGGGCAGACTTGAGTAATTTATAGCATCCTCAAAGTCAGTCTTTCAAAAATTCCAAAGTATAGGACATGATAATCCAAATCCAAATGTTTCTCAAGAAAAGTCATTTACAATCGTTCGGAATATCGGTGTTTGGGCAGATATGATCCAGGGACCCCCAGTATGCAAGGGGAATTAGTCCCCCCTCTGCAAACGCGCCAGTGGCCTGCATTGCAGAGAGGTGTAACAAGGGTGTGGCCTCATTACACTTCTCTGCAATGCAGCTCCCTCGCGCATACTGGAGGCTCCTGGTGGACTAGTTGACCCCAGGGACCCCCAGTATGCAAGGGGAATTAGTTCCCCCTCTGCAAACGCGGCAGTGGGCTGCGTTGCAGAGAGGTGTAACAAGGGGCATAGTCTCATTACACCTCTGCAATGCAGCCCCTGTCGCATACTGGAGGTTCCAGGTGGGCTAATTGGCCCCCAGGGGCCCCCAGTATGCAAGGGGAATTAGTTCCCCCTCTTTAAACATGCACGGGGGTTGCGTTGCAGAGAGGTGTAAAAAGGGTTGTGGCTTCATTACACCTCTCTGCAATGCAGTCCCCTGACGCATACTGGAGATTCCTGGTGGGCTTTCAGGTCTTATATAGTTAGGAATTAGCATTAAAAAAACCTTTGAAATTCACTGAAAAAACCATAGGTTTCACACCAGTTATAGTTAGGAATTAGCATTTAAAAAACCTTTGAAATTCACTGAAAAAACCATAGGTTTCACACCAGTTATAGTTCGGACTTAGCATTTAAAAAACCTATTAAATTCACTGACAAAACCATAGGTTTCACACCAGTTATAGTTAGCAGGAAATTTTACTGACATAAAACCATTGAAATTCCCACGTTATAGTTAGTTGGACTCACTATAACTTGCGCGCCTGCAATGCACTGCTGATGACATCACATATTACATCACTCATGACATGGTCAGTGACATCACTCATGACATCACTGATGACACCATCCTTGTGACAGAGTGACAGACCTAATTTCAGTGTAATGTAACGCTTGAAACACATATTCATAAATAGAAACAAACATTTTCAAAAAAATGGAGGTACCCAAACCAGTAACAACAACCAATTCAGTAATTCCACCATCTATATACACATCCACTCATTCACCAACAGTTCTATATAGTCACTCATATATATACTCACTCATTATATGTAGTGATACACCTATACATCCTGTTACACATCAGCAGTCATCCAAAAGTTACTCACACATGCAAATAAACTATTGAACATCCATTTATTTGCATATACATTTATACACACACTACCACCTTACTTCTAAGGAAACTTACACATACTTACTCTCTTAAACAATCACTTATAGAAACACATACTTATTTAAACAGGAACTCCTACAATCTCTCACTATATATACTATACTCACTTATATACATCAATACTCACATATACTAGATTAAAACATATGTCGTTACTAATGAAGACACTAGTGAGACAGTCATTCACTCACTAACACACACATATACACACTCATCCACCCATACAGTCCTGCACATATGCTGTCTTCAAAACACATACAAACAGTGAGTCAGTCACCAACCCCTGCAGCCACTTATACACAAAGAGAAACACTGATACAAACATTTAAATATTTAAACAATACTCGCTAATATATGTATTCACTAAGATACACTTAATAAGCCAGTTAACCAACCAATTTTTTTTTTAAAAATCATCCATTTACATACTTATTTAAACATTTATTCTTCCATCGACCTTTACAAATACATATATAAAACAAATTTATTTTTCAGAAAGACACACATTCCCTGGATGGTGTCATCAGTGATGTCATGAGTGATGTCACTGACCATGTCATGAGTGATGTAATATGTGATGTCATCAGCAGTGCATTGCAGGCGCGCAAGTTATAGTGAGTCCAACTAACTATAACGTGGGAATTTCAATGGTTTTATGTCAGTAAAATTTCCTGCTAACTATAACTGGTGTGAAACCTATGGTTTTGTCAGTGAATTTAATAGGTTTTTTAAATGCTAAGTCCGAACTATAACTGGTGTGAAACCTATGGTTTTTTCAGTGAATTTCAAAGGTTTTTTAAATGCTAATTCCTAACTATAACTGGTGTGAAACCTATGTTTTTTTTCAGTGATATATATATATATAGATATATAGATATATATGTTATAGTGTAGTATTGTATTTTTATGATCATTGTAATAAAGTACCCCAGTTCTTAGTGAACCAGTATGTGCCTCGTATTATTGTTCAATCAGGGTAACCAGTTCTTCTAGTCAGGCATTGTTTTCATGAACGGATGTAATTCCCGGTCAGGTAAGAAGTGACTGAGCAATGAGGGAGAGAGGGACCCCTCGATTTGAAGAATAGATTGCACATCCTCTAATTTGGTGAGTTGTTGTATAATTCCTAATATTGTAGTATCATTTCCCGAGTAGCCAATGAGAGATTCTTTCCAAAGGTATTCATAGGAAAGTGATCGTCGTTGGTAAGCGGCGTTAATGAGAACACCAGGCAGGATACTGGTGCGTAGATCCGCTGGATTGTGGATCGGAATGTGAGTGAGAGAACACCAGGGAGGATACTGGTGCGTAGATCTGCCGGATTGTGGATCGGGCTGTAAGTGAGAGAACACCAGGGAGGAAACTGGTGCGTAGGCACGCAGGATTGCGGTTTGCCGAGCGAGCACTGACTATGGTCAGTGTGTAATGGTAATTAATCAGAACTGCCCTAGTGTAGACTAGTCTGGGCCTAAGTCGCCGCGAGACTAACTGGTATGAGTGGGATATTGTAGAAAACCTATGCATGTATATCGCTAATTCCCCATCCTTAGGTACAAGGCATATACATACCTATTGTAAATACGTCCTAAGGAGGGAGGTGATTACGTTCCGGCTGGGTTGGAGGTGCTCTGAGGAGCCTATCCTATCTGGTCCAAGAATCTGGCTGTTACAACTGTAGAACTATAACAGGTATGCTTCGCCATTTAAAAACGCGAGGAAAAGGTGATAATAATTCACTTGTTTGATACATACTAAGACGCTTGTCCAAATCCTAGGTCGGCTTTTAAGATACAGAATGAGCCTCTCTGCATAAAAAAACTGAAAAGAATCCGGAGCACTGAAACTTATATAAAGGTATGTCTGGGAGAAATGAGGCTTGACATTTTTCGTCTAAGATACTCGTACACAAATGGTGATGAATCTATTTTCACTTTGGGTGCAGGATAAAGACTACAAGAATTGGGGAATTATCGTCAAACGTGTAGACCGGCGGCTGCTGGAAAAACAGGTATAAAAACAGTGACTGCTTGAATAGATGGGGAGGAGAAATGCTTAAAATAGGAAGCTAAAACAAACTTTTTGCTTTGTATACATTTTTTAGATACTTACTACTAAAGACAGAGCCCTGAAGAGAACCTAAGAACTGAGGTCAACTGGTTCGAAACGCGTCAGCATATAAAATAGACATCAATTGACTTATAGACCAATGAATTTATATATGGTTTATTTTCAAAATAATTTTTGATTGTCTGCATTTATATGTGGTTTGTTGAATATAACATTGAGCGTCACTTTGTCAAGTTTAGACAAGGATCTGTGTATATTAAGTGAAAAATAAGTGAATATTGTACATTAGTGTATATATATGTGAATAATGTTTTGTATTTATCTGTAAATGTCATAAATGTGTTGTGTTCCTTTTCATATATAAAAATCTTTTTGAAAAATGAAAAATAGAAATTAAAAGGGTAAGAACAAGATATACCCAACAAACCTTTAAGTAATACTGAATTGTGCTTTTCCTTCAATTTAAGGATTGAAGAAAGTGTGTGGTTGGTATCTTTAAATTTTTTCCTCGTTAGAACCGAGGCACAACAAAGCAGTGAAACAAACGTGAAAAACACGCAAAGGAGGCAGGGTAGAAACACCCTGACCCCTAGGCCTGCTCAGGGGGTTCCACAAGGCCCCCCAAGGCCAACTTTTTTTATTTTTTTAAGTCGCGGGGTATGACGTACAGTACTCTGTACGGTACTCTGTACCTTTCGAGCGCATACTGGAGGTTCCTGGTGGGCTAGTTTGCCCCCAAGGACCTCCAGTATGCAAGGGGAATTAGTTCCCCCTCTTCAAACACGCCAGGGGGCTTGGTGGCAGAGAGGTGTATAAAGGGGCGTGGCCTCATTACACCTCTCTGCAATGCAGCCCCCTGGCACATACTCGAGGTTCCTGGTGGGTTGGCTCCCAGGGACCCCCAGTATGCAAGAGGAATTAGTTCCCCCTCTGCAAACACGCCAGGGGGCTGCACTGCAGAGAGGTGTAAAAAAGGGCGTTGCCTCATTACACATCTCTGCAATGCAGCCCCCTGGGGCATACTGGAGGTTCCTGGTGGGATAGTTGGCACCCAGGGACCCCCAGTATGCAAGGGGAATTAGTTCTCCCTGTGCAAACGCGCCAGGGGGCTGCGTTGGAGAGAGGTGTGAAAAGGGGCATGGCCTCATTACATCTCTCTGCAATGCAGTCCCCTGGTGCATACTGGAGGTTCATGGTGGGCTAGTTGGCCCCTAGGGACCCCCAGTATGCAAGGGGAGTTAGCTCCTCCTGTACAAATGTACCAGGGGACTGCGTTGCAGAGAGGTATAAAAAAGGGGCGTGGCCTCATACACCTCTCTGCAACGCAGCCCCCTGGCACATACTGGAGGTTCCTGGTGGGCTAGTTGGCCCCCGGGGACCCCCAGTATGCAAGGGGAATTAGTTCCCCCTCTGCAAACGCACCAGGGGGCTGTGTTGCAGAGAGGTGTAATGAGGCCACGCCCCTTTTACACCTCTCTGCAACGCAGCCCCTTGGCGCACACTGGAGGTTTCTGGTGGGCTAGATGGCCCCCATGGACCCCTAGTATGCAAGGGGACTTAATCCCCCAATTTTGAACGTGCTACGGGGCGTGTTTGCACAGTGGTGAAGGTAGGGGGCGAGGCTTGAGGTGATGTGTGCAAACATGCCCTGTGGCACGTTTTAAGTTGGGGAATTAATTCCTCTTCAATCCAGAGGTCCCCTAGGGGCCAACTAGCCCAGCAGGTACCTCCAGTAAGCACCACGAAGCTGTGTTGCAGAGTTTTGTAAAAAGGGGACGTGTCCTTTGAACAACTCTCTGGAATGCAGCTCCCTGGCGCATACTGGAGGTACCTGGTGAGCTAGTTGGCTCACAGGGGACCTTAAGGTTGAAAAGGAATTAATTCCTCAAACTAAAACACGCCACAGGGCGTGTTTGCACACATACCACCTCAGGCCCCGCCCCCTTCCTTCACTATTGAGCTAAATATTCCTCTAAAATCAGCCGAACTACGAATTCCGATTTACTCACCTGTTATCAGGAGAGACCTCAGTGCTGCATCTTTCAGCCCACTACTGATCCTGAAAAGTAATTCTAACCATACTTACAGTAACTTGAATTTCCATCAATAGGCTAACATTGACTGGTTTCACTTGGAAATTTTTTGAAGTGTGGAGTTTTGGAACTTTAAAAAATTCCTCAAAAATCAGCCGAAATACGAATTCCACTTTACTCACCTGTTATCAGGAGGGACCTCAGTGCTGCATCTTTCAGCCCACTACTGGTCCTGAAAAGTGATTCTACCTATACTCACAGTAACTTGAATTTCATTCCATAGGCTAACATTGACTGGTTTCACTTGGAAATTCTTCTAAGTGTGGAGGTTTGGAACTTTAAAAAATTCCTCAAAAATCAGCCGAACTACGAATTCCAATTTACTCACCTGTTATCAGGAGGGACCTCAGTGCTGCATCTTTCAGCCCACTACTGGTCCTGAAAAGTGATTCTACCCATACTCACAGTAACTTGAATTTCATTCCATAGGCTAACATTGACTGGTTTCACTTGGAAATTCTTCTAAGTGTGGAGGTTTGGAACTTTAAAAAATTCCTCTAAAATCAGCCGAACTACGAATTCCGATTTACTCACCTGATATCTGGAGAGACCTAAGTGCTGCATCTTTCAGCTCACTACTATTCCTGAAAAGTAAATTTAACTGAACTAACAGTAACTTGAATTTCTTTCCATAGGATATCATTGCCTATTTTATAAAAAAAATATATATACAAAAATAGAAAATAAAAAAATATAACAATTTCAATATTTTTAAAAACATTTGTTTTTCAATTTATATTAAAAATATGTAATGTAATTTAAAAAATAAAATATCTAAAAATAAATACTTTAAAACAATGTAGTAAATTAGTATAAACAAATATAACAATTAATACATTTAACACGTTATAGTTAGGAATTAGCATTTTAAAAAACCTTAGAAATTCACTGAAAAAAACATAGGTTTAACACATGTTATAGGTAGCTGGACATTTCACTCATACAAATCCATTGAAATTCCCCCGTTATAGTTAGTTCAGCTAACTATAACTTGCCATCCCGCAATGCACTGCTGATGACGTCACATATTACATCACTCATGACATGGTCAGTGACATCACTCATGGTATCACTGATGACATCTCAAATGACATCATTGATGACATCACTGATGACATCATCCAGTGAATGTATGTCTTTCTAAAAAATACATGTTTTTTATATATGTATATATATTCTTCGACGGAAGAATAAATGGGTACATACGTGTCTTAAAAGATGGGTTTTTTTGCAAAATTGAATTAAATGCTAATTCCTAACTATAACGTGGCTAAAACCTATGTTTTTTTCAGTGAATATATATATTACCTACTGGCGGTCGCCAGTAGGTAGTTATAGTTAGGACCTAGTTTCCATAGGGAAATCCACAACATTCTATTTGGAATAACTTTGGCGCTGGTGGACGAATCTTCGCAAATTTCTCCAAGGAAATGGCCTGCTCTGCTCCGCTCCTTCCCTGAATGTTTGGGGGTGATTCGCCAAGTGGGGGCCAAGAAAAAAGGGGGTCCCAAAACGTGTTTTCCCCATGCAATTTTCTATAGGGAGCTTTAGCCAGGGCTACAGCTCGAACGGCTGAACGGAATTACACTAAATTTGGCAGAGAGGTAGAGTTCGGTTTGCAGATTATGCTTTTTGTTAAATGGTATAAATCCGTTCAGTAGTTCCTGAGAAAATCAAAAGTAAAATCATAGCGATATCTAGAGACGAAGTACAGCAGGAGTACCAAAATCCGTACAATTACGAGCACGAGCTGCATGCTGATTGGATGTCAACTGTTTGTCAACACTCCAAACCAGAAAGTGTTGGCAGCAATCTTGTGCCTCGGTAGCACCGAGTCACAAGAAAACAGTAAAACAAAGTTGAAAAATAAGGAAAGGGGGCAGGGTAGAAACATGTTGCGCTCTAGGCCTGCTCACTGTGTCCCACATGGATCTTTAGGCTCAAAAAAGTATATATTTTTTTAAAATAAAAAAATGCGTTGAACGCGTATTGTACTTGTAGGCGGTGGAAAAGGAAAAAAAACAAGAAGTTTGTTTTATTCTTGGGGGCCAAATCCTGGGGAATTTTTTTTCTATAATGGGGGGCTTGTAAGGGTCCAACAGGAACAAAAGAATGAAAAAATAAAGTAATGTTGAGGACAGCGATGCTCCTGCTTCCTGCGTTTTATCATGTCATTAGACTGTTTCTTATATCACAAAATTTTATTGCAATAAATATATAGAATTTTAACTTCAGCAAAATCAGGATGAATTTGTGGGTGTGGACTGCTTGCTGAAAATGCTGGTGCAGCAGTTGATGTGCTTGGTGCAGCAGCAGGTGGGTTGTCCTTCAACCTCTCTGTTGCAGCTCAAGCAAAGGTGTTGGGGTGTAAATTCTTCATGTGTCGCTCCATATTTGCTGTGCCAAAGGAGTATTTTTGAGATGGATCACCCCTTGAAAGAGGTTGGAAAATGTTACAGGTTATTTTTGGAGCATTAACCTTTTTTTGCCCATCTGGAAAAGTAAAAATCTGCCAAATTAGAGCTTCTTTCCTCTTCTTTGGAGGTTCTTTAGGAATGGAATATTCTTCTGAAGAATGGCTGGAAGATGAGTCCATTGCTGGTATTATGGTAAACTTCGTTCTATTTGACAAGATTCTCAGAAGAGATGCTTCTTCTTAGAAAGTCAAAGTAGAATTATTAAAATGGGACGGAAGTTTCAACAGTTGTAATAGGAAGTGTTATGAACCAATCAAATCTCTTCTTTTAAAGTCACATGGCTTTGCGTATGCTTACGCTGTGATTACGATGCTCTTATGATGTGAGTATGCATGACATTTCACTGCGATTTGTGTAATTGCTTTTAAAAGTAATATAGGATTATTGGAACTTAAAAAAAAATGATTTCATAATTATCCTACATAATGTCTTCTGTTAGTATGTTCAATAAATACATAAATATATGTATTTAAACAATTAAAAACATTTGCGTACGGGACACCGTACATGACGTCACACTGAAGATTTGATGCGACGTGTAACGTGAAAGCGCATTCGTAGCGTATGCTGAGAATGATTAGCTGTACAAACTATGGTGTGATCACTCTCTCACTGTCAAATCAGAGCACAGGGCGCGCTATGAGAATTGTTAGAAGTGGTCAATCATTGGAGATCCGATTCAGCTGTGTGGCTAATCCACGGTAGTTTGAGGTTTGCATGAAATACCATGCTATAGGCAGATATGAATCTTTAGGCAGCGCTTAACTGCATGAAGCTTGGTTATTATCATTTACATATAGGTGCCTGAGGGAGGGAAAAGAAGTCTATGTGAATGGCGAGGATTGCACAATAGCACCAGATCAATACTTAATTTGTAGACACATACAATTGCATGGCTCTTGTAATCAAGATGCACCTAATTTGGCCTGAACTTTGAAAGGCACTCCGACACCTGCTATCATACCAACGTTCAGTTTACTGTAACGTGAGTTAATTCATTTGAAATAATGCAGATTGTTGTGCAATGTTAGCAGGCATTGGTTACATGATTGCGGTAACTGAGCGTGTGGTTTGCTATAAAAAAGTTGCATTTACTCCTCTGCATGGGAAGCTGGATGTTTCCATCTGGCCGTCGATTCTGACCTTGAAAGAAGAGTCAACCAAATGAGTCGTATAAGAACGCTATTGTCTCAAAAAGAGGTCGCTCTTACATCTGCTAGAGAAACATTTGTACTTCATGTAGCAAACACCTGCACAGAAGTGTATGATTTATCAAATACAGACGTGCCTCTGTATTTTGGGGAGATAATTAAGAGTATCTTTAATGTGTCATTGACTACGTGGTTACCTTACTTTTTTTAAATTAGAAGCAGTGGCCTTGTGACTTCTTTTCAAAGTAAATTTGGTGTCTTCTCTGCATTTTTTCATTCAATGTTTTCCAGCATCTTTGGTGAATTCAGCTTAATACTTGCATCAGTTGCCGGTGTGCTTTTAATAATTTTTTTACGTAAATATGGATGCACATCCTGCAGCACAGGACAATATGTCCTGGCTGTTGCTACTCCGCAACCGAATGCTTAGTTATTACGGAGCGCTGCCTCTGGCTACATTGAGTGCAGTTTATGGATTATCGTTCCGATTTTCCTTTTTCACATTCGTTCAACGTGTCTTCCATTGCCTGAGCTGCGATTTCGACTGAGCCCTGGATTTGTGTCTCTGCAGTACGATGTCTCCCAACGCGGATTATGACCAGCTGATGAGCCCCTTAGTGGTTCATGACTTGCTCTGTTCTGGCGGTGGGATTTTGGCCTTAGCAGCGATAAATGGAATAATTGGACGTTGGAATGTTTTTGCAGTGGCGCATGAATTCTTGGCATGCAGTTACATTGAAGATGACCCGAGTTTTCCTCCTATGGTGATAGAGGCCCCGGTCGTTGAGGAACATGTATGTTCATTCTCCGTATTGAATTGGATGGCTGAAATGTTTTCAGATGAGAACAATGACTTCCTCTTGGAGGCTCTTGCTACATACTGTGCTTATACGCTGTTGGATTAAGACTCCTTGAGTTTTTTACCTATTCTTTATTATTTAGTTACTGTTTTCTATCAAACAGCGAATAACTTTTTATGCAAATTTGAACTTGACTCTGTTTTTCAGGCTTGGACTCTGCGTTCCTAATTTGCCCACGTTTATATCACGTGCTTCGATCGAGGGAGGGTGTTGTGGGCTGAGCCTTGCACTCACACTGTGTTAAGTTAGCATGGGTTTATTAGAAGGTTAAACGCCATTTTTGCTTCCATCAACCTTTAGATATAAATATATAAAAAATATTTATTTTTCAGAAAGACACACATTCACTGGATGATGTCATCAGTGATGTCATTTGAGATGTCATGAGTGATGTCATGAGTGATGTCACTGACCATGTCATGAGTGATGTAATATGTGACGTCATCAGCAGTGCATCAGCAGCTAACTAACTATAACATGTGTGAAACCTATGGCTTTTTCAGTGAATTTCTAAGGTTTTTTAAATGCTAATTCCTAACTATAATGTAGCTAAAACCTATGATTTTTCATAGGCAGCGCTGGCTCTCAGAAAATAAACACTTTTCACCAGCACCTTTTGGGTCGGCTCTTTGTTGCTAAAGACTTGGAGACTTGTTGTTCCGTGCAACAAGGTTCGCTATATATATATATATATATATATATATATATATATATATATATATATATATATATATATATATATATATATATATATATATATATAACTCACAACTTGTCCTGTCGCAGCGGGAGCACAAACCAGTTGGTGCCAGCGATGGGACCAGGGCAGTGTCCCAAATTCATTCAATACCAAAGAAGAAATCGCTGCACACTCCTTGATGCTTCAGCAGTTACTTTATTTTTCAAAGGTGAAAAATAAAGTAACTGCTGAAGCATCAAGGAGTGTGCAGCGATTTCTTCTTTGGCATTGAATATATATATATATATATATATATATATATATATATATATATATATATATATATAAACATTACAGAGCCAAAGGAAAATAGAAAATATATAAAAGTAGAAAAATAGGGAAGAATCAAAGTTCAAACCAGATATCAGACCGGCACTTTCAGAAATTACTCCCATTGAAGACTGGACCATATTCTTTCAACCTTCTTAATTGCTCGGGACCTCTTGCCTTGGCTACTGCAAATTCACATTCATAAATGTGGCATAACAATTCCCATCACTCCATCACTTTATTTGGAGAGGAGCTTATCTGAACCCTGGCAATACATAATCAGGCAGCAACAATTATAATGAAAAACAGTGACCTGAGGCCAAAATCGAGGCCCAGTTTATACCCAAATGGGATTTCCTTTTTGGTCAAATGGAAATCAGACCCCAGTATGCTGTTGTATGTTGAAGTATGCTGCCCCAGAAATCATGAAGCATTAGACAGTCAATAAACACATGTACTACTTTAGACGCATAACAGTGGCATTTTGGACAGTGTAGCTTGTCGGAGGCCCGGGACAGTGACCATTTGGAAATACATCTAATATAAACAAAAGAAGGAGTATCACCATAGAGAATCGTGGATTCTTAATGGGATATGTGTTATACAAAAGGAAAAATGTTTCCTTTTGTAAAAAAACCCTCACTCACCAGCCTGGTGGTGACATGCTTCATCATTGGGGTCCACCCTGATGACCGAGTGCCATCAGGGTATGCTGCGACACCTGGAATACAGTGGAGCTGGTTATTGTGAGTGATAAGTGCAAAAAAAGTGTTAAAAATTGTCCTGGTTTAACTTAATGGAAACTTTTTTATTCTTAAGTAACTGGACAATATTAAAAAGTGTGTGAAGATACTTTGTGGGTGATTATGACCAAGAGTATCTATGTGGGTGGTCTACATGTTTCAACCTATGTGTGGGAGTTACAAGGTTTTCTTCAGGACTAAAGTGCAAGAAAATGGACAGTCTACACCCCCTAAAAGGCGTACCCAATCCTAGATTCTTGGTGCCAGATTAGCAAAACATCTGCTACTGGTGTGGGCTCTAGCCAAAATAGGCAAAACTGAGATAAAAAAAGTGCTAAAAAAGACCTGTGGGAGGATAAAACGGAGAAGCAGTCATAAATAAATTCAATTACGTGCCTGTGTTGACTCTCACGTGTCTGCATGCATCATGCCAATCCCATTATGTTCTTATGATTAGCCTGCTGTAGGTTACAGGAGGCTAGCTGATAAAAGCTACCCGCTAGAGGTGCTATTATGTAGGAGAATGGTGTCTCCATATGAGATTTTTAAGCGTACTCATACACACAGATCAATATGTGCGTGTAGGGTGGCGCTTATTGTTATTATTTGTGTCACACACGCATCCAAGCTTTAGGTGGGGTGATTGTCCATCCTCACATAAGGTGAGGTGCTATTATATAGGAGAATGGTGTCTCCATATGAGATTTTTAAGCGTACTCATACACACAGATCAATATGTGCGTGTAGGGTGGCGCTTATTGTTATTATTTGTGTCACACGCGCATCCAAGCTTTAGGTGGGGTGATTGTCCATCCTCACATAACTCAACGTGAGTTCGGGGTTAAAAACGTGCATATGAACCAGTACATTTTAACGACAAACGAGGACCAACAAACAAAAAACACATAATGTTGTTCTGGCAGGGCTTACTCCTATTTGGTCCCTTTAGGACATCGTGGGGCAGGGGGTAGGTTTTTTTCAGCTAAAACATACTCTGCAGGTAGTAATGAGACAAGGGGTATGATTAGCGTGACTTGAAAAGTACCGCATGGTAATGCGGCTGAGAGCGCGGGATCGGTGCTCCGTGGTAATGGAGTCAGTCGAGGCTATGGGAGCAAAGGTTAGTGGTACTTACAGTTTCGCTGTGCTTAGAGAGGCTGTTTACCTATGTGCCATGCCCGCTGTCCTGCTACAATGGCAAATGCTCCCAGCGTCTGTTAAAACCAGAGCTGATTTCCGTGGTGGGCGTAGAGGAGGGCGTGTGGCCGTAGTCATGGCAACTGTTGTTGTGGGAGCTATGGCGGCCTTGAGTAGACATGTCCTCTTGCAAAAGCGTGAGAAAGGCATTAGCAGTGTTGCCCCAGTAACGGTATGGTTTCAAGGGCGGCTGCCTGCATGATTGTGTATCTCGCAGATGTGCGGGCGTAATAACATTTAAGAGCCACAACAACTGACTGTGTGGGCGGGAGCTCCCCGGGGTGTGGTAATAAACAAAATTGGGGTATAATGTGCGCTCAAAGTATACAAGTGGGACTGGTAACACTCCAAATTTACCATAGAGGATGTTTTTTACATCCACAATATATACGTGTGACCGAGTCAGAGATACGTGGCAACATGTCCAGCCATGCATCTCACCGTCAAACATAGTCTGTTGTCTATACGCGTGGTCACGAGACCGTAACAACATTTGAATCTTCAAAACGCGGCTAGACTCGCTCTACGCCAGCATTTGCAAGGAAGCCAACATATCGGAAAACGCTTCGATCGTTCACCAAGGTCAGTTTCCCCAAAACCCTAGCGCGAGAACTCAGTGAAACCCAACTTATAAATAGACTTACATTGACTTTACCGTTCGCTTCACAGATTTATCTTCAAACTACAAACCCACGCCAACAGGCTTGTAAGTGACACGACGATTTAAACTCAGTCATATGCCTATTAATGAACTTCATGGGTCTAGGGGTACAGAAGGTGTTATTTTAACAATATGCACATAACCTTAGTGATTCATGCAACTATCGTTTTATGTATTTTTTATGCACTTTACTCATACGGCAAAAACGAAAAAGTATCCTAATAGTTTGTTTGTATATACATTTTTGTAGTGTCTGCTCCCTGACGAAGGGCATCAACTAATGCCCGAAATCCATTGGATTTATCCACAAGACATTGCCTGAAGTGAGAAATGTGTACAAAACCAACATATCATGGTTGAAAAATAAGAGGAAAGAAAATATATACAAATAAAAACATTACAATGAACTAAATTGGTATAAACAAGTGTGGAAGTCGTTTTCTAGTAAATAGACAAACAATATTGTGTGCCTAAAGGGATGAAGCTAGTGATCCACTAGCATCACATCCAATTCCTTTTTTCAAACACATATCCCATTAAGAATCCACGATTCTCTACGGTGATACTCGTTCTTTTGTTTATTAGATACCTTACCCAGGGGAATAGGAGTACTCTCCGTTCACACTTTGCGAACTCAATCCCTTACTCTCCCTTTTGTTATTACATATCCTGGCAGCGCAGAGCTGCGAGAGTTTATACATTGCGGCATTATCAGACATTGATACGACATCCTCGGCCACCATGTCAGAAAACCAAGGCCTATCTTACTCGGCAGAGGAAATAGACTTAATAATGAGCAACCTCACAATGTTTGCGGACGCAAACATCTCCCACACCATCTCTCAGACCACGGACTGGGAAAAACTCTCAGAAATGAAACGCAATAGAATAAGGACAATATTACATGGCACTATATTGAAGGAATATCTGAGTAACAACATGGCACCAAAAGGATAGCTAGTCACCAACGCCCCACGCATTTTCCTGGATGTCCCAGTCTACAGGAAAGAATGGGCCCTTATTGCATGGCACTGCACCCATGACTGGAACATGATCATATTAAAGACTGCACTGCGCCTATCAGAGAAGATCATGATAGAGATACAAACCACTGACAATCAACCAGTATTACATGCTACAAAAAGAAACTGGACGAACTAAATAAGGAAATCAATGAATACAGGGGCTATTTAACACAACAAAAAGTCCAGAAATTCCATAAAGACCTCAAACGCTTCACGTTTGTAAAAGCCTACCCATACTCAGACGCTGACTACAAAGCACCTGCAGGACCCGACCCAGATACTGATGCTTCAAGCAACACTTCAAACAGCAGCAATGGATCCGGTACTGGGAACATGCGACAGAGACACAGAAGAGGCTACAGGGTCCATCATCAATGGCCACAATACAGTCAGCCGTCCTTCCAGGGTCCATACAATCCACAACAACAATACCCTATGTACGGCTGGCAACCACCCTTCCAACCTCATCCATTCCAACAAACCCAAAATAGTAATTGGCCCATCAAAGGGGGTTGGAGTTGAGACTGAGAGATTGTGAAAGAGATCGGAACTTAGAAGCAAATATACTTTTTTTGCAATTCATGCCAAATTCTGGAATAGGCGGGCTAGGAATGTTTAGGATTCAGGAATCAGAATGGAACTTTGGAATAGTAAATATAGGATGGTCAGCGACTGAGATACCAGTCTACTACTAGTCGATCTGATTTAGGATAGGTCAATATTATTGCAATTGTCGTTTCCTGTCTAAAAATATTTTTGGAACCATTATTTAATATTTATTTATTTAACACAAATCCTTTTTTGTCTCTTTAATTATGTCTTACATGATCAGCATCCAGGGGCAAGAAGAAGAAGACTGTGGGAGCTGGAGGGGCCTCCTTGGGACAACAGGAAGCGGCCTCAGGTGCAGATGGCCCTGCTGCCCCAGTAAGTCCTCCTGGTGTTACATTGATATTTCCCTAACGTTTACACCTCTATTATTTCCTTTTCCTGATTTAAATGTTTCCTGAATCCTATTCAATTTATCTGTTTCCAAGTCTTGTTTTTGCTCCATTACCTACTAACATTGTTTCTAGTGTCTGTTTTATTTTTTACATCAAATCAAACTGCATCAGACTCTGTATTTGTCTGTCTGTAGCTTGCTTTCTTCTGGTTTTCGACTCAGCTTTACTTCTCCCCTTATATATTTGTGGATTGCCTAGTAGTAGTACTGTAAGACTCAGAGAACTCATTGGTCTTAGGAGGCGACTACTAGTACTAGTAGTAATAAGGACTTCCTTACTACTACTAGTACTAGTAGACTAATCTGCTGCACAGATTGCATGCCAAAGTAAGGCATTTTATTCTGGTTTGTTGAGATGAGAAGCTTTCTTTTACTGTCTCATGCTCAATCAGTAAATGGTGGTCACTCACTTTGGACACCCCGAAGTGGTGTATTTACTTTTTCTAATCCAGGCCTAGTTCTTTTTTTTATTTACAGCAGCAGCTGATGGTGAACATTGACCAACTGATTACCATGCACCATGGCTGGAAGGAAGTATGAGGAGGAGGACAGCACTATTATTTTCTAGTTAAGAGAGACCTCATGTCCGCCCAGTTGGCCACTCTTTCTTCTTTTCAAAAAATGAGATGCATCAATAGCTCTAGCCACTGAGTCCAATACTTTGGGTTGTCCTCTTCTTGAGAGGCTTTTCAAAAATTGCCACCAACAAAATGTCCAACTGGATATTTTATTATTTTTGATAGGATATACTGTCTACTCTACTCTAGTTTCCAAATTGTAGATAGTGAGTGAGTGAGGTGTATGTATTATTATGTATTTTCAATCTTGGTAATGAAAAAAAAATAGTAGAGGCATATATGGCATCTAAAAAATGTGAAATGTTTTTTCTAGGCGTACCGACCTCCAGTGTCGGGACCTGTAGCGAGGGCCATGCCGCTCCGGAGGGAGCGTATGCCACAGCTGCAGGGGGTGAGTCAGCAGCAGTAGCGGGAGGTGGTAAGTCATATTCCTTACTTATTGAAAATGATGAATACGGTTACACTTGCTGCAAGGATGTACACTCAGTACACGGTACGTCTGCAGAGACTAAGTTGTTGTGAACACAGAACAGTTGAACAAGACACCCTTTACTTAACATTAGCATTAGCAGGGGTTGAGTAACTAATGTCCTATTCTATTCCAGCTTCAACTCAGCAGAGTAGACGTCATGTAAAATATGACTGGCATAGTCATGGGTGAAGGAAGTAGCCCCGGGATGCATATACGTGACTGATAGGATGCATGGATGGTTGAAGGATGGTTGAAAGGTGAAAGAAAGCAGAAAAGATGCCTGGGTGGGTGGGTAAAACTGTATGGGTGAAAGGAATCCTTAGGGGTGTTTGAGGGGTCAAACTCAAAGACAAGAAAGGGCGCATGGGTGATGGTTAAATTACCAATGTATGTTGTCGGTGAAAGGTGATAGCCACGTTTGGATGGATGGATGCCTGGATGGGATCATAGTAGATAAAGAGTCAGACTGGATGACCAGAATGTAAAAGAAAATTAAACCGTGCCAGAATTCTAAAGTCAAGGGTGAAGAATAAAATAATGCTAGAAGAGCAATGCAATGATAAATGAAATACTAAGCCCTGGGAAGAATAAATAAGGACTGTTTTTTTCCAGGGTTTTTGATTCAAAGGTTTGAGGTTGTATTTCAGAATGGAATACTATCTTGACTCACAGTAGTTTGCAAGCACAAAATATTTATTGTGCATGACTATGTATTATGTACCCCACCCACCCATCATCAATCGCCTCCCTCTAACTCCGAGGCCCACTTACGCTCCAATCCCTACCCATGTCATTTTGACTGTGTCAGTCATGGGTGGCCTATTAGCTGCATGGTTAACTACTAACAAACCAGTATGTTATCATTATTACATGAGTGACGTGATGTCATGCCATATATTATCATTCATATTAGGCATATATCATGTGCCTTATTGCAGTTGTCAGCGTGAAAATTAAATTGAGTATGCAGTAGTCAACGAGAAAATTAAATTGAGCATTTGCCATTCTTTTAACAGAGTATAGCCGCAATGGAAAAATAGATAATTGTGTAGTACAGCTGCCCCACCTGCAGACTGAGCTGGCATGCCTACAAGATTAATTGTACAATACAAGAGAGAGAAGATGAATACTTGTCTACTCCATAGTGCCTAATGCCTCAAAGTCTAATCACATCAAAATCTTAGGTACCAAGAAAGTGAGGATACCACCAATGTTATGTACTGCTAGTGCTACTGTGCCACTATAATTTTGTGTTTTATTTTTTGTTACTACTTTGCTAAGAGAGTTGGTTACAATTGCCTTCTTTCGTTCTTTCTTGATATAGTTACTCCTTTGCAACCCACCAGGCAGGAGTTAGCAGCAAGGACACAGCAACACAAGCTGGAGGCCCTCTGGGACGAATATCGCCAGCTGGTTGTCTGGGCGGAGGAGGAGGAGGGAGGGGCTGTTGCAGCTTCCTCTAATGCCCCAGTATCGCAGCCAGGCCACCTGTGCCTCCAGTTTTACGACGCTGTGTTCTAGGAGCCACTCGCCCCACATCATCATCATCAACCACTGCTACCCACCCCTGTTGTTCCTGCAGGAACTCTTGGTGTTGCATGCTCCTCCGGATGGCGCACCTAGAGGCCAGGCTTGAGAAGGTCCTGGAGCGCATTATCCGTCATGCCCGCCACTAGACCTCAGTCTTCCTGACCTTTGCCCCTTTTTTCATCTTTTGTTTTGGTGGGTGGGATGTTGGGAGTTTGGGAAACTTTGGGTGTTTTCCTTGGACATTTGTACTTCTTTGAGTGACATTTTGAAGTAGACAATCATAGACATTTGATTTACTGGACATGGGTTGGGGTTAGGGAAAAGGGTGGGTCCGGTGTTGTGAGTTTCTTCTAATTTATTTGTTATGGTAATACATTATTTATAGTTTTACAATACATATGATGTAAACATTTTCTGGGGGCTACTCTTTTACGTCACCTTGTTTGTTTACTCCTTTGCTGCAGGGCCACAGCCAGTTTTTGAAATCTGCCAATAGTGTAACACACCAACATATAGATTGGGTACCCTCACTTGTCCTACTATTGTCAGTCTCTCCTCCTATTCTATGCACTCTGCAACTAAAACCCCTATGTAGAATGTGCTTGGGAGGATTCAAGATCTCGCTAGAGATCAAAACGCGTCGTTCCTGACTGCTGAATAAACCTGTATATTCAAAATTGCAATCCTGGTGTGCCCGTCTTTTCTGCGGTTCCTGCAGAGATCCTCGTTGTATATATATATATGGGGGAGCACTTGCACGTATGTACCTGCAGCAGCTGAGCTTGGAGCACCGAGTCTGGGAGCATTGAGTTCAGAGACTTTCCCCATCCTTCGGAGTGCCTGCACCAATCGAAGCGGGGCACTTTGTATTTAAAAGCGGACAGCAGGTAATTTTAAAAGGAGAATCATTTGAGAAAGGCATAGGAGCCGAAACCGGTCATGCCGACCCTGGCGGCTGAAATAAAGTGAAAGTTTTCCTGTGGACCTGTGTGGACGGAATTCCTTCTGCAAAGAAGGTCTTGGAGTTATATATATATATATATATATATATATTTATATATATATATATATACCGCCAGCCTAGCGGGGGCAATACGCCCAACATCTGCATTGGTATTCCACCCACCATATTAGTATGGCGGGGGGGACCTCTGCGGACGGAAAGACCATCCGCCGCTTTTCCCACCCTATCGCCTTGCGGCCGGGGCGGAAAAGGATTAATATGGTGGCTGTGAATATCAGACACCCCTAGCCATATCGCCATGGAAAGGCATGCAGTCTTCACTTGGGGGCCCCCTGTGACCCCAAAGTGAAGGAGGGGTGGGTGTGCACACGTGGGGGGGTTCCTGTGGTGCCCCCCTGCATTTGCATATACAATGTGGCAGACACCGAGCGGTGCCTGCCGCTTTGTGTATGAGAATCGCCCGCCACAATGTTATAAATGCAGGATGTGCCTGACACTGTGGCGGGCGCATCCTAATACCCCCCACGGGACCACCGCCCTTATGGCGGGTGGACCGGATTTCCGACCGTCATCCGAATGGGGCCCTGTGTAATTGTGATCGATAAAGAATTGAATGAGTTGTGTACTTCTTTTGCTCGTAATGTGCTTAGGGGCAGATTTACAAGTTCATTGCGTTACTGTTGCATCATATTTAAAATGGGAAAAGTGACGCAAAAGTGGCTCAAGAGGCTTGTAAATCTGCTGCAGTGTTCTGCCTTACTTTGCTTTCCTTTCTGTCATTTTGAGGATCCTGGGTAAATATAACGGTTTCTTTACAGCCAGTACCTGTCAACCCTACCTCCAAACTGCTTACTGCCTGTTACTATAGTAACAGTTCATGGAACACTTAAGTGAGCACAGAGGTTAGAAGTTCATCACACTATGGCCCCCATTAGGATGACGGATGAACTTTGTCCACCCGCCATTCCATCGGAAAAAGGGACTGCCCCTCATAAGGGCGGGGCTCCCGATGGCGGGAACGGGCTCCCAAAGCAGACTCTGCATGCCTTTCTGTGGAAATGGCAATGCTAAATGCCCACCCTAATATGGCTGGCGGTGTCTGATAGACACCACCACCATATAAGCCCTTTTCCGCCTGGTCGCAAGGCGACCGGGGTGGAGATGCAGCAGATGGTCTTTCTGTCCGTCGCGGACACCCCAGCCATACTAATATGGCGCGGGGGTCATTCCGGCACGGATGGCGGGCGGATTGCCCCCACCAGGCCGGCGGTGGCTACTGCCAGCATGGTGGGGCCGATACGCCCGCCATCCTAATGGGCCCCTTAGTTGCCAATCGAAACAATTATTGTACTGGAGTTTTAAAGGTTGTCCATAGGAACCGTCAGTCGTAGAAGAAGTCAGTAGAAAATATAATAAAAATAATAGCAGGGGTTCGCTGGGGTCCCCACAGTCCTGGGGCTTCACTTATGTTGGGAGGGGGGTGCAGTGGGCTGTGTAAATTATATTTGGAAAACAACAATGTGGCTTATTGCGGCTATTCTTTAATATAATGTGGAATAATATTTATTTATTAGGCAGTGTTTACTTTGTTACGGATAGAGTCACTTTGTTACAGGAAATTTATTAATATGTAGGACGGCATGTTCTGTATGTGTTCATGGAACAAATTTAATGTTTAATTGGCTAAGGTGTTCCAACAACAAGCTTAATGTTCATTGGGTTCGAACTTTTGAAAGTAGAAGTGTTTTCTGTAATTCACTTCTGCTCCGGAGAGTAGCAAGACATCTAGTTGGCTTACATGTTGTAAGGAGGACTTTCCTGAGCTTTATGTTGGTTGCGAACTATTGAAAGCAGAAGTGTTGCCAGCCATTCACTTCTGCTGTGCGAAGTAGGAGGGACATCTGATTTGCTGACGTGCTACCAGCAGAACTTTCCCAAGCTTAATGTTGATTGGATGTAAACTGTTGAAAATAGAAGTGTTGTCAGCGATTTCTTCCCTCTTCGCGGAGTATTAGGTATATTTCATTGGGTAACTTGTTCCAAGCTGGACCTTACAAAGCTTAATGTTCTTTGGCTATGAAGCATTAAAAGTAGAAGTTTTGGCAGTCATTCCTTCCTCATCTGCAGAACAACATGGACATTTTATTGGCTAAAGTGTTTCGAGCACAAGTTTGTTCCTTATTTGGTGGGAACAGTTCACCGTTGTGAGTGATTTTGTGACACACTTCCAAAGGAGTATGGGAAATGAAAGTAGTAGAGGGGAGGTAAGAAACACTATTAACTCTATACAGTGGTTACAAGGTGGTGGACAGGGATTATGAAGGTAAAAATTGTTTTTATATGTTTTAAGGGTCATTTATATAATTGCTGTGTGCTGTTCAAATCGCAGCGGGGAAATGACAGTGTCTTGCAGTGTTTTTTTTATCAAGTGTGCGGGTGGGATACTTTCCAGGAGCATTATTTACTTATAATGTGGTGTTCCCTTTTCTGATGGGGAGGTTTGGTTGCGCACAAAAAATTTCAGTCTAGGTTTGAAACAGTTTTTATTTAGCAAATACAAATAAACTTTCTGAAACTGATGCTATATATATATGAAAGGGGTGACAATCAAAAATGCAATTTCAAAAAATATCAGTTAAGCGTGGCCATACCCTCCTTTCTTCTGCTATAGTTTGTAAAAGTGTTGCCCCATATTCTTGATAATGTAAGAGGGCATCAGTTACTTTTCGATAAAATAGAATAGAAGTGCTACAACAAACACTCCCGCACTACATTATCTGAGGTCAGGAGAACAAGTATAAAACAGTTAAATACAAGTGACTTTATATTACATAGAAATGTATGCATTAATATTTTTCAAATTTGTATTCTGTAGAAGGTTCTGTCATAGTGCTTAGAGATCGCACAATGTTCCACTAACAAATCACATACTCAGTTAAGAATATATAGGATGGTACTATTATAATATACAGAACTGGTCCTATATATTCGTTAGGGAGAAGGTGAATAGGACCCGCAAATGAGAAGAATAGAAATTAGAAATTAACATTCAGAAATGTAGGGTTTATCAAATATTGAAAGTAACAAAGTATGTATGAAAGCTATTTTATTTACTCTGCAATTTCTTAAAATATGCTCCCTGAAAAAAATATCTGATCAAGTACGTTGTTATGTTTCCTAATCTGTATTACAGATGGAACCGAAAAAACTCCTATTACTCTTCTGTAACAATAGGAAAATCTATTACAATATAACGATTGATACAATTTTTACAGTAAAAAGAAAAGGAAAATAAAGTTATCTATTTAACAGAAAATCCATTACGAAATACTTTCGAGCAGTAATGTTTTTCTGAGCTCCTTTTCTCTGGGAGGTCAAAAAGTTTGATCGTCGTGGCGACGGGTCATGTCTGTGAAAATTATAATATATATATTCACAGTATATGAACAAAAGGGGGGAACGGACTAAAAACCAGAAGCTGGTGACGTTGCTTATGTATCTTAACTCTTTGTGACGACGGGTCATGAACACCACTGAGATTAGCATAACTGTTAATAATATAATATACATATTAACAGTATATAATCCCAAGGGAACAACACGCTATCAACTGGAAGGTGGTGACATTGATTGTAAATGTTTAGGGTTTGCGCCGACGTTTCACCAACAACTCTGAAGTACAGTGTCAATATTAAAATATAGAAAGTCACAATATATAAGCTGAAAGGAGCCAGAAAAGGAGCAATGTTTGTTGTAATCTATCTGTTTCTGAAAAGAAGCTGCTGAAATTACAGATAAAAAGGGAAAAACATGCAATAACACTTTTTTTATAGATATAAATGTAAATATTGTCAAATAGCCACAAATGATAACTATCTATTGTGCCATAATAAAACAATTTACAAATCCGGAATATGTCTGTTGATGCAATACAAGAAAACGATGCTAGAAAAGGGAACCTGCATCACAGATTAACGATGCAGAAATAACTCTCGAAAACGAAACTAATCACACAATAGCTGTGGTTTATATAGTTTTTGGTTGTTTAGTAGTCTATGGAAGTAAGATTTGGCTCTGCCTACGTAGATGTCTTATTTTACAGTTTGCACGTGCTCACGTTTTAACTGTTTTACTTGTGCACGTGTTTCAGAAAAGTTACAAACTGTGAAGCTGTAAAGGTTTCGATTTCCAAAGTAACACGTATAAGGTCCTTATTATCTACATATGTTGGAGAGTTTAAAAAGTGTTACCCGGTAAACTGCATCCTTTGCATTTTCATGATTAAAAACATCTGAATAGAAGATATAAAAAAATATATTGTTTACAATAGAAGAAAAAATATGTATTAATATTTGATATCACTATGCTTTTTAATAAAAAAAATGCTAGCATTTGTAAAGCGTAAAGCTACCCCCGGAAAGGTGTGCCGGCGTTTGGAGAATTGGGTAGATTAAGCAAGTTGTTACATACAGTGAGATAGTGGTGGGCTAAGATGCTGATGGACTTTGGAATCGAACTGTGAACGTTGTTCTTGAAAGACAAGTATTATAGGTGCTGCGTCATACTTTTACCACACTTATATGTTAATTACTGCTAATTAAGTTGAAAATATTCTTAAATTATAAGTAGGGCTCCTTTATTTATGGTTTTTACTGATTTTTGCAGATAAATTCAGACAGAAAAGTATTTATTTTCCTCTCTGTATTTATTTTGAAGTGTGGATAAATACTGAAGTTGGGTTATTTTTTGAACATTTGTAAATGCTGACAATGATGAGTAGTAGGGTAATAGGTCTGTTGTTCTAAAAGTAAAAAGGTAAAAACAATAAAAGACTTTTAGTAAAGAGCCTTAAAGAGCAATATATATCCTCGCACATTTTAATATGAAGGTTGTGTATAGTTTATCATCTAAGAGTGTTTACATGAGTGACAAAGGTCAGTCTTCCAGCCATGAGTGCATATTTATCAGTAAAATAAATGTGGAATATACTAATTTCAGATTCATATTTTTACAAAGTTTGAAATATATATGGGTAAATATACATACAATTATTAGGTTATTGTAAGGAATTATCTTTTGAAAAACCTTTGAAATTCACTGAAAAAAACCATAGGTTTCAAGCAGGTTATAGTTAGGAATTATTATTTAAAAAAACCTTAGAAAATTCACTGAAAAAACCATAGGTTTCAGGGGTATTATACTTAGCTGGACATTTTACTCATACAAAACCATTGAAATTCCTCCGTTATAGAAAGTTGTACGAAGTATAACTCACGCGCCCGCAATCCACTGCTGATGATGTCACATATTACATCATTCATGACATGGTCAGTGACATCACTGATGACATCACCGATGACATCTCAATTGCCTACCCCTGGGACACTGCAGTTTGGTATGGTAGGGCGGGAGCCTCGCGGTTCCCGCCCTACCATGGCAAACTGCTTTCCTAATTGGAAAAGAGAGCAGGTTAACGTGCTCTCTCTTCCAAATAGGAAAGCATATTGCTTTTCATTATAGAAAGCAGCATGTAAGCTGCTCTCTCTGACGAAAAGGAATGCAGGCTCCCAAAGGAGGCGGGGAGCCGGCTGGGACCTTGGGCGCATTGGGGCTTTATTTGAGCCCTGGGTGATAGAATAATAAAAATTAGTGATAGGGGCAATTTTTTTTTTTACTGTAAAATTTTAATACGTGTACCAAGCGCGGCCGTATGACGTATGGTGCGAGGTTCCTGAGTCGTCCTGTACGCGTACCTAAGCAAGAAAAAAATAATTAAAAAAATATGTTTTACAGATATCTATCAAGCTTATGTGTTTAGATGTTGGTTGGTTCTAACAATAGCTTTTCTGTTTATTGGTACTTATAAGTAAGTATCTTTTACAGAGTCTGAACTTGTTGATCAGGAGTGTTTTACAGTGTGCTGAACTTTTGACTTCTGTGGACAGTTGACTTTTGCATGATTTGTTGGGGGTAGGGTTCAAAGTTATGTCAGTTGGAAAGGGTTCAAATTTTGAACCAATAGAAATGTGTGTTTGCTTTTAAATTAATGTGTGAAGCAATTTGATTTGTTATTAACATGTATATATGTGTAAATAGAGTTGGAAAGTGTGCCATTGTCTGGTTTTGCTAAGAACACTGAAGTAGAGAGATGCTGTATAAGAATATCTGCTGTGTGACAGGCATTCTTCTTAATCTACAAATCAATTTGAAAGGTGAGTTGATAACTTGTAAGGGAATGTATGTGGTGCATTTTGTTTTTAGTAAGAGTAATGTGTTTGTCATTCTAAAGTGTGTATAATCACATTCTGAGTTTGTCTGCATTTGGATAACTATTGTGATAAAAGCATTTGGTAAGTTAATGTGTTTAGTGAGTCAGCTTTGTGTAATAACGTGCAGTACTAAAAAATGTAGAATGTGTGCAGTCACATTTTCAGTTGTAGAGTAGTTAATAGTGTTGCTTGTTTACAATTAGGCTTGTGTTTTAAATCTACACTTTTCCAGTCAATATACATACACTACTGTAAACTCTCTGGGACATATTTACAAGCCTCTTGTGCGTCTTTGTGCTGCCATTGCGTCACTTTTTTGATGCAATGTTTGCACAAATAATGCAGAAAATTGTTTATGTATTTGCAAAAGGTGTCAGGATTGTGCACTGAACTGTAATAGTTATATAGATGGAATGTGTGCAGTCACTTTATCGTTTCTAGATTAGTAAATGTGTTTTTTTTGTAAAATGCAAGGTGTTTTATTTTTTGTCTAGAATTACACTGTGCGTTTGTGTGCATTTAGTTATTATTCTGAGTGAAGCATTTTTGCATTTTTTTTGTTTGCGGAGATATAAGTGCTTAAATATCTATCCTTTTTCGAAGTTTTGATAGAAATAGAGACTAGTTATTGTTTTTGTAATTGCAAAATGACTCATGGTTATACAGAAAAATGCAGTAATTATATTTCTGTAATGTGTGCAGTCATATTAGCCCTTGAAGAGTAATCAATAGTGTTTTTTTCTAGAATCACACTGTGTGTCTGTGTGTATTTAGGAATTGTTCTGAGAGAAGCATTTTTTAAAATTTTGTGTTCACAGATACATAAGTGGTTATAAAGCTATCCTTTTTTCTAGTTTTGATAGAATTATACACCGGTTATTGTTTTTGTATTTGCAAAATGACTCATGGTTGTACAGTAAAATGCAGTAATTATATTTCTGTAATGTGTGCAGTGATATTAGCCCTTCAACAGTAATTAATAGTGTTGCTTGTATTGAATCAGACTTCTGTTTTAAAACTACAATTCCCCAGTCAGTATACATACACTGCTGCAGACACTCTGCGGCAGATTTACAAGCCCCTTGAGCCTTTTTGTTGTTCTATTGGGCCACTTTTTTGATGTAATGTTGGCAAAAATAATGCAGCAAATTGCTTATGTATTTGCAAAATGAGTCAGGGTTGTCCACTGAAATGTAGTAGTTATATACATGGAATGTGTGCAGTCACTTAACCGTTTGCAGACTAGTAAATGTGTTTTGGTAAAATGCAAGGTCTTCTATTTTTTGTCTAGAATCACACTGTGTGTCTGTGTGAATTTAGGAATTATATTTGCCCCTTTTTCACATTTTACCCCCTCTCCTCATACTCCCCTTATCTTCTCATACACATTCCTCTCTCCTTAAACTCCCCCTCTGTCCTCATACTCCCCCTTCTTTCCTCATAGTCCCATGTCTCTCCTCATAGTTCCCTCTCTCTCCTCATACTCTCCCATCTCTCCTCATACTCCCCCTCTCCTCATACTCCCCCCTCTCCTCATACTCCCCCCTCTCCACATATTCCCTCTCTCCTCATACCCCCTCTCTCCTCATACCCCCCCCTCTCTCCTCATAGCCCCTCACTCCTCATACTCCCCTATCTCCTGATACTCCTTCCTGTCTCCTCATACTACCCCCTCTCTCCTCATACATCCCCTCTATCCTTATACTCTCCTTTTCTCCACATTCTCCTCCCTCTCCTCATAACTCTCCCCTCTCTCCTCATACACACTCCTCTCTCCTTATACTCCCCTTTATCCTCATACTTGGCCTTCTTTCCACATACTCCCCCCTCTCTGTTCATACTCCTCCTCTCTCTCCTAATACTCTCCCCTCTCTCCTCACGCCCCCTTCTCTCTCCTTATACTCCCCCCTCGCTCCTTATACTTCCCCTTTCTCCTCACACTCCCTCTATCTCCTCATACTCCCCCTTCTCTCCTCATACTCCCATGTCTCTCCTCATACTTCCCTCTCTCTCCTCATACTCTCCCCTATCTGCTGATATTCCCCCTCTCTCCTCATTCTCCCCCCTCTCTCCTCATACTCCCTCCTCTTCTCATACTCCCCCTGCTCTCCTCTTACTCCTTCCTCTCTCCCCATACTCCCCCTCTCCTCATACTCCCCCCTCTCCTCATACTTCCCCCTCTTTCATCATACTCCCATCTCTCCTTATACTCCTACCTCTCTTCTCATACTACCCCATCTACCCTCATACACCTTTTCTCTCCTCATACTACCCCTCTCTCCTTATACAAACCCCTCTCTCCTTATACACCCCCTGTCTCCTCATACTCGCCCCTCTTTCCACATACTCCCTCTTCTCTCCTCATACTCCCACGTCTTTCCTCATACTGCCCCCTCTGTCCTCATAGTCCCCCCTCTCCTCATACTCCCCCCTCTCCTCATACTTCCCCTTTTTCTCATATTCACCCCTCTCCTCATACTCCCCTCTCTCTCCCCATACCCCTCACTCCTCATACTCCCCCATCTCCTCATACTCATCCCTGTCTCCTCATACTCCCCCCTCCCTCCTCATACACCTCCTCTCTCCTTATACTGCCCCCTCTCTCCACATTCTCACCCTCTCTACATACTCCCCCTTCTCTCCTCATAGTCCCACCTCTCTCCTCATACTCCTCTCTCCTCATACTGCACCCTCTCCTCATACTTCCCCTCTCCCCTCATACTCCCCCTCTCCTAATATTCCCTCTTCTCCTCATACACCCCCTCTATCCTCATACCCCCCTTACTCCTCATACTCCCTCATCTTCTCATACTCCTTCCTGTCTCCTCATACTTCCCCCTCTCTCCTCATACACCCCTCTTTCCTTATACTCCTCTTTTCTCCACATTCTCCCCATCTCTCCTCATCCCACCTCTCCTCATACACACCCCTCTCACATTATACTCCCCTCTGTTGTCACACTCGCTCCTTTTTCCACATACTCCCCCTCTCTCTTAATACTCCCCCTTTCTCTCTTCAGCTCCCCCCTCACTTCTCACACTCCCCTATCTTTCCTATACTCAACCCTCTCTCCTCATATTCCCCCTCTCTCTGCAATATTCCCCCACTGTCCTCATACTCCCCCTCTCCTCTTACTCCCCCCTCTCTCCTCTTACTTCTCCCTCTCTCTTTATACCTCCCCTTCACCTCATACTACCCCGCTGTCCTCTTACTCCCCCCCTCTCCTCATACCCCCATCTCCTCATAGTTCCCCATCTCTCCTAATACTCTCTACTCATTTTCCCCCTCTCTCTCCTCATACTCCCAAACTATCTCCTCATACGCCCCCTTTCTCATACCTACTCTTTCCTCATACTTCCCCTCTCTCTTCTCATAATCCCTCCTCTCTCCTCATACTCCCCCCTCTCCTCATACTCCCCCGTCTCTTCCTACTCTTCCCTCTCTTCTCATATTATCCCCTTTCTTATCATACACCCACTCTCTCCTTATACTCCCCTCTCTCTCCACATTGTCCCCCTCTCTTCTCATACTCCCCCTCTTTCTTCATACATACCTCTCTCTCCTTATACTCCACATCTCTCCTCATACACATCTTTCTCTGGTTATATTCTCCTCTCTCTCCTCATACTCCACCCTCTCGCCTCATATTTCTCCCACTCTTCTCATTCTCCTCCTCTCTCCTCATACACTCAAGCAGTTATAAATTCAGCCAGGCACTCTCCTTACAGAACTGTAATCATTTAGTCAGTACCCAAGTACTGATGCAGTGAAGTAGGCCTTAGCACATGAACTGCTTCAAACCCCTATCCAGTATATATGCATTATTCTATCCACCTGCACACTTGTGTTTCACATCTTCAATTCTCCATTCTGTAGCCTTATACTTCCACCAAGCACTCTGCGACTGTTCTTGCAGTACTGTAGTGATCTATTTAGTAGTCTGTGATAATCCTTTTATTGCAGTAACACTCAAGCACTTATAAATTCAGTTATGCACTCTCCTTACAGAACTGTAATCAAAGGTTCAAGGTTCAAAATTAGCTTTATTCGATTTTTGTTGCAAAATCATAAAAGCACATATAAAACATTCAATAAAATGTTTAAAAGGTTTAAAAATGACAATCACAAATATTTTCAAAAGGCTAAAAAGTAATCGTTTGACAACAATCAACTTGTCTCCTATAGATCAAAAATGAATAGAATGCTAATGAAATCATACAAATATGAGCATCCTTACTATTATCATTTTTTTGGACCAATGTTGAACAGCAATAGTTAGTTCATGAGTAATTCTATTACAAAAAATGGTTTAAAAAAGAGAATACAAAGCACTAGGCATTAATTACCCAAATTACATAGTGTTCCTCAGGGCAATGAGTATCCTCAAATAGGAGGATACGACTTTTATATCAAATTCTGTTTCCAGTTGTTTCAACTTACAGTAAGCTGCTCTGTAACCCCTTATTCCCCATCTAGTGAGGATCAGCTTCAAAAACCTTTTCCTAGGGGTAACATAAAATGTACAGAATAGAATGCAGTGGATATTGGTTTGGTGGGATAAATCATTGCATGGGCACTTCGGTAAGTATTTGGACCAATCATGACAATTGGGAAATGTCACCAAACGGAAATAGGTATCCACCCGAAACCTCGTCAACAGCATTCTTGAAAAAGCACTAGAATCTAGCAATAAATAAGGCTGTATCCCTACATGAGAAAAGTGTGACTGGTTCACCGAGGCAGTATGCTTGCCCTTTTCAACGTGCCACCTTTTTTTATCTAGGTGTTCCAAGATCAGTTTTTTTGAGTGTGCGTCTTGGAACTTTTTCTAGACAGGTTATCAAAAAATTCTTTGTGACCCATATCTGTTGCCATGGTTTTAATATAATTTAATCATGTAATATTTACAGCTCCATCTAGCGATAAACAATCCAAAATAACATCTCTATTTAAGGATGTTTCTGGGGTAACCCACATTTTTTGCCATAGGAGCAGTGGGGAAGATTTAATTGTATCCTCGATAAATGGTAACCCAACTTCCCTATGGCTGAAATAAATAGACATGGATTTAGGGGCTGCCAATAAATAACAAATGAAATTGTTTTCGGTGCGTTGTATCTGCTCCACTTTGACAATCCCCCAAAGCCCAGCCCCATAAGTGCCAGTGGGAACACATTTGGCTTTATAAATTTGAATGAGTTCATGCACTGGTCGCCCATCTAGGTTCCTGGAAAAATTTATTAGGGCACCATTGGCCCTGCTAAAGGTCAATTTTCTTGCAAATACTGCCCCTTTCGAGCTCCCTCTACTGTCAAAGTTAACTCCCAGGTAAGAGAAGCTACTGGTGTTTTCGATCTTATTCTTCCCCAAAAAGATTGCCTTGGTCGATCTTGTCGAGGTACTACATGTCATGGAATATGTTTTTGAGACATGAATTATTAGTCCACGAGTACTCATATAGTTCGAGAATTCAACCACAGCCCTTTGTAGGCAGATGACAGTACGTGACATTATTGCTGCGTCATCCGCATACAAAAGGATGGGGATGGGTTTTCCTCCCACAGCAGGATAATCGAACTGAAAATCCTTAAGGTATTGTCCCACACTGTTAATATATAAGGTAAAGAGAAAAGGCGCCAAGATGCAGCCTTGTCTCACACCTCTTTTTATGTTGAATTTATCAGAACAGACTTCCCCCTCCCATACCGTACTCTGGCCCCTGCATCCCTATACAATTCCTTAATAAATGTTAGGATCTGCTGGTCTATGCCCATATCGGTCAAAGTCTTCCATAACATAGAGTGATCCACACAATCGAACGCGGAGCTGAAGTCCACTAATGTAATAAATAGACTTCCTCTCTTAGCTTTGGTATACTTCGCAGTCAGAAGTGCTAAATTTAGGCCCTGTTCAATCGTGCCCTTGCCACTAAGGAAACGATATTGTAGGTTAGTGATAATATCTTTTTCCTCCGCCCAGACCTGCAGCCTGTTAAGGATTATCCTGCTCGCCACCTTCATTAAGGCATCTAAGAGAGAAATAGGATGATAACAGGCGGGGTTATTCCTATCCCCTTTTTTGAAGATTGGTATTACAACTGCTTCTGGCCAGGTTGCAATAAAGCCAGAAGCATTAGCGCAGTTTAAGACATTTGTTAGCATGGGTGACCAGAGAGATAACTCATATTTATATAGGTCAATCGGGACACCATCTGGTCCCGGCGTTTTCCCCGATGCACTATCCTTAATTGCCTTAATAACCTCCTCGTGCTCAAATGCAACCCCCAATGGGAACGTTTCTAATCGATCCGTCTCTACAAGTGACACTGTCTGGTTATCGATGACGTTATTAATCTCAGGTACATTTGGATTCTTATATGAATTTGAGAAGTGCTTAACCCAAATGTCCCCTGGCAAAACTATGCTGATAATATCTGTTTCTTTGTCTGACAAGAAAGGGGCGTTTACTGCTCTCCAAAATGCTACATTATCACTTTTCAAGCATGCCTCATGAAGGTTCTGCCAGATTTCATTCTTTAACTCTTTTTTCCTTCTTGCCAAGGCTGCCGGGTAAGAACTTCGAGTCTGTCTTACCAGCTCCAAAGATCTGGGGGTTTCATGTAAGGCGGATTTCAAGTTTTGGTGTGTCCTTGAACAGTCTTTATCAAACCACCCCTTAACCTTGTGTGTGCAATTTTTATACTCTCTTGTCAGTTGTTTTTTAATTTTGCACGTGATTTTACCGAAGGCATCAAGAACTTGGTTATTACCTTCAGATAGAGAGAGGCAGGTTAATAGGTGGTCATAGACTATGGTGACCAATTTTTTCATAAAAATCTCAGAATCTACTTTTGCTCATTTAATGAAGTAACCATTAATACTTGCCAGATTGATTGGTGCTTGATAAATAACCTTATTAATTGTTTCAAATCCCTTTGTTTTCAAACAGAATGAGATGGGATAATGATCGCTCAAGGCGGCGTCTAGTGTCTCCCATGACAAAACCAATGACCGGTATCTGGAGGATAGGAGCGTGAAGTCGATTATAGAATTTGCGCCTCTCCCATTAAATGTTGGCTTAAACTCCTCCGCCGGTGAACAGCTTTCGTTGATGTAGCCCAGATCAAACTCATATAACAAATCCCCCAAACTGGAATCGACTAAATGAGTTGATGCATCCTCCCCATTCCACGTCAGGGGACAAATACCAGTAACATGTTATGTTATGTTATGTTATTTTTACTTATACCGCGCACAGCTGCCCTAGCGAAGGGGCGTCCTGGCGCTATGACAAGGTAAACACAACACAACACCGATATAAAATCAGAAAGGACACAGCATGAGAGCTAAACAAATAAAATGGTCTTGATGGCACGTCTAAACTGAAGAAGGTCATCAATAGCCCGGATATGAGATGGAAGAGAATTCCACCAGTTCACCGCTAGTACTCGAAAAGTGCGGCCACCAGCTCTACTCAGCCTGAAGCGCGGAACCACTGGCAGATTCTGACCCAGGGATCTAAGGGTTCGCGGGGGTACATACGGTATCAGCAGATTCTCCAGAATTTGGGGAGACGTACCCTTGAGGATTTTAAACGCAAGGCAAAGGACCTTGAATTTGATCCTCTGGTTTACGGGGAGCCAATGAAGAGAGTGCAAAGATTTGGAGACCGAGCACCGCCTTGGCAGACCTATCACCACTCTGGCTGCAGCATTTTGAACTCGCTGCAGCCAGGTGAGTTCTAACTGATTAATCCCAGCCAAAAGCGAGCTGGCATAATCCAGCCGGGACAGCATTGATGCTTGAACCACCAGTTGTCTGGTGGATGCATCAAAGAATTTAAGGATAGGTCTTAGTCCTCTAATGATGCCATAGCAAGAAGCCGCCACCTTCTTGGTGTGACAAATGAAACTGAGGGACGGGTCAAGCCAAACCCCTAGGTTTTTTATCTCCGATGCTGGAGAGGGGGTCACACCTAGTTCAGAGGGCCACCACTTGTCACCCCACAACACCGCCTGCTTGCCGACCACTATAACCTCAGTCTTCTTGGTATTTAACTGGAGACAGTTGGAACTCATCCAGTTGGCCACTGCCCGTAAACCGTCACGGAACCTGGGAGCCTCCATGTCTGAGTCCCAACTCAACGTGACCGCCAGCTGCGTATCATCTGCATATGAAACCATCGTCAAGCCCCATTGCTTGACGACCGCAGCCAGCGGCCTCACGTAAAGATTAAATAGAGTGGGACTTAACGATGACCCCTGTGGGACCCCCAGGTCCAACGGATAGGATTTAGACTTGCCGGGCGGGATCGCAACCTGGAATGACCTTTCAGCAAGAAAAGATCGAAACCAGCATAGGGCGGAACCCGTGACACCTACTTCCTCAAGTCGGTGGAGCAAAATCCTGTGCGAGACCGTGTCGAACGCGGCACTGAGATCTAATAGCAGTAGTGCCGCCGTCCGACCCGCATCAAGCACAGAACGCAGATGTTCTACCATAGAAAGTAGGCCGTCTCCGTGCTATGGCCCGCACGGAACCCATTCTGGGTAGGGTCAAGAATGTTAGACCTGGTAAGATGGTCTGCAAGAATGCCGTTCACATGGGCCTCAGCAACTTTCGTAGCCCAAGGAAGCAAGGAAATAGGGCGGTAGTTCTCAGGTTTAAGGGGGTCAAGGGTAGCCTTCTTCAAAATAGGTGTAACTACAGCCTGCTTCCACCTAATAGGAACTTCACCTGAGGAAAGTGACTGATTGATCAAAGAAAGCCCCGGAGTGCGACATAACTGCGACATATTCTTAAGCTGAGCGGGTTTCAACGGACCTGCAGGAGATCCTGACTTAATTTTAAGGCTCAGGGAGTCAAAGGCCTTCATAGATAGGGAGGGCAGGGTAGTAAGACACTCACTGCCTCCCAAGATGCAGCTGACCCGCTCTGAAATTGGAGAGCCCGTCGAGAAGGTTCGATAGATGGCTTGTACTTTCTCGAGGAAGAAGGAGGCCAGACCCTCACAATGGGAGTCCGAACATATTTCCGCCGTCGTTGTCCTCTTAGCCATCAGATCCTTTAACACCTTAAAAATGAGTTTTGAAGGATTCGAACTGTTCTGAAACTCTTGTGCATAAAAAGCTGCTTGTGTTCTACACACCGCCCTATGGTAAATTTTATTTTTAGCAAGGTAGCAGGCCTTCAGTTCAGGATCAAACGATTTCCTCCATAGTCTCTCAGTCTGTCTGCAGGCTCTTTTAAGAGATGCTAAGGCACTGTCATACCATGGGCTGGGCTCTTTCGAGCGGCACTTTGACCATACCAAGGGGATCAAAGAGTCAAGGGCACGGGCGATCCACTCACAAAAAGAATCATATCCGCGGTAAACATCAGTGAAAGGGCCCAGTGGTGCCTCCTCCAGCAAATTACTCCCCTGAGGTGGAAGCCGGGGATAGAATTGAGCTGTGAAAGCGTTTTGCTAGAAATTGCCTGATTAGTTTTAAAAATATTAATTTGCGCCGCAAAGTGTTTTGATTTTTAAAAGAGCACTGCCCACAGATAACCGCTATCATTTGACGGCTTAACACTGTAAAATCGCCCCACACCCAGCCGATTAAGGTGCTGAGTGAGAGGCGGCAACTTGGCGGACATATTGGGCGTACACACAGCCCCCACGCTCTAGTCTTCGAGGCTCCTGCATAAAAGCATACAGTGATCCCTCCGTGCAGCGGACGCGATCAGCGGGCGCGCCGGAAGCGCGCCGAAGTCGAGCCAAAGTCCAGCCCGTCTGCGCCCGTCCGCGCTAAGGACGGGCTGGGGGCTGCATCACCTGTCAAAAATGCTACCAGGTCAGATGTCTAGAGAAAAACTAATGTCTCTGAATAATAACCCTATGAATTGTAATCATGTCATAGAAGTAGCTAAATGGCTAGGACCTATCACGTGCACGATATGCAAACACACAATACAACCTCATGTCAAAGACACCCCTAAAATCAGATATAATACCATCAAAGGTGGACTAATCAATGCACGTTCCATGTGTAAGAATGCACTACACATATACGATTTGATCTCAGAGAACAATTTGGATTGTCTCATGATCACGGAAACGTGGCTGAGAGAATGGTCCAATCCAGACATCACATGTGCACTACCACCCGGCTATAAGATACAAAGACTTGACAGACCTATACAAAGAGGAGGGGGGATTGCTGTCATACATCGTGAGACCCTCACCTGTAGCATCTCTGAACTACCTGATATTAAAGGGGCTGAAAGTATAGCCTTTAATCTACAGGCCCATGACTCCTTCACGTTCTCGGGAGCATTAATCTATTGCCCACCAGGCCAAATGAAAAATTTCCTGGACAGTATGGGGGAAGTAAGTACCACACTGACGCTCAAAGCAGCAAACTTCACACTACTGGGAGATGTAAATCTTCATCTTGACAACATGACTGACACAAATGTACTATGCTTTAAAGACATTATGCAGGTGCTAGGGCTTACAATTCTTATGAATGACCCCACACATATAGCGGGCCACATATTAGATGTATCTGTTCCAATCTTAATACCATCAAAGTATCCACTCCCCTGCCCCAGACCTGGACCGACCATAACTTTATAGCATTTCATATCACAACGGAAGAAACCAACATTACAAAATCTAACGGACCCAGAAATGAGAAACCAACTCCTTGTTGGACTAAAATCATTGAGCACCCGGATTTACCAAAATGGGCTAAAGAGAACAAACCACTGATAACTGGTAATGTGACTAGCGACAACCTCAGTTACAAAAAGTGGATGAGATCCATAGGGGAGAAAATGACCTCTGGAGGAGCTAACAAATCCAAATCTAAACCTAAACAAGGGAAAAGTTCAGCACCTTGGTACACCAATGAACTAAAAGACTCACTACGTACAGTACGCAAACTAGAACGCAAATGGCGTAAGTACTACAATAAGAACGACCAGGACAACTTTAAAACAGCAAGACAAAACTATCATGCACAAATCAAACGCACCAAAATAAATTACTTTACAAATAAGATAGAAAAATCTCAGAACAACCACAAAGAGATATTTCGGGTGGTTAAGAGCTTTCGAGACCCAACGTTTTTGTCTCAGGAAATACCTGCATCACAGACTTTCTGCAATGAGATTGCAGATTATTTTGAACAAAAAATTGTCAACATTACGATGAATTTTCCAGTCATCCCTTTAAATAATGAAAACATAGCCTTACAAAATAATTCAGAGATAACCAGATGGAACACTTTTACCACAATTGATCTGGCTGACACATCACAAACTATGGCAAAAATCAAATATGGCTCGCCACTAGACCCCTGTCCCCCCACACTGGTCAATGCAATTAAAGATGAGGTGAATCCCATGATTAACGCCATTGTTAATGCATCACTCCAATCGGGTGAAATCCCCAGCACATGGAAGACGGCGATAGTAAAACCATTACAAAAAAAGACCCTACATGACCCATCTGTCCTAACCAATCTGAGACCCATTTCACAACTCCCCGCCCTATGTAAATGTGTTGAAACCTTAGTCAACAAGCAACTCTCAACATTCTTAGAGGAAAATAACATCTTACATCCAAATCAGGCAGGTTTTAGAGCTAACCACTCTACTGAATCAGCACTTTTGTCAACAACAGAAACCATAAAAGAAGCACTAGATCAGGGGAAGAAGGCAGCCCTAATTCTTCTTGATCTATCCGCAGAATTCGACATGGTGTCCCACGCCATCTTATTACATCGCTTGGCTGAAGCTGGCATAGGGGGCACCGTGTTGAACTGGTTTAAAAACTTTCTGTTACACAGAAAACAGATAATCAGATTGGGCCAATTCCACTCAGAGGAGAAGGAGATCAGTTCAGGGGTGCCGCAGGGCTCTAGCTTGAGCCCTACCTTATTCAATCTGTATATGGCACCCCTGATCAATCTAATTGCCACCCATAATGTAAGCACAGTTGCATACGCAGACGACACCCAATTGGTCCTAGTTCTGGATGATGATACAGATAGGGCCGAACAGGTCCTGAAAGAGTGTCTGACTGCGACTTTCAAATAGATGCATGATAACCATCTGAAATGCAACTCTGCCAAAACAGAGATCCTTCCATTCGGAAAAAACAATATCTTCTCCCCACACACTTGTTGGCCTCTGGATGCGGAAGCCCCACCAAACACAATCAGTGCAACACGAAACCTAGGAATAAAATTCGACGACATGCTATCCTTCAAACAACAAACTAAGGAAGTTGCTGCCGTCTGTTTTAACATCATCAAAGGCCTTCGCAAATTCTTTGACTACCTGCCTTTGTCCGCCCGTCGCACAGTAGCAATTGCTCTTATAACATCGAGAATTGACTACTGCAACAGTCTGTATGCTGGGGTGGCGAAATCTACCCTGCATAAACTACAGATGGTTCAAAATGCGGCGGCCCGGCTGGTGTTGAGATGGCCCAGAAAGTCATCAGCATCAGCCGCCCTGGACATGTTGCACTGGCTCCCCATCCAGAAACGCATACTATTCAAGATCCTCCTAATTACATTCAGAGGCTTTCATAAGCGTGGCCCAAAATATCTGTGTAATAAATTTCACAGATACCATCCGAACAGGGAACTCAGGTCAGCTACGGCCAACTTAATGTCCATCCCTAAGTTCAGACTGGCCACAAAAGGCGGAAAATCACTAGCAGTCCTAGGCGCTAAAGCCTGGAACATATTTCCGGCTCACCTCAGAGCAACCTCATCAGAAAAAACCTTTAAAAAATTACTAAAAACTTGGATCTATGGATTGTCTGAATCAAAGTGCAAAACCCTTGTTTAAATGACACCTAAAGCTCAGTCAAAACCACCTGACAATCTATTAGTAATGAAGTCACAGCGCCAAGATGCTCCCTGGAGTGTGCATGCGCTATATAAAAACCCCCAAACATCAAACATCAAACATAAAAGTCCTCCAGTCTCAGTTTGTTCCAGTGTCGCCTGAGAAGTAATCTGTCGTGAGGTATAAAAGTAGGTTCAGATATGGGGCAAATCATTTTCACCAGCATATGGTCTGTCCAGACCATCTGGGTGGGACTAAGAGCCCTGACTCCCTCTAAGTTAGTAAAGAAAGGGTCGAGGATGTGGCCATCTCTATGAGTGGGGGAAATGACCAGCTGGGAAAGCTGCAAGGCCTCTAAATCAGCCAAAATGCTCCTAATAGAGGGCGAGGACGGGCAATTACAGGTACAGAGGAAGCAATTAAAATCACCCACCCATAAGAGTGCCAGATCCCCATCCCCTGTTTTTTCTAGTTCCCTTAGCGCTCTTCCAAGACTAGTGATGGTCCCTTCCCATAAGGAAGCATGAGCATTATTGTAAAAATTTACAATGGCCATGTTCTGCACACCCAGCCAGCTGAATAACAGGATCTGGTAACATTCTGCAGAGATGTAGGTGCATAAGCCCCCTTTATTTCTACCACGCTGGCTTATAATAGCAGGTGTATTAAAGGTTTGATATCCCAATAAGTTAATCTCTGTGGCCATCCACGTTTCTTGAAAACACAACATATTGTATTTATTTACCATGTCTAACCAAACTAATCGGTCCACTTTATCCTTTAAACACGCTAGATTCCAAGACATAATCAGCTGACCTTTGAGGATATTCTTATCAGTAGTGAAAACCTCTCCCAAGTTGGACATTTTATCAGGTGGGCCTTCTTCCCTATTTGTCACATCATCAGCAATATATGCAGGTGGCTCGTGATCCCTCACAATCTCTTCAGTCCCACTTGGAAGTCAGTCTTTAATCATTTAGTTTAGTCAGTATCTAAGTACTGATGCAGTGAAGTAGGCCATAGCACATAAAGTGCTTCAAACCCCTATCCAGTCTATTTGTATTCTTCTATCTATTTGCACACTCGTGTTTCACATCTTCAATTCTCCATTCTGTATCCTTATACTTCCACCAAACACTCTGTGACCGTTCTTGCATTAATGTAGTGACCCATTTAGTAGTCTGTGATAATCCTTTCACTGCACTAATACTCCAGCACTTATAACTTCATTCACGCACTCTCCTTACAGAAGTGTAATTATTTTTCAGTACCCAAGTACTGATGCAGCGAAGTAGGCCTTAGGACATGAACTGCTTCAAACCCTTATCTAGTATATATGCATTCTTCAATCGACCTGCACACTTGTGTTTCACATCTTCAATTCTCCATTCTGTATCCGTATACTTTCATCAAACACTCGGTGACTGTTCTTGCACTACTGTAGTGACCCATTTAGCAGTCTGTGCTGATCCTTTCACTGCACTAACACTCAAGCAGTTATATAGTCAGTCAGGCTCTCTTCTTACAGAAATGTGATCATTTAATCAGTGCTCCAGGACTGATGCAGTGAAGTAGGCCTTGTGGTTTATATATATGGGGATGATTCCTTTAGGAGAACAGGGGCTTGAATCAAAATATATTTATCTCCAAACACAATTACCCCTGACACCATCGATCACAAAAATCTTTTTATAACAGTAGTCCCTTTTATTGACTCTGTATATATTCAATTATTTAACTTTTCTTTACCGTTTTTTATATATCACGTTTCCAATCTTCCTTTTCACTTTACATATGTTTCATTTACAATATTTACAATGTTCTCACTGTACATTCCTATACATAAAACATTCCTATACATAAACTTTCATAATGTAATGCTGTATATTTACAAGAACACCTCTGGCTATACACAGTGTCCTACTTGATTTTAAACTGACAAGATATAACTTTTTCTTGATTTTGTCCACACTTACTGGTGTTGGTCCTATCTCATATGATCAAAGCAATATGTCTTTCCCTTTGTTTTTTTCACTTTTATGGCACAAAATATATTTCTTTTGTATACTGTGTAAGTAGTACACACTATCTTACTTTTAACAAAACATTTTTTTGCTTTATAGTTCATATATATCGCCGACGCGTTTCGACCTTGTCGTGGTGGGACCTGCACGTATACTTTATCAAGGTCTTCCTCAGGGCTGTGATTACAATGTTTGTAGGACAATCTTCCAATCTATGGAATTAACAATAGATATATTTGTCTCAGTGATGGGCATTTGCAATTCAAGGAGTACCTTACATCAACTTTCGATGTTTGCCTTTAAGTTGTACATACCCGCCTGGATGTTATCGCTGGGTATTTTGGTCTGTTCTCACCTGTGTGGTAAGAAATGTTTATTACATTTTTTGTATTGTGGATGGTATTTAGGCAGGGGTCATGTATGTATACATTTTAATACTTTGGAGTGTATTTCTACCTACCCTAGGTATCTTCTGTAGATCTTCCTTGAGGGGATCTGGATTAGACTCTTGTTCTTGTCTGGCAGTATTTTCTTTGTGGATTACTGTGGAAGGACCAATGCGTATGGATCAGTTAAATTTAACTCACATGTGTGTTCCTTTAATAGTCTGTTCTATCTTACATGGGGTTCGAGCATATCGTTTTAAAATCACTGTGCGTGGCTTTGCTTCCAAGTGCTACCTTGTACTCTTGCCGGGGTTCGAGCATTCCGTCTCAAATTCACTATGCGCAGCTTTAACTTCAAGTACTGTTTTGCGCTCTAGCCAGTGCTCAATCAATGTGTGCCTTGAACATTGCCTCGCGCTGATGTTGGCGTTCTCGCTCGACCTGCACTATTCAGTATCCCCTTAGGTTCGAGTGCTCCTTCTCATACTCGATGTACGCGGCTATACTTCAAACGCTGCCCTACTCTTGCCGGTACTTTCGCTTTGCTTGGCAGGTATCGTTTGCAATCTTCTATCAATGTCCCACATTTCGAACGCACATTGCCTCGCATTCATGCTAGTGCTCTCCCTCAACTTCACTCGTGTCACTTAGGTTCTTATGTTTGCGTACCCTTTTTTACTTGGTTTTCTCCGCTTGGTCCTTTCGCAATTCACTTCCTCGTCCAGCGTCTTTGACCACCTTCCGTGTTTGGGCGTCTTGAGACCGTGATCTACGTGTGGAGGTACTTTTTGGATTTCATTTCCGTGTCACGTGGTCCACCGGATTTCTGGGATTTGTAGTTTCAGAATAAAATATGTTACCATTCGCCTGTATATCTTCGTGAATGGCACTTGAATTCCACGTCTATAAAGTATACACGCAGCTCTTTCTTTCATTTTACTTTATGTTGCTGTGAACCAGCATCTCGGATTTGTAGTTTCTGAATAAAACATGTTACCATTCGCCTGTATATCTTCGTGAATGGCACTTGAGTTCCACGTCTTTGAAGTGTACACGCAGCTCTTTCTTTCATTTAACTTTATGTTACTTTGATCCAGCATCGTTGCACATTGGTTTTGCCTCTCAGGTCTTTTTATATTCAAAAAAATTTTTTTCGCCTTGCAGTCTTGTGGTTTAATTGCAATTTGTCAATTCTGACATCTCGTTCAGACCGTTTTCTGTTGTCCCCATATATCTCAGATCTTTTTAAATGGAAATTTATTTCGCCTTGCGGTCTTGTGGTTTAAATGCAATTTGTCAATTCTGACATCTCATTCAGACCGTTTTCTGTTGTCCCCAAGTATAGGATAATTTTGGCTTCAAATTTGGACATAATGTTTTCCACGTTATTCCCTACAATGTGTTTAAGTACTGTCCATTTTATCTCTTTTTCTGAGTGGCCCATTTCGATGTAGTGAGCTACCATTGGTGCATTGGGTGTCTTGCATTTAATCCGTGACCGATGTTGGGTTATTCTTTTCTTTATTTGTTGGCTGGTCTTTCCTATATATGCTTTAGAGCATGGACATACTACACAGTATATGACATTCTGCGTGTTGCAGTTGGTAAATTCTTTGTGGTAGATGTGTTTATTCCCATATTGGAACTTTGTGCCTTCAATGGTGTTAATGCACGAGATACAGTTTCCACATTTCTTGTGTCCTTTCACGGGTGGTAAAGACAGCATGGATCTCAATGTTGTGTTTTGTGTTTTTACTGAAGTATTTGCCCTCACTAGTTTGTCTTTAATGCTTGAGTTCTTCTTTAATGCAAATATGGGTAATTTACTGAATTGCTCTAGACTTTTCACTGTATTCCAATTTTTCTTGATTATTTTCTGTATTTCATTAGTCGCTCCAGAGAAGGTTGTGACACATACCAGCGGTGTGCTAGTGTCTTTGTTTTTGGGGGTCAGAAGGGTCTCTCTCGGTGTGTACCATGCCCTTTTCATGGCTTTCTTTAAGAGCCTCTTTGGATAGTTTCTCTCTAGCAGTTTGGCAAGCAGTATTGTCGCATTCGCAAAATAGTCTTCCTTTTTGGTACAATTGCGGCGTATTCTTATAAATTGGCTTAGAGGCAAATTTTCTCTCAAGTTTCTCTGATGGAAGCTTTGGAAATGAAGAAATGTATTTCTGTCTGTATCCTTGGTGTATAAGGTTGTATAAATATGGCCCTCTTCGTGTCTTATCAGAAGGTCCCAAAAATTCATCTCTATTTTACTTTTGTTTATGGTAAATTGGATATCTTGGTTTCTGTCATTTAACCATCGTGTGAAGTTTATTAGTTGTTCTTCACTTCCTCGCCACAACATGAACACGTTGTCGATGTAACGGTACCACATTTTAATGTGGCCGTCATAAGGGTTGTTGTAGTAGATCCATTTTTCTTCGAACATTGCCATAAACATTATGGCCATCTCTGGAGCAAAGGGACACCCCATTGCGGTGTCCTTCACTTGGATGTATTTGGTGCCATTGAACGTGAAAAAGTTACTTTTCAGACATATCTCGGCTAACTTCAGTATATAGTCTGTGGGTACATTCAGAGGTCATTCTCTTTTTTCCAGAAACATTTCCATTACTTCCAAGCCCGCTTCTTGTTGGATATTGGAGTACAGGCTGACGATATCTAATGTAACTAGAAATTCATGTTCTTCTTCAAATGGGTGATCTTCCAGGATTACAATTGCCTGCATCGTGTCTTTAATATAGCTTGTTGTCTCTGCCACTAGGGGTTTCAGGAATGTATCGGCATATTCTGCCGGACGTTCTAGTATGGAATTCACGCCTGATATTATGGGTCTTCCTGGAGGATTCCTTTGATCCTTGTGTATTTTTGGTAGTATATACATTAATGGTGTCCGAGGATTTTCATTGATCATGAATTTGGCTTCTTTTTTCGATAGCCACCCTCCTTCTTGTCCTGTCTTTGTGAGTGTCTGTAGTTGGAATTTGATTTTATTGGTCCAGTCTTCATCAGTTTTTCGGTAGTATTGTTCATCACTCAATTGTCTTATCACTTCTGCTTCGTATTGTTCTCGTTGGAGTATCACCACTCCACCGCCTTTATCGGCCGGTTTCACAATAATTTTGTCGTTCTTTTTCAAGTTCTCTAGCGCCACTTTTTCTTGTTTGGGCATGTTCCATTTTGTGTAGATTCTTTTGTTTTCAAGGTTGGACAGATCTCGCAAAACATTTTTTTCAAAAGTTAACAACTCTATCGGCATATTTGTAGTGTTTGGAAAGAAGATGGATGGATTTTTTAAACCTGAATAGTTTCTTTCTGTATAATCTGGTCGATCAGAAAAGATTTTTAGTCTCATTTTTCTAAATAGTTGTATGATTTCCAGTTTATTTAATCCTATGTCTGGTTTAAATGTAGGGATGAATGAGAGCCCTTTTTGTAGGACACTTGTTTCTTCTGATGTAAGTTTGTGGTCTGATAGGTTGTATATGGGGTTATTCTCTCCTCTTACCAACGGTAGACGTTCCTTCTCGTAGTTATTTGTCCCTGAAATTGGTTGGGTTGTGGGTTGTACCATCTCGGACCTCTTGCTCTGCCCCTTGCTCAGCCATTTCCTCTGTCTAGAAAAGGTGCCTGTTGATATGCTTGTCCCTGTTGATTTGTAGATGCACTTGTCGAGGGTGTATTGTCACTTGAGCTGTCCGATGAGGATGATGCGTCTGAAAATGTCAAAAATTGCTGTCTACTTCTTCCTCCGTATGTGCGCAACACTCCTGCGTTTGTGGTTGCTTGAAGTAGTCTTTATCCAAATAGGGGTATGTCTTTTTTTCTGAGAAATTACTGATATCCTTCTGGAGTTTTAATTTTTTAGCTTCTTCCGTTGTTTTTTTGAAAATTTCGTTTTCTTTTTGTATTTTGAGCAACAATGCTTGTGCGTTCTCAATGGCTGAGTTGTTCAGTAAGGCTTCTTCTAGTTCTTTGATCAACTCGAGTTCTTTTAGACTCAAACGTTCTGCGGTCTTAATTGAATGGAACATCCAATCTCTTGAGCATTTTGTTCCTATGTGGCTAAAGCCATCCAGGTATTCAGGTTGGTCTACGAATATCACTGGAACATTCTTTATTTGTAGGCCGGCTGGTATGGTTCCTGCTTTCAAATGTTCGAAGAGAACTTCTCCATGTAGCGCGGTCCTTATCTGTTTCTTTTTTAATCTAGTTATTTTCTCTAGTTCTGATTGATGGCTTAGAGTGGTGGCTGTATTTCCTGGATTAAGTGTGGAGGGTCTTTTGAGAAATTCTTCTATCTCCTCTTCTCTGAAGCTCAAAGTTTTGGGTTCTGCCATTTACTATCAAAGAAACTTGAAATTGTTTTTGGTACTCTCTTGACTATGCCCTTGTATGTTTGTACGTTTTGTATATTTGTTTATTTTGGGGTAATATTATTTTTGGTCGATTGGACGTGTTCTATGTTTTCCTCAACTTGAATCTGGATTTCCTGTTGGGAAACGTTACATTAATTTACTGGCATTTTCTAACTTCCCTCGTAGACTAGTGTCTACTCTGAAAAGTGGTTTATATATATGGGGATGATTCCTTTAGGAGAACAGGGGCTTGAATCAAAATATATTTATCTCCAAACACAATTACCCCTGACACCATCGATCACAAAAATCTTTTTATAACAGTAGTCTCTTTTATTGACTCTGTATATATTCAATTATTTAACTTTTCTTTACTGTTTTTTATATATCACATTTCCAATCTTCCTTTTCACTTTACATATGTTTCATTTACAATATTTACAATGTTCTCACTGTACATTCCTATACATAAAACATTCCTATACATAAACTTTCATATTGTAATGCTGTATATTTACAAGAACACCTCTGGCTATACACAGTGTCCTACTTGATTTTAAACTGACAAGATATAACTTTTTCTTGATTTTGTCCACACTTACTGGTGTTGGTCCTATCTCATATGATCAAAGCAATATGTCTTTCCCTTTGTTTTTTTCACTTTTATGGCACAAAATATATTTCTTTTGTATACCGTGTAAGTAGTACACACTATCTTACTTTTAACAAAACATTTTTTTGCTTTATAGTTCAAATATATCGCCGACGCGTTTCGACCTTGTCGTGGTGGGACCTGCACGTATACTTTATCAAGGTCTTCCTCAGGGCTGTGATTACAATGTTTGTAGGACAATCTTCCAATCTATGGAATTAACAATAGATATATTTGTTTTAGTGATGGGCATTTGCAATTCAAGGAGTACCTTACATCAACTTTCGATGTTTGCCTTTAAGTTGTACATACCCGCCTGGATGTTATCGCTGGGTATTTTGGTCTGTTCTCACCTGTGTGGTAAGAAATGTTTATTACATTTTTTGTATTGTGGATGGTATTTAGGCAGGGGTCATGTATGTATACATTTTAATACTTTGGAGTGCATTTCTACCTACCCTAGGTATCTTCTGTAGATCTTCCTTGAGGGGATCTGGATTAGACTCTTGTTCTTGTCTGGCAGTATTTTCTTTGTGGATTACTGTGGAAGGACCAATGCGTATGGATCAGTTAAATTTAACTCACATGTGTGTTCCTTTAATAGTCTGTTCTATCTTCCATGGGGTTCGAGCATATCGTTTTAAAATCACTGTGCGTGGCTTTGCTACCAAGTGCTACCTTGTACTCTTGCCGGGGTTCGAGCATTCCGTCTCAAATACACTATGCGCAGCTTTAACTTCAAGTACTGTTTTGCGCTCTAGCCAGTGCTCAATCAATGTGTGCCTTGAACATTGCCTCGCGCTGATGTTGGCGTTCTCGCTCGACCTGCACTATTCAGTATCCCCTTAGGTTCGAGTGCTCCTTCTCATACTCGATGTGCGCGGCTATACTTCAAACGCTGCCCTACTCTTGCCGGTACTTTCGCTTTGCTTGGCACGTATCGTTTGCAATCTTCTATCAATGTCCCACATTTCGAACGCACATTGCCTCGCATTCATGCTGGTGCTCTCCCTCAACTTCACTCGTTACAACCTATCAGACCACGAACTTACATCAGAAGAAACAAGTGTCCTACAAAAAGGGCTCTCATTCATCCCTACAGTTAAACCAGACATAGGAATAAATAAACTGGAAATCATACAACTATTTAGAAAAAAGAGACTAAAAATCGTCTTTTCTGATCGACCAGATTATACAGAAAGAAACTATTCAGGTTTAAAAAATCCATCCATCTTCTTTCCAAACACTACAAATATGCCGATAGAGTTGTTAACTTTTGAAAAAAATGTTTTGCGAGATCTGTCCAACCTTGAAAACAAAAGAATCTACACAAAATGGAACATGCCCAAACAAGAAAAAGTGGCGCTAGAGAACTTGAAAAAGAACGACAAAATTATTGTGAAACTGGCCGATAAAGGCGGTGGAGTGGTGATACTCCAACGAGAACAATACGAAGCAGAAGTGATAAGACAATTGAGTGATGAACAATACTACCGAAAAACTGATGAAGACTGGACCAATAAAATCAAATTCCAACTACAGACACTCACAAAGACAGGACAAGAAGGAGGGTGGCTATCGAAAAAAGAAGCCAAATTCATGATCAATGAAAATCCTCGGACACCATTAATGTATATACTACCAAAAATACACAAGGATCAAAGGAATCCTCCAGGAAGACCCATAATATCAGGCGTGAATTCCATACTAGAACGTCCGGCAAAATATGTTGATACATTCCTGAAACCCCTAGTGGCAGAGACAACAAGCTATATTAAAGACACGATGCAGGCAATTGTAATCCTGGAAGATCACCCATTTGAAGAAGAACATGAATTTCTAGTTACATTAGATATCGTCAGCCTGTACTCCAATATCCAACAAGAAGCGGGCTTGGAAGTAATGGAAATGTTTCTGGAAAAAAGAGAACAACCTCTGAATGTACCCACAGACTATATACTGAAGTTAGCCGAGATATGTCTGAAAAGTAACTTTTTCACGTTCAATGGCACCAAATACATCCAAGTGAAGGGCACCGCGATGGGGTGTCCCTTTGCTCCAGAGATGGCCATAATGTTTATGGCAATGTTCGAAGAAAAATGGATCTTCTACAACAATCCTTATGACGGCCACATTAAAATGTGGTACCGTTACATCGACGACGTGTTCATGTTGTGGCGAGGAAGTGAAGAACAACTAATAAACTTCACACGATGGTTAAATGACAGAAACCAAGATATCCAATTTACCATAAACAAAAGTAAAATAGAGATGAATCTTTTGGACCTTCTGATAAGACACGAAGAGGGCCATATTTATACAACCTTATACACCAAGGATACAGACAGAAATACATTTCTTCATTTCCAAAGCTTCCATCAGAGAAACTTGAGAGAAAATTTGCCTCTAAGCCAATTTATAAGAATACGCCGCAATTGTACCAAAAAGGAAGACTATTTTGCGAATGCGACAATACTGCTTGCCAAACTGCTAGAGAGAAACTATCCAAAGAAGCTCTTAAAGAAAGCCATGAAAAGGGCATGGTACACACCGAGAGAGACCCTTCTAACCCCCAAAAACAAAGACACTAACACACCGCTGGTATGTGTCACAACCTTCTCTGGAGCGACTAATGAAATACAGAAAATAATCAAGAAAAATTGGAATACAGTGAAAAGTCTAGAGCAATTCAGTAAATTACCCATATTTGCATTAAATAAGAACTCAAGCATTAAAGACAAACTAGTGAGGTCAAATACTTCAGTAAAAACACAAAACACAACATTGAGGTCCATGCTGTCTTTACCACCCGTGAAAGGACACAAGAAATGTGGAAACTGTATCTTGTGCATTAACACCATTGAAGGCACAAAGTTCCAATATGGGAATAAACACATCTACCACGAAGAATTTACCAACTGCAACACGCAGAATGTCATATACTGTGTAGTATGTCCATGCTCTAAAGCATATATAGGAAAGACCAGCCAACACATAAAGAAAAGAATAACCCAACATCAGTCACGGATTAAATGCAAGACACCCAATGCACCAATGGTAGCTCACTACATCGAAATGGGCCACTCAGAAAAAGAGATAAAATGGACAGTACTTAAACATATTGTAGGGAATAACGTGGAAAACATTATGTCCAAATTTGAAGCCAAAATTATCCTATACTTGGGGACAACAGAAAACGGTCTGAATGAGATGTCAGAATTGACAAATTGCATTTAAACCACAAGACCGCAAGGCGAAATAAATTTCCATATAAAAAGATCTGAGATATATGGGGACAACAGAAAACGGTCTGAACGAGATGTCAGAATTGACAAATTGCAATTAAACCACAAGACTGCAAGGCGAAAAAATGTTTTTTGAATATAAAAAGACCTGAGAGGCAAAACCAATGTGCAACGATGCTGGATCAAAGTAACATAAAGTAAAATGAAAGAAAGAGCTGCGTGTACACTTCTAAGACGTGGAACTCAAGTGCCATTCACGAAGATATACAGGCGAATGGTAACATGTTTTATTCAGAAACTACAAATCCGAGATGCTGGATCACAGCAACTTAAAGTAAAATGAAAGAAAGAGCTGCATGTATACTTTATAGACGTGGAATTCAAGTGCCATTCACGAAGATATACAGGCGAATGGTAACATATTTTATTCTGAAACTACAAATCGCAGAAATCCGGAAGACCAGGTGACACGGAAATGAAATCCAAAAAGTACCTCCACACGTAGATCACGGTCTCAAGACGCCCAAACACGGAAGGTGGTCAAAGACGCTGGACGAGGAAGTGAATTGCGAAAGGACCAAGCGGAGAAAACCAAGTAAAAAAGGTACGCAAACATAAGAACCTAAGTGACACAAGTGAAGTTGAGGGAGAGCACCAGCATGAATGCGAGGCAATGTGCATTCGAAATGTGGGACATTGATATAAGATTGCAAACGATACGTGCCAAGCAAAGCGAAAGTACCGGCAAGAGTAGGGCAGCGTTTGAAGTATAGCCGCGCACATCGAGTATGAGAAGGAGCACTCGAACCTAAGGGGATACTGAATAGTGCAGGTCGAGCGAGAACGCCAACATCAGCGCGAGGCAATGTTCAAGGCACACATTGATTGAGCACTGGCTAGAGCGCAAAACAGTACTTGAAGTTAAAGCTGCGCATAGTGTATTTGAGACGGAATGCTCGAACCCCGGCAAGAGTACAAGGTAGCACTTGGAAGCAAAGCCACGCACAGTGATTTTAAAACGATATGCTCGAACCCCATGTAAGATAGAACAGACTATTAAAGGAACACACATGTGAGTTAAATTTAACTGATCCATACGCATTGGTCCTTCCACAGTAATCCACAAAGAAAATACTGCCAGACAAGAACAAGAGTCTAATCCAGATCCCCTCAAGGAAGATCTACAGAAGATACCTAGGGTAGGTAGAAATGCACTCCAAAGTATTAAAATGTATACATACATGACCCCTGCCTAAATACCATCCACAATACAAAAAATGTAATAAACATTTCTTACCACACAGGTGAGAACAGACCAAAATACCCAGCGATAACATCCAGGCGGGTATGTACAACTTAAAGGCAAACATCGAAAGTTGATGTAAGGTACTCCTTGAATTGCAAATGCCCATCACTAAAACAAATATATCTATTGTTAATTCCATAGATTGGAAGATTGTCCTACAAACATTGTAATCACAGCCCTGAGGAAGACCTTGATAAAGTATACGTGCAGGTCCCACCACGACAAGGTCGAAACGCGTTGGCGATATATATGAACTATAAAGCGAAAAAATGTTTTGTTAAAAGTAAGATAGTGTGCACTACTTACACGGTATATAAAAGAAATATATTTTGTGCCATAAAAGTGAAAAAAAACAAAGGGAAAAACATATTGCTTTGATCATATGAGATAGGACCAACACCAGTAAGTGTGGACAAAATCAAGAAAAAGTTATATCTTGTCAGTTTAAAATCAAGTAGGACACTGTGTATAGCCAGAGGTGTTCTTGTAAATATACAGCATTACAATATGAAAGTTTATGTATAGGAATGTTTTATGTATAGGAATGTACAGTGAGAACATTGTAAATATTGTAAATGAAACATATGTAAAGTGAAAAGGAAGATTGGAAATTTGATATATAAAAAACAGTAAAGAAAAGTTAAATAATTGAATATATACAGAGTCAATAAAAGGGACTACTGTTATAAAAAGATTTTTGTGATCGATGGTGTCAGGGGTAATTGTGTTTGGAGATAAATATATTTTGATTCAAGCCCCTGTTCTCCTAAAGGAATCATCCCCATATATATAAACCACTTTTCAGAGTAGGCACAGCCTACGAGGGAAGTTAGAAAATGCCAGTAAATTAATGTAACGTTTCCCAACAGGAAATCTAGATCCAAGTTGAGGAAAACATAGAACACGTCCAATCAACCAAAAATAATATTACCCCAAAATAAACAAATATACAAAACGTACAAACATACAAGGGCATAGTCAAGAGAGTACCAAAAACAATTTCAAGTTTCTTTGATAGTAAATGGCAGAACCCAAAACTTTGAGCTTCAGAGAAGAGGAGATAGAAGAATTTCTCAAAAGACCCTCCACACTTAATCCAGGAAATACAGCCACCACTCTGAGCCATCAATCAGAACTAGAGAAAATAACTAGATTAAAAAAGAAACAGATAAGGACCGCGCTACATGGAGAAGTTCTCTTCGAACTTTTGAAAGCAGGAACCATACCAGCCGGCCTACAAATAAAGAATGTTCCAGTGATATTCGTAGACCAACCTGAATACCTGGATGGCTTTAGCCACATAGGAACAAAATGCTCAAGAGATTGGATGTTCCATTCAATTAAGACCGCAGAACGTTTGAGTCTAAAAGAACTCGAGTTGATTAAAGAACTAGAAGAAGCCTTACTGAACAACTCAGCCATTGAGAACGCACAAGCATTGTTGCTCAAAATACAAAAAGAAAACGAAATTTTCAAAAAAACAACGGAAGAAGCTAAAAAATTAAAACTCCAGAAGGATATCAGTAATTTCTCAGAAAAAAAGACATACCCCTATTTGGATAAAGACTACTTCAAGCAACCACAAAACACAGGAGTGTTGCGCACATACGGAGGAAGAAGTAGACGGCAATTTTTGACATTTTCAGACGCATCATCCTCATCGGACAGCTCAAGTGACAATACACCCTCGACAAGTGCATCTACAAATCAACAGGGACAAGCATATCAGCAGGCACCTTTTCTAGACAGAGGAAATCGCCGAGCAAGGGGCAGAGCAAGAGGTCCGAGATGGTACAACCCACAACCCAACCAATTTCAGGGACAAATAACTACGAGAAGCTACGTCTACCGTTGGTAAGAGGAGAGAATAACCCCATATACAACCTATCAGACCACGAACTTACATCAGAAGAAACAAGTGTCCTACAAAAAGGGCTCTCATTCATCCCTACAGTTAAACCAGACATAGGAATAAATAAACTGGAAATCATACAACTATTTAGAAAAATGAGACTAAAAATCGTCTTTTCTGATCGACCAGATTATACAGAAAGAAACTATTCAGGTTTAAAAAATCCATCCATTTTCTTTCCAAACACTACAAATATGCCGATAGAGTTGTTAACTTTTGAAAAAAATGTGTTGCGAGATCTGTCCAACCTTGAAAACAAAAGAATCTACACAAAATGGAACATGCCCAAACAAGAAAAAGGGGCGCTAGAGAACTTGAAAAAGAACGACAAAATTATTGTGAAACCGGCCGATAAAGGCGGTGGAGTGGTGATACTCCAACGAGAACAATACGAAGCAGAAGTGATAAGACAATTGAGTGATGAACAATACTACCGAAAAACTGATGAAGACTGGACCAATAAAATCAAATTCCAACTACAGACACTCACAAAGACAGGACAAGAAGGAGGGTGGCTATCGAAAAAAGAAGCCAAATTCATGATCAATGAAAATCCTCGGACACCATTAATGTATATACTACCAAAAATACACAAGGATCAAAGGAATCCTCCAGGAAGACCCATAATATCAGGCGTGAATTCCATACTAGAACGTCCGGCAAAATATGTTGATACATTCCTGAAACCCCTAGTGGCAGAGACAACAAGCTATATTAAAGACACGATGCAGGCAATTGTAATCCTGGAAGATCACCCATTTGAAGAAGAACATGAATTTCTAGTTACATTAGATATCGTCAGCCTGTACTCCAATATCCAACAAGAAGCGGGCTTGGAAGTAATGGAAATGTTTCTGGAAAAAAGAGAACGACCTCTAAATGTACCCACAGACTATATACTGAAGTTAGCCGAGATATGTCTGAAAAGTAACTTTTTCACGTTCAATGGCACCAAATACATCCAAGTGAAGGGCACCGCGATGGGGTGTCCCTTTGCTCCAGAGATGGCCATAATGTTTATGGCAATGTTCGAAGAAAAATGGATCTTCTACAACAATCCTTATGACGGCCACATTAAAATGTGGTACCGTTACATCGACGACGTGTTCATGTTGTGGCGAGGAAGTGAAGAACAACTAATAAACTTCACACGATGGTTAAATGACAGAAACCAAGATATCCAATTTACCATAAACAAAAGTAAAATAGAGATGAATCTTTTGGACCTTCTGATAAGACACGAAGAGGGCCATATTTATACAACCTTATACACCAAGGATACAGACAGAAATACATTTCTTCATTTCCAAAGCGTCCATCAGAGAAACTTGAGAGAAAATTTGCCTCTAAGCCAATTTATAAGAATATGCCGCAATTGTACCAAAAAGGAAGACTATTTTGCGAATGCAACAATACTGCTTGCCAAACTGCTAGAGAGAAACTATCCAAAGAAGCTCTTAAAGAAAGCCATGAAAAGGGCATGGTACACACCGAGAGAGACCCTTCTGACCCCCAAAAACAAAGACACTAACACACCGCTGGTATGTGTCAAAACCTTCTCTGGAGCGACTAATGAAATACAGAAAATAATCAAGAAAAATTGGAATACAGTGAAAAGTCTAGAGCAATTCAGTAAATTACCCATATTTGCATTAAAGAAGAACTCAAGCATTAAAGACAAACTAGTGAGGTCAAATACTTCAGTAAAAACACAAAACACAACATTGAGGTCCATGCTGTCTTTACCACCCGTGAAAGGACACAAGAAATGTGGAAACTGTATCTCGTGCATTAACACCATTGAAGGCACAAAGTTCCAATATGGGAATAAACACATCTACCACGAAGAATTTACCAACTGCAACACGCAGAATGTCATATACTGTGTAGTATGTCCATGCTCTAAAGCATATATAGGAAAGACCAGCCAACAAATAAAGAAAAGAATAACCCAACATCAGTCACGGATTAAATGCAAGACACCCAATGCACCAATGGTAGCTCACTACATCGAAATGGGCCACTCAGAAAAAGAGATAAAATGGACAGTACTTAAACATATTGTAGGGAATAACGTGGAAAACATTATGTCCAAATTTGAAGCCAAAATTATCCTATACTTGGGGACAACAGAAAACGGTCTGAATGAGATGTCAGAATTGACAAATTGCATTTAAACCACAAGACCGCAAGGCGAAATAAATTTCCATATAAAAAGATCTGAGATATATGGGGACAACAGAAAACGGTCTGAACGAGATGTCAGAATTGACAAATTGCAATTAAACCACAAGACTGCAAGGCGAAAAAATGTTTTTTGAATATAAAAAGACCTGAGATGCAAAACCAATGTGCAACGATGCTGGATCAAAGTAACATAAAGTAAAATGAAAGAAAGAGCTGCGTGTACACTTCAAAGACGTGGAACTCAAGTGCCATTCACGAAGATATACAGGTGAATGGTAACATGTTTTATTCAGAAACTACAAATCCGAGATGCTGGATCACAGCAACTTAATGTAAAATGAAAGAAAGAGCTGCGTGTATACTTTATAGACGTGGAATTCAAGTGCCATTCACGAAGATATACAGGCGAATGGTAACATATTTTATTCTGAAACTACAAATCCCAGAAATCCGGTGGACCAGGTGACACGGAAATGAAATCCAAAAAGTACCTCCACACGTAGATCACGGCCTCAAGACGCCCAAACACGGAAGGTGGTCAAAGACGCTGGACGAGGAAGTGAATTGCGAAAGGACCAAGCGGAGAAAACCAAGTAAAAAAGGTACGCAAACATAAGAACCTAAGTGACACAAGTGAAGTTGAGGGAGAGCACCAGCATGAATGCGAGGCAATGTGCGTTTGAAATGTGGGACATTGATAGAAGATTGCAAACGATACGTGCCAAGCAAAGCGAAAGTACCGGCAAGAGTAGGGCAGCGTTTGAAGTATAGCCGCGCACATCGAGTATGAGAAGGAGCACTCGAACCTAAGGGGATACTGAATAGTGCAGGTCGAGCGAGAACGCCAACATCAGCGCGAGGCAATGTTCAAGGCACACATTGATTGAGCACTGGCTAGAGCGCAAAACAGTACTTGAAGTTAAAGCTGCGCATAGTGTATTTGAGACGGAATGCTCGAACCCCGGCAAGAGTACAAGGTAGAACTTGGAAACAAAGCCACGCACAGTGATTTTAAAATGATATGCTCGAACCCCATGTAAGATAGAACAGACTATTAAAGGAACACACATGTGAGTTAAATTTAACTGATCCATACGCATTGGTCCTTCCACAGTAATCCACAAAGAAAATACTGCCAGACAAGAACAAGAGTCTAATCCAGATCCCCTCAAGGAAGATCTACAGAAGATACCTAGGGTAGGTAGAAATGCACTCCAAAGTATTAAAATGCATACATACATGACCCCTGCCTAAATACCATCCACAATACAAAAAATGTAATAAACATTTCTTACCACAAAGGTGAGAACAGACCAAAATACCCAGCGATAACATCCAGGCGGGTATGTACAACTTAAAGGCAAACATCGAAAGTTGATGTAAGGTACTCCTTGAATTGCAAATGCCCATCACTAAAACAAATATATCTATTGTTAATTCCATAGATTGGAAGATTGTCCTACAAACATTGTAATCACAGCCCTGAGGAAGACCTTGATAAAGTATACGTGCAGGTCCCACCACGACAAGGTCGAAACGCGTCGGCGATATATATGAACTATAAAGCAAAAAAATGTTTTGTTAAAAGTAAGATAGTGTGTACTACTTACACGGTATACAAAAGAAATATATTTTGTGCCATAAAAGTGAAAAAAACAAAGGGAAAGACATATTGCTTTGATCATATGAGATAGGACCAACACCAGTAAGTGTGGACAAAATCAAGAAGAAGTTATATCTTGTCAGTTTAAAATCAAGTAGGACACTGTGCATAGCCAGAGGTGTTCTTGTAAATATACAGCATTACAATATGAAAGTTTATGTATAGGAATGTTTTATGTATAGGAATGTACAGTGAGAACATTGTAAATATTGTAAATGAAACATATGTAAAGTGAAAAGGAAGATTGGAAATGTGATATATAAAAAACAGTAAAGAAAAGTTAAATAATTGAATATATACAGAGTCAATAAAAGTGACTACTGTTATAAAAAGATTTTTGTGATCGATTGTGTCAGGGGTAATTGTGTTTGGAGTGAAGTAGGCCTTAGCACATATACTGCTTCAAACCCCTATCCAGTATATATGCATTGTTCTATCCACCTGCTCACTTGTGTTTCACATCTTCAAATCTCCACTCTCTATCCTTATACTTCCAGCAAACACTCTGTGACTTTTCTTGCAGTTCTGTAGTGACCCATTTAGCAGTCTGTGATAATCCTTTCACTGCACTAATACTCAAACACTTATAAATTCATTCACGCACTCTCCTTACAGAATTGTAATCATTTAGTTAGTACCCAGGTACTGATGCAGTGCAGTAGGCCTTAGAACATGAACTGCTTCAAACCCCTATACAGTATGTGTGCATTCTTCTATCCACCTGCACACTTGAGTTTCACATCTTCAATTCTCCATTCTGTATTCTTATCCTTCCACCAAACACTTTGTGACTGTTCTTGCACACTATAGTGACCCATTTAGCAGTCTGTGATAATCCTTTCACTGCACTAACACTCAAGCACTTACAAATTCAATCACGCACCCTCGTTGCAGAACTCTAATTATTTAGTTAGTACCCAAGTACTGATGCAGCGAAGTAGGCCTTTGGACATGAACTGCTTCAAACCCTTATCTAGTATATATGCATTCTTCTGTCGACCTGCACACTTGTGTTTCACATCTTCAATTCTCCATTATGTATCTATATACTTCGATCAAACACTCTGTGACTGTTCTTGCACTACTGTAGTGACCCATTTAGCAATCTATGATAATCCTTTCACTCAACTAACACTCAAGCACTTATATATTCAGTCAGGCTCTCTCCTTAAAGAACTGTAATCATTTAGTCAGAGCTCAAGTACTGATGCAATGAAATAGGCCTTAGCAGATGTACTGCTTCAAATCCCTATCCTGTATATATGCATTCTTCTATCCACCTGCACACTTGTGTTTCCCATCTTCAATTCTTCACTCTGTATCCTTATACTTCTACCAAACACTCTGTGACTGTTCTTGCAGTACTGTAGTGACACATTTAGCAGTGTGTGGTAATCCATTCACTGCACTAATACTGAAGCACTTATAAATTCAGTTAGACACTCTCCTTACAGAACTGTAATTTTGTAGTCAGTACCCAAGTACTGATGTTGTGAAGTAGGCCTTAGGACATGAACTGCTTGAAACCCCTATCTAGTATATATGCATTCTTCTATCCACCTGCACACTTGTGTTTTATATCTTCAATTTTCCATTCTGTATCCTTATACTTCTATGAAAGGCTCTGTGACTGTTCTTGCACTACTGTAGTGACACATTTAGCAGTCTGTGATAATCCCTTAACTGCACTAACACTCAAGCACTTATAAATTCAGTCTGACACTCACCTTACTGAAATGTAATTATTCAGTCAGTACCCAGGAACTCATGCAGCAAAGTAGGTCTTAGGGCATTCGTAAGTCCTTTAGCTTTAGCACAGTGACTGGATTAGTACATTATGTTGAATGGGTCACTACAACAATGGCATAGCAGTGATAGAGTGGTTGGTGAAAGTGTAAGGATAGAAACTGGGAAATTAAAGGTGTGAAAAACAAGGGGCAGATTTATGTCGGACTTGCGCCACGTTTACGCCGCCGTTGCGTGACGCAACGGCGCGGAAACGTGGCGCATCCCTGTGACCTATTTACAACGTGACGCATCTAGGCAGATGCATCACGTTGTAAAGCCCTGCGCCACATGGAACCTGCGTCAGGTTTCATGTGGGCGTTCTGTCGCAGGGTGGGCGTTCCCTCGTAGGAAAGCCCCGTAAAACTGACGCAGTGAAATCTACAAGATTTCACGGAGTCAGTTTTACAACGCTGCTGCGTCAAATCCTTAAGCCTGCTTGAAGCAGGCGTAAGAAGTGACGCACCACATTATGTAAGGGTGGCCTCTGTACATTGCAGGAGTTGCGTCACACTTGCGATGCTACTCTAGCAATGCGCCGCCAGTACACCACAAGATGCGTCACGCATCTGCCCTTCCTTGCACCATGGTGCACTGCATTGTAAATGCGGCGCATCTGTGGTGCCGCAAGAATTGCTTGACGCATCAGTTCTGGCGCATCCCTGCTGATTAGCAGAGATGCGCCAGGACTCATAAATCTGCCCCCAAGTTTTTTAGGTAGATACAAGACTGCATGCATACTGAGTAGGGGTGTGAAGCAGTCCATACCCTAAGGCCTACTTTGCTGCATGAGTATTTGGGTACTGACTGAATGATTACAGTTTTACAAGGAGAGTGCCTGATTGAATTTATAAATGTACACTTGTCTTTCACATCTACAATTCCTCAGTTGGTATCCATGATGTTGCAGAAAATAGTTTGTGTCTCCCATTATAGTGCTCTTGTGATGTATTCAGTACCATGTAGTAATGCATTCAGTGCTCTAAAATTCAACGTCTGATAAATTCATTCAGATACACTTCTTGCAGATGTAGTTTTTTAAACTCTTTTGCAGTATGTATACATTTTTGTTATTAATTACATACTTGGTTTTTATACTTAGTGAATTTATTTGTTTAGTAATAGAATGTTATATTTTTATAGATTTATTTTTATAATATTATATATGTATTTTTTAAACTGATTATTTTTATCAACACTAAAAAAATTATCATGCCATTAAAAAGTTAAAAGAGAAACCTATATAAAAAAGATTTTTTTTTAAAAAAAGTCATCCACAAGATTTACCTGAACAACAATATGTGAACAAAAAGAAAAAAACTCCTGGTAAGACAACAAATGATTTTTTGAAGAAGTTATCAAACAGGTGGAATAGTGTGGACAATGTGAAAAGTAAAAACACAGTATCTGCTACAAAAAAGAAAAACAAGAGAAAAAACAAAAATTTTGGGATATCATGTTGTAAACAAACACTGTATAGTAAAAGGCGGAAGAATCAATTTCAGGAAATTAGAAAAATAATGTTTTATAATAGAGTTGTTTTACATTTAATATAGGGAATGAAGAAATGTAAAAGAAAATCAGCATTTTATTAGAAATAGAAATATATTGAAAATATTGTTGAGAAGGCTTTTCAATTAATAAACAAATTATTCATTTTAATAATCAATAGGATTCGATTACTAGATAAACCAATTAATTTGATGAAGGCGAAAAGTAAGTGGAGAAGACTCATTAATAGAACAAATTTTTCTGAGGTTTTTTGGGGGGAATGGAAACATAGTTCAAGTTCTGAGCCTTTATTAATGAAGAGAGTTATTTTCAGAGTAAAGATTTGATGAAAGCAGTTGACACCAGTGGTCTAGCTTATAAGGTCAGAAATGGTAGTTCTATTGAGAAAGAGAAAATTGTTCCCAGAAATGTAGAAGAGGTGTTAGCTGATGAAGTTTTAGGGAGACGTCCTAAAGCTCCAGTGTATACTTGGAATTGCAGTAGTATTTGTAGTGCATGGCAGGAATCTATTGATTTTTTACGCAATTTCTTACGTAAGTATAATAAGAAAAGTGTTAAACAAAAGATTAAGATGTTGCAAGGACTAGACCCTTGCAGAGTGAGAGAAAATACTGGTTTACAAAGTCATTCTCTGGCTACATCATACTCAAATGAGGAAATTAGTCAGAACATTGTATTATACAAAAAGTCCAGCACTAATGTTAAAAAAGTTGAACAGTGCTTTTTTGCGTGGATCTGTATCAGATGTAATGAACTTTTGTGGAAGACAGTGCAGAAATTGATACATTAATAGAAGGAAATTTGGAAGAGAATGTACAACATTGTAGTACAGAAAAGTTTGAGCAAGAAATTACAAAGTTTAAGGTTATTTCAGGTGAAAGGACAAATAATTTTTGTATTTGTTGTTGACAAACTCATTATAAAAATCAGACCAGGACTGTTGATTTGTATTTAAAAAGTGAAAAGGAAAATAATAATGAGTGGAAAAAATTTGCGACTTATTTGTTGGTAGAGAATTGTTTTGATTTGCGTTCTGGTCAACGCATTTGTAAATATTGTTATAACAAATTAGACGAGAACAAAATGCCTGCTAGAGCTGTGCATAATTATCGTGAGTTGGTAAATATTCCTTCTGAACTCATGGAATTAAATACATATGAGTCTATTCTTATTCAATGTGTGCATTCATTTCAGGCTGTTAGAATGGAGCCTAAGACAGGGAAATTGCCTCCTTCAGATTTACAGAGAGGATTAAAGGGAAGACTTGTGTATTTGCCTCTAGATCTAAAGAAAAATATTGAAACAATTGGTGTAGAAAATGTAGAAGATGAACCTCTAGTTATTCTGGTTAATAGCGTTCCTACTAGGAGTAAGAAAATATGGCAAGAATTAGTGGATGTTAGGAAAGTGAAAAAGGCAACGTTGTATCTGGTAAAAAATAATCAGTACTTTAAAAATGTGTATGTGGGAGAAGAAGAAATAACTGTAGAAGAAGATAGTGACTCGTCAACTGAACAAATTGAAAAAGTGGATGTGTCCAGAACTGAAGAAATCTATGAACATTACAGTGTTCATCCACTTCATTCCAAAAAAGTGATGGGGAATACTATTGAGTTATTCCAAATGAAAGAAGCAAAGGGAAGTGTATGGGAAGAAAGCTTGGAAGCTCGTTGTTTCCCTTAGTTGTTTCCAACCGGAAAAGAAGGACGATATGATGATGTGCAGATTCCTTAAGAAGAAATGAAGCGTCAAAATATATAAATGACTACTACCCAGTTATTTTGTCCATTTGGAATGCTTACATGGATATTCAATACGTTGCGGACAATTCCATTGCTATTGCTCGATATGTAACATCCTACATAACAAAATCACAAAAGACGAAATTGAAGGAAATGTGGGAAGCGATTTCCCATGAGAAGAGTCTAAGTAAGAAATTATACAGTTACTGTTTGAAGATGTTGTCTCATCTAGAAATTGGAGTGTATTACTGCTCTGATCGCTTATTGCCTGCAAGTCTATACTCCAAATCTAGAAGAATCATTTGGGTGAGTCTGGGTCTTGCAGCAACACGAAATCAAGTACTTAAATCTGTACAAGAAATTGAATATTTAGCTGAAAAAGAGCCAGAAAGTACAGATATTGTGAAAACAAATATGTTGGATACATATTATCCGAGTAGAAGTCATCATCTTGTCTCTAAGAAGTGCTGCAAAACTATATTTTTAAACGGAATATTGGAGAAAATATCAATAATGGTATATATGCTGTGAGGATAACTGACAAAATATCGAGGGACAAAATATAGACTACTAAAAATATCGATGCCAAAATATAGACAGTTAAAATATCGAAATCTTATCTACAAACAGGTAAGTACAAAAATATCGACTCCAAAATATGTTTAAAAATATATACTTTGTAAAAATATCGGATTTCTTAAAAATAATGTAAAATTAAAAAATATTAAAAATAAATAACTAAAATATACCTAATAATACTTAAATAACCTTACAATTATTAAATAATTAAATTAAGTTATAAAAAAATAATAACATTTTATTTGTTAAAATATATACATATATTAACATAATATTATTAAAAAATATACAATATTATTACTGTAGGATAGCGGGAGTGTAAAAATTACTATTCCCACTCCAGAGAGTAAAACAGTAGGGAAAACTTTGGATAGCAAAGGGGTAAAAATTACTATTCCCACTCTAGTGAGTGCAACAATAGGGAAAGTGTTGAATAGCGTAGGGGTAAAAATTACTATTCCCACTCCAGAGAGTGTAACAGTAAGGGAAAGCGTTGGATAGAGTAGGGGTAAAAATTACTATTCCCACTCCAGTGTGTGCCACAGTAGGGAAAGCGTTGGATAGCGTAGGGGTAAAAATTACTATTCCCACTCCAGAGAGTGCAACAGTAGGGAAAGCGTTAGATAGCGTAGGGGTAAAAATTACTATTCCCACTCCGGAGAGTACAACAGTAGGGAAAGCGTTGGATAGCGTAGGGGTAAAAATTACTGTTCCCACTCCAGTGAGTGCAACAATAGGGAACGCGTTGGAAAGCGTAGGGGTAAAAATTACTATTCCCACTCCAGTGAGTGCAACAGTAGGGAAAGCTTTGGATAGCGTAGGGGTAAAAATAACTATTCCCACTCCAGAGAGTGCAACAGTGGGGAAAGCGTTGGATAGCGTAGGGGTAAAAATTACTATTCCCACTCCAGAGAGTGCAACAGTAGGGAAAGCGTTGGTTAGCGTAGGGGTAAAAATTACTATTCCCACTCCAGAGAGTGCAACAGTAGGGAAAGCGTTGGTTAGCGTAGGGGTAGAAATTACTATTCCCACTCCAGTGAGTGCAACAGTAGGGAAAGTAAATACTTAATATATTATTTTAAAAAATGTATATATTAATATCTATAAAAAATTAGTTAAAAGTAATTACCAATTTATTATAATATAATAATTACTCAATTAAAATTAAAATAAAAATTATTTATTACAATTAGTTACCTAATAATACAAATTAATTACAAATTAAAAATTAATTAATTAGCCATTAAAAATTAATTAATAATTAATTCAAAATAAATACAAAAAAAATTAAATCATTTAAATAATTATAATTAAATTACATCTGACCCTATTCCCCTAAAAACCCACAACCCTCTACAGAATATAAATTAGTACAATTAACATAATTATCAATTAATCAATTAAATACAATTTATTGGCCATTAAATTTAATTAATTAATTACCAAATAAAAATTAATTAACAATTAATTCAAAATAAATACCACTAAATAATTTTAATTATTTAATTAATTATAATTACATTACTTCCCACCCTATTCCCCTATAAACCCACAACCCGCTACAGAATTAAATTACGCAAAAATTAAATAACATAAAATTCCTTAATTAAAATAAATTATAATATAAATACACACTTTTTACACATACAAGAACATAAAAAACACTATAAAAAGTTCGATATTATTAAAAGTTCGATCAATTTAATAACCTATATTATATTCTTTGATATTTTGACTTTCTATATTTTTAAAATTCGATATTACATTACTTACCTTAAAAACAATATTTTTGTGGACTATATTATTTCCATTTGATACTTTCTCCATTCTATATTTTGAAGTCGATGTTTTGTTAATTCGATATTTTGAAGTCGATATTTTGTCTGTTTACCATGCTGTGATTGGTTCTGAAGGATGTTTGGTGAAACAAAGAAAATGACATTTGATTAATCACCATAAACTAAGTTGTGAAACTCCTGACTAAAGGGAATTCTACTATTTAGCTCTCTTGCAACTTTCAACTGGCGTTCAGAATTGGAATTACTTGGAGATTTTCAGAGCTACGAAGATTCGTTCAACGCAACTAAAGGTACTATAGAATGTCCTGTTTTCGCTAATTATGTGAACATGTTGAACAACAAAATTGCTCAAGAAGCTACAATTGCAGCTGAGTTTGCTAGAGACAGTTCTCAAGACAGTCAAACTTCTGCTCCGTTGAGTCAGGATCCACTAGGAGAACCAATTGTTCAAAATAAATCAGCAACTGCCATGGATGAGGTGGAAACAGCAATTTATCAAGCTCAACAAGATGTAACAAACTCAGGAAAAATGTTTTTTTTTCTTGAAAGTTTGCAACAGCAAATTGTTGAAAATTGGGAAAAAAGATGTTGTTCCTTGTTGTATTCTGTTTATGAATAATGTAGTAGTGATAAAACTAAAAAACTAAGTGTTTCTGATATTCAAAATGTATTAGACATATGTTCTGGCTGTTCTCAATTTACACAGAATATTCAATAAGATTGTCAGGAAGTTCTAATGTATATGCTTGTTCTATTGGAAGATGAAGGTATAGATATTGAAAATCTTTTTGGCCTTTCTTATAAATGGCAACATGACTGTCAAAATTGTTTATTTACATGTAACACTAACATAGACAGTGAAAGATTTATATATTTGACTTTACCAGACTGTGAATCAGTCTCTTTCAACAACCTAGTTAGAGGAGCAAGTCAAAACATGGAGTGTAGGCAATGCAAATAACAAATGTCATCAAGATTATGTATAGAAAGATATGGACACTATGTAACGCTGTACAGCTGGTGGAAGAAAATTGGAAACTTTAATTAAGAGTTGTGTTGCTACTCAAGTATCAATATCAGGAAGAACTTTTGTAGCTGTAGCAATTATTTTACATAATGGTCCTTCTACAACATCTGGACATTACACTGATTCCTTAAAATGTGCTAAAGGTTGGATACATTGCAATGATAGTCAATTGGTTTTTAAACAATGTTTTCCTAAAGAATTACTACATTCTTACCTAATATTTTTGAAGCCAAAGCTTTAGGAACAAAATTTGGCCTTTCAGGATTACTGCTGTTAAGTTAGGCTAGTCCAGTGTTGTGGAGTGCTTTGTGAGCGTGGGTAAGAAGCTTGAAGAATATCCTTTTGTCGACGTGGAGCCAATTTAGGTCTTTCAGGTGGGGGGTGATGTCACTGCAGCTGGGACATTGAGGATCAGTTGGGCATAGGCGTTTTGGATTTGTTGTGGTTGTTGTAGGTGTTTGGCTGGGATTTCTGCGTAGAGTAGGTTGCTATAGTCCAGCTTGCTGCTGACGAGGGCCTGTGTCACTGTTCTTATTTCGGTCGGGATCCACTTGTAGATCCTGCGAAGCATGCGGAGTGTGTTATAGCAAGAGGAGGATCGGGCGTTGACTTGCTTAGACATGGAGAGGGAGGAGTTGAAGATGAATCCTAGGTTGTGTGCATGGTCGGTGGATGTTTGTACTGTTCCCAGTGTAGTCGGCCACCAGAAGTCGTCCTAGGATGAGGGGGTGGGTCCAAAGATGAGTACCTCCATCTTCTACGAGTTCAGGTTTGGAGAGCTGCTCCGTGTGGAATCGGCGACAGCCTTCATTCCCTCGTGGTGGTTGGTTTTAGTGGTATGTGGCTCCTTGGTGAGGGACAGGATGAGCTGGGTGTCGTTGGCGTAGGATATGATGTTAAAGTTGTGATGGTGGACCACTTGTGTGAGAGTGGCCATGTAGATGTTGGTAGGGTGTTGAAATATCGATTAGAAAAATATAGTTTACAAAAATATAGTTGTAAAAATATAGTTTACAAAAATATCGACCCCCTATACCTAAACAGGTAAGTACATAAATATCTACTCAAAAAAATTGTTGTAATAAATATAGATGTAAAAAATATCGACTTTTTAAATTAATTAAAATTACATTAAATAATAAATAAATATAAGTACTATTAACAAAATACATTCCATTACTTTTATTTTTTGACTATTTAAAACAAATTAACTACACTTTTTCATTATAAACTTAATAAATGTGTACATATACATATATTTAACACATTACTTTATATAACAACAATAATACATACATATAATTAAAATATAAAATATATTATTAGTTAAAACATTTGATAGCGAAGGGATAAAAATTACTATCCCCACTCCAGAGGGTGCAACAGTAGGGAAAGCGTTGGATAGCGTAGGAGTAAAAATTACTGTTCCCACTCCAGAGGGTGCAACAGTAGGGAAAGCGTTGGATAGCGTAGGGGTAAAAATTACTATTCCCACTCCAGAGGGTGCAACAGTAGGGAAAGCGTTGGATAGCGTAGGGGTAACAATTACTATTCCCACTCCAGAGGGTGAAACAGTAGGGAAAGCGTTGGATAGCGTAGGGGTACAAATTACTACTCCCACTCCAAAGGGTGCAACAGTAGGGAAAGCGTTGGATAGCGTAGGGGTAAACATTACTATTCCCACTCCAGAGGGTGCAACAGTAGGGAAAGCGTTGGATAGCGTAGGGGTAAAAATTACTATTCCCACTCCAGAGAGTGCAACAGTAGGGAAAGCGTTGGATAGCGTAGGGGTAAAAATTACTATTCCCACTCCAGAGGGTGCAACAGTAGGGAAAGCGTTGGTATGGCTGAGATACCCGCCACCCCCTCTCGACACAATCCCCAAGGATGGGAAGACGGAAACAGTTCTGAACTTGTGGAAGGCGGGAGGGAGTTACCCTCCCGGCCGTATTTATTAAAATATGAAACAAAATTAAAACGTTTAAAAATAACAGTTTCATATCATGTACAATTTCATTTACACATTACGATGTTCTTGGCTGACCTTAACACATCTCTAATACAAAGGTTCTCCTAGCCGATACTAAACATCCTGCAAATGCATTACTCAAACTTTGAAATTGTACATCCTAACATTTACGGGCCAACGGCAAGGTCGTAACCGGTGTCAGATCCCCACTACCAGAATTCCCCCCCTCACTTGTGAGGGGCGGTCGCACAGCGGACTGTACCTCTGTGCCAACTTCCAATTTCCCTTGTCTTAGCGGGGGCCCCTTGATAACTCAACGCCATCTTAAGTGGTCGTCCGAGGACTCGTGTGAGGTGTCTAGAAGGTAGCGTAGACCCCCTTCCCACCCCACACAACTTACCACATCTGCCGTCGCAGATGTCCTGGCCCCGGGAAATTCCCAGGAGGGGGCCCTAGCCCCTCCTCCCCAGGGAGGGGCCCATGGCCGCCTTCCCTTTCGGCGTCCCCATCCTTAGAGGGGACCGCCTCCCCGTTTGAGGGGCCAATGGCCGCCTCCCCCCGGGCGCTCCCATCCATAATGGGTGACGCCCTACCTCTAGGGATCTTCTAATTCCTGCTCACCGATCATGACCTTACCGCCACAGGCCGGATAGTTGACCGGCTATCCGGACCCCCCACAAAAACTCCTACTTAAAGGTCATGGCTGCAAACTCTTTAACCAAGCTACGAGGTCTCCTATGAGTAAAGAATTCCCCACCCGGGACAAATGAACTCCATCCTCTAGATACATTTGGTCCCCCCTGATACACCCATGCGGAATAGAATGCAATGTACTAGTACGGAACAGTCTACCAAGCTTGTTATTCACCTTCTTCACTGAATGATTTACAGCAGCCACCGAAATAGCCCCCTGCCACACTTTTCGTGGAATCATATGGGACCATGCAATCGTGCACCCTGGAACCCTTCTCGCCAACCAACTCACTGTGGATAGTATCGCCTCGAGAAGTAGTCGTCTACCAGTGGTCACCAAATCATTGCCCCCAAGATGCACTATGATTATCGCTGGCGGTGACCCTGTCCGCCCTAACAAACCCTCAATAAAACTTTGAAACTGGTCAATACAGAGCCCGCCCCTTCCGTAGAAGGTCACCCTGTACCCGTATTCCCCAGCCATGTGAATCATGTCACCTGCTTTGAATACATCTGCGGCACGCCTCACGTATGAGTGGCCCACGACCCACACCACTCTTTTCTCAGCCGGTGATCTTTGACCGCTGGTTCCCAGGTGTCGGGTCGACTGCACAGTCCGCCCCGCTTCGTAAGCTCGCGACACTGTAAACCAAACAAAAACAAGAAGCGTGAGTACAAGACATAGGCTTCACAACATGTGCAACCGCACATACCTTTTATAACAATTCGAGGACCAACGCCCCAACTGTTTCACTCTTTCCACACTCAGGCCCTTGGCTGTAGCCTCTGTAGCAGCCCCTATCCTGAAGGAATGAGTCCCAAACTCTCACGGGTTCAAGCCCGCCGCTGCGATCGCCATCGTTAGCACCCGCTGAAACTGAAACCTAGTCAGCGGGGTGGCGTCGGCGTGCCTCAGCAAGCTTCCCTCCCATGATGCCGCCCTCTGCGCCAAATACTCCTCAACGCATGCTACCGGGCACATGGGAGATCCCGGAATCCGCTGAACCACTACACTGTCCCCGATCGCTTTCTGATCGGTCTTGGACCTGACCAATGAGACTACCATTGTCTCCCCCTTAATTTGGATGTGCTCCCGGCACAGACCTCCCCCCGTATCCTGCTTGTTCCTCGCTACCAGCTCGCTTACCCGCATAGCCCCAAGGAATGCTAATGCAAAAGCGGCCCGGAATAGCACTGTCTCTGATTGAGACGAACATGTCGCAGGGAGTACCGACAACAACAGGGCCAACCTTTCAAGACCTATCGGATGTCTTTTATCCACTCTGCACCCCTCACGGCGTTGCCACCCACGCAACGCCTTCTGCACCAAGAAAGACGCCGTGGGATCCTGTATGCCATGGGCCCGTGCCATGAAAGAAATGGCGGCCCGGTGCCTATTGGCCGTAGCCACTGATTTGCCTGCCTGATGTAATGATAACAAAAAGTTCAGGACATACTCCTCTTGGCCCCACAGCTCCCCCCTAGCTGAACCCAAAAAGGACAAATAAGAACGGAACGCCCCTTCATAAGCCTTCCTTGTCCTGGGTGCTAAACTCTCTCCCACAAGGTCTTGTAGTCCGGGGCACCGAGAGACCAGAGAGCTTCGGGGAATGGTGCCGCCACCGTGTCCGCTGAGGGCAGAAAACCCCAGAAGGCCTGCATACGGGAACGAGAAAGTGCATCAGCTGCCTGATTTAACACCCCTGGCACATGTCTCGCCCTAAAGTGGACATTTAGTCTCATACACAACAGAACAATTTCCTTCAACAGTCTCAAGATCCATTTGCAGCGTGCTGCCTGACTATTGATACACTCAACCACGGTCATATTATCAGACCAGAAAACCACAGAGCGATCACGAAATTCTTCAGGCCATGTGTTCAAGGCCACCAGTATAGGGAATAGTTCGAGAAACCCAATGTTACCCGTCAGCCCATTCTCGTGCCACCATGGCGGCCAGGTTCATGCCGACCAATGATTTCCCAGGATGGCGCCAAAACCCACGCTCCCTGCCGAGTCCGTCCACAACCCCAGCTCCACGGAGGAGACCGCTGGTTTGGTCCACACGACCCGACCGTTGAAATCCGCCAGGAACGCCAACCATATGCGCATGTCCTGGCGGACCTCTGCCGAGAGCCTTGTGCGGTGGTGTCCTTCTTTAAGGCCGACCATGGCTTGAGCAATAGAGCGGGAAAAGGGGCGAGCCATCGGTATTACTCTAAGGGCAAAGTTCAGCTGACCCACAGCTTGCTGCAACTGATGCAAGTTTACCTTTGTCTCACCAATACATGTTTCAAGCGATGTCTTAAACTTCGTTACCTTCTCATTAGGCAAACGGAAGCACCCCTCTTCGGAGTCGAGCTCTATTCCCAGAAACTCGAGCGAAGTAGCTGGGCCCACTGTCTTACCTGGTGCCAATGGCACGCCAAAGCGGGTCATGAGATTACAAAATTCATTCAAAGCCTGTGCACATTCCATGTCCCCGGCTGCCCCCAGAAATAGAAAATCATCAAGATAATGCATAACATGTGCAAACCCTGTTGTTCTTGTGAATGCCCATTGTAAAAAACTACTGAACTTTTCAAAATACGCACAAGAAATGGAGCAACCCATTGGCATACTTTTATCCATGTAATAACGTCCCTGAAACATGAAACCAAGGAGACGCTGATCATCTGGGTGTACCGGGAGCAACCGGAACGCTGACTCAATGTCGGACTTGGCCATCAGCGCTCCGGGCCCCAGGCGATTCAACATGGCGACAGCCTCATCAAAAGATGCGTACCGCACCGAACAAACTCCTGGGTCAATCGCGTCGTTCACCGAAAGACCCCTTGGGGCTGACAAATTATGTATCAACCTGAATTCCCCTGGGTCCTTTTTGGGGACCACTCCCAGAGGCGAACAAACAAAATTAGCAACAGGCGGCATGTCAAATGGGCCGGCAACCCGACCTCGGGTCACCTCCTTCCTAATCTTAGCTTGTACCACAGCCGTATTCTGCAGAACCGACAGTTGGTTCTTGCATTGTGCTTTACCCTGAAAATCCCCCGCCGGGATGCGGAAACCATATGAAAAACCATCTCGCAACACCCCAGCGGAGATTTTATCCGGATATTCGTTCAACCAAGGGATCATTGCCATGATATCAATCGGGGTAGGGAGAGGCGCCCCTCGGACTGTTTCAGACCTGTTTGGCGCCCCCCCTACTTCCCGGATCACCATTTTTGGCTCTGCACATGGTCTCGGGGTGAGAGGACTGCCCGCACCCAGTACATTCATGCCTAAACCTGCAAGATCCCTGCGGCCTAGTACATTTACCTCTGTTAAAACTCCAGCAGACCCCTTTTTTACCTGAGTTGCCATTACTCTTTGTATGCTGATCGTTGCTCGATCCTGCCCGAAAGGGCGTCCCAGACGAATGGCGGGCATACTCGACCACACCCCCCCCTAAAGATGGCGACTTCGCCGAGCCTGACTTCTCCATTTTCTGCCATGAAATGGAGTCGAAACAATCCCACGTCAGGGAAGAGTCGTGCTCCTTGGACTTACGAAATATGCTATTGTAATACAACCATTGATTGCCACCATATGTCCCAAACAATTCCATGATACGTGTCTGATACACGGCTAAACCCACCAACAATTCGGGTCTACGTTCCCCCATAATTGCAATGAACATTCCAAACGCTCTGCCCCAGTTGTCGATCGACTCATCCACCCTGAAAGCGGCCATCTTGGCGCGCCATACACTAGGATGCAGAAACTCTTTTTGATTTTTTACATGCTCAATCTCATAATGATCGGTCAACAAGGAAAACATGTTCACATATTTATCAGACCATATCCTTTCTTTTACGTCCATCGGGATATGCTGAACAACTTTTTCCCTCCTTGAAGGTACCGATCCCTCCCCCGCAATCGGCAATGGCTGCTTACCTGAACCGGCCACTGTGACCGTAGTTCCTGCCGAACCAACGCCTGACCCTGGTTGTTCCACGGGAGCCTGCGGGGAAACAAAAGGAGACGGTGCCTTCGCAGCATCTTTCGATTGCCACAACTGCTTCATTATTGCCCTGGCTTCCTCAGCCGTGGCCCCCTCGTTTTCTTTTCCTAACCATGCCGCCAACTGGGCAGCCAGCTCAGGAGGCATATCCTCCCCGTTCACCGGAGTGACTACCACAGGGATGGGTTGGCCCACGTCTGGGACCGGAGTCGGGGCCTCGATCGGGGTGACCGGGTGCGCAGGGGGTACTTCGGGTACCGGGGCTTCCCCCCCCCATCGCTCCCTTCTTGGCCCTTCTGCCTCTCCCGCTAGGGACTACTCCCGGCAATGCCGGCCCGATGACTCTCTTAGGCCCCCCAACACCATTCATTACCGCCATCTGCCTTTTCATATCCGCCATGTCTTTCATCAGCATACGGAGCATCTGATCAGTCCCGATCCTCTTTCCGACCTTTTTGCTAGGCATCGTCCCCGTATATTCCTCAAAGGTCTTAAGCAGAAAGCCTCGAACTCACTGAAAGAAGAAAACACACGGTTAATTCTTCAAAATTGGCTCTTCGTTCCGTCTCGAGCTCACGTGCAACGGGGAGGTGCAGCTTCAGAGCACAGGAACAAGAGGATGCTTCCTTGGCTTGTCGCTCCTTTTATCCTTCTTCGGGCGGGCGTGTACCCACCTCCTATCCGCCTCCAGGGCGTGGCTAGCGGTGTTGGTGTCTAGGACAAACCCCTCTTGGGCGGGAAAAAGGCGCGCCCCGGCTACGCCGCTTCGGGCATACCAGCCGAGACTCCCCTCCCGCCCAAAAATGGCTTCCCGGGGGGATCGGGGTACTCCACCATACGTTCGGGGGGACCGAGTGGTCGCCCCTTTCCAATAGCGTAGGGGTAAAAATTACTATTCCCACTCCAGAGGGTGCAACAGTAGGGAAAGCGTTGGATAGCGTAGGGGTAAAAATTACTATTCCCACTCCAGAGGGTGCAACAGTAGGGAAAGCGTTGGATAGCGTAGGGGTCAAAATTACTATTCCCACTCCAGAGGTTGCAACAGTAGGGAAGGTGTTGGATAGTGTAGGGGTAAACATTTCTAAATGTATTTACATTGTTAAAAAATTTACAAATCTTTATTTTTATTTAATTAATCAATAATTAAATAATTATTCAATTAAAATGTAATTAATTCACTACATTTTCACTTAGAAATTCCACTACACACACCTAAAATTAATTAAACATTTAACATAATTAATTTACATAATTAATAATCAATTAACTAATTGAAATTAATTAACTATTATTTATTACACTATTTATATTCAATTAACACATTAATTGATCAAATATTTTACTATATTTAAATTACTTCCCACCCTACTCCCCTATAAACCCACAACCCGCTACGGAACTATTAACACTAAATTCAACATAAAATACGTTATTAACTAATAAAATACTACAAAAAATACTACTTTGACAACCAATACTCATTAAAAACACTAAATTAATTATAATTATTTAAAAAACAATATTTTTGTAAACTATGTTTTTCTAAACCACATTTATTACAACTATATTAATGTTAACAATATTACTTACCTGTCTGTCGATATTCTGGTCAAACTATATTTTTGACATTGATATTTCTTCTTGTAGATATTTCTGCAGCGATATTAAGGTTAGTCGATATTTTTACGACGATATTCCCACTCTGCACCGTAGATGTTGAATAGCATTGGGATGAGGGATGAGCCCTGGGGGACACCACAAATGATGTTGGTGGTTTTAGATCAGAAGGCTGGAAGGCGGATGCTCAGAATTACTATTGACCAACTGCCAAACTAAGGATTTGACACATGCTATTTGGCCATGAGGAAAAGTATCTAAAACAATTAAGGACTTTTTGTTGTATATTTTGTTAGCATATATTTCTAAACAACATTATTTACAGTGTATGAAAATTAATAATAATGTTTTGTTATTGTATGATTGTTTGAGATGTCTCATATTTATGTAAGAAATTTCTCTTAGAAAAAACATTTAACATATGTTTTATTTCTATTTTTTATATTGTTATTGAGAATGTTGAATGGGTTTTTTAAGATAAGCTTATTAATTGTCTTTTTTTTGCCCGCTGTTATGTGATGAGTGTTATTGAACTCACTGTTTCTAGTGAAATTCAATATATTCTGAGAACAGAAAAAAAGGCAAATGAAATGCTTTAAAAATTATAATATATATATTTTTGTTATTTATTATTTTTAAGGTAAGTATAAGTAACTTTAAAAAATGGGAAATGTTTTGTGATTCTACACACCTGAAGAAAGAAGAGATGGATGGAGTACATATCTGTGCAAAGATGGTTTGTATCTTTTAAAGATACATGTGTTTATCTATGCACTGTGCTTAACCTGAAGCTGTTATAAATGTCGTCAGGTACTTTCCTTGCAGAACTGTAATCACCCACTTAGTACCTAAGTACTCATGCATTAAAGTAGGCCTTAGGCCATGGACTGCTTCAAACTCCTATAGACTATGCATGCAGAGTTGTATGCACCTACAAACTTGTGTTTTATACCTTCAATTACCCAGTCTGTATCCTTACACTTCCACCAAACACTCTGACACTGCTGTTTCAGTATTGTAGTCAGCCTTTAAGCAGTATGTGTTTATCTATACATTGTGATAAAACTGAAGCTCTTATAAAGTTAGTCAGGCACTCTCCTTGTAGAACTGTAATCATACATTGAGTACCCAAGTAGTCATGGAGCAAAGTAGGCCTCACGCCATGGACTGCTTCAAACTCCTATAGACTATGCATGCAGCGTTGTATGCACCAGCAAACTTCTGTTTTATACCTTCAATTCCCATGTTTGTATCCTTCCACTTCCACCAAACACTCTTACACTGCTTTTTCAGTATTGTAGTGAGCTATTCTGCAGTATCTGTTTATCTATGCACTGTGCTAAAACTGAAGCTGTTATCAATTTAGTCAGGTACTTTCCATGCAGAACTGTAATCATCCACTTAGTACCTAAGTACTCATGTAGTAAAATAGGCCTTAGGCCATGGACTGCTTCAATCCTTAATAGAGTATGCATGCTGTCTTCTATGCACCTGTAAACTTGTCTTTTATACCTTTAATTGCCCAATCTGTATCCTTACACTTCCAGGAAACATTCTGTCATTGCTGATTCAGTATTTTACTGAGCCATTCAGTAGTATGACCTTATGTATGCACTATCCAAAAACTGAAGCTCTTATCAATTGGATTAGGCACTCTCCTTGCATAACTGTAATCTTCTAGTCAGTATACAAGTACTTATAGAGTAAAGTAGACCTTAGACCAAGGACTGCTTCAAACCCTTATAGACTATTCATGCAGTCTTCTATGGATCTGCACATTTGTCTTTTCTACCTTCAATTCCCCAAGCTGTATTCTTACACTTCTACCAAACACTCTAATATTGCTGTTTCAATATTGTAGTGGGCCATTGAACAGTATGTGCTTATGTATGCACTGTGCTAAAACTGAAGCTCTTCTAAATTCAGTCAGGCAGTCTCCTTGCAGAACTGTAATCATTCAGTCAGTAACTAAGTACTGACTGAAAGTAACTAAGTCATGCAGCAAAGTAGGCCTTACGGCATGGACTCTTTCAAACCCCTATAGACTATGTATTCAGTTTTGTATGCACCTGTAAACTTGTCTTTTATACTTTCAATTAACCAGTCTGTATCCTTACACTTCCACCAAACACTCTGACACTGCTATTTCAGTATTGTAGTGAGCCTTTGAGTAGTATGTGCTTATCTATACATTGTGCTAAAACTGAAGCTCTTATAAAGTTAGTCAGGCACTCTCCTTGTAGAACTATAATCATACATTGAGTACCCAAGTAGTCATGGAGCAAAGTAGGCCTCACGCCATGGACTGCTTCAAACTCCTATAGACTATGCATGCAGCGTTGTATGCACCAGCAAACTTCTGTTTTATACCTTCAATTCCCATGTTTGTATCCTTCCACTTCCACCAAACACTCTTACACTGCTTTTTCAGTATTGTAGTGAGCTATTCTGCAGTATCTGTTTATCTATGCACTGTGCTAAAACTGAAGCTGTTATCAATTTAGTCAGGTACTTTCCATGCAGAACTGTAATCATCCACTTAGTACCTAAGTACTCATGTAGTAAAATAGGCCTTAGGCCATTGACTGCTTCAATCCTTAATAGAGTATGCATGCTGTCTTCTATGCACCTGCAAACTTGTCTTTTATACCTTTAATTGCCCAATCTGTATCCCTACACTTCCAGAAAACATTCTGTCATTGCTGATTCAGTATTTTACTGAGCCATTCAGTAGTATGACCTTATGTATGCACTATGCTAAAACTGAAGCTCTTATAAATTGGATTAGGCACTCTCCTTGCATAACTGTAATCTTCTAGTCAGTATAAAAGTACTTATAGATTAAAGTAGACCTTAGACCAAGGACTGCTTCAAACCCTTATAGACTATTCATGCAGTCTTCTATGGATCTGCATGTTTGTCTTTTCGACCTTCAATTCCCCAAGCTGTATTCTTACACTTCTACCAACCACTCTAATATTGCTGTTTCAATATTGTAGTGGGCCATTGAACAGTATGTGCTTATGTATGCACTGTGCTAAAACAGAAGCTCTTACAAATTCAGTCAGGCAGTCTCCTTGCAGAACTGTAATCATTCAGTCAGTAACTAAGTACTGACTGAAAGTAACTAAGTCATGCAGCAAAGTAGGCCTTACGGCATGGACTCTTTCAAACCCCTATAGACTATATATTCAGTTTTCTATGCACCTGTAAACTTGTCTTTTATACTTTCAATTACCCAGTCTGTATCCTTCCACTTCCACCAAACACTCTGACACTGCTATTTCAGTATTGTAGTGAGCCTTTGAGTAGTATGTGCTTATCTATACATTGTGCTAAAACAGAAGCTCGTATAAATTTAGTCCGGCACTCTCCTTGCAGAACGGTAATAATCCAGTCAGTACTCAAGTAGTAATCGAGCAAAGCAGGCCTTAGGGCATGAAGTGCTTCAAACCACTAACACTATGCATGCAGTGTTCTATGCACCTGCAAATTTGACTTTTATACCTTCAATTCAATAGTCTGTATTCTTACACTTCCAGCAAATACTCTAACACTCCGGTTTCAGTATTGTAGTGAGTCATTCAGCAGTATGTGCTTCTCTATGCACTCTGCTAAAACTGAAGCTCTTTTAAATTCAGTCAGACACTCCGCTTGCAGAACTGTAATCATCAACTCAGTACCTAAGTACTCATGCAGTAAAGTAGGCCTTAGGCCACGGACTGCTTCAAGCCTCTATACACTAAGCATGCAGTCTTCTATCCACCTCCAAACTTGTCTGTTATACCTTCAATTCCCCAGTCTGTATCCTTACACTTCCACCAAACACTCTGACACTGCTATTTCAGTATTGTACTGAGCCTTTGAGTAGTATGTGCTTATCAATACATTGTGCTAAAACTGAAGCTCGTATAAATTTAGTCCGGCACTCTCCTTGCAGAACGGTAATAATCCAGTCAGTACTCAAGTAGTAAGGGAGCAAAGTAGGCCTTAGGGCATGGATGCTTCAAACCACTAACACTATGCATGCAGTGTTCTATGCACCTGCAAACTTGACTTTTATACCTTCAATTCAACAGTCTGTATTCTTACCCTTCCAGCAAACACTTTAACACTCCGGTTTCAGTATTGTAGTGAGCCATTCAGCAGTATGTGCTTATCTATGCACTGTGCTAAAACTGAAGCCCTTTTAAATTCAGTCAGACACTCCGCTTGCAGAACTGTAATCATCAAGTCAGTACCTAAGTACTCATGCAGTAAAGTAGGCCTTAGGCCACGGACTGCTTCAAGCCTCTATACACTATGCATGCAGTCTTCTTTCCACCTCCAAACTTGTCTGTTATACCTTCAATTCCCCAGTCGGTATCCTTACACTTCCACCAAACACTCTGTCACTGCTGTTTCAATATGTAGTGAGTCATTCATCAGTGTGTAGTAATCCATTGACTGCATTAAAACATTAAGGGGCAGATACACAATCGCTGGGACATGGCCAGGGATATGCCAGTTATTGAGCACCATGACACCACCACCATGGATACGCCATATTTACAATGTGGTGCACCATGGGGCAAAAACGGTACAGATAAGTGATGCATCTGTGCTGTAGAGGCGGCGCATTGCTTGAATTGTGTTGCAACTGCAATGCATCTCCTGCAATGCTCTGGAGGCCCCATGCTCAGAATGCTGTGTCAGAAACACTTGGCCATTACGAGGACTCGCACTCCCAGGAGCCTGCTCGCACCAATTGCCCTCACCTGTGCCTGCATTTACCGGGGGAAATAAAGCTGCTCACCGGTCCAGTTTCGCAGGAGCCGCAGCGTGGCTGAATTACTTGCCCATTAAGAGGACTCGCACTCCCAGGAGCCTGCTCGCAATAACTGCCCTCACCTGTGCCTGCATTTACCAGGGGAAATAAAGCTGCTCGCCGCGCCCACACCCGCCCCGCGGGACGCACGCGGGGACGCGCGCGGGGACGCGCGCGGGAATGCGCTGGGCGAAGCCCGGGCCAAGTGCAGGCCCGTTTGAGACCAGACGAGGCTGGGCTGGGCCCCCCTACGAGGCCTTCTTTACCAACAGCTGGGTTACCCCTCTAGTAAGTGGATACTCAATTGATACTTGATATTATTTCAATTAAATTGTACTAGAGATGACTGCACATGAGGGAAGAGGGAAGAAAGCTGCAGAAATAGGTTATGTTGCTGGAACTCTAGATCAATTTATTACGAGGGCTTCATCTGTGCTTGCTCATGAGATAGCTATCACGGAGCGTCGTCTTTCTATGGACCCCGCATTTGCAAAACGATCATCTTTGGGGGCCTAATGAATGTACGTACGCCAGAAAAACATTCCCAGCCCGCTCCCTCTCTTGGGTTGCAGACAGAGAGCACAAGTCAACAACAAGCAGTTGGGCCCCCTCACATTGACGGGGAATTCTTTCACCCCACGTCATTGTTGTGCAGTGCATTGCCAAATCCAACTAATGGCTCAGTCATGTGCGTTGCAGAAATTCACAAAGATGCCTACATTCCACGGTACATACTCAGGGGGCTGCTTCAAAGAGGAAACGAGGGGGTGCCCAGCAGAGAGGAAAGATGTCTAAGATCTCCAAATTAGGTAAGCCTAGCGATTCGACAAATGCAGAGACTCCTAATATTGATGCCCACCAGGAAATAGTGCATGCAGTTAATGGTGTGAATATGGTTGATACTGCCATTGTGGTGGTAGAACATGTTTGTTCGGGCTCCCAGAAATGTCTGCGATCTCCCATTCAGGCTCGGGATTTAAGTTATTTTTATATCCCGCAAGATTATATGCCTAATTTTGGTCAGTACGAACCGCAGAGGTGTAGGACCAGCCGGACGGCTATGCTAACCGGTAGAGTAGATGGGGAGAGTAGCGAGTATCCGTCAGCAGTACCCCTCAGTAATAGATTCAGTGTATTGGATCTGGTGGACTGACTGACACCTACTGCTACCCATCTGGACATAATGTCTGAAGAATTCGTTAATTTAGGGGAAACAGGGAGTAGGGATCTAAACCAATATCCAAGGTTAAACAATGAAGTGGGGGATAATAATGATCCCAAAACTTGCTCAGTTAAGAAAGTGGAGGAGTTACGGAATAATATTGCCCCAAATGTAACAAACCATGGTAGTTGTATTGTAGACTACCGTTCAATGGAATCAGTGAGAACTTCAATTGGAATTTGTAGCCCTGGAATGGTTGATAGACCTGAACTAGAGGGAAATGTCAGGTTGAGTAAACAATTGACTGCCGGTGGCCCTAGAATTTTATCTTGGAATATTGCAGGCCTCGTGTCCACATTAGAACAACCGGACTGGGGGGACTATATTGACTCCCACGAGATCTGTTTATTCCAGGAAACTTGGGCCGTAGATCCTTAATATAGAGTAGGGTTTGTGGCATACTGCGAGGTGGCAATGAAAGGACCAATGAGCAGACCATCGGGGGGTTATGCATATGGGTAGCTTCCCACCTAGGATGCAAGATTAAGCGAGTAGAAACTTACTCCCCGGATATTACATGTATCCTTTTGTCACATAATAAATTACCGAAATTAGCGAATATTAATATTTATTATCGACCAGTTCAGTATGGTGGTATTTCCTCGACACTAGATTCCTTGCTAAAATCTTCTCAACTCATTAGAAGGGAATATGTACTTTTTAATTAGCGGGGATTTTACTGTCATTTTGAACCCCTCAATGGCATTATGCAACCCATCACCAGCGACGAGGATGCCACCTGGTCAATTCCGGTACCTAACATGTATCCGACCAGGCGCTGGACACCTCTAGTTCTCCAGTTAACCTCGTTAATCCTGACCTTCTCTCTAAGGGCTTGTAATGGACGGTTCCCTGGTGATAACCCTGGGTGCCCCACTTTTAAGAGATTTGGCCAGGCTACTGTAATTGATTACATTTTGATCAGTGTAGAGATTTGCCATAAAGTGGCGGACTTTAGTGTCGAAGCACGTAGCAAAAGTGATCACAACCCCTTTGTTACAGTGCTAGACTTCCAGATGGGGGATTTAGGTTGAGTCCCAGAAGAGTCGCATCAAACCTACTTGGTTGCTGTTGAAGGAGGGAGGCGAATTCGATGGGCCAAAATAAACCAATCGGTGCAAACAATGTCAAAATTGCATATGAGTATTGTACCCCTGCTAGAGAAATCTATTTAAGTCAGGCTCCAAAAGTGACTTAGGAAAAATTCACCTAGAAATGGTGCGGGTCCTTGCGGATTTCTTTTGTAATAGTGGCCTCATTAAACATAAATCGGGTAGTAAAAAAAAACCTGGTATGCTAAGAACTGTAGGGAAACAAAACAAGCCTTGTTGACCTCGCTTAAAAGAGCGAACAATGTTCTGTCCAGAAATCTAGGGCGGCCTTTAAGAAAACAATTGCAAGAGCCAAATCTGAGTGGGAAGCAGATAGATGGCAGGCTATCAAGAAGACAGTAGACGTTTTTGGAACTTGGTCCACTCAGGAAAAGTGGAGGGCAGGACCACTTTTGAACCAAACATTGATGAGGAAGCCTGGCATCTATATTTTAAGGAATTATACTCAAGTTCTTCCATTGATCCAAGTGTTAGCAAGACTTCAGCGTGTCATTTTAATTTTGAACCTTCATGCGATATACCCCCATGTACTACGGGCGAGATTGTATCTGCTTTAGCTAAGCTACAACCTAACAAAGCCCCAGGATTGCATAGAATCCCTGGGGATTTGTTTAAAAATGAACAGACAGTGTGGGCTCCATATTTATCATCACTCTTTAATGCAATTCTACATGGCCTTCCAGCACCGCCTACGTGGGCAGGCGCTGAGATCGGTCCGATCTATGAAAAAGGGTCCCAGATCGAACCAGCGAATTATAGGCCAATTATCCTTATTGATGTTACCCAAAAAATCTTTGAGAGTGTGTTATTAGGAAGATTACAGGATTGGATTGAAGCCCGCGATGTATTAACTCCGTTGCAAGCAGGCTTTAGAGCCAAGATTTCGACTGTAGATCAGCTGTTTAGGCTTCAGTTAATATATTGGAAGCACGTGGTTTTGGAAGGTGGGAGTCTGTATCTTAACTTCGTGAATTTGAAATCTACATTTGATATGGTCGACCGTGACTAGCTATGGAGTATCCTGCTGGACATGGGAATCCCACCTTATCTTTGTTTTCAACTCAAACGCCTCCACAAGGGTACATACGCTAGAGTAAGATACGGCAAGAATGGCCAATTGACAGCCCCCTTCCCTGTTGGTAAGGAGGTGAGGCAGGGCTGTGTGCTCGCGCCCTCCCTCTTTTCCCTTTTTCTAAATGGTTTAATTGAAGATGTACTTGCCGTGAAGGATTTGGATTCCCCTAACATATCATCCCACAAATTTCCTGCATTAATGTTTGCGGATGACACCCTGCTCCTCTCAAAGTCACCCATGGGGATGCAGCGAGTATTAAAGGAATTCAGCCAGTTTTGTAAAAGGAGGAATCTTTTAGTTAATATTAATAAAAAAAATACATGGTCTTCAATGCCAATTCCATTAATGGACCACAACCAATGATGGATGATATGCTGCTTGAGCGGGTTCATATCTTTGATTATTTTGGCCTATCCTTAAATGACAAGATTTGATGGGGCCCCCAAATTAATAAGGCTAATTTGAAGCTAATACAGGCAATAGAGGGAACATTGAAAGTCCAGAAGAGCTGTGTTTCAAAGGTTATAAGCCCACTGTTAGAAATATATAGAGTACAAGCGCGGTCGGGCTCTTTATATGGAGCTGAGATTTGGGGGCATAGATCATCAAAATGTATTGACCCTCACTGAAAATAGGTTTATCAGACAAATTTTGGCTTTGGCAATAAACACACCCCTAGTACCTCTTAGGATGGATTTGGGCATCCTCCCAGTGGTGGACTTACTCTTGAACCGACTATTGCTTTATTGGCGACGGTTATAGAGTACACCTGAGTTGAGAAACTATAGGGAGGAACTAAAAGTAGTAATGTCATCACTAGGGGCTGTTGGTAGCATACCTTGGCTGTCTTGTGAGGGATTCTTTTCCTGCTATGGGTAGGGAGGACTTATGGGTTACTCCACAAAAATCTTGTGCAGCTATCCCCTAAAAAACTTTAGTTATAGCAGTGAAAGATTTTAAATTGACTAGCTTAATACAGGCAGCCAGAGCTACGAGTTTACCACATGGGTTCTTGGATTTTAAGTCACAATATGAATTTAAGCAGGTGCTAGATTCAATACAGTTCGCATTAGCAAGGAAGCTGTTTCTTCAATTCAGATATGGGATACTTCCGCTCTTTGCAATAACCAATAAGTGGTCAGGTGAAACCTACTGCCTTTGTCCTGGATGCTTAGTGGAAGAGGAAACAGTAATTCATGTACTGTTCTTCTGCTCTGCATACAAACAGGCCAGGTCTAAATGGGTTATACAATTGTGCAGAAATCTGGGTATTAGGAATTACCGTGTATTTTCTAGGATCCTAAAGTCCGATACTGATCCAGTCTATGTTGTTCTAGTTTCAAGATTCCTCCTTGCTATGTGGCTGAAACAAATGCATTTGTTGAAGACTGAAACTTAGCTAATTGCGACTGCCAAACTCGTTATAATTATCCCTGTACCAAGATATTGGGAGTTAGCTCTGTGTGTGAGGCAGACGGCCTCCCTGCCACCTCGTTCATTGACAATGGATGTTTTAAGAGTTATAGGATGTGTTTAATAATGTTCTTAATGTTTTTATTTTAAATTATAGTTTCAAATGATTTTTCTAGTTCTATAATTTTATTACTAATGTTGAAGTTCTTGCTTGTCATAACTAATGAGACCTACGTATCCTGTACATACCAGTGTTCTTACGATATTCTGTTTTGCATATTGTTTTGAACCATGTTTTACTGTGTTGTAAATTTAAATGTGCTTTTATGGCTGTAATAGCCGCAATAAAGTTAATAATGAATGAATGAATGCTGTGTCAATCTTTACGCCTGCCTCAAGCAGGTGCAGGGTTTTGACGCAGCATGAGCCCAAAAGTGACAAAGTGGAATATTATAGATTTCACTCAGCCACTTTTATGGAGGTGTTCCTGCATCAGAACCCACCCCCCCACCCCCTGCACAGGAATGCCTCCTTCTGGTACAGAGATTTACAATGTGGTGCACTTCTGAATATCACACACCATTGCTCATCTTTTGCTGCGCCGCTGCATCAAAAAAGTGATGCAACAGCGGTGTAAAACAGGCACAAGGGGGTTGTAAATCTGCCCTATCACTTAAAAAATTCACCCAGGGAGTTTCACCAGCAGTGGAAAATGAAGCATAGACTTGTAACATATTTATGCACACATGTTGCATTCAAGTGCTTTGGAAGTACTACAGTATACTATAAGTATACACCTTACAGATTTATGCTGTAGCACTTCCTCATAGTTCTGCACTTTCACATTCACCATACACTACTAATGTATTCATTCATTCATTTATGCACTCTACACTAATTCCAACAAAGGTTTACACACTATCATATAAATATAGCTCTTTTTTTGACCAGTGAAGGTAGTTCTGAAAATAACTTTTTTGTCTTTTTTGTTTTGAATTTCTTTTGGATTTTATGAACAGTTTTTTTTTAAATTTAACAGAAAAAAAGAAACTGCCAACAAAAAAGTGTCCAACAGGAACAAATAAACAAAAAGAAATTAGCGTCATGAGCATGGTGCTCCTGTTTGCACCGGATAATTAAGTCAACTGACTGCTCCCCATAGCAGAGAACCTCATTGCAAAATTTGCAATGGATGACTAAGTCAGCAAAATCTGGTTGAATATCCGGATGTGGACTGCTGTCCTCTGTGGGTGGTGCTCTAGAAGTGCTGGGAACAGCAGGTGGAGGATTGTTCCACAGCCTATCAGAGCAAGCTCTCGCATAAGAGCTCCAGAGAAGAGATGGTTCTCCTGAGAAAGTCAAAGAAGAATGATTGAAATGGGTGAGGTCTTTCAACAGTTGAAATAGGAAGTATTTTGAACCAATCAAATGAATTGCTTTGAAGTCACATGGGGTGATTGTAGGGTACCCTTACGCTGTGCATACAGACGACGTTTGCCGCGATTTGCATAATTACTTTTAAAAGTAATATACGCTTATTAAAACTCAATGAATTCTATTTTCATAATTATCCCAGATAATGTCTTCCCTTAATATTTACATTAAATACATAAATATGTATTTTAAAGTATAAGAAACTTTTGCGCAGTGCATGTCGGGACACCGTACAAACGTGCATGATGTGACGCGGAAGCTTCAATGCGACGCGGAACGTCGAGACGTAGTCGTAATGTATGCGCGGGTACGCACAGAGAACGATTACCTATACAAAAGTTGGTGCGATCACCGTACGCGTACTGTACGATTATCAAAAAAAATGTAAAAAGGAAATATATAGAATTAAATTTTAATATATTAAAAAAAACATTAAATTAATTAAAAAATATGTTTGAGTTTTGTTTTTTTATTATTTTACATTAAAAATGTATTATGTAACTTAAAAAATAAAATAACTAAAAATAAGTATTATAAAAATGTAGGAAATTAGTATAAAAAGAAATAAATATAAAATGTAATACATTTAAAAATTAGAATTTAAAAAACCTTGCAAATTCACTGGAAAAACCATAGGTTTCACCCATGTTATAGTAAGAAATTAGCATTTAAAAAACCTTACAAATTCACTTAAAAAACCATAGGTTTCACACACGTTATAGTTAGGAATTAGCATTTAAAAAACCTTACAAATTCACTGAAAAAACCATAGGTTTCACACATGTTATAGTTAGCTGGACATTTCACTCATACAAAACCATTGAAATTCTCCCGTTATAGTTAGTTCAGCTAACTATAACTCGCGCGCCCTCAATGCACTGCTGATGATGTCACATATTACAAAATAGAAGGGGGTTCCTAATCGGGATTTGGGATAGTGGCAGGTCAGAGAGGTAAAGCAGCACAAAAGAATCAACAACAAAACCCTGCCAGTATTATATACTAAGGTCCTACAAGAGGATCCGTGGATTTAAAGGCGGGTGACAACAAATAGTATCAGAGCCAGATACACATAGGAACTTTTTTGATTTCTTTATTTATCAACCATTTTATCAAAAGTTTCTTTGAATTTCAAGATTAATTGTTTGGAATGAAAAGACATTACATTTATATTAAAATATATACAATTTTAATGAAGATTGAGGTCCCACAAACACCGCACATATCAGAACTCAATTCACTGTCTTTTCATTTCCACTATCTATCATTCAAACTTTCATTCACACATCCATACACCACAATCACAATGGTACATCAATGCCTATAAGTGCAATCAAGATGCAAAATATTACATTGACAAAAGGGAAAAGCGGGGCAGGAAAAGAATGGAAGAGGTCATCTAAAGTAGATGAAATTCTACCCCCAGCAGGAACTACGCCAATGCGCGTTTCGGTGTAAGGCCCGGGTCAGGCCGCACCTTCGCCAGGGCGAAGAGGTACCACGGGGTAGGGGACAACACAACCAATACACACATTTATAGTCACCACCGACCAAGGGAAGGTGGGATAGGCTTGAACACTGAGTCCCGTTTCAAACATTCAATAGGGCGCCAGCAACGCCACGGTTTCCAGCCTTTCTTTAAAACAGGCTCACATCATCTGTATGCGATCTAGATGAGAACGGGGCCTAAATAGGCCTTCAGAGTGTCAAGGAAGCACCCGCAGGTAGTTTCAAAAGTCAGCATGCCTGAAAAGAGAGCTGTCGGAGCTTGTGACAGAACCCATATTCACCGCGTTATTTTATTCTATCCTGATCACCCGGTCCTGAATTGGAGAAGATTGTCATCACATGCTAAGCTGCTCGGAACCGCTACTGCGTAACTTATTTCTGACAGCTGCCGCCTTTGAGGCCCATCCTTATGATGTAACTTTGCTTACTTTTGAAACTACCTGCGGGTTATTATTCCTTAGCTGTATCTTTTTTTTGGGGGGGGGGCGTCTAAGCAAGAAAGAAAGTAACAAGTCGAAAGCCTAGCTGTTGTCACAAAAGTAGAGCTCGTCCTCAAACTCTGGTGGTTCACCCAGAAGTAAGTCATCTAATAGACTACTTCCATGATCTAAGTCGCTGTCATCATCTTCCTGCTGTGGTACTTCAAGTATGGTGTAATCCGGTGGTGTAAAGTGCTGATTCATTTTGATCATGGTTAAGCTCACCATGTTTTGGGACAAGAGACTGGTCCTTCTCACTGTCAGAACGGCACCAGCAGCACTCAAAACACACTCAGAAGAGAAACTTGCGACAGGGCAAGCCAGATAGTTTATCGCCAGCCTGCTGACCACTGGCCATTGGCACCTTTTCCCATACAAATACAGCAATGGGTTTTGATCAATGTAGACCTCTGTTGGGTCATCCAGATAGGCCTTGACTATCTGCTCAATGCTCATGAGTGCTCCGCTATACTGGCCGTCCCTTGCCTTTGCCTCAGCACTAGACCTAACAAGCCCTTGCTGCAAAAACCGTTCCTGTGCCGATTTTGGTTGGGCTGATGCTCCTGTTCTTGTTGGTGTTGATGTTGTTCTTGTTGTTGGTGGTGTTTTTGGCTGCTGTGAGCCAACTGTACTGCCCTCAGGCTCTGAAGTTGAACTTGACGCTAGCTGCCCTGCAATACTTGTTGTGGCCTGGAGTAATGAGCCTTTAATTCCTAGCCATTCTTTTTCTAAGTGACTGGTATCCACATCCATTCAACTTTTATAGTTGGCAACTACCCTTCTGAAAAATGGATCAATGTGTTCAGTAGTGGTTTGTACCGTGGATCCAGAATGTTGGCACAAATGTAATGGTTGCATAACACAATGCCTCTTTGCACCCTTGTATTTTTAGATAAGAGAGGGTTAAGCTCTCATCAACTCATATGCTTCTTTTTTTGCTCCACACCTGCATACATTGCAGACATCCCCTTTAGCTGTTCTTGCAGCATGTTCAACAATGGGATAGATTGGCTCATAGTACAGTCCTCCATGCTGACGTCCCGTGTGAAGAGCTCAAAAGGAAGTAGCATCTCTGTCAGGCATTTAACTAGGCTCCATTGGTCCATCTCTTTGATCATGCCTTTTACACTAGCATCCCCTCTTTGCATGACATATTCATTGATTGGTCTGGATGTTCAAGCATGCAATAAGTTGAGTTCCAATGTGTTGGCACCTCCTGGATGAGTGCTTTAACTGGCATTCAAGGCTCACGTTGAATGATCCTCAGCTGCTTCTGGTCTTTTAAAGAATGGCTGAAAGTCAGCAACTTACTGACCACCTGTAGAAGAATCTGCAGGTGGTCAGTAAGTTGCTGACTCGGTCTTCTTTTTTCAGAAAGTCTAGGTCCACTCTCTCCCCGGAGCTCCGCAGTGCTGCCTGTTGCCTTCGACCTCGACCTCCTCCTTGGGAGTCTCATGGCTGCTGCCCGCTCCTGCGCCTGCGGCCGCTCCTACTGGGACCAGACTGCCTGCAACCACCGTAACCTTTCTCAGCCATTTTTCCTAATATTCCCTGTTGTGCCACTGTTATTGTGCGCTCTGAGGAATACCCCTGCACCTATCTACCAGCCTATCCTCCCTTCCACCTCCCCTACTTAATGACGGCCGCGGTGCAGTCACGCAACGGATGTAGGCAGCAGACACGTGCAGCGGGCGTGCCAAAGGCAAGCCTGTCTGTGCCCATCCGCGACCTGACCGCGGCCATAGCCAGGAACCCTGGACCTCCCACTACCCATCGCTACGAGACTAGCACCCTCCTTGCACTCAACTCTGGAAGACTTACAGAATGCCAACATGCCACACCGAACATGACCCAATGGACAGTTCTCCTGCCTCCACTGCCGTCAGACCCTCACTGCCACCCCAGCCTCCAACACCGCCGGCGCGAGCACCAGCGACACCCTAAAAAGCATCCTCCTCAACGTACGCGCAGTACACAAACAGGCCATGGAAATCTGGATCCTACTCGACTCTCTCTCCCCCGACATTGCCTTCTTCACAGAGACATGGACCAAATGGACCAGATGGATAAAAGATCCAGGGACCGCCCCAACCACCCAGGAGGGGGTCCACAAGAGCAACCTCCACCTCACCACCTCCAGTGAAACCTTCCCCTTCGCCGAACACCTGCACTTCCAATTCCAAATCACCCCCAAAGCCACCATGAAGGAACTGGGGCAAGGTTACCGACGAGCAACTTAACTCCACCCTCACCCGAGACAACCCCACCTGGGCACCTGACGCAAATGACGCAGCAATAGAACTCCACACCTGGATCTCCGACTGAGCAGACAAGCTCCCCCCGCTACGCAACCCTGACAGACAACGCCCCAGGAATGCCGCCTGGTTCACCACCGCTCTCCAAGAAGCCAGACACACCTGCAGATGCCTGGAGAAGAACTTGAGAAACACCAAGACAACTGAAAACCACACCACCTTCAAGCACACCATGACTGACTACCACAAACAGATTAGGGCCACCAAGCGGAATTTCATCCACAACAAAATCCTGGCCAACTCCACCAACTCCAAGGAACTTTTCAATGTCATTCAAGAATTCACCAGCCCACGCAGCGAAGCCACGGACATCACCCTATCCCAAGACCTCTGTGACAAGCTAGGAACCTATTTCCATCTCAAGATTGAAAACCTCTACCACAACTTCATTGACCATCCACCAGGTGCCACAGAAAGCTCGCCCCCCAGAAACACCAGCCAGACCAGCATCTCCAACTGGTCAACGATCACGCCTTGATTATGAAAAGCATCCACTTCGGCCCCCACTGACCCCTTCCCCCCTCACATCTACCACAGAGCCATGGCCGCCATTGCACCCAAACTACAACGCACCATCAAAACCACCTTCAAAACAGGCACCTTCCCAGATGACTGGAAGCGCGCAGAAATCAGACCCCTGCTCAAGAAACCCACAGCTGACCCCACCGACCTCAAGAACTATCGCTCCATCTTGCTCTTCTCCTTCGCAGCCAAGGTTGCAGAGAAAACAGTCAACAGGAAACTGACCTGATTCATTGAAGAGAACGCCGTCCTCGACCCATCCCAATCCGGATTCCAAAGCAACCACAGCACAGAGACTGCCCTACTCGCCGCCATAAACAATATCTGCACTCTCCTGGACCAAGGCTACTCCACCGCCCTCATCTTACTCGACCTATCAGCTGCCTTCGACATTGACTCCCACTGCACACTAGTCGCCAGACTAAATGAAGCAGGGATACAAGGAACAGCCCTGGACTGGATGCAATCATTCCTCACCAGAAGAAGCCAAAGGATCAGACTCCCACCCTTCCTCTGACCCCATGAAAATCACCTGCGGAGTCCCACAGGGTTCATCCCTGAGCCCCACCCTCTTCAACATCTACATGACCCCCCTCGCAGCCATCGTCTGACAACATGGCCTCAACATCATATCCTACGCTGACGACACCCAGCTCATCCTCTCCCTCACCAAAGACCCCACCACTGTCAAACTCAACTTCCAGAAAGAAATGCAAGACATTGCAGTCTCTATGACCAACAGCTGCCTGAAGCTCAATGTCGAGAAGACAGAAGTCCTTATCCTCAGTACCACCTGCTCTGCAAGGGACAGCACCTGGTGGCCGCCCACGCTCCCAAGCCTACCAACCACTTCAGACCACGACCAAAAGCTCGGCATCATAGTCAACTTATCACTCATCATGAACTGACAGGTCCACGCTGTCCCTTCCAGCTGCTTCAGCATCCTCCACATCCTCTGCAATTCCTTCAAGTGGATCCCCCCTGAGTCAAGTAAGACAGTCACCCACGTACTCATGCTAAGCAGACTGGACTATGGAAACTCACTCTATGCGGCATCAAAAAGTCCCTACTCTGCAAACTCCAGACAACACTGCCGCCAGACTCATCCTCAGCATCCCCGACATGAACACATCAGTAAAAACCTATGAAGTCTCAACTGGCTCCCCGTGAAGAAAAGAGTCACTTTCAAAATCTTCACTCACGCCTACACAACAGTCCCAAATACCTCAATGACAGAATCAACTTCCACGTACCCAAAAGAAACCTCCAATCTTCCAACCTCGCACTGGCTGAAACCCGCACATTCACAGACCAGAGCAGGCGGAAGATCCTTCTCTCACATTGCACCCAAGACCTGGAAGGAGCTACCAGTAGACATCAGAAATGCCCCCTCCCTAAACACCTTCAGCAGGAAGACCCTCGAGACCTGGCTCTTTGGCTAAACAGAACTGCGGACCCCCCCCCCACCACCCCCCTCAGCGCCTTGAGATCTCCCCTGGTGAGTAGAGCACTTACAATTCCCTGATTGATTGATTAAAAATCTCAGTAGTGTCAACACATGCTGCAGATAACTTTTCTTTAACCCCACAAAAGAGATCCAGTGTGTAGTGATGCACATGTAATCAGTGGCTTGGTAACTAGTCCACGTGTCTGTTGTCAGGTGGATAGTGTGAACAGCACTCTGCTGTAAAGCTTGTCTAAGCAATTCCAGCATGTCGCAATGTGGTGCTGGAACAGGAACTCTGGCAAAATAGAATCAGCTGGGAACTTTCCGTTTTAGGCAGATGGCTGTCACAAATTCAAAAAACCCACCCCTACCACAAAAGAAAAAGGGAGGAGGTCCAGCGCTAACATTTTACCCAGCTTCGCGTTGTACAAATGTCCCATTGGGTGGTTGAGTTCGTACTGCCCCTTCGACCTAAACATGTTGAGAATGGTAGCCTGGATTTTTTTCATTTCTAGTGCCACTGATGCAGGTGACATCTTGATGCCAGATGATGTAAGGCTCAAAACACTTTGTTTTTGTGCGGTACTCTCCTGCCTAGGACCCCTTGGTGATTCAGCCTGATTCTTAGTCTTGTGCCACTGAGATGTTGCTAATGAGGCTGTGGGTAGTACCACTGCACCGCTGGGGACAGGGCTACTTTGTGTACCAGAAATAATGTCTCCCTCTCGTTCACCTTCCATTGTGATCAGATCTTCTACTTCTTCACCCCCACCAACACCAATAGGTTCAGTTTTTTGGCCGCTGAGGTGCACCTCCCACTGGATCAAGTAGTGTTTTTTCAGATGGGTGGTTTGGCCTCCGGTACCATAGTTTGTACCAAGCTTACCCTGACTAACACCTTGTCCACAAATGGAGCATATGGCAATGTTCACCTCCTTCCTGCTAACCGAAAAGTAGTCCCAAACTGGGGAGGTCAACTGTCTGGTGCTGCTGGTGCCACTTGCAATGCCGGATGAACTGGAAGATGGATGTGAAGTTTGATTCTCTGCAGCACCTACGTCTACTGAGGTGGTTGTGGTGGATGTAGATCGCTTTATCAATAAGAAAGGCTGTATAGGGTCTGTAAACGGACTAAACTTCTCAGAATGGTGAGAATGAAGAAAAGAGAGGGTTGAATAAGAGTTAGATATAAAGGTGCAGATGAGTGGAAATGAATCCCATCAGCCCACCCATATGGCGGAGCCTCGTCATCTGGGATTGGTTGGCAAGGTCCTGGTCCAGATAAGGAGGCACACCTGTTGAATTGTGTGTTCACTCCAATTCTCTAGGACCACCCAGGCGGATCCGACCTCACAAACAGAGAGTGGGTAAATGGTGTGAGAAATCAGGAGAAATTTGCAGTGCAACAAAGAATGTGTAAACAAAAGTTCATAATAGAATGTGGGTTAAAATTGACTACCATGATAAAAAGGAATAATTTTATTGGGGAGTAAATCATGGGGTCAAGATTAAAAATAGAGTGTAAGACAGTGCAACCTAATAACTGTCCTAAGAAGATGATATAATGGTCAACATGTTTCTGCTATCTCAGGGGCAGCTCCCCTGCTCAGCTTTCATCAGGACCAAGTCTTAGTAATACACTACTGCAAATGAAAAAGATGTGAAAAAACTAGGTAACATAACAATGGCATTATGAATGTTACCTATTGATTTTTCTGACTATAGTTTTCTACGCAATGTACTCACTGCGCCTATTTCGTCAGATTTAATCTCAAGGGATTCTTTCCTGTGGAGAAAAGAAGAGTGAGACACAAAATGTCTATCATGCACCTCAAAATAACTCTAATAGCACCAACTCAATTCATTTACTTACCCCAGTAATCTAGGGAGTAAGCCTCACCTCTCCTGGCACCGGCTCAGGGATAGGAGGCCCGCTCTAAATCATGTGAAAACAACAAGTAAAAAATAAGGATTTGATTTTTACAAATAAAAATCCTTTAGTTGTGTCTCCAACTAATGTGCATTAAGTATAAAGCACAGAACAAACGTTGGTATAGTAACAGGGTTTGAGCAAAAGGCTGAGAACATCAGGATGGTGGATAGTCAGTTATCCTTACTATAGTTGCCTATTGGATATTAAAACTCTGTAGACAGGTCAATAGGATTCCCTACATCCAAAAATAAAGGCAGCATCATGGAGCAAAAACCGATGTTAAAATGCCCTTACCTGTCCGTCGGTACCTCTGGCCTCTTCCTGAGGCTAAGCGGGAGGTACCGAAAGGACATCGTGTTGGTTCTAATATACTTGCTGGTAAACCGCCATTGGTTGAATTAACTGGCGGACCTGAGTGAGAGCATGCAAAATTGTAAATGGAAGGCTGCGCGCGTGCGCGATTCCGCGAGTTGCCATTAGTTATTGAGGCTAATTATACTTTACAAACTCCTGTGTAATAAAAATGGCACATATATTTATCATGTGCTTGTGTGGTGAATTGTTAGACCGATGGAACGGGTACGTCTCAATTTCAATTTCAATTTCAATTTCAATAAGCTTTATTCGGTTCAGACAAAACAAACCATAAAAGCACATATAAAACATTGTTAAAAAAACTATACAATTCATTAATCAATGAAATACAATTTTAACTGTTGGTACAGTTTAAGATAACATTTTAAAATATATGTCGCAGTATAAAAGCAGATATCGGGCTCTCTCATTGTAAACAACAGACTAATAGCGGCTTTTGTGGCTACAGGTTAAAAGGAACATGTGCCTGGCGTATTGGAACAATGCAATAATTACAATGCGCTATACATTAAATTAACATTTACAGTCTAGATTAGTGCTTAGGCTTGTCACTTCAGGAATTCCAATGTTTGTACACGGAGTCAAATCTGTAGCGAGCAGGAGAGCTACTACCAGTAAGAGCACGAAATCCAGTTCCCATCATATGTTGATATGCTGTCATTAATCCAAGTGGAGAAGTATGTGGGATACTTGGATAGAAATCGTGCAGGTCCCAGATGGAAATGGGGCCGTCTCCATCTTTGGGCTGGGAGAGTCGTAACTGGGGGACAATGTTCCGATTCCTAAACTTCACCAGAATTAAGTCCCCGGGGATTTCTTTAGGTAGGGACCCCAACCAGCCCACCCTTCTGACACCCAGAATTCCACCGTCATGATTGGGTGGAAGGGATCTGTTTTTATTTAGCCAAAATATGACTTTGTTCAGAAGGTCCCTGTGTCTTTCGGGATTCCCAGGAGAGGGTGCCGGTACTCCCGAAAGAACAAGCACAAAAGGGGCGGCTTCCGGGGGTAAATGAATGCGCGTTACTCTATTTTGCTCCACTGCAGCCAGGGGGAAGTTTGTAGATACAAATTTGGGGGGAATTTTAAAAGCAGTTTGGGATGGTGTTTTGGAGTTTACACTTCCAGTTAAGGTATTTTTCCTGATGTTAATTGGCATAGGGGCTCTGGATGCAGTCGGTAGGTTGGGATGCTTGAATGTTGCTGTCTTTATGGGAGGTAAGGAGTTGGTTTTCATGGTTGTCTCTAAATTTGTCAGCCTATCCCCCAAGATATTTATTTTTTCTATGAGGGGTGCTATTATGGATTTTAGCATTTGCTCGAACTGAATTAATAGTGGCACCTGGGGCAATTGTACTTGGGCATTCAAACATTCATCACCCCCCTTAGGTACGGCGGAGTTCATGACGGGCGATGTAGAACCAACACCACCAGGAAGGTTCTGTATTTTGCATTCGGTTGCCCCGTCGATTTTCCTTTTAATACTTGGGCCCTGTGACTGAACAGCAACTTGAGAGTTGGCCTCATTGAGTGGTGGAGGTGGTTCGCACAGTGTGCCAAATGGGATATCGCTACAAACATTTTGTACAGGGGAAGGGGATGCTACTGGAACGAACTTGGTACCACACAACGCATTTAATTCCTCCCAATAAGACATAGTTTGCGGGATTCCAGAAGTTAAAGGGGGAGATAGCGTACTATCTAAAAGATGGAAGGATACGTCAGAGTCTATTTTTCTTGGAGGGGAAGGGTTATTCAGTCTCAGAGTTTTTTCCCCAGTCCCCTTTCCCGAGCCAAGCAGGAAAAAAGAATTTTTTAATGCCTCCTTTTGCATCATTCTTGACAAGATGTATGCAAGGTTAAAGTCTTTACCCGTTCATGAGAGGGCAATACGTAATGGAAAAGGAGTTCTTTGTACCTTAGGTAGTCAGGGAACCAAGGGAGGTGGCCCGTCCCGTCCTCCTCCGGTCCCTGACGGCCACGGACGGCCCGCCCTCTGCCCGGGCTCAGCTCGGCTGGTCCCGCGCGCGGTCCCGCGTCGCGGGGGTTTTCCTCGGGTTAAATGCGCCTCCGTGCGCGGAAGTGTCCTTGGCCGTTTCCGCCGCTTTGGCGCTATGCTGCCTGGGGTATGTAGTCCCCACCTCCGCACTGCGGCCGCTATGGATGGATCTGCAGCGGCGGGAGGGGGGTAAGAGAACACCAACAAGCCCACCGGGATTCCGTGATGCAGCCTGCACCAGGGCACAGGTAGGGACAAGTGCTGCAAGACCCCTGTCGATTTCCTGGGACCGCCCGCTCTGCCGGGGTTTTCCTCGGGTTAAATGCGCCTCCGTGCGCGGAAGTGTCCTTGGCCGTTTCCGCCGCTTTGGCGCTATGCTGCCTGGGGTATGTAGTCCCCACCTCCGCACTGCGGCCGCTATGGATGGATCTGCGGCGGCGGGAGGGGGGTAAGAGAACACCAACAAGCCCACCGGGATTCCGTGATGCCGCCTGCACCAGGGCACAGGTAGGGACAAGTGCTGCAAGACCCCTGTCGATTTCCTGGGACCGCCTCAAAAGAGAAAATATACAGAGAGACGCACGACCGGGAGTTAACTAGATTTGAAATACAGCCTCCCATTGGGTTCCTCAGACTAAAACTGAAACCCATTGGTCCACCGTAGGCCAATCGGAATGCCGGGAACACGATGTCGTCAGCTTTGTGTTTGTTAGTCACTCGCAAGTTATTATGTATGTAAAAATGAATCGATCTGCTTAATCATGGTTCACTGCTCCTTGTTGTGGGTGGCCTGCCTGGCCATGTGGCTGATGGCCATTTTGTGAAGGCTGCCAGTGTGCTTCAGCCATAGACATGCATTGCCTGTCTTCCCTTTCTTGTTGTTGTGGCCTGGCTATCTGGTTGGTGGACATTTTGTGAAGGCAGCCAGTGTGCTTCTGCATTAGGCCTGCATGTCTTTCCTTTGTTCTTCTTGGCTTATTGCTTCCATCCATTGTCAGCTGCAGCTTGCTGAATCCCACGTGATGCATACTGCCAAAGTGAGTCTGTTACATTTGTGTTTTTATTTCCTATCCTTTCTCAGTGTATTGTACACTTGTACATCAACCATGAAAGCCCTTGTTTTTGTCATAGTCTCACAAATGTCTGCACTGTATTGCTATGTTTTTTTAATAACTGAGGCGATTAATTAAGTTATATATTATTTTTGTTTGTTTGTACTAATAGTAATTGAACCACACTAATGAATGCCACGTTTCACTGATATTTTTCTTGCTTCTTTGGTTTTTGGTGCACAAAAGAGGAGGAGACGCCATCACCCATTGTACTGCCCGACAGAATTCCTGCTGCGCACGACGTCACATGATGTGCGACCACAGACATCTCTTCAACGTGTGGCATTGCGTGCTGCTGGCATATTTAACATAGCCCCAAAGAAAGAGACCAGGCCCAGTACCAAGAAAGTTTCCAGTGAGAAGAAGGCACTGCAACTTACCAAGACCGGTATGTCACCCAAGATCTTTTTTGGGAAAACAAAAATTGCACCTGCAGCACCGGTGTACGGGGAGCAAGCTGGGAGCAGCACCCCGCACCAGTGGACCCACCCCACAAACCTGGGGCCAAGCCCATGTCTGTTGCAGAGGCAGCCATTTTAATCATAAGTCCAACGCCGATGAGCAGTGATGTTGAAGTTGACATCGCAAAGTAGTACCCAATCAATGCAGGAAACTCAGAAAAGTGGACAACACCAGCCGCAGCCACCACCCCCAGTAGTAGTTGTTCCTCCCGAAGTAGGGGCAGTTCAGGAGATCGAGCTTCCTACAGAGGAAGAAGAAGAGCAAGCACTCTTTCAGAAGATCCATTGTCTTCCAGATCCCCAGCAAGGAAAAAGAGGGTTAGTCCATCAACTACTTCTGCAAGCCCCTCTTCTGATGATCTAGATGCCACTTGGAAGCCACCTCAGTCTGAGAGTAAGAAACGCCATGAGACAAGGCTAGAGAAAAGGATGGTTCCAGAAAGCTTTAGAGTTATGGAGGTAGTTGTAGAAGAGGAGGATGATGATGATGAGCCAGTCATCCTGGACATTAGTCCTGCCCCAGTGGAGAATGCCATTACCCCATTCCACATTGCTGTGAGAGATGTGGCACAGATACCACCAACACAGATGATACCACCAACACCACCTCCAGCTTCTATATTTCTCTGGCAGCGATCTACATCCGTGCAACACAACCAGATGAGAAAGGGTCCAAGGGGTGGCAATATTTATAGACCACTAACAGCCTAAACCCCCAGTTTAAACACGTTATCAATAAGAAAGGCTGTATAGGGTCTGTAAACGGACTAAACTTCTCAGAATAGTGAGAATGAAGAAAAGAGAGGGTGGAATAAGAGTTAGATATAAAGGTGCAGATGAGTGGAAATGAATCCCATCAGCCCACCCATATGGCGGAGCCTCGTCATCTGGGATTGGTTGGCAAGGTCCTGGTCCAGATAAGGAGGCACACCTGTTGAATTGTGTGTTCACTCCAATTCTCTAGGACCACCCAGGCGGATCCGACCTCACAAACAGAGAGTGGGTAAATGGTGTGAGAAATCAGGAGAAATTTGCAGTGCAACAAAGAATGTGTAAACAAAAGTTCATAATAGAATGTGGGTTAAAATTGACTACCATGATAAAAAGGAATAATTGTATTGGGGAGTAAATCATGGGGTCAAGTTTAAAATAGAGTGTAAGACAGTGCAACCTAATAACTGTCCTAAGAAGATGATATAATGGTCAACATGTTTCTGCTATCTCAGGGGCAGCTCCCCTGCTCAGCTTTCATCAGGACCAAGGGCCAGATGTAGGAGCCTTAATACCGGTCGGAAACGGCCGATTTCGGCCGTTTCCGACCGGTATTTTGCTTTTGAGATGTAGGGGGCATTTTATTTACAGAATCGGTATATTTACCGAATCGGTAAATATACAGAATCGGTAAAATACCGAATCGGTAAATATACCGATTCTGTAAATCAAGATGTAGGTGGCACTGTAATCAGTGCCACAGGCCCTTACTGAATCGTTATTTACCATGGAATAACATTCCATGGTAAATAGCGAATTCCAGTGTACATGCACATCTGTGCATGTACACCTGTGCCATGTGGCACACAGACATGCCCTATGGGCATGTCTGTGTGTCACATGGCACACAAGCCAGAAACAGGGGTGCAACAGGGTGTCAAAGTGACACCCTGTCACCCTTGCAAAATCGGTAATTTTACCGATTCTGTAATTAAAGAATCAGCATTTGCCATTGATTCCTATGGGCTTCAAGGCCCATAGGAATCAATGGCAAATACCGATTCTGTAATTACAGAATCGGTAATTACCGAATCTTACAGATTCGGTATTTTTACCAAATATTCTACCTACATAACAATTACCGAATAGTGAATACCGAATCTGTAAAATTCGGTATTTACCATTCGGTAAATTGCTATTACCTACATCTAGGCCCAAGTCTTAGTAATACACTACTGCAAATGAAAAAGATGTGAAAAAACTAGGTACCATAACAATGGCATTATGAATGTTACCTATTGATTTTTCTGACTATAGTTTTCTACGCAATGTACTCACTGCGCCTATTTCGTCAGATTTAATCTCAAGGGATTCTTTCCTGTGGAGAAAAGAAGAGTGAGACACAAAATGTCTATCATGCACCTCAAAATAACTCTAATAGCACCAACTAAATATTCAAGAACAATATCTTAGTCCACTTACAACAGAGGTCAAGAAAATTAATACATTATATCAAGTGATTCATTTACTTACCCCAGTAATCTAGGGAGTAAGCCTCACCTCTCCTGGCACCGGCTCAGGGATAGGAGGCCCCGCTCTAAATCATGTGAAAACAACAAGTAAAAAATAAGGATTTGATTTTTACAAATAAAAATCCTTTAGTTGTGTCTCCAACTAATGTGCATTAAGTATAAAGCACAGAACAAACGTTGGTATAGTAACAGGGTTTGAGAAAAAGGCTGAGAACATCAGGATGGTGGATAGTCAGTTATCCTTACTATAGTTGCCTATTGGATATTAAAACTCTGTAGACAGGTCAATAGGATTCCCTACATCCAAAAATAAAGGCAGCATCATGGAGCAAAAACCGATGTTAAAATGCCCTTACCTGTCCGTCGGTACCTCTGGCCTCTTCCTGAGGCTAAGGGGGAGGTACCGAAAGGACATCGTGTTGGTTCTAATATACTTGCTGGTAAACCGCCATTGGTTGAATTAACTGGCGGACCTGAGTGAGAGCATGCAAAATTGTAAATGGAAGGCTGCGCGTGTGCGCGATTCCGCGAGTTGCCATTAGTTATTGAGGCTAATTATACTTTACAAACTCCTGTGTAATAAAAATGGCACATATATTTATCATGTGCTTGTGTGGTGAATTGTTAGACCGATGGAACGGGTACGTCTCAAAAGAGAAAATATACAGAGAGACGCACGACCGGGAGTTAACTAGATTTGAAATACAGCCTCCCATTGGGTTCCTCAGACTAAAACTGAAACCCATTGGTCCACCGTAGGCCAATCGGAATGCCGGGAACACGATGTTGTCAGTTTTGTGTTTGTTAGTCACTCGCAAGTTATTATGTATGTAAAAATGAATCGATCTGCTTAATCATGATTCACTGTTGTGATACATACTATATAAAAACATATTCTCCGTGGTTAGGATAGTTCGGGTGAACTCATGAAAACACTAACTGCACGGCGGCAACATGACATAGGTAGCCTGATGCGAAACAAGCCCTCTCATTGGATAATCCCATCTTAGAGTAAAGTCAATTGGTTCTGGGTAGGACAATCCAAATGCAGAACGCCAAATCGCCGGTATCGGCAAGAAGTCCTTCTCCAATATATCTAGAGAAGAAAAAATGGCTATCAAAGCTCTGACAAAAGATCCAACTATAATTATCAAATCAGCAGATAAAGGCGGAGCAACTGTAATTATGGATTCCAACATCTATAGGGAAGAATGCCTGAAGCAGCTCAGAGACCAAAGACACTACCGCCTCCTGACTGAGGATCTGACCACTCGACTGCAGAATGAGATAAAGAACATGGTGGAAGAAGCGTCAGCAGAGGGCTGGATCACTGAAGCAGAAGCACGCTACTTGATCTCACCTAATCCTATTGTACCCTACTTCTACAACCTGCCTAAAATTCATAAGGCTCAAAGACCACCACTGGGCCGCCCGATTATTTCAGGCATTGGTATGTTTTTATATAGTATGTATCACAACAGTGAATCATGATTAAGCAGATCGATTCATTTTTACATACATAATAACTTGCGAGTGACTAACAAACACAAAACTGACGACATCGTGTTCCCGGCATTCCGATTGGCCTACGGTGGACCAATGGGTTTCAGTTTTAGTCTGAGGAACCCAATGGGGGGCTGTATTTCAAATCTAGTTAACTCCCGGTCGTGCGTCTCTCTGTATATTTTCTCTTTTGAGACGTACCCGTTCCATCGGTCTAACAATTCACCACACAAGCACATGATAAATATATGTGCCATTTTTATTACACAGGAGTTTTAAAGTATAATTAGCCTCAATAACTAATGGCAACTCGCGGAATCGCGCACGCGCGCAGCCTTCCATTTACAATTTTGCATGCTCTCACTCAGGTCCGCCAGTTAATTCAACCAATGGCGGTTTACCAGCAAGTATATTAGAACCAACACGATGTCCTTTCGGTACCTCCCGCTTAGCCTCAGGAAGAGGCCAGAGGTACCGACGGACAGGTAAGGGCATTTTAACATCGGTTTTTGCTCCATGATGCTGCCTTTATTTTTGGATGTAGGGAATCTTATTGACCTGTCTACAGAGTTTTAATATCCAATAGGCAACTATAGTAAGGATAACTGACTATCCACCATCCTGATGTTCTCAGCCTTTTGCTCAAACCCTGTTACTATACCAACGTTTGTTCTGTGCTTTATACTTAATGCACATTAGTTGGAGACACAACTAAAGGATTTTTATTTGTAAAAATCAAATCCTTATTTTTTACTTGTTGTTTTCACATGATTTAGAGCGGGCCTCCTATCCCTGAGCCGGTGCCAGGAGAGGTGAGGCTTACTCCCTAGATTACTGGGGTAAGTAAATGAATCACTTGATATAATGTATTAATTTTCTTGACCTCTGTTGTAAGTGGACTAAGATATTGTTCTTGAATTTTTAGTTGGTGCTATTAGAGTTATTTTGAGGTGCATGATAGACATTTTGTGTCTCACTCTTCTTTTCTCCACAGGAAAGAATCCCTTGAGATTAAATCTGACGAAATAGGCGCAGTGAGTACATTGCGTAGAAAACTATAGTCAGAAAAATCAATAGGTAACATTCATAATGCCATTGTTATGTTACCTAGTTTTTTCACATCTTTTTCATTTGCAGTAGTGTATTACTAAGACTTGGTCCTGATGAAAGCTGAGCAGGGGAGCTGCCCCTGAGATAGCAGAAACATGTTGACCATTATATCATCTTCTTAGGACAGTTATTAGGTTGCACTGTCTTACACTCTATTTTTAATCTTGACCCCATGATTTACTCCCCAATAAAATTATTCCTTTTTATCATGGTAGTCAATTTTAACCCACATTCTATTATGAACTTTTGTTTACACATTCTTTGTTGCACTGCAAATGTCTCCTGATTTCTCACACCATTTACCCACTCTCTGTTTGTGAGGTCGGATCCGCCTGGGTGGTCCTAGAGAATTGGAGTGAACACACAATTCAACAGGTGTGCCTCCTTATCTGGACCAGGACCTTGCCAACCAATCCCAGATGACGAGGCTCCGCCATATGGGTGGGCTGATGGGATTCATTTCCACTCATCTGCACCTTTATATCTAACTCTTATTCCACCCTCTGTTTTCTTCATTCTCACCATTCTGAGAAGTTTAGTCCGTTTACAGACCCTATACAGCCTTTCTTATTGATAACGTGTTTAAACTTGGGGTTTAGGCTGTTAATTTACCGCCCACCCGGCTCAAGAGCCAAGTTTTTAGCAAATTTAGGCAGCTTAATTGAGGCAGCTGCAGATTCCACTCACTTTACACTACTAGGTGATTTTAATTTTCACTTGGAAGCACTTGACAACCATGATACCTCACAGTTATTAACAGACCTTGCAGCAGTTGGAATGACTCAAATGATAACTTCCCCTACGCACCAAGCAGGCCATACTCTAGACGGTCTGTTTACCAACAGCCCCTTAGTAAAGATCACCCGAACTATCCCTCTCGTCTGGACAGACCATGCAGCGATCTTCTTCACGGTAGAAACTAACCCACCAAAACCCACAGTCACAGCCTCCTCCCATTCTTCATATAGAGACTGGAAAAACATCAACCTACCGCATTTAGCGGAGATGATGCAAGAAAATTTTACTCCTGAAGAGCACGACCCTATCATAGCGTCCTCTACCTACTTAAGGAACCTAAATATGGCCTGTGATAAGCTAGCACCAACCAAATCCTCCTTTCGAAACAGGAAAACACCATCAGCACCATGGTTTAATGAAACCCTTCGGCTGCAGAAACAACATTGCAGGAATCTTGAAAGGCACTGGCGACACAATTATAATCCTGCAGATAAAGTGACCTATAAAAATGCCCTGGCCATCTACAAAGGATCTATAGTCGCAGAAAAAAGCCGCTATTACACCTCTCAAATTGAGCAAGCAAAGAATTCAGCGGGAGAACTATATAGGGTGGTCAACACTCTGTCCAACCCCCCGGCACCTCGCCTAGAAGGCTCTCAGTCATTAGTGGATGCCCTAGCCACCTACTTCGAGGAAAAAGTCAGATCCATCCTCATCACCTTTACGAATTCCGCCCCCCTTTCTCTTTCCGAGACACCTCCTACTAATACCCTGCCCTCCCTATTATCTTTTGATGCTGTTGACCAGAGTCATATTCATCGCTTGGTTTCCAGCATCAAATCCGGCTCTCCTCTTGACCCTTGCCCACCAGCCATCTTAAACCTCATCCCTGACGCAATCTCTCCTGCTTTGACCACTATCTGCAACGCCATGTTTGCAACTGGCATCTATCCTTCAGTTTGGAAGGAGGCCATTATCAAGCCCCTCCTAAAAAAGCCTTCACTGGACCCCCAGCTTCCAGCTAGTTACAGACCCATCGCCTGTCTCCCCTTCCCAGCCAAAATCTTTGAAAATTCTATTAACATCCAGCTTTCCAAATTCATCAACGATAACAATCTTCTTGATGAGACCCAGTTTGGTTTTAGACAGGGTCATGGGACGGAGACGGCACTTTTAAAGACCGCAGATGAAATTAGAACCACCATGGACATGGGAGGAGCAGCAGTCCTTATACTTCTGGATCTTTCGGCTGCTTTTGACACGGTCGATCATGTCACTCTGATCGACCGTGTCTCAGCTTTAGGAATTAAAGGCAAAGCTAAAGATCTGATTGCATCATTCCTAGCTAATCGTCCTCAGACCATCAAGATGGGCAATTTCACCTCTCACACCTTCTCCCTTCCATGCGGTGTTCCCCAGGGCTCCTCGCTAAGCCCGACGCTATTTAATATCTATGCGTCGGACTTGGCGAGGGTGATAAAATCTTATGGAATTGCCCTCACTACATACGCCGACGACACCCAACTAGTGTTATCGGTGTATAATAACGGAACATCTGTTGCAGCCAATTTCCAGGAGGGAATGAAGGCGATAGGCTCCTGGATGTCATCAAATTGTCTCAAGCTTAACTCCGACAAAACGGAGGTGATGACATTCGGGAGCTTACGCCCAGAATGGTCTCCTCAGTGGTGGCCATCTCAGTTGGGACCACCACCCCAGCCGGTAGAAAAGGTTCGCAACTTGGGAGTCATCTTTGACAACAAGCTGACTTTTCACCACCATGCCAATGCCATTGTTTCATCGGCTTTCTACACTCTCAAAAAAATAAAAAAACTGCTTCCTTATCTTCCACAATCAGCTGGAAAGACTCTCATCAGCACATTGGTGTTCTCGAGAACAGATTATTGTAACTCACTTTTTCTGAATGCGCAGGAAGGAGTTCTCAAAAAACTACAAACAATACAAAATGCTGCAGCCAGAACCCTACTGGCCATCCCTAAATTCTCACCCGTCTCCCCGTACATTAGAAAACTCCATTGGTTCCCCATCAGGAGCCGAATTAAATTTAAAGCTATGTGTATAGCTTATAAGACCCTGAACAATACTGGACCACAGTTTCTAAAAGAAGCTCTCCGTCCAGCTGAACAACATAGGATTCTACGGTCTTCCTCAGCCTTTCTGTTGAAAGTCCATCGAACTAAAAGGGCCAACTGGGGAGATAGACGCTTCACCATTGCCACGGCCAAACTGTGGAACACTCTACCTCTCCACATCAAAACTGCTCCCACGCTTCTAAAATTCCGTAAAAGCCTCAAGACATGGCTATTCTCTTCCTCCTAATCCTCTGTCTAGACTCCCCTGGCACCTTCTAGTGAGTTCTGTGAATTAGCGCCGAGACACCCTTATGGGTATTTGTTTGCGCTTTAAAAATTGCTAAAATAAATAAATAAAATAAATTAGTGGTCTATAAATATTGCCACCCCTTGGACCCTTTCTCATCTGGTTGTGTTGCACGGATGTAGATTGCTGCCAGAGAAATATAGAAGCTGGAGGTGGTGTTGGTGGTATCATCTGTGTTGGTGGTATCTGTGCCACATCTCTCACAGCAATTTGGAATGGGGTAATGGCATTCTCCACTGGGGCAGGACTAATGTCCATGATGACTGGCTCATCATCATCATCCGCCTCTTCTACAACTACCTCCATAACTCTAAGGCTTTCTGGAACCATCCTTTTCTCTAGCCTTGTCTCATGGTGTTTCTTACTCTCAGACTGAGGTGGCTTCCAAGTGGCATCTAGATCATCAGAAGAGGGGCTTGCAGAAGTAGTTGATGGACTAACCCTCTTTTTCCTTGCTGGGGATCTGGAAGACAATGGATCTTCTGAAAGAGTGCTTGCTCTTCTTCTTCCTCTGTAGGAAGCTCGATCTCCTGAACTGCCCCTACTTCGGGAGGAACAACTACTACTGGGGGTGGTGGTTGCGGCTGGTGTTGTCCACTTTTCTGAGTTTCCTGCATTGATTGGGTACTACTTTGCGATGTCAACTTCAACATCACTGCTCATCGGCGTTGGACTTATGATTAAAATGGCTGCCTCCTCTGCAACAGACATGGGCTTGGCCCCAGGTTGGTGGGGTGGGTCCACTGGTGCGGGGTGCTGCTCCCAGCTTGCTCCCCGTACACCGGTGCTGCAGGTGCAATTTTTGTTTTCCCAAAAAAGATCTTGGGTGACATACCGGTCTTGGTAAGTTGCAGTGCCTTCTTCTCACTGGAAACTTTCTTGGTACTGGGCCTGGTCTCTTCTTTGGGGCTATGTTAAATATGCCAGCAGCACGCAGTGCCACACGTTGAAGAGATGTCTGTGGTCGCACATCATGTGACGTCGTGCGCAGCAGGAATTCTGTCCGGCAGTACAATGGGTGATGGCGTCTCCTCCTCTTTTGTGCACCAAAAACCAAAGAAGCAAGAAAAATATCAGTGAAACGTGGCATTCATTAGTGTGGTTCAATTACTATTAGTACAAACAAACAAAAATAATATATAACTTAATTAATTGCCTCAGTTATTAAAAAAACATAGCAATACAGTGCAGACATTTGTGAGACTATGACAAAAACAAGGGCTTTCATGGTTGATGTACAAGTGTACAATACACTGAGAAAGGATAGGAAAGAAAAACACAAATGTAACAGACTCACTTTGGCAGTATGCATCACGTGGGATTCAGCAAGCTGCAGCTGACAATGGATGGAAGCAATAAGCCAAGAAGAACAAAGGAAAGACATGCAGGCCTAATGCAGAAGCACACTGGCTGCCTTCACAAAATGTCCACCAACCAGATAGCCAGGCCACAACAACAAGAAAGGGAAGACAGGCAATGCATGTCTATGGCTGAAGCACACTGGCAGCCTTCACAAAATGGCCATCAGCCACATGGCCAGGCAGGCCACCCACAACAAGGAGCAGTGAACCATGATTAAGCAGATCGATTCATTTTTACATACATAATAACTTGCGAGTGACTAACAAACACAAAACTGACGACATCGTGTTCCCGGCATTCCGATTGGCCAACGGTGGACCAATGGGTTTCAGTTTTAGTCTGAGGAACCCAATGGGAGGCTGTATTTCAGATCTAGTTAACTCCCGGTCGTGCGTCTCTCTGTATATTTTCTCTTTTGAGACGTACCCGTTCCATCGGTCTAACAATTCACCACACAAGCACATGATAAATATATGTGCCATTTTTATTACACAGGAGTTTGTAAAGTATAATTAGCCTCAATAACTAATGGCAACTCGCGGAATCGCGCACGCGCGCAGCCTTCCATTTACAATTTTGCATGCTCTCACTCAGGTCCGCCAGTTAATTCAACCAATGGCGGTTTACCAGCAAGTATATTAGAACCAACACGATGTCCTTTCGGTACCTCCCGCTTAGCCTCAGGAAGAGGCCAGAGGTACCGACGGACAGGTAAGGGCATTTTAACATCGGTTTTTGCTCCATGATGCTGCCTTTATTTTTGGATGTAGGGAATCCTATTGACCTGTCTACAGAGTTTTAATATCCAATAGGCAACTATAGTAAGGATAACTGACTATCCACCATCCTGATGTTCTCAGCCTTTTGCTCAAACCCTGTTACTATACCAACGTTTGTTCTGTGCTTTATACTTAATGCACATTAGTTGGAGACACAACTAAAGGATTTTTATTTGTAAAAATCAAATCCTTATTTTTTACTTGTTGTTTTCACATGATTTAGAGCGGGGCCTCCTATCCCTGAGCCGGTGCCAGGAGAGGTGAGGCTTACTCCCTAGATTACTGGGGTAAGTAAATGAATTGAGTTGGTGCTATTAGAGTTATTTTGAGGTGCATGATAGACATTTTGTGTCTCACTCTTCTTTTCTCCACAGGAAAGAATCCCTTGAGATTAAATCTGACGAAATAGGCGCAGTGAGTACATTGCGTAGAAAACTATAGTCAGAAAAATCAATAGGTAACATTCATAATGCCATTGTTATGTTACCTAGTTTTTTCACATCTTTTTCATTTGCAGTAGTGTATTACTAAGACTTGGTCCTGATGAAAGCTGAGCAGGGGAGCTGCCCCTGAGATAGCAAAAACATGTTGACCATTATATCATCTTCTTAGGACAGTTATTAGGTTGCACTGTCTTACACTCTATTTTTAATCTTGACCCCATGATTTACTCCCCAATAAAATTATTCCTTTTTATCATGGTAGTCAATTTTAACCCACATTCTATTATGAACTTTTGTTTACACATTCTTTGTTGCACTGCAAATTTCTCCTGATTTCTCACACCATTTACCCACTCTCTGTTTGTGAGGTCGGATCCGCCTGGGTGGTCCTAGAGAATTGGAGTGAACACACAATTCAACAGGTGTGCCTCCTTATCTGGACCAGGACCTTGCCAACCAATCCCAGATGACGAGGCTCCGCCATATTGGTGGGCTGATGGGATTCATTTCCACTCATCTGCACCTTTATATCTAACTCTTATTCCACCCTCTCTTTTCTTCATTCTCACCATTCTGAGAAGTTTAGTCCGTTTACAGACCCTATACAGCCTTTCTTATTGATAACCTGTTTAAACTGGGGGTTTAGGCTGTTAGTGGTCTATAAATATTGCCACCCCTTGGACCCTTTCTCATCTGGCTGTGTTGCACGGATGTAGATCGCTGCCAGAGAAATATAGAAGCTGGAGGTGGTGTTGGTGGTATCATCTGTGTTGGTGGTATCTGTGCCACATCTCTCACAGCAATTTGGAATGGGGTAATGGCATTCTCCACTGGGGCAGGACTAATGTCCATGATGACTGGCTCATCATCATCATCCTCCTCTTTTACAACTACCTCCATAACTCTAAAGCTTTCTGGAACCATCCTTTTCTCTAGCCTTGTCTCATGGCGTTTCTTACTCTCAGACTGAGGTGGCTTCCAAGTGGCATCTAGATCATCAGAAGAGGGGCTTGCAGAAGTAGTTGATGGACTAACCCTCTTTTTCCTTGCTGGGGATCTGGAAGACAATGGATCTTCTGAAAGAGTGCTTGCTCTTCTTCTTCCTCTGTAGGAAGCTCGATCTCCTGAACTGCCCCTACTTCGGGAGGAACAACTACTACTGGGGGTGGTGGTTGCGGCTGGTGTTGTCCACTTTTCTGAGTTTCCTGCATTGATTGGGTACTACTTTGCGATGTCAACTTCAACATCACTGCTCATCGGCGTTGGACTTATGATTAAAATGGCTGCCTCTGCAACAGACATGGGCTTGGCCCCAGGTTGGTGGGGTGGGTCCACTGGTGCGGGGTGCTGCTCCCAGCTTGCTTCCCGTACACCGGTGCTGCAGGTGCAATTTTTGTTTTCCCAAAAAAGATCTTGGGTGACATACCGGTCTTGGTAAGTTGCAGTGCCTTCTTCTCACTGGAAACTTTCTTGGTACTGGGCCTGGTCTCTTTCTTTGGGGCTATGTTAAATATGCCAGCAGCACGCAGTGCCACACGTTGAAGAGATGTCTGTGGTCGCACATCATGTGACGTCGTGCGCAGCAGGAATTCTGTCCGGCAGTACAATGGGTGATGGCGTCTCCTCCTCTTTTGTGCACCAAAAACCAAAGAAGCAAGAAAAATATCAGTGAAACGTGGCATTCATTAGTGTGGTTCAATTACTATTAGTACAAACAAACAAAAATAATATATAACTTAATTAATCGCCTCAGTTATTAAAAAAACATAGCAATACAGTGCAGACATTTGTGAGACTATGACAAAAACAAGGGCTTTCATGGTTGATGTACAAGTGTACAATACACTGAGAAAGGATAGGAAAGAAAAACACAAATGTAACAGACTCACTTTGGCAGTATGCATCACGTGGGATTCAGCAAGCTGCAGCTGACAATGGATGGAAGCAATAAGCCAAGAAGAACAAAGGAAAGACATGCAGGCCTAATGCAGAAGCACACTGGCTGCCTTCACAAAATGTCCACCAACCAGATAGCCAGGCCACAACAACAAGAAAGGGAAGAGAGGCAATGCATGTCTATGGCTGAAGCACACTGGCAGCCTTCACAAAAGGGCCACCAGCCACATGGCCAGGCAGGCCACCCACAACAAGGAGCAATAAGCCAAGAAGAATAAAGGAAATAGGACATGCAGGTCTATGTCAAAAGCACTACCACCACCACAAAATAGTCACCAGCCACATGGTCAATAACTCACAACAGCAAGCAGGAGGCCTGGAAAACAGTGACTCAAGCAGGCCTATACAGACACAGACTTTACAAAATGGCATCTAGCCACACGGGGTGGCTCATCCAAGGCAAATGCTGGCCCACTACTACAAACACACTCACCCACTGGCCAGACAAAGGAGGCATGCTAAACAGCACAGCTTTAAAACAACAATGCCAAAAACGAAAATCCACAGGGCTAAAAAAAAAAGGTTTGCAAGTTACACAACAAGCATACACATCCAACAAAGGCATTTATTTAACACACATGAAAAAAAGTGAAATACCCTCAAAAAACACATTTTGCATTTCAATCCAATGCCATCCATGCCCTAAATGATGTTTAAATTCAACAGATACCACAGAAACAGTTGTTTCATGTACCCATGAGTAGCTCTGGGCCTACTTGCTGAAAGGCCTAATGGCAGACTACTGGGCTAGTGTATTAAATGAATAAATATTGCAAATGGATTTTAAGATGTAGAAAATGTAGTGAAACGTGCAACATGTTTCCTTTATAAAAGAAGAAAAATTACTCACAAAGAAACAACTAGGCGCCTACTGAATCTATAGGCCACCTACCACAATACATTGTTAAAAAAAACAATGAAAAGTACAAACAAATGTAGGTGCAATGCCCCAATCAAACAAACAACACCAATTTTCCAGCTTGTGAAATCTCAAATTCAAAATCCTCAAATCCAATGATATATGATGCAGAAGACACAAAGAGGGATCCTTCCAGCTCTAAATCCAAATTAAAAGTGAACAGGAGATTGACAAAGCAGTGGGAGGAGCCTGTTGGACAGGAACAGGAAGTTGGTGACTCTGGGGCACTTCCTTCCTCTTAATAAAAAAGTAAATAAAGAAAAAAGATTCCTTGCACAACAAAGTACAGCCAAATGTCAACCTGATCATCATTTCGAGAAGGTTTTGATGCTACTCGAGAGAGATGCTTCTCCAGGTTGCAAATTCGGTGTGTTCAGGATCGCGATCCTCACAGAAGTTGCGCTGGGTGTCCGATGGCGTGCCCGAATTACGTGTTTGTGATCGCACACTCTTGCGGGACCAGGCGGATGGCTACCAAATCTCGTTGAACTCGCGAACAGATGGGAAATCTTGTCAGCGATCACAGGCACCCAGTAAGTCGCTCCAGCGAAAACGCATTTTGAGCGGCCAAACACAAAAAAAAGCTCTGGTGCGGACCACAGAGTTTTCGGCAACTGCGTTCTACGCAGAACGTGGAGTTGCCAAAAATATGCAAACTTCGCAAGAGTGTTACGCCCTGGGTTACTATATACATAAACAAATCAAGAAATTCTGGCATTAAGATTATAATAAATTCTTTATAAAAATTCAATGGGATTGTGTCCTCCCCTATGGTTTTCCCTGATGGCAAAGCCCTGATTGCCGATTTGATTTGCCCTAGATTAATGTCCTGCTGTAGTACAAGTTCATGCTAGGGATTAAGCAGGGGTAATCTACATCTATGTAGGTAATCTAAGGTATTAGTATAGTCAGGAATATCCGATCTACTATCAATTCCTAGAGAAAACAATGTAAACTGCTTGGCTATAATCTGTTGTTGAGTATGTACCACCATATCATCATCCTTGATACACTTAATAGCACCTCTAGACCTCTTATCGGTAATCTGATGTGCAAGAACGCAGCCAATTGTTTTGCTTTTTTCATATTGAAAAATGTTATTCTTCTAATAGTTAATAGAAATAGTCTAAATACATATAAATATTGAGACCTAGCTGAAAGCACTTCTTGGTGGTGATTCACTTTGGTACATTAATCTGTAGTGCTAGTAAAAAAGTTGTTTACTAGTCTGTGGGTCCTTCCCAGTTCTTTTTTTGGACTTGTATATATGTTTTGTTTTCATTTAAAAAAGGAAGGTAGGGAATCCTGACTGAAATGTGGTGATGCTTCTTAGTGGAATCCCCCATAACCTTTTCTTCAAAACACATCTGGGGGTTTAGAAACGTACCACACATAACTTCATATTTGCCTGTTGGCTTGCCAGCATGATTATGAGTAGTTAATTTTGAAGTTGAAGTTTTGGTTTGCAATGCAGGTCAAATCATTTCTGGCGTTATACCTTTGTTCGAGAGCGTACTGTCTTGGCTTCATTGATTGCCATTAAAAGTCTGTCCAGTCAGTTTGTGTTGCCCATCTATAAAGCATAGTGAATTGCATTTTTCTGCATGTGAAGCCCATTCCCTGGGACAGATACTTTAGTAAGGGAGAGGAGGGCATGCAGCCCCCCTCTCCAAGCTTGAAAAGGCCCCAGGGACCCACTGCGCTGAAGGCCATAACTCAGCAAATGGGTAAGGTGGGTGTGGTCCCCTTTCCAGGGCTATTGATTGGCCTCTGGACCCCATCCCCAGGGTTCTTCTGAGGGACAGTGTCTTAGTGTCCCCAACCACAGTACATGGTCTATTTCCCTGCCGCAGAGTGAGGGTAAGTGCAATGTGCTCCCACCTTGCGAAGGCACAAAGCAACTCCCACCAGGTTAGAGCACATTTTCCCTTCCAGCACTATCAGGCGGGAAATTCTCAGCAGAAGCAAATGAAAATTACTCCTGTGAGGTGGGATCAATGCCGGCTCCCAGTGCATTTGTATGGGTGCAGGCAGGGCTGTCTGCAGGGACCAATGGCCTCTCCCTGATGCTTCCAATAAGTACCCTGATGTGGTGTGCCCTAGGTGCCCTAGGTGGGAAACCCACTTACTAGGTTTATCTACAATCAGCATATTTAATTTACTTATAAGCCCTACTAAAGTGCACTATATGTACCCAGGGCCTCCAAATTAAATTCTACTAGTGATTCAGTTCAGTTTACACTGTCATATTGACTTAGCATATAAAACCTCTTGCCAATCCCTAAAATCCCCTTTCATTACATATAAGTCACCCCTAGAGTAGGCCCCAGGTAGCCCATAGGGCAGGGCTCAGTGTAGTTGAAAGGCAGGATATATACTTTTAAGTTTTACATTTCCTGGTACTGAAAAACTCCAAATTAGCGTTTCACTATTGTAAGCCTTTCCCCCGTCCATAGGTTAACATTATGAATTTCTTGTTACATCCAATAAGTGTAATTCCTAATTAAAAGGAGGTATAACAATCATGTTTAGTACCTATGGAATTGTAATGATAAATCCTCTTGAATGTAAAGTTGAATTTATCATTGCAATTTTAAAAATGGAATTTTTAGAAAATTGCCATGTTTCTGCTCTTAGCCCTGTGTGCCTGCTGCCTGTCTCCAATAAACGTCTGGGGTGGGGGACAGCTGGACCTTGTGTATTCCCTGTAGACAGCCACACATAAAGGGAGTTTAGATTAGACTGATGGGCCACCCACATCCTGATGGGCCACACTGGTCAAAACGGGAGGGATGAGCTGGACACAGCCTTACATTTATACCTGAGTAGGTCCTTCCACCACACAAATTACTGCTTAGCGCCCCTGTCTGGAGCCAGGCAGAAAGGGAGGATCTATATGCACTTCAAAGCAATTTTTCAAAGACTCCCCACAGGGCATAACAACTGGACTTCTAACCCTACCAACCCAGTACACTTTTGGACCTTTCAATACTCTGCCAGTAAAACTGAATTTTTTGCTGTGAAGGAATGCTGAAGGAATGCCAGCTGGAATGCTGCTCTGGAAAAACTGCTTTTCTGCTGTGCTCACCTGTCTGCTGCCTGCTTCCCTCCATGCCTGAGTGAGAAGGACTGGACTACCACTTGAACCCAGAGTTGCTCAAAGGGCTTGCCTGCTTGCCTCCTCTTGGAAGTCTCAGGTTCATCAAAGGCTTCTCTCTACTCTTCAGTAAAAAAATCTGCCATCTGAGATTCTTACCCTGCCAGGTGGTGATGACATAAAAAATGATGCACTGTCCTCCCCAAGCAGTTATCAGCCCAGGGGACCCCGTGTTCTTGGGCCACTTATTTAAATATAGAGATCTAAACCATCTTAGGCTCTGGGGAGACCATACCCCGGGGCCGGTCTTTTAAATAAATAAAGGGAAGGGGGCATGCATGGTTTCCCTCCCCGGGCCAATTACGACACCTGGTACCCAATCCTCAGGAACTCATTCTTATGTGTACAGGGGCATGCACCCCTCCCTTACTGGTCCAAATTCAGTCCTGGGGTCCCCATTCCCTGGAGTCTGGCAACATTTTCAAGGGGAGAGGATTTGAGGCCCCCTTTATAGGCCAGTTTTGGCCATGGGATCTGTAAAATGTTTAGGGGTCACACGACCCCCTCACTGGGACAATTTTGGCCACAAGGACCGCAGGCCCTCAAGCTTAAAGGTGGGTGCCCTGGTGTTCACCCAAGAAACTCACCATGTTCTTGGGGGGCCACAGGGGAGCCGCAACACCCTCTTCCTTTAAAATAATTGGCCCTGGGGGGGTGGGCTCCTTAGGGCCTATTGAGGCTCGGAAAAGAGAGCCACATGGCCCCATTATGTTACATTTCAGCCCCAGGAGTTGGCCCCCTGGAGCCTCCTGAGGCTTGGGGATGGGGAGCCACACAGCCCCCTACCCATATAAGGACATTTTTCACCCTGGGCCTGCTGTCTCATGGGCCGAAGTATGTGGAGAGCTCAATTCCCACCTCATATAAAGTCATTTTGGCCTGGGGATGGGATCAAACAGGACCAAAGTTATTAGGAGACAAACAAAATTCTCTTTCTAACTCTAACTACCTAGTGGTGATTGCCACCAAGTGATATATATGTATATATAATATTACAGAGTGGCGGTTGCCAGTGGGTAGTTATAGTTAGTACAACTTTTCCATAGGAAATTCATTTTTTGTTTTCTCTATCACCTTAGTGCTGTTTGACAAATCTTCCCAAAAAATGATTTCTACCTCATCTCCTTCCTGGAAAGTCTTGTGGTGATCCTTCAAGTGAAGGCTGAAGAAAAAGGGGAGTCCCAAAATGCATTTTCCCCATTCATTTTTCCATGGGAACTTTAGACACAGCTGCAGTCTGAACCGCTAATTGGATTTACACCACATTTGACAGAGAGCTCGATCTTGGTCCAGAAAAGAGGTGCATTTAAGAATTGGACAGTATTTTTTGAGCCATCCGTAGTAAAAATTATCTTGGCCATCTTAAGATTTGGAACTCAGTCCCAAGACCCGGAGGAAAGGTAAAGAAACACAAGGGGGCAGGGTAGGGATTCCTTCAACCCATATCTGTGATATGGGGCCAAAAACACTTTTCTTTTTAATTTAGCTGTAGATTAAAAATGTGGGCTCCTGTGCTGTTATAAATAAAAAAAGCCAGGTGGGCAAAGTCCTCATTTGGGGAGATGTAAAGTGGTCTCCCCTCCCTGAGTCATAGTAGGCAGTGGGGGCCCTATCCTCTGGAGTCAAGCGTCAATTATATGGGGAGGGCAGAACATGGCCTCCCTCCCTGATTCTCCTATAGCCCCAAGGAACTAGTCCCTGGGGCTGGATCACATACTGTGTACTGGGTAGCCCTTCCCCAGAAACCAGTGGTGTCCCTGCCTATAAGAGCATGGGCAGGAAATCAGGGTCTACTCCCGCCTGGCTGGAGCTTTAATAAATCTACAGCTGGGTCGAAGCACACTTCTGTTTCCCTCCAGGCAGGAAAGCACATATTGCTCCAGCCCAGACGGAGCAAGCAAAAACAACTTCCCTCCAAGTAGGTGCAATGGGGTGACTGCCCCCCCCCCCCGGCCATTAGTTTGTGGGTGCCCTATGTGGGCTCTTGCAAAAACAGCAGTTGATGGACAGAATGCAGAACAATGTCATACATTCATCCCAGTACAGAAATCTGGCCTAAATCAATTGTTTTTTTTGCTCACCACACCACCCCATGTCAGACACGGCCATATTCAATCAGCCTTGACCCTGTGCCTCATGGGAACAGTCCAACCCGAACTGCCAAGCCATGTCTTCCCTGGACCGGAATCAAGCATCCTAGGACCGGTTTCTGGCTATCAGCCGTCTTCAGCCAGGATAGCTTGACTCCAGTAGCGTGGAGAGCATGGGACTCATGTCTGACCATACCCTTCCCACTCGGGGTGACAAATGCAAAAACAATAGTTGATGGACAGAATGCAGAACAATGTCATACATTCACCCCAGTACAGAGATCTGGTCCTAAATCCACCGTTTTTTTGCTCACCACACCACCCCAGTTCAGACACAGCCATATGCAAATCAGCCTTGACCCTGTGCCTCATGGGAACAGTCCAGCCCGAACTGCCAAGCCATGTCTTACCTGGACCGGAATCAAGCATCCTAGGACCCGTTTCTGGCTATCAGCCGTCCTCAGCCAGGATAACTTGACTCCAGTGATGCTCCCTCCATCACCACCCTCTTTTGTACCGCTTTGTTCGCCACAAGTTGGCAGGGTATGCTCAGACGTGAGTCCCTTGCTCACTTTGCCACTGGATTCAAGCAAGCCTGGCTGAAGATGACTGAAATGCCAGAAACCGGTCCTAGGAAGCTTGATTCTGGTCCGGGAAGGCATGGCTTGGCAGTTCGGGCTGGACTGTTCCCATGAGGCACAGGGTCAGACTGATTTGCATATGTCTGAACTGGGGTGGCAGGGTGGGCTAAAGAACGGTGATGGATTAAACCCTGACCTGTTGACTGGGTGTGAGTGTTTGATTGGTTCAGATGCTCCATCCATCACCACCCCCTTTTGTACCGCTACGTGAGCTCTTGGGCCCCACCTTTGACCCCATGGTTTTGGGTTCCTTGTGGCCCAAGGAGGCTTGTGAGGAAAGCTGTTTAGCCCTCAATTAGTAAACTTGGCCCCAGGGGATGGGTCCCCAGGGCTTAAGGAGAATTGGAGAGAAGGGGACGAGCACCCTTCCCTTTTTCAAATTAAAACCCACCGGGGATGAGAACCTCAGTAGCCATAAATGCCCAGAGAGAGGGCTGTGTGTCCCTTCCGCCATAATTTGACACAAAAAGGGTGTTCCAGTTGGGCACTGGGGCACCAAAGTGAATAATTAGTGAGTGTCAGGAGCTGCTCATTTATTAGTCACCTCTTCAGCATGGAGTGCCCCATCATGCCCTGCAAGGGCTTTGTTGTGTGGGGGGTGTGCAGGAAGTGAAGCAGCCACCCAGCAACATAAATACCACAGTAAGTCTTCTGGGTCATTAAAACAATGACCCTGGAAGAGCTTGCTATATTTCTTTCAAGTATCCCCCAGGCTGGAGCTTTTGCTCTGCATCTATGAGTGCCTGACCTTCTAGAGGCTCTTCCATGGCCATTGACACCTGCAGTTATCAGCATTCCTGATGCCAGCGCTCACACCGATTCCATCATCACCAGCGACTACATCCTGTTTTTGTGGCGTAGATAAACATCGAAGATTACTCCATGAACTCACCGACTTGGTATCGCCTCACCGGACCTGACACCTCACCACTGATGCAACTGACTTTCCCAGTCCTGGATTCGACATGTTGCCTCCTCAAGGACATGACTCCTTGCCTCCCCCGTGGCAGCCAGAGAGCCGGCCTCGACCTCGACACCAACGCCTCACCTACACAATGCAGTGCATCGTCATAGACTTCATTATCTAAACGTACTGTTTGTTTGGGGGTCCGCGTTACTCTGTGCCAGACGCCGTGCACTCGGTCCCGTACCTTGAATTTTTTGCTGTCAAAGTGTTGTAATAGCTCCGGGTGGGGCTATTTGTTTTCTACAAGCTTTATTCTTGTAATAACTGTTTTAAGTGCTATTTAAGTGCTATTTAACTATCTGTTTTTTGGATTGTTGTCATTTTGGTCTTGTTGAGTTTAAGGTAAAGATACCTTATTTTTCTAAACTGGTGTGGTAACCGTTTGTTCTGTTATCCCTGTATTACTGTGTGTTTTGCATACAAATACTTTAAACATTGCCTTTGGGATATGCCTGTCTGCTCGCGCCAAGCTACCAAGGGGTTGAGCAGGGGTTATCTAAAGTGTGTATCCCCCTTATCCTGACTAGAAACAAGGGCCCCTATTTGGGCAAAGGTACCTACATCTGCCAATTAGGGACCTCCTTTCCTATCAAGGTGATTCCAGATTGCCAGCGCATGCTGCCCCAGACTCACTGTTAGTAGAGTGTGTGCTTGGCAGGGCTGTATCTCTTTCTGGACCCTGCTGCCTGCCTCAAACATGAGAAATAGGTGGCGTTAGACAAAAACTGATAGTGCTGCTTTTGGAAAATTGAATTAGGGGATAGAAAAAGGGTCAACCGTTTATGGGATGGGTGTAGAATTCAGGAGCAAGCTGGAATCTTGAGTGCATATCCTTCAAAATCATTACCTGCTCGCATTGCATCTCTCAGGATTTTTTGCAACAAGAGTCATATAATGTACTTTTCAAATTTTTCACATAATTAAAATGTTTCCAATTAGACAACCTGCCCGGGCATACTTACAGGTAAGCACTTGGAAGCAAATAGTTAATTGAGAGTGTGCTATTCCAGAGGGAAAAATAAATAAGACAATAAAAATCATCTCCCTAAGTTGAAAGGTTACAGACCCTTTGGTCCTCAATATACATGGCCACTTACCTCCAATGGGGCCACAAGAACAGCTAATGGCCCATCAGGATTATAATATCCGTGGTAACTTCACTGATTGCTTTACTCTCACACTGAGGTTTTAATTACGAAAGGCAAATTAAACCAGTGTGTGAAAGTCTTGAAGACATTGACAAATTACTGGGAGAGGGTCAGAGCTGGGAATACCAATTCCCTCCGTAAATCCTCATTTTACTTTGCACCCTTGTGTACGTAATCATAATTATCTAGCTTTTCGCCACCTCCATAGTGACTGGTAACCTCTATGTCAGTAGCTCTGAGGCTGGGAAAATTCTGGCACATTTTCCGGGCCGTTACAACTATGGATCAAACACACAATGGTGATGGGAGGAATCCTTGCAATTAATCTAACCATTGCAAATCATTCTGAATAGCATTCCAACACATTGTTCTTTTTCACAACATGCCACCTCATCTTAGACCCCACCATATACAAAATATTCTTTATCCTGCTTCCATAGGTACAGAACTGCCAGAACTGCCAAACCAGGTCCTCTCTAAACCAGAACACACGGAACCCAAGATCGTTTTTGTTTGGCCTGATTGGTTGGGTTTAGCTTGGTTCCAGTGGGGCAATGCACAAGGGACCTACTTTTGGTCATACCCTTTACCAGGTGGGGATTACATCATTCCCACACAAGGTGATGGATGGAATGCTTGTAATGGCTTGCAATCGCTCAGGGTAACATTCTATTATTTCTTTATCTACTCTCCGGCTCTAGCCCTCCAATCCTCTGACATGTACACACATGACACACACACACACACATTCACGCACACATGCACGCACCCAACCATACACACACATAACATAATTTCTCTAAGTCAATGCATGAACTTCAAACAAGGCAAGTTGGAAACAGTGAGCAGTGATTGTAAGTTTGAACCTTAGACACCTCAAGTGCAAAAAACAGGAACTCGGCTCTGTGCAGAGACATCATGATATGGACCCACTACAAACATACAACATTGCGTACATAGGCATGCACAAATTATGCATTCACACATCCAGACACACATGTCATAGTGCATTGGTCCTTTCATATTACAGTGGTGATACTGCATAACTGTGGTGTTTCTAGCCCTTTGCTCCTCTCTCCCTGTTATCTATTTTTATTACCTCTTTTCTCCACTTGAATGTAGCTTGCAATACATACCCACACTAGTGTATCCTCTAAGGTGCGTACCTGCGTGCCCACCCTGTCTCATTTTACATATCAAACAGTCTTTGTGTGTGCACAGATAGGAAGAAAACAAATGTATGTGCTCTGTAAGTGTGTGCGTTTGGAGTTCATGAGATGTCGGTTTTAAAAAGCATTCTTGGCCAGTAGATAGATGTTATTTCTTTAAAAGAGGACCCTCAGCTGTGGCCATCAAGTGTTGTGCCTGGGGATACAACTGCCCGGACCGGTGGGGCACAGTGGAGGCTGGTGAAATCTGAAAATGGTAGAACAGAAAGAACCAAGGTGAAGCGCTCTGGACGGCAAGCAAACAGGGGACCCTAACTTTTAGAGGAAGGATTCAGCGAGTAGGACAATGATGGTTTCCCCTGGAACAGTACTGTTGTGAGGACATGTATCCAGCAAGAAGTATATTCACAGACAAGTCAGAAAATAAGCAAGCACCACACCCAGTCACACCACATCCAGCTTAGGCTGCTGTTTGCCCAAGTAGTCCTGTAAAAAAAACACATGATAAAACTGCACTTTAGTTCATGCTATAATAAGTTTAAGTAGAGATAATCAATATGCATATCTTTTCTTCATTGCCTACTTTAGAATAACTGCAACTAATGATAAATGTTAGGAGAAATATGGTCATATAAAATACAATATTATAAAAAAAGGGAAGAAGATTCATGGCAAAACCTCCCCACAATGAAGTAATTACAAGTGCTACTTATGTCACTTACTGAGAAGAAGACTTACGGATGAATTTCCCTTAAAAGCAAGAAGCACCAGTTCCAGATCTTTCCTAATCTGTAAATGAAATTGATGTTAAAGCAGCATTTAGTGTTGGTTTCAGATCTACCCGAGTGCCACAACTCAGTCAAAGCTTAAAGGAAGAGTATGTGGCTTAACAGTTAGAGTGGCCGACTTGAAGCTGGGGAACCAGGTTACAGTCTCGGCAGGGATGCTCAAACATCCTGTGATTCTGGGCAAATCACTTAGGGACCGATTACGATGGCGGGCGGATCGCCACCAGCGGGCCGGAGGTGAGGACCGCCGGTCCGGAGGAGATGATCCGCCCGCCATCAACCTCAAAATTCCCACTGCAAAATTAGGAAGCCAGTGGGAATGGGAATGGTACTGCGACGGACGGAAAGACGGTCAGCCGTGGTCCCGCAAGGCGGTCCTTTTTCTGCTCGCCTTGTGGGACATGGTACAGTGGGGGCATTTTGGCAGTGGCTTGCAGGCACCGCCATGTGCATTAGGATGCCTGTCTTTTTTGGCTGAGTTCAGGCTGCAAAAAGACAGGCGGTGAATGCCTTTGGGGGCCCATTGCCGGCCCCCGTGGGGGTGGGGAGTGGGTGTTGCATGTGGGGGTACCTATGGTACCCTCCTGCATTTGCAAGTATAAGGAGGCAGGCACAGCACAGTGCCTGTCACGTTGTACATACAAATGCAAAATATGCATTTTTACATTGTGGCGGGTGCTGCCGAAATGTAAAAATATGGGATACACCCGGGCACATTGTAATTTGTATTGCTGGACCGCCGCACCTATGGCTGGTGATCCCGTTTGCCTATGCGATGGCGGGCGTACTTTGTTCGCCCGCCATCGTAATCGGCACCTTAATCTTCCCGTACCTAAAAATGTATGTGTACATCTGTGATGCACCTAGTGCCCATGTGAAGCACTCCAATACCTTCGAGTCGAGTTTGCGTTATGTAAAACTGCAAAAGAAAAAGCAAGCAGGGTGTCATTTTCAAATACTGAAGAAGGACTTGTACAAAAAGCCCTAAAGAAGAAACTGCGACTGTATGGACAAGTGAATATAGAGTCTACTCTTAACAATGCAACCTCTTTGCCAGATAATGCATATCCAAATTCTGAGTAGGAAACTGGAGAAACAGCCAAGTAGGTTCATTCATCTGCTCCATAGATTTAAATATCCAGTTTTCCAGAAGGCATTAAATGCTTCTCTTTCTTCTCATGCGTACTCAGCATTCTGAACTATTTAGTTTGTTCTTTTTCTGATACTTTTGAGTGGCGAAAATAAGTGACCTCTAATAACAGAACAGTATATTACACACTGCATCCACTGATTATTTTAATAATTATGTAATATTAAAAATGTATAGAAATGTATCTTGAGGTCTATCCTCTTTATGTTTAACTAGCAACTTGCAGAGAGAATGGAGCCCACACTTAACAACAAGAATATGTGAGAGAGCTCAGCAACCTAAAGACTCCCCCTACAATCTGAATATAACCTAGATCGTGCAGGATAACATCCTGCCACTGACCCAATTTTTCATCCTTCTAAGGTAAAGAAAACGAGTTGCCTAATGTTAACATATTATGTACATATTAAGAAAAGAAGTTTATTAATCAAGTACTGTGTCCAGAACTTGCAATTCAGCAGCAGATCTCAGTAGACTCATGGCAGGTCTTGCTTATAAAAACTTTTACAGTGAAGTCATATAATCAAAATTGCACAAATGGATCAATTTTAACATTGCTAGATTATATTAATTATCTTTGTTACTAACATATTAAAAATAAATCTTATAAGCCGTCTCCCCACAGCCAAAAAAAAACATCAAAAGCAGTAGCTCATCCTTTAGATTTCTCAGCCAGATGCTCAGTGTGCCTCCTGAATATGCACACAACTGAGAAAATTGGCACACACACTTTGTGTTGTTATACACAAGCAAAATCACATGAAGCATGGATCCACACTGTGTTTTTATTTTACTTTCATATCCATCCTTCTCTCTTTCTGACTTTATACTCCCAGTGTGTTTATTTGCTCTTCCATTGCAGTAGGTGCCTTAGAGGATTAATAGCTCCCTCCTCAAGTACAGAGTCAATGGCATACACATTACGGGGCGGATTTACGAGCCCCTCGACCCACTTTTGAGTCTGTTTTAACATGGGAAAAATGACGTAAAAATGGCGCAAGGGGCTTGTAAATCTGCCCCTACGTTTTTAACCCTATTTTTATTTTCTATGTTCTCTTTTCTCAGACCTTGCTGCTGTCCTTAACCCCATGACCACAGCGCAAATTCTTCTGCGGTGCTGGGGAATTAAAGAGTTGGTGGGGATCGGGCGGCCCCCAGCCATCCACCACACACGCCCACTGTGACATCGGATGGCCATGGGCTATCTGACCCATGCAAGGGTTTAATGCGTGCTATTTAGGCAATCTACAACAAAGAGTACGAACCCACATTCTTTCTATTTTCTCCTGTGACCATCAGGCTCTCCCACTTCCTTCACCTACCACAACACTTAAGGGGGGTCATTAGGATGACGGACGGACTTAGTCCGCCTGCCATCCCATCGGGGGAAGGGACCGCCCGCCATTAGGACGGGGGTCCCGTGAGGGGTATTAAGATGCATGTTTAACATTGCGGCGGGCGGTGTTTCAACCAGCACACGCCGGAATGTTAGAAATGCTTGTCATGCATTTGCTTTTACAAAGCGGCAGGCACCGCACGGTGCCTGCCACACATTGTGTATGCAAATGCAAGGGGGTACCACAGGTACCCCACGTGTGCACCCCCCACCTCGCCTTCACCATGGGGGCCTGCAACAGGCCCCCAAAGTGAAGACCGCATGGTTTTCTGTGGCAGCATTACCGCCACGGAAAGGCATCTGACAAATACATCCTGATGTGGCTCGCGGTGTCTGATAGACACCGCCACCATATAAACCCTTTTCCAGCCCGAAAAAGCGGCTGACGGTCTTTTCGTACGCCGCGGACCCCCCAGCCATGTTAATATGGCGTGGGGGTCATTGCAACAAGGATCGCCACCGCCAGGCCGGCGGTGGCTACTGCCAACCTGGCAGGGGTGATCCGCCCGCCATGCTAATGGGCCCCTCTCTGTGTCTCCTCCTGCTAGCTTCTTTCCAATAATATTACAGCAGCTATCCAGCTGTGTATGATTTGCAAACACAACACAATAAGGTGCATTTACATACATACCAACACACATCATACTGTACCAGTAACTGAATTATTCAATGAAGCCTTCCTGTAATATATTTAGCATTATTTTTGCTCATCTCTCACTTCCAGACTTTTTTCTTCACTTTAATTTTTTGGGTACTTTGGCAGGACACACCTAGTCTCTCTTCCTTACTCTCATTCCCTGCCCTCCATCACAAATCCACTCAGTAGCTTCTGCAGGACAGTATGAGCTGCCTAAGTCTCAGCAATGTTCTACTCAGCTAAATGGCACTACTCATTTAAATTCACTTTTTCATCCCCCAATTTTATAGTTTATGGGACTCTAAAAAACATTTTTATACCTTTTAACAATACTCTTCTCTGAACTTTACAAAACACTAGTATACCCTATCAGAACATTGCCCTGAGGAGTAAAAGCCATTGTTGCTACTTAACAAAACACATCCCTGAAACATATAAAACATTTACTACCCCTTATTACTATCCATCTCTGAGCCTTCCAAACACCATATTGCTTCTTAACACTGCTGTCCTCCTAAACCTACAGATGCCTTGCTACCCCTTCATGCTACCCCCCTTGAACACTAAAAAGCACTTACTATCCCTTAATGCTACCCTTTCCAAAACCCTAAAATTCCTTTATTACACCAAAATATTACCCTTCCCACAACGGTAAATTCTTTACTATTCATTGATGATATCCTTCCCTAATCCTCCGAAAACCCATACTACCCCTTAACACTACCATTGATTAAATCCTAGAAACTCCTCCCATTTTTCTACCCCTTAATGCTACCCTTGTCTAAAGCCTAAACCCTTTTCCTACCATTTTACATTAGCTATCAAAACCCTCTGCTACTAATAATCTTTATAAAACTCAGGTATATTTTAATTGTTTTTACTTGCCATCACAAACAATAAAAAAACTCACATCATTTGTGTTTACTTTCAACTATTATAAGTAAATATTCTATCAATAACAAATGTACTCATACTACATATTCAAACAACTACTATATAAAGAATACTTTATCACTGCAAATTCAATCAAAATTACACACTCTGTTTGCTTTATCTTTATATATCGCTGTGCTTTAGTTTTTCAAAATGTTTCACTAAAAACCCTTTCGGTGATCATGACAGAATGGTTCCGTTATGAGCACCAGTGCTCCTGTGCTCATGACGGAACCATTTTGTCATGAGTGCAGGGGCACTAAATCCCTATGCTGCAGACAGCAGAGGGTTTCCTTTTTTTTGTTGGCCTCGGGAGGGTGGGGAAGAGCTTCTCCATCATCCGGAGGCCGTTTTCCATTTCCAATGTAATGACGATCGCAAAAAGTGAGCTGACGTCATTGCATTGAAAATGAAACAGAAACTTAGTTTCAGTTTCATTGTTTTGGTGCTCGTGGGGCTGTCTCCGCCCCACTGCACCGAAACTCTTGGGAGAGGTATCCTTGGAAAGGATAGAATATCTCCTTTACAATGGTACCCTTCTCTAGTGGAACCCTGCTTAGGGATCCGTAAGCAGGGATCCACCCACTAGCCACCAGGACGAGGGAGCAACCTCTTGGGCAAGGGCCTTTGCAACCCCATAAAATAATAAAATATTGTCACAAACAGTCTCTCAGCCCCCCCGGGGAGCAGATGGGGGCAGTAGCCCCCAAGCTGCACCCGAGCGGGTAGAAAGCACCTTAGACAAGGAGTCGGCAGAACCGCGAACCAAGATGGCCGCCTCGCCTTGAGCGCCGTTTTTTACCAGCAATAATGACAATGTTTCAACGATGTTAAGGGCAGCTTTGCGTCTTTCTTTTTAGCCCAGGTTCTGCTTCATGCTTGCAGGACAGTGGGCTGAAATTCGGAGGTCTGGTGCCTCGGTGAGAAGAGCGGTAGTGGTTTTTGTTTTCGCCTCAGGGAGGGCTCCTGCTTCCCTTGGCTCTCTCTGTGGGCCCCACACACAGAGGGGGTGGGCTTGACTTGCTGGGCACCTCCTCTCTTCAAAAGCCTCTCCTTTCTTAAAGGGATTTGTTCCTGCCTCTTGCTGGATACCACTTTTGTTTCTGCACAGGATTAAAGGGATTTTATCCTTTTTTATTCCCCACTAGCTTACCCGTTGCGCGTTGCTGCAATCTCAGAAGAAAGGAAATGTAAGGAAACTTGTTATGATAACATTCAATTTACATTGTGTCATTTTTATTGAAACATATTCATTTTAATATGGAAAACACTTTAAAGTGTTGTTTTAATTCTGTTTATTTATTCGAGTGCTTGTGGATACACGTTTTTATTTTCTTCTAGTGCGTACACGAATAAATCAGAAGGTTTTCCGACGCGTGACCTGGCCACATACAATTGTCCACGTGAGAAGCACGGATTATCCAAATCTAGTCCACACACTTGCAGCGATTGTCCTTGTGCTTTGTTGATGGTCATTGCAAAAGTGAGTCGCACAGGAAAGTGTAAACGTTCGGTATTGTAAAGATTATGAGGGCCCTGGGAGTCCGGGGGCCGATATTTAACCTTTTTTTTTTGCCAGAACCTTTGCAGGAGTGTACTCAACAACTTTTAACTTTTTTTTTTTGCCAGAAACCTTCGGGGGAGTGTACTCAACAACTTCCCAAAGTTTAGTGGCGATCATATGAATGGTGTAGTAATGCATAAAGGACAAACAGACATACTTTCGTTTTTATGTATATAGATTAAGCTTTATTGAGACACTGATTTGAGACTTTCTGGAGCTGTTTTTTGCCATATTAATCCTATTTTTCTGTCAGAACACCACATTTCACTTCAGTTCTTTGCTGTTTGTCGCATAATGTATTTATTATTACTTGCTTGCTCTCTGTTTGTCAGTATGGATTCCGAAACAGTGTCAAATAAACGTAAACAAGCTGTTTCACCTCCTCCTACCAAATCCAAAGCCATTGACTCAGAAAATAATTAATTGGCAAACATTTGGGAGGAAATTCAAGCTATTTATATTAATACTGACACAATTTCTTTAGATATCAAAAATATTCAGAGAGATATGGCTTCATTATCGATGAGAATTGCAGACAATGAGATTAAAATTTGTGATAATACTAAAGCCATCATGACTATGGCTCCACTTATTCCTCAGTTTGCTTCTCTCCAACGTTCCTTACTGGATTGGAAAAATAGAAAGACAATACAACTTGCGCATATTTAATGTCCCCGAGGGAGTTGAGGGACAGAGTTGTCGTCTTTTCTTGGAAAACCTTCTACCTTAAATATTAAATATCAAATTTCCAGAACAGTTTGAGATTGATAAAGCTCAAAGGATTCCCTCGATTCATAAACCTCACCAGGTCAAAAAAAGACAAATCATATTTAAAGTTCTGAGGCATCATCACCTCCTCCTCATACAAAAGGTTGTCCGAGAAATACCTTCTCTCCTAATTGAAGGAAATAAAGTCTTTATTGATCAAGACTTCGCAAAGGAGACGACAATTTTCAGAATTGAAGCCTCGTCTGCGAGAAGCTGGTTACAAATATGGCCTTTTCGATCCTGCGATTATGTGCATCTGGAAAAATTATGTCTCCAAGTATTTTTCAGCTCTTGCAGATTTATTGAGATTTTTGGATCAACATGATCCTATTCTTAAGTACTCTAAGCCTTCTGGTTCTGCAGGCTAAAATTCTATAGTCCTTAATGTAGGTTGTTATTCTCTCATTATCCAGGTGCATATGTTGGTGATTTTCTTGCTTTGCAGCTCCGTCTCCAATGTTCTATTGGTATGAGGTCTTCAATGCTGACCTCTCTGTATGTTGAGGGTCTTGTTTGTCTTTTTTATATGGGCTGCTTTTCTTTTTCTTTCACTCTCTTCTATTACTTATAGGATAATGTGTCTAGACCACAAAAGTTATTGTTGCTTCCTTAACTGTGAAAGGTGTGAAACATCCAGTTAAAAGACTATAAAATTTAGAATATCTCAAAAAATCTAATGTAGATATCTGTTTTGTACAAGAAATCAACGTGGATGATAAGATATTCCATACTATGTCTAAAGGTTAGGTAGGGCTTATAGTCCCTGCTGCAAAATATAAAATGGTGTAGCTATATTTCTTTCAGACAGAGCTCAGGTACAACTATTGTCTCATCATCATTATGCAGATGATAGATTTGTTTATGCTAAAGTTCAAATTGACAAACCCATTTTAAATTTGGTCAATATATTTGATCCTGCCTCTGATGATCCTACCTTCTGGTCTTATGTTTCTGATAAAGTACTCAAAATTGGTAATATGTCCCTTACAGTAACCCTGGGCATGGTTCGCAAAGTAGCGCTATGCGTAGCTATGCGAACTGTGTAGTGCACTTTGCAAAATGGTGTTTGCACTGATTGCACAGCGCCGGATGCTTGTTCGCACTGGGCAATTAGTGCAAATTGAATCTTGCACAGTCGAAGCGGTTGTTTTCTGCCACTCAAGTAGATTTCTACTCGAGCGGCAGTTTTCTCAACTTGGACTGGTAGTTTCTCATCGTGAGCGGTCGCAAGCATACGCAACCACTCACAATGAGAAACTTGACCTCCCCACGTTGAGAATCTCGCTGGGAGGTTTCCACGCTCGTGATTGACAACTTGATGTTGCTGATCGAGAACGAGGAAAAAGTCTCGCCGGGATGTCATTTAGCTTGCTCGCGGTCGCCAAAATGACTGCGTGTTCGCACTGTGCTACATGCAATTCGCGTAATGCGAAGTAGTGCAAACTTCGTAAACTACGCGTGTGAAGCGTAGTGCTTCGTCCAGGGTTACCGTACAGTAGGTTGTGATTTTATTATTATCAGGGCTCTTTTGTTGGGCTGGTCTTCTGCTTCTAAATTTCGGCCTAACAAAACATTTTTTGCTTTACATTCCTTCCTTTCTGTTACCAAATGGGTCAGTGGTAATAACTTTGTCGGGTATAGAGGTTGTTTATAAACCTAGGACGTTCTCCTTTGATCGCAAACGTTTGCTGGATCAAAAAGTTCTGGTACATATCAAGGCTTGTTAGTTGAGTTTTTTTCGTCTTAATCGTGAAAGCACTGATCCAGGCTATGTTTGGGATGCCTTTAAGGCTGCCTTCAGGGGAGAAACTCTCAGTTATGGGTTACATATTCAAAAGCAGCTGAGGCTACACCTCCAGGAGCTGTATCTAGATCTTGCACAGGCTGAAGAGATTTTAGTCCAGGGTATACATGCAGGTATAGATATTGGGGATGCAACTACGCAAGTGGTACGTACTGAGGCAAAAATAAACTTACAATGGAGTCAAGAGGCTGCAAAAAAATATGTCTTTAAACTGCAGTTCAATTATGAAAATGGGGAGGCAAGTGGGAGGTGCTTGGCCCAAAAATTACGGAAAAAAGAAGCAGCCAGAAGAATTAATGTTATTCTGGACTCAAGTGGACGCCGTGTTGAGAATGAGAAAGGCATAGTGGAGGTTTTTAAAAACTTCTATGAAACATTATATGCGGTTGATCAATATGACTTACAAAGGGTCAAAATATTTGTACGTCAGTATTGTGAACGAGATCTGGGGGAGGTGGACGCAGCGAGACTAGATGCCCCTATCACAATGCTCGAGCTTGAACAAGCTATAAATGGGCTTGCAATTGGTCTTTAAAGGAAGATATGTTAGCTACAGTTAGGAGAGCACAAAGGGGACTGTCTCCAAAATCATGGGACAACGTTAGTATCGTTGAATTTTTGAAAAAAGATAAACCCTCTGATCTGCCGGCATCATACCGCCCCATACCTTTATTAAATACGGATGGTAAAATCTACTCCATGATTCTGGCCACTAAGTTAGCCACTGTCATCACTCCACTGGTCTCTACAAGACAGCATGGTTTTATTCCTAACCGTAGAACGACAAATCATGTGAATCGAGTTATCACTTTATTAGACCATGCTAATACCACCGGAGACGCCTTTTGTCTTATTTTATTAGATGCCGAGAAGGCTTTTGATCGAGTCTCTTGGTGTTTTTTATGGGAAGTGATGTTACAGTGTGGCTTCGGGCAACAATACCTCACTGCAGTACAAACGCTATATAGCCAACCTGTTGCTAGGATTTGCACCATGGGGCTTGAATCTAAGGCAGTCTCTATCCGGAGGGGGACCAGCCAAGGTTGTCCCTGTTCCCCATTACTATTCTCTCTTTACATTGACCCATTTCTAAAAATGCTTGAACATAGCCTGCAGATACAACCCATATTTTTACAGCAACAGCCATACCGTGTATTTGCCTACACAGATGATGTCGCTGTAGTGACTCTGAAACCAGCGTCAGCAATGCAAGAGATAGAGCAATTAGTAGGGCAGTATGGGGTTGTTTCGGGTTATAAGCTAAATACAGCTAAAACACAATTTTTGTGCCACAATGTAGTTGGCTTTCAATACCCAAGGGTGTTGCAGGAAGTAATGTATCCTGTAGTTTTAATAAGGACTTATTCAGCTGCATTGATTGACTCTAATTGGGGGAAGTTGCTAAGTGGGGCCCGTAGGCAATTAGATCAGTGTGAATGTTTGCATCAATCACTTGTTGGCAGGTGTAATGTTCTTAAAATGATGATTTTGCCAAAAATATTATATTTTTTCAGATGTGTTCCATTGGAGATATCGCGTATTCATTTGGTACAATTACAGTCTCTCTGTATGAATTTTATATGGGCACGTAAGAAAGCTTGCCAAGCAATGCAATATATGGTGTTACAGAGAGCTGTAGGTGGGTGGGCTGTCCCAGATTTTACTCTTTATTACTATGCATTTATGTTACAGTGTATGAGTATATTGCTCACCAGGACAGGACCAAGTGATGTTGCTGAGTCCCCCTCTATATATCAGATGCTGCTGGGTTCTGATGTGATTTTTACAGTTGGATTGGAGCTAATACAAACGCACAAGATTCAAGATAGTGATAGCTGGATACAAAGTATGGAAAGGTTTTAAGCAAATGTTTGGGATAGAAAATGTTTCATGGTATACCCCATTAACAGCAACGGCTCTCTTTCTGAGTATATTCTGGGGCAGGATTCTGCACAATTGGAGGAGTAAAGGCATAAGAATGATCGGGGACCTATATATGGCGGGTGATATGAAATCATTCGATCAGATTGCAGAGAAATATTGTGTATCCCGGGCAGATTTTTTTAAATATTTACAGATCAGAGACTATCTTCTCAAAGCCAGGTGGAATATCCAGACTAATTCCCTTATAGAAGCTATTAGAAAATCATTAAGAATTGGGACACTGTATACTCTCATGTTAGATACAAAACCCAATGATCTGGAGGCACAGAGCTATAAAAGGGAGAGTAGACTTGGTAGTCATGGGATACAGCTGGAGATTTCCATTGAATTGGCCAACCGACTGTTTATGTCCACTAACTTAGCCGCCCAACACTTTAAAACTATATTCTAGTTGTACCTTACACCCAACAAAATCGCTAAATGGGGTGGAGAACAGGAGGAGAAATGTTTCCGATGTGGTAATCCAGATGCAGATATGGTCCATATTTTTTACACATGTTCAGAATTAGATAAACTACTAGAGCATGTAGATACATTTTTATCTGCGATTTTGGGATCCCCTATACATTTGTCACCGATGCAGATTTTGTTGGGTGTAGAGATGGGTGTAAATGTAGATACCTTACCGCAGAATGTGTTTACCTAATTTTTGTAGCTTCTGTAGTGCTGCTGCTGTTTATAACTTTCTGTTGGCTACAAAAGTAGACACCTTCTTTCGACGCTTGGAGGGCTAGCTTTCTGGCTAAGTTTAATATTGAATATAGCTTATATGCTCTCAAAGGCAGCCGTAAACAGAAATTGGGCTTGAAAATCTGAGGCCCAGTTTTGTCCTATCTTTATATAGAAATATAGTATGTGCCTGTGGTTTTCTGTCCCATTTTTTATGTGATACATATGTGCCTCATCTTTATATCCCCTGCTTGAATTAAATTTTTCTATATCATTTGTATTGTCTCAGCAATTTGTAACTGGCTTTCTAGTTTATCAGAAGATTTTTTGTTGCATGTGCCATATTCTTTTTTCCGGTTTCATGTTATGTGATTACTCATGTATTGCTAATAAAAAAATAAATTAAATAAATTTAAAAAAACTAATTTTAAAATTGGTCAATATATTTGCTCCTGCCGCTGATGATCCTGCCTTCTGGTCTTATGTTTCTGCTGAAGTACTCAAAATTGGTAATATATCCCTTACAGTAACCCTGGGCATAGTTCGCGAAGTAGCGCTATGCGTAGCTTCGCGAACTGCGTAGTGCACTGTGCAAAATGGTGTTCGCACTGATTGCACAGCGCCGGATGCTTGTTCTCACTGTGAAATCAGTGCAAATTGAATCTTGCACAGTCGAAGCGGTTGTTTTCTGCCACTCAAGTGGATTTCTACTCGAGCAGCAGTTTTCTCAACGCAGACTGGTAGTTTCTCATCGCGAGCGGTCGCAAGCATACGCGACCACTCACAATGAGAAACCTGACCTCCCCACGTTGAAAATCTCAGCCGGAGGTTTATTTTCCACGCTCGCTATTGGCAACTTGATGTTGCTGATCGAGAACGAGGAAAAAGTCTCGCCGGGATGTCATTTTGCAAGGTCGCGGTCGCCAACTTAACGTTGAGGACCATGAGCCAGCTAAAAATGACCGCGTGTTCGCATTGTGCTACATGCAATTCGCATAGTGCGAAGTAGTGCAAACTACGCGTGCGTAGTGTAGTGCTTCGTCCAGGGTTACCGTACAGTAGGTGGCGATGTTAATCTTATCAGGGCTCTTTTGTTGGGCTGGTCTTCTGCTTCTAAATTTCGGCCTTACAAAGCATTTTTTGCTTTAAATTCCTTCCTTTCTGTTACCAAATCGGTTGACTTTTAGGACATTGGAACATCCTACAAATAAAGAATGTACCTTGTATTCCAATGCTCACTCCTCTTTTTCTAGAATTGATTACCTATTGACTTCACATAATCTATGTCAAATGATTAGTGAGGCAGCTATACATCCTATTATGGTTTTCAGACCCCCAAATTCCTAATAAAAAATGGCCAATGAACTCAGACATAGTTCCTAATCCAACCAACTCTAAAAAATTGGCCTTAGCTATGAGTGATTATTTTTTTTAATAATAACTCATGTGACAGCTCTAAATTATACATAGGGATGCTTTTAAAGCTACCATTTGTGTAGTTTAAATTTCATTATGGTGCATGAAAATAAATCTTTTTACTCCCACCTCACCTAATTAGAGAAACAGATTGCATCTGTGGAAAGGCTTTTTATTACATCTAGAGATCCACAATATAAATCACAACCTCAGAAATATAGATACTAATATAATGATATGCTTAGTCAAAAGCAGGTTTACTAATCTCAAAAGAAAAATCCAATTTTCATTTTAATTCCAATAAATCCGGTTGATTGTTCGCTAAATATATATGCCTCAAGCATGACAGGATTCAAATTCCATCGATCAAAACGAATAATGGTACATTGGTGACTGATATTGAGAATATACTGAAAGAGTTCCTTTCATTTTACCCTTCCTTATATGACAAACCTCTCTCACCTAATAACAGTGTTATGAGTGATTTCTCTAATTCTTGTCGATTGCCTCAGATTTCTGCTACTGGTAGATTGACCTTAGATTGTCCCATTGATGTTAAAGAAATTGTTGCAGCAATTAATGCATTGAATAAAAAAAAAAATCCTGGTCGAGATGGCATTCCGGCCGAACTCTATAAATGTTATCAGGACCAATTATACCCTTTTTTACATTCCCTTTTTACAACTTTCAGCGCACTTCCATGATGGGAGATTTTTTAATGAAGCCACTATAATTGTTCTTCCCAAACCAAATAAAGTCAATACCTTAGTATCAAATTTTCGTCCTATCCCTTTAATTAATCAGGACTGTAAAATATGTGCCAAAATTTTAGCGAATAGATTATCACCCTTACTATCCAATATTATACAAACTGATCAAACTGGCTTTATGAAAGGTAGATTATCTGCTCACAAGACCCGGTTGTTTTTCCATGTATGAACACTTACCAAAGAATCTAGCTTTCCAATTGGTTTAATGGCCTTAGATGTGGAAAAGGCATTTAATGAGGTTAATTGGCATATTTTATTTAAAACTCTAGAAATATTCAATTTTGCCGCAATTTTTATTAATATGATTAAAGCATTGTATTCAGCCCCCTCAGCTTCCAATTTTGCCAATGGTGTATGCTCTTCCTCATTTTGCTCATGTTAGAAACGGAACCTTCGGCTGGCCAAGGCTCGGGTCAAAGTCAGTCAGAGATCACCATTTCTAAGTCAGGGCAAGGGAGTCACACACCAAGTTAACCCCTGCTCACCCTCTAGGTAACGTGACTCGAGCAGCAAGCCCAATCTCGGAGGCGATGTGTAAAGCATTTGCGCGCACCCAGCAACAACACCCAAGGCCCACCACAAAAGAAACTCCACACAAGGTTATATAAAAATAGCCTTTGTATTATAGCAAAACACATTAGATAACAACCCACACTTTACAATGTGCCAACAGGCAGGGGCAGAATTTACAGGGGATTGTGTACAGGACAGGGCCACATGGACCACCGTCAGGGGTATGCACTTTAGAATTAGCACTTGTTGTAATAATACTTTGCAGGTATAACACTTAGCACATAGAACATATAATGACTGTAGCATCAAAATAGTACATGTAGCACACAACCAGTAATTACTGGTAAAGAGTAAATACATCCTACGCAACCCTAACCACCTTAAGAAAATCACGCAGGGAACTAGGACCTTATAATCAGGACCTATAGAAGGCAAAACAATCACCTAAGCAGGTCACATTTAGCAGAGAGAAAGAAGCATAAAACAATCACCTAAGCAGGTCACATTTAGCAAAGGTAAAGAAGCATAAAACAATTACCTAAGCAAGTCACATTTAGCAAAGGTAATAACAATTGCGCAGGAAGTCACATTAGCAACTAAATCATAAATGTGCAAGAATCATATTAGCAAGTAAATCATAAATGTGCAGGGTGCACATAGCACAACACTAGAACTGTCCCCCAGGCCAACTGGCCTCGCAAGGGCTGAAATGCCCTTAGTCCAAAATGTCAGGGCAGGCTGCGCAGGCAGCCAAGAACACAAGCCTAAACGTGGCAACTGCCCACTAAGTGCTGGGCAGTTGTAAAGTAATGATGGGGCCAACGTTGGAGCCTCGTGGGCTCAAGAACACAATGGGGCGAAACACTGCGTGGGAGCCTCGGGGCTCTGACCAACTGACTGTGTTCCTCAAGAGCCTCGCTGGGCTCGAAATAAACAAAATGGCACTTTGATCCTCATTGGGCTCGTAAAACAAATATGTGGCCGTGAGCCTCTCTGGGCTCTAGAACAACGAACTGGCACTCGAGCCTCTCTGGGCTCGTAAAACAACTGTGGGCGTGGAGCCTCGAGGGCTCAAAAACAGAATGGCACCTCAGAGCCTCTCTGGGGCTCTACAACAACTGTGCCCGGAACATCGGAGTCCTTCTTCGGGGGACTCGGTATCGCAAATGCCCCTCAGAGCCTATCTAGGCTCTACACATACTGCGGCGTCATTGGAGTCCTTCTTGGACTCTAGGACAAGTGATGCCCCCGGAGCCCTCTCAGGGCTCTAAACACAACTGGGCCTCTCTCAGGCCAGGTCCGCTCACTGGAAGGGAGGGGCGGGCACCTGCAATGTGCCCCAACGCCCTCCTCCCTTCACTCGCACACCAGGGCCCCACTCAACGGCTTCTCTGCTTCCCCGACGGCTCCCTCTTGGGCAGCGGGGCTCTCCTCCTGACAACGGAGCCCCGCCTGCACCTTCCTTCGCTTCTCTCCTCGCTGCCCGGCTGTGGGGCGGAACTTCCGGTCCTCCTTCGGGGGCCGGGCAGCGATTTAGCTGGACTGCCAATTACTTCTGGGTCATCGCAGGCACCACTCCTTCATGGACCCTAACCGCTATGGTTGCTTAGATGGCCTAGAGGGAGTAGACTGACTACACCCTGTCTCTCGCCCTCTGAAGCTGACTAATACTCAGGCTAAACCTGATGTCTTGCCCACGGTCCATTTAACCACCCCCAATGAAGCTATCCCCACTAATTTGCTCCAGATTACACCCGTTACAACCCCTATCATACAATGTTCTGAATTCACCCCCATCACCCCTGCCCCAGCTACTACCATTATACCGGATTTGAGTCCGCTAGATATGACCCGCACCACACCCTCTGTCTCAACTATCCACATCAATACAGTTATGGACCAAAGGGTTAAGGGTTATTCATTGATGAGCTGGAACATTGCCGGGTGGCGGCAGAAGGTTTCAGCACTGGGTTGGAGGGAACTTATTGTGGTTCATGATATTCTATGTCTGCAGGAAACGTGGTCAGTGGAAGATATTGCCTTTGATGGTTTTGTTGCTTATAACTGTAATGCGGTGGAATCTGCAATGGGGAGGGCCAAAGGGGGATTGTTGATTTTACTCTCTGTACATCTACCTTTACGAGTAAGAAAAAGCCATATTGTGGGGTCCCATTCGCAAATTTTGGAAATTTTGGTAGGCAGGGACCGAAATCTATTGTTGATTAACCACTATAATAATACCTTTGACCCCTCCAGCACCACTGCAGTAGACGAACTTGAATCGGCTCTGGATTCTATTCTGTGTAAAACAACTGTATCTTATGATATTGTTTGGGGAGGAGATTTCAATATTAGAACTTGCCCTCTCTCATATTCTACTACCTGTGGTTATGATGGGGAAAATGGGGAAAATTTACTCCACTTTTTACACTCTCCATATGGCACTTCCCTTAACAATTTGATGTTAAAAATTGATATATCAATCCACCAACATGCACCTGATAATGAGGGCAACCTGGCGCCTACCTTCACGGGGAGAAACACCACCTCCATTATTGACTTCCTGATCATTTCCAATCGGGTAGCTCCCCATTGTTCGGTTACCCAGATCATAGATCACGACCTGAGTGACCACAATGCACTCACCATGGTTTTATATTGTGAGCTCCATAGGGATGTATTCTCTGGTAGGGTTGTAGATGACATCACGCCATGTAGACCTAATGGGATCCGCATAAAATGGAGTGGGGAAAAAGCAGAGAATTTGCATCGCAGGGTGGTGAAAGCTGGCCTTAATATGATACTCAGTTGCCTTGATATGGAAGCCCCCGCAGCACAATCAATAAATAACTTCGAGAACCTGGGTATCATAATTAAGAAAACACTCACTTCAAAGAAGGCCAAATCCAGACAGGCCACACAGGGCTGGTTCAACCAAGCATGTACAAGGGCACTAAAATCCCTCAAACTCGCCCTTTCAAGTACCCCGAGAGACAGGGATGTGGTCAAATCCCTAAGGGCCATTTATAAAAATGCGCTCAAAACCAGGAAACAAGAACTTAGAGAAATAGCCTGGGAAGATCTGAGTAAAGCCGCAGCCCTCCGGGACAGCAAACTATTCTGGAGCACCATCAATAGCCCATTCCTGCAAAAAGAGGAATTCCCTGTCCTCACTGCCCAAGTTAGTGAAGAGGGATGGGTGGCCCATTTCTCAGGGATCTTTGATCCAACTGGAGAGTCCCTAGCCAATGATAACATCATCTGCACTACCCTAGTTGATTTCCCGAGAATAACGACCGATGAGGTGGATTTGGCTATAAGGAATAGCAAAGGGGGAAAAGCCCCCGGCCCAGACGGGGTGCCGATCGACCTATGCAAATATGATCCAGCCCTCTGGAGTCCACTATTGACCATAGCCTTTAATGCTGCTATGGATAACAGGGCCCCTTCCACGTGGGGTGAATCCATTATCATTCCAATCTATAAAAAGGGGGATAGAGGAGAGGCCAAGAACTACCGCCCTATCTCCCTTTTGGATTCCTCACTTAAAATCCTGAGTAGGGTCCTGTTAGCACGCTTGGAAGATTGGGCCGTAGATAATAACATTCTTGCCCCATCCCAATACGGCTTTAGAAAGGGCCTTGGTACGATCGAACAATGTATTAACTTGAACCTTTTAATAGGGAAGTATACCAAGGCCAAGCCGGGATCACTATTTCTGTGCTTTGCAGATCTTTCAAGCGCATTTGATCTGGTCGACCATGCCCTGTTATGGACAACTCTGCTGGGTATGGGAGCCCCCCCCGATATTATCTATTTCTTGGCCACACTTTATTCTAACCTATCCGCCCAAATTCGTTATGGTCCTGAGGGTGAGTGCACACGGAAGATCAGAGTAAGATCTGGCATTCGACAGGGCTGTGTATTAGCCCCGTTGCTTTTTTCCCTCTTCATTAACTCGGTAGAACAAGAACTAAAGCAAATTCATGCTGATGCCCCCCAAGTAGGAGGCACCCCTATACCGGTATTATTGTATGCCGATGATACAGTTCTTCTTTCTAGGACTCCTATAGGCCTACAAAAATTGATGGATGGGTTCTATGATTTTATATTGAAACGGAAACTCAAAATTAATAATTCTAAAACGTTCGTCATGGTGTGTGGGAAAAAGCTGAAACTTTTTAAACCTTTCTCTTTTAAGGAAAACCATATTGCAACTGTCACAAATTTTTGCTATTTGGGAGTCACATTTAACGATAGAGGATCTTGGGCTCCTGAGGAAACAAATGTCAAAGCGAGAATGGGGAAAGCATCCTTAGGCGTCTTCCGCTTTGCCACCAAAGTAGGAAGCCGCCGCATTGTTGATATGTTGACTATATACAAGCACAGATGTACTTCGATAGCATTGTATGGCTCGGGGGTATGGGGACATTGCAATGCCAAGGCCCTGCAAAATGAAGAAAACAAGTTCATTAAACGGCTGCTTTGTCTCCCCACCTCGGCATCTACTGTTCTAACCCATTCGGAACTAGATCTGGATTACCTGTCCGACCTCACTGGGTTAAGGCCACTGTTGGTATGGAAATCCATTTTTACCAAGCCGGAAACAGCATTCACCAAAGATATCATCAAAGACTGTTTGCTCTTGGATAAAGTTTTAAGTATTCCATGGTTAAAATATGTAGTTATGACTGTGAAAGACCTGTTTGACATGGACTTAGGAAATGACCCTACTAGTTTGAACACTCTAGACAAACAGGAAGTAAAAAATGTCTATCTTAGGGCGAAATCGGATGTGCGAAGTTATGCTACTAGAGAATATTCCACACATATTTTCCACCTGTCCTTGAATGATGATAGCCGGGGTATTCCAATGTACCTTAAAGTTATCCATAGACAGTCCCACCAGTTTGTTCTTTCAAGGCTAAGATTAGGTATAGTGCATAACTTGGTTGCTTTCCCGACTATGAAATTACATCCAGTAACCCCATGTCCATGTGATGACTCTTCCAAACAAAGCACAATGCACTTTCTATTATTCTGTCCTCTGTATAAAGCACAACGCATCTGTTTCCTCAAACCCATGTTCCTTAAATATAATATGTATACTACCGATAGCGCTTTGAGGCTTCTTTTTTCACTTTCAAGCCCAGATATCTGTTTTTATACTGCCACTTTTATTCTGAAATCTATTAGAGCTAGACTTAGCATGGTTTTCCCGTAATTTTATGTGCAGCAATTCCCACAACATGTGACTATGTTTTTTGCTCCTGTATTTTGAGTACCATGTGTATGTAATGTTTTAAACTGTATACTTTTATGATGTTTTTTAAACATTCGAATAAAGTTGTAAACTTGAACTTGACTGTAGCATCAAAATAGTACATGTAGCACACAACCAGTAATTACTGGTAAAGAGTAAATACATCCTACGCAACCCTAACCACCTTAAGAAAATCACGCAGGGAACTAGGACCTTATAATCAGGACCTATAGAAGGCAAAACAATCACCTAAGCAGGTCACATTTAGCAGAGAGAAAGAAGCATAAAACAATCACCTAAGCAGGTCACATTTAGCAAAGGTAAAGAAGCATAAAACAATTACCTAAGCAAGTCACATTTAGCAAAGGTAATAACAATTGCGCAGGAAGTCACATTAGCAACTAAATCATAAATGTGCAAGAATCATATTAGCAAGTAAATCATAAATGTGCAGGGTGCACATAGCACAACACTAGAACTGTCCCCCAGGCCAACTGGCCTCGCAAGGGCTGAAATGCCCTTAGTCCAAAATGTCAGGGCAGGCTGCGCAGGCAGCCAAGAACACAAGCCTAAACGTGGCAACTGCCCACTAAGTGCTGGGCAGTTGTAAAGTAATGATGGGGCCAACGTTGGAGCCTCGTGGGCTCAAGAACACAATGGGGCGAAACACTGCGTGGGAGCCTCGGGGCTCTGACCAACTGACTGTGTTCCTCAAGAACCTCGCTGGGCTCGAAATAAACAAAATGGCACTTTGATCCTCATTGGGCTTGTAAAACAAATATGTGGCCGTGAGCCTCTCTGGGCTCTAGAACAACGAACTGGCACTCGAGCCTCTCTGGGCTCGTAAAACAACTGTGGGCGTGGAGCCTCGAGGGCTCAAAAACAGAATGGCACCTCAGAGCCTCTCTGGGGCTCTACAACAACTGTGCCCGGAACATCGGAGTCCTTCTTCGGGGGACTCGGTATCGCAAATGCCCCTCAGAGCCTATCTAGGCTCTACACATACTGCGGCGTCATTGGAGTCCTTCTTGGACTCTAGGACAAGTGATGCCCCCGGAGCCCTCTCAGGGCTCTAAACACAACTGGGCCTCTCTCAGGCCAGGTCCGCTCACTGGAAGGGAGGGGCAGGCACCTGCAATGTGCCCCAACGCCCTCCTCCCTTCACTCGCACACCAGGGCCCCACTCAACGGCTTCTCTGCTTCCCCGACGGCTCCCTCTTGGGCAGCGGGGCTCTCCTCCTGACAACGGAGCCCCGCCTGCACCTTCCTTCGCTTCTCTCCTCGCTGCCCGGCTGTGGGGCGGAACTTCCGGTCCTCCTTCGGGGGCCGGGCAGCGATTGGCTGGACTGCCAATTACTTCTGGGTCATCGCAGGCAGCACGGCGGCCCGGCGGGGTTAACAAAGAAGCAAATGCCGGGTGGGCACCGGCTCTCCCTAAGTAAGTATAAATCGAGGTGGGCACTCGTAAATTAGTAGCGAGCACAGCAAATTCAGCAAATGCCGGGTGGGCACCGGCGGGGCAACCACAAGCAAGGTGGGCCCCTGCACAGCAAGCAAAGTGCTCCCAGTGCTAGCAGAGAAAGTAAAGCGCTCCCAGCGCTAAAGAGAGCAAAAAGTCTGGCAAAGTTCTTTAAAGCAGGCAGGGGGGGCAAGGCTGGGCCCAGAGCAAGCTCACTGAGTCTCCAGGCAGGGAGACAATCCAAGTGGCGATCCTCCTGGCCCCAGCAACAGCAGCAGCCCCCTCAGGATACTGGAAGAGAACAACTTGTGTGGGGACACAGCCCCATTTTTATACAGGTAAATCCTTTGTCTGACTTCAGGGTGAGGGGAAAAACCAGTCACAGCCGGTCTGGGAGCACCCTTGATGTGCTCAGCCCCTCACTCTATTCACTGGCAGGGCAAGGATCATCAGTCGCACCACAGGGGGCGGAGCCAGCATTGTGTGGGGAAAACCCAGCCCTATTCTGGAGCCAGGTGCACTCCTCCCCAGCCATCAGTATGCTAATCTTCACACTCACCACTGGGCAGACCCATCATGACTCATGGAGCCTGGCATCCCAGCCAGGTCTAGCCAATCACACGCCAGACACATTTTACACTAATATGCCAACTCCTGGAAGTGGCACTTCCGCACAAGACACAATCATGCCACATACATCATTGTGAAGCATTCAATCACACGAGTCCGCACATACCAAACTCGAGCCTGCACTCCCCACCCATCAGGAATTAACATGGACACATACATTCCCCATGCATTCCTATGGGAGGGCAGGCCTATCTCACCACATGCACGCACTTTACTCTGGGACACAAGGAAAAAGTGCGCAGAGACCAAAAATCACTAACACAGATCACATATTAAAAGCAAAAAGATTAGGGGTGACCCTGCCAGTAGGGCCAAGTTCAACAGCTCACATAGAGGCACTCAGCAAGGATGTCCTCTTTCTCCTTTTTCTTGTTGCAATTGAACTCATTTTATGTTCTCTCCGCTTTAATAATACATATACAGTTGTTGTTTTGAACAATACTACCATTAACATTTCTGCATACGCTGATGATGTGTTATTATATGTTATTAATCCCCTTACCTCTATACCTAATATTCCTGATATTATTCATAAGTATGCTGATGTTTTATTCTCTGAATACTAATATGACAGAATTTTTTCAATTGAATGTTTTTTGGAATTCTACATTGCTGGCAAATACTGATATCATTTGGTCACCAAATGAACTCAAATATTTAGGTATAACTTTTTCGTTTAAAGATACAGTTGAAACCAATTGTTCAACAATTTTAACTAATACCAAAGAGAAACTAGATAGATGGTCTAATCTTCATCTAAATTGGTGGGGACGTATTGAAGCAATTAAAATATCTGTAACTCCACAAATTCTATATTCATTGTCTATGTTACCCTTCTCCATCCATCCACTTTTTATGCTAAATTATATAAGTGTTTTACAAAGTTTATCTTGAACTAGCAGCTGGCCCCGGCATTGCCCAGGGGCAGGAGGGGGCTGGGGGCTGCATTTTGAGCATTTGTTTAGTCCCAGGCGGGCCCCGGCCCTCCCAGACATTGCCTATACCGCTGCCCGCCCGCCTGCCTCCCGCTCGCCTCCCGCCTCCCGCCTCCTGCCTCCCACCTCTGCCTTACCTCAGCCGTGCTCCAGACTTAGCCCCCACTCCCGGGCCCCCGCCCGCCCCAACATTGCCCTGAGCGCCTCCCGCCTCGCCTTACCTGAGCCGCCGCACCACTCCTCGCCGCACACCACTCCTCGCCGCACGTCGCCGCTCGTCACTGCTCCTCCCCGCCTGTCATCATTACGCAGGTGTAGGTCGCGGTCAGCGCTACGTCACGGCTGGCGCTTGTTTTAGGGGACTACTTTGTTTTTAAACTTAAATTTTTTAATTTACGTTTATTTTTTATTTTATGCAGCCTATGTCCATCTACACACCCTGACGATTACAACAATGTATTGGGTGTGTGGATTGGCGCTGTGGTTCCCGAGTTTACCTTGCCTAAAGGTTTCTGTTCTCTCTTTATAATGGTAGTATAGATAATAAACCTGCACAAATCAATCTTAAGACTTTACAACTGCCGAAATGTGAAGGTGGGGTTGGTCTTCCAGGTTTAAAAAAATACCATTTTGCATTCCTTGTGGCACAATGTTCTTTATGGTACCATAGTATTCCCCCCATTAATGCACCTAAATGGCTTATCCTGGAGAAAAATATGTTGGCCCCTTATCTATTAACTGCATTTCTTACCATGGTAAATGGTTCTTTTATATACGTTCCCCCTTTATTGCCAACTCTAAAATTGCCCTTTTATCATTTGATAGTAGCTTTTCTAATACTCTGTCTTCCACTAAAAAAGTTCCTCTTTGGTTCAATCCTAAACTCCAATATAATAAGCATATTTCTTTCTGGAATTTATGGAATACTGCAGGTATTTCTTTGTTGCTGACATCTGTCATTGTGATATGTTTTACATATTTAATGTGATTCAAACTAAATACAACCTACCTTTGTCTGAATTACCCAATTATACATTGCTATGTAATACTGTTCTTACTGCTTATCCACAATTACTTTCTATGTCTCAGTCCTCTAGTATAGAGTTTTGTATTTCTGTGCTCAGCTGCTCAGGACATATAACACTACAGTGTACAAAAAACTTACCACTTCTAATTCCTCCTTCTCACATTTTAATCAAAAATGGTCACCACACATAAATCTTCTATCCCCTAAAATATCCTAGAGGGATATTTGGAAATCTAACACAGCTAATTATCTTCCAGCTACTTTTATACAAACTAATGTGTATTCTTTAATTATTCTTCTGGACTCCAGAGGAAATATTTAAAGCTAAACTTATAGATAGTCAAAATTGTTGGCATTGTAAGTCTGCAACTGGTGACCTATGTCATTTATTTTTCAATTGTTCTATTATTCATCATTTTTTTTTAGACATATGGAATAATATAACCCAGATCCTTAAGATCCGAACAACTTTATCTTTTCATATTCTAATCCTCAAATCTTCTCTTTTTAAATCTACATTATCCCCTATGGATTGTTTGACTTTCTTATTTATACTGCAATCAAGTCTATTACCTGTAATTGGAAAAACGCTACCTCACGTTCAGTTCATGCATGTTGGGAATAGACTATTTTTCTTAGACATGGGCAATGCTTTTTTCCATGCTGTCCTAATGATTCCTCTCTTCTGGATCTAATATGTGGTCAAGTTTGGACTCCTATATCATTGCATGTTCTTCAATTTAAAATGCTTCTTTGGATTTTTATCAATAAAATCATGTTCAATGTATCCCTTTTTTTGTTTGTGTTTTTTTTTATATATCTACTATGTAATTATTAATGCCTGTATAGATCTTCTATTTCATTATTACTGGCTGTCTATATTTCATATGTTATAATATGTACTTATACCATACTGTTCTGTATTATTCTTTATATTGTGTTTTATTAGTTATGAAAAATTAATCTAATAAATCATTTTGAACTAAAAAAAAAGCACCCTAGATGCCAGAATGGGCATCCCAATGCCCGCTCCCTATCCCCCTCAAGAGGCAAAAGACTTTCTGCCCCCCCAGGAGTCACATGGGGGCAATAGCCCCTGATATGCACCCCCGGGGGGCAGAAAGCCCACTAAGCACCAGGTACTATTTTTCTAAAGTTCGGGTGGGGGCTTCCAGAATGGGCAAGCCAATGCCCCCAAACCCCCCAAAAAATGCAACAGTCTTTCTGCCCCCTCCCAGGAGGCAGATGGGGCAATAGCCCCTGATCTGCCTGAGGGGGGGGGGCAGAAAGCCCAGAAGGCACTAGGATTTTTTTTATACACATAGGGATGAGGGCTGCACAGAATGGGAATGCCAATGGCCCCAATCACCCCAAAAAATGCAACAGTCTTTCTGCTCCCTGAGGAGGCAGATGGGGCAATGGCCCACTAGGTAGCACCAATTATGCTGGCTTTTTTATACTTAGGGGTGGGGGCTGCCCAGAATGGGCATCCCAATGTCCCCACCACCACCAAAACAAATAGCCACAGTGTTTCTGCCCCGCTTAGGGGTGTATCGGGGCAATAGCCCCTGATTCACACCTCACCAGGGTAGCAGAAATCCAACGAGGCACTGACTTTTTTTCCGAATATGCCTACCTGTGGATGTTGAGTCCTGGCACAGCTGGCACCCAAGGAAACCTTGCAAGCCTATACATTCTTGAAAACTAGACACCCAGGGGAATCCAGGGTGGGGTGACTAGTATACCTCTCACTAGGTTCTGTAACTCAGATCCCTTGCAAACCTCAAACTATGTAATATACAACTAATTTTCCTCATATTTCTGTGATGGAAAGTTCTGGAATATGCGCAGATCCACAAACTTCTACCCACTCAGCATTCCACAAAGTCTACCAATAAAAAAGGCACCTCACTTTTTTAGGCAGACCCACTACCCACAACAGGAAACGGCCCATAACACATCGTGGACACATCACAATTTTACAGTGAAAACTGGCCCATTTTTGCAAAGTACCTAACTGTAGATTTTGAACCCTAGCTCTGCTAGCACCGAGGAAAACCAAACACCAGGATAGAGTTACTTGTGTGGCTCTCACTAGGTTCTGTTACCCAGAATCCCTTTTAAACCTCAAAGTTTGTAAAATGAAACACATTTTCCTCACATTTCTGTGATGGAAAGTTCTGGAATCTGTGCAGATCCACAAACTTCTACCTGCCCAGCATTCCCCAAAGTCTCCCGATAAAAATGGCACCTAACTTGTTTTGGCTGAACTACTCCCTGCAACGGCCCAAAACGCAACGTGGACCCACCACAATTTTACAGTGAAAACTGACCCCTTTTTGCAAAGTGCCTAGCTGTAGATTTTAAAACCTTGCTCTGCCGGCACCTAGGGAAACCTAGAAAACATATACATTTTTCAAAACTAGGCACCCAGGGGAGGTTTTCTGACCGATATCCATAGTTTAAACTCTGACCGCCGGCAGTCGGCGTGTAAACCAGCCAGGCAATCCAACTGGCTTTTGACAGGCACAAGGAGACTGTCGGCCAGTTAGAAACCAATCATTACGTTCGGCATTTCCACCATCAAGATTATGATGTCCTTTTACGGTAGGATTTCCACGTCAGGCTTTCCAACATGGAAAGCCTGTCAGATTGCGACTTTGGGGCCCCTATCTCTCCGTGGTCTACGGTTGTAGGCTGCGGGGTCACCTATGGGGCCACCTTTTAAATCCCTGCACTGTGTGGCAGGCACTGTTAGGTGGAAAGTCAACCCACCATCATTGCCTGGACCTCGGTTACCACTGAAGATTCCACCACGACCATGAAGAGCACACACTCAGGAGCCCCCACGGACTCTTGCCCGCCACACATCTTCCTCAGAGTTGCAGCAATCCATAGCATCCGAGCTACGATGCACCATCAATGCCAACTTCAAATCAGGCACTTTCCCCGATTACTGAAAATAAGCAGAAGTCAAGCCCCTCCTCAAGAAACCCTCTGCAGACCTGACGGACCTGAAAAACTACCAACCCATCTCTCTCCTTCCCTTCACAGCTAAAGTCACCAAGAAGATAGTCAACTCCCAGCTGACACACATCATTGAAGAGAACGCCATCCTCAAATCTTTCCAATCCGGAACAAGCAGCAACCACAGCACCAAGACCGCCCTCCTCATAGCTACAGACGACATCCGCACACTCCTCAACCAAAGCCACACCAAAGCCCTCATCCTACTACACCTCTCTGCAGCCTTCGACACTGTCTCCCACTGCACTCTCACAGGCAGACTCCATGACATTGGCAGACAGGGAACCGCCCTCGACTGGCTTTGCTCCTTCCTCACTGACAGAACCCAAATAATCAGACTCCCACCATTCCTCTCCAAACCCACAGAGATCAACTGCACAGTACCCGAAGGATCATCGCTCAGTCCCACACTCTTCAACATCTCGCCACCATCGTCAGACAGCATGGACTGAACATAATATCCTGCACAGATGACAGCCAGCTTATCCTCTCACTCATAAAGGAACCGGAAGTCACCAGACTCAGCTTCCAGAAAGCAATAAAAGTCATTACATGTTGGATGAGCAGCAGCTGTCTGAAGCTCAACTCGGAGAAGACAGAAGTCGTCATCTTCAGACCAACCCATTCAGTTTGGAACAACACCTTGTGGTCAACCGCCCTTGGCATGCCCTCCACCCCCTTAGACCACACCCAGAACCTCTGCATCATACTTGACTCCCTCACCATGACCGTCAGATCAACACCGTTGCTTCTACCTGCTTCAACAACCTCTGCATCCTTCACAAGACCTTCAAATAGATCCCCCCCCGAATCCAGAAAGGCCATCACCAATGCACTCATAACAAGCAGACTGTACTACGAAAATGCCCTCTATAATGGAATCAACAAATCCCTGCTACGCAAGCTCTAGACCATCCAGATCACCACAGCATTCCACGAAATGACCACATCACGTAATACCTGCGAGACCTCCACTGGCGCCTCAGCGAAAAGAGAGTTACCTTCAAGCTACTCACCCACGCCTACAAATCTCTCCACAACACCTGACCCAAACACCTTAACGAAAGAGTCTCCTTTCAGGGCATCCGCAGAACCAGAGCAGGTGGAAGAGCCTTCTCCTACATCGCGGCTAAGGCCTAGAATGAGCTCCCGGTCAACATCAGACACTCTCCTACTCTGCACACCTTCAGGAAGCACCTCAAGACCTGGCTTTGTGGCTGGCTCAGCGATACACCTCCCTCAGCACCTTGAGACCCTCACTGGTGAGTAGTGCACTTCACAATTCCCTTGATTGATTGAGGTACCTGCCACACGATGCAGGGATTTACAATTACTCTCATTTCTCTATGGGAGCTTGTGCTGCGGTTGGTTTCTGACAGCCGCACTAATTCCCATAGGGAAATGGGAGTTTGCGAATGCACCATGCACACTTGCATCACAATTGTGGTCTCGGACCACCAACCCAAGGTTGGTCAGTTCCGAAACCGCAGGGATGTCGGTCGAAGGCAACATCGACCAATATCATAATCAGGCCCTAACAGCCTTATTCATGAAGGCTAAATCGGCTCGCAAAGTGCGATTTTTGCTTTTGGGATTCAGCATCCCAAAAGCAAAAATCGCTAATTGCGATGTCGCAAATGTGCGAGGAAATGACATTTAAGGAATCTCTATTTGAGATTCCTTAAATGCTATTCAACATCCTATTACAATTTGCGATTTCGCTATTTCTAGGCACAATTTACCGCGAGGTCAGACCTCGCGGTAAATTGCGAAAACTCAGAAAAATGCATTTAAATGCATTTTTCTGAGTTGCATGTTACACACACACATGTCCTTTGGACATGTGTGTGTGCAACGCCTGTGTCACAGATCATTTGAGGGGTGCTACAGGGTGTCCTGTGGACACCCCTGGCACCCTTCAAATCGCAATCTTATTTGCGATTAGCTAATTGCTAATCGCAAATAAGGAATACTCCCCATTCATCCTTTTGGCCCATAGGAATGAATGGCAAGTTATTCCTTATTTGCGATTAGCAATTTGCTAATCGCAAATAAGGAATCAGTAGGAATCGCATTTTATTATGCGATTCCTACATGATTACCGTTTTGCGAGTCCTTAATAGCGAATCGCTATGATTCGCTATTAGGGGCTCGCAAAACGGCCCCTTCATGAATAAGGCTGTAAGTGTTTTTATAGCACAAAAATAGCAAGTATTTTAAAAATACTATACAAGTCTTTGTTTTTTTTGTTTTCCCAGGTCATCTTCTTTCCTTATCCCATACCCTCAGTGATCCACACTTCTCAACCTGACAACACTTGGCAGATTTCTATATAAAGGTAAAATTGCCATGGATATACTAACTTATTTATTTAAAAACAAATAACATGCAAACACAAAAAAATCATAGATCATTTGCTAGACAGTAATGCCTTTTGCATTAAAAATCTTTCTGATTGTTACAAAAGCCAACACTTCTACAACTACTTTATAAAGGTATCAGCACATTTAATACTAATCACCACCAGTAGCAGAACAAAACAATGATATTTGTTAACTCTCACAAAATACAATTTGCTTGAAAATGAATTCCCTAAGAAAGTCAGTCAGTTACGTTTTAGCTTATTATTTTGCATCAAGAGCATACAACATTTTTAGATGTATCAAGAAGGAAACAATGCATTCCTAATTGTACATTTGCTATTCAAACCATTTATTTTGAAACTGCTCTCACTTGCAATAAGCATTGCTTGCATATGATCATAGATTTTTGAGATTACAGGCATATATATGAGCCCTTTGCGCCGCTGTACCTTCCCAAAAAGGGATGCTACGATGCCCCAAAGTACAACATCTTATTTATGAGGTCCTAAAAGCCACTTTGTATGGCTTTAAATAGCCTCATAATTATGGAGTAAAGTAAGGGAGCGCAAATCGCTGCATTGCATTACTCTGAGTTAAGGAGGGATTCCATAGGTGTTGCAGTGGATGTTCCCACGCAACACCCATGGATTTTTACACTTACCCAGAATTACAAAACCATGTAAACTCGGGGATGAGCCAAAACCGTACACCTATCCCAGGCAAGGCGCAAAGAGGAGCAATAAGCAAAAAATTTACATTTCTCGTTTCTCCTAGTTTTGTTCCTTTTTCCATATGTGCTACATTTTGCAGCACACATAGAAATAACCTCCGAGGGAAGGTGCTCTTTCCTGCACAAAAACAATCCTGCCTCACTATCCTTCCAATTAATACCCACTTGTCAAGCACTTATACAACATGGATCAGCATACATTTGCACTATTTGCAACTAAAATACGGCATAAACATACTATGAAATTACATACATTGCAAGCAAATGCTGGCATTATATAATGTAATATAACACCACATACAATTAACTGCATACTTAACAAGTGCTAGATATACATTGCACAACAACAAATACCACTTACTGCATTAAAAATATTAGGACGTTTCCAAATGCACCCTCAGAATTATCGTTGAAAAGACTTAGGACAACATTTAGTATCACCACTAATGCCATTCATTTAAATTTAAACTTTCCTAACATGATCAGGGTTATAACTTTAAGGAGTAGTTGTCACTGCACTAGCAGATGTAATAACAGTGTCACAGATGAAATGACTATACCAATTATGCTATACATCATACACACATTTTAATAATGTATGCCCCAATAAAGTAAAACATACTGCACAATGGCTAGCACTAAATAGCATTTTCCAATACTGTAGAATCACAATTGACCCAAAGTGGACCTACATACCATGACACAATTCACAAAAGAGTGATAACTCTGAAACACCAGACTCTTCTGACAACACTAATGCAAGAAATGTAGACACTCTTTCAAATAATGAAAAACTTAATGTCACTGCTTGCAAAGTATTATCATTATATTGTCAGGAACTCAGGGGACGTCAGGACAAAGCTAGCAAGAAAGGAAAGTCTGACCTGATCAAGGATATGGTAATTCTGGTGGAGGGGTTTTATATACAGAAAACAGATACCTGAATGTTGTTGAGAAGGGAAACGACAAGACAGTTTGTTGACTAGAACATACTGGGATTGGGATGGGGAACTGAATAGAATATTGCCTGCAAAAACAAAAGTAAAAATATATTGAACTATAAACAATAAGAATGCAATATAAATAACAGTGCAAACAATCACAATAAACAAACTATATTTAATAATAGTTTCTATTCTCGACTCACGAGATCTGGGAGGGGAACAAGTGGGGTGGCTCAACTCTCACTTGAGGCTAGTAATTCATTAAAAACTCAGGGGCCCCCTTCTAGCCTCTGTAGGGAGGGCACTACCTCTACTTTTTTGTTTGGAGAGGTGAAGGCGAAATGCGCAAAGCATGCAAATCTATAAATGCCCCCGATCTCCAGTATAAAAGTAACGCCTTCATTAAGGCCATACTTTAAAGTGCTGCCGCAGGTCTTAGACTTGGGGAAAGAGGGGGCTTCCCGTAAAACAGTGTCTGGGCGTATAAAGCCCCCCCCACCCTGGAGCCCTAGATATGGAGGAGTTGGCAGGGCCCTCACTAGCTGCTGATACTTTGCTCCCTAACAGAGGTGTTTTAGCCACCACCTCAGGTAAAGTGAGCCATGCAGTCGAGGTGGTCGAGGGGATTTCGGTGTTGGAACAGCAAATAGGGTCGACTTTTCTATCACAGAGGGACACAGGGTGCCCAGTTGTAACTTCAGGAAATGGGAACTCGCAGGGTGGGTTAGGCCCCTCAGTGGCGTCCTTGAAGGCCATGATGTCAGCACTTTCCTTGGATATTAAAAGTGGATTTGAAGTTTCTACAGCTAATCAAACCGAGATTAGAAGTTACTGTGAGTCGCTGGAGAGTAAAATCGATGTGCTGAATACTAGAACTGTGACCTTGGAAGACACTGTGGCCGACCTCTCAGTCCATCTTGGGATAGCAAAATTAGACATTACTTCTCTTAAAAAAGAAGAGCTACCCCTCTCGGAAAGGCTAGAAGTATTGGAAAATAATGCACAGCAAAATAATCTCCGTATTCTCAATGATCCTGAGGGGAGAAAAGGGGCTGACATCAAGCTGTTCGTAATTGTTCTCTTAAAGGAGTCTCTGGAATTTGAGCAATCAGAGAACAATCTGAGAATGGATTTCCAAAGAATACACAGGGACTCCTTTAGGAGAAATCCACAGAGATCCAAACCCAGGAAGATCCTGGTCAATTTTCATACTTACTCTCTGAAAGAACAGATCCTCAATCAATCCCTGAAACAGAATACCCTGAGTGCTAAAGGCTTCCCATTTCAAATAAGATCAGACTTGTCCAGGGCAACTTTGGACAAGCAGTGGGAGTTGGGCAGGAGGCTGGAAGTTTTTAGGAAACTGGGAGCTGTTGCACAACTTAAGTTTCGGGCTGTCCTAAAAATCATGCACAAGAATAAAATGCATATTGTCAGAACTATACAGGCGGCTGACGAGTTGTTGGTAGACCTGAGCAAAGATGAAGGTCCTTTGGGGTAGATTCTAGTCCCTAGCAGATCTTAAAAATTCTGTTGATGCCCTGAGTGAATGTAGCTCTTTGCCAAGTCCAGGGTTATGATTCGTAGATATTAAGGGTTATTACCTTAAACAGTTCTTTTTTTTCTTTTTTCTCTCACTCATTGTCTCTTGGAGCCGGAGGATAAATAACGCGTATGAAATTGGTATTCAGTTATTTCTGACTTTTAAATGGAATGAAAAGTTAGCATTTTTTTTTATATTTACTTTTTTTCACTTTTGGGAGCATGGGTTAGCGGGAGTCCTTGGAGTGCAATACTCTGGACTTCGTTCGGATAATTGGGGCAAGGGTTCCGGGGGGGGGGGGGTTGGGTAGGCAAGGGCACGGGGAACAGGGTGTTGCAGGGACATTTTTTTGAAAACAATTCCTCATTCTCCTCTCAGCATTCTTATCTTTTTCAGAATGACTTATGGTTTTATTTGTCTGGATTGAATAGGCTGATGTGGATTCTTAGCCAGAATTCGGTACTTTGGAGTGGAGGCTATTTTGGTTATGAATAGACTACAGATTCTCTCCTGGAACATCAATTGCCTGCGTACTAGAAGAGATAAGATTTTACAATATTTGCAAGATTCTAGTGCGCAGGTTATTGTCCTCCAGAAGACCCATTTATTAGAACCAGAGATGATCTCTCTTGCTGGGAAGAATAGATGATTTGATTTCATAGTTAGTACCACTCAGACTGTGAATATTAGGGGAGTCGCAATCCTTTTTAAGAAAACAGCAAAGGCCCGGCTCCTATCACAATTGGTGGAGTTTGAAAGGACAGCTGGAAACCATTTCAAATACACGGTTACTTCGTAGGTGGAAGGCGCGTAAAATTGCTCATTTTTAATATGGCAAAGGAGCAGGCAAGCTCCTCGTCTGGAAAATAAAGTCTGATCAAGCTAGAAACAATATTGGGTCAATCACACAATGTAACCTAAGATATGCGTAGGTTTTTTTTAGTCTTTCTTTCAAGAAACCTATAATGAGGATAAATGTATCGACCATTCTAATATTGAGATCTGGCTGAATGAGGTCACATTGCCTTCCTCAACCATACAACAACAAGGTTATCTCGACCAACCGATTACACAGGAAGAGGTCAATAAAGCTATTGTGAGCTGTAAAAAGGGAAAGGCAACAGGTCCTGACAGCCTTCCCCTGGAAATTTATAGAATCCTGGGCAAGGAAATTGTTCCTATCTTGACCACTCTTTTCAATCAGATACTTCAGGAGGGGCTAGCCCCTCCAGCCTCGTGGGACAATGCATCTATAACTCTGATCTTGAAACCTGGCAAAGCTGCATCTAGTTGTGGGTCCTACAGCCCAATATCTACCCTGAATGCTGATTATAAAATCTTCGCTTCTGTTATGGCCACAAGACTCGGGCGAGTAGCTGGAGACATCTTGCATCAGGATCAGAGGGGCTTTGTTAGGGGTCGACAGCTTTCAGACTTAATGTACGACTTGATCGACGCTATTGATATTGCATCTACTCAATCTCTCCCACTGGCAGTACTGACTCTTGATGCCACCAAGGCCTTCGACAGGGTAAATTGGTGATACCTGTTTGGGGTCCTGGGTAAGTTCAAGATCGGGGACAAATGTTGCTGAGCTGTTGGGTTGATTTATCAGAATCCTTCCGCAAGCCTGCTGGTGAACGGTACTCTTTCTGACCACTTTAAGATTACAAGGGGTACTCGTCAGGGCTGCCCTCTCTCCCGTCTCCTATTCGATTTGTATATTGAGCCCTTTGCCCAGCGGTTGAGGAATGATTTTAATATCAAGCCCTTTAGGTATGGGGAGTGGGAGAGGAAGGTAGCCCTGTATGCAGACAACATTCTGTTTTTTTCTTCTGATCTGCATACAGCTTTTCCCATGTTGTCAAACTAGCCCAGGAATTTGGAGCGGTTTCTGGGTATGAGATAAATGCCTCCAAAACAGATAATATGGCTTGAAATATGGGTGAGATACAGCAAGGGCTGCAGCTTAGCTCTAAAATGAGATATCTTGGAATCAGTATCTTTCAGGGTGTTACCAAGATTGTTGAAGCCAATTTCTCAGAAGTGGCGAGAGAGTGCCGTAAATTTATGCGAGTATGGGCTCTACTACCCCTGTCTATTTTGGGAAGGGTAAATTTGTCAATCTTGCCTAAAATTCCGTTTCTTTTTAATACCATTCCCCTTTACTTTGAGAACGCTTCTTTAGTTAAGCTGCAGAGTGACATTAATTCATTTATTTGGGCCTATCATTCGCCTAGGATCGCCTGGAAAAAACTAAGGCGTCGGAGGGAAAAGGGAGGCCTAGCTGCTCTGGATCTCCAGATGTACGCCTGGGCTTTCCAAATTTCTCATTCTCGCATGCTATTGAAAATACTCACTAACACTGGGGCTAGTGGCATGTTCCTGGCTATGCTTAGAGGTGGGAGGTTACCAGAGGAGGGTTTTCTGTTTAAATTTGGCGATCCTAAATTTTACAAAAAAATCAAGCTAAAGGTTTTACAGGGCTTAGCTAAAACATGGGCTACGTTGAGATGCTCAGTAGCGCTAGGATATTTTTCTAGCATGGCTACTTTGTGGGATACGCTGGGTGGCCCGGGATGGCTCAAAGATAGACTGGTCGTACCCTTGAGAAAAACTGAGATTGAGGTCTGAGGAGATCTGTTTGTGGAAGGGAATTTAGTTTCATGGGAGTCTCTTAGAGTCAGAGTGGGTTTAGGCCTTTCCAGGTTTAAATACGTACAGATGGACAGTTGGACCCAGTCACAGAAATCTACCCAGAGTAAATACCAAATTGGAGGGGGTAACTATTTGGAACATCAGCTTGTTAACAAGGTTCCAGGAAGGAAGGAAGTTTCTTTCTGGTATCAAGCTATATTGGAAGAGGTAGATGGCGAATTTCAACTGGCCAGCAATCTCTGGGGCAGTTCCCTTCCGGATCATGACAGTGAACATCTGTGGATAAACGCCTGTAAGACTCTGTGGGAGGTAGTTAAACCAGCATGGCTCCGAAGGAATCGCCTGTTTACTATTCACAGGGCCTATTATTCAAACCAGAGATTATCAAGAATCTCAAAGGGCCCCCCGGTGTGTTGCATGAGGTGTGGGACGAAAACGGCCTCTGACATTCACATGTTTTTTTAATGCCCTGCCCTCTCCTTCTTTTGGGACTCTATTGGTAAAACATTGACAATATCCCTTGGGTGCCCTGTCACTGGTTATTTTTGGCCAGGTGGAGGGCGTGATGGGCTCCGCTAAACAACTTCTTTTTTATGCCATCCTGCTGACCAGAAGAGAAATATGTAAAAAATGGATGGAACCTTCACCTCCCTCCTTCTTGGATTGGCAGTCATTGGTTTTAAAAGTCTCCAGCTTAAATCTTATGAGAACAGGCAGCCAAAACAAGAGAGCCTTCTGGAATCTTTTGAAATGGGGGACTAACCAGAGTTAGTGGCGGGCCCCCACTTCCATATCCAGAATGCTGAGTCAGTTTGCAGATGTCTTTAGGGTAGATTGGAGCAAGTTGGGTAGAGAATGAGGACGGAAAAAAAAAATATATATATTAATATATATATATATATATATATATATATATATATATATATATATATATATATATATATATATATATATATATATATATATATATATATATATATCCACACGGGTTCTCAGCAAGGCACTCGAAGCATCCTGCAGCAACGCTGCCTCAAGAAAACAGCAGACCCAAAGATATTCCGTGAGTTGTTTTTTATTCTGCAACAACCAACATATATATATATATATATTCTGCTACCTCTTTTCGCCAGGTCGCGCACTCTAGCACGGGTGCATTGCTGCGAGGGGCGAACCTCGCTCGTATTTTTGCTCCTTTTCCTCTGTGGTTACCAAAGAAAACAAGCACTCGCGGGAGGAGGGTCAAACAGAGTTTTATTTCTGACCCTCTGAGCACCAGACGCGTTTCGGCTTCTGCCTTTGTCAGTGGTACACTGACGTGCCATTTTTTCTGTTTTAAATATCCCCCTTGTGTTACAAACAAATGGAGATGGAAATGGGACTTTTTGCCCAACTTTTTCGGCCATCTTTGAACAGTTATTTACATTCATGCATTTTCATTACGCCCTGAATGGGCTTACTTTACATCCCCAAATTTATGTGGTCATTTTACATTTTACAATCCATCCAGTTATTCGGCCCTCTTTGAACTGTTATTTACATTGTCATTCATGCATTTACATTTCGCCCTGAATGGGCTTACGTTACTTCCACAAATTTCTGTAATCTTTTTACAATCCATCAAGTTATTCGGCCCTGGATGGGCTTTTTGTAAATGCCAGTTCATTGTAACCCTTTTTCCATCTTCCAAGTCCTTTGTGTAAATCATAATACAACACCCACACCCAAATAAACGAAAAAAGATTCTCGTAATTTTAAAACCACTGTTGTGTAATCTTTCTTGTGCTAATCCTACGGTCAACTGCTGCTGTACACTACTGCTCCACACTGCCCTGGGGGTTCTAGCCTAAGTGTACTGTCATTTCTTCATGGCTATTCAGGCCCCCGGGGGACTTGGTCCCAATGTCTATTATGTATCTGGATTCTAGCCTCCTTAGTTTTTGCAGCCTATCCCCCCCTCTGGGATTGTTGGGGACCTGATCTAATATAAAGTATTCCAGTAGTTCGCTGTTACTTTTGTGATGTTGTTTGTAATGTCTCGCTACTGGATACAATGGATCACAGCTCGTTATGGCTCGGAGATGTTCCAGAATATGCATTTTTGTGGGATTTACAGTGCTGCCTATATAGCGTAATCCGCAGGGACACACTAGACAATACACTGTGTAAGGCGTTGTGCAGGTCAAAAGGGATTTAATTTTTCTTGTTTCACCTCTCACTTGGTAGGTTATAACTTTTTTGCTCCTTTTGCACGCTTTACAACGTCCACAGGGGTGGAAACCCATTATTGGTTCCCCAAATGGATCTTTTACAGGACGTGCAAGGTAGCTTCTCATTAGTGTGTTTTTAAGTGCCCTTGCTCTTCTATAAGTTACCAACGGTTGCGTCGGTATGTCTGTGCCTATTACCGGATCTGTGGTTAGCAGATTCCAGTTTTTCCTCAAGGCTGATCTTAACTGCCCTGCTCCTTCTGAAAACGTTGTGATCAATCTAAATTTCCCATCTTTGTCGTTGACCCTCTGTTTTGGTTTTAACGTTTCAGCTCGTGAGATATTATTTACTTTTTAAGGGCCTCGTTCAGACATTTTTCTCCATACCCTCGCTGTTTGAATCTTTCTATACTTTCTTGGGCATTCTTTTGAAAGTCCTCCTCTTTTGTGCAGTTTCTTTTGATCCGCAGCAATTCCCCATACAGGATGCTGTGGATTAATTTAGATGGATGGCTACTACTAGAATGCAGTGTCGAGTTCCCCGCTGTGGGTTTTCTAAACAGCTGTGTCGTGATTTTCCCTTGTGCTATTTGTATTTCCAAGTCGAGAAAATATATTTTGCTGTCACTTACTTCACTTGTGAATCGCAAGTTATAAGGGTTATCATTTAATCTCCCTATATATTCTTCAGCCTTTTTGTCTGGACCTCGCCAGACGATCAACAGATCGTCAATGTATCTGTACCAAACCACTATGTGTTGGGTCCACTCTGCATGTTTGGGGTCCCACGCCTCATTTTCCTCCCACCAACCCACAAAGATATTTGCGAAGCTGGGAGAATAGCTTGTGCCCATGGCCACCCCTACCAGTTGTTTGTAATGTTGGTCTTGGTACAGAAAGATGTTATGTTGTAGGCTAAAGTTTAGAAATTCTAAAAGCATTTCATTGTGATCTAAGAAGTTGGCCTCTCTTGTAGATAGAATGTCTTTGACAGCTCTCATCCCCTGCTCATGGTCAATGCTAGCATATAAACTAGCTATGTCCATTACTATGAGTTTATCACCTTCTCTTAGGGTTAGCTGTTCTAATTTATTTAGTAGGTCTTTAGTGTCTTTCAAATAACTTCTCAGAGTTTTTACATAGTCAATCAGAAAATAGTCAATATAGATGGATAAATGTTCCAAGAGATTTCCTTGGGCACTTACTATTGGTCTTCCCAGTGGCTTTGCTTTATCTTTGTGTACCTTCGGGAGATGGTAAAAACACGGTGTTGTCGGATTTAAGCATCGAAGGTATAAATATTCCTCTGTCTCTATTATTCCTTTTATGTGCCACTTTTTTAGTAGCTCATGACATCCAGTGATGCTTTCTTGATACTCCTTTCTCCCCACCTTTTGATAACACTTTGCATCCTCCAGTTGTCTCAGCGCCTCTTCATGTAGGCTTCATATGTCTGCAAAACCACGTTTCCCCCTTTGTCCGAGGGTTTTAGTATTAGTTTTTTGTCGTTTTGTAAGGTTCTTATTGCCTCACAATGTTTTTTTGTTAGATTCCATTGTTTGTTAGTTCTTTTTATTGGACCTGTTATTTTTTGTGGTCGCATTTTGTAAAATTTGTGGAGTTTTAGTTTCCTCGCAAATTTGTATAAGTCTATTTTGGTTTGAGTGCATTCCAGAGGTTTAGATGGACAAAAGGAGAGACCTAATTTCAGAACGTGTGTTTCCTCTTCTGTGAGGTTGTGTTGACTCAAATTCACAATTGTTAAGTTCTTTTCATCTGTTTGTTCTTCATTCCCCTTTAGCGTCTTTTGTTGTATTTGGCACTGCGAGTCAAAGGTGGCGAGTATTTGCTTTTTTCTCCACTCCCCACTCCTCCGTGTGGGTCGTTTCTTTGTTGTCTTTCTGGAGGCTTCCCTCTGCCTCCTTGTTGCCGTGTTGTTCTGATTATTTGATATTCGTCGTGAAAAGGGAGTTGGTTGTCTGTCGCTGTTACTGCTTCCCGATCCCTCCGTGCTCCACAAATTTTACAAAATGCGACCACAAAAAATGACAGGTCCAATAAAAAGAACTTTGGGACAAGAAATCTGGGTAAAAGACATCCCAGCTCTGGAGGCCATGCAGGAATTAAGAGCAGAAGGAGCGAGTCAACCGGAGAATCAGTCACAAGTTTGTATAACACAAGAAGGAGGAAACATGAACTTCAAGCCAGCATCAACATTTGTGCCCCAGTTGCCTAATGACAATATAGATCTCTTTATGGAATCCGTCTCCAAAGAATTAAGGAAAATTGAAACAAGAGGCCCAACTAACAAACAATGGAATCTAACAAAAAAACATCGTGAGGCAATAAGAACCTTACAAAACAACAAAAAACTAATAATAAAACCCTCGGACAAAGGGGGAAACGTGGTTCTCGTACGACCTCTAAGTGGCGACGAGTTTTATTGGGGCCCCCGTCAAGTCAAGGGAAATTGGTAATTGCACTTGAGGTACGCCTCTGGGCCGCCCCTCACAAGTGAGGGCGATATTTCTGGGTTAGGGATCTTGACACCGGTTACGACCTTGCCGTTGGCCCTTAAACGTTAGGATGTACAATTTCAAAATTTCAAGTAAATGTTTTGCAGGATGTTAGTTCGGCTAGGAGAACCTTTGTATTAGAGACTCTGTTAAGGTTAGCCAAACATTGCAATGTGGTAATGAAATTGTACATAATATGAAACTGTTTATTTAATGTTTTAATTTTGTTTCATATTTTAATAAATACGGCCGGGGGGGTTACTCCCTCCCGTCTTCCAAAGACTTCAGAACTGTTTCCGGTTTCCCATCCTTGGGGATTGTGTTGAGAGGGGGTGGCGGGTATCTCAGCCATATTTATACCTTCGATGCTTAAATCCGACAACACCGTGTTTTTACCATCTCTCGAAGGTACACAAAGATAAAGCAAAGCCACCGGGAAGACCAATAGTAAGTGCCCAAGGAAGTCTCTTGGAACATTTATCCATCTATATTGACTATTTTCTGATTGACTATGTAAAAACTCTGAGAAGTTATTTGAAAGACACTAAAGACCTACTAAATAAATTAGAACAGCTAACCCTAAGAGAAGGTGATAAACTCATAGTAATGGACATAGCTAGTTTATATACTAGCATTGACCATGAGCAGGGGATGAGAGCTGTCAAAGACATTCTATCTACAAGAGAGGCCAACTTCTTAGATCACAATGAAATGCTTTTAGAATTTCTAAACTTTAGCCTACAACATAACATCTTTCTGTACCAAGACCAACCTTACAAACAACTGGTAGGGGTGGCCATGGGCACAATCTATTCTCCCAGCTTCGCAAATATCTTTGTGGGTTGGTGGGAGGAAAATGAGGCGTGGGACCCCAAACATGCAGAGTGGACCCAACACATAGTGGTTTGGTACAGATACATTGACGATCTGTTGATCGTCTGGCGAGGTCCAGACAAAAAGGCTGAAGAATATATAGGGTGATTAAATGATAACCCTTATAACTTGCGATTCACAAGTGAAGTGAGTGACAGCAAAATATATTTTCTTGACTTGGAAATACAAATAGCACAAGGGAAAATCACGACACAGCTGTTTAGAAAACCCACAGCGGGGAACTTGACACTGCATTCTAGTAGTAGCCATTCATCTAAATTAATCCACAGCATCCCGTATGGGGAATTGCTGCGGATCAAAAGAAACTGCACAAAAGAGGAAGACTTTCAAAAGAATGCACAAGAAAGTATAGAAAGATTCAAAACAGCGAGGGTATGGAGAAAAATGTCTGAACGAGGCCCTTAAAAAAGTAAATAATATCTCACGAGCTGAAACGTTAAAACCAAAACAGAGGGTCAACGACAAAGATGGGAAATTTAGATTGATCACAACTTTTTCAGAAGGAGCAGGGCAGTTAAGATCAGCCTTGAGGAAAAACTGGAATCTGCTAACCACAGATCCGGTAATAGGCACAGACATACCGACGCAACCGTTGGTAACTTATAGGAGAGCAAGGGCACTTAAAAACACACTAATGAGCAGCTACCTTGCACGTCCTGTAAAAGATCCATTTGGGAAACCAATAATGGGTTTCCACCCCTGTGGACGTTGTAAAGCGTGCAAAAGGAGCAAAAAAGTTATAACCTACCAAGTGAGAGGTGAAACAAGAAAAATTAAATCCCTTTTGACCTGCACAACGCCTTACACAGTGTATTGTCTAGTGTGTCCCTGCGGATTACGCTATATAGGCAGCACTGTAAATCCCACAAAAATCCGTATTCTGGAACATCTCCGAGCCATAATGAACTGTGATCCATCGTATCCAGTAGCGAGACATTACAAACAACATCACAAAAGTAACAGCGAACTACTGGAATACTTTATATTAGATCAGGTCCCCAACAATCCCAGAGGGGGGGATAGGCTGCAAAAACTAAGGAGGCTAGAATCCAGATACATAATAGACATTGGGACCAAGTCCCCCGGGGGCCTGAATAGCCATGAAGAAATGACAGTACACTTAGGCTAGAACCCCCAGGGCAGTGTGGAGCAGTAGTGTACAGCAGCAGTTGACTGTAAGATTAGCACAAGAAAGATAACACAAAAGTGGTTTTAAAATTACGAGAATCTTTTTTTGTTTATTTGGGTGTGGGTGTTGTATTATGATTTGCACAAAGGACTTGGAAGATGGAAAAAGTAAAGGGTTACAATGAACTGGCATTTACAAAAAGCCCATCCAGGGCCGAATAACTTGATGGATTGTAAAAAGATTACAGAAATTTGTGGAGGTAACGTAAGCCCATTCAGGGCGAAACGTAAATGCATGAATGACAATGTAAATAACAGTTCAAAGAGGGCCGAATAACTGGATGGATTGTAAAATGTAAAATGACCACATAAATTTGGGGATGTAAAGTAAGCCCATTCAGGGCGTAATGAAAATGCATGAATGTAAATAACTGTTCAAAGATGGCCGAAAAAGTTGGGCAAAAAGTCCCATTTCCATCTCCATTTGTTTGTAACACAAGGGGGATATTTAAAACAGAAAAAATGGCGCGTCAGTGTACCACTGACAAAGGCAGAAGCCGAAACGCGTCTGGTGCTCAGAGGGTCAGAAATAAAACTGCTTGACCCTCCTCCCGTGAGTGCTTGTTATCTTTGGGAACCACAGAGGAAAAGGAGCAAAAATATATATATATATATATATTCACTGAAAAAACCATAGGTTATAGACCATATATAGTTAGGGATTAGCATTTAAAAAACCTTATTTTATTTGCACAAAACCATTGAAATTCCATATATAGTTAGTTGCACTAACTATATATCGCGGACCCGCAATCCACTGCTAATGATGTCACATATTACATCATTCATGACATGGTCAGTGACATCACTGATGACATCACTGATGACATCTCAAATGACATCACTGATGACATCACTGATGACATCTCAAATGACATCACTGATGACATCACTGACATCTCATTTGACATTACTGATTACATCACTGATGATATCATTTATGTGATAATACATCTTCAGACTCTAATATAACCTTTGATACACTCAGTGTAAACAGGCACTCACAGACTGTCACACATCCATGGAGTTACTCACACACCTATTCAGTCATGCAAAGAATCAATCACATCTCCATTTCCTTAACTATACAGTTATACACACCTTACTTATTCAAACATATACTAACACATATTTACTCTCTTATACAATCCTTGATACAAGTTCACAGTGATTCATACAGCCACTCTCACATTCACTGACTCTTATGTTCAGTTATTTATATATGTCAACTCTCACATGGAGTGTGTTTTACATATGTACTTACTTTGACATGTAGAACTGAGATATCCATTCACTCACCAATATACTCATGCACACAGTCAACTGTCCATACAGCTGTTTCTACATGCACTTTTGAACCCATACACCTAGGGAATCAACCGCTCACACATCTATGCACAGAGTTATACACCTCCCAGCCACCCACACACACACTCAGTCTCCCATACAAATACTTGGGCAACCATTCAATAACCCATATAGTTACTGATATAGCTACTGATTTAAACATGCAGCAGTTTACAGAAGAACATAAATATTGATTGCCAAATTAAGACACTTTAATCACTAACCCATGCACTCAGTGAGACACATTTAATCATTCTCTCATACAGTCATTCATGCACCTACTAAATCCTTCATCCAGACACTTATACATCCACTCATTCTTCAATATGTAAGACATATTTTAACTTTACAGAAACATACAGTCACTGGGTGTTGTCATCAGTGATGTCATCAGTGATGTCATTTGAGATGTCATCAGTGATGTCATCAGTGATGTCACTGACCATGTCATGAATGATGTAATATGTGACATCATTAGCAGTGGATTGCGGGTCCGCGATATATAGTTAGTGCAACTAACTATATATGGAATTTCAATGGTTTTGTGCAAATAAAATAAGGTTTTTTAAATGCTAATCCCTAACTATATATGGTCTATAACCTATGGTTTTTTCAGTGAATTTTCAAGGTTTTGTAAATGCAAATTCCTAACTATATATGGTCTATAACCTATGGTTTTTTCTGTGAATTTCATTGGTTTTTTAAAAGCTAATATCTATAGCTGTAAAATATATTCTTTATTAAGTGACGTATCACGTAGCCCGTGAGACGCCTCATGATGCATCGCATAACCGTGACGTATCGTCTGAGAGTTGACATATATAAATAACTGAACATAAGAGTCAGTGAATGTGAGAGTGGCTGTATGAATCACTGTGAACTTGTATCAAGGATTGTATAAGAGAGTAAATATGTGTTAGTATATGTTTGAATAAGTAAGGTGTGTATAACTGTATAGTTAAGGAAATGGAGATGTGATTGATTCTTTGCATGACTGAATAGGTGTGTGAGTAACTCCATGGATGTGTGACAGTCTGTGAGTGCCTGTTTACACTGAGTGTATCAAAGGTTATATTAGAGTCTGAAGATGTATTATCACATAAATGATATCATCAGTGATGTAATCAGTAATGTCAAATGAGATGTCAGTGATGTCATCAGTGATGTCATTTGAGATGTCATCAGTGATGTCATCAGTGATGTCATTTGAGATGTCATCAGTGATGTCATCAGTGATGTCACTGACCATGTCATGAATGATGTAATATGTGACATCATTAGCAGTGGATTGCGGGTCCGCGATATATAGTTAGTGCAACTAACTATATATGGAATTTCAATGGTTTTGTGCAAATAAAATAAGGTTTTTTAAATGCTAATCCCTAACTATATATGGTCTATAACCTATGGTTTTTTCAGTGAATTTTCAAGGTTTTGTAAATGCAAATTCCTAACTATATATGGTCTATAACCTATGGTTTTTTCTGTGAATTTCATTGGTTTTTTAAAAGCTAATATCTATAGCTGTAAAATATATTCTTTATTAAGTGACGTATCACGTAGCCCGTGAGACGCCTCATGATGCATCGCATAACCGTGACGTATCGTCTCTGCAGCGCAAACCAAACCCAAAACGTAAGCGCGCCAGAACACGCTTAAAGATATATATATATTTTTTTAACCTTAATTAGACAAAATCCACACGTGCACATATCACAAACGTTCAAAAAACACAATATGTCGGACTACCGTTACGCTGCCGGTTAGCTGCCCGGTTAACGTACCAGGAAGCACCTTTACCGCGAAAATCGCAAATTTTTTTTTTTTCACCCCCCAGGGAACTTTAATAGCCCCCTCATCAATCCTAGGGGTTCAGGAGGGGTCTGCCTTACCCCTTTCATTCATTTACACCTTTTTTTTTTCCACCTCTTGTCTCTCGATCCCACAGAGAGACAAGATGGCGGCCGCTCCAGACTGTTTACAATGATAACAGCCAATCAGCTTCTCCTCAGACTCCCGTTACACTGCCGATTAGCTTCCCGGTAGCTGCCCGGTTAGCTGCCCAGTTCGCGTACCAAGACGCGTCTCTACGGCGTTTGTTTTTTTTTGGCCCCACGTGGCTTTATAATATCCCCCTCATAAATCCTAGGGGGTCAGAAGGGGTCTACCTTGCCCTGTTTCCTTCATTTCCCCCTTTGTTTTGGCCTCCTCTTGTCTCTCGATCCTACCGAGAGACAAGATGGCGGCCGCTCCGGACTGTTTACAATATTGACAGCCAATCAGCTACTCCTCAGACTCCCGTTACACTGCCGGTTAGCTTCCCGGTTAGCTGCCCGGTTAGCTGCCCGGTTCGCGTACCAAGACGCGTCTCTACGGCGAAAAAATCTGATTTTTTTTTTTTTTTGGTTACACTGCCGGTTAGCTTCCCGGTTAGCTGCCCGGTTCGCGAACCAAGACGCGTCTCTACGGCGAAAAAATCGGATTTTTTTTTTTTTTTTTTTTGGGCCCGGCGTGGCTCTATAATATCCCCCTCATCAATCCTAGGGGGTCAGGAGGGGTCTACCTTGCCCCCTTTCCTTCATTTCCCCCTTTGTTTTGGCCTCCTCTTGTCTCTCGATCCTACCGAGAGACAAGATGGCGGCCGCACCGGACTGTTTAGAATGTTGACAGACACCGGAGAGCCAATCAGCTTCGCTTTGCAAAGTTCCGATACGCGAAAAGTTCGCGAACCGGTTAGCTGCCCGGAGCGCTGTTACAGATATATATCTTGATTTAAACGTTAATTTCTCAAAATCCACTGAAGCACATATATTGAGACCTAGCAAAGGCACATCGGGGTACCAGTCCCTACAATTTTGCCAAGTTTCGTGGAAATCCATTCAGCCGTTCGGGCTAAAAGTGAGTCCAACCGCCCTATGGAAATTAACATGGGAAAAACGCGTTTTGGGACCCCCCTTTTTTCTCGGCCCCCCCTTGACGAACCCCCCCCAAATTTTCAGGAGCTGCTCAGAAACAAAATGTGCCATTTTCCTGAAAATTTCAGCCGATTCCGTCCACAAACGCCAAAGTTATTAGACATAGAATTTTCAAAAGTCCCATAGGAAAAAAATCCTAACTATATATACCTACTGGCTATCGCCAGTAGGTAATATATATATATATATATATATATATATATATATATATATATATATATATATATATATATATATATATATATATATATATATATATATATATATATATATATATATTACCTACTGGCGGTCGCCAGTAGGTAGTTATAGTTAGGATTTTTTTCAATGTTAAATCTCAAAATTCTATTTGGAATAACTTTGGCTCCGGTTGACGAATCTGCCTGAAAATTTCCTGAAAATGGCCTCGTCGAGCTCGGGTCCTTCCTTAAAAGTTTGGGGGGGATACGTCAAGCGGGGGCCGAGATAAAAGGGGGGTCCCAAAACGCGTTTTCCCCATGTTAATTTCCATAGGGCGGTCGATTTCACTTTTAGCCCGAACGGCTGAATGGATTTCCACCAAACTTGGCAAAATTGTAGGGACTGGTAGCCCGATGTGCCTTTGCTATGTCTCAAGATATGTGCTCCAGTGGATTTTGAGTAATTTAGGTTCAAAAAAATATATATATCTATATGCGCTCTCCGGTGCGCGCACCGGAGTGCGCTCCAGGCGCGACACGCGACTTGCGCGCAGGAAGCTGATTGGCTCTTGGGTGTCTGTAAACATTCTAAACAGTCTGGAGCGGCCGCCATCTTGTGTCTCGGTAAAATCGAGACACAAGGGGTTTGAAAAAAAAAGGGGCAAATGACCATAAGGGGGAAGAGTAGACCCCCTCTGACCCCCTAGGTTTGATGTAGGGGCTAAAATAGGGTCCTGCAGGGCATTACATTTTTTTTTTTTTTCGTTTTGCGCGGGGGAAGCGCATGGTACGCGCACCAACGAAGCACGGGGAAAATCCAGGACCATATTTATGAAGGCCTTGCGCTGCTAGTTTTGCGCCTCCTGTGCGTCAATTTTTGTGACGCACCAGCGGTGTAAAAAAATGCGCATTGTTATGCAATATTTAAAAAGTGACGCATCTATCTAGATGCGTCACTTTTTAAATATAGTGCAACGAGGCACATTTTATTACACTGCTGGTGTTATGCGTCACTTTTCTGTGCGCACTCCTTATGACATTCCAGATGTGTCATATTTAATGTATGACGAATCATGTTGCAAGGAGTTACAGATACGTCAGTATTTCTGACATATCTGTAAACATAAAAGTGATGCGAGGCAGGTGCAAGATTGTGACGCAACAGCATCCTAAAAGTGACGCAGAGAAATCTTATAGATTTCAGTACGTCGTTATTACCAAGCTTTTTGCGGGGGAATGCCCCCTTTGCATACATTATACCTGACGCAGATATAATGTGGCGCAGAGTTTTAAAAAGTGACCCATGTACCTAGATGCGTCACTTTTTAAAAATAGCGTCAGGTATAATGCATGCAGAGGGGGTGTTCTCCCGCAAAAAGCTTTGTAATAGCGACGCAGTGAAATCTTTGAGATTTCACGGCGTCACTTTTAGGATGCTGTTGCGTCAAAATCTTGTGCCTGCTTTACAGCAGGTGTTAGACTGAGGCAAGACCTTTCACATGCTGCTTTCCCCATTTGAAAGGACGCATTACTGGAGTTGCGTCACTTTTGTGACGCACTCCAGCAATGCGTTACTTGGAATGTCATAAGGAGTGCGCACAGAAAAGTGACGCATCGCACCAGTGGTGTAAAAAAATGTGCCTCGTTGCGTTATATTTAAAAAGTGACGTATCTAGGTAGATGGGTCACTTTTTAAAATCAAGCGCCACATTATATCTGCGTGAGGTATAATGCATGCAGAGGGGGTGTTCCCCCACAAAAAGCTTTGTAATAGCGACGCAGTGAAATGTTTGAGATTTCACTGCGTCACTTTTAGGATGCTGTTGCATCCTTTAAATATAGTGCAACGAGGCACATTTTATTACACTGCTGGTGTGATGCGTCACTTTTCTGTCCACAGTCCTTATGACATTCCAGATGTGTCATATTTAATGTATGACGAATCATGTTGCAAGGAGTTACAGATACGTCAGTATTTCTCACATATCTGTAAACATGAAAGTGACGCGAGGCAGGCGCAAGATTTTGACGCAACAGCATCCTAAAAGTGACGCAGAGAAATCTCATAGATTTCAGTACGTCGTTATTACCAAGCTTTTTGCAAGGGATTGCCCCCTCTGCATACATTATACCTGATGCAGATATAATGTGGCGCAGAGTTTTAAAAAGTGACCCATGTACCTAGATGCGTCACTTTTTAAAAAATAGTGTCAGGTATAATGCATGCAGAGGGGGTGTTCCCTTGCAAAAAGCTTGGTAATAATGACGCAGTGCGTCACTTTTAGGATGCTGTTGTGCCAAAATCTTGCGCCTGCTTCACAGCAAACCTTTCACATGGTGCTTTTTCCATGTGAAAGGACACATTACTGGAGTTGCGTCACTTTTGTGACGCACTCCAGCAATGCGTTACTTTTGTGTTTACAGATACGTCAGAAATACTGACATATCTGTAACTCCTTGTGAATTGATTAGTCATATATTAAATATGACATATCTGGAATGTCATAAGGAGTGCGTCCAGAAAAGTGACGCATCGCTGTTTTCACGTAGCGATGCGTCACTTTTCAGAAATGAGGCCTCCAGTTTATTCACTGTGTCATAACTTTCTTTTCTAACACTCACCTTCTTTCATTCCTCCTACTTCACTTCCTTTCACCTCTCATACCTTTCTGTTCTTTCTTACTCATTCTCCTTTCAATTATCAATGCACTATATTTCACTTACTCTTCATTTTTTTAAGAATATAGCTCTTTGATGAGAATTGGAGGTAGTTCTGAAAAGAACTTTTGGTTTTCTTCTTTTAACTGAACAGGAACAAAAACAGGGAATGGAAACTGCTCAACAGGAGCAAAAAGAAAAGAAAAAAATTAGGGGTGGGAAGGGCAGCGATGGTTCTCCAATGCTCGAACCATGAGCAGGACACTTTGCTCCCCATAGGTGAGGAGTTGATTGCTGTATCTGCGTTTGACGACCCCATGGTTAAATGCAGGTTGTATGTTTGCCACCTGCTCCTGCGATTGTTCTCTCCCAGAAGAAGTTGCTCCTCCTGTTGATGTAGAGGCCCCATCTCTGGGAACCTCTTGTGCCAGAGCCCTGACACTTTCCCGGGCAAAATTCTGGGGGTGCCTCCTCTCCACATGGCGAATCATGGTGAAGTTGCCAAAAGAGTATTTTTTTGGGGGGTTACCCCGTGACAGGACCTGTTTGCAGATCCTGCACTCTACTTTTGGTGCATTCACCTTCTTCTGGTCTGCTGGAAACTTAAAAAATTTCCAGATGAAATGTTCTTTGACCTTCGGCTGAGGAGGCTCTTCATCAATGAAATCATTGGAGTCATCTTCACTGCTGGATGGTCTGGCAGCCATGATTAATCAAGAAATATGGAACAGCAAAAAAGGCAGGTCTTTCAGTCACAAAAGTGAAAGAAGAAGTGAAGGAAATGGGTGGGGATTTCATTCATTGTAAAAAAAAACTGTTAGCAACCAATGAAAAGTGTTATTTTAGGGTCACATGACCCGACGCGTTTACGCTGCGCGCTCCGGAGCACTTCCGGTGCGTTTACGCAGCGCGATCGTAGGCGCTTCCGGGGCGCAAATGTGGCGCGATCGTAGGCGCTTTTGCGTGCGTTTATGCGCCGCGAACGTAGGCGCTTCCGAGGGCACTTACGTTGCGCGCCGAAGTGACGTCATCAAACTTTTACAGAAATGCATAATCATTTTCCTTATTAAAAAAAACTAATTTTATTTGTATGGTACGAAATGTTTTGCATTATTATTAACTTTTCATTCATATTTTTTTTCACGAACGACAGTTGCGCTCTGGGTGCGCTTTCAGATGAGCTCACGGAAAAGCTTACCGGAGAGCTTAGCTGAAAGCTTCCCGGAGCGCGCACCCAGAGCGCAAAAGAAAAAAAATATATAAAAAAAACATGAATACTTTAAAAAAAACAGCAAATTGTAAAAAAAAAAAGGTTAGAAACTCGATATACAAAGGAATTAGCATTTAAAAAACCTATGAAATTCACTGAAAAAACCATAGGTTTCACACCAGTTATAGTTAGGAATTAGCATTTAAAAAACCTATTAAATTCACTGAAAAAACCATAGGTTTCACACCAGTTATAGTTAGCTGGAAATTTTACTGATATAAAACCATTGAAATTCCCACGTTATAGTTAGATGGACTCACTATAACTTGCGCGTGCAATGCACTGCTGATGATGTCTTATTAAGCCAGTTAACCAATCAATTTTTAAAAACCATCCATTTAGACACTTATTTAAACATTTATTCTTCCATCAACTTTTACATATACATATATAAAATATATTTATTTTTCAGAAAGACACACATTCACTGGATGGTGTCATCAGTGATGTCATGAGTGATGTCACTGACCATGTCATGAGTGATGTAATATGTGATGTCATCAGCAGTGCATTGCACGCACAAGTTATAGTGAGTCCATCTAACTATAACGTGGGAATTTCAATGGTTTTATATCAGTAAAATTTCCAGCTAACTATAACTGGTGTGAAACCTATGGTTTTTTCAGTGAATATATATATATATACATATATATATATATATATATATATATATATATATATATATATATATATATATATATATATATATATATATATATATATATATATATATTACCTACTGGCGGTCGCCAGTAGGTAGTTATAGTTAGGATTTTTTTCAATGTTAAATCTCAAAATTCTATTTGGAATAACTTTGGAGCCGGTTGAAGAATCTGCCTGAAAATTTCCACAAAATGGCCTCGTCGAGCTCCGGTCCTTCCCAGAAAGTTTGGGGGGGATTCGTCAAGCGGGGGCCGAGATAAAAGGGGGGTCCCAAAACGCGTTTTCTCCATGTTAATTTCCATAGGGCGGTCGATTTCACTTTTAGCCCGAACGGATAAATGGATTTCCACCAAACTTGGCAAAATTGTAGGGACTGGTAGCCCGATGTGCCTTTGCTATGTCTCAAGATATGTGCTCCAGTAGAATTTGAGTAATTTAAGTTTTAAAAAATATATATATCTATAGCCGCGCCCCGGTACGCGCACCGGCGAGCGCTCCGGTCGCGTTACGTGAGGTGCTCACTGAAAGCTGATTGGCTGTCGGGTGTCTGAAAACATTCGAAACAGACCGGAGCGGCCGCCATCTTGTGTCTCGGTAAAATCGAGACACAAGAGGTGTCAAAAACAAAGGGGGGAATTGACCATAAGGGGGCAGGGTAGACCCCCCCTGACCCCCTAGGTTTAATGTGGGGGCCATAAAAGGGCCCCGCGGGGTAAAAAAAAAATATATTTTTTTTGATTATGGCGGGGGGCGCGCATGGTACGCGCACCGGGAAGCGCTCCTGGGAGAAAAGAGAATGGCAGAATTTTAAAATTTAAGTCATTTTATATAAATGGGAGGTAGTTCTGAAAAGAACAGTTTTTTTATTCTTTTTGTTGTTTTATATTTTTTTTGGGAGTTTTTAAACTTTTTTTGCTTTTTTTGGTTTTTCTGAACATTTTTTGTTTTTTTTGTATTTTTTAAGGAGAGAAACAAAAACCAAGCATTTCAAACGGGCTCAACAGGAGAAAAAAAAAAGGGCAACAAATTAATATTTCCTTTGGCACTTGTGGTTTTCCCAAGCACGATTAATAAGAGTGATGCATTGCTCACCATAGCAAATCATTTGACCACAAAATTTACAAACCATTTTAAAATTTGAAAAGTTGGTTTGTATGATGGAGCATGTCTCCCTAACTTCCAGTCCTGATGGGGTGGGAACAGTAGTTTTGGAGGTGCTGGCAGAAGATTGTACAGGGTTTTTGGCCAGTTCCCTGACCTCTGCCCTAGAATAGTTGTTGGGATGTTTTCTTAGCATATGCCTAATCATTGTGTGGTTGCCGAAGGAGTACTTCTTGTTGGGATTCCCCCTTGACATCTCCTGATGACAGATAAGGCAGGTTGCTTTAGGTGCATTCACTTTTTTTTTGTCACTCGGGATAGAAAAAAATTGCCAAATGATGTGCTCTTTTGGTTTGTATGTTATGTTGTCCTCTGGGACGAATCTACTGTCCTCTTCGTCCTCATCTTCCTCCTGTTCTGGATCTGCACCACTGTGAAGTTGAGGAGGTCCTTGTGGTGGTGGTGGTGGTGGTGGTGGTCGTCCAGAAGATCCAGCAGCTGCAGCTAATGTAGCCATTTTCTATAGATAAAAGTAAAGGTCTTCCTCTCTCAAAGCAAAAAGGTAGAATAAGGAAAAAAGGTGGGGGCTTTCCTCATTTTGAAAAAAAAATATCCTGAACCAATGAGAAGTGTTAATTTTAGGTCACATGACTAGGGGTTTTATCATTATGAAACCAAAACTGTTATGAACCAATCAAAAGTGTTATTTTTAGGGCACATGACCCGACGCGCTTACGCTACGCGCCCAGGGGCGTGCCCGGGGGCGTGCCCCGGGTCACGTAGCGTAAGCGCGTCGGTGCGCTTACGTCGTGCGTTTCACGCCTACGCGGCTACGCGATACGTCACGATCATGTTTTCGTTTGCAATATTGGCGCTCACGGGACGCTCCGCGGAGCGCGCCCGGGGGCGCTTTTCGGAAATACGCTTTTCGGAGCGCACTCCGGGGCGCGCTCTGGGAGCGCTCCCCCCAAAATTTTTTTTTAAAAAAATGGGATAATTGTAGGAACAGGTAGCCCTATTCTGAAGTGGTTTGTAAAAAAATTAACTTTATAAAAATATGTATTGTGCTACATTGGGCTTAATATATGTTAGAGCCAAAATGTAGCCCAAATGTAGCCCAAAGTAGCCCAATGTAGCCCAAAGATGGCCACCAGAGACCAAAAATTGTAAATGTAGCCCAAATTTCAACTAGATGTAGCCCAACTGTAGCCCAATGACAGACTGTACCAGAGTGTTAAAAAGAACAACTAGAGTGCTAACAGTCTTATTTATAAAGTGAAACTTATAGTAAGGAATTAGCATTAACAAAACCTATGAAATTCACTGAAAAAACCATAGGTTTCACACCAGTTATAGTTAGGAATTAGCATTTAAAAAACCTATGAAATTCACTGAAAAAACCATAGGTTTTACATCGGTTATAGTTAGGAATTAGCATTTAAAAAACCTATTAAATTCACTGAAAAAACCATAGGTTTCACACCAGTTATAGTTAGCTGGAAATTTTACTGATATAAAACCATTGAAATTCCCACGTTATAGTTAGTCGGACTCACTATAACTTGCGCGTAAAATGCACTGCTGATGACATCACATATTACATCACTCATGACATGGTGAGTGACATCACTCATGACATCACTGATGACACCATCCTTGTGACACAGTGACAGACCTCCTCTCAGTGTAAAGTAACCCTTGAGACACATATTCAAAAATAGAAACTGAAATTTTTAAAAAATGGACATACCTATATCAGTTACAACAAGCAATTCTGTACTTCCACTATCTATATACACATCCACTCATTCACCAACAGTTCTATATAGTCACTCATACATATACTCACTCATCATATGAAGAGATACACCTATACATCCTGTTACACACCGACATTCATCCAAAAGTTACTCACACACATATTCACACGTGCAAATAAACTATTGAACAACCATTTATTTGAATATAGAGTTATACACACACTTCCACCTTACTTCTATTGAAAATTACACATATTTATTCTCTTAAACAATCACTTATAGAAACACATACTTATTTAAACAGGAACTCTTACAATCTCTTACTCTCACATATACTCACTTATATACATCAATATTCATATATACTAGATTAAAACATATGTAGTTACTGATAAAGACACTAGTGAGACAGTCATTCACTCACTAACGAACACATATAGACACTCATCCACCCATACAGTCCTGTACATATGCTGTCTTCAAAACACATACAAACAAAGAGTCAGTCACTCATGCATCTATGTGCTAAGTAATACCCCCACCAAACCATATAGACACTCAAACTGATACTAATAAAAATATCAAATAACCCATATACATACGCATGTAGCTACTTATCAACACATGTAGCCACTTATACACAAAGTGAAACACTAATATATGTATTTAAATATTTAAACATAACTCACTAATATTTATTTTTCAGAAAGACACATATTCACTGGATGGTGTCATCAGTGATGTCATGAGTGATGTCACCCACCATGTCATGAGTGATGTAATATGTGATGTCATCAGCAGTGCATTGCACGCGCAAGTTATAGTGAGTCCGACTAACTATAACGTGGGAATTTCAATGGTTTTCTATCAGTAAAATTTCCAGCTAACTATAACTGGTGTGAAACCTATGGTTTTTTCAGTGAATATATATATATATATATATATATATATATATATATATATATATATATATATATATATATATATATATATATATATATATATATATATATATATATATATATATATATATATATATATATATATTACCTACTGGCGATAGCCAGTAGGTATATATAGTTAGGATTTTTTCTCTGTGGAACTTTTGAAAATTCTATGTCTAATAACTTTGGCGTTTGTGGACGGAATCGGCTGAAATGTTCAGGAACATTATGTTTCTGAGCGGCCCCTGAAAATTTGGGGGGGGTTCCGTCAAGGGGGGGCCGAGAAAAAAGGGGGGTCCCAAAACGTGTTTTTCCCATTCATTTTTCCATAGGGCCTTTGGCCTCACTTTTAGCTCGAACGGCTGAATGGATTTGCACGAAACTTGGCAAAATTGTAGGGACTGTTAGCCCGATGTGCCTTTGCTGGGTAGCGCTCCAGATCGAGTACTTTTCGCGTAACGGAGCTTTGCGAAGCGAAGCTGATTGGCGCTCCGGTGTCTGTAAACATTCTAAACAGTCCGGAGCGGCCGCCATCTTGTCTCTCGGTAGGATCGAGAGACAAGAGGAGGAGAAAAACGAAGGGGGAATTTAATGAAAGGGGGCAAGGTAGACCCCTCTTGACCCCCTAGGAATGATGATGGGGTTATTAAAGGGTCCCGTGGGGAAAATAAAAAAAAATTGATTTTTCACGGTAGAAGCGCTTCCCGGTTCGCGAACCGGGCCGCAAACTGGTAGCGAAACGGGAATTCGCCATTTTGTGTTTCGGTTTAATTAAATTACAGGGTATAAGGGGGTACGGGAGACGTATCGTGACCCCTTATGTTTTCTGAGGGTGGCTGAGGAGGCTCATATATGTTGATACATGTCTTCCAGCGGCTGTGCGTGAGAGTTTTTTTTTTTTTTTTTGCTGCGTGACGTCTGTTAACGTTCGATTCGATGGAAATCAGGAACTGTTGACCGCCATTTTGTCACTGCGAGTAAATATTTTGTTAAAAAGAATTGTTATAAATTAATCCTTATTGATAAACATTGTCTGCGCCATCTTGCCTTTTTTGCAATGCCACACTTTTGTTGAGCACGGCAGCCATTTTAGATGCCTTGACTAGACCGACTCTCTGCACGCCGCCGATCCTCAGCATGGCTCCCCACCCTCGCAAGCATCTCCCCCACGCACTGGTCACCCCCGCTCTCTCTCTCATGCATGGGCCAGAAACCTCCTCCCATCTGCGCTGTTCTTCTCTGAGAATCACACCCTGTGCACGCCCGACACCTCCCTTTCACCCTATTCACTACTGCACCCTCTGACACTCCTCTTCCTCTGTGTCCGATTGTCCAGGCCGGTCCCAGGCTATCACCTAGCCCTGCAGATGTAGTTTATGGCCCCAGCTGTAAAGAATCACCCCTCTTCAAAGGAGTTACAGTAGATCAAGGCCCCCACCCGATGAGATCCGTCACACCACACGCGTTCCTACTATCTGATAACCATCCTGTATTGTGCTTGGGGAGGGGATTCTCACTGTGAGGGTGTGTGGGTCCGAGCCTGAAGCGGAAGATTCCAGGGATGCCTCTTTGTACATCAAAGTTTTTGCAATTATGTGTCACATTAAAAATATATAGCACTCCAACAAAGTAGTAGGATTATAAGACTTTAATAACTTATAAATATATACAACGCAACAAAAACAGTAAATACATTTAAACATTTTTTTGAAAAAAGAAGCAACAATGGTCAGTAGCTGTGTTTTGTGCGAATAGTCCCAAGGCAGCACAACGTGCTGAGTTCTGGACGGAACCCAGGTGATGTTACCTGAGTGCCGCACTGGTTTTTGGTATCCTACAATGCAGCTCCGAAAAACGGCGTGGGGCGTCCCGGGGGGTGCGGGGGGAGGCCTCATCAGTAGCAGTCTGTTGTGCGAATAGTCCCAAGGCAGCAGAACGCGCTGAGATGTGGATGGCACCCAGGTGATGTCCAGTAAGTTGCCGCACTGGTTTTGGTATCCTACAATGCTGCTCCGAAAAATGGCGTGGGGTGCCCCGGGGGGGGGGGGGGGTGTTGGGGGGAGGAGGCGTGAACGGGCCTCCCCAGGTGGAGGCTCATCTGTTGTAGTGGGGCACCCCTTTACCATTTCAGTTGCCATTCCGCCTGCTTTTGGTACACTGTGCCAAAATCCGCCATTCAGCTGAGTTGCGCCCACTCTTGCGGTTCAGCAATAGGCGGCTGCTACAGGACTCTCAAAATGGCGGCAGGCTCTTTCCTTTTTGGGCCTGGTCCACTAAAATGGCCCTGGGACACCTTGGAACTCGGACGCTTGTCTGCTAGGTCTTGGACCCCATTCTCGAAAGCGTCCCCTGAGCCTTGAAGATTCTACAAAAGTCTTGGGGGCACCCGACTCCTGCAGGCTTCCGGTGGGGAGCGGCTGCCATGATTGCTCGCGGAATGACCACGACGGAGCCACGAGATGGTGGTGCTTTCATGCTGACGCCAGCTTCAGTCTGAAACATCCAGAAACAAGGTGGGGCTTTCATCGTTTGGGAAAAAAAAAATGTTTTAATCCAATGAAAAGTGTTATTTTTAGGTCATATGATCAAGCCTTCCATCATTAGGAAACCAAAAGTAAAATGAACCAATGAAAAGTTTTATAAACAAGTCACATGACCTGTTATGCGGCATAGGGCTATAAAAAGCGTAGAAAATCCGTTGGCACGTGAGGCGGCGTCAGTAGCGGACCGATGTGCGAATAGGCCGAAGGCAGCACAACGCGCCAAGATCCGGATGGCACCGAGGTGGTGTCCAGCAAGTTGCCACACTGGTGTGGCCATCCTACAATGCTGCGCCGAAAGTCGGCGTGGGGCGCCCTGTTGGCCTGTGAGGTCGCGTCAGTCAGTGGGGGCTGTTTGAGGATCTGACTGCATTGGAAAGCAATGTGATGCTGTGCGTCGCCCCCAAGATGGAGGCTCCTCGGCTGCAGTGGGGCGCCCCTTGGTGTTTCACTCGCTATCCAGCTGAGTTGCTTCCGCACTTGCGGCTACAGTAGGCCGAAGGCAGCACAACGCGCCGAGATCTGGATGGCACCGAGGTCGTGTCCAGCAAGTTGCCGCACTGGTGTGGCCATCCTAAAATACTGCGCCGAAAGTCGGCGTGGGGTGCCCCGTTGGCCTGTGAGGTGGTGTCAGTAGCGGACCGATGTGTGAATAGGTCGGAACCAGCACAAGGCGCCAAGATCCGGATGGCACTGAGGTGGTGTCATAGTTGAGAGTTCTGAGCAGCGCTTGTAACACTGTCTGAAGCTTATTTGCACCTGCTGCAGCTTCACTATTGCCCTGGTGTGGCCAAAGATCGCCCATGACATAGGCGGCCGGCTCCCGGGGTCCGGCGGAACTTTTTTCCTTTTCTTTTCTGCATCTTGTCCCACAATCCGTTTGACCTGAAGACACGACCAGGTCCCTGAATGTGTGCAGGGGGACGCTATTGATTGAATCAAAATGGCGGCTTCACACAAAGCTGACTCAAGCGTTGCTGCTGATGCTATACAGACAAAAACTGGTTTTCAGTTTGTACATTCTTCAGGATTTTTTCATCCAAGGCTGGTTGAGAGTTTGTAGAACAATGGCTTCAGATTTTCAACATACTACTCTTCAACATTCTTCGTAAATGTAACAATGTGAGACTCACTAGGAGAACGGCTGTTTATCTTTCCTTTCAAAATGCTGCCAACAATATTTTCTGAATGGAAGACACCACAAGGCGCTGAGATCCGGTTGGCACCGAGGTGGTGTCCAGCAAGTTGCCACACTGGTGTGGCCATCCTACAATGCTGCGCCGAAAGTCGGCGTGGGGTGCCCGAAGGGGGGGGGAGGCGGCACAAACGAGCCGAAATATAGTTATGGTAATTATACCATGCATCGTCATATGGAGAGGTGGCACCGATTACTTATAGTGCTGCACAAATGAGAGATTTGGTGGACAACCCCCGACCTGCCAGTACATCCACCAATGAAGTGGCACTGACAGCATCAGAGGCAAGGAAACGGTCCCAAATATTCAGAAGAACTTTGGAAAGATTAAAATGACATGTTTAGATTGTGGCAAATTAATTTCATGTGGACAGATGAGTGTTACTCTAATAAATAGAGCTTATGAACATCATCATAGTCGATGGTTGGTGAAGACATTTTGACTATATCCTGGACCTGCCCGTCCTCGCCCAAAATGGCGCCGGTATAAATGGGACTCGTAACTCCTTGTTGTGTACTGGTTGCACAACCTTGATATCACGAGATACGTATGCAGTTTTGAAGCACATTGCGGGCGGGGACGAGAATTGATTGAATATTTCGACATCCCTATTGATATTAAGTTCTGATGTGTTATTGATTACTGTACTATTGAAAGTTTGAATTAACGTCACCCATGGTACTTGCCCGCAAATGTATATTTCGATAATTTTATTGTAAGTGGCCCTGTCGTATTTTAATTACAAAATGTACGTCCACCGATTCCGCAACTGTTAGACACCTTAGTTCTTGCAACCTAATGGCCCGCTCGTTACGTTCCTCTACAGTGTAAATGTCTCCTCATCATATACGATTCCAGTTTGCTCCGTGGCCTGCCCACGTGGTTATAGGCCCGTATTTGTATACTGACATTTTCACAATAAAGGTTTTTAAAACAAAACATGGTAGTAGTATTTACATTGGTAAAGTTTTTAATTTTAGTCACTGTTTTCGAATCAGTAAAAGGCAAGTGAAATAAAGCAGTCCAATTACATGACGGATAAAAGGTATAATACGCAGGAACGCAGTAAAGATAAATGGTCAAGGGCTGTTGTGTTTTCTACTCCTGCAACATAAAATGATCGATAAGAATCTGATATTCAGGCGTATCGGCGACTAAGACAGCAGGCCGAGCCTCTTTTGCTCAACGGCTCCGTCATGGGACGAAGAAACGCCCTTTTTCTCGAAAAATGAATATATTTTACTTGCAGGACAGTTGTAAATTTTCCGGGAAAGTACATTAGCCTGGAACAATATAACATATATGTTTAAGAAAAAATCATGTTTGAAAGCAATAAAAAGCGTAATTTTTAGGTCATATGACCAAGCCTTTCATCATTAGAATAACAAAAGTAAAATGAACCAATGAAAAGTTTTATTAACTCGGGGCAAAATTTAGGCTGGAATTTTTATTATAGGTGTAGTTAATTTAATCCCAAAGTATGTTGCTTCCCGGACTATATTGGCAATAGGAGGAGAGTCTTGACCGACATAAATTATTTGCGTCTTAGATAGATTTAATTTGTAACCTGAAATGGAGCCAAAATTATTTGCCAGATCTTCAATTCTAGGAAACGTCCTCTCTATATCCGTAGTAAGCACAACTAAATCATCTGCGTATGCTAGGGCTCTATATTTTATACCCCCCACTGTCACTGGAGCGATATATTCATCTTGATTTAGTTGATTAAGAAAGATGTCAATGTAAATAGCAAAGAGGAGTGGGGAGGATGGGCAGCCTTGACGTGTTCCACGTAGAATAGGAAATAAATCTGATTTCATAGCCCTGATTTTAACTGATGACATTGGATTTTTATATAAGGTTTTGAAAGCAGTTATGATTCCCGGACCAAAGCCCTTTATTATTAACAAATCCCAGAGATAGGGCCAAGTCACCCTATCGAATGCTTTTTCTGCATCCAATAGGGTAATCCCTATTGATGTCTCAGTTCCCTCAGCCCAGTCCATAATAGCCACTACCCTCCGTACATGATCTGCTGTATCCCTGTAACCCTGTATCCCGATCTTAGGCCACACCAGGGCAACACGACTTGGGGAGGGGGCAGGAGCCAAGCGCCCCCTCCCAGTCCGCGCCACCACACCGTATGTTGGAGCAGACTCAATACATATGTTTTTCTCATGCATCAAATTACATGGGCTTATTCAACAATTACAATGTTATATTGTAAGAATTACAGGAAAATTGATAATTCTTACACCAGAATTGATTTTATTTGGACTTTCATCAGATACATTAATATTGGAACAACAACATTTGATTTTCATTATGTTAGCTGAATATCGAGCATGTATAACTCAGGAATGGATTAACTCAATTCCACCATCGTTCTCTATGTGGAGAGCCCGTTTTTTAGCAAAGCTTAATTATGAATCAGCTATATATGCAACTAAGGGAAGGAAGAAGAGGCAATTAGGGATGAAAATATGGGCTCCGGTACAACAATGGATTCAAGAGGAAACGACTTAAAAAAAAAAAAAAAAAAAGAAAAGTAGTATATGTATATATATATTCATTTGTGTAAACTTCTAAAAATGACAATGTTGTTGTGTTACGCTGATGTATGTAACATATAACTGTTTTAATTTCTGTGTGTTTGCAACCTGAAAAAAAAAAAAAAAAAAAACGAAAAGTTTTATTAACAAGTCACATGACCTGTTATGCTTACGTTACGCGCTGCGCGTCGCGCACCGGATCGCTTCCGGGAAGCTCAGGAATGGATTAACTCAATTCCACCATCGTTCTCTATGTGGAGAGCCCGTTTTTTAGCAAAGCTTAATTTTGAATCAGCTATATATGCAACTAAGGGAAGGAAGAAGAGGCAATTAGGGATGAAAATATGGGCTCCGGTACAACAATGGATTCAAGAGGAAACGACTTAAAAAAAAAATAAAAAAAAAAAGTAGTATATGTATATATATATTCATTTGTGTAAACTTCTAAAAATGACAATGTTGTTGTGTTACGCTGATGTATGTAACATATAACTGTTTTAATTTCTGTGTGTTTGCAACCTGAAAAAAAAAAAAAAAAAAACGAAAAGTTTTATTAACAAGTCACATGACCTGTTATGCTTACGTTACGCGCTGCGCGCCGCGCACCGGATCGCTTCCGGGAAGCTGCGCTTCGCGCACCGGAGCACTTCCGGGTGCGCTAACGCGGCGTGTCATATAACGCATTACGCGACAACGTAGGTCCAGAATATAGTCAAAATGTCTCCACCAACCAGCGGTCGGAACACAACCCCTTTCAGCAGTCTAAAAAGTTATGTTAAATGACAACAGAAGGGACAGGCAACAAGAACCATCAGTCAAAGAGGGGAGGGCAAGTTCTTCTCTACCGGGTCACGTTGGGGCGCTACCAGAACTGATCGAATTGGTAGTCTACAGTGTTTCTGGATGTTTCAGACTGAAGCTGGCATCAGCATGAGAGCACCACCATCTCGTAGCTCAGTCGTGGCCATTCCACGAGCAATCATGGCAGCCGCTCCCCACCAGAAGCCTGCGGGAGTCGGGGGCCCCCAAGACTTTTGTAGAATCTTCAAAGCTGAGGAGACGCTTTCGAGAATGGGGCCCAAGCCCTAGCAGACAAGCGTCCGAGTTCCAAGGTGTCCCAGGGCCATTTTAGTGGACCACGCCCAAATCTGAAGAGCCGGCCGCCATTTTGAGAGTCCTGTGGCAGCCGCCTATCGCTGCATCGCAAGAGCGGGAGCAAATCAACTACATGGTGAGCGAGACGCTGTAGTCGCAAGAGCGGGCGGTAAACAGCTGAATGGCGGAAGAGGCACAGTGTAGCAAAAGCGGGCGGAATGGCAACTGAAACGGTAATGGGGCGCCCCACTACAGCGTGTCTTCAGGTCAAACGGATTGTGGGACAAGGTCCAGAATGGAAGAGTCATCAAAAGGCAAAAAGTTCCGCCGGACCCCGGGAGCCGGCCGCCTATGTCGGGGGCGATCTTAGGCCACACCAGGGCAACACGACTTGGGGAGGGGGCAGGAGCCAAGCGCCCCCTCCCAGTCCGCGCCAATGAATGGCCGTGAAAATCTGAAGCCATCGTTCTACAAACTTTCAACCAGCCTTGGATGGAAAAATCTTGATGAATGTACAAACTGAAAACCAGTTTTTGTCTGCATAGCATCAGCAGCAACGCTTGCTATCAGAGTGCATGAGTTTCATGCTCGATCGATTGAGCTAGCCGGATCAGGCAACAAAAAGTATAAAATAGTTATGTAAATAGTTATTTAATAAAATGTTTTACCCTGTTACTTTGCTGGTGTGTTGTATATATTTATAATATTTGCATAGAGTTTATCGCTATTTTGGGCGGGGTAGGTGGCGGAGCCGAGCTGTCTTGCAGCCATCATGGTGTGGAGCTCAGTTCATCTCACTAGTTTCGTATTTCTCATGAAGGGTTATTCCTAATGTTTCTATTTTAGCGAGGTCAAAAAGAGATCCCATTAGTGGCCTACTGATTTTGCTCGATTACTTTTGGTTTTTTACACGATTTTTCACTATCTGCAAAGACTAAACAGAGTATTGCGACTCTGTGCTTGTTTGTAAATAGAGAATGAACCAAAGAGAATCAATTCTAAAACAGTAAATGCTTGGATAACAATCAATCAAATGGAGAGACAAGCAGGCACAACGGATTACAACGGGGGAAAAGGCCTGCGTTAACTACCCTTCACTATCTGGAAAGAGAGAGTAATACTAAGAGAAAAGAGGGGGGGGCAGCGTTCAAAGCACATCAGCGTGCATAAACACAAAAATGTTTTTACCTATCACGTACTTGACATTTGACAGCTTTTGATATTTGCTATTAAAAAACCATTGAAATTCACTGAAAAAACCATAGGTTATAGACCATATATAGTTAGGAATTAGCATTTACAAAACCTTGAAAATTCAATGAAAAAACCATAGGTTATAGACCATATATAGTTAGGAATTAGCATTTACAAATCCTTATTTTACTCGCACAAAACCATAGAAATTCGCATATATAGTTAGTTGCAATAACTATATATCGTGCACCCGCAATCCACTGCTGATGATGTCACATATTACATCATTCATGACATGGTCAGTGACATCACTGATGACATCACTGATGACATCTCAAATGACATCACTGATGACATCACTGATGACATCTCAAATGACATCACTGATGACATCACTGATGATATCTCAAATGACATTACTGATGACATCACTGATGACATCTCAATTGACATCACTGATCACATCACTGATGACATCTCATTTGACATCAATAATCACGTCACTGATGATATAATTGATGTGATAATACAATGCACCTCCTCACACTCTAAAATAACCTCTGTTACACCCAGTGTTAAATACAGAGTTTCATTTTTTGAACCATTGAAACACCAATACCAGTTACTACATACGCACTCACTGATTCCTACGTCTACACAAACATTCACTCATTCACCCATACAATCACTCATACATACAGTCACTCATTATTACAACACTATCATATGCACTCATACACCTATGCAGACACTCAAACACTGCCACTCATCCATAGAGTTACTCACACACCTAGTCAGTCCTGTAAATAATCAATCACACTTCGATTTCCTCATCTATACAGTTAAACACAGAACACCTTATTTATTCAAACATATACTAACACATACTTACTCTCTTATACAATTACTGATACAAGTACACATTGATGTGCACACACCTCCCAGCCAGCCACACACACACTCAGTCTTCCATACAAATACTTGGGCAACCAATCAATAACCCATATATCCACTCATATAGCTACTGATCAAACCATGCAGCAGTTTGCACAACAACAGACATATTGATGCACACTTTCAGACAGTTTAGTCACTAATCCATGCATTCAGTAAGACACATTTATTCACTCACTCAGTCAGTCACGCACCTGCTAAATCCTTCATCCAGACACTTATACATCCACTCATTCTTCAATATGTAAGACATATTTTAATTTTACAGAAACATACAGTCACTGGATGATGTCATCAGTGATGTCATCAGTGATGTCACTGACCATGTCATGAATGATGTAATATGTGACATCATCAGCAGTGGATTTCGGGTGCGCGATATATAGTTATTGCAACTAACTATATATGCGAATTTCTATGGTTTTGTGCGAGTAAAATAAGGTTTTGTAAATGCTAATTCCTAACTATATATGGTCTATAACCTATGGTTTTTTCATTGAATATATATATATATATATATATATATATATATATATATATATATATATATATATATATATATATATATATATATATATATATATATATATATATATATGTATATATTACCTACTGGCTATCGCCAGTAGGTATATATAGTTAGAATTTTTTCTCTATGGGACTTTTGAAAATTCTATGTCTAATAACTTTGGCGTTTGTGGACGGAATCGGCTGAAATTTTCAGGAAAATGGAACATTTTGTTTCTGAGCAGCCCCTGAAAATTTGGTGGGGTTTCGTCAAGGGGGGGCTGAGAAAAAAGGGGGGTCCCAAAACGCGTTTTTTGCATTGAGTTTTCCATAGGGCGGTTGGACTCACTTTTAGCTCGAACGGCTGAATGGATTTGCACGAAACTTGGCAAAATTGTAGGGACTGTTAGCCCGATGTGCCTTTGCTAGGTCTCAATATATGTGCTCCAGTAGTTTTTGAGAAATTAACGTTCAAACCAAGATATATATCTGTAACAGCGCTCTGGGCAGCGATCCGGTCCGCTTACTTTTCGCTTATCGGAACTTTGCGCGCAGAAAGCTGATTGGCTCTCCGGTGTCTGTCAACATTCTAAACAGTCCGGAGCGGACGCCATCTTGTCTCTCGGTAGGATCGAGAGAGAAGAAGAGGTGGAAAACGAAGGGGAATTTAATGAAAGGGGGCAAGGTATCCCCCTCTTGACCCCCTAGGAATGTTGTTGGGGTTATTAAAGGGTCCCGTGGGGAAAATAAAAAAAAATGATTTTTCACGGTAGAAGCGCGGCCGCGAACTGGTAGCGAAACGGGAATTCGCCATTTTGTGCTTCGTTAATTAAATTACTAGTTATAAGTGGGTGCGGGAGACGTATCCTAATCCCCTATGTTTCCTGAGGGTGGCTGAGGAGGCTGATATATGTTGATACATCTCTTCCAGCGGCTGTGCGTGAGCTTTTTTTTTTTTTTTGCTGCGTGACAGTCCAGAGCGGCCGCCATCTTGTCTCTCGGTAGGATCGAGAGAGAAGAAAAGGTGAAAAACGAAGGGGGAATTTAATGAAAGGGGGCAAGGTATCCCCCTCTTGACCCCCTAGGAATGTTGTTGGGGTTATTAAAGGGTCCCGTGGGGAAAAAAAAAAAAAAAAGATTTTTCACGGTAGAAGCGCTTCACGGGCCGCGAACTGGGCCGCAAACTGGTAGCGAAATGGGAATTCGCCATTTTGTGCTTCGTTAATTAAAGTACTAGGTATAAGGGGGGGCGGGAGACGTATCCTAATCCCCTATGTTTCCTGAGGGTGGCTGAGGAGGCTGATATATGTTGATACATCTCTTCCAGCGGCTGCGCCATCTTGCCTTTTTTCGAATGCCACAATTTTGTCGTGCACGGCAGCCATTTTAGATGCCAGGCTGGTCCCAGGCTATCACCTAACCCTGCGGATGTAGTTTATGGCCCCAGCTGTAGAGAATTCAGACATGCCAATCCTCCTGATTCAGGCGTGTGACTACTGATTTCAGTGCTAGTCTCCCGCCTCCCGATTTCTGCAAGCAAAAACCCGGGGGCATATTACGAACAACTAGCGATAATTTTTGTCTCTAACTTGTTTAGAGACAAAAATTATCGCCGCACATCGGCGATTTTTATCGCAGATAAACCTTGCTATTATCGCAGAAAAGTCAGCGATATTCATGTATTATCGACCTAATGCTCTTAGCCATGTTATCCACCTCCCATTGGATAACATGGCTAAGAACTGCTCAGGGCAGGTGTTAGATTTTGGAGATATTCGCGCTTAGCGCGAATATCTCCAAAAGTTGGTAATAGAAGGTAGCGATGTTAGGGACTGTTTCCAGTCGCTAACATCTTGGCACGCCACTTTGCATGTCATTAGTGATAAGTATCACTGACATGCAAAGCGGGGCCCAAGATGGTCGCTATCTCCTTTTAGCTGTCACTAACTGGTGTTAGCGACAGCTTGGTAATAGGGAAATAATTTTATCTCCGCTTTCATGGCTTTTATAGCCAAAAAAGCGGAGATAAACCCCCTTGATAATATGCCCCACGATTCCTTGGGGGTTTCAGCTGACAGGGCTTGGTATTGTGTTAGATGGTAATTTTTCCATGAAACGTCAGAGGGTCGATGCAGGGATTCTAGAAGAGGTGATAAACCATTTAAGCCTCATGAACAAGCGCATGGTCTTTTAAAGATTTGTGAAGTACTCGGGGCGGCGGTGTGTGTGTGCCCTCTTTCAGGAGCGGGCGGGGGGGCACTGCCAGCAACTTGCCAGGTCAGGTAGTGTTCAACACGTGCATCACCCTTTCTCTGCCTGCTATTGCGCTCCATGCTTCGGAAAGGTAAGAAAAAGAACGTGCATTTGAGTTTGAAATGTCCGATCCTGCAGCAGCACACTTCCAAAGCCCACACATGACAATAACCCGATTCAAGGCCCCATTCACCCGTTTTTAAAAAAAATAGATAACACTCCAAGAAAGTAAGGTTATAAAACTTTATTAACTACTAACTTTAACGAACGGAACAAAAACTAAAAACATTTAAACATTTCTCAATACAAAAAGCAACAATGGTTAGAAGCTGTCTTTTGTGCGAATAGTCCCAAGGCAGCACAACGTGCAGAGTTCTGGACGGCACCCAGGTGATGTCGCCTGGGTGCCGCACTGGTTTAGGGATCCTACAATGCTGCTCCGAAAATTGGCGTGGGGCGTCCCGGGTGGTGCGGGGGGAGGCCTCGTCAGTAGCGGTCTGTTGTGCGAATAGTCCCAAGGCAGCACAACGTGCAGAGTTCTGGACGGCACCCAGGTGATGTCGCCTGGGTGCCGCACTGGTTTAGGGATCCTACAATGCAGCACAGAAAAACAGCGTGGGGCGTCCCGGGTGGTGCGGGGGGAGGCCTCGTCAGTAGCGGTCTGTGTCCAGTGTCACATGGCTGACACAACATGTACGACAGGCACCCAGGTGATGTCCAGTAAACTGCTGCACTGGTTTTGGTATCCTACAATGCTGCTCCGAAAATTGGTGTGCGACGGCCCGGGGGGGGGGGGCGTGGGGGAGCCGGCGTGAACGGGCCTCCCCAGGTGGCGGCCATCTAGCTGAGTTGCGCTCGCTCTTGCGGCCACAGCGTCTCGCTCACCATGTTGTTGAGTTGCTCCCACTCTTGCAGTGCAGCGATAGGCGGCTGCCACATGGCTCTTAAAATGGCGGACAGCTCCTCGGTTTTAGGCCTGGTCCACTGAAATGGCCCAGGGACACTTTGGAACTCGGACGCTTGCCTGCTAGGGCTTGGGCTCCATTCACGAAAAGCGTCCCCTCAGCCGTGAAGATTGTATAAAAGTCTTGGGGGGCCCCCGACTCCCGCAGGCTTCCGGTGGGGAGCGGCTGCCATGATTGCTCGCGGAATGACCACGACGGAGCCACGAGATGGTGGTGCTCTCATGCTGACGCCAGCTTCAGTCTGAATGATCCAGAAACAAGGTGGGGCTTTCATCGTTTGGGAAAAAAAAATGTTCTAAACCAATGAAAAGTGTTATTTTTAGGTCATATGACCAAGCCTTCCATCTTTAGGAAACCAAAAGTAAAATGAACCAATGAAAAGTTTTATAAACAAGTCACATGACCTGTTATGCGGCATAGGGCTACAAAAAGCGTAGAAAATCCGTTGGCACGTGAGGCGGCGTCAGTAGCGGACCGATGTGCGAATAGGCCGAAGGCAGCACAACGGGCCGAGATCCGGATGGTACCGAGGTGGTGTCCAGCAAATTGCCGCACTGGTGTGGCCATCCTACAATGCTGCGCCGAAAGACGGCGTGTCCAGCTGAGTTGCGGTCACTGTTGCGGTACAGTGACTCGAACGCGCCGAGATCCGGATGGCACCGAGGTGGTGTCCAGCTAATTGCCGCACTGGTGTGGCCATCCTACAATGCTGCGCCGAAAGACGGCGTGTCCAGCTGAATTGCAGTCACTGTTGCGGTACAGTGACTCGAACGCGCCGAGATCCGGATGGCACCGAGGTGGTGTCCAGCAAATTGCCGCACTGGTGTGGCCATCCTACAATGCTGCGCCGAAAGACGGCGTGTCCAGCTGAATTGCTGTCACTGTTGCGGTACAGTGACTCGAACGCGCCGAGATCCGGATGGCACCGAGGTGGTGTCCAGCAAATTGCCGCACTGGTGTGGCATCCTACAATGCTGCGCCGAAAGACGGCGTGTCCAGCTGAGTTGCGGTCACTGTTGCGGTACAGTGAGTCGAACGCGCCGAGATCTGGATGGCCCCGATGTTGTGTCCAGCAAGTTGCCGCACTGGTGTGGCCATCCTACAATGCTGCGCCGAAAGTCGGCGTGGGGTGCCCCGTTGGCTTATGAGGTGATGTCAGTAGTGGACCGATGTGTGAATAGGTCGGAACCAGCACAAGGCACCAAGATCCGAATGGCAAGTCCTGGATGTTGAGTGCCTCAGTTGAGATTTCTGAGCAGTGCTTGTAAGACTGTCTGAAGCTTATTTGCACCTGCTGCAGCTTCACTAGGTCCGGCGGAACTTTTTGCCTTTTCCTTTCTGCTTCTTTTCCTACAATGCGTTTCATCTGAAGACACGACCAGGTCCCTGAATGTGTGCAGGGGGACGCTATTGATTGAATGAACGCGCCGAGATCTGGATGGCACCGAGGTGGTGTCCAGTAAATTGCCGCACTGGTGTGGCCATCCTACAATGCTGCGCCGAAAGTCGGCGTGGGGTGCCCCGTTGGTTTATGAGGTGATGTCAGTAGTGGACCGATGTGTGAATAGGTCGGAACCAGCACAAGGCGCCCTGCACTGTTGAGCCTTTTTCAATGCCTGTTTTTTGTTGTTTCCCCTCCATCAAAAACAAAACAAAAATACAAGGCGCCAAGATCCCAATGGCAAGTCCTGGATGTTGAGTGCCTCAGTTGAGAGTTCTGAGCAGTGCTTGTAAGACTGTCTGAAGCTTATTTGCACCTGCTGCAGCTTCACTAGGTCCGGCGGAACTTTTTTCCTTTTCCTTTCTGCTTCTTTTCCTACAATGCGTTTCATCTGAAGACACGACCAGGTCCCTGAATGTGTGCAGGGGGACGCTATTGATTGAATGAAAATGGCGGCTTGACACAAAGCTGACTCAAGCGTTACTGTTGGTGCTATACAGACAAAAATTGGTTTTCAGTTTGTACATTCTTCAGGTTTTTTTTTTCCATCCAAGTCTGATTGAGAGTTTGTAGAAAAATGGCTTCAGATTTTCCACATACTACTCTTCAACATTCTTCCTAAATGTAACAATGTGAAACTCACTAGGAGAACGGCTGTTTCTGTTTCCTTTCAAAATGCTGCCACCAATATTTTCTGAATGGAAGACACCATCTTGTAGCATAAAGGGCCGAAAGGGGTTCTGGTCTGGCCGATGGTTGGTGGAGACATTTTGACTATATCTTGGACCTGCCCGGCCTCGCCCAAAATGGCGCCGGTATAAATGGGACTCGTAACTCCTTGCCCGCAAATGTATATCTAGAAAATGTTATTGTAAGTGGCCCTGTCGTATTTTAATTACAAAATGTACGTCCACCGATTCCGCAACTGTTAGATACCTTTGTTCTTGTCACCTAATGGCCCGCTCGTTACGTTCTTCTACAGTGTAAATGTCTCCTCATCATATACGATTTCAGTTTGCTCCGTGGCCGGCCCACGTGGTTATAGGCCCGTATTTGTATACTGACATTTTCACAATAAAGGTTTTTAAAACAAAACACGGTAGTAGTATTTTCATTTGTAAAGTTTTTACTTTTAGTGACTGTTTTCGAATCAGTAAAAGGCAAGTGAAATAAAGCAGTCCAATTACATGACGGATAAAAGGTATAATATGTAGGAACGCAGTAAAGATAAATGGTCAAGGGCAGTTGTGTTTTTCATGTCTGCAACATAAAGTGATCGATAAGAATCTGATAATCAGGCGTATCGGCGACTAAGACAGCAGGCCGAATCTCTTTTACTCAACGGCTCCGTCATGGAAGGAAGAAACGCCCTTTTTCTCGAAAAAGGAATATATTTTACTTGCAAGACAGTTGTAAATTTTCCGGGAAAGTACATTAGCCTGGAATATTATAACATATGTTTGAAAAAAAATATTGTTCGAAAATAATAAAAAGCGTAATTTTTAGGTCATATGACCAAGCTTTTCATCATTAAATTAACAAAAGTAAAATGAACCAATGAAAAGTTTTATTAACAAGTCACATGACCTGTTATGCTTACGTTACGCGCTGCGCGCCGCGCCTCGGATCACTTCCGGGTGCGCTAACGCGGCGTGTCATAAAACGCATTACGCGACAACGTAGGTCAAGAATATAGTCTAAATGTCTCCACCAACCAGCGTTCAGAACACAACCCCTTTCAGCAGTCCAAAAAGTTCTGTTAAATGACAACAGAGGGGACAGGCAACAAGAACCATCAGTCAAAGAGGGGAGGGCAAGTTCTTCTCTTCCGGGTCATGTTGGGGCGCTACCGGAACTGATCGAATTGGTAGTCTACAGTGTTTCTGGATGTTTCAGACTAAAGCTGGCGTCAGCATGAGACCACTACCATCTCGTAGCTCCGTTCCACGAGCAATCATGGCAGCCGCTCCCCACCAGAAGCCTGCGGGAGTCGGAGGCCCCCAAGACTTTTGTAGAATCTTCACGGCTGAGGGGACGCTTTTCGAGAATGGGACCCAAGCCCTAGCAGACAAGCGTCCGAGTTCCAAGGTGTCCCAGGGCCATTTTAGTGGACCAGGCCCAAAACCGAAGAGCCGGCCGCCATTTTGAGAGTCCTGTGGCAGCCGCCTATCGCTGCACCGCAAGAGCGGGCGCATCTCAACTACATGGTGAGCGAGACGCTGTAGTCGCAAGAGCGGGCGGTAAACAGCTGAATGGCGGAAGAGGCACAGTGTAGCAAAAGCGGGCGGAATGGCAACTAAAACGATAAAGGGGCGCCCCACTACAGCTTGTCTTCAGGTCAAACGGATTGTGGGACAAGGTCCAGAATTGAAGAGTCATCAAAAGGCAAAAAGTTCCGCTGGACCCCGGGAGCCGGCCGCCTATGTCGGGGGCGATCTCAGGCTACACCAGTGCTATAAGACTTGGGGAGGGTGTCGGAGCCAAGCGTCTTCTCCGAGTCCATGGCCATCACACCGCCCCTCAGGGGCCTCCGTCAAGCTGTTTAGGAAGGTAACATATCACATTGTTTTCTAATGCAGTCAGGTCCACAAACGACACTCACTTACTTTGAGAATAGTGAAGCTGCAGTAGGTGGAAATAAGCTTCAGACAGTGTTACAAGCACTGCTCAGAACTCTTAACTATGGCACCCAACATCCAGAACTTATGCTATTTGAGAATGGTAGTGACATCGAAGCATCTCAGGGACCAAAACCATTAACGTACTTTCACGTATGAAAATCTTACTTGGGGAGGGGGCAGGAGCGAAGCGCCCCCTCCCAGTCAGCGCCACCACACCGTATGTTGAAAATCTGAAGCCATCGTTCTACAAAGTCAACCAAACTTGGATTGAAAAATCTAGAAAAATGTACAAACTGAAAACCAGTTTTGGTCTGCATAGCATCAGTAACAACGCTTGAGTCAGCTTTGTGTCAAGCCGCAATTTTGATTCAATAAAGCACAGGCATTGAAAAAGGCTGAAATTCAGAACTCTAAACTATGGCACCCAACATCCAGGAGCTTGCCATCCGGATCTTGGAGCCTTGTGCTGTTTTCGATCTATTCACACATCGGTCCACTACTGACATCATCTTATAAACCAACGTTATGTAAATAGTTTTTTAATAAAATGTTTTACCCTGTTTCTTTGCTGGTGTGTTGTCTATATTTTTAATATTTGCATAGGGTTTGTCGTTATTTTGTGCGGGATGGGTGATGGAGCCGAGCTGTCTTGCAGCCCTCATGGTGTGGAGCTCAGTTCATCTCACTATTTTCGTATTTCTCATGAAGGGTTGTTCCTAATATTACTATTTTAGCGAGGTCAAAAAGAGATCCAATTAGTGGCCTACTGATTTTGCTCGATTACTTTTATTTTTTTACACGATTTTTCACTATCTGCAAAGACTAAACAGAGTATTGCGACTTTGTGCTTGTTTGTAAATAGAGAATGATCCAAAGAGAACCAATTCTAAAACAGTAAATGCTTGGACAACAATCAATCAAATGGAGAGACAAGGAGGCACGACGGATTACAACGGGGGTAAAGGCCTGCGTTAACTACCCTTCAGTATCTGCAAAGAGAGAGTACTACTAAGGCAAAAGAGGGGAGGGGGGGGGGTGCAGCGTTCAAAGCACATCAGCGTGCATAAATACGAAAATGTTTTTATCTATCACGTACTTGACATTTTAAAGCTTTTCATATTTGCTATTAAAAAACCAATGGAATTCACAGAAAAAACCATAGGTTATAGTGGATATATAGTTAGGAATTTGCATTTACAAAACCTTGAAAATTCAATGAAAAAACCATAGGTTATAGGCCATATATAGTTAGGAATTCGCATTTACAAAACCTTATTTTACTCGCATAAAACCATTGAAATTCCATATATAGTTAGAAGCGCTAACTATATATCGCGCACCCGCAATCCACTGCTGATGATGTCACATATTACATCATTCATGACATGGTCAGTGACATCACTGATGACATCACTGATGACATCTCAAATGACATCACTGATGACAACTCAAATGACATCACTGATGACATCTCAAATGACATCACTGATGACAACTCAAATGACATCTTTGATGACATCTCATTTGTCATCACTGATCACATCACTCATGTGATAATACAATGAACCTCTTCAGACTCTAATATAACCTTACATACACTCAGTATAAACAGACACTCACAGACTGTCACTCATCCATGGAGTTACTCACACACCTAGTCAGTCATGCAAAGAATCAATCACACCTCCATTTCCTCAACTATAAAGTTATACACATCTTACTTATTCAAACATATAATAACACATATTTATTCTCTTATATAATCCCTGATACAAGCTCACAGTGATCGATACAGCCACTCACACATTCACTGGCTCTTATGTTCAGTTATTTATATATCTCAACTCTCACATGTATTGTGTTTTACATACGTACTTACTTGCACATGTAGCAATGAGAAATCCATTCACTCACCAACACACCCATGCACAGTCAACCGCCCATATAGCTGTTTCCACATGCACTCTTGAACTCATACTCCTAGTGAATCAACTGCTTACACATCTATGCACAGAGTCACGCACCTCCCAGCCACCCACACACACACTCAGCCTCCCATTCAAATACTTGGGCAACCAATCAATAACCCATATGGCCACTCTTATAGCTACTGATCAACACATGCAGCAGCTTACACAACAACAAACATACTGATGCACAAATTAAGACAGTTTAGTCACTAACCCATGCACTCAGTGAGACACATTTAATCACTCACTCATACAGTCAGTCATGCACCTACTAAATTCTTCATCCAGACACTTATACATCCACTCATTCTTCAATATGTGAAACATATTTAAACTTTACAGACACATACAATCACTGGATGTTGTGATCAGTGATGTCATCAGTGATGTCATTTGAGATGTCATCAGTGATGTCATCAGTGATGTCACTGACCATGTCATGAATGATGTAATATGTGACATCATCAGCAGTGGATTGCGGGTGCGCGATATATAGTTAGCGCTTCTAACTATATGTGGAATTTCAATGGTTTTATGCGAGTAAAATAAGGTTTTGTAAATGCGAATTCCTAACTATATATGGCCTATAACCTATGGTTTTTTCATTGAATTTTCAAGGTTTTGTAAATGCAAATTCCTAACTATATATCCACTATAACCTATGGTTTTTTCTGTGAATATATATATATATATATATATATATATATATATATATATATATATATAATTTGTATTCTCCTTGGGAAGTGATCTTTCTGTGATAGGAAAACATCATAAAAAGTCAAAGAGCAGTTACTCTCCTAGAGTCTGCAAACAAACCCAGTTGCTCACAAGAGAAACGATTGCAGGGTAAGTCTCTGTGCAAGAGGCATCAAGCCTCAGAGTCTCACTGATATCCTCAATAATAATAATCAAGATCAACAAACTCACAGGAGGGGACAAAAGGGAATAGAACAAGGGACCTTTAAAACAGGACTGAGGGAAAAGATTGACTGGATTCAAGAACAAGGGGAGGACTGAACTCAAGGTTTATAGAAATAAGAACATAGGAGGCCAAGAAAGGGAAGCTACAAACAAACAGAGAAGAGTGGCAGTACTGGCACAAGTAACACATGGTATGGAACAAGAATCCAAGATTCAGAATCTGCACACCATCAAGGGCAGGAGAGGGAGTGGGCAGACAGAACAAGAATCTCAGGTAAGAAGGAACAAAGGTAGCAAGAATAGGGAACAGAACTATGGAAGGCAGTGCAGCAAAGCAGGGAGAAGGGAGCAACAAAATAAAGGAAAACAATATTTAATGAATCAAGGAACAATTCTGGAACCGGAGCAGTGAAACATAACCAGAATAAGTGAAACTTTAGCAGCAAAAGTCAGTTATGAGCTGCTACACACTGAACTCACAAGCATTAAATAGCAAGAGTCACAGTTGCGAACACAGTTTTCGAGAGTGAGCCAGGTTTGAGTCATCAAACAGGTTTAAGGAATCAGGGAATCACCAATGAAGGGAAAGCTATCGAAGAACTAGGAGAAGAGAAATCTATAGAAGTCAGAAGGCACAAGAAGGGGAACAGGAAAATCAGACATGGAGTGCAGAATGGAGTAGAGATTTTGACAACTAAAGTAATGAAGTCTGAAGGTTTCCATATAACTATAGCAACCAGTAACAATGATGCTGGACAGAACGTGATCTCCTGGACAAGGTCTGCTTGAGGTCTGATAACTGAAGGAACTATGTGTCCCAAAGTAAACCAGGATGTTAAGGTGCAAACAAGGACATGAACGTAATGTGGAGCAAGGTATGCCATGTGCTGGAGAGTGAACTGTCATGGGAAGGTCTACAGGCAGGACCATGCAGTGCCTACTTGATCATCAACCAATGGCCGTAAGATTGAATGCTCAGGATCTTGGTTCACACCATATGGATTATATGAGGACAAAAAAATCTGAATAATAAAGAAAATTACACACAAGACATAATAGTACCATATGTAAATGGGAATTGTGAAGTTGTAATAGCTGAGTTGCAAAATGTATTACAAATCTCGATTTAAGCATAAAAGCTGCAATTTAAATAAATTCTAGGCAACATTGCTATTTTTTTATGGAAACATACAACAAATGTTAGAAGTATTGGTGCTTGATATATAAAAACTCAATTTAGAAACCATTTTACCATTATACAAGGCTCCAAAGTGCTACAAATAATTAGAAGCTCCCCACAAAATTAAAATCATTCAAAACAGTTTTAGTTGCCCTGATATTTCAAATTAGAATATCTTAATTATTTCTGACATTATCTGCTGCAGAAATAAAATGCCAGCATTTGCTTAATCTACTTTCCAGAATTCAATGTAACAGTACACTTGCAATGAAAATTCATAATATAACTTGGGAACTTAAATGCAATCTAATGAAAAGGATGCAGTTACATATGTTCGTCATTATGATTATCAAGTATGAAAGCTTTTTAAGTGTACTCTATTACAATAATAAAACCAAGTGGGAACGAAATGTATCAGTATTACTGAGCAGAAATAAAAAAAGAGCCAATATAGTTGTACAATATATTTTAAGGGGCAGATTTACAAGCCCCTTGCTCCTCTTTGACGCTGCAGTTGTGTCACTTTTGTGACGCTGCGGCGGTGCAAAGCCAGCGCCATATTGCAGGGGTATTTACAAAGTGACGCATCTGGGAGATGCGTCACGTTGTAAAGCCTTGTGCCACATGTAGGCGTTCCGGCACAGGGGGGGCGTACCAGTGCAGGAACGCCTCCTAAAAGTGGCTGAGTGAAATCTACAAGATTTCACTCAGTCACTTTTAAGGCCATGCTGCATCAAAACCCTGCGCCTGCTTGTAGCAGGCATAAGGATTGACGCAGCATTTTCAGGATAGGGAAACCCCCGAGCCTTGCTAGAGCTGCATTGCGCTTGCGACACAACTCCATCAATGCACCGCCTTTACAGCAGCAGATGCATCACGCCTCTGTCCATTTTTGCCCCATGGTGCGCCACATTGTAAATACAGCGCTTCCATGGTGGCGCAGCCATGACACACAATGCCTGGTGCATCCCTGCTGATATGCAGGGATGCGCCAGTTATTGTAAACTGCCCCTTAATGTATATGCTTGTACTGCATATCACCTTCTGTGCAAGCAAATCTCATGGTGGCATTAGCAAACTCCTCGCTCAAGCAAATAAAGATGTACACACAATCCAAATGTTAAGGGCCTGATTTAGAACTAGGAGCATGGGTTAATTTCTCACAACGGTGACAGATATCCCGTCCGTCAAAATATAAATCACAAAGAATGTAATGAAATTAATATTTCGGCTGTAGAGATATCCATCCATGTTGTGACGGAGTAACCTGTCTGCTAATACATTGGCAGACATTTATAGCATAGTATGTGCCAAAGAAGTTGTTGCCTCGTTTTATAAATTCCATAGTGCAAATCTTCTCACTCCTTTATATTCATCAGTGCAGGCCCAACAGATTTTCTTTAAAATAAAAGACTTACACACTATCCTTTCCGTTCTCAAAAACTCCAGAAATATATAATGTGACAACCTTATCAAAAATGTAATAGACACTCTTCTGGGTCTGTATGTTGCACTTTGACAGATTTTTCAGCATGGTATAACCTTAAAAAGCACACCAAAAAGAAAACAATTAAAAAAGATACACATAATTTACTGGCAAAAAATAACTCGTATAGCTTGAATGTTGAGGAAATTACAGGGGAAAACTAAAACGAAAATTAATTAGTATACCTACTGCTTTTAAAAAATACAGACAAAAAAGAAAAATCTGATATTGACACTTTAACAAACAAAATGTTACTGAAGCTTATTTTAAATAACTCCTAATACTATACTATCCTTGGTGAATTGAAGACACTATCCTATAAAATAAATAAACATATTATAAAAAATACAGAGAGGTGAAATATGCTGGTGATCAAAAGCACAATAGCATTATCAATGTAATAATCTCTTCTTTAGAAAATGCACTTGATAGTAATATGCTATTAACACCTCATCTTTCACCACTAGCTGATATTACTTCTAATGCATAAAGCATTCAATCACCAAATACCACAATTGAAACAGAAACAGAACACTATGGGGGATATTCTCAAGAACGGGTGATAATCAGTGCCAACCTAGGTTAACGCAATTTTACATAACGCCATCTAACGAGGGAAATTAACGTTTGTTATCGCGTATTCTCAACATGCTGGAAACAGGCGATAGTTCCCCGATAACGCATCTAATACCTGCGTTAAAATGACTGAGATGACGATAAAAAAGGAAACCCGAACGTGAAAAAAGTTGCGATGGGCACAACGGCGATAAAAACCGTATTGATAAGCAGCGCCAGGCTTGCTAGTCCAATGTCAGGCGGGAAAAATCACAATAAAAGCTGCACCAACAAAAAGCCTACTGAGAAGCATTATGGAGGAAGATGAGGACACTACAGAGGCCAACCACAACCCAGGGACCTCGGGGAAGGAGAAGGGAAAGGAGAAGAAGAAGGGGAACCAGCGATTCAGTCTGTAGGAAAAAAAGATCCGGATTACGGAGGTGAAAGAACGCCACCAATAACTGTTCATCGCCTCCACTGTTTCATTGGCAACTAAAAATGCAATGTGGCAGTCCATCTTGGCCAAAGTGAATGCAGTCGGAGTGAAGTGCCAAGAAGCACTGGAATGATGTGAAGTGCAAAACCAAGCTGAAATTCACTAACAACCGGAAAGCAGCAATGCAGGCTGGAGGTGGGAGTCCAGCGCCTCAGCAGGAGCTGGATGAGATGGAGGAAATGGTGTCCACAGTCATCAGTGGGGAGGTGGTGGGATGAGTTGGGGGACCGGACACTGCTCAACATGACCTGACCAAACAGCAACAGGGTGAGTAACTACCAGGGACTGGGGGGACGGGGGGAGATGGGCACAATGGCACACATGCACAATTAAGTATAACACAGTGCACACCCACAATGACTCTGGATCATGTCCCTGATCTCCTTGGCATACTGCAGCACACATAGAAACAGCAAGTGAACCCCGTCCACAATGTGACCAGAGGGGGCCCTTCACACACATCACTAATTTCACAACAAACCCATGCACATGTGCTGAAGCCTGCAAAGTTGCGGGTCCATGAGCCACACTGACAATGCAAGTGACATTGCATGACGATTAGCATGGCTGCAGTCCAATTGTCATGACATGGTGCACGCCATGACACTGAGGTGACTGAGTGTGGACCACATCTGTAAAGGAGCCGATTACACTCTGACACATCCACATGAACAAAGAACCCCTGCCGTCATACCCGTACGTCCATGTTGCTCATGTTGTGGGACTTGAGTCACAGGGTGCATGTTTGCATCAGGGTGGTTCATATCTGACCCCAATGGACACCCACAATGTCATATTTGACCCCAAATGACACCCTGTTGTCTTTTTTTGGACAACAATGACAGCCTTCATGTCATGTTTTTTTACACATGTGATATGCTGATGAGAGGAATTACGTACTACATTTGACAACCCTGAAATGGAATTTTGAATACGTGACACCCTAAACAGCCTCTCTGTACAGAGATGATATTCGTGAGATTGTTAGCACTTAATATTGCACTTACACTTGTCAGAGTGATGTGCTAATGCATAGGACTGACATGCACACATGGATTGTTAGTGTATGAATTTATTTGCACATGCTGCTCATGTGGTCATATTGTACTGTTCCAAGATTGCTAAGGACAGTCACAATGTGACGTGCTCATGCGAAGAACTTGTTAATAATTCTGTCCCTTCGGGAGATTCCTGCTGCAGTGTGGTGTGGTCCACCTGCCTCATCTTCCTCATCATCGTCCGGTGCATCTGGCACCTGGATCCTAGGGGCATTGGTGCGTACACATATGTTTTGCAATACACACCACGCAATGGTCATCTTGCACACTATCTCTGTCTTCCACCTCTGATGTCCAGGCACCTGAAACGTGACTTTTACACGCTTAATACGTGCTCAACAATGCCCCTGGTGCGTTTGTGGGCCACATTGCACTGCCTCTGGACTGGGTGTTCAGGGCTCAGAGGGGTGTCATCATCCACAGGCAGAGCACATATCCTTGATCACCTGTGAGAGGTAAAGGAGATTTGTGTAAATTGGTGGTTCTGCATGCGGTGTTGGCCGACTTACAAGTTTTGTGGTGTGTGATTTGTGTGACTTTGGGATTCATGTTTGCCATGTATTGCTTCTGGCAAATGTGCAGGATCAATGTGTATTACATAACCTCACACTTGCTCCTCCCTCCCCTGAGCCTATTTACTTGTGTGCACTGCGCAGTTGTATCACTTGCACTCCTACAGCACACCATTGTCATGCTTGTCTGTGCATGTCTGCAAGCCTGACAAAAACACTGGAATTTTGGCTGTAGAAGGGGAACGACCACATGATTATAGGCCTATTGTAAGAATAGGGTGGACACAGATGTTGAGGTCAGGCCGGGTTGAACTTGCGCTGCAATTGGGGCTAGGCCTTTGGCTTATGCTGTGGCAATGAAGATACACACACAAGAGTTGGCATGTATGAGGCACGACCCAGAGCGGTCTTGCGCTCCTTTATTTACCCATTTGGGCAAGCCTGCCTACTGGGTGCAAGCTACATTGCAACATTTTCGATTAAGGGCCGGGTGGTGCCGACACTAAAACAGAGACATACGCCATAGTTACTTTTGTGGCCAGCCTGGAACTGAACCATGCCCTTAGCCCAGAACTGAACCATGACCAGAGGCCACCCCTGAACCAGGCCCAGAGCCCCGGCCCATTTCTTGACACTCCTCACAAGCCTTCGCGTGGGCTGAAATTGCGGCGCTGGGATGTTGTGCACTTCGGAGTACGTTTCCGGACGTTTCACCCAGGCTTTCCAGTGGCCTGCCTGGGACAGGGGGGCCTCCTGACTGTGAAGGGCTCCAGTGGAGTTACGGTGACTTGTGGTGAGGTAGGACCACCTAAAGAGCTGAATGAGTGTGCAGCCTGCGATGATGCCGTGGCCTGGAGGCTGGACAGTGACTTGTGGTGCACCAAGGTAGACCCACCTGAAGAGCTGAGCTGGTGTGCAGCATGCAATGATGCAGTAGGCCTGGAGGTCCGAACTGGATTTGATTTGTGTGAGACCTGCTGTACCGCAGTGTAGGCCGAAGGGAGCAGTCAACACACACAGAACTCCATGGTGTAGCGCCGCGGGATGTGCTGGGGCCTGTTGCATGGAAGCCAGCGATTAGCTGAGGAGGCGGCCAAGCTCATGGCCCTCGGGCTTGAAGATTGCAATGGCACATGGTGGGCCCTCTTTGAGACACACCATTGGAGGGGATATATGATGTTACCACGCGTACTTTTAGCACGCATACCATTACCACGCATTTTTTACAACACAGGTTATTTTACAACGGAAACCTTTACAACGCAATACACTACAACGCAGATACTATTACAACGCATACCATTACAACGTAAGTATAGGTAAGTATATAATATCAATATATAATGTAAATAATAATTTTTGTATTATTTAATTTAATTATTTATTTAATTATTAAATAATTTTATTAATAAAATTAATTTTAATTTTATTCTTTGAAAACATATGTTAAAAATATCCCTGTACCCCTGTACCCCAAAACCCAAACCCAGCCCTAAAACCTAAAAATACCCCTGTACCTCGAAACCCAAACCCAGCCCAAAACCTAAAAATATCCCTGTACCCCAAAACCCAAACCAGCCCTAAAACCTAAAAATACCCCTGTACCCCAAAACCCAAACCCAGCCCTAAAACCTAAAAATACCCCTGTACCCCAAAACCCAAACCCAGCCCTAAAACCTAAAAATACCCCTGTACCTCAAAACCCAAACCCAGCCCTAAAACCTAAAAATACCCCTGTACCCCAAAACCCAAACCCAGCCCTAAAACCTAAAAATACCCCTGTACCTCAAAACCCAAACCCAGCCCTAAAACCTAAAAATACCCCTGTACACCAAAACCCAAACCCAGCCCTAAAACTTAAAAATACCCCTGTACCCCAAAACCCAAACCCAGCCCTAAAACCTAAAAATACTCCTGTACCCCAAAACCCAAACCCAGCCCTAAAACCTAAAAATACCCCTGTACTCCAAAACCCAAACCCAGCCCTAAAACCTAAAAATACCCCTGTACCCCTAACCAAATACCACTAAAAAATGTTTTTAAAAAAAGATAAACTTACCTATAATTATACTTACATTGTAATGGTATGCGTTTTAATAGTATGTGCGTTGTAGTGTAATGCGTTGTAAAGGTAATCGTTGTAAAATGACCTGCGTTGTAAAAGTATGCGTGGTAATGGTATGCGTGGTAAAAAAATCTGAGGTAACAGTTACATACCCATTGGAGGCAGGTGATCAGTGAAGTCTGGGTATGCAGGGGAGGGCAATCACTGATGGACACCGGACGGGTCTGGGGACCAGTGGGCTGGGGTGCACAGGCGCACAGGATCGCGCAGGCACCACAGGTCAAGGCGGCTACCTCGTGGCAGGGTGAGGGGCGTTGCCCTGGCAGACACAGCCCTGCAGCCGATGACTAGATGTGCGTTGGGTAGTGTGTGACGTAGCCACCTCATAGCCTGTGTTAATTTGGCTGTTGATGGTGGTCAGCCACGTGTGTGTAGGCCTATAGTCAGGATATGGCAGACACAGGGACACATGCAGTAGTTACTTTGGTGGCCATCCTGGAAGTGAACCACGCCCAGAGCCCCAGGCTATTTATTCACACTCCTACACTGGACTGGCATATGCCGGCCCAGGCAACTACGCTTACGCTTATGAGGGCGCGACATAGCTACATGTCCAAGGTCTTCCCCACTGCCTGAGGTAACATGGTTGCATCCACAGACTGTCCAGCATATCACCGCTACACTTGGCATTGTGTTTCCTGTGTCCATTGCCTCCTTTGTGCATTCTTGGTTCCCACCTCTCCCCACATTCTGCAATTGTTTGGCTGAGGGGCTATGCCTTGGTGGATGGTTTGTCTAAATGTCTTTGTGTCTGGTAGGTGGCCATGTTGGTTGGCATGGTGTATGTGATTTTGTTATGTGGGCATTCCCACAGTTGTGAGTTGTATGATTGTGGAAATGAGGTGTGTGATGTGTTCCATTGGTACTTACTAATGAGCAGTGCATTTCCATAGGTGCGATCCTGAAAGCGCTGGTTGATGATGGACTGTCGGAATATGTAGGGATCATGCACATTGTCTGGGAAGTTGGCAATGACATTGGTGAAAAGTCCCCGGTGGTCCACTATTGCCTGCACATTGATGGAATGTGTGTGCTTTCTGTTGCGGCAATTGTGTGCAGTGTGAGCAGGAGGTACAAGTAGGGCATGTGTGCAGTCTATTGCCCCCAACACGTGCGGGAAGCCAGCTATGGCGCAGAAACCTTGCTTGGTCTCCTGCTGTTCCTGCGCAGTGTGGGGGAAGTGAAGGTGCTGGGGTATCAAGCTGATGATGGCATCCAAGACAGTTGTGAGGAACTTTGATAGGGTTGGCTGTGAGACTCCTCCGACTCTGGAGGTTGTTGGTTGTAAGGTACCAGATGCCAACAAGTGCAGCACAGCCAGCAGCTTTGTCTGCAGAGGGATGTTGGTTGTCCGCTGTGTTGGTACTGTCAGCTTGTGGGCAATGTGGGTCAGGATGTGAAGGATGGTTGTCCTTTTGATCCTGTAGTGGGCAATGACATCCTCTGGTGATGTCTTTTTCTATGGTGCCTCAGTGGTAGTCCGGTGACGGTGGTCCTAGTGGTGGGGGCGGTCCTCTGGGTGGTGGTGGCGAGTGTTTTGGCCCTCTTGGGTCTCCGAGATGCATGATTAGTAGCTCCATGGAATCTGTTGGTCTTCAGGTGTGGCTCTGGGCTGGGCTCCCTTTATACTGCAGGTTTTCGTCCTACTTAAAACCAGAAAAAAGCAGGCCTTTCGTCCTACTTAAAGGCAGAAAAAAGCAGGCCGTAAGTCCCTGCTGCTAACGTGCCTTATCGACTGTTTTTGGCCTGCATCGCCGATCTGGCTGGTCATTGAGAATATCGCGAAGTGGTGTTATTGTGAGTTTTTGGACGAGAACGCCTACTCTGCATATGATTAGCGTTAGTTGTCGCTGTTAGCGCAGGCTTGTGAATAGAGTGATACATCTATTGCCACTTCGTGGTGGAAAAGTGCCGCTAAATCGGCAATGAGTCCTTGAGAATATGCCCCAATGATTTCTCATTAGATTGAGGGCTTTGTCCGTTAACAGATGAAGATACCTTCATATCGCTCAAAATATGTAATGAGAGATATGTTATTAAAACTACTAAAATTGTATTTGTATTGTGTCCTTTTATGATTTTAACAAAAATCGAATAAAGAGTATTTTGACTGACTGATATGTTACTATTATGTGTAATTTAATGCCTGAAAAATTACAATTTCTTTACCATAATCTACATTGTTTTAAAACGCAAGACTTAACAAACTATGCATTAGAAACTAGTAGAGCTGGAGTTGCAGTTGTTAAAAACATTATGAATACTGCTCTTTGAAAAACACTTTTACGATATTGCAGCACACAAGAAAACAGATCATATGCACATAATACTTACAGCTACAACAGGGTGAACTGCTCAAAACATTCATGGGTAAACGTGACATTGTTTCAGTTCCGTTCAAATCACTGTATTTCGGCAACCATGGCTATAAAAGTATAAACAATATAAGATACATACAATTGATATATAATTCTGAACAAAATCACCAATAGAATGATTTCAGAAATAAAATTACATACATTTTTACAAACATTAAGTAAAAAGAGAAGAATACTTTAGTTCATAATTAAATTCATGGCTTATCTACAAAAGGTGTAAGAATATACCTATTATTTAAAAAAGGAAGTACCACTGTATCGAACTAATAGCAGGTTGACTAAAAAAGGGCACGATAACAATACACTTAAATATAGGCAAATGACCAAGGGCCAGATGTATCAAGATACACTTTTGCAATTCTCAAATAGCAATTTTTAAGGAATCGCTATTTGAGAATTGCAAAATGGTATGTATGTAGAAATTCGCTATTTTTAAGTGATTTTCTAAAATTCCTTAATTGCGATTAGCAAATTGCTAATCGCAATTAAGGAATAATATCCCATTCATTTCTATGGGCCAGGAGGCCCATAAGAATGAATGTGAAATTATTCTCAATTTGCGATTCGCAATTTGCTAATCGCAAATTGAGAATAATTTCAAGGTCGCAAGGGGGTCGAAAGGACACCCTGTTCCACCCCTGAAATAAGCATGGGTGCACATGTGGTGCACATACATGCCCTAAGGGCATGTATGTGCATCACATGACACTTTGAAAAATGCAAAAATTAGCATTTTTCAAGAAATTTGCAAATTACCACCAACTTGAAGTTGGTGGTAATTTGCGATTCCTTAGGGACAATTAGCATTTTTTTTGCATCATACATTGCATTTAAGGAATCGCAAATATTGTGATTCCTTACATGCAACCGCAAAATAAGGAATCGCAAATTTGAGATTCCTTATTTTGCACTGAAATTTGCTACATACATACCATTTTGCTTCATACATCTGGCCCATAGTAGCGTAAAGCTTTACTGCAGAGTACCCACCTGGGAATCCCAAAATCTTAGAAATAGAGATAACTTGTACTGGGCGGGGATTCAACCTAAGGATGCGTAGAGCTTCCTGATGGGTGTGTATTCCCAATAGCCTGCATACTGATGTGAACTAGATATGACGAGGTGATATATAGCCCGGGCAGGCAAACAATACATGAATTTGAAAACAAGTTCCTGCTACCGACAGGGCCTGCTGATGAAAAGAGAGAGAGGTATCAAATCGTACTCCTATAATTTTGGCAGTGTCCACAGTATTGGGGTATGGAGCTGCATCTGTTGGTCACCACATTTTGGGTGAAAAGATATAACATTTTCCCAGCAGCAGAATCTCTGTATTTTGGCAGTTACATTTAAGGTGGTGGGTCTTCATCCATTCGAAGACAGCCAAGAGACATTGTTGAAAATTTCCTTTAGCTGCTGTGGATTCTTTATCCAGGGTAAGGATGAGCTGTGCATCCTCAGCATAGGACACAGTCTCAATGTCAAAAGATGATACTAGATCTAGCAGGGGCACCATAAATATGTAAATGCAAACAAGTCATAAATACATAACTACAAAACAATAATTGATCACATTTTTGGGATGTCCTTGTCTATCTTAGTAGTGTAAGACACGCTTCTTCAGACTGGATTACACTGGCACCACCTTTGTCAAGACAAGGATTAGTGAACTTCACACCAAAATCTGCTGTCAAAGATCCTCAACCAAACTAGCCAAACATTATATTAATAAAGGGCACAGTGACACAATCTCTACTGGGCAGTAATTGACAACATATCAAACAGTAATGATATGCCTCAAACCCTTCTTGAGCAAGAACAATGGTTGATTATACTGGCCTGGTATCACAAACATGGCCTAACCAGCTTAATTCCACACTCTAAGAATGTTAGGGCTCCTATTTTAAACTCCTAATTTAACTGTAATTGGATAACCAATTCTGTTGAGGCCTGATTATGGTATTTCTTGTGTTAATACAAACAACCAAAAACGTATTTTAAGAATAATACAAGGCAAGTCAAGCAAGCTTTATTCGTCAATTGTCATTCATAAAAGCACAATACAAACATTAATTGTTAAGATTCATTCTCAGATTTTAAAAATATATCTAAAACATTACACAGTAAAAATTTCATAACATAAAAATGCAGATGCAGTAATTTCATAATAAATATAGTACAAAAGCAGAATAAAAGAAAAAATATGTCTGGCCCGATCAACCACTAATCATTTGGCTCCTTAGAGGCCAAGGCCTTCCAAGAAACTTTGCCACTGATATGTAGACAAAGGGAATCATACTCGTGCGAATAATTCTAACATTCTAACTGCTAACATACCACTCCTAGTACCAAGAATCTTGCACATGGGTCGCAGCCATACCCTGCGCGGGGAAGAGTATGCTGGACATCCAAATAGTATCTGAGTAACTGTCTCCAAGGTTGCAGGGCAACAAGGACAAGGACAAGTGGCCGTTCCACCTTGGGACCACCTCAATGTGAATGCTCTAACAGCCAGCAGGCAAGCTTCCAATTCTGAGCTGAAAATAGAGCGTTCTATCAAGTGGCTTTGTTATGTTGTACCAATAGGCTTCAAGGCCAATTACATCTTTAAATTCTAAAAAAATACCTGTAAGTGAGAGTGGGGCACTTAACTGCAATTATCTCCCAATATTTGTCCTTGAGGACCCTTTTAGATGGGAAACTAGCATTAAGAGGATCCTCCCAGAGTGCTTGCATTCCTAGTTCTCCTAGAAGGGCCCTTATGCCAGATAACCATTTGATTTTATGAAAAGTGTCACACTTCATAATATCCATAAGTCCTTTGGCGTATACTCTTAGTTCTGGGGTTGTCCACAGGCGCCTCCAGTATAATACCGGACGCAAATTAGCAATCAAATTCATTTGTCTCATTCCTAGATCATAAAAAGAGGGGACAAATGGGAGTACTCTGGGCTAAATGAATAAGGTTGTGCAGGAACTTATTCTCAGATACAGACATTTTTGCTAGGTTCTCAAATCAAAGATCTCCACACCATAAAGGGCTAAACTAACCACCTTCGCATCATAGACACGAAGGTCTGGGGTAATTGGCTTGGTAAATGATTTAACATGCTCAGAACACAAAGCTCCAGCCAATTGGCGATGTTTGAGCGTTGCCAGCTCTGTCTGCTGGTTCCAGGGCAAATCGTGTTGGATATTTACACCCAGGTAACTAAATGCTGTCACTTGCTCAAGCAGTAAGTTATTCATAAAAAGTTTTCCCTTAAATGTTTTGTGCCGGTTAAAAGTCATACATTTAGATTTTAGCACATTTACTTCTAGACCTCGAGTGGTACAGAATTCTTCAAAAATGGCTAGTGCTTTCTGCAATCCACTTGGGGTCTTTGATATAATTAGGGTATCATCTGCGAACATTAAAATAGGTACTTTCGCACCAGCTAAAACTGGGGCATCAATGCTTGCTGCGATCATCAGATTGACCACGTCATTGTTATATAGAGAAAACAAAGTGGGAGCTAGGACGCAGTCCTGACGTACCCCTCTCTCTATTGGGAACTGGCCAGTAACATTACCAGGGGAGCCCCATCTAATCTGTTCATAGTTTTGCTCGTGGAGTCTCATGATCAATGTTAAAAGGGCACCAGTCATACCCAGATCTTGCAAGACTAACAAGGATGTAGAGCGTGGAACAAGGTTGAAGGCTGCCCTTAGATCAATAAAGGCGGCGTATAAACTACCCTTGTCTATTTGCACTACCTTCCAGTGCAACATTGCAAAATGTAGCACTTGATCGATGGTACTGGTACAAGCTCTAAATCCTGCCTGAAGATGTGATAGAATGTTCTGCTTTAGCTCCCAATCCTGGACTTTATTTAGAATCATTCTACCTAAAAGCTTTTGGATTGAGTCTATCAGACTGATCGGGCGGTAATTACCAGGGAGTGACGTATCCTCCTTCTTGTACAGTGGTACAATTTCCACACCGTTTCATGAATCCAGGATGGGCGCATCTTTGGCTACTGCATTTGCTACAAGAAGTATATACCTACCCCAAGAATTTTTATTGTGCAAAAAAGTGTCTACTGGGACACAGTCTATACCTGAATAATACATTAGTACCATCCTATACCAAAAACATGTATAACCTCCAGTAGCATGTACTAGGAGCATCCCTCTGTGCAGTAATATGTATCTAGATCCAAGCTCAGTCTATAAATCACAGATATGAAAAACATCTTTTTTGGCAGCATTAACTTCTGTTAATGGTGAATAAAGATCGCTGCTAATAACATTTGCTCCTTTAAACTACTTTTGTTCGCCTGTAAACTGGACAATCACACCTCTGATCCTGATATACTAACAATAGTGGTAGTACACTTCCCATGAATGCTTAGGTTACGTACTGACTGTGATGACTGCAAAACATCACTGTGCCTCTGAGTCCCTGCCTTCCCAAATCACAATCTTTCCATGTTACAGGAGATGGAAGACAGAAGTAGAAAGGGGCAAAGTTGTGCCTTCGGGCGACATGGCACCCAAGACAATGTAGGTAGCCTCAGTTCAGCAGTGTCCTAGCTATTTATGGCTTGACCTACTTTGCTTGCTAGCCATTTATATCGGTCATTATTCTATCTATGTTGTGGCTGTGCATTATATGGCTGTTCTTCAACCATGCAATTACAACGCCTACGATTATCGACTACAGGAGCATGTTCCTGCCTTCTCCATGTTGCTTTAAGAGATTTCCAAATAGGGTATGTGCTTCTGACACTTTTTCACATATATGTTTGTATGATGATCCCAACCATGTTTTTAGATGCGTTTATTTTCTTTTTCCAAAACAGGAATCAAGATACATTTGATTCTCTGTATTGTGTGAGTAGGCCATATACCCTTGATATCATTGTTGCATGTTGTCTGCCCCTTCTTTATATAGAGAAGTAGACAAAAAATAGATCACAGGACACAGTGTTTCTCCTGATGTAAGCCCAGGACCCCAAGTGACCATCATTTTGAGGGCTGAGACATGTTGACAGACTAGTAGGTTAATGGGGCCATTATACCTCCATCTTACCCTCATATTGGTTTTTGATCATACCTGAAGAGCAACAAAGTGATACAATGGTTGTCAAGGATATTTTTATTATCCTAAGTCCCCAGCTTTAATCATATCTCAAGTTCACAGTGGAATACTGTCTAGCCCATCCTGGATTTTACAAATTAGGATAAAACCCAATGATGACGAAGCATGCCACTAATAGAGTGAGGGTCCAACTAAATAAACAACTCATTTCTCCAGAGAGCAGGGTGTCACTCATGAAAACATCAGTCTGTTAAAATATTTCTGGGAACAGGATACCCGTTAGTTTTCAAGTATGGACATACTTGAACATTCTCACTACCCATAAATGGAGTTGCCATTCCTAAAATGGAATACCCTCTATAATATTACTGAAGCATATTAGCATCTAACGATATGGGAGTATCTACTATGCTATGCAAAATTTTCAGGATTGCGATCTTGTTTCCAAAGGTATGTATTGAGCACTGAATACTTAACTCTTTTTTCCCCCTTATGTCCCCAATAATATTCAACATTCATGTTCTGTAGCCATCTGCATTCAAATATCAACGTTGTAAAGAGGCAAGTTAATTTGGATGGGTGATGTTATTTATACAATGGAAACCCCATTAGGATAGTGTGATTGGAAGTCAGTATAACTACAATTAGAATATTTGGGATTGATGAAATCTTGAAGGTGAAAATAAAGTGCACAGTATAGAGTTCCTACTAAGCAATTAAATAGAAAGGCATTGAAAAAAAATGAACAGACTTCAAACTCATCCATGGATCCATTATAATGAATGTGATGTTTGCTTTCTTAATCTCTTAAATAATTTAGATTTTAGTCAACTGTTTAATTTAAACATTTTTCATAGTACTAAATCATGGAAACCAGTCAAGACAATGCTCTTATTGGTTTCATGTCTTCCTCTGAAGTGTCCTTATTGCTGTTTCTGGGGCTCCTGTAAACATCTGGGGTTTGGAATTAGAAGACATTGAAAAGGGGTGATTACCAAGGGAATCAACAGTTCCTGGTCTGATTTACCCACTAATTTGAAGTATTTTCTTCAGTTGTCAATCAACAATTTTGAAACGAGAAATGCACAGAAATTCAGTGGACCTCATAATTCTTTATGGGGCGAGTGATAGGATTATCTGCCCTATTGCAAATATCAGGCCATGCGTAAAATGGGAATTCACAAGGGAAGTCTAAAACATAAACATTATTGCCCATTACTTGGAGATAATACTAAACAAGACATTTCTTTTTGAGGAAAAATTCTGCTGAACCATTTACTTCTCGAAGCAACTGTGGGAGTGAAGAAGCCTCTGCTTTTTACTACAGTCTCTTCAGCCTGAAAAGAGATATTACACCTTGAAGAAGATTGGCACTAGGAATGTTGTGTGTTATGAGACTCTATGGTACTGCTGGAGTGGGATTTCGCTACAAAAATCCTGCTCGATTGAACATCCCTACAATACGTACTAACAGTAAGTAGTGTCTAAACAACTAAAGTGCACATTAACACTACACGCGGGAATCTTACTCTGCAAATATGCACCAACTAATCAGAATTATTGTGTAAATAACCATAAATGTAATATTCTTGTGTTTAGAATGGATTAAAGGGTTTTGCATGGCAAGCTGCATGTGCAATTCATAAAATGCATGGTGTGTGATACTTTACACTCACAAATAACGCTGTTTTCTGCTTAAGCTATGCTAGGCTGACACATTAATGAGGAATTAGAGTTAAATTGGGGGTAAACAGAGAGACATGTATTATCATTTCACATTCTAAATGTCTATTTCCTGTTTTTCTTGTGGTAAACAAGTCCTCCATGTTCATAAGTTGACCAAACAAGAGGGAGGGTGGATTTGTGTGTGAACAAGGATCATGTGCCACGTAATTGAAATGCTGTGCTAAGCTGAAAGAGCCTGACCTGGTGAAGGACTAAGATGTTGACTGCCAGCCAAGCCAGTGTCACATTGAGAAATGGAACCAGTAGTCATAGAATTTAATACATTGATTTACAATTTTGTAACATATGAACTCATGAGAGAAAGGATGGGAAAATTATTTTGAACAATTGTATAGTTGAAAGAAGAATGATTTCATGATGGGGTGACATCCCACCCCTAGAAACTAACCAATCACTTACTTAGAAAATGTGAAGATTGCACCTATTGTAGGATGGACATGTTATTTTAAAGTATAATAATAGGTGCTTTGGGGGTCTGGTTTAGGTAAAGCCATCAGGAGAGAGATCGTGTAGATTGAGGTGTCCAAGAAAGGGATGCAATGCTGTTCGTCGGTTTACTGAGAGGCCGTGTGTTCCTGTCCTGTCCCTGTCCTGATTTCCAGAATCTTTTATCCATGACTCTTAGTTCAGGGGTCCCACAATACTGCCTAGAACAGCGTGGTGGTTTCCCCTTCACAGATCCATTGGGTTTGAATTTATCATTGCAGAAATATATTTGTCACATTTATATTTTCTTCTGTGCTTTTGTCTTTTCCTCTTTCCCTACGAAATTGATAGTTAATGTCAAATAATTTTATTTTTGCATCTAATGTCTCTTCATCTATCCACTCTTTGAAACGATATTTGAGATGTTATTTCTGTTATTGCTGTGATTAGTGTGTTACTCTCTCATGAGATTTCCAGTTTTTGAGTTTATAGCATTTGCTTTGAGCATTTATAATTACTAGATAAAATTACTGAAATTTATCAAGAGTCTGTGGTTCTTTTTGTCAAATTATTGATTGTTAATGTTCTTAGAATTTCCATTACCATCAACTCTTCAGCTAGGTGGTTCATCGACCAAGTAGATTAAACGTCGATTACATATGTTAAATATAGATAAAATACAAGATGTTTAAATATACATTTTAGCAGTAAGGAAGGTGGGAGAAAGATACATAAACTTGACCGTGGCGCATCAGGGATTTGCGTGAATGTGTATGGGCCAAACTAGTGTGAAGATATTGAGCATTTATCCCTGATCAATTTATTGGGTTTGCACTGAATCAGTTTCTTGGCAGCAGAGGATGGTTTAATTACTGATTGGATTGGTAATTGTTATTGAATATTGATTATATGTTTTAACATGAAGAGCTAGAGTCTTGTTCTATGTTGACTAGAAGTACAGGTACAGAGTTACTGAGGAATCCTGGGAAGGAATTTGCCTGAAGGAGGCAGAAGTAGAGTGTGGTCAAGAAATCACACTGAAGAAGTAGTTTGTCTGTTGTAATAATACTGAAAAGCTACATAGGGCTGTCAGTGTTATATCTAGTGAAACTTTGTGTGTATGTTAATTGTCAGAAATAGTGAAGGGTCAACTATTGAAACTCTGGAAATATTTCCAAGAGGAGTAATAGGACACCCTGTTAATGCCAAAAAAGTCCTCTTGTGAAACCTCGGTTTTATCCCTAGAGGAGTAACAGGCATCCCTGGAGCTTGTTAGAGAAGTGAGATACCGCTGGTTGTTAATATTGCTTGCAGAGTAAGGTTTTCTTGAAAAGAGTAAAAACTATCTCTTTATTTAGAGGAGCAGACAAGGTAGCATTGTATTTTTTTTTATAGCATTTTGATAAAAAAAACTCAGAAAATTGTTGGAAATTCTTTCCTTGTAAAGGAGGGGTCAGTTGAAGGAGTAATACTGATGTCAAAAATTGCTGCGCTGGTATTGGACAAAGCAGCGGGCGTGTATCAAGAGCAGATTGTAAAGGGAGTGTCAGTAGAAGGAGTAGAAACTAACATCACAAAGTGTCGCACTGGCATTGGTTAGATAGCAGGTGAGAATATAGACCGGAATGGTTGGTTGATGTGAGTTACTTTGATATTGGTTAAGACAGTGGTGACGTAGTGAGCTGTAATTGGTGGGTTGGTGTGAGTCGCCCTGGTATAGGATAGAAATTAGAAAATAGGGAAAGGAGAATTACGGTGAAGTTTTTGTAGGTTCTTTTGTTGAAATACTAGTAAAGAGTTCAATAATGGTTTGGCTAAAGGTAATAAAGAGTTTATTTAAGAAAGACAAACCAGTTGTGATGAGAGAGGGAATTCCGATTCCTTCCCCAAAAACGCCTGTCTCCTATATAATGATGGAGTGAGGGTACCATACGTGTGTTTGGTTACAGAACTGGAGAAAACATACAAATAATGATGGAATGTTAGCTTTCCCTGAGTTTGGTACATTCAATGTAAGGATTTTGCAAAATTTGAGAGAAAAGATGAACCCATTGGAGCCAAATCCTGGACTTACATAGTATGAAGGATTGGTAGAATGGGAAAAAGAAGCCTTTGAGCGAGAGAAGGATAGAGGTGGTAGAAGACAGAGAGGGTTTTTTCTCAAGATATTCATTTGATAGGTGAGAAGATCAAATGGAAAGATGGAGAAGAGCGATAGTGACGGAGGGTCCTTATTCAGTTTTTAATAGAAGGGAGTCAAGCAAGGAGAAGAAGAAAAATATAGAAACGCCCAGAGAAGGTTTGGATGAATTGAATGATGAATTATTAGAAGAAATTGTAATGAAAAGGCCTCCACCATATGAAGAAAATTCAGGGGAGGTGACTCCAAGTGCCCCGCAAATAGTAAATATAACTCCATCAACTGCTCAAGTCACTGAAATAGCTAGAATAATAAGAGAAAATGAAGTAATTTTGTTGAATAAAAATAGATTGGAACAAGTGCAGAAATTAAATCAATTATACTTGAATGTAGAAGCTTGGACAGTACCAGTAACCATTGGTCCTGTGGTTCCACTGTTTGGAGAAAATTCGACATTCCAAAAGGGATCGACCTTGGCAGTCCCAAGAAGTAGTGTAAGGAGTGAAATAGCTTCAGTAGAAAATGATAGTAGACAAGATAGCCAAAATACCACACTGTTAGACCTACCAGTGAGTGATTTATTGACAGACACCCCAAAGAGTAGTATCCAATTAGACCTGAGAAAATAGGGACAAATACCACTCCAGTAGCAGGGAAATCGACAGGTCCCTCTCCAAAGGAATTAAATATTTGGATAAAAGAAATGACCAAGCCAAAAGCCCAGCCTAAGAGTATAAATGTGAGTCAATTGATAGTAGATTTAGAAGAAATGATTTTTGGAACAATAAGTCCAGAAATACTAGGGACTTATAGTGAAGAAGAGCTACTGTTTTGTGTAAAAGTATTCCTTGGAAAGCTAAGAATTTTCATGAGAAATTATCTGAAGTGGCTAGCGAATTTGGTGTGGACATAGAAAAATCTAAAGTATTGCAGAAATCGTATAGAATGGCTTTTAGTGAAAAGGATTTAGAGAGTTTGAATGTGTCAGGAAAAAGGTTACAGATAAAAGAATTAATGACTATTTTGAAGAGATAGGGAACTATAGAATGTTGGAGGAGTAAATGGATGAAAAAGAAAGAAGAAACAGCTGATAAGGGAACTTCCATGTTTCCATTAAAAGAAAACAAGCAAGTAGAAAGAGCATGTCCTATGAGAGAGGTTCCAGGTGGTGGATATGTACATGTACCTTGGTCTCGACAGGATATATTGTTATTCACCAATGATTTTCCCAGATTGTGAGAGAGACCTATTGAATGGTATAAAGAAGTGGACAGATTTGTAAATGTTTAAAGGGTGTTGTTGAAAGATTTAGATGGTCTTTTTGAAATAGTAGTTCCGGCTGATTTGTGGACAGAGTGTAAAATTACTGTTGACTGGCCAAAAGATGAATATCCCAGGGATGCAAAAAAAGGTGCACCATCTGAAGAGGTGATGACAAAATATCATCAGGTCATTATTTCCTTGAAAGGGAAAATTCCCCCTAAGGAAACAGATTAGGTTAAGATTGATAGAACAACCCAGGAACACAAAGAATAAGTGCATGCTTATTACGAGAGAGTGCTACAGGTGTTTAAGCAGTATAGTGGGTTTGAGAATATTGGAGATAAAGATATGGGACATTTTATGTATCAATTTGAATATGGATTGGATTCTGAGATTAGTGCAATGATACAGCAGCATATGCTCTGTTGGAAGAGCAAATTAATAGATGAAATACTGAGGTATGCAAAGTACTGTAGTGATGACATTGATTCAAGGCTTAAAAACTGAAAGGAGAAAATGATGTGGGCTCAAGTGAAGATTGCATAACAGCAACAAGAAAATAGTAATATGCAACAAGGTCAGAATCTGGTTGATCAGGTAAACAGTGGAGGAAAGGGAAAATTTCAAATGAGTACGGAAGATGCTAAAAATAAGTTCCCTTGTGATGCGTGCGTAAAGATTGGATATTGGAAGAATGAGTGTAGATCTGGTCAAAAGGGTAATGAAGTAAATCAAAATGTAAATCCACAGATGCAAAATGAGGTGGTGGGAAATCAACAACAGCAGCAGCAGATGGTATTTACTCCACAGTTACAGGTGCCATAGCCTCTTATACCCCGTAATTTGAATGCTCGTATGCAGATGTACAGTGCAAGTTCAAGATTCCACAGAGAAGAGCAGTTTGGTAAGAATCCACTAGTTTCGCAGTATTTGGGGCGATGCAGTGAGAGTAATTCGTATCCATCTCAATGACAGTGCCTGAGGGAGGAGGAAGAGTGCGTACTTGGTGCATCTTTAGTGGTAGATCAGCCCAGGTCCATTTATTGATTGAAAAGTAGAATGTCAGGGGATGATAAAGCTGTAAGCCATGTTTCAACCAGGAACAATACCTCTGGTTTCTGGTCCACTAAGAAATCTTTTATTTCCAATTTATGTTTAGGGAGTGAACAGCAGTGAAGCAGGTAGAACTGTGCAGAGCTGGAGAGGCAAGGAGGAGAGTAGATGTTATCAGTTAACGTTGTGGGACACACTTGGGTTGTGAATACAAAACCATACCTACTGCAGCTCTTATCAGCCTCAGAAAAGTCGATGGAGTGGTTACAGCGTTTAACAGTATTAGGAGACAATTGGAGAAGTTCTTCCATCGTATAATGCATATACCCTGGTTGCAAACCCACAGGGGGACTGACCCCTGGTGCCATACACTGCGGCTAAAAAGCTGGTCTCTCAGAGTGAATGGCTGATGTAACAAAAAGAAAGGGAGGGCAACCAAAAGCAACCTGAGCTCCGGAGCTGTCCACCAGCCTGTTAGTCTACCCTCCCAGGTGAAGGAAAATAACTGTCAAATAATTAAAACAAATAAGCCAAAGATAAAGAGAATAAGAGAAACCATAAAACGATTAAAAACCGGGGGGCCTTGGACCTAAAATGGTCGCTGACCAGGAGGGGAGCCAGGCACCTCCTAGTGCCTAATGCGCTTACAAGGAACACAAACACGCATTCTAGCCTTGGAATAAGAAAACTGAGACAATAGCATTGTGTCTCCTTCTCCAGGTTTTTGATTTTTTCTCAGCTCAAGCAGGACCTAGAGGTCACTCAAATGTTGACAGTGTTTCAATCTGCTCTATATTCCACCTTTGAAAGTGCTGCGCCTTTGAGGTTCCCGGTCAAAACTATGCAATGACTGCTTGTTCCTTGGTACACCTCAGAGCTTAAAGCTGGAAAAGTTGTATGCAAAAAGTTGGAGAGACACTAGCACCAGAGCCATGGCTCAATTAACAAAGCTGAATTGAAGGCAGCTCTCACTACATATCATCGAAATATCAAAAAGGTGTGAAAACAGTAAATCAGTGAACAAATTGAGCTAGTGGGCAACTCCACAAACCTCTTAAGGGATCCATCCATCCTCCTGCCTGCACATTGCCACATTTAGGATTGCAGGAACTATATGACTCGCAGATTATTTTGAGACGGTCAACCTAATCTATCAAGCATTTCCTACTACTCCACCTCAATTCAGTGCAAAGTTTATTGACCGCCTTTTCCCTAAGTCAATAGACTATACGCTGGACAGTTTCCAACCCTTTACCTTGGAGTAAATTCAGCAAGTGCTTGGAAGAGCCAAATCTGGATCTCCAACGGAACCGTGTCCGCCCAGGATTATAGTTCTATTGGCCATTCAGCTCTCCTCTGCTGTAAATCTGCTATTCAGTATTTCTATAGAATCAGGTACAATTCCTCCAGCATGGATATCTTTTTTTTTTTTTTTTTTAATTTTTTATTCAGGCATAATAAGTAGGACATCATTACAACAGTACATCAAATCAAATTTAACTCAAATAATACAATATTATAGATAATTGAATTACAGGGTTTGTGATCAAAAAAGATAAAGAATCAACATATATAACATTTTAAATAGTTATAAATTATACAGCAAAATAAACACATTCTAAACCAATTATAAACATGGTCAAAAAATCACCCAATACCACCAGGGACGATGCTATTTTTCCACTCAGTTATTGGACACCACAACGCATCTTCTCGTAATTTGGATTGTATCCCTCTTGTTTTAAATATTGCAGATTCATATCTATAAGCTGCCAAAAGGCGTGCTAGCCACATCTGAAAACTTGGAGGCTCTGCATCTTTCCATCTCGCAGATAGAAGTATCCTGAAGACCGCCATACCAATAAAAACTAATCTTTCTTCATCTTTTTCCAGATTTAAAGTAAGATCATAACCAAAAATAAAGAGGGTTTCTGATTCTGGTATTATATGTCCAAAGATTTCCTCCCAAAAAGAATTTATCATGGTTTTTAATAATGTCAAACTAGGACAAGTGTAGAACATATGAGTAAGAGTTGCCGGCCCTTGACTACATCTTGGGCATAAATCATTCTCTCGTTTACCCCATGTGAATAGTTTAGCAGGAGTAAAGTAAAGGTCAAAGATAGTTTTGTACAATTGTGCCTTAAGATTGCTTGCCATCAATAACTTTTGACTCAAAATTAAGACCTGGTCTAAATCCACATTTGGGTTATTTAATTTTAAACACCACTTTTTTCCGTTTTATCAAGATCGTCTTTCTTCATGCTTAAAAGAGTGTTATATAGAGTTCCAATTCTACTATTTGTCCTAAAAATTACGTCCATTATTTCATACTTTTGTAGGCAGATTAGTGATTCCTTAGCTTTTAGTATGGCAAATATTTGTGCAAACTTCAAAAAATCCCCATTTGGCAAATTATATTTAATTTTTAGATCTAGAAAAGTTGTGTCATAATCTTTTATTAGAAAATCGCCAATTGTCTTAATTCCTATCTTAGCCCAATGTTTTAAAAAGGCAACTGAATCCTGTATTTGAATAGAATTAGAGTAAAGAAGTGGTGTATAGCAATTAATTTTCTCAACTTTACTATATTTAGCAATTTTACTCCAAATTTTCCAAGCATTAATCATAATTTCACCTTTAAAAGCTTTATAATTTCTTGTCTCAGTTTTACGCAGTAACAAGCCTTCTGCCTCTCGCCCAACTATAAGTTCATAGATTGACGGTATTTCAGCATGCTCCTCTATATTTCCTTCGCTATAACCTCTGATCAGTGGCAAAAGCTGTTTCAGTTGTGCTGCCCAATAATATAATTCCATATTAGGTATAGTAAGGCCGCCTTTCTCGATAGGTAGAGACAGTAGTTCAATAGATCTCCTAATTTTCCCATTCTGCCACACAAACTTAGATATAAGTGAGTTAATTGCTGCTAAAACCTCCTTTTTAATGGCTAGCGGTATTGCTCTAAATAAATATAGACACCTGGGTAGCGTATTCATTTTAACATAATTAACTCTCCCTATAATAGACAGATGAAGGCTGTTGACCCTTTTAAAATCGTTCTCAATTTTTTTCAATAATGGATCAAAATTAATTTGTGTGATTGTTTTAGTGTTTGCACAAAGTTCAACGCCTAGATAAGTAGCTTTTTCAATTCTTCGAGGATCAATGCAAACTGTGTCCGGTGTGCTTATTATAATCGTCTTTCCTTTATTAAGAGAGTACCCAGAGTAAGTCCCAAACTCCGAGGTAATTACCTCTATTTCATGAATAGCTTCTGTAGGATCAGGTGTGACTATCGCAATATCGTCAGCATATGCCAATATTTTCATTTCATACTGAAAACTAACAATCGGTTTAATAATAGGGCTCTCTAATAATTTCAAAATAAGAGGGTTGATATATAAAGCAAATAACAGGGGTGAGCATGGGCAACCTTGTCTAGTGCCTCTTGTTATATTAATAGATTCAGAGAACAATCCAGCAGCGAGGACTTTCGCTTTGGGGCGGTGATACATTGATTTTATTGAGTTAATAAATTTGGGGCCAAAATTATTACGTGCCATAACTTCCCATAGAAATTTCCAGGTGACACGGTCGAAAGCTTTCTCAGCATCCAGTAAAATCATAGACATTCGCTCCCCCCTAGCTGACATGACGTCAAACAAGGCAATTGCCCTACGGATGTGTTCAGTGGTTCCCTTTCCAGGGATGAAACCATGTTGCCATGGGGAGGCGAGCTGTTCTATGACCCCACTGAGCCTGAGTGCTAAAACTTTTGCATATAATTTGGAATCCGAATTAATAAGGGATATGGGGCGATATGATGTGAGAAGCTCTGGGGATTTCCCCTTTTTTGGAAAGACGACTATATTAGCTTCCTCCCAAGAAGTTGGAGGCACACCATTATATTGTATTCCAAGAAATAAATCATGTAGGATCGGCAGTAGCTGATGGCTAAGTATCTTAACCACTTGGATGCTAGGCGTTTTCCCCCTCCTGTGCTGGAAAATGCCATTTTAGTGGCACCATGACGAGCTCAGCTCGTCATCAGCACACGACACCCGTGGGTGATGACGAGCTGAGCTCGTCATCAGCATCGAAGGGGTTAAATAGCTCAATCGGTATTTTATCTGGGCCTGCTGCTTTGCCAGAGGCTAACAATGATAATGCGTTCCTGACTTCTGCAATTGTTATTTCTTTTTCAAGGTCCTCCCTTGTATCAGTGTCCAATGTTTCCATAGCCTCAGAGTTACTGAGAAAGTTATTTACAAAGGCTTCTATTTCTTTATCTGGTCTGTTCATATCCTCTGTATATAATTTCTGATAATAACCTTGAAACTGGGAATTGATTCCAGCTGCATGAGTAAATGTCTGTCCATTTTCTATTATAGTAGCTATGTCCCTTTTTGTAATTTTCTGGCGCGTGCTAAGTGCCAATTGTCTACCCACTTTCTCTCCGCTTTCATAAACTTGTTTCCTATGTGATTGGTATGTCTCAGCAGCTTTCTGACTGAGTTTAGAGTTTAATTCTGACTTTAGTATAGCTATCTGCATCGTCACCTGGGTTATATCTTGTCTTAGCCTGATTTTACTGATATGCTCTTCTTCGGCTTTAGCTAGAGCAGTTATTTTCACTCCAAATTCGTGTTTTTCCCCATTCCTAATTTTAGTTTGATACTTAATAGTTTCCCCTCTTAAAGCGGCTTTATAAGTATCCCAAACAATATTCCTTGAAGCACTAAAGCGATTCGTGTTGAAAAATTCTTCAGTCCAGGCTTTAATAAAATCAATATATTCTTGGTTGCATAGTAACTTCCTATCGAAAGACCATGTAGTTCTTTGACCATAATTAGTTTGATAATCAATTGATAGTAATAAGGGATTATGATCTGATAGGGTTTTCGGAAGTTTCTTTATTTGCGAAAAGGAAGTTAAGTCTTTAGATGTAAAAATGTAATCTATCCGTACATATTTTTGATGGGGGTGTGAATAATACGTGTAACCAGAGTCTGCAGGGTTATTTTGCATCCAAATATCAGTTAGCCCTAGACTACAAACTAAATTACTAATAGCCTGATAAACCTTTGGTTTCCGACCTATATATTTTAATCCAGTTACCTGCAATGGCAAGGATGGTATTAAGGAAACGTTCAAATCGCTGCAAAAAATTAATGGCCCTTGCCAAATGGCTAATTCTGTTTCCAGTTTTTCAAAAGTTATTGGATCATCCTGATTGGATCCATAAACAGTGCATATCGTAATTCCGTTAGCTAATTTGGCAATTGCCCATCTCCCATATGGATCTGATGCACAGCGTATTCCATGTCCATAATGCCTCTTGGCCAATATTGCAACCCCCCTTATATTTGTTGTTTGAGTTGAAGCTACTATCAGATTATATCCCCTCAGTTTTAATAATGCTCTTTTGCTCCATGGAATATGGGTTTCCTGTAGACATAAAATGTCTACGGGATATAGTTTTAATAATTCTTCAAGTCGTACTCTTTTGTCTCTAGTCAATAGTCCTCCTATATTCCAGGTTTGTATGTTAAGCTTACCCATTATTGATATGGTAGTTTTGTCGAGTAGTATTACTCAAATCATATTCCATATACATACCCTGCTTTATATTTTCCAAAATTAGCTCTACTCCTGTTATTATGCCTGATTTTTTTTCCCCTTTTTTCTCCCATTTTCCCCTTCCCTTCCCCCCTCCCTCTGCGTCATCCCTCCCTCTTGCCCACCCCTTCACCGCTTCCTCCCTTCTTGCTGAGGCTTCCAGACTCACCCAGAGTCTGTGTGATGAAGTTGCTGCACTTCTACTGAGCTACCAACATGACATAGAAGAGCAGAGAACAAAAAAGGAAAAAAGAAAAGAAAAGAAGCCACCCAACATACAATAAAAAGGACAAAGTATTCTTATCAGGATTCTACATCATATTCAAATATATCATATTATATCCTATTATTTCTCATAAAAGAGAAGAAAAAAGAAAAAAGCTCTTTGTATACAGTCTATATCATACATCCTTAGGTTGAACATTTACTACTTCCATATACTATATACTATCTCCATAAAGAGAAACATCTTTAATTCACCCATCTAAATATACCGTCAAGACACGAAGATGGAAACATTTCTCCCCATAAATTATTAAAGTGTTCTGGCCCAAATAAGTTAGATTCTATGACATTTCGTCTAGATATGCTTTCGCCTTTATCTCAGACTGAAAAAACTTAGTCTGACCACGGTGGACAATCTTGAGAGTCGCTGGATTGTTCAAATAGGCCTGAGCACCCTTCTCTTGAAATGATTTGATAAGCATTCGCAGCCTCCATCGTCTTTCGACGGTTGCATGACAAAAATCAGGTCTCACAAAGAAAGAAAAACCATTACAAGCTATCTTCCGGTCTGGTCTCGCTTTATCTGCTATCGCCTGTCTTAGTAAAAAATTACCAAAGTACACTAGAACAGCTCTTGGATATAGTCCCGGTTTCGGTGGTAGATTAAAAGGGAAGCGATGTACTCTTTGGATTTCAATTTCCCAATTCCAACTCTGTAGTTCAGGCATTGCTTCGCTAAAAATTTTAATAATAAAAGCTCGTATGTTCTCTCCCTCAACTTTCTCTGGAATTCCCAGGATGCGAAGATTATTGCGACGTTGCCTATTTTCGAATTCCCCGAGCTTCCACTTAATATCCACCAGTTCTGTTTCCTGTAATTTGATTTTCTCACAGTTCTCGGAAGAATCCTTCTCTGCTGCCATTACCCTTTGCTCCATCTCAGTTACCCGCTCTCCAATCCTTGTGCATGTCTTGGATAACTTCTTTACAACCCCCTGCATCTTACGCAAGGCTAAGCGGGATCTTTTGCTATCCTGGGCCGTCTCTTCTCTGTGAGCTGCTATAGCCTGGAGAATGGTCTCTAGTGCAGAGGGGGCTACTTCTGAGTCACCTGGGATATCTGCGGAAGAAGCCTTAGTATATACAAGTTGACTTGCTGTTACTTTCTTTAACATAGTTTTAGTATTATTTTTAGACTTAGTTTTCACAGTGTTGGATATCTGTCCCTCTTCATCATAACTCTCTTCTGAGGAGTATATATTTATTTCTGATCCCTCTTCAGACGATTCAAAGCTCTCAGACCATTCTCCTAAATTATCCGCTCCTACCTCTTCAGTGTCATCGGAAAAAGAGTAGAACTCCGTGAGGTCTTTTTCCCCCTCTTGCAGCTGTCCCGGTTGTGTAAGCAATTGCAAACTGTTATTCGGAACTGAATCATTGGTCTCTTTATTTGCTATAGTTTGATTGGAGATTGTGCGTTGGGATGATTTAGATGCGTTTGGTGCACTAGGTATCTCCTCCATAATAATAGTTGCTTTGCCTAGCGCTGGAGTTGTCACTATTACATTAGGTACATTAGGTACAATCTGATTATTATTCATAGGAAGAGGCTCCTCAGGCACAGAATTTATCTGTTCATTCTGCATTCCTAGAATATTGCCCCCAGGGCCCGAGAATGACATTGCCCGGTCAGCCCCAACCTGCTTTTCTTGATCCAGTATTATTACTTTAGGCTGATCCGTTGAGTTGGTTTTTAAAACCTCGTCATTTATAATGTTATTTATACTGGGAGTCTGCACATCCAGAGTGTCACTACTTGCAATGCTCTCGGGGTTTTCAGGGTTTTCAGGGTTTTCAGGGTTAATAAGGGTATTGGATGTTCCTTCCTCAGGATCAAAAATGGCATTCTGTTGCCCCTCAATTGTAAGATTCTGATCCCCATTCAATATTGGAGTAGATACAGTCTCGGTTTCAAGATCAGCTACTAATTGCAAATTATTCTGATTTGGGGTCTTTCTAAACATTAAGTCATGCACAGTTTTCCCTCCTACGCTGTTTATTCTTCTACGGGTCGCTAAGATTTCTTGTCTTGACGACCCCGAGGGAGAGCCAGTTGCAATTACTTGTTTTTTAGTTTTTGCCATCTTTACCTGTAGCTGATCTTCGTCTTCCATTAACCCTTCTCGCTGTTGTCTCTCTGCCTCTTTTCGCAACACCCTCGCCGCTTTTGCAATCCTAGCTCTGGTGGCTGCAGCTGAAGCACTTTTAGGCGACATCACTGTATCTTCTTCCCCTGGCGTCTTACTCTGCAAAACCTTCTCCAAACACCAAACAGAGCTGTCCTGAGATGAGCTGGCGTTTTGCCACGTTAGTTCTTGGAGCTGACTCGGCTTCCGTAGAGCTGCTGCTGCTGCTGTCTGTGGATACACTGTTTCCCTGGAAACGCCACCGCGTAATGGAGCCGGGCTCCGCCAAAGGGTGAGTGCGAGTGTATCGAGTATCATACAGCGTTTAAGAGTTTTTAACACATTATAGCAGTATCTCATTCTTAGTGTTGCCGAAGAAGCTAGCAACAGTATCCCACTTTGAACTGTGATTAGTCAATTGTAGCCTGTAATCGGCGTTTCTCTTTTTTTACGGCGCCCGGGGCTTTCCCGCTGAAGTTTTTGCAACTGTATCCGACTTTCAACTTGGTGTCAGTTACATTTCCATAAGCGGCGCTTTCCTCTCACGGCTCCCCTGCGCCCAAAGCTTTTCCCCGCTGAAAACAGTAACAGTGTATCACTCGCAGCTCACAGTTTCCTATTCAGATACATCCGTTACAATTCAACAGCGGCTTTCACGGGACTTTCATGGTGCATGGTGCAGAGGGCTTTTTCTGTTGTTAACCGGCAAGGATATCGATGTCTTTTCTTTTCTATTCCTCTTCTTCCTCTTCACCGTTTATCGTGAATTTTGGCCTCCTCCTTCCTCAATCCTTCTCTCTAAAGTCGTGCATAAATTCCATTACGCATATAGAATCCTTTGTGAAGCATTTTCACTAGATCTCATCGTCAGTATTGGAGCTCAGCAGAGTGCTGCAATCAGCCTAGCGTCTAGGCCGCCATCTTGCCCCCCGCTCCAATCCCCAGAAAACCCTCCAGCATGGATATCAGTGCAGATTATCCCAATTCAAAAATAGAACAATGTGGACCTGTTAACCCTTTCAAATTACAGACCAATTTCCCTCTCTTAGTTAAGCTACTAATAGGTTTAATCAGCAAACAGCAGACTAAGTATCTTGAAGCTAATAAGATCTTGGGCCCCTCACAATCTGGTTTCAGAACCAAGCATAGAACCAAATCTGTCTTGGTTGCCATAACTGATATCATCAGGTGTTCACTGGATTCAGACGTGATTGTGTTCTTAGACCTATCTGCTGCATTTGACACGGTGTCCCATGCCAAGTTACTCCAACGAGTACAAAAGATTGGAATTACGGGGTTGGCTCTAGCTTAGCTCCAGGACTTTTTGAAAGATAGAAGGCAATGTATCTTGCTGGGAACCTTTAAATCCAAACCCAGGATAGTTGATAAAGGAGTATTGCAGGGGTCCTGTTTGAGCCCCAAGTTATTTAACATTTACATGGCACCCCCGGACAAAGTTATTAGAACTTACAGGTTTGAGACCGTGTCCTACACGGATGACACTCAGCTGGTCGTTTCTTTCTAGGGAGAATTGACAAAGCGAAGACTCTTTTCATGGCTGTTATGAAGCTATTTGCTGGCTGGATGTTAAATAACTTCCTCAGGCTGAAAGTAGGTACAACTGAAATCATTCTGTTTGGGAAAGCCCAAGACCTGTGGTCTTCTGACAGGTGGCCTCCAGAATTAGGCAAGGCCCCTTCTGCCAGTAAGGTAGCAAAAAACCTCGGAGTTAAGGGGGACCAGTAACTCAACATGAGGGTGCAGGTTATAGCCACTACAGGCATCTGCTTTTCCACTCTGTGCCTACTAAATAAAGCCTTGCCATTTCTCCCACTGACAGCCAGAAAGACCTCTCTATAGTCACTGATGGTAAGTTGGTTGGACTACGTTAACTCTTTATTGGTTTCTGTCAACATGTCTTTAATAGCCAAATTACAGGTTGTGCAAAACACGGCCTCATGACTGACCTGCAATCAGCCCCCCAGAACGTCCATGATCCTCTTCTACAATCCTTGCAGTTATTGCCATTGTAGAAGAAAATTGCAATTTAAAATCTGCTGCTTAACCCGTATTTCCCTCAGAAACTCCAGCGCTATCTTCCTACTAGGAATCTGTGTTCCAATGAGAAAGAGCTGCTTGTGGTTCCATGCATTCGATGCAACAGATGTAGCAGTAGACCCTTCTCTTATGTGGTTTCCTCCATATGGAATAGTCTGCCTTTTTCTCATCACACCTGTCCTAACTACTCTAATGTCAGGAAATCATTAAAAACAGTACTGTTTAAAATTGCATACACAGGATCGAAGTTGACCAAGTGCTGAGATACCCCTACTGGGGGGATTCGTTCGCTAAATTAAATAGAGTTAATGATAATAATAATAATGCCTGGTACCAGTCTGTGCATGGGGTGACTCCTGGAACCTCCTTAAATAATAAGGTGCAGGTTCCTAGTGGTAAACCTGTTTACATTTGTAGCATTGCCTGTGTGTCCTACAGCAAACAATTTCACAGTGCCAGTCTCTGCCTAATCAAAGATTGCAAAAGCTTTCATCCCCTGCCCAGAGCCTGTGTGCCCAAACCAGAGTTGTAACCAGGGAAATGAGCAAGCCCTACTCTGTTGTCATTCTAAACCATTACTGGTAGATGCTTTTCTCTCACTAAGATTGATGCATGGCTGACTGGAGACAAAGAAGGGCCCTGCCCATGTATCAGCCAATATTTACCTGTGACTGGGTAGACCTCATTGCAGATGGTCATTCAGCCACAGGAACAGAAACCCCACACTTAAGGCATTTGTCCTGCACTGCTCTAGGGAGCACATTTCTCACATCCTCAAGGGAGCTATTCAGCTGCCAGGAGATAGTCAGGGCTCATGCAAATTGGCCTCCAGAGGCTTTAGGCAGAAAAAAGCTAACTTTCTAACAGTACATTTTCCATAATAGTTATTAAATATTGTATTTATCATTAAATTGTATTAACTATTAAAAAGAGTCTTTAAAATATATTTCTTGCTGAAATTATCATTCTTAAATGTAATAATGTAACACAGTGTTTTCCGATGGAACACCCAGCCTTACTACAGTGAAAATAGCTTTTTGGGCTTTTCCACTGAACAGCCAAGTTCAAAATTAAACTTTCACATTACTTAAATACCATGCACCCTCCCTTATGGGCAGTAAGTTCTACTCAGGGGTGATTTAGTAGTATCTAAAAATAGGATTTAGGCCTGTCAAAAGGGGTTATTTTGACAGTTTAAAACTGCAACAGCCAGGCTATATGGTAGGCCTGCAGTAATGTATACACTAAGACTGCAGTGGATGGCACAGTGGGTGTTGTAGTCCACTAGTGACATTTAACTTTCGGACCCCGGGTACACTTTGTACTATTTACTAGGGAATTAAAATATGCCAGTTAGGGGTATACCAATTTCATCAGGTTGAAAGGGGGAGCACAGGCCCTCTATTATATGTACAAAACCCCTCACTAAATATGTACGTTCAAAGTTCAGGATGACTATACATAAGGGCAGATCTATCCTGAATGACACTTTGTGGCCCATCCCGACGTAAAACGGGACCGCCCGCCATAAGGGCGTTGGTCCCATGGGGCCATTACGATGCGCTAAAAGCACCGCCCGCCGCAAGCTAAAAATGCACATTGTGCACTTTTAATGCACAACCTGACAGGCACCCGTGGTGCATGCCACGTTGTACAGTAAAGTGCAGGGGGGTACAATAGGTACCCCCCATGTGCACCCCCCACCCCCCTGGAGTCCCTGGGGTCCGCAACGGGCCACCACAGGACATTCCTGTATGCCTTTCCAATTTCTACATCGATTGGATGACCAGGAGATGAATTAGTGCATTAGCGTAATTGTTTTTTTATTTTATACCGTCCAGATGACTCATAATTCATATGTAGATTATTCCACGTGACCATCTGGTTTATTATAACTACAAACTCGGTGATTTGCATTAGAACCATGACGAGTTCTCTCATTTCCCCACTCTTGTTCACCAAGTCTCATGAAATCTGTTTTTAATGAATAATGGTATATTTTTATTTTTATGCTTCTCCTATTTTATTACTTAAGGCTCTTTAGAGCTGTTTTATTGCTCATTTCACATGCATATATTGATACCTTATATTGCAATCGCAAGTATATTTTTACCTTTCCCTGCAGCGGTCTGACCAATCTAGCGCTTTACCCTCAGCCCGACTTTGTTTAATCTTTATGTCGCCCCCTTGGCTAAGATCTTGGATACATTTGGGATTAAAGCCCTGTCCTATGCCAACAACACCCAACTGGTGGTCTCCCTCACCCAAGGACAGGTTAGGGCTGCCTTCAATTGTGTGTCCTGCCTTCAAGAACTAGCTGTGTGGATGGCAAATAACTGCCCGAAATTGAATGGCAACAAGTCTGAGGTGCTGGTCATAGGGAAGGATCAATCAGTGTGGTCGTCGGCATGGTGGCCCAGACCCTAGGTCCTACCGCCAAGTCTTGTGAACAAGTTAAGAACCTTGGGGTATGGGTGGATAACAAGCTTTCTTTTGACTACCATACCAGGCGGGTGGCAGGCACCGTTTTTTTAATTTTACGGGGTCTACAGAAAACTTTAGATGCTCTTCCCACAGCATTGAGAAAGACTATGCTCTATGCTGCTTACTTCAGTAACCTCTCGCCTGGATTATGGCAACTTTCTGTATCTGGGTGCAACTGCCAAATGCATGCAGAGATTGAAGTGTATCCAGAATGCAGCAGCAAGACTGGTTCTTATGCTTCCAAGTAGAGCCTCAGCAAAAAGGGCTCTAGCCTCCCTACACTGGCTCTCAATTAAGGAGAGAGTACAGTTTAACGCCTTGTGCGTTAGCCACCACACTATACAAAGGAAGGGGCCCTCGTACTTGCATGATTTTTTAATTCCCTATGCATCGACCAGACATTTAAGATCTAGTGGGACGGGAAAGGTGTGTGTTCCCATAATCAAGAGAGCAAGGATGGGTGGCCGCTCCTTTCGCTATATGGCCGCACAGCTGTGGAACACAGTTCCTCAGAGTCTCCGGTTGGAGTGCTCTCAGTCTATTTTTCGGAAAGGACTGAAGACCCATTTGTTCCCTGCTGTATAATTTTAGTTGTAGGTCCCCTGTTGTTGCTGAGTTTAGCTGGTACCATAGCGCAGGGACACACAGGCCTAGTGTAACCAGGACCTCTATAAATGCTACTATTAATAATATTATTATTATTATTATGTGTAGCCTTTTTTATCCTCTTTAGTGATATTTCCATCTATCTGACTGGTAGGAGATAAGTTGTCACAGTTGCACTATCCTTCGTACGAGCTGCAATCGCTGCAACCACTTTATCTGAATGGGTGGATTACATCAGCAGTTATTTATGAAACTCTGCTGTACTTGACACAATGGTCTTTCATTCACTTTGACTCAGGACTTATGTTTCTAAAATTATATGTCTATATACATCTCTCATCAGTAATCAAAAAGAACAGGCTGGCATAATTATTAGTTCTGCATCAAAAAAGGGTTTATGCAAGAAACCAATATTTCTTTTTAGAAGAACACTCTCCCGCCAACCTAGTTGGTGGCAAGCTTCATCCCACTAAGGTGTGAGTGTGCACTCACATATTGTAGACTGAGCAATTGGTTTAGTCTGTTCACCATTGGTTGATCCTGACTAAAGCCAACATAACCACTCACTCTTGCTGAAACATGTAGACTACCTAGAGAATATAAGAGGCCAGTTAAATCTCTAAAATATCCACACTTTTTACCTTTTAGTCCGATCACAGGGCCCTAATAATAAAACATTTCTCTTGAGTAAGGGGACCCTGTAGATAGTTTTAACTCTTCACTATCACTTTTCCCTACAAAACACCACTTACTCCGCTGTAATCAGGTGCCAAAGCACACCCGGGAAGCATTCGGCGTCCTGGGTGAGAACCCTATGATGAAGCATGTCACCAACTGGGTTGGTGGGTGAGGGTTCTTCTAAAAAACCTATTTATTTCTTGCACCGACCCTTTTTTTTTTTTAATTTTTGAAAACCTTTATTGAAATCAGAACACACAGCTATTCAGCCTGACATCCCGGAGGCAAGGCAGCAGGAATAACAGGAGAGAAATAGTGTCAAACAATTAAGACATAATCGTCGAAGGTTGATTTTATATTAAGATGAAACAACAACAAGGCGCCCGCGGGCGCGAAAGTGGCAGTGTGAATAGTGTGACGCTGGGTGTCGGGGATGGGTAGGGGAAAAAGGCAGGGAAACGTGCATCAAGGATAGGTCGCAGAATGGGAAGGAGGAGGGAGGGGGAAGGTGGCAGGAGAATACAGTACAATCGAGTTCAGTTGGCGTCACAGGCTAGGGAGACATATTATCATGCAGGCCGATTGATTCAGGCGGTAAGCACACATCTCCTCTGTACTCATTCTATGCTCCCCAGATTTTAGTCCAAGTCCGAGGTCTCCCTCTGGCCACATAGACTGCCTTCTCCCTGAACATGCACCAGTCCATGTTGGCCTTCCACTGTACCAGCAGGGGGGCCTCAGCCGCACCCCACCTCTGGGCTATGTCCCTCTTAGCTACCATGTTCCCAAGGGTGACCCACCTAGTCTGCGCAACGTTGTGATCGGAAGGCTCCCATACGTTTAGAAGGCATCGACGGGCCTCAGCATGAGCAGCCACGCCGGTCACCTCCTCCATAACGCGGTGCACTCTTCTCCAGTAGGAGGCGATCACCGGACAGTCCCAAAGGATGTGCAAGAAAGTGGCAAGAGCTCCACAGCCCCTACGACAGAGACCGTCAGGCGAGAAACCCATGTGCATCAATCGGGGTCCTGTCATGTACACCCGGTGCAGGATCTTAAATTGCACGAGGCGAAGACGGGAGGAAATGGCAACCTCCTTAGGGGAGGAAACTGCGCTCTGCCAATCCTCATCGTCCAATTCAAGGCCATCCGCCACCCACTGGTCTCTCAAGCTAAGGAGGAGGTCCGTACGCACATTGATTAATTTTTTATAGGAGAGGGAGATTGCGCTGTCCGGCATATACCCATCCAGTATCCTGTCTTCCAGAGGGGAACTCTCGGGAATGACGCCGTCCGGCGGTGAGGCCGAGAGCAGCGCGTGTCGCAGTTGAGCGTAGCGAAAAAACTCCGTTGCGCCCAGCTGGTATTCGGTTTGTAACTGGGGGAAGGTCTTAATTGAGCCCTTGGAGAGCATATCATCAACCCTGCTGATGCCGATGAGGTCCCACTTATCAAATCCCTTGGTGTGCCATAGTCTACCCAGGATGTCCGAATCAAAGAGGGGAGTGAACCTCGTGAGTCTGCCCTGCCACCCTTGTGCCTTATTTACCGCCCGCCAAGTGCGGATCGCCGTACGGGTGGGGCCCGTCAACCGTCGGTCAAAAGTCTTCGAGTATAGGGCCCGTTAATAGTTACCATCGCCCATCAGCCATCTATCCATGGCATAGCCGGGGCTCTCCACTGGGCCATAGAAGCCGTGGTTGAGGGCAGCTAGTTGCGAAGACCAATAATAACGGCGCACATCTGGGAGGGCGATGCCACCGTCGTACCAGGAGAGTGTGAGTTTGTGAAAGGCAACGCGGGGCCGGCCCTCCCAGAGGAGAGTCCGGAGAAGGCCTTCAAGATCACGAAAGTAGCACGCCGGGACCGGGTCCTGAGAGTTTTGGAGCGCGTATAGGAACCTGGGCAGGGCCATCATCTTGAATAGAGCGGCACGGCCGAGAAGGGAGAGCGGCAGTTTACACCAGCTGTCCACATCACGCCGTAACCGCTGAAGAGGAGGGAGTAGATTATTGTCATGCCTCAACTTGGGATTACCAGAAATGTAAATGCCCAGGTACTTGAAGCCGCGCGTGGCAATCTGAATCCTGCAGCCTCTGGGGAGACGTGGAGTATCCCCCTTGAGGACATATAGGGAGGACTTGGCCCAGTTGATAATCAGGCCAGAGTACCGCCCAAAAAGTCTGATCACAGGCCACAATGAGGGACCTGCAGGGGGAAGTCAGGTAGAGCAGGATATCATCGGCGTACAGGGAGACCCTGTCTTCGAAGCCAGGGGCCCATGTAATGCCTCGCAGGTCAGGATGCGCACGCAGTAAAGCTGCAAGCGGTTCAAGGGCCAAGGCAAACAGAAGGGGCGACAGGGGGCAACCCTGTCTAGTACCCCGACGTAGGGGGAATGGCGCCGACAGGCGACCATTGACCGCAACATTAGCCATCGGGTCCGCATACAAGAGCTTCACCCAGCTTACAAAGACAGGTCCGAACCCGAGTTTGGTCAACACTGCGCAGAGGAATGGCCATTCGAGCGAGTCGAAGGCCATAGTGGCGTCGAGAGACGCCAGGACAGCCGGCTCTTCGACAGTGTGAGCCCTGGCCATGACACCATGGAGGCGTCGCAAATTGAGGGCAGTGTTTCGGTGGGGGATGAATCCCGACTGGTCGGGGTGCACGAGGTCGCTAATGACGCCAATCAAGCGGTTGGCGAGCAGCTTGGCGAGGACCTTGGGCTCCACGTTAAGGAGAGAGATAGGACGGTACGATCGACAGACGTCCCGTGGCTTACCCTCCTTGTGGATGACCACGATGGTAGCTAGTCGTTGATCCAGGGGGAGACAGCCCCTCTCAAAGGACTCCAAGAACATTTTACGGAGGTGTGGGGAGATCGCGTCCGAGCGGATTTTATACAGTTCCACCGGTATGCCGTTAGGCCCGGAGGCCCTTCCGGTCCGTAGGGAGCGGATCGCAAGGTCAATCTCGTCAGCGGTGATGTCTCTATCCAAGTCCGCTCTCTCTTCCTCGGAAAGGCAGGGTAGGGCAATATCCGAGAGGAAGGCCGACGAGTCCGCCTCCGAAAAGTCCGAGGCAGACTCGTAGACCCCCTGAAAGAAGCCAGCAAATGAGTCAACGATAGCACTAGGATCCGTAAGGACCACACCGTCATCCCCGAGGAGTTCGGGTACCACACGGCTGGCCATCTCCCTTCTGTCTAACCAAGCCAGCAACTTCCCGGCCTTGTCGCCCACGTCGTAGATGCGGCCTCGCTGTTCCTTAGCCAGTGCGAGGGCGGCATTAGTGGCCAAGGCGTGGTACTCCGCTTGTTTCAGCGAAAGGGTATGCAGGACAGAGGGGTCCGGCTCGGGCCCCAGCTGGGCCTCGAGTCGCAGGACCTCCTGCTCAACAACCAACATGTCAGAATCTCTAGTCCGGCGGGCCTCGGCGATGAGCGCCTGGGCCTCGCCACGGAGCACCGTCTTGAAGGCTTCCCAGAGTGCAACGGCCGACCTCACCGAACCCACGTTCTCGGAGAAGTAAAGATCAATGGCTTTGGCCAGGAGGGAGCGGGTTTTGAAGTTACGGAAATACCACGGATTCCGATAGGACCACCCCAAAGTCAAAGGAGACCCATAACGGGGAGTGGTCAGAAATGCCCCGCGCCAGAAAGCGGGCTTCGGAAACGGCCAGTGCGTCCGAAGCCAATGTGAGGACATAGTCGATGCGAGAAAGACTCCCGTGTGCATCCGATAGGAAGGAAAATTGACGGAGCGTGGGATGCAGAAGTCGCCACCCGTCTACCAGGCCCATGGATTCGAGAAAGGATGGCAGCCACATCTGCGGGCTACGCAGGTCGCGGGGCAGTTGGCGATCAAGCAGACCAGAGCAAACTGAGTTAAAGTCACCCCCCACTATCAACCGGCCAGCCGGCATAGACAAGATGGCACCACCAAGGTCCTGAAAGGTACTAGATTGGAGCCCCGGAGGGACGTACACAGAAAACAACGTGAGGGAACGCCCTTCCCATCTACCAGCCACGGCGGCGTACCGCCCCCTGTCATCAATCAAGGTGGTCTCTATCTCCAGGGGAAGGGACGCGCGCACGAGGATGCCCGCCCCCCGGGAGCCGGAAGAGAACCCCGAGTGTGCCACCATTTTGTAACCCTTACGATTTAGAGCTTTACAAGCGTTGCCCACCAAGTGTGTCTCCTGAAGAAGGACAATATCTGGCATGTGCCGTTTAATCAGTTGTATCACCACCCCTCTCTTGATTCGGTCACCCAACCCGTTAACATTCCAACTGAGAATTCTTAACAACCTACCCCCCATCCCCCCACTGCCCGCCCCACCCAAAGCCCAAAGACACCCGCATCAAAAGCAGTTCAGGAGCACCAATGTCCCATTGCCACACAAGAGAAAGAAAGGAAAAAACAACACACAAAAGAACTGTACCCAACAAACCCCCCACCCTGCACCCCTGCAGTAGACTAAAAAGCCCCCCCAACCAGCAGTGTGCCTGTCGCCCCATTAACTACTCTACGAAAGACCCAGAGGAGTAAGGAATCCCCGTGAAATCGTCCCGCCACCCACCATGTAAATGAAGGAGAGATCATTAAGTAACAAAACACCAGTCCGGCGGTCATTCGAGGCGGGGGTAGCATCAGCTCCTAGTTCAGTCTTGCCGCTCCGCTCCGCCCGAGGCGCCTCCAGCTTCATCCTCTTGCTCGTCACGAGCAGGCGAAACAGTGTCCAGCCATTCACTGACATTTTCAGGATAGTCAAAAAAGAGGGCACGTCCCTTGTGTTCAACACGGAGTTTCGCAGGGAATATCATTGAGTACTTGAGACCCAAGTCTCTGAGGCGTCTCTTCACCCCCGCGTAGCTCAGGCGCTAACGCTGCACCATCCTGGTGAAGTCCGGGTAAAAGTGCACCTCCGCATTTTGGTAGTGAAGTGGTCCATGCGATCTGGATGCTTGGAGGATCGCGTCTCGGTCTCTGAAGTTGAGGAGGCGCGCCACAATCGGTCGCGGCGACGCTCCCGTTTTCGGCGGGCCCCCCGGTACACGGTGGGCACACTCCACTGAGAAAAAATTACTCAGTCCAGAGGGCGCCAAATGAGTCTTAACCAAGTCCTCCACAAATAGGTCAGCTGCGTCATTCTCGGATCCCTCCGGTACCCCTACTATGCGGACGTTCTGCCGCCTGGCTCGCCCCTCAAAGTCCTCCAGCCGCCTTGAGAATAGATCAGCGGTCGTCCGCAGGTTGCGGACCTCAGTCTGTAGCTCGGAAACGTCCGAGGTTAGGCTGGAGGTCTTGATGTCGAGAGCCTTCACACGCTCGTTGGTCTTGCCCAAGTCGGCCCTAATGAGGGTAATGTCAACAGCCATGGAGTCCACTTTATGAGTCAGGGTCTCGTGCTGCTGCTGCATGTCGGCACGGAGGCTAGTAATGGCACCCATGATGTCCATGAGGGTGGGGTCCGATCCATCCGGCGGGCTCGTCGATGGGGTCCCTTTAGAGACGGCCCCAGATGTAGGTGGCGACTTGAGGTTCACATATCGCTCCATGCGATTGTTCTGCGTCTGCGACTTGCCCCGACCACCTTTATTAGATGCCCTGTCCGGATCACCTCTGCCCACCATGATGGGTACGTAAGAACAAAGGCGAGGTGGCAACAGATCTGGGTCCACAGCCGAGAGGCAGACGGATCAAGAAGGCAAGACCAGGGTGCCGAAGGCTCAAGCAGGAGCGCAGTTACTTCACCAATGAAGGCGGCAGGCGGGCACTACGCAGTCCGATCGTGCAAAGTGACGAAGTCCGGAGGGACAATGGCACCGTCACGGAGCGGAGTTCAGCTCGACGTAACTTTACTCAGGATCCACCGATTCGGAAGCCGATTGCAGTTCCCACCTCAGTAGGCCACCAGCATTACAATTCCACCATTGTGGACCAGGATTTCAGGCAGGATAGTTGCGGTGGGTCGGACGGTCCACGGAGCTCCGAGCTTACGGAGCCATCTTGGTCGCCCGCGAAGCTCCTCCCCCGCACCGACCCTTTTTTTAATAAAGATGCAGACTTATTAATTTGGTGATGCCATTCTTTTTGATTACTGATGTCTACCCAGGCGAAAGGAACAAGCCATTCCTATTTCCTCGCTCTCTTTCTTATTGTTCGTATGCAAGTCTCTCTACAGGAGTCCTCCTGTTTTACCCTTCTTAATGGTAAATATAAAGGTGTGTTATTCTTCTGATTCACTCCTTTTCTTTTATTTCATTAAGACGAAAGGGCTTGTCTTTAGGTAAACCAACCACAATATTAGTGAATACATTTTTACATAACTGTATTCATTGATAAGGTCATTGGCTCTGCTTGATGTTATATATTTCCAGGTATTCTACAGTCTAACTATGTGGTTTTCCTGTTGAAGGCTCTTGGGACACCAAAACATGCATAGATTTTAATTCCTGAAGATTTATCAACAAATTGAGCCATGACCTCTTTCTTACAGTGATTATGTTATGTAATTTCAGACATACTTTGATGTGATGATGAATTATAAATATGTATAGACCTATCAAGTCCTGATAGATGAAATTAAGAAATGTCACACATTGGAATAATTGTACACTGATGGTTTATTGTTGAGTGAATACATGATTGAATGCAGATGTGACTGATTATTTTAATATTTTAGGTATTCTGATAATATTATCTATTTTTTTATATCATGGTTTTTAAAGACATGTTGACATAAAAATTAATTATGTTCATTTTTTAACAATCAGTTTGTTGGCCCTCGCTTAGAGTCAACCTGAACTTTGAATGTGCATAGTTTTAGTTTTTATTTTACATATAATATTGTTTTCCCCTGCTCTCGAAATACTATTATTAGCAGGACTTCCCTATTTATACATGGTGCACAGGCAAAAATGTGTGGTATACCACGCAAAAGATTGTAATTTCCTGCAGTGACAAGAAGTAACAGCAGGAAGACTGCATATGAACCCGGCTACAGAAACGTTGCATTGTCTCAGCATAACAATATAAGAAATAAACTAGGATAAAATTGAAAAAAACGGTTAATCAACAAATAGCTTTATAGTAAAATAACTAAAGATAACTTGTTTTTCAGCTAGAGAATACGAGAGCTAGAAAAGGATGCACATAGTTATTTTCTTTGTGTTTATTTCATTCAGGATTAATTTTGTTGTAATTTGATGTATTTGGTGTGCACTCCTGGTGAAGCATAAAGTGAAATGCATTGAGTAAATAATAAATGCTACTGGTTGGATTAAATAATATTTTGGGATAATATTTTGTGATTTTGAAGAATGGAGACAAAAAAAGGATTTTTTAAGTATCAAACTGGAAACACAATGAATAAACACACTTTCTTCTAAAAGAAAGTGCAAGAAGAATTTCTAATAAATAACAGTGATCGATGAATCATAAAAGCTACCAGTATATTCTGCTCTGCAAGACCTTCAAATGGATCCCCCTGACGGCAGACGACCGTCACCCACACGCGCATCCCCAGAAGACTGGACTACGGCAACGCAATATAAGCCAGAATCAACAGAACTCTTCTACGCAAACTCCAAACCCTCCAGAATGCTGCAGCCAGACTCATCCTCAGGATACCGCATCACAAACACATGACCCATCACCTACAGAACCTCCACTAGCTCCCTGTCGAGAAGAGGATCACCTTCAAACTCCTTACCCATGCCTATAAATCCCTCAACAACATCGGATCCAAATACCTCAACGGGAGAATATCATTCCACGTCCCCAAGAGGATCCTGCCCTGCTGGCCTCATCCTGGCACTGGTCGCCCGCATCCACAGAAACAGAACAGGCGGGAGAGACTTCTTCTACATTGCAGCCAAAACCTGGAACGAGCTCCCGGTAAACCTCCCCCACTCTGCACACGTTCAGGAAGGACCTCAAGACCTGGCTCTTCTACTGATCCGGAGCTTCCTACCCTCCCCCGGCGCCTTAAGACCCACACTGGTGAGTAGCATGCTTTATTTACCCCTGATTGATTGATTGGTGAATGCCAGTGGTGGTTCTTTTATATGGGCAGAGGTGCTATGCCCTCATCCTTTTTCTGACCCCTAGTTGTGCTTTTTTTATTCTTCAACTAACTGAAAGTAAAAAATCATTTCTGCGAGTAAACTGCCTCAGGCTGTCTGTGATCAATACATTAACTTCATGCATGAGGCAGATTTGGCAGGTCATGTTTATGGCTGGGCTGGCACAAATCATGCACTCTGAGCATGCACCAGTAATCCTAGGTTTGCTGGCCTGATGAGCTCAAAGCCCTGAGGCTCATGACATCACCAGCTCGGAAAACCTATTGTATGCCCTGCTAATAGAGTTAGCCCTGTACGCTGTTTGCTTCAGCTCTGAGGAGGCAAGGGCTACACGTCAATCACACTTCACCAAGCCTTGCTGTCACCCCCACCCTACCCTGCCCTGTGACCAATCTGACAAGGGCGGGCTTAAGTGAAAATAAAGAAGCTGCGCCATGAATCCTTCCTTTCACTTCCGGTAAGTGAAAATTAAAACGTACATATTTCCAGAATAAAGTCAAGTGTTTAAAATGCATGCGCCTGTTTTATTTCTCAGCAAGCTATAAGTGATTAGCAGATTTTACTGTGTTCGTTCATGCCCTCCTGTCAGGCATTAGTTTGTGGCTGGATTCCTAAATTTCATGATAGCTCCCTTCAACTATAAGGGACCATAAACTGGAGCTAGCATTTAGTTGCAGGCAAGCCTTTATCACAATCAATATTTGGTGAAGAAAGACAGTTGCTCACCAGTACACAAGATCAGCTGGCCGTTTCAGAGGGCTGGGTTGAGCAGCAGAGTATACGTGCGACTGACAGAGAGAGGAATTCTAGGGCTTGGATTCCAGCTGATAGGAATAGTAGTCCTCTACGAGACAATCCTTTGTTTCCTCTTTCGAGTGGCATTGCTTAGTCGAATAGCAGCGAAGCTGTTTTTAATGGTCTACTTTCTGCAATGCACTATCAATAATAGAAGCAGTGTACCATTACCCTGTCCTATTGTAAACACTTCTCAACACAGTGCACACGGCAGCTTTACATTGGTAATATAGATAGAGCTGTCCTGTACTAGACTACTCCCTGTTACGCTGTTTGAGGGATTTTATGAAGCACAATTAACTCGCCCTGAAAAGGTTTCTTGAGGATGTAAAGGGAAAAAGTACAGCTTCTAAAAAGGTGATGAAAAAGGCTTGCAATGTAAAATGCAATGTGTTCGGCAGTTTACAAAATTTCAGAAGGGATGAATCATTGCTGTTATCCCTATCTGTTGTTGCGGTCTCCTATCTGTTGGCATGCCCTGCGTGTGGTTATGCTGCTGTGTCTGTTGCACTAGCTTGCATATTGTTGAAACGATCTGGTTGTTGCTGTGTGCTGCTGTGTTTAGTCGTCCCTGACTCTGTTTGCACTCCACTTTCTCTTGCGCTGACCTGTTTTTTGTGTTTCTGTGGCATTGATCTCTTGTTTGTTTTGCCATACTGTATGGTGCACTGACCTATACATTGGTTGTTGCCCTGAACTGTCAGTTGCTGCGCTGCCACTTGCGTTGTTGTGGTGTCATGTCTGTTGCAATATCTAGTCTGTTGCGCTGGCCTCTGTGTTTCTGCTGCACTGTGTTATTGCGCACAGCCCTGCATGTTGCACTACCTTTACATTACCCTGCCCTGTGAGGTCTTGCATTGCACTGGCTGTTGCACTGCCCGCTCTCTGGTTCTGCTTATCTGTCTCCTCCTGTGCCCTGCATTACCCTGTTCATTGAACTGCCATGCCTGCTGCAATTCCCTGTCTGTTGTTGTGCTATTCTGTCTGTTATACTGCCATGTCTGTTGTTACGCTGTCCTGCCTCTTACACTGCTCTGCTTTTTGCATCTCCGCACTGGCTGTTAGACTGTCACCCATCTTGTTGGTCTGTTCTGTCTTTGCACTTCCCTGTCTCCTAATAGTCTGTTCTGCCTGTTGGACTGCCCTTCCCCTATTGTACTTCCCTGTATCTTGTTGTGCTGCACTTTCTCATGTTGTGCTGCCCAGTCTTGTTGTGCTGCATTGCTTCGTGTTGTGCAATTGCATTGTAGGTGTACAGGGTAGCGGTGCAGCAGTGTATGGTGCGGGGCAAATACACTGTAGTTCTCTATGGGCATGGTGCCTGCACTGTGCAGATGGTGCGCTGTGCAGTCAGTGTATAATGTGTAAAGTGCAGATTGACTGACTGTAGCTGTGAGTATGTGGGACCATTTGGACCGGAGATGTATTCAAATAAAGGTGTAGTGTGGCTGCATGTTATGCACCCACATAATGTTGAACTTAGTTTACTGTTCGCACTGTGGAATAGTGCCTATGCACGATTTTTGCAGTGCAGCACAACAGTTGATACTCTTGACTGCAGTGGTCACTGGCTACTAGGGCCAGGATTGAAGTGCACCTGAAGTGTGCTTGTGGGTATGTGCTGTCTGATGTTTCCTTTATCTGTGATTTGCAGTAACAATAGCTTAGACGGCATGAAATAATCCTGCACAGCCCGTGCAGTAATTAATCAGCGCTGACATAGGGTCAGGAGCTGGTCTGACCAAACCTCAGCCCAGGCCAGCTCTCTACAGAGCCTGCTTCTGAGGTAGAGGATCTGCGCCGATGAGCGAGGAGAGGCCGGCAGAGAGCAGGGAGGAGAGGCCTGTGAAAGGTAACAATCAGAGAGATGGGAACATAGAAGGAAGAGCAGAGGGGAGAGAGAATGGAGAAACTAACAAGAACACAGACAGCAGGAAACAATACGCCTGTATTGCTGGCAGCCACTGCAAAGTAAGTGTGTGGAGTGAGGGTTAAGTGCCCGGTGCTGTTGTCTGTGGTGGCTCAAGTTCGCAAGTTATTCAGTGTTGAATTTATGATCTAGGCAGTTGAGAATCTGTATTTGGGGTCTCTTACATCCTCTTTGGGAGACTCGAGTCGGCCGGGCCTGGTCAGATGCCACGTGGGACAGAGCGTCCTGGAGTCCAAACTGTTCATGCTCTGCTACAGACCAAGTCAGCCCTTGCAGCCGTTACCCAACGGGACAAGCAGACACATGCACTGCATTTTGATAACAGAAATGGGTAACAGTGGTGTTTGCTGATGTATGCATTGGGCTGGGCTCTGCATAATTCATCCCAAACATGCAACCTGCACAGAACAGAAGGATTTATGAGCAGGCACAGAAAGATTTGGTGGCGCGAGGAAGCCTGCAGCCTTGCTATACATCCTTTGAGTAAAACTGTTCATGCAAATAGGGGCACACCGGGCTGGAAGTCTTGAAAGTAGACTTGCAACTAAAGCACCTGAAAAGGGAGGTGAGGCTTGTGACTGTAGGGGGATGGGAGAGATAGGTAGATTTACAGATAGATGACGAAGGGGTAGAGAAGAGGGGGGTGGCTTCTATAGTTAGATAAATAACTAGCTAGTCAATGCAGATAGAAGAACGGACGGATAGCCTCAAGGAGGGAGGACGACTGAAGGACGGAATAAAGGATATAACGTGAGTGACAAAAGAGAGAGTGTGACTACTGAGGACTGAGAGAGAACAAATAGATTGCTAGAGACAGTAGAGAGAAATCAAGAGACAGACACAGAGAGTGAAACAGGGTGAAAAGAAGAGAAAGACATTCCTAAATAACTATGGATGTAGATTGTAATAAAACGACAGAAAGACATACAGGCCTATAAAGAGAGAAAACAGATCCTTGGAGATAAAGTCAATGTAAAGCAAAGAGAAAAGAGACATAGACTGCACCTGTAAACCAAAATGTCATGCCTGGTGTGTAATGGAACTAACCTGGATGTAATTGATAACATAAGAGAGAGAATAGATTGATAAATAAAGCAAGAGAGATGAAGCGAAATTGAAAGAAATATGAAGAGCCAGAATGAGAGAGAGGAGAGAGTGAGAGTGTGTACATGTGTGTGTGGGAGAGAGAAGCGATGGATTGTTAGAGAGAACGAGAGAGAGGGGGTGAAACAGAGAGAGATGGGGTTAAGCAGAGCCAGAATGAGAGAGTGTGTCAGAAAGAGAGAGGGGTATACCAAGTATGTTGAGCTAGAGAGAAAAAAGAGGGACATAGGAAGTAAGACAGATAGAGATATGAGCATACATACACAGTAATCTCTACTATAATCAGACACTGAAACAGACCATATAATGTTGGAATGTAAAGTCTTGTCCCGCTTTGGGGTAACTCAAAATTGTGTCTGCTATAGGATTTCTTTGTATATGAGAGAATGTTAATTTGCTTTGGCAAGTCATGCATTGTAGACTGCACTTAGCCCACATGAAATGACATATGGGAGGGCTGCTTTGGCAGTGAATTGGATCTGTAATTTCTGAGTTTAAGTAGCATGGTCAATATTTATGTGTCACTTTTATAGTTATTTAGACTGTGCTTCTGTTTTATACTGTTTCTGCCAATATGTAATCTTGATCCACAGATTTGGTTTATTTTGATTGCATTGTCTTAGTTTATGTGGTGATTCACAATTCCAATCATGGGTAACACATGGCTTGTTGAACATAGGTGAGATGTACTTTCAAATTGTTGGATTGCGTATTGCCTTTCAGGTATTCAATGTGACCAATCTTTTGTCTTCTTACCAACAAAATATGAGTGTCATCCTGGCCGAGGACCACACGGCTTTTTCTCTTATCTGTCTTGTATCAAAACCCTGTTCGACTATGGGTTGAAAGAAAGCTTGAATAAGCAGCTACCTATGTTATATGATATCTCTTTATTAATGTAATAACTGCCCTTTCACAATTGTTTTATTAACCTTCCTGCTTTCTCAAATTTGCTTAAAAATGCACCATTTGTCCACTGTTTTTTCAAAGATTTCTCTGGGGGAGAACCCCCGAACACTCCTTAGGTTGTTTGGGCTCGCTCGCTACGCTTGCTCGCTGCGGTGCAGTATGACAATTATTTTATGCTACACCACTTTCAAATGTCACCAGCCACCACTGGTGAATGCATGGTGCAAATCCAAGAAAGGTAACTTGGATTTGACATTGACACTCCTTTTCTTGCCCACCTTCATCATTGCAGAACACCTACTGACGAATTCTCCTTGCCAAAATCCAAGACACCAAAATATAAAATATTGGCACTCAAAATAATCTCAGGACCATCCTTGCTTGGTCTTATCTTATGAAATATATCTAATTTAACTCAGGTTGTATACTTTGAACTTGAAAATAAAATAATATAAGTGCTGTCATGATCTAGCCATGCCAACTAAATGTATACATGTGTGTCAAAATATCATTACAGTCATAGTCATCGAGCAAAACACATTCTACTAGGTAGAAAAACTCCATACCACGATGAATTCGGAGAATCTGAAAAAAAGTTTGATATATTTATGAACGGTGAGCCAAGAAATACAAATAACCATACCTTTGCAACTAATTCTTAATACATACCCAGGGTTATAGCTTCCATTGATGCAGCAGGTGCAGTCATACCGGGGTCCAGAAGCCTGAGGGGGCCACTGAACTCTGGTTCTTGCTATATTTTAGAACTCCCACAGCATCCAGAGGACCCATTTCCTTCCTTTAACTAGGACCCATGGTACACTGGCTATGCTAATGCAGGTAGCTGTTTAAAATGGGTTTGTTAGCCACATAATTCATGAAGCTCCCATGCGAGGGAGCACGGTAGTTGCACAAGGAATAGATATCAGTTGCTCTTCAGTTTAATATGGTTTTCTTGTTCTTATACAAGACAAGTGCAGACAGCTGCTTCATGTGCCAGCCCTAATAGCTACTGTTGTTCCAAGCATCCAGGCTGCAATAGCAGCTGCTATAGAAACCCACAAGGTATTATTATTATTTGCTTTCTTTCTCGAACACTTCCTGACTAATTAGTGTGTGTGCCCAGGTATTGCGTTGCTCTTTAATACTGCTAAGAGTTGTAAATAACAGCTGCTTCTATTATCACACTTAACAGAAAACAGTTTACTGATTTTAGTAAATATGGAAGGGTGAATCAACCTTGCCAGGATTCAAACTTTTAATCTGGAAATCACCCCATATCTTCCAGCGGTGACCGCTTATCTCACTGAGCCATCCAGCCAGATGCATAGATACTAATATAGAATTAAACTACTAACCAAAATCGAAAATCTAACATGGTAATCATAAAGTAATTGCTGTGATTCTGTTTTTGAAAATAATGGCTCCTCAAGAGCATGGATAAAGCAGGCGGTTTATGATAGGCAGACAGCTGCCTCCTCTTATCCTCTTATCAGCGCTCACTACATGTCCAAGCTCGTAGCACTGTGGGGTGCTGCCATCAATGTTACATCACTGAAGTCCTAGGGATTGTGAAAATTCCAAGCGTCACACAAAGGACAAGGGTAGCAATTGAGCCAAGCCCGCTAAGCAGGAGAGTACCAATGGTGTAGTATGTAGCTCGTTGTGCATTTTGGAGCACACTGTCGCAAATATGTTACTTGTAAATGGTAACATGGCGTCAGAGCGCACTGTTATTTACTGACAGCAAATTTTCTATTGGAATGGCTTTCAAATTTGCATACATGCAGTGTTACTAATGAAATTATACAACCCTCAAACAATAATATGTGGAAATCCGGTTTCAGCAAATATTTATCATTTCCACATCACCAAGTAAAGTGTCTTGAATTGTTATGATTAGGCCTGTGCAGAAGTTTGGTTATACCAGAGTAATCAGAATAATTTCAGTAATTCTGCATTACTCTTTGATGCAGAATTACCGATTATTACATGATTACTCCTCACAAAATTAAGAGTAATTGTTGAGAATAAATCCTACCACAAGAACCTATTGAGCAATTGCGAATGACTGCTTGTGCTTGCTATCCTTGTTCTGCTGCATTTAGTGATATTTCTTAACACAAAATGATTTGTGCGCTATGTAATAGTGCTAACCGTAGAATGACTTTTCTCGTGTAATTCAAGTATAATCAGCAGCAGCTAGTCCTAGTGGGGAATGGAGCTATGCCCTTTCAGCTTTTGCTCAAAAAGAGGAGTGTCTGTAAGGCTGAGCAAAGGTTAGCCTGACAGATTCTTTATTTTCAGGTCAGGCAGCCAGGGGCTAGGCATGCACTAAGTGTGCAGGCTCCTGCCTGCCTGAGCTGAACTTTGTTCTGTTGAAGATGTCAGAGCTCCTGTGAGCATAACATCTTCAGCCTTGCAAAGCACCTCGGGGTCCTCCCCCTCATGATGAGGGGGAGCATCACTGATTACCTCAGACCTGGACTCTTGAGTTCTTAGCCCTGAAGTGCGTACGGTTTGTCAGAGTGGAGAGGGGTCAGCAAGTCTCACTGACTGCATCCCTCTCTGTGAGGAGGAGGGACTGGTGTCTTTGTCAGTCAATGAGAGAAGCTGCACACTCAACCCTCCTGGGACTTAAGAGGCAGAGCTGAGTGGGTAGGTGTGATTTTCTTTTAATGTTTGGTTCATGTGTATATGTACATGAGTATATGTGAGTGAGTGTTGTAAATAGATATGTGTGTGTGCGTGTGTGTGGGTGGGTGTGTGTGCGTGTGCATGTATGTGTGTGCGTGTATGAATGCATGGATGTGAGTCAGTCTTTATGTGTGCATTTGTGTCCTATCCGCTCCCCTCTTTGCTAGAATTATCGACTTCCACTGAGTATAATGTTGCTGAAATGTTAGGTATTTCTGCATGATTACTCTACACAGAATTACATGAGTTTTCCAAACCCGGAGTTTTGATCCCTTAAAATCTTTGTTTCCATCACAGTTCAGAATTACAAAAAAATGAGTTTCATGTATTCTATTATTCACTGCTGAAGTTGTTTGAAATATATGTATAGTTTATTTAAAGGCATTTAAATGTTGCTGTCTGTTAGAGGAAAATGACATCCTGCAGCCTTTCCTTTCTCAGCAAGATTGTCACGTAGTTCACTTTGTAAAATACTTTGCAGTCAGAGAGAAAAGACACAGGGACATATTATCAGGTTAGATGTCCTCCACATCTAACATGGACTTCAATTGGAATTTCATAGAGAATATTATCAAGCCCATTATCGCAGTTTTAGCTGCAGTTTTCTGCCTCTAAAGAGGTGATAATTTTAATGCCTGTCTTGATAATATGCCCCCAATTTCCATGTTTAAAGAATATGCAGAAATTTGCCAGAAGACTGTCTGACATTGACCTCTGTCTTTGAAGGCACAGCAAATGTAACAAAATAAAATAATAATTTAAAAGCATCTTTATTGCTTATTCACCTTCTGAACCCAGCATAGTTATTTTGTGGGTGCTGCAGCACCCCATAACCCCTACTTGCAGCGCCTATGAACCAGAGGAATCACCTGGGGCAGGCGAGACAAAAAACCTGAAAGTGATATCAAATGATGTTTGACAGCCTATGAATGCCGTGCAAATTTGGATGTAAGCATCACGCTTATTATTATATATGCATATATCATTAAAGCCCCGTGCATGGCCTTACTGTAAGGGTTACCGGAATGCACGGATAAGGGCAATGAGGCACAGACACATAAGGTGATTTCCTTTAGAACACAACGTGGTCAAGAGCGGCAGCAGAAATTGAAATCGGGTCTCCACAGATACAAACGTAACTACTTTGATGCTGATGACGGAACCGCTCCGTCATCAGCTGCGGTTGGGCTGTGCTGATGACGGAGCGGTTCCGTCATGGCCCAGCCGCCGCACCTGCGCGGCGCTGATTTCGCACCTGCGCCGTGCGTTCTATTAGGCAGGCGGGGCCATGACGGAACCGCTCCGTCACGAACACAGCCAAACCGCGGCTGGTGACGGAGCGGTTCTGTCACCAGCATGCGGCCGCCGCGCGGCCGCCCCGCCCTTTTAGCGCTGCGGCGGAATAGCCGCCGCAGCGATGTGGTTAACAACTGCAGTGCTGCATCTTCTCCCAGGGGGCACACACACAGCCCAGAGTTGAGTGAAGAGATAGTGTAAGCTGGGTGTGCTCAGTAGAAGACCACATTAGTGTGCAACAAGCTGGCCAGAGTACACAGCAGCCTGTAGGAGCAATGAAGCCAGGCGGGCTGCACCCACTGCTCACAGTTCATACTGTCCTCGGTGGGCTACTGTTACTCCGATCAGCTGCCCATCTTTGTTGTTGCCAGACTCCCACCTGTCATCCTGCATTATGGCACCTTCTTCAGTGCACCACCTACCTCATAACAGTCCAGAGCTGCCCGAGGCACACAAACTTCACTCTGCGTGCACATCACATTTTCCTCTCCTGGACCAGTGGCCTAATCATGCCATCTGTACCTACTTCAGCTTCCACTCCTGGGCTACACTGTGCTGCAGAAGTGCTGGGTGTGGCTGAAGAGAGGGGGTGGAGGCTGAGAGGCTGGATGGGAAGGAGATGCATTGTTCCTGGAGTCACTCAGGCCCTGTCACTGCCAATGAGTCCATGCCCAACTGCTTCCTTCTACATTTTAATGGTGGGCCAGGAGATTATAACATAGCCACTTAACATGTGCCCGGCTGAATTCACCCAGCATGCATGCATGCCCGCCAGAGTGTTGGATGGTTGTACAAGGGATGGAGCCAGATGCTTCATGATGGTGGTGGCACTGGTGGAGACAAGGCCAGTGGTACACAAATCTGAGGGAAAGGAGGAGTGTGGCTCAATGGTTAGAGGAGGCAGACCATAAAGCAGAGGTCAGACCCGGGGCCAGGGTTCAATTCCTGACGCGGCAGGGTCTTGAGCCCAATAATGTCCACAGACTCGATAATTCTCGCTTCGGTGCCAGCTCGAATCATGGGTTCACACTCTGCAACTCCGGGCAATACCTTTCTTAATCTCCACTATGGCCCCCCGTGGCGGGATGCCTGGCTTTCACCTTGGGGGTGCCCAGTACGGGTTGTCTCACAGGGAAAAACCAGGACGGGTTCCCAAAGCAAGCGCTTAGAGACCGTTGGTGATAATGCGCTATATAAAAATAAATTACATTTACATTTACTACAGAGGTCCTCCTCGGGAAAAATGACTGTACACACTGATACAAAGTTTGATTACAATAAATGGAGACATCCGTCATATGACATGGGCTGGTCCCAAAACATCAGGCCAATGCCTGAAGAGGGCTCGCCTAAATAAACACATGGCTGAAGTGGGCCGACCTAAAGCCCACTTAAATGTATGCATGTGCTTCTTGTGTGTTGTACAGGGGTACCGTGGGGTGTGCCAGGCAGCTAAAGCTGTCCGTAGTCAGACGACAAAATGGCAGTCACTGCCACTTACCAAGCAGGAGATGCATGTTGGTGTTCAAGAAGAAATCACAAGGTAGATTCCGTAACACCGAGAAGGCTCTTTTAAATGTGGAACCACACTTGCCCCAGCTCTGCTGTTATGTATGGAATCAGTCCAGACAATCACAATGAGCTGTTTACATTTTTAGATCAAGAGTGACAGAACACAAATAAAAGACAACAATGTTAGCCTTTGATCAGTATTTTGGAGCTCTTCGTACCTATCTGAGGGAAGAGACTGCCAGAAGCATATTTGGAAAGTGGCCAGAATCCCATTCCTACTGAATTCTAAGTTGGAAACAAGCCGTGACATTTTTGAAAATTAGTGATTGCCACCTGCAAATAACATTCTACTATCTCTAGCATAGAGGTCGATTATTATGTTTTTGCCTTATCGACTTAGATTTCAATTTACTCCCAAATGACAGGCAAACAGCGTATCAGTCTGTCACCCTTCGACATGCACAGATTTCGAGAACGAAAGCCCTATTCCTGCAAATCACGCATATAGACTCACTTTATTCTCAAAGGATCTCTGCCATCTGTTCTTCATTTGTACTTCTAAAAAATAGAAAACATTCTAAATGTAACCACACATTAGTCATTATCTTACAAACGCATTGAACTGGGGTGCATCCCTGGCTCCTACCCCGACCTCTCACCTTTTAGTTGTGCTGGATGCTGGGTCATTTGGAACCCACTGTTTAAACTGTTGGTTATGTTATTGTTTTTAGTGTTTTATCATAGTATATACATACTGTACTAATGGAGGCTGCACATTGTTGTTACATACTGATGATGGGACACAGTGGGAATGGGATCAATAACACATTTCGACTACACTGAAGTTTAATTCCTGAGGAACCACTCCCTAGGGTGGCATGACGTAAAGGAAATAATGATGTATTATCATGATATGTAAATGTACAGTACTGTGAAAATACCAATTAAAATACATTTAGAAAATAATCAGTCTTTATCTTTTATATCTGTTTAGGGGGGACTTATTGCCACACTTCCGTAGCTGGGTAACATTTCTGATGATGGCCCATCGGTATAGTTAGTATTCAGAATATTTGGATTTTTCAAAACGTAAGAATTTGAGAAGACTCTTCATCCCTGCTTTCCAAACCCCACATGCAGCCATTGATAGACAAGACTACACACACCTACCTCTATCTTTCTTCCCAGTGGGCAGTATACATTAAGTCATATTTGTAACTGAAAAATAGTCATTGTTTTATAAGTAGGAGAAATTTAAAGTTCAGAAAAATATTTCTATGAAACATTGAGTCAATGTTTTTTTCCGCTTCCACATGAGCCATATTTTTCAGTTATAACACAATATTATAAATATGGCCCTGTGTCTTCTGGCCACTAGGTGCAGCCTCCTGTGGGTAAATGTGACACTTTGAAATAGGAGAAAATTAAACTGAAAGGTACCTATAAGGGACCTATATGTTCTTCTTCTTTGTGCCAAGGTTTATATCGTTGAAAAAGTGCTAAATACTAAAAAGCTTTCTTTTTTCCTGTGTTACAAATTAGTTTATGATGAGTATTAAGAGTAGGTGTACTATGATATATTAAATAACCATTGTTACCTTCTACTCACAATTAACCAGTGTTGACATATTTTGTCACATTGCTTCCATATATTGAGAACTGAGCAACTCCATAGAGGCATATTTTCTCTAATTATGGACTTCTCTTTGCGTAGTATGTGTCCAACATACTTTTTTCAAAAGATTTTAGTTTTTATTAAAGTTAGAAAGGTATTCAATTTCTGGTAGGCTTTTCAAAACACTTCGACATGATGATGATAATAATTCTTAATTTTATTTTTTATCTAGCTTTCTATTCATTGTTATTATCATGTCACCACAAACATGTGTCATATGCCTTTCTTATATTTTTTAAATGTCATTGCTGCAGACTACCACGTTTTGGTTTTTGGTAGTATTGTGCTACATTAGTAACCCAAGTTGTATTTAAGCCAAGAATTGTGAGCTGTTGGTATGGTGTAGTTTCTTAATGGTCAATCATCTAACGCTTTATATATTTGTTTGTCTGCTTCATGTTCCTTATTCCTGTATGTGAGTGTTTCTGCAAGATGGTTAGGTTTTCATTGGTTGTGCACAGTTTTATTTCGGCGTTCAGACACCATGCTAAGAAAGTAAGTGTTGAAAATGATTTAGGTTTGAAATGGAATCAGTTACTTTCACTACTTTCCTCTGTTAGTAATTTTGGCGATCCACCCTTTATAGTTATCGACTTCGGTGTCAATGATATAGGTCTCTTAATTAGAATGAGATTGAAAATTGAGATGAAGGAGGCATTTTCCACCTTACTGTTTATGTACACATTTTGTGTTCCCAAAACATTCGTCAGAGACAAAAGTGGAAGTGGTCTACTGTAAATGCTGCTAAGATTGAAAAGACTTGAATACATGAACAAGGCAAAGTCAATATTCCATCCCGACCAGAAAATGTCCTCCATTTTTCCTTAACATATAAAATATGGGAATGCAGCACTGTATCATCCTGAAGGTGTTCATTGTTCACTTCAAACCAAAGAACTTGGCTTCCAAAACAAATATGAATATGTCTATTAAAAAAAAACAAAGGTTGAAATAAAAGCTTGCCTATATTATGGTAGCTCGTGTTGGCCTCTGAGGAAAGGGACTGATTACCTGAAATGCGTCAGGCCAGAGGGCTCCAATGGGGGTGAGAAGCAGCCCGTTTTTCATTAAAAAGTGGTGACACCTCTGCGAGGGAGTGCGGCCTCATCTTTGGGGGAAACTTTGGAAACAATATATATATATATATATATATATATATATATATATATATATATATATATATATATATATATATATATATATATATATATATATATATATATATATATATATATATATATATATATATATATATATATATCCCTTCTGTTCACTTAGGAAGAGCTGCCGCACTCCAAAGCAGCGGGTGCGTCGTGCATCAAAGTCCGCCCGGGTACGGACTGCAATATCCAATTATCCAATTATCCTTGCTTTGTCGAGTAAGGGTTCACGACGCAATGTACTGGCCAAATAAAATTGCCACGTGATGAAACTACAAGCCCAGTGCAATCTCTTCAACGCTCATATATTTTATGATAAGCAAGAACATATTGCTGAGCAATATGTAGTGCTTATCATAAAAGATATGAGAGTTAAAGAGATTTAATGAAATACTCACTGGGGTTGGTGTAAGACCGCGCATATGAGTAGTGGAACACTACCTAAGATTGTTAAGTGGAGATTCATCTGGGTTGGAACGATAAAGTTTTGAACCTTTTAAACTTTATCCGTAGACAGAAATCGGGATTAAGGGTTTCTGTCTTTAACCTTGTAAAATACTTGTACCAAGCAAAGAATATTTATTCCACAACTCTTACCATGTAAATATGTATTTTCGATGCCCTGTAACACAGTGTTTAAAATGGCAGAATTGCGAGTGGTTAAACTATTGGTGAACAAGCCGGTAAAACGGGTCCATTCCAGCAGTACCAATACATTTTATTTAGCCAGTACATTGCGTTGTAAACCCTTACTCGATGAAGCAAGGATAATTGTATATATATATATATATCTATGAGCAAGAGCGCAAGCGCTTCGATGAGGGCTCACCACAGCGGCCCGAGCCTCCGGCTTCTTATTTGGCACCCAAAGCAGAGTTGCGATTCCCTCCTAGGTGAGAAGAAAATAAGTCCGATGCGTTTCGGGGCCTGAACACGCCCCTTAATCATGGACTGAAGAAAGAAGCTGCCAAACTCGCCTTACATGTTCAAACACATTTTAATTTGATCACGGCGTTGTCCGCCCTGAGTGGGAGGAGTTAGCAGCGCCAGGACTTGTGGGATTTGCAGTCCTGTAAGGTGAGTGATGCGTAAAACCTTGAGTAGGTCGGCATTTCTTAGTGTTTGTCTGTCCGTTACATCCTTGAGTAGGAGTTGAGGGCGATCTTCAACTCTGCTGTAATTTCAGGGGTCGTTGCGCTGACAGGCGAATGTAGTCCTCTCGCCTCAGCCTCCAGTGGCAGGAAAGCCGTGATCCACCCTTGGAGTGGAGCTCCTCATCCCGGCCATGGCGGGCCGTTGGTAATGTCTATGAGCAAGAGCGCAAGCGCTTCGATGAGGGCTCACCACAGCGGCCCGAGCCTCCGGCTTCTTATTTGGCACCCAAAGCAGAGTTGCGATTCCCTCCTAGGTGAGAAGAAAATAAGTCCGACGCGTTTCGGGGCCTGAACACGCCCCTTAATCATGGACTGAAGAAAGAAGCTGCCAAACCCGCCTTACATGTTCAAACACATTTTAATTTGATCACGGCGTTGTCCGCCCTGAGTGGGAGGAGTTAGCAGCGCCAGGACTTGTGGGATTTGCAGTCCTGTAAGGTGAGTGATGCGTAAAACCTTGAGTAGGTCGGCATTTCTTAGTGTTTGTCTGTCCGTTACATCCTTGAGTAGGAGTTGAGGGCGATCTGCAACTCTGCTGTAATTTCAGGGGTCGTTGCGCTGACAGGCGAATGTAGTCCTCTCGCCTCAGCCTCCAGTGGCAGGAAAGCCGTGATCCGCCCTTGGAGTGGAGCTCCTCATCCCGGCCATGGCGGGCCGTTGGTAATGTCTATGAGCAAGAGCGCAAGCGCTTCGATGAGGGCTCACCACAGCGGCCCGAGCCTCCGGCTTCTTATTTGGCACCCAAAGCAGAGTTGCGATTCCCTCCTAGGTGAGAAGAAAATAAGTCCGACGCGTTTCGGGGCCTGAACACGCCCCTTAATCATGGACTGAAGAAAGAAGCTGCCAAACTCGCCTTACATGTTCAAACACATTTTAATTTGATCACGGCGTTGTCCGCCCTGAGTGGGAGGAGTTAGCAGCACCAGGACTTGTGGGATTTGCAGTCCTGTAAGGTGAGTGATGCGTAAAACCTTGAGTAGGTCGGCATTTCTTAGTGTTTGTCTGTCCGTTACATCCTTGAGTAGGAGTTGAGGGCGATCTTCAACTCTGCTGTAATTTCAGGGGTCGTTGCGCTGACAGGCGAATGTAGTCCTCTCGCCTCAGCCTCCAGTGGCAGGAAAGCCGTGATCCGCCCTTACAGTGGAGCTCCTCATCCCGGCCATGGCGGGCCGTTGGTAATGTCTATGAGCAAGAGCGCAAGCGCTTCGATGAGGGCTCACCACAGCGGCCTGAGCCTCCGGCTTCTTATTTGGCACCCAAAGCAGAGTTGCGATTCCCTCCTAGGTGAGAAGAAAATAAGTCCGACGCGTTTCGGGGCCTGAACACGCCCCTTAATCATGGACTGAAGAAAGAAGCTGCCAAACTCGCCTTACATGTTCAAACACATTTTAATTTGATCACGGCGTTGTCCGCCCTGAGTGGGAGGAGTTAGCAGCGCCAGGACTTGTGGGATTTGCAGTCCTGTAAGGTGAGTGATGCGTAAAACCTTGAGTAGGTCGGCATTTCTTAGTGTTTGTCTGTCCGTTACATCCTTGAGTAGGAGTTGAGGGCGATCTTCAACTCTGCTGTAATTTCAGGGGTCGTTGCGCTGACAGGCGAATGTAGTCCTCTCGCCTCAGCCTCCAGTGGCAGGAAAGCCGTGATCCGCCCTTGGAGTGGAGCTCCTCATCCCGGCCATGGCGGGCCGTTGGTAATGTCTATGAGCAAGAGCGCAAGCGCTTCGATGAGGGCTCACCACAGCGGCCCGAGCCTCCGGCTTCTTATTTGGCACCCAAAGCAGAGTTGCGATTCCCTCCTAGGTGAGAAGAAAATAAGTCCGACGCGTTTCGGGGCCTGAACACGCCCCTTAATCATGGACTGAAGAAAGAAGCTGCCAAACTCGCCTTACATGTTCAAACACATTTTAATTTGATCACGGCGTTGTCCGCCCTGAGTGGGAGGAGTTAGCAGCGCCAGGACTTGTGGGATTTGCAGTCCTGTAAGGTGAGTGATGCGTAAAACCTTGAGTAGGTTGGCATTTCTTAGTGTTTGTCTGTCCGTTACATCCTTGAGTAGGAGTTGAGGGCGATCTTCAACTCTGCTGTAATTTCAGGGGTCGTTGCGCTGACAGGCGAATGTAGTCCTCTCGCCTCAGCCTCCAGTGGCAGGAAAGCCGTGATCCGCCCTTGGAGTGGAGCTCCTCATCCCGGCCATGGCGGGCCGTTGGTAATGTCTATGAGCAAGAGCGCAAGCGCTTCGATGAGGGCTCACCACAGCGGCCCGAGCCTCCGGCTTCTTATTTGGCACCCAAAGCAGAGTTGCGATTCCCTCCTAGGTGAGAAGAAAATAAGTCCGACGCGTTTCGGGGCCTGAACACGCCCCTTAATCATGGACTGAAGAAAGAAGCTGCCAAACTCGCCTTACATGTTCAAACACATTTTAATTTGATCACGGCGTTGTCCGCCCTGAGTGGGAGGAGTTAGCAGCGCCAGGACTTGTGGGATTTGCAGTCCTGTAAGGTGAGTGATGCGTAAAACCTTGAGTAGGTCGGCATTTCTTAGTGTTTGTCTGTCCGTTACATCCTTGAGTAGGAGTTGAGGGCGATCTTCAACTCTGCTGTAATTTCAGGGGTCGTTGCGCTGACAGGCGAATGTAGTCCTCTCGCCTCAGCCTCCAGTGGCAGGAAAGCCGTGATCCGCCCTTGGAGTGGAGCTCCTCATCCCGGCCATGGCGGGCCGTTGGTAATGTCTATGAGCAAGAGCGCAAGCGCTTCGATGAGGGCTCACCACAGCGGCCCGAGCCTCCGGCTTCTTATTTGGCACCCAAAGCAGAGTTGCGATTCCCTTCTAGGTGAGAAGAAAATAAGTCTGACGCGTTTCGGGGCCTGAACACGCCCCTTAATCATGGACTGAAGAAAGAAGCTGCCAAACTCGCCTTACATGTTCAAACACATTTTAATTTGATCACGGCGTTGTCCGCCCTGAGTGGGAGGAGTTAGCAGCGCCAGGACTTGTGGGATTTGCAGTCCTGTAAGGTGAGTGATGCGAAAAACCTTGAGTAGGTCGGCATTTCTTAGTGTTTGTCTGTCCGTTACATCCTTGAGTAGGAGTTGAGGGCGATCTTCAACTCTGCTATAATTTCAGGGGTCGTTGCGCTGACAGGCGAATGTAGTCCTCTCGCCTCAGCCTCCAGTGGCAGGAAAGCCGTGATCCGCCCTTGGAGTGGAGCTCCTCATCCCGGCCATGGCGGGCCGTTGGTAATGTCTATGAGCAAGAGCGCAAGCGCTTCGATGAGGGCTCACCACAGCGGCCCGAGCCTCCGGCTTCTTATTTGGCACCCAAAGCAGAGTTGCGATTCCCTCCTAGGTGAGAAAAAAATAAGTCCGACGCGTTTCGGGGCCTGAACACGCCCCTTAATCATGGACTGAAGAAAGAAGCTGCCAAACTCGCCTTACATGTTCAAACACATTTTAATTTGATCACGGCGTTGTCCGCCCTGAGTGGGAGGAGTTAGCAGCGCCAGTACTTGTGGGATTTGCAGTCCTGTAAGGTGAGTGATGCGTAAAACCTTGAGTAGGTCGGCATTTCTTAGTGTTTGTCTGTCCGTTACATCCTTGAGTAGGAGTTGAGGGCGATCTTCAACTCTGCTGTAATTTCAGGGGTCGTTGCGCTGACAGGCGAATGTAGTCCTCTCGCCTCAGCCTCCAGTGGCAGGAAAGCCGTGATCCGCCCTTGGAGTGGAGCTCCTCATCCCGGCCATGGCGGGCCGTTGGTAATGTCTATGAGCAAGAGCGCAAGCGCTTCGATGAGGGCTCACCACAGCGGCCCGAGCCTCCGGCTTCTTATTTGGCACCCAAAGCAGAGTTGCGATTCCCTCCTAGGTGAGAAGAAAATAAGTCCGACGCGTTTCGGGGCCTGAACACGCCCCTTAATCATGGACTGAAGAAAGAAGCTGCCAAACTCGCCTTACATGTTCAAACACATTTTAATTTGATCACGGCGTTGTCCGCCCTGAGTGGGAGGAGTTAGCAGCGCCAGGACTTGTGGGATTTGCAGTCCTGTAAGGTGAGTGATGCGTAAAACCTTGAGTAGGTCGGCATTTCTTAGTGTTTGTCTGTCCGTTACATCCTTGAGTAGGAGTTGAGGGCGATCTTCAACTCTGCTGTAATTTCAGGGGTCGTTGCGCTGACAGGCGAATGTAGTCCTCTCGCCTCAGCCTCCAGTGGCAGGAAAGCCGTGATCCGCCCTTGGAGTGGAGCTCCTCATCCCGGCCATGGCGGGCCGTTGGTAATGTCTATGAGCAAGAGCGCAAGCGCTTCGATGAGGGCTCACCACAGCGGCCCGAGCCTCCGGCTTCTTATTTGGCACCCAAAGCAGAGTTGCGATTCCCTCCTAGGTGAGAAGAAAATAAGTCCGACGCGTTTCGGGGCCTGAACACGCCCCTTAATCATGGACTGAAGAAAGAAGCTGCCAAACTCGCCTTACATGTTCAAACACATTTTAATTTGATCACGGCGTTGTCCGCCCTGAGTGGGAGGAGTTAGCAGCGCCAGGACTTGTGGGATTTGCAGTCCTGTAAGGTGAGTGATGCGTAAAACCTTGAGTAGGTCGGCATTTCTTAGTGTTTGTCTGTCCGTTACATCCTTGAGTAGGAGTTGAGGGCGATCTGCAACTCTGCTGTAATTTCAGGGGTCGTTGCGCTGACAGGCGAATGTAGTCCTCTCGCCTCAGCCTCCAGTGGCAGGAAAGCCGTGATCCGCCCTTGGAGTGGAGCTCCTCATCCCGGCCATGGCGGGCCGTTGGTAATGTCTATGAGCAAGAGCGCAAGCGCTTCGATGAGGGCTCACCACAGCGGCCCGAGCCTCCGGCTTCTTATTTGGCACCCAAAGCAGAGTTGCGATTCCCTCCTAGGTGAGAAGAAAATAAGTCCGACGCGTTTCGGGGCCTGAACACGCCCCTTAATCATGGACTGAAGAAAGAAGCTGCCAAACTCGCCTTACATGTTCAAACACATTTTAATTTGATCACGGCGTTGTCCGCCCTGAGTGGGAGGAGTTAGCAGCGCCAGGACTTGTGGGATTTGCAGTCCTGTAAGGTGAGTGATGCGTAAAACCTTGAGTAGGTCGGCATTTCTTAGTGTTTGTCTGTCCGTTACATCCTTGAGTAGGAGTTGAGGGCGATCTTCAACTCTGCTGTAATTTCAGGGGTCGTTGCGCTGACAGGCGAATGTAGTCCTCTCGCCTCAGCCTCCAGTGGCAGGAAAGCCGTGATCCGCCCTTGGAGTGGAGCTCCTCATCCCGGCCATGGCGGGCCGTTGGTAATGTCTATGAGCAAGAGCGCAAGCGCTTCGATGAGGGCTCACCACAGCGGCCCGAGCCTCCGGCTTCTTATTTGGCACCCAAAGCAGAGTTGCGATTCCCTTCTAGGTGAGAAGAAAATAAGTCTGACGCGTTTCGGGGCCTGAACACGCCCCTTAATCATGGACTGAAGAAAGAAGCTGCCAAACTCGCCTTACATGTTCAAACACATTTTAATTTGATCACGGCGTTGTCCGCCCTGAGTGGGAGGAGTTAGCAGCGCCAGGACTTGTGGGATTTGCAGTCCTGTAAGGTGAGTGATGCGAAAAACCTTGAGTAGGTCGGCATTTCTTAGTGTTTGTCTGTCCGTTACATCCTTGAGTAGGAGTTGAGGGCGATCTTCAACTCTGCTGTAATTTCAGGGGTCGTTGCGCTGACAGGCGAATGTAGTCCTCTCGCCTCAGCCTCCAGTGGCAGGAAAGCCGTGATCCGCCCTTGGAGTGGAGCTCCTCATCCCGGCCATGGCGGGCCGTTGGTAATGTCTATGAGCAAGAGCGCAAGCGCTTCGATGAGGGCTCACCACAGCGGCCCGAGCCTCCGGCTTCTTATTTGGCACCCAAAGCAGAGTTGCGATTCCCTCCTAGGTGAGAAGAAAATAAGTCCGACGCGTTTCGGGGCCTGAACACGCCCCTTAATCATGGACTGAAGAAAGAAGCTGCCAAACTCGCCTTACATGTTCAAACACATTTTAATTTGATCACGGCGTTGTCCGCCCTGAGTGGGAGGAGTTAGCAGCGCCAGTACTTGTGGGATTTGCAGTCCTGTAAGGTGAGTGATGCGTAAAACCTTGAGTAGGTCGGCATTTCTTAGTGTTTGTCTGTCCGTTACATCCTTGAGTAGGAGTTGAGGGCGATCTTCAACTCTGCTGTAATTTCAGGGGTCGTTGCGCTGACAGGCGAATGTAGTCCTCTCGCCTCAGCCTCCAGTGGCAGGAAAGCCGTGATCCGCCCTTGGAGTGGAGCTCCTCATCCCGGCCATGGCGGGCCGTTGGTAATGTCTATGAGCAAGAGCGCAAGCGCTTCGATGAGGGCTCACCACAGCGGCCCGAGCCTCCGGCTTCTTATTTGGCACCCAAAGCAGAGTTGCGATTCCCTCCTAGGTGAGAAGAAAATAAGTCTGACGCGTTTCGGGGCCTGAACACGCCCCTTAATCATGGACTGAAGAAAGAAGCTGCCAAACTCGCCTTACATGTTCAAACACATTTTAATTTGATCACGGCGTTGTCCGCCCTGAGTGGGAGGAGTTAGCAGCGCCAGGACTTGTGGGATTTGCAGTCCTGTAAGGTGAGTGATGCGTAAAACCTTGAGTAGGTCGGCATTTCTTAGTGTTTGTCTGTCCGTTACATCCTTGAGTAGGAGTTGAGGGCGATCTTCAACTCTGCTGTAATTTCAGGGGTTGTTGCGCTGACAGGCGAATGTAGTCCTCTCGCCTCAGCCTCCAGTGGCAGGAAAGCCGTGATCCGCCCTTGGAGTGGAGCTCCTCATCCCGGCCATGGCGGGCCGTTGGTAATGTCTATGAGCAAGAGCGCAAGCGCTTCGATGAGGGCTCACCACAGCGGCCCGAGCCTCCGGCTTCTTATTTGGCACCCAAAGCAGAGTTGCGATTCCCTCCTAGGTGAGAAGAAAATAAGTCCGACGCGTTTCGGGGCCTGAACACGCCCCTTAATCATGGACTGAAGAAAGAAGCTGCCAAACTCGCCTTACATGTTCAAACACATTTTAATTTGATCACGGCGTTGTCCGCCCTGAGTGGGAGGAGTTAGCAGCGCCAGGACTTGTGGGATTTGCAGTCCTGTAAGGTGAGTGATGCGTAAAACCTTGAGTAGGTCGGCATTTCTTAGTGTTTGTCTGTCCGTTACATCCTTGAGTAGGAGTTGAGGGCGATCTGCAACTCTGCTGTAATTTCAGGGGTCGTTGCGCTGACAGGCGAATGTAGTCCTCTCGCCTCAGCCTCCAGTGGCAGGAAAGCCGTGATCCGCCCTTGGAGTGGAGCTCCTCATCCCGGCCATGGCGGGCCGTTGGTAATGTCTATGAGCAAGAGCGCAAGCGCTTCGATGAGGGCTCACCACAGCGGCCCGAGCCTCCGGCTTCTTATTTGGCACCCAAAGCAGAGTTGCGATTCCCTCCTAGGTGAGAAGAAAATAAGTCCGACGCGTTTCGGGGCCTGAACACGCCCCTTAATCATGGACTGAAGAAAGAAGCTGCCAAACTCGCCTTACATGTTCAAACACATTTTAATTTGATCACGGCGTTGTCCGCCCTGAGTGGGAGGAGTTAGCAGCGCCAGGACTTGTGGGATTTGCAGTCCTGTAAGGTGAGTGATGCGTAAAACCTTGAGTAGGTCGGCATTTCTTAGTGTTTGTCTGTTCGTTACATCCTTGAGTAGGAGTTGAGGGCGATCTTCAACTCTGCTGTAATTTCAGGGGTCGTTGCGCTGACAGGCGAATGTAGTCCTCTCGCCTCAGCCTCCAGTGGCAGGAAAGCCGTGATCCGCCCTTGGAGTGGAGCTCCTCATCCCGGCCATGGCGGGCCGTTGGTAATGTCTATGAGCAAGAGCGCAAGCGCTTCGATGAGGGCTCACCACAGCGGCCCGAGCCTCCGGCTTCTTATTTGGCACCCAAAGCAGAGTTGCGATTCCCTCCTAGGTGAGAAGAAAATAAGTCCGACGCGTTTCGGGGCCTGAACACGCCCCTTAATCATGGACTGAAGAAAGAAGCTGCCAAACTCGCCTTACATGTTCAAACACATTTTAATTTGATCACGGCGTTGTCCGCCCTGAGTGGGAGGAGTTAGCAGCGCCAGGACTTGTGGGATTTGCAGTCCTGTAAGGTGAGTGATGCGTAAAACCTTGAGTAGGTCGGCATTTCTTAGTGTTTGTCTGTCCGTTACATCCTTGAGTAGGAGTTGAGGGCGATCTTCAACTCTGCTGTAATTTCAGGGGTCGTTGCGCTGACAGGCGAATGTAGTCCTCTCGCCTCAGCCTCCAGTGGCAGGAAAGCCGTGATCCGCCCTTGGAGTGGAGCTCCTCATCCCGGCCATGGCGGGCCGTTGGTAATGTCTATGAGCAAGAGCGCAAGCGCTTCGATGAGGGCTCACCACAGCGGCCCGAGCCTCCGGCTTCTTATTTGGCACCCAAAGCAGAGTTGCGATTCCCTCCTAGGTGAGAAGAAAATAAGTCCGACGCGTTTCGGGGCCTGAACACGCCCCTTAATCATGGACTGAAGAAAGAAGCTGCCAAACTCGCCTTACATGTTCAAACACATTTTAATTTGATCACGGCGTTGTCCGCCCTGAGTGGGAGGAGTTAGCAGCGCCAGGACTTGTGGGATTTTCAGTCCTGTAAGGTGAGTGATGCGTAAAACCTTGAGTAGGTCGGCATTTCTTAGTGTTTGTCTGTCCGTTACATCCTTGAGTAGGAGTTGAGGGCGATCTTCAACTCTGCTGTAATTTCAGGGGTCGTTGCGCTGACAGGCGAATGTAGTCCTCTCGCCTCAGCCTCCAGTGGCAGGAAAGCCGTGATCCGCCCTTGGAGTGGAGCTCCTCATCCCGGCCATGGCGGGCCGTTGGTAATGTCTATGAGCAAGAGCGCAAGCGCTTCGATGAGGGCTCACCACAGCGGCCCGAGCCTCCGGCTTCTTATTTGGCACCCAAAGCAGAGTTGCGATTCCCTCCTAGGTGAGAAGAAAATAAGTCCGACGCGTTTCGGGGCCTGAACACGCCCCTTAATCATGGACTGAAGAAAGAAGCTGCCAAACTCGCCTTACATGTTCAAACACATTTTAATTTGATCACGGCGTTGTCCGCCCTGAGTGGGAGGAGTTAGCAGCGCCAGGACTTGTGGGATTTGCAGTCCTGTAAGGTGAGTGATGCGTAAAACCTTGAGTAGGTCGGCATTTCTTAGTGTTTGTCTGTCCGTTACATCCTTGAGTAGGAGTTGAGGGCGATCTTCAACTCTGCTGTAATTTCAGGGGTCGTTGCGCTGACAGGCGAATGTAGTCCTCTCGCCTCAGCCTCCAGTGGCAGGAAAGCCGTGATCCGCCCTTGGAGTGGAGCTCCTCATCCCGGCCATGGCGGGCCGTTGGTAATGTCTATGAGCAAGAGCGCAAGCGCTTCGATGAGGGCTCACCACAGCGGCCCGAGCCTCCGGCTTCTTATTTGGCACCCAAAGCAGAGTTGCGATTCCCTCCTAGGTGAGAAGAAAATAAGTCCGACGCGTTTCGGGGCCTGAACACGCCCCTTAATCATGGACTGAAGAAAGAAGCTGCCAAACTCGCCTTACATGTTCAAACACATTTTAATTTGATCACGGCGTTGTCCGCCCTGAGTGGGAGGAGTTAGCAGCGCCAGGACTTGTGGGATTTGCAGTCCTGTAAGGTGAGTGATGCGTAAAACCTTGAGTAGGTCGGCATTTCTTAGTGTTTGTCTGTCCGTTACATCCTTGAGTAGGAGTTGAGGGCGATCTTCAACTCTGCTGTAATTTCAGGGGTCGTTGCGCTGACAGGCGAATGTAGTCCTCTCGCCTCAGCCTCCAGTGGCAGGAAAGCCGTGATCCGCCCTTGGAGTGGAGCTCCTCATCCCGGCCATGGCAGGCCGTTGGTAATGTCTATGAGCAAGAGCGCAAGCGCTTCGATGAGGGCTCACCACAGCGGCCCGAGCCTCCGGCTTCTTATTTGGCACCCAAAGCAGAGTTGCGATTCCCTCCTAGGTGAGAAGAAAATAAGTCTGACGCGTTTCGGGGCCTGAACACGCCCCTTAATCATGGACTGAAGAAAGAAGCTGCCAAACTCGCCTTACATGTTCAAACACATTTTAATTTGATCACGGCGTTGTCCGCCCTGAGTGGGAGGAGTTAGCAGCGCCAGGACTTGTGGGATTTGCAGTCCTGTAAGGTGAGTGATGCGTAAAACCTTGAGTAGGTCGGCATTTCTTAGTGTTTGTCTGTCCGTTACATCCTTGAGTAGGAGTTGAGGGCGATCTTCAACTCTGCTGTAATTTCAGGGGTCGTTGCGCTGACAGGCGAATGTAGTCCTCTCGCCTCAGCCTCCAGTGGCAGGAAAGCCGTGATCCGCCCTTGGAGTGGAGCTCCTCATCCCGGCCATGGCGGGCCGTTGGTAATGTCTATGAGCAAGAGCGCAAGCGCTTCGATGAGGGCTCACCACAGCGGCCCGAGCCTCCGGCTTCTTATTTGGCACCCAAAGCAGAGTTGCGATTCCCTCCTAGGTGAGAAGAAAATAAGTCCGACGCGTTTCGGGGCCTGAACACGCCCCTTAATCATGGACTGAAGAAAGAAGCTGCCAAACTCGCCTTACATGTTCAAACACATTTTAATTTGATCACGGCGTTGTCCGCCCTGAGTGGGAGGAGTTAGCAGCGCCAGGACTTGTGGGATTTGCAGTCCTGTAAGGTGAGTGATGCGTAAAACCTTGAGTAGGTCGGCATTTCTTAGTTTTTGTCTGTCCGTTACATCCTTGAGTAGGAGTTGAGGGCGATCTTCAACTCTGCTGTAATTTCAGGGGTCGTTGCGCTGACAGGCGAATGTAGTCCTCTCGCCTCAGCCTCCAGTGGCAGGAAAGCCGTGATCCGCCCTTGGAGTGGAGCTCCTCATCCCGGCCATGGCGGGCCGTTGGTAATGTCTATGAGCAAGAGCGCAAGCGCTTCGATGAGGGCTCACCACAGCGGCCCGAGCCTCCGGCTTCTCATTTGGCACCCAAAGCAGAGTTGCGATTCCCTCCTAGGTGAGAAGAAAATAAGTCCGACGCGTTTCGGGGCCTGAACACGCCCCTTAATCATGGACTGAAGAAAGAAGCTGCCAAACTCGCCTTACATGTTCAAACACATTTTAATTTGATCACGGCGTTGTCCGCCCTGAGTGGGAGGAGTTAGCAGCGCCAGGACTTGTGGGATTTGCAGTCCTGTAAGGTGAGTGATGCGTAAAACCTTGAGTAGGTCGGCATTTCTTAGTGTTTGTCTGTCCGTTACATCCTTGAGTAGGAGTTGAGGGCGATCTTCAACTCTGCTGTAATTTCAGGGGTCGTTGCGCTGACAGGCGAATGTAGTCCTCTCGCCTCAGCCTCCAGTGGCAGGAAAGCCGTGATCCGCCCTTGGAGTGGAGCTCCTCATCCCGGCCATGGCGGGCCGTTGGTAATGTCTATGAGCAAGAGTGCAAGCGCTTCGATGAGGGCTCACCACAGCGGCCCGAGCCTCCGGCTTCTTATTTGGCACCCAAAGCAGAGTTGCGATTCCCTCCTAGGTGAGAAGAAAATAAGTCTGACGCGTTTCGGGGCCTGAACACGCCCCTTAATCATGGACTGAAGAAAGAAGCTGCCAAACTCGCCTTACATGTTCAAACACATTTTAATTTGATCACGGCGTTGTCCGCCCTGAGTGGGAGGAGTTAGCAGCGCCAGGACTTGTGGGATTTGCAGTCCTGTAAGGTGAGTGATGCGTAAAACCTTGAGTAGGTCGGCATTTCTTAGTGTTTGTCTGTCCGTTACATCCTTGAGTAGGAGTTGAGGGCGATCTTCAACTCTGCTGTAATTTCAGGGGTCGTTGCGCCGACAGGCGAATGTAGTCCTCTCGCCTCAGCCTCCAGTGGCAGGAAAGCCGTGATCCGCCCTTGGAGTGGAGCTCCTCATCCCGGCCATGGCGGGCCGATGGTAATGTCTATGAGCAAGAGCGCAAGCGCTTCGATGAGGGCTCACCACAGCGGCCCGAGCCTCGGGCTTCTTATTTGGCACCCAAAGCAGAGTTGCGATTCCCTCCTAGGTGAGAAGAAAATAAGTCCGACGCGTTTCGGGGCCTGAACACGCCCCTTAATCATGGACTGAAGAAAGAAGCTGCCAAACTCGCCTTACATGTTCAAACACATTTTAATTTGATCACGGCGTTGTCCGCCCTGAGTGGGAGGAGTTAGCAGCGCCAGGACTTGTGGGATTTGCAGTCCTGTAAGGTGAGTGATGCGTAAAACCTTGAGTAGGTCGGCATTTCTTAGTGTTTGTCTGTCCGTTACATCCTTGAGTAGGAGTTGAGGGTGATCTTCAACTCTGCTGTAATTTCAGGGGTCGTTGCGCTGACAGGCGAATGTAGTCCTCTCGCCTCAGCCTCCAGTGGCAGGAAAGCCGTGATCCGCCCTTGGAGTGGAGCTCCTCATCCCGGCCATGGCGGGCCGTTGGTAATGTCTATGAGCAAGAGCGCAAGCGCTTCGATGAGGGCTCACCACAGCGGCCCGAGCCTCCGGCTTCTTATTTGGCACCCAAAGCAGAGTTGCGATTCCCTCCTAGGTGAGAAGAAAATAAGTCCGACGCGTTTCGGGGCCTGAACACGCCCCTTAATCATGGACTGAAGAAAGAAGCAGCCAAACTCGCCTTACATGTTCAAACACATTTTAATTTGATCACGGCGTTGTCCGCCCTGAGTGGGAGGAGTTAGCAGCGCCAGGACTTGTGGGATTTGCAGTCCTGTAAGGTGAGTGATGCGTAAAACCTTGAGTAGGTCGGCATTTCTTAGTGTTTGTCTGTCCGTTACATCCTTGAGTAGGAGTTGAGGGCGATCTTCAACTCTGCTGTAATTTCAGGGGTCGTTGCGCTGACAGGCGAATGTAGTCCTCTCGCCTCAGCCTCCAGTGGCAGGAAAGCCGTTGTCCGCCCTTGGAGTGGAGCTCCTCATCCCGGCCATGGCGGGCCGTTGGTAATGTCTATGAGCAAGAGCGCAAGCGCTTCGATGAGGGCTCACCACAGCGGCCCGAGCCTCCGGCTTCTTATTTGGCACCCAAAGCAGAGTTGCGATTCCCTCCTAGGTGAGAAGAAAATAAGTCCGACGCGTTTCGGGGCCTGAACACGCCCCTTAATCATGGACTGAAGAAAGAAGCTGCCAAACTCGCCTTACATGTTCAAACACATTTTAATTTGATCACGGCGTTGTCCGCCCTGAGTGGGAGGAGTTAGCAGCGCCAGGACTTGTGGGATTTGCAGTCCTGTAAGGTGAGTGATGCGTAAAACCTTGAGTAGGTCGGCATTTCTTAGTGTTTGTCTGTCCGTTACATCCTTGAGTAGGAGTTGAGGGCGATCTTCAACTCTGCTGTAATTTCAGGGGTCGTTGCGCTGACAGGCGAATGTAGTCCTCTCGCCTCAGCCTCCAGTGGCAGGAAAGCCGTGATCCGCCCTTGGAGTGGAGCTCCTCATCCCGGCCATGGCAGGCCGTTGGTAATGTCTATGAGCAAGAGCGCAAGCGCTTCGATGAGGGCTCACCACAGCGGCCCGAGCCTCCGGCTTCTTATTTGGCACCCAAAGCAGAGTTGCGATTCCCTCCTAGGTGAGAAGAAAATAAGTCTGACGCGTTTCGGGGCCTGAACACGCCCCTTAATCATGGACTGAAGAAAGAAGCTGCCAAACTCGCCTTACATGTTCAAACACATTTTAATTTGATCACGGCGTTGTCCGCCCTGAGTGGGAGGAGTTAGCAGCGCCAGGACTTGTGGGATTTGCAGTCCTGTAAGGTGAGTGATGCGTAAAACCTTGAGTAGGTCGGCATTTCTTAGTGTTTGTCTGTCCGTTACATCCTTGAGTAGGAGTTGAGGGCGATCTTCAACTCTGCTGTAATTTCAGGGGTCGTTGCGCTGACAGGCGAATGTAGTCCTCTCGCCTCAGCCTCCAGTGGCAGGAAAGCCGTGATCCGCCCTTGGAGTGGAGCTCCTCATCCCGGCCATGGCGGGCCGTTGGTAATGTCTATGAGCAAGAGCGCAAGCGCTTCGATGAGGGCTCACCACAGCGGCCCGAGCCTCCGGCTTCTTATTTGGCACCCAAAGCAGAGTTGCGATTCCCTCCTAGGTGAGAAGAAAATAAGTCCGACGCGTTTCGGGGCCTGAACTCGCCCCTTAATCATGGACTGAAGAAAGAAGCTGCCAAACTCGCCTTACATGTTCAAACACATTTTAATTTGATCACGGCGTTGTCCGCCCTGAGTGGGAGGAGTTAGCAGCGCCAGGACTTGTGGGATTTGCAGTCCTGTAAGGTGAGTGATGCGTAAAACCTTGAGTAGGTCGGCATTTCTTAGTGTTTGTCTGTCCGTTACATCCTTGAGTAGGAGTTGAGGGCGATCTTCAACTCTGCTGTAATTTCAGGGGTCGTTGCGCTGACAGGCGAATGTAGTCCTCTCGCCTCAGCCTCCAGTGGCAGGAAAGCCGTGATCCGCCCTTGGAGTGGAGCTCCTCATCCCGGCCATGGCGGGCCGTTGGTAATGTCTATGAGCAAGAGCGCAAGCGCTTCGATGAGGGCTCACCACAGCGGCCCGAGCCTCCGGCTTCTTATTTGGCACCCAAAGCAGAGTTGCGATTCCCTCCTAGGTGAGAAGAAAATAAGTCCGACGCGTTTCGGGGCCTGAACACGCCCCTTAATCATGGACTGAAGAAAGAAGCTGCCAAACTCGCCTTACATGTTCAAACACATTTTAATTTGATCACGGCGTTGTCCGCCCTGAGTGGGAGGAGTTAGCAGCGCCAGGACTTGTGGGATTTGCAGTCCTGTAAGGTGAGTGATGCGTAAAACCTTGAGTAGGTCGGCATTTCTTAGTGTTTGTCTGTCCGTTACATCCTTGAGTAGGAGTTGAGGGCGATCTTCAACTCTGCTGTAATTTCAGGGGTCGTTGCGCTGACAGGCGAATGTAGTCCTCTCGCCTCAGCCTCCAGTGGCAGGAAAGCCGTGATCCGCCCTTGGAGTGGAGCTCCTCATCCCGGCCATGGCGGGCCGTTGGTAATGTCTATGAGCAAGAGCGCAAGCGCTTCGATGAGGGCTCACCACAGCGGCCCGAGCCTCCGGCTTCTTATTTGGCACCCAAAGCAGAGTTGCGATTCCCTCCTAGGTGAGAAGAAAATAAGTCCGACGCGTTTCGGGGCCTGAACACGCCCCTTAATCATGGACTGAAGAAAGAAGCTTCCAAACTCGCCTTACATGTTCAAACACATTTTAATTTGATCACGGCGTTGTCCGCCCTGAGTGGGAGGAGTTAGCAGCGCCAGGACTTGTGGGATTTTCAGTCCTGAGATGTCATCAGTGATGTAATCAGTGATGTCACTGACCATGTCATGAATGATGTAATATGTGACATCATCAGCAGTGGATTGCGGGTGCGCGATATATAGTTATTACAACTAACTATATATGCAAATTTCTATGGTTTTGTGCGAGTAAATTAAGGTTTTGAAAATGCTAATCCCAAACTATATATGGTCTATAACCAATGGTTTTTTCAGTGAATTTTCAAGGTTTTGTAAATGCAAATTCCTAACTATATATGGTCTATAACCTATGGTTTTTCAGTGAATATATATATATATATATATACATATATATATATATATATATATATACATACATATATATATATATATATATATATATATATATATATATATATACCGTATTTTCCGGCGTATAAGACGACCCGGCGTATAAGACGACCCCCTACTTTGCCAGAAAAATTTTAGGTTTTGTGCTATACTCGCAGTATAAGACGACCCCCCACTTCCAGCGCAGCATAGCCATTCCGAGAATGTACCGGTATTTTGAACTTACCGTATTAGTCTAGTCCTCCTCCCTGTGGGTGAGCAGTAAGGCTTTATCAGTGGGTACCTATAAGCGTTTATTTTACAAACTCAAAGACTGAACGCAAACAAATTGGTTGTAGAAACAATCTTGCTTTACTCAGAATATTTTTATTTAAAACCATATCAAAAACTGTCACTTCTGAATATACCGGTACGGTACGGCAAACATAAATTACGTAGTGCATGAAACAGTGCAAGTGCATTAAACGTTCCATAACTTCCCATAAATCCAAGCGATTTCTACAGGATTTACAACGTTCCCTTTAAAAGCCTTCAAAATCCTCCTCTTCGTCATCTGATCTCATAAGTAAGTCAATGAGATCTTGTGGTACATCTGTAAGGCAGTCATCGTATGGATCTTGTACCAATTCCGTATCAGATGATGTGGTCTCTTCTTTGGCATCCTCTTCACCTTCCCACAGATAGTCGTCCTCCATACCATCTAATGAATTTGATATGCCACACTTCTTGAAAGACTTTATTACAGTCTCTGCATCAATGTCGTTCCAGGCCTTTATAACAAAGGTGCACAAAACATCCAACTGTGGAGCACGCATGTTTCCTCCTTTTGTGAATGTTTTTTCACCGCTAACCATCCACTCATTCCACTGTTCTCTGATGCGATCTTTAAATGGCTTGTTTAGGCACACATCCAGTGGCTGCACCAACGATGTCAGTCCTCCAGGTATAACTGCAGCATCCGTTTTTAGTCTTGCCAGCCTTTGCTTGGTGCTGGGAGTTAAATGAGCCCTGAACATATCCCACACCAGTAGACTACGCCTTTGTAGAAGTCCACCTGGTCGCCTGCTCCATACGTTATCAAGCCATAGCTTTACCCCTTCTTCATCCATCCATCCTTTCTCATTCACATGCACAAAACAACCAACAGGAAACTTGAGTTTCGGCATTGTTTTTCTTTTAAAAATAACCATTGGTCTCAGTTTGCCACCATCAGCTGTGCATGCAAGTACCACTGTGAAACTGGACTTCTCATGTCCTGTTGTTTTTATTAAAATTGTCTTTTCGCCTTTTTGATGGACAGTTTTGTTGGCAATCATATCAAAATTCATCGGAGTTTCATCCATGTTTCCGATGCTACTTAGCGCATACACATGTTCATTGCGCAGCCTAATAACGTAGCGATGGAAGCTATGCATTTTGGCATCAAGATCCGCAGGTAATTTCTGGGCAATTTTTGTCTTTTGCCGCAATACCAGATTATGCCTTCCCAAGAATCTGGTACACCAGGATACAGTGGCCTTAAATCTGTGGCTGAGATCGGGATTAGATTTGGCCCACTGAAGTGCAACCAATCTGATTTTATTTCGGGTCACGACATACCCGCTTTGCCGATGCTCGGCCACCATGTCTGCTACATGCTTTTCCAGTTCTGGCCAATGTGGGGTGCCTCTTCTTAGTGCACACTTGCCCCTTGGCATACTACGCAATGCTTGCTCATTTGCTCTCCAGGCCCGAACCATCTTTTCTGTCACTCCATATTGTCTAGCAGCAGCACAGTTATTATGTTCCGTGGCAAAAGCCACAACTTTGAGTTTGTAACTGGCTTCATATTTCCTTCTTCTTGCCACTGCTGGAGCCTTGCTGAGTTCTAGACTGCCAGCCATTTGCTCTGGATGCGCTGCTGGAGCCTTGCCGGGTTCTTCGCTGTCTGCCATTTGCACGGAATGTGCTGCTGGAGCCTTGCCGGGTTCTTGACTGTCAGCCATTTGCACTCGATGTACGGTACTGGTGCTGTACAGTATGAACAGGTGCAGAGACTGTCTTCAACACCACACGTACGGTACGGCAAATACGCTATCTGGTCACGAGACTTCCTTTCCTCTTCGCAACAACCAGCCAATCACGGCAAGTGCTCTACTGCCTTCGGGAACATTCGGGAACATTGTACAGTCCCCTTTCTATGCCACGCCCATGCCAAGGGGAGAGGTGCGCGTGCCAAAACGTGCCAAACGTGTCAACACACTGGGCGCTGCCATCTTCGGCGCTGGCTGCCCATTACCATGTACCGTGTTTCGGACGTCCTGCTGCCTCGTCCTGCTGCCTCGTCTGCCTGGGGATGTGCAAGCGGTTGGAGGCGCGTGTACAGCGGCAGCGGCAGTCGAGGTAAGACTCATGGCGCCATTTGCTCGCTTGTGAAGCGGTTTGACACCTTCGAGGGAAGTCCTTGCTATGAAAAAAACGCTCGCTTTCGATACTTCATGGCGCGGGGCCTGGGTGTGGACGTTGCCAGGGTCGGTGGCTGTATTTTTTGACATAAGGTGTGTTGTTTCTTGTTATTTCGTATTGTGAAGCGGTCTGACACCTTCGAGTGAAGTCCTCGCTATGAAAAAGCGCATGAAAAAATACCATAAAATTTTGTACCCGGCGTATAAGACGACCCCCGACTTTCCAGAAAATTTTAAGGGGTTAAAAAGTCGTCTTATACGCCGGAAAATACGGTGTATATATATATATATATATATATATATATATATATATAACCTACCGGCGGTCGCCAGTAGGTGTATATAGTTAGGACTTTTTGAATAGGGATTTCTGAAAATTCTATGTTGAATAACTTTGGCGTTGATGGACGGAATTGGCTGATATTTTCTGGAAAATGGCACGTTTTGTTTCTGAGCGTCACCTGAAAGTTTGTGGGGGTTTCGTCAAGCGGGGACCGAGAAAAAAGGGGGGTCCCAAAACGTGTTTTTAACATTGAGTTTTCCATAGGGCGGTTGGACTCACTTTTAGCTCGAACGGCGGAATGGATTTCCACAAAACTTGGCAAAATTGTAGGGACTGGTAGCCCGATGTGCCTTTGCTATGTCTCAAGATATATGCTCCAGTGGTTTTTACGAAAATTAACTTTGAAAAATATATATTGGGCTACATTGGGCTATATATATGTTAGAGCCCAAATGTAGCCCAATGTAGCCCAATGTAGCTTAATGTAGCCCAAAGATGGCCACCAGAGACAAAAAAAAACAAATGTAGCCCAAATATCGGCCAGATGTAGCCCAACTATAGCCCAGTGACAGAATGCCCCAGAGTGTTCTAAACAACAACTAGAGCGCTAGCCGTCTTACTTATGACAAAAGTATGGCACACCTGAAGTCATCTTGATTGGAATAAAGTGTTAACATTTAAAACATTTAATTTGAAAAGGAACAAAATGAGGGGTTTCATTTTGCCATAGAAATGTTATATATATATATATATATATATATATATATATATATATATATATATATATATATATATATATTACCTACTGGCGGCCGCCAGTAGGTATATATAGTTAGGATTTTTTTGAATAGGGATTTCTGAAAATTCTATGTTGAATAACTTTTGCATTGATGGACGGAATTGGCTGTAATTTTCAGGAAAATGGCACATTTTGTTTCTGAGCGTCCCCTGAAAGTTTGGGGGGGGTTTGGCCAAGGGGGGGCCGAGAAAAAAGGGGGGTCCCAAAACGTGTTTTTAACATTGAGTTTTCCATATGGCGGTTGGACTCACTTTTAGCTTGAACGGCTGAATGGATTTCTATGAAACTTGGCAAAATTGTAGAGACTGTTTGCCCGATGTGCCTTTGCTAGGTCTCAAGATATGTGCTCCTGTGGATTTTGAGAAATTAACGTTCAAAAAAATATATATATCTGTGACAGCGTCCCGGTTAGCGCCCCGGTTCGCGTACCAGACGCGTAACCGACCTTCGCGAGGAGAAGCGGATTGGCTCTCCGGTGACTCTCAACATTCTTAACAGTCCGGAGTGGCTGACATCTTGTCTCTCGGTAGGATCGAGAGACAAGAGGTGGAAATAAACGAAGAGGAAAATGAATGAAAGGGGCAAGGTAGACCCCTCCTGACCCCCTAGGATTGATGTGGGGGCTATTAAAGGGCCCCGCGGGGCAAAAAAATAAAATATTTTTTTTTCTCGATTTTTCGCGGTGAAAGCGCTACCCGGTACGCGAACCGGGTAGCTCACCGGTAGCGTAACGGGAGTCCGCCATCTTGTGTTTCGGACGAATTTAGTCACAAGATGGAGGATAAACAATGTTGGGAATGGGTATAAGGGGGCAAGGGAGACATATCCTGACCCCCTAGGTTTTCTGAGGGTGGCTGAGGAGGCCCATATATGTAAAAAAAAAAAATTCGCACGGTCAGCGCCCAGTCCGCGCACCGGGTAGCGTTCCGCAAAGCGTAACAAGGGGAAAACCAAGGGAAATAGTAAAATAATATTTTAGAGTGCTTTGAGGTAGGGTAGCTCTGAATAGAGCTGTTGTGTTGTGTGGGTGATGTCAGTACCAACATGTAGGTACCAATGAAGAGTCTAAAATTCAATGTACACCCTCTCCTCTGTAGATATTTTGTATGTTCTAATATGGGTTATTTAAATGTAAATGTGTGGAAAAGCACTTCAAGCAATTGTGTTTTTGAACTGATTGTTCTTTCCTCTTAGTCCTCCTCTTTGTTTTTTTTCCCCATACTCTTCTTCAGCATGATAGTTGATAAATTCGTTCCCTCAAAAAATGTATATACATAAAAAATTATATTAAATACATATAAAATATATTTTTCTTTTAAAAGAAGAATACATTTTACAGCTTTTGATATTTGCTATTAAAAAACCATTGAAATTCACTGAAAAAACCATAGGTTATAGACCATATATAGTTAGGAGTTAGCATTTACAAAACCTTGAAAATTCACTGAAAAAACCATAGGTTATAGACCATCTAAAGTTAGGAATTAGCATTTACAAAACCTTATTTTACTCACACAAAACCATTGAAATTCACATATATAGTTAGTTGCACTAACTATATATCGCGCACCCGCAATCCACTGCTGATCATGTCACATATTACATCATTCATGACATGGTCAGTGACATCACTGATGACATCACTGATGACATCTCAAATGACATTACTGATGACAACATCCAATGACTGTATGTTTCTGTATGTTTCTGTAAATATGTCTTACATATTGAAGAATGAGTGGATGTATAAGTGTCTGGATGAAGGATTTAGTAGGTGCATGACTGACTGTATGAGTGAGTGATTAAATGTGTCTCACTGAGTGCATGGGTTAGTGACTAAACTGTCTTAATTTGTGCATCATTATGTCTATTGTTCTGTAAACTGCTGCATGTGTTGATCAGTAGCTATATGAGTAACTATATGGGTTATTGATTGGTTGCCCAAGTATTTGTATGGGAGACTGAGTGTGTGTGTGGATGGCTGGGAGGTGTATGACTCTGTGCATAGATGTGTGAGCAGTTGATTCACTAGATGTATGGGTTCAAAAGTGCATGTGGAAACAGCTGTATGGGCAGTTGACTATGTGCATGAGTGTATTGGTGAGTGAATGGATATCTCAGTGCTACATGTCAAAGTAAGTACATATGTAAAACACAGTACATGTGAGAGTTGACATATCAAGTCAAGCCATAAGCTTTTATTCGATTTGAGAAATACAAATCATACAAGCAAAACAACTAAAAACAATTCATTGCATATGTGATAATTCTAAACAAAGTGACTCAAAATGTACTCTGGAGTAGTACATAAAAAAGGAAGGGAACATATACTAACATACACTGGACAACAATATATAATTAGAGATAAAAACGGAGCTAAAAAGCTATGGAAGAGGTCATGCATGTACAGACAGGAATAAATATAATTATCACACCAAGTGCTTTTCCTGGCAGCTGTACATTTTGAAGCAAAAGATCAAATATGGCTCGGGCAAACACGGGGAGGTTAATTTGGTATATGAACAAAAAGGACCATACATTTACATACTGTGGGCATAAAACAGAGTTAAGATACTATATACAGCATAAAAAAGGACATTTATGTACAGACAGGAATATATAAAGTTATAGCAGCACTATGCTCTTCCTGGCAGCTGTACATTTCAGAATAAAAGTAGCAACAAAGAAACAAATATCCACGTTCTCTAGGGAAGATAATAGTACTAGAACGCTCTTTGAGGTTCGGATATTGTATTTTAAAAAGATGGGTTTTAGATTATTTACCCTTAAAAAGTGATAAAATTTACAAAAAAGTAGAAAATGACAGCAGCTCTGGCGTGATGTGTTGTCACACGGGCAGAGAGTCTCAGATCTTATTTTCTGGTTTGGGAATGCAACAAGGTGGTGCACAATACCCAGTCTGACTCGGGTTAGCACAAATTGATGGGAGGGACGAGACACATTCGCAAGATAAGTTTGAAACCCCGGGATTAAGTTCAGTCCCCTATAGAACTGCACGGAGGCTAACTTGCCATGCACCTTATCTCGCTCATTCTTTCTAAAGTTTAAAAATGTTTGTTTAATTTCTTTTTTGGGGATTGCAACTGCCAATTCGGGGTCAAGGGGAACATCAATTTCAAATAAGGTTTTATACCAGAAATTAATGTATTTCAACCACTGTATGCGTAATGAGTGATCCAATCCTATACAGTCAAGAATAATCTCTTGAGTGAATTGAGTCTCTGGCTTAGCCCAAATAGAACGCCACAATAAGAGTGGCCGAACGGCTGCTAAGTCAGAGATAAACTCGATCTCTACCTCGTCATGGATTAGTTGTACAGAGGCAGAAGGAGGGACACACCACAGTCTCTTTAGAAACTTGTTTTCGTCTTTTTGGAGCAAAGGGCCTTCAATATGACCCCACACGCCCGCCCCATACAATGCAGAAGAAACACAACGGATGTTATATATATTGATCATATCTGGGATACTTCGCGATCCAAGCTTGGATGCAAATCGGAATATACTACTGGTAGTCCGCAACATTTTCAGTCTGATGTTGTCGAACTCAGAATTCCCAAATAACAAAATGATTTAACGTGTGTCATCTTGTCGCTATCCAGGAAAAAGCTATGCTTCAGTTTATTTGCAGACTGCCCGCACAACATTACATAGGTCTTGGATTTATTCAAACGGAGCCTCCTGTTTTGAATAAACAGCATAAATCTATCAATTAGTCGCTGTAACCCAATCTGAGTGCGGGATAAAAGAACAGCGTCATCCGCATATAGTAAGATTGGGACAGGTTTACCTCCGATCAGGGGAGCATCTGATGGGATATCGGCCAGGTTGCGATCGATACAGTTAATGAAAAGAGAGAATAAAAGAGGGGCCAATACGCATCCCTGGCGAATTCCCCGTGAGACTTTGAGAAACGGCGTACATTCGCCTAGGCTACCATAACGAACCTTACAGGAAAGTTTCTCGTAAAGCCTGGCCAGGAAGTGGACAATTTCCTTCGGTGCCCCTGACTCTAACAAAACCTCCCAAAGAATAGCGTGATCAACTAAATCAAACGCGCTGCTCAGGTCAGCAAAACATAAAAAAAGATTGCCCTTTTTAGCTACAGTGTATTTATTAAAAATGAGGTCCAAATTTACGCATTGCTCCAAAGTGCCCATGCCTTTCCTGAAGCCATATTGCACTTTTGTTAAAATATTCGAGTCTGTTGCCCAGGTTTCTAGTCTTTTGAGCAGGATTCTGCTCATGACCTTTACTGAGGCGTCCAGCAAAGAGATAGGACGATAATTGGAAGCCTCAGATTTTCTACCTTTTTTGAATAGGGGAATAATAACTGATTGGCCCCAGGAGGGAGGGATGTTACCTTCTGCCGCACAGTTAAAAGTCCGCACCAAAATAGGAGCCCACAAGTTTGGTTCTGCTTTTATTAAATCAATGGGGACCCCATCTGGGCCCAGGGGCCTTCCCCCCCTTGCTGTTAGAGAGCCCTTCATGACCCTCCTCCAAGGTTACTCCCAGGGGTAGAGGTATCCAAGAGGAGGCCTCGGTAGCTGATACAGTTAGGGGTGTCCTTTCTGGGTTAAAAATATTAGAAAAATGAATGATCCAGTCATTACATGCAACGTAGGAAGTTATTTCCGGGGTACCATCAGTATTTAGAAAGGGGCTGTTAATTGTTTCCCAATAAAGTTTACAGTTTTTGGTCTCAGCTGCTTCCTTTAGCTTATCCCAAGCTTCACTTTGTAAAACCTTTTTCCTATTGGAAATTGCCTTTTTATAGTTGACCCTTAATTGTTTTATTCCATTGCTGTCTCGGGGTTTGATACCTTGTGCCTTCTTCAATTCCCGTAGGGTGATTGTACAGTATTTATCAAACCATCCCTGCTTTATAGCTCTGTTGGATGGGGATTTCTTGGTAAAAATACCTTCAATAATGGTGTTAATATTGATAAATTATGACAATAGAAAGTCAGGGTTAATGACATTTTTTAAACAGTAACTGATTTCCGTTTTACAACTAATTATGACCTCCCTCTGTTTGGCCATTGAGTTTGTTCCAGACCATCTGATCCTCATACCATTTGGTCTAATATATACTAAATCAGTGGAACATGTTTCTCCAGTCGCTAGTGTTGCACCTCGTCCCGGAAGGGTAACGCAGATGCTGTTGTGATCACTTAAACTTTCCTCTCTGATACACAGGTTTAAGAAGTCTCCTGTACTGGAGAACAGAATATGGTCTATGAATGTCCCAGCATCCCTCCCTGTAAAGGTAGGACAAGTAACATTCAAACTGTTTTTGTTACAGCTTAACAGGTGTAGGTCTAGTTTGATTAACAGTTTATTTAAAGTTGAACCATAATGGCAATGTGGGAAGTGGAGGAAATCCTCACTCTCACCCGCACTCCCCCGATGATTAACCATCTCCGTTACAAGGCCGCAGGGATTCCCTTTTGATAGATGACATGGCTGCAGATTAAAGTCCCCTGCCCATAGAACGTCTGTTGGAGATGCCCAGAACCCTTACAATTTCCTTTTCCAGGGGGAATAGAATATTCCCTCTGGAGGCATCAAAGATGTTATTGTAAACATTTACAAGGACCAAGTCATTTCCCTTACTACATTCTACCCTCACTACCTGGCTGTGGGTGCCCACAATCGAGCTACTTCTGACTTTACAGTTACACAGCTTATTGGACAGAAGTAACAAAAGGCCCCCCTTGGCTCTGCCCGAACTGGATTTAGTGGCATTAAGACAGTGGGATGAATAACCTTCTATATTTATTTGCTCTTGACACCAGGTTTCTTGGAGGAGGATTATATCAAATCCTTCCCCTATAAACTTAGACCAGAAGGGAGTGTCTAGTTTCCCTGCAATACCGGCAATATTCCAGGAGATGAGGGTAAGGCCGGTAGACTCGGTGGGACCATAAACAGCTTGCTCCGACTGGGATGCACGGGGTGTAGTCAGGTTAACCTCCTTGGTACTCTCACCTATGACAATTTTAGGGGCATCAAGGGACACACACGCTTCAATACTGGTACATGAAACACCTTTCCGTGGATACCCAACTGCAGGCCTACAGATGGAAGTTTGGATATTACATGGGTTAGTTTTAGGAGGGAGAAATTCTGTGGGGCTGCCTTCCTGTACGGAGTCCTCCCGTATGACCACTTGTCCACTGGGGGGGTACGTAATCCATAGAGGGGACTGCTCGAATACTAGCGTGGACAAGTTGCATACGTGCATCCAACCCTAACTGCCTATTGGCGGACTGGCTTGAGGATGGTGGGGCATAAGGTCAATCAACCATCTCAAGCCAGTCGAATCTGTTGTTAGTGTGAATACCTCGCCACCCGTCGCCCATAAAGTGGCCTTTGTTGGAATACCAGGGACGGGGTACCCATTCCCTGCTCCTGCTCTTTTGGGTCAGCCATGGACCTCCATAGTTCCATAGTTGTTCTGGTGGTAAAACCCAGTTAGGTGGTGGTATTGGGGGTTGATAGTTATATACGGGTGGGTAGAAAAAGGAGAGTCGGTGGGTATCGATTCCCCCTTTCTTCTCCAGATCTGGCCACGAGCAAATATGATTCACGGTGGATGCATCTTCACAAGTAACAATGACGCAATCCCCCTGAATACTCTTGGGACTCACCCCCACCCATGGTACTCTACGGACAGATGATATTCTACTAGTATTTGGGGGCTGTAATGGCCTATTAATACTAAGCCATTGAAGGATTTTATTCAAGAGGGACCAGGATGGTTCATCTGTTCCTGCTGTTAGTACGGGTACTCCCGTTAAAATCACCGTAAATGGGGAGACCTCAGGTGGCAGATGAACTGGACGTTTGTTTCTAGACCTTCTCTTGCCCTGTGTAGGATTTGATTTTGGGGGCAGTGGGGGTTTGGTTTGGGATGGCTGTGAGGACACCTTTAGCCGTGGTATGATTGGCAGCTGTTGGTGGGACTACAGGGGGGGAGAGGAGAATTTTGCTGACAAGATGGGGATGACTGAGATGGGGATTTGGCTTTTGGCTTAGATTTAGCAAAATTTTTTGGAGCTGGTAATATGGGGGTTGATGGCTCTTTTGTTTTAGATTTGGCTTTGGTCATAACAAATGGTCTATCTTGGTTAGCTGGTATAACCCCAGAATGGGCCGCTGTCGAGGCCCCTCCAGATTTAACAATTCCCGCCATGGTTTGGTTGGGTAATTTAACCAGGAGTATGGCAAGTTGCTTTTCAATTGGCATGATACTCCGTTCCAGAGGTTGGAGATGGTATTTTAGTAAGTCTCTAAATCTAGCAAAAAGCTGCGGGGTATCACTGTCAGGCAAACTGAGGCCACCCTCTTGATTGTCGTCCAATGTGGGGCGTTGTGGGTTAGATGGGGCAGGTGGTGCAGAAATAATACTAGAGGGAGCGTTCTTAGATGGTGGCGTGATGGACCCTTTCTTAGTATTGGTGTTATGATGTTGTTTGGTGTTATTCCCCTTTTTATGGGGATCTGGTTGCTTTGGGACAGCACCTTCTCTAACCCCCTTGAGCCGGGTTACTTGTGCAGGATCTTCTAACAGAATCTGCTCAAGGTCCGGGGTAATCTCAAGGCTCCCTGTCGAGTCGGAATCCAACGACAGGTTGGTGGCTAATAGATCAACGGCACTTGGGATGGAATGAACTTGGGCTGTTGCACCAGACTGTATTAGAATTGGGATAGGAGAGGCTGAGTGAAGCGGGGTTAAGGCTGCTGCAATAAGGCCCATAGAGGATCTCCGGGCGATGGCAAGGTCCTGAGACACCCTACGTTCTAGTAAAGTAATATTTTGATTGATAGCCTCAGTAGTTTTTGAGATGAACTGGTCAATAGGACCTGTAAACAAAGCAGTTTTATTTGCAGTCTTACTTCTGGAACCCCTAGTCATTGTTGCAAGAGTTCGAGATCTAGTTCCAAAGTATACAGATGTCAAAAAGTCAATACCTTTAAAAGATGGAGATAGCGACTGGTGAGTAGGAACCAAGGGGGGTGGCTCAGCCCAGCCTGGAACAGTCTGGAACGGGCTGAAACGGGCCCGCCCTTGGCCCGGGCTTCGCCCGGCGTCCCGCTCGCATCCCGCGAGGGAGGCTGTGCGCGACTTTTATGCGCCTCCTGGCGCTTCTTGCTGGTGCTTGGCGCAGGGCCTGTTGGGGGATGTAGTTCCCCAGACCCCGCTCTCCGCTCTGCGGCAGTCTCCCTGAACCAGAGGGAGTCGTGTGGCTGGAGGCGGGGCTGCTCCTGTGGCGGTTCGTCTGAAACAGAAGTTGGCGGTGAGTAGTTTGGTCAGCCAGGCGGCTTGCGGGACACTTATTCAAACAAAGGTTTCCCCGGCTCTGCAGGCTGTGCGCGACTTTTATGCACCTCCTGGCGCTTCTTGCTGGTGCTTGGCGCAGGGCCTGTTGGGGGATGTAGTTCCCCAGACCCCGCTCTCCGCTCTGCGGCAGTCTCCCTGAACCAGCGGGAGTCATGTGGCGTGAGGCGGGGCTGCTCCTGTGGCGGTTCGTCTGAAACAGAAGTTGGCGGTGAGTAGTTTGGTCAGCCAGGCGGCTTGCGAGACACTTATTCAAACAAAGGACATATATAAATAACTGTGCATAAGAGCCAGTGAATGTGTGAGTGGCTGTATGGATCATTGTGAACTTGTATCAGGGATTGTATAAGAGAGTAAATATGTGTTAGTATATGTTTGAATAAGTAAGGTGTGTATAACTGTATAGTTGAGGAAATGGAGGTTTGATTGATTCTTTGCATGACGGACTAGGTGTGTGAGTAACTCCATGGATGAGTGACAGTCTGTGAGTGTCTGTTTACACTGAGTGTATCTAAGGTTATATTAGAGTCTGAAGAGGTTCATCGTATTATCACATGAATGATGTCATCAGTGATGTTATCAGTGATGTCATTTGAGATGTCATCAGTGATGTCATCAGTGATGTCACTGACCATGTCATCGATGATGTAATATGTGACATGATCAGCAGTGGATTGCGGGTGCGCGATCTATAAATAGTGCAACTAACTATATATGCGCATTTCAATGGTTTTGTGTGAGTAAAATAAGGTTTTGTAAATGCTAATTCCTAACTACTATATATGGTCTATAACCTATGTTTTTTTCAGTGAATATATATATATATATATATAAGTAGGTTGTTATAGTTAGGACCTAGTTTCCATGGGAAATCCGCAACATTCTATTTGGAATAACTTTGGCGCTAGTTGACGAATACACACAAAATTCTCCAAGAGAAGGCCTGCTCCGCTCCGCTCCTTCCCTGAAAGTTTCAGGGTAATTTGTGAAGGGGGAACCAAGAAAAAAAGGGGGTCCCAAAAGGTGTTTTCCCCATGCAATTTTCCATAGGCTCCTTTAAGTGAGGCTACAACCCGAACTGATGAATGGAATTATACCAAATTTGGCAAAGAGGTAGAGTTTGGTTTGCAGATTACGCTTTTTGTTAAATGGTGTACATACGTTCAGTAGTTTCTGAGAAAATCTAAAGTATAATCATAGATATATATATAGACGACGTACTGTACGAGGATGGTGTGCGTACCATTACGAGCACGAGCTGCATGATCATTGGCTGTCAACTGTCTGTCAACACTCCAAACCAGGAAGTGTTGGCAGTCATCTTGTGCCTCGGTAGAACCGAGGCACAAGAAATCAGTGAAAGAACTGCAAAAAACATGCGAAGGGAGCAGGGTAGAAACACCCTGACCCCTTAGGCCTCAGGGGGTCCCACACGGACCGTAAAGCCCATTTTTTTTTATTTTTTTTAAAAATTGCGCGGTACGCGTATTGTACGCGTACGTCGTGAAAAAGGAAAAAAAAACTAAGTCCGCTTTTTTGCCCGGGGGCAATGTTTTTTTATTTATCACCTTCGCTGCTGGGCACATTCCCCCACTGTGCTGGGGTGAGGGGGGCGCACACAGCCCCCTCGTGCTCATGACGAGCTCAGCTCGTCATGCAGCACAGTACTCGTGTGCTCATGATGAGCTCAGCTCGTCATGACCACACCCGTTTTCATAGAACGCTCGCACAGCAGGGGAATTAGCACAGCATGCGAGCGTTCTAACGGTCATGAGGAGCTCAGCTCATCATGAGCACACGAGCACCGTGGCTCATGACGAGCTGAGCTCGTCATGAGCATTGAAGAAGTTATAATGGGGGGTCCAGAGGGACCCCCCAGCCCCGGGGACCACCACCTCTGGGGCTTTAACTATATGTATGCGGGGGGCTCATGGCCCCCCCCAGCCCCAGGGACCGTCATCCCCGGGGCTTCTTTTTTATTTTATTTTTTTTATTTTTTTTTTAAAACCTTTATTGTGCACGAAATAAAGAACAAATACGGGCCCACAACCATCCGGCCGGCCACGAACTCTCATATAGCACTAGAGCATGCAATACGGTGACATAGTAATACAGCAGCACATCGGTTATTAAGCAGAAATCAGACTGGAGGACGCCGCAAGACCATGACACAGGAGTAATTAAGGTTACGTTTTTTAAGTTTTTTGTGCAACTATTGAGTTCAGGTCGTGTTGTTCCGTACTCATAAAATAATAAAATAAGAGCAAGGACCATGCAGGTGGGACATGACATTAGCTACAGTTTCCGGTCAATCCACGTCTCGACAAGCAGTCCCGACCAGGCAGGATGGCCACACAATGTCCACGCTACAGGGTAGCAATCTCAACATCCCACTCGTATCTCCGCCGCCACCCCTCACCCAGTATGCCTGAACACGGGCCAAAAGAAAGGAAAAATTATAAAAAAAGGCAAAAATAGGTCCCATAGAAACTAACAAAAATGAAATATAACCCCCCACCCTACACACATGCAGAGGCTATGGCCTACCCCCCCCCCTAGCAGAGTGTCTGTCGCCCCATAAACCCGAAATACAGCAAGAGAAGATAAGTAGAAGGAAAAAGGCGAGAGAAAGCAAGAAAAATGTAGAAAGAAGGAGAAAGAAAATGATAATAAACGAAGAATTTCAACACTTGAATATAGGGAGGAAGAAAAGAACAAGCTGATCTACCACTCCCAAAAAGAAGGAGGCGGGGAGGAGCCCTCACAATAACAGAACTCCCGGACTCCCAGCCATCTGCAACCCCTACGCCGTTTTAGTGTTCCGGTCCGGATCCCCCCGGCTAATCATATTTTTTATTTTTTTTAAAACATTTTTATTTATTTGTATATGTGTGTAGATTGAGTGTGTAGATTGTTAGGAAAAGCTTTCTATTTGCTGTAGGACTTCCTAACCCGCTAGGGCTGCTTACGGGGTTTCAGAAAGATCCCCAAGGTCAAAATCTTTTTTTTTTTTTTTAAATCATAGAATACGCGTATGGTACGCGTACACCGTGAATAAAAAAAGAAAAACCCGAAGCCTGCTTTATTGTTATTTAGCCCCCGGGTGGCAAATCCTGGGGGCAATGTTTTTATTTCTAATGGGTGGCCCATGTATTCGGGGGGCTCACGGCCCACTGCAGCCCCAGGGACCGTCACCCTCCGGGGCTTCTTTTTTTTTTTTTTTTTTTTAAAACATCTGTATGGGGGGGGGGGCTCAAGTCCCCCGACACGCCCTGGGGACCACCACCTCCCCGGGTTTCTAATATTTGAAATAGGGGGGTCCGTGACACTGCTGTTTGCTATGGTAGGGCGGAGCCTCTCGGCTCCCAACAGCAAACTGCTCTCTGTTTCAAGTAGGAAAGCAGATTGCTTTTCATTAGGGAGAGCAGCATGTAAGCTGCTCTTTCTGATGAAAAGCATTGCCGGCTCCCGAAGGACGCGGGGAGCCGGCTGGGACCGTGGGGGCATTAGAGCTCCCCCCACGGTCCCCAACGTTGCATTTCAGCCCCGGGGGATGGGGTCCCCGGGGATTATAAAAATTAGTGATAGAGGTTATTTTTTTTCCTTAGATTTACTGTATGCGTACCATGCACGTACGTACAACGTACGGTGCGAAGTCTGTAAGTCGTCTCGTAAGCGTACCTAGGCAAGAAAAATCTATTAAAAATATATATTTTATAGATATTTATCAAGCTTATGTGCTTAGATGTTGGTTGGTTCTAATACCAGATTTTCTCTTTATTGGTACTTATAAGTATGTACCTATGCACAGTCTAAACTTGCTGAGGAGGAGTGTTTTACAGTGTGCTTAACTTTTAACCTCTGTGGACAGTTGACTTTTGCATTATCAGTTGGGGGTAGGGTACAAAGTTATGTCAGTTGGAAAGGGTTCAAATGTTCCACTAATAGAAATGTGTGTTTGGTTTTGAATTAATGTGTGAAGGAATTTGATTTGTTATTAATGTGTATATATGTGTAAATTGAGAGGGAAAATGTGCAATTTTTTGGTTCCGCTGCAAACACAGAAGTAGAGAGATTCTGTTTAAGAATATCTGCTGTGTGATTGGAATTCTTCTTAATCAACAAATCAATTTGAAAAGGTGAGTGTATAACTTGTAAGGGAATGTATGTGGTACATTTTGTTTTTAGTAAGATTAATGTATTTATCATATCATATCTGAATCATATTCTGAGTTTGTCTGCATTTGGATACCTATTGTTATACAATCATTTTGGTAAGTTGATGTATTTAGTGAGTCACTTTTGTGCAATAAAGTGCAGTACTAAAAAATGTAGAATGTGTGCAGTCACTTTTTCAGTTGTAGAGTAGTTAATAGTGTTGCTTGTTTAGAATTAGGTTTGTGTTCTAAATCTACAGTTTTCCAGTCAGTATACATATACTGCTGCATATACCTTTGGGCAGATTTACAAGCCCCTTGTCCCTTTTTGTTGTTGTATTGTGTAAATTTTTCGATGTAATGTTTGCAAAAATAATGCAGTAAATTGAATATGTATTTGCAAAATGAGTCAGTGTTGTCCACTGAAATGTAGTAATTATATAAATGGAATGTGTGCAGTCACTTAACTGTTTCAGAGTAGTAAATGTGTTTTAGTAAAATGCTTGGTCTCATATTTTTTTGTCTAATATCACACTGTGCCTCTGTGTACATAGAGGGATTATATTTGCCCCTTTTTTCCATTTTCTCCACCCTCTCTTGTCATACCCCCCCTCTCCACTTACTCCTCCCTCTCTCCTCATACTACCCCCTTTTTCTTATATTCTCCTCTGTCCTCATACTCCCCTTCTTTGTGTTCTTATTATTATTTTCCCCCCTCTCTCTTCATACTTTCTCTTTCTCTTCACACTCCCTGCTCTCTCCTCTTACTCCTCCCTCTCTCCCTGCAAACACTCTGGGGCAGATTTACAAGCCCCTTGGGCGTCTTTGTTGTTCTATTGTGTCACTTTTTCTTTGAAATGTTGGCAAAAATAATGCAGTAAATTGCATATGTATTTGCAAAACGAGTCAGGGTTGTTCACTGCAATGTGCAGTCACTTAATCATTTTACAGTAGTAAATGTGTTTTGGTAAAATGCTTGGTCTCATATTTTTTGTCAAGAATCACACTGTGCATCTGTGTACATTAAGGAATTATATTCGCCCCTTTTCAATGTTCTTCCCCCTCTCTCCTCATACTCCCCCTCTCTTCTCATACACACTTCTCTCTCCTTATACTTCCCCTCTCTCTTCACACTCCCTCTCTCTCTCCTCATATTCTTTCTTCTCTCCTCATACTCCCACCTCTCTCCTCATACCTTCTTTACTCCTACATCTGATCATACTTTTTCATGTCTCCTCATAGTACACTTTGTCTCCTAATACACCCTCTCTTTTCTTATACTCCCCTTTTCTCTACATTCTTCCCCCTCTCTTCTCATACTCTCCCTTCTATCCTCATACACACTCCTCTATCCTTATACTCTTCTTTTCTCCTCATATTTGCCCCTCTTTTTTCATACTTCCTGTACTCTACATATTTCCCTGTGTCTTCATATTCAACCCTCTCCTCATACTTCTTACTGTCTCCTCATTCTATCCCCTCTCTCCTTATACACTCCCTCTCCTCTTATATTCCTCTTTTGTCTACATTCTTCTCTCTCTCTCTCTTCATGTTCCCTCCTCTCTCCTCATACATACTCCTCTCTCCTTAGACTCCCCCTTTCTTCTTATAATTGCCCGTCTTTGCACATACTTCTCTTCTCTTCTCATACTCCTCTCTCTCTTCTCATACTCCTCCCTCTCTCCTCACACTCCCCTCTCTTTCCTTATACTTTCCACTGTCTCCTGATATGCCCACTATTTCCTCATTCTCCACTGTCTTCATATTCCCCCAATCTCCTCTTATTCCTCCCTTTCTCCTAATACTACCCCCTTTTTCTTATATTCTAATCTGTCCTCATACTCCCCTTCGTTGTGTTCATATTCCCATGCCTCTCCTCATATTGCTCCTCTCTCCTAATTTTCCCCCCTCTCTCTTCATACTTCCTCTTTCTCCTCATACACCCTGCTCTCTCCTCTTACTTCTCCCTCTTTTCCTGCATACAGTCTGGGGCAGATTTACAAGTCCCTTGCGTGTCTTTGTTGTTCTATTGTGTCACTTTTTTTGATGTAATGTTGGCAACAATAATGTAGTAAATTGCATATGTATTGCAAAATGAGTCAGGGTTGTTCACTAACATGTAGTAGTTATATACATGGAATGTGTGCAGTCACCGTTTTACAGTAGTAAATGCCTTTTGGTAAAATGCAGGGTCTCATATTTTTTGTCTAATATCACACTGTGCGTCTGTGTACATTAAGGAATTATATTTGCCCCTTTTTCCATATTCTACCCCCTCTCTTGTCATACTCCCCCCTCTCCCCTCATACACACCCCTTTCTCATTATAGTTCCCCTCTCTCTTCACACTCTCTCGCACTCTCCTCATACTCTTTCTTCTCTCCTCATAGTTCCACCTCTTTCCTCATACCTCCTTCACTCTTCATACTCCTTCATCTCTTCATACTTCTTCCTGTCTCCTCATAGTACCCTTTGTCTCCTAATACACCCCTCTTTTCTTATACTCCCCTTTTTTCCACATTCTCTCTCCTCTGTTCTCATACTCTCCCTTTTCTCCTCTCCACATACTTCTTATTGCCTCCTCATACTACCCCCTCTCTCCTTATACACTCACTCTCCCCTTATATTCCTCTTTTCTCCACATTCTTCCCTCTCTCTCTTGATATTCCCTCCTCTCTCCTCATACATACTCCTCTCTCCTTATACTCCCCCCTCCTTCTTATACTCGCCCGTCTTTGCACTCCACCTCTCTTTCCTTATACTCCCCACTCTCTCCTGATATTCCCCCTCTTTCTTCATTCTCACCTTTCTTTTATCCTGTCCTTATACTCCCCCTGTCTTTATATTCCCCCTCTCTCCTCTTACTCCTCCCTTGTTCCTCATACTACCCCCTCTCTCCTTATACCCCCTTCTCTTCTCATACTCCCACCTTTCTCCACATAATTCCTCCTCTCTTCTTATACTCTCCCCTCTCCTTATACTCACCCTTTCCTCTTATACTCTCCATTTACTCATACTCTCCCCTCCTCATATTTCCCCTTCTTGTCATATTCCTCCCTCTTTCCTCATACCCCCTTCACTCTTCATACTCCCCCATCTCCTCATACTCCTCCCACTCTTCACAAAGTAGGCCCTCTGTCCTCATACAACCCCTTTCTCGTTATACTCCTCTTTTCTCCACATTCTTCCCCTTCATTTCTCATAATCTCCCCTCTCTGCTTATACACACCCATATCTCCTCATTTTCCTGTTTTCGCCTCATACTTATTCCTCTTACACATACTACCCCCTCTGTCTTCGTACTCCTCCTCTCTCTCCTCAAACTACCCCCATTGTTCTCACACTTCCCCTTTCTGTCCTTATACTCCTTCCTCTCGACTGATACTCCCTTATCACTAATCATACTCCCAGCTCTTTTCATACTTCCCTTTCTCTCATCTTACTTTTCCCTCTCTCCTCTTACTCCCTCATTTACTCATATTCCCCTCTCTCCTCATACACCCCCTCTTTCCTTATAATTCTCTTTCTCCTCTTTCTCTTCCCTCTGTCCTCATGCTGTCTGCTTTCTCCTCATACACACTCCTCTTTGCTTCTACTTCCCCTTTGTCCTCATACTCGCCCCTCCTTCCACGTACTCTTCTTTCTCTCCTCACACTCTCCTTCTCTCTCCTTATACTCCCCTTATGTCCTGATATTCCCCCTGTCTCTTTCTTCTCCTCTATTTTTTCTCATACTCACCCCTGTCCTCATACTCCCCCCTCTTTCCTTTTGCTCCACCCTCTCTCCTCATTTGTCCCCCTTTCCTCATACTCCGTCCTCTCATCATACTCTCCCCTATTTTCTGATACTCCTTCCTGTTTTCTCATACACATCCCTCTCTCCTTATACACACCGATGTGTCCTTATACTTCTCTCTATTTTCTCATTCTCACTCCCCTCTCTTCAAATTCTTACCTCTTTCCTCATACTCCTCATCTGTCCTCATACACTGAAGCACTTATAAATTCAGTCAGGCACTCGCTTTACAGAAGTGTAATCTTTTAGTCAGTAAAGAAGTATTGATGCAGTGAAGTAGGCCTTACCAGATGAACTGCTTGAATTCCTTTTCCAGTATATATGCATTTTTGTATCCATGTGCACTCTTGTGTTTTACATCTTCAATTCTCCATTCCGTATCCTTATACTTCCATCAAACACTCTGTGACTGTTCTTGCACGATTATAGTGACCCATTTAGCAGTCTGTGATAATTTTTTAGTGCTCTAAAACTCAAGCACTTATAAATGTAGTCAGGTACTCTCCTTACACAACTGTAATCATTTAGTCTGTATTCAAGTACTGATTCAATGTAGTAGGCCATAGGCCATGGACTGTTTCAAACCTCTATCCAGTATATATGTATTCTTCTATTAACCTGTACACTTGTGCTTTATATCTTCAATTCTCCACTCTGTTTCCTTATACTCCTACCAAACACTTTGTGACTGTTCTTATACTACTGTAGTGACCAATTTGGCAGTCTGTGGTAATCCATTCACTGCACTAACACTGAAGCACTTATAAATTCATTCAGGCAATCTTGTTACAGAACTGTAATTGTTTAGTCACTACCCAAGTACTGATGCATTGAAGTAGGTCTTAGGCCATGGACTGCTTCAAACCTCTATACACTATGCATGCAGTCTTCTATGCACCTGCAAATTTGTCTTTTATACCTTCAGTTCCGCTGTTAAAGTATGTGTTTCCCCTTGTACTGTTCTAGTGATGCATTTAGTAGCATACACTAATCCATTCACTGCTGAAAAGTTGAACTTCTGATAAATTCATTAAGGTATTTTTCTTCCAGATGTAGGGGCATAATATCTAGATGTGCGTTATATAACGCACATCCCACATTTCGATATCGCCGGCTATCCCCAGATTTTTTCGCTGTGTAAGCGCATAATTATCAATGCGGACCACGTAGGCAAAATTAAATCCGGCAATAGTCGGGGATATGGAACATTAGCGCATGAAAACAAACATGTGTGCCTTGATAATATGGGGGTGGATTTAGCGTTATGATCCACACCCCCATTGGGAGACCTGCGATAAACGAGTTTATCGCAAGTCTTCTTCTCCCAACGCCTACCTTGGTAATAGGGTGTTCCCACCTCCAACCACATTTTACATGTGGTTGGACGTGGGAACGTCCACTTTGCATGTCATTAGCGATGTTTCTCGCTGACATGCAAAGTGGGCTTGAGGCAGGCATTAGCATGCCCTTGTTAATAGGGCGCTGGAAGTATTGCAGCTTTCTCGGCACAATTCGCCGAAAAAGCGGCGATACTTCAGCTTGCTAATATGCCTGGTAGTTCTTGAAAGATTAATGCAGTGTATATGCACTTCGGTTATCAGTTACACAGTTCTTTTTTATACTTAGTGATTTTACATTGTATTTATTTAGTAATAGAATAGTATATTTCATATATTTATTTTTATAATGTTATATATATTTTTATAACAGATTCTATTTATCAACACTGAAAGAAATTCATCATGCCTTGTGAAAAGAGGAAACAACATAATAAAGCTTATTATTTAAAGAGAAGTGATCCACAAGATTTACCTGAACAACAATGTGTGAATAAAAAGAAAACAAGTCCTGGTAAGAGAACAAAGATTTTTTTAAAGAACTTCTCAAACAGTAGGAGTAGTGTGGACAATGTGTAAAATTCAAATAGTGTATCTGCAACTAAATAGAAAAACAAGAGAATAGAGAACCATGGGAAATCATCTTGTAAAAAAACAGTGTATAGTAAAAGGAAGAAGAATACATTTCAGTAAATTAGAAAAAGAATGTTTTAAAATAGAGTTGTGTCGAATTTGATCAAGAAATTGAAGAAATGTAAAAAAAACAGCATTTCATAAGAAGAAGAAACGTATAGAAAATGTAATTGAGAAAGCTTTTGAATTGAAAAAAAGTTGTTTATTTTAGTAATCAATAGAATTCGATCACTAGATAAGCCAATCCATTTAATGAAGGCCAAAAGTAAGTGGAGTAGAGTAATTAACAGAAGTAATTTTTCTGAGTTTTTTTTGGGTGAATGGAAACATAGTTCCAGTTCTAAGCCTTTTTTAATGAAGATAGTTATCTTCAGATTAATGATTTGTTGCATGCAGTTGACACTAATGGTCGTGCTTATGATGTTAGAAATGGTTGTCCTATTGAGAAAGAGAAAATTGTTCCTAGAAATGCAGAAGAGGTGTTACATGATGAAGTTTTAGGGAGACCTCCTAAAGCTCCAGTGTACACTTGGAATTTCAGTAGTTACGGCAGGAAGCAATTTCTTACGTAACTATACTAAGAAAAGTGTTAAACAAAAGATTAAGATGTTGCAAGGACTAGACCCTTGCAGAGTGAGAGAGAATACTGGTTTGCAAGGTCATTCTCTGGCTTGTCTTTCTAAAAAAGTATGTCAAAGTGTTTTTCACCATTTCAGGATGTTAGCAGTACATCAGCCTCAAATGAGGAAATTAGTCAGATGATTGTATTATGCAAAAAGTCCATCACTAATGTTAAAAAAGTTTAACAGTGCTCTTTTGCGTGGATCTGTATCAGATGTAATGAATGTTTGTGAAGAAATTCAGGTTAGTTACTTTGGTCCTGAGGAAGACAGTACGGAAATCGATACATTAATAGACAGAAAGGTGGAAGGGAATGTACAACATAGTAGTACAGAAAATTTTGAGCAAGAAATTACGAAGTTTAAGGTGATTTCAAGTGAAATACCAAATTATTCTTGTATTTGTTGTAGACAAACTCATTATAAAAATCAGACTAGGACTGTTGATCCGTATTTAAAAAGTGAAAAGGAAAATAATAATGAATGGAAGGAATTTGCAACGTATTTTTTTTGTAGAGAATTGTTTTGATTTGAGTTTGATCAGCGTATTTGTAAATATTAATATAACAAATTAGAAGAGAACAAAATGCCTGCTAGAGCTGTGCATAATAATCTTGAGTTTGTAAATATTCCCTCTGAACTGATGGATTTAAATACCTACGAGTCTATTCTTATTCTTTTTAATAATCTTTATTCGGTTGCCATAATTTCTAGGAAACCATAAAAGCACAATAGTAAAAACATTTCATGATATAAAACTTTAAAAAGAAGATGGAATCAATTCTAAATACAAACATTTAAACAATGCAAAAAATTCATAGTTCGTGGGATTACAGATTACACAAAGTGCTAGTGTGTCAAAAATTAATCGTAATTATGACGATATTTGATACAAGCCTTCAAGAAACAAGCATTTGATTTGGCACAAGATTCAGTATCTAAAAATTGTAGAGAAAGGAACGCCGTACAACAACATTGCAAGCCCAAGAGTTTCAGCAAGGGAATAATCCATCTCTTTCGTGGAAACTCGTAGTAGCTGCAGGAAAATACTTTGTGCAATGGAAATTGATGCTTGTATAGCACACTACTCACCCGCAAGGGTCTCAAATAAGGTGCTAAGTTTAAATCTTTCAGAAAATTACGCACATAAACCGACCAAGGGATGTTAATCCACTTATCCAACCAAAGACAGTCAGTAATCAGGTAACGAGTCAATTTGCAATGTTCTGTTTGCCAAACACGGTGCCATAGGAGAATTGGCTGGATGCTAATAATATCTGTTAGGTAATCCAAGCCTAATTCAATGTGGCAACCAAAGGTCGGTGAACTCTTCGGAGCAGCCAAGAGGTACCTTATAAAGCCATTCTCCACCTTCTGTAGGGAATCTACAGCAACATGATCCCAAACCCCTGCGCCGTAAGTTGCTACGGTAAGGCATTTCGCCTGATATATTTTAATCAATTCTTGGGGAGGGCGCTTCCCTAACTTTTGGGCGAAAGCTACCAGAGCAGTGATAGCTCTGACAAATAGCAGCTTCCTTGACGAAATTGCTTGTTGCCAGTGGAACTTTTCGTCAATTAAAATGCCTAGATATGGATAGGAGTTGGCACATTCCAATTTAGTGTTATCAATAAAGATGCCTTTTGTCTTTTTTAAGCTTTTGTCTAAGTTCATTACATAAGTTTTCTTGACAATAACCATAAGGTCAAAACTTGCCATAAAGTGTCAGTATCGATCAAGGAGATACTGTAGTTGGAGTGGTGTTCTGGCCATGATCACCACGTCATCCGCGTAAAGTAAAGCAGGAATTGGACGGCGATCAATTGTGGGCAGGTCCTGACTCCCTTCCAACATTGCAGGTTCTAAGCCATTGGTGTAAAGGTTAAAAAGGAAGGGAGCCAGGACACAGCCCTGTCTGACCTCCTTTACCACGGGGAATGAGTCGGTAAGTTCCCCTCCTAGGCAATATCTAACTCTGGCTTAGGCCTCTGAGTATAGTTTTTGTATGAAGGAAACCAACGGGGGTCTACAACAATTTTCAAAAGTATTGTCCACAGCTTAGAATGGGAGACACAGTCAAACACTGCAGACAAATCTACATAGGCCAGATGTAGATTGCCACTCTTTGCACCAACATATTTCCCCATTAGCAGGGATAGGTTTAGTGCTTGCTCTACGGTTCCCAAACCCTCGCAGAACCCTCATTGTTACTCAGATATTATGTGGTTTTCAGAGGCCCAGTCCTGTAATCTTTGAAGAACTAATCGGCCTGCCACTTTACCAACAGAGTCCAGGAGGGAAATGGGCCTGTAGCAGGCTGGGTTGTTTAGATCACCCTTTTTAATTATTGGAAGCAATATTGAGGTGGACCAAGATTGAACTAAACCTGTCGTGGTTGCAGCTTCAAGAACCCATGTAAGAATTGGGGACCATAAATCAAGGTTATGGGTGAATATGTCCACTGGCACCCCATCATGGCCTGGAGCTTTCCCACCTTTAGAGGCCATCAGGGCAATAATTACTTTGTCGTGATCAAACCGTAGATGTCTCAGGTGAATTGGATGATCATGAAGAACACCCCACCCTACTATATCTATTGAACTTTGTTTAGCACCTATGGGTGGGCCAAAAATGTTTGAAAAATGATTGACCCAGGCACTTGCATCCACTGCTACTTCTATTTTTGGGATAGATTTTGAGTCTGTAAGGAAGGGAGTTTTAACAACACGCCAGAAGGTAGTAATGTCATTCGTACAACAGCTCTGATGGAGTTGATCCCATAGGCCATTTTTTATATCCAGCTTGCACTTTTTTATGGCCAAGTTATACTCCTTTCTTAATTTTATGATTTCATCTTTCTCTCTAATAGTCTTGCGTAATGCAGTTTTTAATTGAGAATAGGCCCTCCTACATCCAGGATTCAACCAGCCCCTTTTGGAATTACTATTAGTTTTCAGCTTACAAAATAGTTCTTCCTTAATAATATTGGCAATGTCCATAAAACTGGACAGTATCAACTCATGTGAGAAGTCTAGATTAAGGCATGCTTCCAGTTGGGGGAGTGCTCGACTCACCACTTTAGCTGTTGTTTCAACAGGGTCTACTTTTGCCCACTTTATTGAATACCCTTCAACCTATCCAGACTTAGTGCTTGTTGGGTCAGTAAGCTGGGCGGGCTACACTTTTTAACTGCATTTGGCAGTGCCAGGGTGATACTGTTTGGAAAATGGTCACTACTGGCATTGTCTCCTGTATTGTTACGCAAGAGATATTTCATATTTTGGGATATAAGTATGAAATAGATTAAACTAGAAAAACCCCTTCCATTAAATGTGGGAGAAAACTCGACAGGAGGGGCTGTGAGTTCATTTGCAAAACCCATTTCCAGGGTAAAGAGGATCTTGTTTAAACGATTCCCATTGATGGTATGTGAGGAATGAGTTGAGTTGCTCCCACATTCATCCTGGATTCCGCATTTTATGGTGTTGTTATCCTTACAGAGTGTTAGGTTGAAATCACCTCCCCAAATAAATGATGTACTCATAAATTTGTTCCGCATTTCCATTAAAAAATAAAAGATTTTATTTAAAACGGAAATTAAATCCTGAAAAGGCAGATTATTGTAAAAATTAACTATCAAATAAGTGGACAATTTATTCACCACTATTTTAAGAAATTGATAATTAGCATCTTTCTTCAACTCAACTATAGCTTTAGCTGGGATCTCATTTGAAACATATATTAGCAAGCCTCCTTTGGCCCTACCCGAAATGGAGGGTTGAGCAAGTGAATTGTAAGACTTGTATCCCTGAAGATGAATTGGGGAAGTTAATCATGTCTCTTGGAGACAAACGATATTATGTTCCTATCAGTTTTACCCAGGTATGTAAATCCATTTTTGTACGCAGCCCTGCTACATTCCAAAATAACATTGAAAAATACGAATTAGGATATTTTAGGGCTCCCAGATTTGGGTGATCAGTAGGTACATCTAAAAACAAATATGGGTTGTGGACAGATACAGGTAAAGGCAGCTCTGCCAAACTGAAGGAGGATCCACCAACAACTGGGGTACTATCTGGCATTAAAAGTTGAGAATCCAAAAGTAGGTTAGAGTTGCCTAAAGAATTATCTAGAAATAATGTTTCGACTTGGGTAGTAAACTTATTGGAAGAAAAATAGAGCGAGCTCCCGATCTGAATATCTGCTGTTTTTAGTCATTCATTATCGTCCAGTCCTGACAATGGATAAAATCTATTCTGGGTAAGATAAGTTTGAGGCTGGGTATGGGCTCCAAATTGATTTCTCCAGAAGGGAATTTCCAGATTTTTCCTTACCGGTGGGTAAAAGAAACCTAGTGGTAGAACATTGATCCCTTGCGGATCTAAAGTGTAGTTTGCACCTAGTTTCAAGATCTCTTTAACTAACAGGGGAGAAGCAAAAGTCATTACTATTCAATCACCCTTGAACATTTTCTCCCTAGATCCCACCCACTTGACTCTCCTGACCATCTTGAACTCCTGGAATAAGTATTTATTCAGGCCTACCCTAGTACTCAGCAAGTGCAGTGATTTATTTTTTAACGCGACCCAGGATTCTTCATCAGGGCTGTTTGAATATGGTACATTTGCCAATACTATAACATATGGAGTTACTTCTGGTGGTAAATCTAAGTGTTGATCTGCTACATTAATGTTTTCCCGCGGGTTAGTACGATGTACGAGATATTGTGCTTGACCTGGGGCGGTTGAAAGTGATTGAAAAGGACTGACCTGGAAACCTGGTAACCTTCTATCAGAGGAGTTACCTTGGGGGTCTGAAAATTGGTGCATTCTTATTCAATGTGTGCATTCATTTCAGTCTATTGTTCGTATGGAGCCTAAGATAGTGAAATTGCCTCCTTCAGATTTACAGAGAGGAATAAAGGGAAGAGTTGTTTATTTGCCTCTAGATTTAAAGAAAAATATTGAAACAATTGGTGTAGAAAATGTTGTAGATGAACCTCTAGTTATTTTAGTAAATGGCATTTCTACTAAGAGTAAGAAAATCTGTCAAGAATTAGTGGATGTTAGGAAAGTGAAAAAGGCAACGTTGTATCTGGTAAAAAATAATCAATACTATAAAATTGTGTATGTGGGAGAAGAAGAAATAACTGTAGAAGAAGATAGTAACTCGCTATCTGGGCAAATTGAAAAAGTGGATGTGTCCAGAACTGAAGAAATCTACGAACATTACAGTGTTCATCCACTTCATTCCAAAGAAGTGATGGGGAATACTATAGAGTTATTCTAAATGAAAGAAGCAAAGGGAAGTCCCATTAGTGTATGGGAAAAAAGCTTGGAAGCTCGTTGTTTCCCTCAGTTGTTTCCTACAGGAAAAGGAGGATGATATGATGACCGAACTGTGCAGATTCCTGCATCTGAATACCGGACATCAGGATTTTATGCAGAAGATCCAAGATTTCGACAATGTATTCCATATTTGTTTCATCTTTTGTTTGAGAGTGATTTGTCTGGAATTTCTTATGCAGTGAACCATATATTGAAAACAGGTGTACATCTGCAAAATGTTTCAGCAAAGGAATTTATGGATAAAGTACAGCAGAAAGATAATGTTTTGGAATCTCAGCTAAATAATCGGATGGCATGTCAGCGTGGTACTAATGACTACTGGTACCGTCGTCATGGAGAACTTAAATGTATGCTAAGGAACTTAGGAACTTAGGAACTCCTACATGGTTCCTTACTCTAAGCTGTGCTGAATATGCTTGAGATGATTTACTTCAATTTCTTCGAGAGGCAAATCCAAATATACTAATACTAAGTATTGAATACTAAATATTGAATACAAGACACCTGGAGAATTGTGCTCTTTGGATCCAGTTAATGTGTGTAGGTATTTCAATCATAGATTTGAAGCTATGATGTCTTTTATCACCAATAAAAAAAATCCTCCTCTTGGAGAGGTTCTGGATTTCTTTTAGAGAAAGGAGTATCAAACGAGAGGTGCTCCTCACATACATATGCTTATATGGATCAAAGATGCTCCCAAATTTGGGACAGAGTCAGATGATACTGTATTGTCTTTTATTGAAGAATATGCTACATGTGATATACCCAAAAGTACAGAAGATAAGGACTTAAGACAACAAGTCTTACAATTCCAAAGCAATCGTTGTGGGAAATACTGTCTTCAAAGTACAAATCTAAGGACAAATTCTACACCAAATGTTGTTTTGGATTTCCACGTCCTGTAATATCGAAAGGAAGAGTGAACAGTTTTATGTCATCTTTGCAACATACTATCCGAAGAAAGTCTCCAAAAAATACCTACAACTTAAGAAGAAATGAAGAGTCAAAATACATAAATTACTACAACCCAGTCATTTTGTCCATGTGAAATGCTAACATGGATATTCAATACGTTGCGGACAATTCCATTGCTGTTGCTCTATATGTAACATCCCACATAACAAAATCAGAAAAGACGGAATTGAAGGAAATGTGGGAAGAGATTTCCCACTAGAAGAGTCTAAGTAAGAAATGATTTAGTTACGGTTTGAAGATGTTATCTCATTGAGAAATTGGAGCCTATGAATGCTCGGGTCGCTTATCATCTGCAAGTCTATTCTCCGAATCCAGAAGAATCATTTGGGAGAGTCTAGGTCTTGCTGCAACGCAAAATCGAGTACTTAAATCTGTACAAGAAATTGAATATTTAGCTGAAAAAGAGCCAGAAAGTACAGATATTGTGAAAACTAATATGTTGGATACATATTATCCAAATAGAAGAGATCACCTTGAGAACATTTGTCTCTATGAAGTGCTGCAAAACTATATTTTTAAACAGAATATTACAGAAAACATCAATATTGGTATATATGCCGTGATTGGTTCTGAAGGATGTTTGGTAAAACAAAGAAAATGACATTTGATTAATCACCGTAAACTGAGTTGCGAAACTCCTGACAAAAGGGAATTTTACTATTTAGCTCTTTTGCAACTTTTCAAGCCGTGGTGTTCAGAATTGGAATTACTTGGAGATTTTGAGAGCAATGAAGATTCAAGTCTAGTCAAATTTGCTTTATTCGAGGTTCACTCATACAAGCATAGAAATTCCATTATGATTCAGTAAAAAAAGACTAATTAAAATTTAATTTACATGCAGATTATTTAAAAAACACAATATAATTGCTTCATAAAAATTACATATAAAATGCAGATACTCATTTAATACATTGTCTAACCAGATCAGTGATAATTTGCGACAAAGACAGAATCAGTGATCTAGAAGCTTCTGCCTAACCATCCATGGCCATCCTAAATATTTAGCAGTAGCTATTGATGTAGGCAGTAAAGTGCTAGTGCGTATGATTCTCAAGGCTTCAGTACTAATAGTATTACCTAAAGACTTGCACAGTGGAGCAAATAAAAAAGTGGCCAGTTTTTTTCTTATGTACTGCACATGCAGGACAAATGCTAGTAGACGGACTACCCCACCTACCGGTCAAAAATCTAAGGGGTAGGGCACCTGCTCTAAGTTGGAAGAGGAGCTTCCTATCCCTTGGTATAGTAATAGCATCCAAAAAAAGCTCTAAGCTGGAGTTAGGCTTTGCTTCTAAATAACCTCCAGCCATAGTTGAGGTGCTGGCACCACTCCAATTTCAGTAGGCCACCTTCTCCCAATAAATATCCTTTATGACTTTTATGATGGAAATAGTGCTGTCTCCGGATATTCCCACTGCATTTGGAGACCTAGACCCACCAGCGTTTCCCTGAGTTCATTCAACCAGCTAACTTTATGGAAAAAATCAGACTTGATAATGTCTAGGAATCCTACTGCATAGTGTGAAAGTTCTGGAGTAGTCCAAAGCCTACGCTAATGTTAGATTGGACGAAGTCTAGCTGAATCTACAATAGCCTTCCTGCCAAGATCATACTTAAGTGGCAGCAAGGGGGTACTTACAGGAAGACCAGTAATGGATCGGAAGAACTTGTTTTCCGAAATTAGAAGTGGCTTCAATTTCTCAAAACCCCACAGTTCAGCGCCATAAAGCGCTGAGCTGAGGACTTGTAGATCTGAAGTACTGACTTTATTGGTTTAGTTAAAGATTTTCTATGTTCTATACCAAGGGCTCCTGCTGTTTGCCTATGCCTTAGTACCGCAGTGTCTATGTGTTGGGCCCATCTAAGTTCCTTTGCCACATGAATCCCTAGATACGCAAAGGGATTAACCACCTCTAGAGGGCGACCATTCAAGGTAAATTTATTTTTAAAACTACGGTGAGGATTAAAAACCATGAGCTTGGTTTTGGCCACATTAACTTCTAAGCCATGTTCCCCACAGAATTTTTCAAAAATGGATAGGCCATGCTGCAGGCCACTCGGGGTCTTAGATAAAATCAGAATATCATCTGCAAACATTAAAATAGGTGTCTTGATGCCAGCCAATGAGGGAGCATTCATATTTGCAGAAAGCATAAGAGCAACAACACCATTAATGTACAGCGTAAAAAGTTCGGGAGCCATGGCGCACCCTTGGCGGACACCACGCTGTACTGGGAAGTCTGAGGGAACCATTCCTTGCCCTCCCCACTGTATCTTAGCAAAGTTTGCTTCATGGAGCCTCATCAGCAATGTTAGCAGTTCTACGGGTAGGCCCAGGTTCTTCAAAACTAACCACAACTGAGACCTAGGAACTAGGTCAAAGGCAGCGCGCAAATCGACAAATTCCGCATACAGGCTGTCCTTGTCTAGTAACACAGTCTTCCATTGCAGTAGAGTGAAACGGAAGACCTGATCTACCATACTGGTAAACTTTCGAAACCCCACCTGGAAGGGCGACAGAGCATTATTCTCCTCAGCCCAATCAAGTATCCTGTTAACAACCATCCTCCCAACCACCTTTTTAATAGTATCGATAAGGCTTATGGGCCTGTAATTTCCAGGCTGTGATTTGTCGCCTTTCTTAAATACAGGGATTATCACAGCGCCCTGCCATGATACCGGGACAGCAGCACCCTGGGCCACTGCATTAGCGAGGAAACCAATATACTTGCCCCAGCGTTCTTTGTCATGAATAAAGACGTCCGCCGGTACCCCGTATAATCCCGGTGCTCTACAACTAGCCACTGTACTAAGAGCCATTGTAACTTCATTAATATTGAAAAGATTTCCCTTATAAAAGACAGGCCTAAAGCCATCCATCATATTATCGAGCTAATTTTGAGCGTACTGAGGTTTGAAATAATTCACCCAGTACTCCTGTGATACATTATTTTTGGGAGGGTCAGATACACCTCCCCTACCCCACTTGACAATATTCCAAAATTGCTTGAAATCTTTTCTATCACTGGCTTCCTTTAGATCTTGCCAATGGAGCTCGTCCCACAGTTTCTTGGCTTTTGTTATACACCTCCTATACTCCTTTCTGGCTATACAAATGGTCTCCATTTGCCTCCCCTTGATAGCTCTGCCTAGGGCAAATCTAGCATTCCTACACTCAATATTGTACCACTTAGACGTCTTGGGGGTTGCACCAGTATTCCTCTTAACTGGTTTTAGAAAGTGATCCCTAATAATCGAAAAGAGGCAGTCATGGATTTTAGTTACTTCATCCAAACCTAGATCAGGTATATTCATTTGCTCAATGGCCAGTGTGGCTTTATCGGTCTCTTCACCAATACTATCCAAGACCTGTTGATTGGCCATGACATGCACCCATTTTAGCCTGCGCAGATCATTTGTGGGAACACTTATAGGTGTGCACTCCACGTCCAGGTTCGATTCTACTTGTTCAGATATCCACCATTTATGCACTACACACAGCAGATTATGGTCACTTTCAATTCGCCATCTGACCTCCATGTCACCAACCAGTTTCCTCAATTTCATGCTACAGAGGACATAATCAATTCTGCTGCTGTAACGCCCATTATCAAAAGTATGTGCCCCTATCTTATCGCTGTCAGTTCTCCTGTTTAATGCCCTTAGTCCCCTTTCATAGCAGATTGCATTTATACATATAAAATCTTCAGCCCATCGAGTAACAGGTTTCAAATCCTATTTGGGAACACCCCATTGCCTATCCTTCTCGTTCCCAGGAAAATGGTCGTAGGTAGCCAAAAGCTCGAAAGTACGGTTTAGATCACCAGCTACAACTATGTTATTATCTGCAGAGTTAGTTTCTAGGAGGGAATCCAAAGCTGCTATGACTTGTGACCTCCCTCCCTTGTTACTCCTAGCATAAACATTGTAAATATCAAGCCAACCCAAGGGACCCAAGTCGGCTCTGATGAGTTGGATGTCCTTACTTTTGGTGGCTACCTCTTTGATATGGAGTGATAAACTCTGCCGGACCCATATGACCAAGCCACCCATTGGTCGCCCCTTGGGTCCTTTAGTTGCCGGGAAAAAGTAATTTAAATATCCCTGGGAAAAATGCAGTTCACACAGCCAAGTCTTCTGGAAAATACACACATCGAATTCATTGATGAATGTTAACCAATCCGGAGACTGCTGTCTGGAACGCAAGCCAGCAATGTTCCATGAGATTAGCTTGCCCACTCCAAGACTTTTGCTGGCAATTGTGGTTGAGGAAGTGGTAATGGCAGGAATAATACATGGTTCCCTCTCTGCCTTAAAACTAGGTCCTAGATTTGAATAAGTTGGAGGATTCTCCTTATTTTTCTCACTAATCTTTGTATTAGAATTTGCAGGATAGTCAACACCGATAGTTTTACTACCGGCCGTCAATATTGCTCCTGTCACTCTCCCCCCAAGGCTGGACTCCATATTATCGCCCATTCCTTGGTTCAGGTCTGGTATACGTCAATCGTTATTATCCAACCCGGAGCTATCTCGCCCACCCACGCTACTCTGTGTGTAAAGAGGATGCTCCTGGGGTGGAGAATACGACTTCCTTAGCTGAATCATTGAGTGTGCCGGTACACTAGTTCTGAACTCCAAGGCAAAAACATTTTCAGCAAGGGATGCTGATTTCGAAGTTAGCTCAATAGAGTCATATTTACTGTGTGGGGAGCTTAACCTTGTTGCCTCCAGAATATCTTCCCTAATCAGTAAACGGCAGCCTCTAACGTGGCGCAGCCAGTGAATTGCTTTATTAATTAGGGAATCTGCGTACTCTCTATTACCACTAGACCCATTAACTAATTTGGGGACATTGGTCATGTATATTTTGTTTGGGCAATAGACAGTATTGGCGTAAGTATTCCCCCTCTTTCTGGAGGCATTATCATCTGATACTATCATACTAGCAGGTACCCTAGGTGTAGTATTCCTTCTATATTAGAAGTACCTACTTTCGGTCTTGGTTCTAAATCAGTGCCCATTACCCTGCATCTTGCCATTGGTAGCACATCAGTGGAAGCTTTCCGTACTGAGTGACAAATGTTCCTGATGTGTGTGGCAAGTACCTGGACTAAGTCTCTACGGTTATCCTCTACTTGGACTTGGTGTACCTTACTTGCTATACATGGTTTTGTCGGGAAGGAGTTACCTGTTGTTGGTGTCTTATCAGGAAGAGCGTTCAACCCCCCCTCTAGCACGCTACCAACCATATTTGTTAGGTTTATAATTAGTGGCTTCAATGATTCTATTTCGTCTCGTAAAAGGGTAACTAGATTAGTAAGAGTACTAACTTCTTCAAGTGCTAGTTTTCCCGTGTTAATATTAATATCAGAATCCGTAACCGAACAGGCTGCAGATTGTGTCATAGAGGCGGCTCATGACCCTTCAGCCTGCAACATTTGTGTGATTGGGGGCTCGTCATGTATAACAGCCAAGGCTGCAAATCTATTAACTCAGGGCATCGAAGGGGCAGAGGGAGATAAACTTTTCTCAGTAGCAGCGATAGGAGGAATGTCATGACCCTCATCACCATGAGCCTCACCCGTTAGTGCTGACTAACTACTACTTTCATTGTTACTCCCATCCATAACTCTTTTTTTTGCCCGAAACATGGTAGGGATTACAGGGGCATCAATAGTATCAGTTACCGATCGTGATAGGGCTCTACTCTTCTCTCTGGAATCCTCACCATTAGTGTACCCCTGGTCGGCCACAAGAATCTCCCTACAATCTTCAACAAGATTACTAATTCAGTCAATTGCACAAATTGCATCAGCATGGCTAATCACTTTTTTGGGTTTCCTTCCCTTTCCTTCCATGGACTTCCGTTTCCCCATACCCCTAAATATATAGCCTGTTTGACAATCCCAATAGTACTAACAGGGAATTTTGGATACCTCTATGCAATGTGACAATAGTCTTAGTCCAGACCTTGTGTAAAACGTCCTCTGTCCTTTTTTGATTTACGAGTCTCCTGGGTCACATCAGGCCAACAACATGTTTAGGATATCAGATGTTAGGGAGTTGGCCCAGCACTGCTTCGTCCTGTCCTGGACGGCCGCAGACGGCCTGCCTTTGCCCGGGCTTCGCCCGGCACGTCCCACGCACGTCCTGCGCTGCGGGGAGAGAGGCTGCGCTTTATGCGCTGAGGTGGAGAGGTGCCTTCCCCCTCGTCATTGGGTCCTTTCGCAGCTGTGGCTAGCCGTGGTGCACCCTGGTAGATGTGGTTCCCAAGGGCGGCAAAAGCAGTCAGGGCAGAAAACAAACGGGAGCAGCAGGCACCTCCAGGTGTGGCGTTGATGGGTATCGGCACCCGTGGCCAGGATCCTCAATGGTGGAAAAACAAGGGCTAAAGTTCAGTGCGAGGGACCCACGCTGCAGGGAGAGAGGCTGCGCTTTATGCGCTGAGGTGGAGAGGTGCCTCCCCCTCGTCAGCGGGTCCTTTCGCAGCTGTGGCTAGACGAGGTGCACCCTGGTAGATGTGGTTCCCAAGGGCGGCGAAAGCAGTCAGGGCAGCAAACAAACGGGAGCAGCAGGCACCTCCAGGTGCGGCGTTGACGGGTATCGGCACCCGTGGCCAGGATCCTAAATGGCGGCAAAACAAGGGCTAAAGTTCAGTGCGAGGGACCCACGCTGCAGGGAGAGAGGCTGCGCTTTATGCGCTGAGGTGGAGAGGTGCCTCCCCCTCGTCAGCGGGTCCTTTTGCAGCTGTGGCTAGCCGTGGTGCACTCTGGTAGATGTGGTTCCCAAGGGCGGCGACAGCAGTCAGGGCAGCAAACAAACGGGAGCAGCAGGCATCTCCAGGTGCGGCATTGACGGGTATCGGCACCCGTGGACAGGATCCTCAATGGCGGCAAAACAAGGGCTACAGGTCAGTGTGAGATTCGTTCAATGCAAGTAAAGATTCTATAGAATGTCCTGTTTTTGCTGATTATGTGAAAATGTTGAACTACGAAATTGAGCAAGAAGCTACAATTGCAGCTGAGATTGCTAGAGACAGTTCTCAAGACAGTCTAACTTCTGCTCCGTTGAGTCAGGATCCACTAGGAGAAAAAATTGTTCAAAATAAAGCAGCAACTGCTATTGAAGAGGCGGAAACAGCAATTTATCAAGCTCAAGAAGATATAACAATCTTATGAAACTTGGAAGAACAACTAAATGTTGAGCAGAAACAAATATATGAGCAAGTGAGAGAACAGATTGACCATGGATTACTTCATGAAAAGAAAGAGTGCTCTTGCTCATCATTTCAACCTATCCGAATGTACGTGAATGGACAAGCTGGAACAGGAAAAAGTTTTTTAATTAAAGTAATCATAACTTATCTACAGAAATCAACTGAGTCGCATTTCTCTTGTGTTGTCACTGCTCCAACTGGGTTGGCAGCACACAATAATAAAGGAATTACTTTACACCGTTTATTAATGCTACCAGTATAGCATGAAAACAAATTGGAATACCACAAGCTATCTGGAGAATCTTGTTGTGAAGTTTCAAGAGTCTTGAAAAAAATGAAACTTCTCATTATTGATGAGGTAAGCATGGTATCAAACTTAATGCTTGCCTTTGTGCATTTAAGAATGCAGCAAATTCCTAAAACCGAGTGTGACGTATTATTTGGAGGAAAACACGTCATAGTTTTTGGAGATCTACTACAACTTACTCCTGTAAAAGGACAACCAGTATTTAAAACACTGGCGAATGAAGATACCAGAAAGTCTTTGAGGAGCATTGGAAATGTTAACATTTGGTCATATTTTAGGTATAGGAAACTTATTACAAATATGCGACAGGCAAATGATGCTGATTATGGAACTATTCTTCAAGATATAAGAATTAGAAAAGTGACTGAACATGGCAAATAAGCTTTAAAGAGACGATTACTTTCCAATTTGTTTCCAAATGAAAATATTATTCCTGAGAAAATATATATGACAATTGCAGAAAACAAATCTGTAATCTGCTTAATGCCAACACTGCGGGAATGTTCTATATTCAATTAAGAAATTTTAAAGTTGGAAAATGAAGAAATTATAAAATAATAGCTATTGATAAAATAGAACATGAAGGAATCACTATTATTTTGACCGAAAAGTTGAAGAGGAAATTGGATTCTTTAGAGAAATCGATAAGTAAAACTGCTGCTTTAGAAAAGAATTTATATGCAAGTGTAAACTGTAGGGTAATTTTACGACGTAATTTGAATGTGGAAAAAGGTTTGCTAAATGGAGCAATGGGTAAAATTGTTGATTTAGGTAATTATGTAAATAGAGATGGTATTACATTTTCAAAAATCAAATTTGATGAAATTGCAGAAGTACAACAATTTAGTTGTTGTTCAGCTCAGTTTTTGCTTGTAAAATGTATTTATTTAGTTATTTTAAGTACTTGTTAAGCGCACTGTCACCATTGCAGGCATCCTGGCGCTGATGTGATCGGAAGAGGCGGAGGTGACCAAGGGGAGAGTGGGCTTTCAGGCGCTTACCATGGAGAATAGCCAGGTTTTAATCCTTCTCCTGAAAGGGAGGAGTTCAGTGATGTGCCTAATCTCGGCTGGGAGCGCATTCCAGAGTTTGGCAGCTGCCACCTCAAAGGATCTGCCTCCGGCTCTGACTTTCTTGAATCTGGGTACCACTACCAGCTTGGCCTCAGACGAACGAAGCTGTCTGGTTGGGTTTGTATGTTCGCAGAAAACAGTTTCCTATTTCTTTGGTGTATGCGGTTACCATTCATAAATCTCAAGGTTTAAGTGTAGATAGCGTTTTAGTGAATATTGGAAGTACCGTGTATAAAGAGGGTATGGCATATGTTGCTTTGTCTCGAGTGAGAACTTTATCTGGATTGTACTTGATTGATTTTGTTGAGACAAAGATTAGTGCAGATGCAAATTGTGTGAAAGAGTATAATAGGTTAAGAAGAGAATATGCACCCAATTTAGTTCAATATCCAGTATTTGAAAAGCATGTGGTAGGTAGAAAAAGAAGATTTCAGATTATCTGTAGTGAAGCTGTAGAGAAATAAAAAAACAAGATGAAGTTCTGATTGCAAGCAAAAAAAAAGGACAGTGTTGAAAAGAATGTTTGTTATCAGTTTGAAAATAGTTCTGGTGTCAACCGCTATGTTAATGGAGTTGTTAATTTTTTTTTCTTGAAAGTTTGCAACAGCAAATTGTTGAAAATCGGGAAGAAAGATTCTGTTCGTTGTTGTATTCTGTTTATGAGAAATGTAGCAGTGATAAAAGTAAAATACAAAGTGTTTCTGATATTAGAAATGTTTTGGACATATGTTCTGGTTGTACTCAATTTGTGCAGAAAATTCAGCAAGATTGCCAGTAATTTCTAATGTATATGCTTGTTGTATTGGAAGAGGAAGGTATAGATATTGAAAACCTTTTTGGCCTTTCGTATAAATGGCAACATGGCTGTGAAAATTGTTTGTTTACATGAATCACTAACATAGACACTGAAATATTTATATATTTGACTTTACCAGACTGTGAATCAGTGTCTTTTAACAATCTAGTTAGAGGAGCAAGTCAAACCATGGAGTGTAGCCAATGTAAATCAGAAATGTCATCAACATTATTTATACAAAGATATGGACAGTATGTAATTTTAATGATGCAACGTTCTAGAACTGATGGAAGAAAATTGGAAACTGTAATTATAAATGTTGTAGCTACTCAACTATCATTATCAGGAAGAACTTTTGTAGCTGTAGTAATTATTTTTCATGATCGTCCTTCTACAACATCTGGACATTACACTGTTTATTTAAAATGTCTGAAAGGTTGGATAAATTGTAATGATAGTCAATAGGTGTTTAAACAATGTTTGCCTAAAGAGTTACCAAATTCTTACCTAATATTTTTGAAGCCAAACTTTTAGGAGCAAAATTTGTTCTTTCGGGATTACTGCTGTTAAGGTAGGTTGGTCTAGTGTTGTAGAGTACTTTGTAAGTGAGGATGAGGAGCTTGAAGGTGATCCTCTTGTCGACGTGCAGTCAGTGTAGATCTCTCAGGTGGTGGGTGATGTGGCTGCGGCAGGGGACATTGATGATCAGTCGGGCGGACGTGTTTTGAATTCCTTGTAGTCGTTGTAGGTGTTTGTCCGAGTTGAGATTTAGAGAGTTGGTGATGTCTTTCGGTGGTATGTGGCTCCTTGGTGAGGGAGAAGATGAGTTGGGTGTCATCGACTTAGCAGATAATGTTGAGGTTGTGATGGCGGGCCACTTGCGTGAGGGTGGCCATGTAGATGTTGAATAGCGTCAAGTTGAGGGATGAGCCCTGAGGGATGCCGCTAATGATGTTGGTGGTCTTGGATCAGAAAGGTGGGAGACGGATGCTGAGGATTACTATTGAGGAACTACCAAACTAAGAATTTGAGATATACTATTTGGCCATGAGGAAAAGTATGTCAAACCTATTAAGGACTATTTGTTGTATATTTTGTCAGCATATATTTGTAAGTAACTTTATTTTCGGTGTATGAAAATGAATGATAGTGTGTTTTTCATTTTAAGATTCTTTGAGATATCTCATAGTTACGTAAGAAATTGCTCTTATAAAAACATTTAACATATGTTTTATTTCTCTTTTTTTTTATTGTTACTGAGAATGTTGAATGTTTTTTTTTAAAGATAATCTTATTTATTGTCTTTTTTTGCCCACTGTTATGTGATGAGTACTATTGAACTCACTGTTTCTAGTGAAATTCAATACATTCTGAGAACATCAAAAAAAGGCAAATGAAATGCTTTACAAATTATTTTGTGTTGTAAAAGATATATTGTAACTGTATTTTTTTTGTCTTCCACAGATGCTAATTTTATAATATATCATTTTTTTATTATTTATTATGTTTAAGGTAAGTATAAGTGACTACTAAAATGGTCGATGGGATGTGCTTCTACAGAGCTGACATAACAAGAGATGGATGGAGTGCATATGTGTGCAAAGATGGTTTGTATCTCTTAAAGACATTTGAAAATCTTAATATATATCCACTGAGTGTACCAGTATTCTTTGCATTTTACTACAATACATCTACTAGTTTGGAACAGGTAAGATGAATAGACATATTGTACTTTTTTTACTACTGCATTTTCTTATAACAGTCTGAGTTTTTTCCTATAGTGATAAGGAGTGACTGTTTGAAAATTTAGGAACATTTAAAAACAGAAAATTCATATAAATATTTACATTTATATAATACTATAAAGTAGAAGACAATGGTATTTGTATAATATTTTTTTAAGGGCAAAATAGTTGATAAAGCGAATTCTGTGTTATGTATTAGGAACATCGATAAACTTAAGTGGTTATGTTTTTGTACAAGGACCTACAACATAAGAAATTGATTATGGAAAAACAACAGAACAATATGGAAGACGGTTTGGAAATTAGCAACAGTCTCATAGAAGAGCTAAATGTACATTTCACAGGCAGTAAGAATGAAGAACAAGAAATTAGTGCTGCTGATATCAGATGTGATTTCCTAGGCAAAAGCTTGGATGCTGATTTTGTGGAAGCATTAGATGATATTGAGTTTGATCATATAAATTCTGAAATTGATTACCAGGAAATTGATATCAATGAAATACCTGATGAAATTATTTTGGAAGCTCTGTTAAATTATGAGATGTTAGAAGAATACATGTATTATTATATAATAAAAATGGTTTGAGTAATAAAACATTCACTGTAATAAGAGTGTAGCACTTTTAGATTCACTTATACATTTTTTTAATTCTTTGCCCAGTCTGTATACTCTACAGTTCCTTCAAACACTAAGGGGCCCTTTATGATGGCGGACAGATTGCCCCCGCCAGGCTGGCGGTGGCCACCGCCGGCCTAGCGGTTGCCACCGCCGGCCTGGCGGAGGCAATCTGCCCACCATCCACTCTCGTTTCCCTCCCCGCCATATTAGTATTGCGGGGGGGACCTCAGCGGATGGAAAGGAATAATATGGTGGCGGTGTCTATCAGATACCGCCAGTCATATTATGATGTACTTTTGGCAATGCCTTTCCATGGCGGCAATGCCGCCACTGAAAGGCAGGCGGACTTCACTCTAGGGACCCCCTGCGGGCCCCTAGAGTGAAGGAGAGTAGGGGGGTGTACATGGGGGGGTACCTGTGGTGCCCCCCTGCATTTGCATAATTAAAGCGGCAGGCACCGCGCGTGCCTACCGCTTTGATTATGCAAATGTAAAAGTGCTTTTTAAGCATTGTGGCGGGTGGTGCTGACAGCACCGCCCGCCACAATGCTTAACATGCAGGATGTGCCCGCCACTGTGGCGGGCACATCCTAATACCACCCCCGGGTCCCCCGCCCTTATGGTGGGCGGTCCTGCATTCTGACAGGATGGCGGGCGGACAAAGTCCGCCCGTCATCCTAATGACCCCTTTGTCACTATTGTTTTAGTATTGTAGTGAGCCATTCAGCAGGTTGTCCTTATCTATGCACTGTGCTAAAAATGAAGGTCTTATAAATGTAGTCAGGCACTCTCCTTGTTGAACTGTAATCATCAGGTCCGTACCCAAGTAATCATGGAGCAAAGTAGGCCTTAGGCCATGGACTGTTTTAAACCCCTATAGACTATGCTTGCAATCTTCTATGCACTTGCAAACTTCTCTTTTATACCTTTAATTCCTAGTCGGTATCATTACACTTTCACCAAATACTCTCACACTACTTTTTTAGTATTGTAGTGAGCCATTCAGCAGTATGTGCTTATCTATATACTGTGGTAAAACTGAAGCAGTTATAAATTCAAGTCAGGCACTTTCCTTGCAGAACTATAATCATCCACTCAGTACCTAAGTACTCATGCATTAAAACAGTCTTTAGGCCATAGACTGCTTCAAACCTCTTTACACTATGCATGCAGTATTTCATGCACCTGAAAACTTGTCTTTTATACCTTCAAATATCCAGTCTGTATATTTACACTTCCAGAAAACACTCTGTTATTGCTGATTCAGTATTGTACTGAGCCATTCAGCAGAATGTCCATATGTATGCAATGTGATAAAGCTGAAGCTGTTATAAATTCAGTCAGGCACTTTGCTTGCAGAACTATAATCATCCACTCAGTACCTAAGTACAAATGCATTAAAACAGGTTTTAGGCCATAGACTGCTTCAAACCTCTATAGACAATGCATGCAGTCTTCCATGCACCTGCAAACTTGTCTGTTATACCTTCAATTCCCCAGTTTGAATCCTTACACTTCCAGCAAACACTCTGTGATCGCTGATTCAGTATTGTACTGAGCCATTCAGCAGAATGTCCTTATCTATGCACTGTGCTAAAACTGAAGCTCTTAGTAATTAATTATGTAGCAAAGTAGGCCTTAGGCCATGGAATGCGTTAAACTCCTATAGACTTTGCTTGCAGTCTTCTATGCACCTGCAAACTTGCCTTTTATACCTTCAATTCCCCAGCCTGTATTTTTACACTTTCACTAAACACTATCACACTATTGTTTCAGTATTATAGTGAGCCATTCAGCAGAAAGTCCTTATCTATGCACTGTGCTAAAAATGAAACTCTTATAAATTTAGTCAGGCACTCTCCTTGCAGAACTGTAATCATCCAGTCCGTACCCAAGTAATCATGGAGCAAATTAGGCCCTAGGCCATGGACTGTTTTAAACCCCTATAGACTATGCTGGCAATCATTTATGCACCTGCAAACTTGCCTTTTATACCTTTAATTCTCCAGTCTGTATTGTTACACTTTCACTAAACACTATCACACTACTGTTTCAGTATTGTAGTGAACCATACAGCAGTATGTGCATATCCATACACTGTTCTAAAGGTGAAGCAGTTATACTTTCAGCATGGCACTCTGCTTGCAGAACTGTTATCATTCAGTCAGTACCCAAGTTGTCATGCAGTAAAGTAGGCATTAGGATGTGGACTGCTTCAAACTCCTATTTACTATGCATGTACTATTCTATGCACCTGGAAACTTGTCTTTTAAACCTTTAATTACCCAGTGTCTATCCTTACACTCCCTCCAAACACTCTGCCACTATTCTTTCAATATTATAGTGAGCCATAAAGCAATATGTGTTTATCTATACACTGTACAAAAAGTGAAGCAGTTATAAATTCAGCTCAACACTCTCCTTGGAGAACTGTAATCATTCAGCCACTACCCAAGTAGTCATGCAGCAAAGTAGGCCTAAGGTCATGGACTGCTTCAAACACCTATAGATAATACATGCACGTTTCTATGCACCTGCAAACTTGGCTTTTAAACGTTCAATTGCCCAGTCTGTATCCTTACACTTCCTCCAAACATTCTGATACTGCTATTTTAGTAATGTAGTGAGCCATACATCAGTATGTGCTTATCTATACACTATTTTAAAGGTGAAGCTGCTATATATTCAGCCAGACACTCTCCTTGCAGAACTGAAGCTTGGATGGTGCAGTGAGCTAAAAAACGGTGATGGATCAAGCCCTGATCTCTTGACTGGGCAGGAGTATTCTGCATCATTCAGAAACTCTGTCCATCACCTTTTCCAAAATTGATTTTATCCACACTAAGTGTGGGAGGGTATACTCAGACGTGAGTCCCTAGCTCATTGCACCATCAGGATTCAAGCAAGCCGGGCCGACGACGGCTGAAATGCCAGAAACCGGTCCCCGGTAGCTTGTCTCCTTCCCAGTATAAGAATTGGCTTGGTAGTTTGGTTTGCCCTGTTCCCATCATGCACTGGGACAAGAACAGACTAATTTGCATATAGCCAAGTTCTGAGCTGGGATGGTGCAGTGAGCTAAAAAACGGTGATGGATCAAGCCCTGATCTCTTGACTGGGCAGGAGTATTCTGCATCATTCAGAAACTCTGTCCATCACCTTTTCCAAAATTGATTTTATCCACACTAAGTGTGGGAGGGTATACTCAGACGTGAGTCCCTAGCTCATTGCACCATCAGGATTCAAGCAAGCCGGGCCGACGACGGCTGAAATGCCAGAAACCGGTCCCCGGTAGCTTGTCTCCTTCCCAGTATAAGAATTGGCTTGGTAGTTTGGTTTGCCCTGTTCCCATCATGCACTGGGACAAGAACAGACTAATTTGCATATAGCCAAGTTCTGAGCTGGGATGGTGCAGTGAGCTAAAAAACGGTGATGGATCAAGCCCTGATCTCTTGACTGGGCAGGAGTATTCTGCATCATTCAGAAACTCTGTCCATCACCTTTTCCAAAATTGATTTTATCCACACTAAGTGTGGGAGGGTATACTCAGACGTGAGTCCCTAGCTCATTGCACCATCAGGATTCAAGCAAGCCGGGCCGACGACGGCTGAAATGCCAGAAACCGGTCCCCGGTAGCTTGTCTCCTTCCCAGTATAAGAATTGGCTTGGTAGTTTGGTTTGCCCTGTTCCCATCATGCACTGGGACAAGAACAGACTAATTTGCATATAGCCAAGTTCTGAGCTGGGATGGTGCAGTGAGCTAAAAAACGGTGATGGATCAAGCCCTGATCTCTTGACTGGGCAGGAGTATTCTGCATCATTCAGAAACTCTGTCCATCACCTTTTCCAAAATTGATTTTATCCACACTAAGTGTGGGAGGGTATACTCAGACGTGAGTCCCTAGCTCATTGCACCATCAGGATTCAAGCAAGCCGGGCCGACGACGGCTGAAATGCCAGAAACCGGTCCCCGGTAGCTTGTCTCCTTCCCAGTATAAGAATTGGCTTGGTAGTTTGGTTTGCCCTGTTCCCATCATGCACTGGGACAAGAACAGACTAATTTGCATATAGCCAAGTTCTGAGCTGGGATGGTGCAGTGAGCTAAAAAACGGTGATGGATCAAGCCCTGATCTCTTGACTGGGCAGGAGTATTCTGCATCATTCAGAAACTCTGTCCATCACCTTTTCCAAAATTGATTTTATCCACACTAAGTGTGGGAGGGTATACTCAGACGTGAGTCCCTAGCTCATTGCACCATCAGGATTCAAGCAAGCCGGGCCGACGACGGCTGAAATGCCAGAAACCGGTCCCCGGTAGCTTGTCTCCTTCCCAGTATAAGAATTGGCTTGGTAGTTTGGTTTGCCCTGTTCCCATCATGCACTGGGACAAGAACAGACTAATTTGCATATAGCCAAGTTCTGAGCTGGGATGGTGCAGTGAGCTAAAAAACGGTGATGGATCAAGCCCTGATCTCTTGACTGGGCAGGAGTATTCTGCATCATTCAGAAACTCTGTCCATCACCTTTTCCAAAATTGATTTTATCCACACTAAGTGTGGGAGGGTATACTCAGACGTGAGTCCCTAGCTCATTGCACCATCAGGATTCAAGCAAGCCGGGCCGACGACGGCTGAAATGCCAGAAACCGGTCCCCGGTAGCTTGTCTCCTTCCCAGTATAAGAATTGGCTTGGTAGTTTGGTTTGCCCTGTTCCCATCATGCACTGGGACAAGAACAGACTAATTTGCATATAGCCAAGTTCTGAGCTGGGATGGTGCAGTGAGCTAAAAAACAGTGATGGATCAAGCCCTGATCTCTTGACTGGGCAGGAGTATTCTGCATCATTCAGAAACTCTGTCCATCACCTTTTCCAAAATTGATTTTATCCACACTAAGTGTGGGAGGGTATACTCAGACGTGAGTCCCTAGCTCATTGCACCATCAGGATTCAAGCAAGCCGGGCCGACGACGGCTGAAATGCCAGAAACCGGTCCCCGGTAGCTTGTCTCCTTCCCAGTATAAGAATTGGCTTGGTAGTTTGGTTTGCCCTGTTCCCATCATGCACTGGGACAAGAACAGACTATTTGCATATAGCCAAGTTCTGAGCTGGGATGGTGCAGTGAGCTAAAAAACGGTGATGGATCAAGCCCTGATCTCTTGACTGGGCAGGAGTATTCTGCATCATTCAGAAACTCTGTCCATCACCTTTTCCAAAATTAATAGCTGCTATATATTCAGCCAGACACTCTCCTTGCAGAACTGAAGCATCCAGTCAGTTCCCAAGTAGTCATGCACCAAAGTGGGCCTTAGGGCATGGACTCCTTCAAATCTCTATAGACTATGCGTACACTCTTCTTTGCACCTTCAAACTTGCCTTTTAAACCTTCAATTGCCCAGTCTGTAACCCTACAGTTCCACTAAACACTTTCAAACTTCTGTTTCAGTATTGTAGTGAGCCATACAGTACTATGTGCTTATCTAAACACAGTTCTAAAAGTGAAGCTGCTATACATTCAGCCAGACACTCTCCTTGGAGAATTGTAATCATTCAGCCAGTACCCAAGTACTCATGGAACAAAGTGGGCCTTAGGGCATGGACTACTTCAAACCCCTACAGACTAAGGATGCACTGTTCTATGCACCGGAAAACGTGTCTTTTATACCTTCAATTCCCCAGTCTGTATCCTTACACTTCCAGCAAACACTCTGTAATTGCTGATTCAGTATTGGCCTGTGCCATTTAGCAGAATGTCCTTATCTATGCACTGTGCTAAAAATGAAGCTCTTATAAATTCACTCATGCACTCTAGTTGCAGAACTGTAATCATCCAGTCAGTACCTATGTAATTATGGATCCAAGTAGGCCTTAGTCCATGGACTGCTTTAAACTCCTATAGACTATGCTTGCAGTCTTCTATGCACCTGCAAACTTGCCTTTAATATGTTCAATTCCCCAGTCTCTATCCTTACACTTCCACCAAACACTCTGTCACTCCTGTTATAGTTTTGTAGTGACTCATTGATCAGTGTGTAGTAATCCATTCACTACATTAAAACACTAATGGGCAGATGTACAATAACTGGCACATCCCCAGGGATAGGCCAGTTATTGTGCACTGTGACATCACCACCATGGAAGCGCCGTATTTACAATGTGGTGCACTATGGGGCAAAAACGGCACCGAAATGTGATGTATCTGTGTCGTGAAGGCTGCGCTTTACAATGTGACGCACCTCCCATATGCATCTTTTGCATCACCGCTGCATCAGAAAACTGATGCAATAGCGGTGTAAAAGAGGCAGAAGGAGGTTATAAATCTGCCTCTAACACTTACAAATTCACCCAGGCAGTTTCACCAGCAGTGTAAAGGGAAGCATAGACTTGTAACATATTTATGCACATATGTTACATTCAAGTGCTTTGAAAGTACTACAGTATACTATAAGTAAACACCTTATAGATTTATGCTGTAGCACTTCCTTATAGTACTGCACTTTCACATTCACTATACACTACTAATGTATTCATTTATTCATTTATGCACTACACATTCAATCAGACAAAGTTTTACACACTATTATAGAAATATAGCTGTTTTTTTGATCAGTGAAGGTAGTTCTGACAAGAACTATTTTTTTGACTTTTTAGTTTTGTATTTATTTATTTTTAACAAGTTTTTTTTAAACAAAAAAATTAAACGAACCCAGAAAACTGTGTAACAGCAAGAAAACAGTAAAAATAAAATTATTGCCGTGGACAACGGTGCTCCCATTTCCTGCACACAATGAGGTCAATAGATTGTTCCCCATAGCATAACAATTCATCACAAAATTGGCAACGAATAGTCAGATCTGCAAAATCTGGTCATATGTTTGCATGCGGACTGCTCGGCGAAGGTGTTGGTGTACTTGATGTGCTAGGAACAGCAGCTTGATGCTCCTCCTGCACCCTTTGTGTTGCAACTCTGGCGTAGTTATTCGGGTGCAGATTCTTCACATGGCGCACCATGCTTGCTGTCCTGAATGAGTATTTTTTGTTGGGATCACTCCTAGAGAGAGTAACCTCACAAATTTTACAGGTCACTTTGGGAGCGTTGACCTTTTTTACCCCTTCAGGAAATGTAAAAAAATTCCAAATAGCAGCTTCCTTCCTCTTCTTCTGAGGCTGCTCAGGTAGAAATTCTTCATCAGAGGAATGTTGAGAAGAAGAGTCAACAAATTCAGCAATTGTGATTTTTTTTTTAAATGACTGAAGCTCCCCAGAAGAGATGCTTGTCCTGAGAAAGTCAAAGTAGAATGATCAAAATGGGAGGAGTCTTTCAACAGTTGGAATAGGTAGTGTTATGAACCAATCAAATCTGTTCTTTGAAAGTCACATGGCTTTGCGTACGCTTACCGTGCGCTTACGGTGATCTTACGGTGTGAGTACGTACGACTTACCGCTGCAATTTGCGTAGTTACTTTTAAAAGTAATATACACTTAATAAAAGTTAAAAAAACTATTTTCATGATTATCCCAGATAATGTCTACCCTTAAAATTTACAATAAATACATAGATATGTCGTTTTAAACATTATAAAACTTTTGTGGGGTACGCGTATGGGACGCTGTACAAGCGTACATGACGTCACACGGAAGCGCAGATGTGCCGCGTAACGTCAAAACGTATTTGTGATGTGTGTGCGGGTATGCACAGAGTACGATTAGCCGTAGAAAGGACGGTGCGATCACCGTACGCGTACCGTACAATTATCCCCCCAAAAAATGAAAAAGGAAATATATAGAATTTAATTTTGATATATTGAAAAAAATATATAAAATAATTATTTTTGAAATTTGTTTTGTTAATATTTTACATTAAGAATATGGAATATAACCTAAAGAATAAAATAACTATAAATAATTATAATAGAAATGTAGGAAATTAGTATAAAAAATATATAATAATTAATACATTTAAAAATTATCATTTACAAAACCTTTGAAATTCACTGAAAAAACCATAGGTTTCAGACAAGTTATAGTTAGGAATTAGCATTGATAAAACCTTAGAAATTCACTGAAAAAAACATAGGTTTCACACATGTTATAGTTAGCTGGATATTTCACTCATACAAAACCAATGAAATTCCCCCGTTATAGTTAGTTGAGCAAACTATAACTCGCACGCCCACAATGCACTGCTGATGACGTCACCTATTACATCACTCATTACATGGTCAGTGACATCACTCATGACATCTCAAATGACATCACTGATGACATCACTGATGACATCATCCATGTGAAAGACTGGCAGACCTCCTCTCACCGTAATATAACTTTTGATACATACATTCAAAAATGGACACTAACATTTTCAAAACAATAGAGATACCAATACCAGTTACAACAACCTATTCAGTAATTCCAAAATCTACATACACATCCACTCATTCACCAACAGTTCTATATAGTCACTCATGCATGTACTCACTCATCATATGTACTCATACACCTATACATCCTGTTACACACCGACACTTTTCCATATAGTTACTCACACACATACTCACACATGCAAATAAACATCCATTTATGTGCATATACAGCTATACATACACTACTACACTTACTTCTACAGAAACGTACACATACTTACTCTCTTAAACAATCACTTATAGAAACACATATTTTTTGTTTGAAATACTTTATTCGATATAAATATCATAAAAGTACATACATTTTGACAGAGGAAAGGAGAATTAAAAAAGAGGAAAATTGATAGACATTTCATATGTTAAAAGACAGTAAAAAGCAGTAAAAATACATATGTACGATTTAAAACAGGTTTTTTAGCAGTCTGTCATACAGTAACAGTAGTAAACATACAGGGATTCTGCTCCTACAGGCTCATTATTGCAGTTTAGGAGTTTAGAACGGGTGAGCCAGGCACTTGATAGGTACTTAGCAACTCCGCATACAACAACCAAAGATGTTGTGTCAGTTGAAAGAATTCAGAGGGCTACCCTAAAGTCTCTGACCCTTAACTCCCTGCATATTGGTTTCAGCCATCGTGCTCTCGCCTTCTTGTATGCTTTGCATCCAAACAAAAAATGCGGTAGGGATTCGATCTGACATGGGCAGCTTGGAGAGGTGCCGTGTGGGGCCCGCCTTCCTTTCCTGCCCTCTACAAATTTGCTAAGTGGAAGTGTTCCATAACTCATTTTTAAAAATTGGGAGGTTAGCGCTCCCCATTTTGTGCTCCTAAATTCCTCAGTCTGGATCCACTCCCAGTAAATTTTCTTGATAACTTGCTTTGGGGGAGGGGACTTCGTGGCCCATGCTTCAGCCAACCACAGCTTTATGACCATCTGCCTCAGTTTGTTTACCCACTGGATCTTATTCGCACCATTCAAGGCAATAAGTTCGTCCAACACCAGTGCATAATTTGCTAGTTCTGGGGTCCTCCTCAGGTGCACCAGAACAGCAAAGGGCGGAGACGAACTATATCTGATATCGAGCGTTTGCCCATATCGTGGAATAGGGGTTTTAGTGGGGTTGAGATGGGGAGAGCAACTAGGTCCCTTATGAACTTGTTCTCAGCTCTAACCAGGTCTGCTACATTTTTGCTGCCCCATAGTTCAGACTCATAGACTGCAGAAGTCAGCTCCTTCCGTTCGTATACTGCAAGCGCAGGGGCTATAGGCCTGCTAGCAGACATACGTTGACTCCTCAAGATAGGGCCTGATACTCTCTTCAAATTTATCAGCATCTTAGCGATGTGGGAATCCCATTTCATTCTATTATTTAATCTAATTCCCAGGTAATCATAGTTCTCTACCACTTCCAGGGGTGTGCCCTCAAGAGTGATATTAATTTTCTTTGTCTTTTTTGAGGGGGGCAGGACCATTCACTTAGTTTTGGATGTATTGATGGTCAGCCCACGTTCGTCACAGAACAAGCTGAATCTGTTCAACAATTTCTGAAGTCCAGAGGGGGTTTTGGACAACAAAAGCGTGTCATCTGCGAAGAGGACTGTGGGTGTTTTTTCCCCCACCAGGACCAGGTCATCGGCATTGTCCTCCCTCAAATGGTCTACCACCCCATTAACAAAGAGGGAGAACAATGTCGGGGCCAACACACAGCCCTGGCGTACTCCTCTATTCACAGTCACCTTCCCTGTTAGCTGACCCTGCCTGCCCCATCTGATCCTGGCATAATTATCCTGATGGAGTTTAACTATAAACTCAAGTAGGTCCCGCAGGGACCCCATATCCAGCAGAACCCTCCAGAGTATATCGCGGGGCATCAGGTCGAAGGTGCTTTTAAGATCAATAAAGGCCAGGTGAAGGTTCCCCCTCTTCATGGTTTTCCAGTACGTGGCCCAAAACCTGAAGACCTGGTCCATTTTACCCACATTCTTTTGGAATCCCGCCTGGAAATGGGACAGAATGTTCCCTCCCTCTAGCCACATGTCTATTCTATTTACAATGACCCTGCCAACTATTTTTGGGACGGCATCGATTAAACTAATCGGCCTATAGTTTGCAGGGTCCTCCCTGTCGCCTTTCTTGTAGATTGTCACGACTTAGGCCCCCCTCCATGAGTCAGGAACAGGGTAGAAAGGAAGGATTGGGTTCATTAGCTGGGCGATGAAATCAGACTACAGTTTAGGATCGTGTAAGTATAGGTCGCCCGGTAGCCCATCAGGGCCAGCAGCTTTAGAGGGGATAATGGTCCTGATTGCATCAGAGACTTCTCGTGCTAAAAAGGGCTCTACGGATGCTAGCTCCTCTATGGAGAGGTCATACATTTGTTCACTCCAGGGTTGGCATCTCTCATCTTCGACACAGTACAACCTAGAGAAATGGGAATGCCATTGGTACTCGGGTATGTGATTGGAGAGAGGCTCTGCTCCTTTCCTGTCATATTTATTAATCAGGGACCAGAACAGGATGGGATTGTTTAGATTGGCAGACATCCTTAAGCTGCTGCCAATATTCTTCCTCCCATTCCTTCTTTGCGTTTATAATGCAGACTTTATAATCCCTTCTAGCCGTTCGCACGGCGGTGTTGTCCTTCTTCCTAATTGCATTGCCTATGGCCCTTCTCTTTTTCCTGAATTCTGCAGTATACCATGGCTTGCCTGTTTTTGGTTTATTCTCCTTATTGCCTACTCTGGTGTCTCCTATGATAAAGAAAGATCCGTTTTTCTCTATTAGACTCTTGTAGGAGACAATAAAATTAGCACTCTGTTCAGTGGTGTGCACCAGGTTATAGGATGCGAGTTCCATGGTTCCCGCTTCTACTAAGTCTTTAATGCAGGTTAGGCTCTCTTCTTGGCACACCACCCTGTTCCATTTTAATCTACGCTTGCAGTTAGACAGAACTACATCTTTTGTGGTCATTAGTGTGCCGGTTGTCACTGCCCTTTTTATTACCCCATCTAAAATCCATGCAGAGTGGATCATGATCACTATCATGTGTCTCCCTAACTTCCATGTCAACTAGCCTGCTCCACAAACCTGTGTCGAGCAGAATATAGTTGATCCGGGATGGGCAACTAAGTCTGTTATATGTCATCGCGCCGTTTGGGATCTGAGATGGTTCTACTATTAAGGGCACGTAAGTTGTGTTCTAGTGTCAAGGCATTTAATTGGACCTCTCTAGGCATCCATCTTCTAATTGGCGGTAATGTTAGGGACGGGATAGACTGTCTAGAGTCCTCTTCATTGAATCCCGGGAGGTCTTCATCACTAAGGGGTTCATATGTACAGTTAAAATCTCCCCCTACAATGACTCCAGACATTGGAGGAATGGCTGCTATTTCCGCATCCAATATGGCTATAGTGGGTGAGGTCTGGCCTCCCAGAGACCCTCTAGCGTACACATCAAATAACTCCAGTGAGCTTCCGCATTTGGGAGTCTTAGCAGAAATATGCGGTATGTCCTGAGATGGGAAAGTGTGCACGGACACTGTCCAGTTCAGGACCACACTAATCCATACAAGCAATCCTCCTGATGGGCGACCCTTCCCTGCGCTAGAAGCGGGAATGAAGTAAGTAGAGTATCCGCATTTATACAAAGGGGATGTGCTCCAAGTTTCCTGGAACATGCAGATGTCAAACTTATCTATGAAAGCGTTCCATTCAGGGTTTGCCATGTTTCTTTGGAGCCCGCTATGTTCCAGGAAAATAATTTTATAATATTTGTATTTATGTTTGCAACCCTGTCCTTATTAGCTGATACTGGTGCTACTCTTTCAACTACTATTGAATGGTAGTTTAGGGCTTTGGCCACTTTAATGGTCTTTTCTCCCCCAGATGAGGCAACCTCATCATTTGGCTTTGTGGCTACCATATCTAAAGGGCTTATAGTAGGGTTGGTCTGGTGATATGTTTGCGGAAGATTATCCCAATGATTATCCTTTGACAGTCAATCTATGTTATTAGTCCTGACTCTTCATCTGGCCTGGGTTTGGACCATGATGGTGTATGTCTAATTTGAATGTTAGAGTGCCTTGGGGGGCATGTCCTATACTCCAAGACTGCTAAGTTTTCTGCAATTTCTTTATTAGCAAACTGTAACTCGATGCAGTCAGTTGTCGAATTGGGTATGGAAAGAATTTTAACATTAATCATATCCTCCCTAATCACTGACCTGCACCCTCTTACATTGCGAAGCAAATGGATGGCCTTATTACATAAGGACTCGATCTTCTCATAAGAGTTGGTGGAATCAAACTTTGGGACCCCGGTCATATAAACAATACCACAAGAGGGTCTGTGTAATGTGTTTGGATGATTGTTGCTCCAATTGGTTCTTCCAGCCATTTCATTGTCCCCCTGCACGTCCCTGCCCTGTAATATTGGCCTAGTCCCTTTTGCTATATCAGCATATGAATCCAAAATATTTTGCCTGACGGACACTTTGGCTGGAGCGTGTCTGGCCATGGTTATAGGTTGTGACTCCCCTGCAGCTTTGGTGACTCCTGGTGGGGCTGGTTGAGTGTTGTGTTTGGGTAGAGCCTCTCCTCCTAGATGTTTTGGTGCGACTGTTCGCATAGGGGGGGCTTTTGACTGGATGGGCACTGGCGCTACATGTGAAAGCTTTATTTTGTTTAATTCCTCTCGTTTTATAAAATATAATGTAGTTTTCTTTATAAAAGCTAAATCCCTTTCCAAACTTTCTAGTTTCTTCATAAGTAAAACATTAAGATTCAAGCATCTGGCATAATCATCAGGACTGGTCTTCCTAGCCTCTGTATCCTCACCCAGCCCTTGCGATAGGACCTCAGCTAATTCTCTTGTTTCGCCTTCCAACACTGAAAAGCGATTAAAGCAGGTGATGCCTACTTCGCATGCTGTCGACTTAGGAAGCCCATCAGCATCCCCCATTGGTATTACCGACAATTCATCAGTGATACTCGTGGTTACCCCCTTTTGTACCTCTATAACATTTACCTCAATAGGGTTTATGGGGATGACAGAGTTATAAAGCGTTTCAACTACTGTGGGCTTAGGTTTTCCTTTCTTAGAAAAAATAGCTGGGATCACTTTATTCTTGTTCCTCAGTGCCCCTTCACCTACGGGAACAACGTTCTCCATATCTCTTGGGGTGGGTGCCATCAATAAAATATTTTCACACTCATCAACAATATTTTCAATATTGGTCATCACACAGTTAACAGCGGCATGTAATGTCTTTTTCGACTTCTTCCTCTTTTTAGTTGTGATGACAGGGGCTCCCCCACCCTCCATTGCCTTCCTCTTGCCCATTGTTATCTTCGAGGTTTCTTACTAAATGGAGTATATCCAACAATCCAAAGGGATCCCGACTATTTTGTGAACCAAGGAGCGGTCAACCTATCTAGATGCACAGTACCTTTTCATATGGATAGACAATGTTCACCCGCGTTGGAGGGGGGGCCCAGCCCAGCCCCAGCCAGCCGCGGACGGCCCGCCCTTGTCCCAGACTTCTCCCGGGCTCGCCCGCGCGTGTCCCGCGATGCGAAGGAATGTCTGGTGTTTTATGCGCCTCGGGGCGCACAATGGTGATGGTGGTCAGCGGCGTCCTGCCGCAAAGGCTCTCGGGAGCCGTAGTTCACTCTCTCCCAGCGGCCGCACTGCGATGGTCTGGCAGTGGCTGGCGGTGACAGGAGGGAAAGCTGCAGGCTACGGCGTCCAGCTGGGTCACGGTCTATTGGCAAAAGGAGCTCCCCGCTCCACCAAGGAAGGTCCGGTGTTTTAAGCGCCTCGGGCGCACAATGGTGACGGTGGTCGGCGGCGTCCTGCCACAAAGGCTCTTAGGAGCCGTAGTTCGCTCTCTCCCAGCGGCCGCACTGCGATGGTCAGGCAGTGGCTGGCGGCGGCAGGGGGGAAAGCTGCAGGCTTGGGGTCCAGCTGGGTCACGGTTTGCAGCAGGCGGTGCTCACAGGACGCGTTCAAACGCATCTCAGCTCCAGGCAACAGTGATCACTTATAGAAACACGTACTTATTTATACAGGAACTCATCCAATTTCTCACTCTCACATATACTTACTTATATACATCAATACTCACATATACTAGCTTAAAACTGATGTATGTCGTTACAACGCATACTTTTACTCCGCGTACCATTACAACGCGGTATTTACAACGCATACCGCTACAACGCATAGCGCTTTGGGGTGCTGGATAGTGGTAAGTATAATTTACTATTCTAACTCCAGTCCCCGTGGACCCTAGGGAAGGTGTTGGATAGTAAATTAAACTTACCTCTTATCCTAGAGCGCCCCCCAGCGCAATGCGTTGTAACGGTATGCGTTGTAATGCCTGCGTTGTAGTGGTAGTGCGGAGTAAAAAATGCGTTGTAACAGGTGCATACCGCTTAAAACATATGTAGTTAGTCATAAATATACTATTGAGACAGTCATTCACCCACTAACACACCCATACACACACGTATCCACCCATACAATCCTGCACACATGCTGTCTTCAACATACAAACAGTGAGTCAGTCATTCTTTTTTTTTTAAACGTAGTTTATTGATTTTCGTACAAGACAGACATGAACACAGTTGGCCCAGTGGCCTCAATATCATCTTCCCCATAATATGACATTCCTGTCTAAATCTCGTTGTGTGTCATATCCATGCGTCGATTATTTTATCAGTGTCCCCCAATAGAGCTCAATAAACCCCGTTATTTACTCCCTCAACTCCCTATTCTAACAACAGTTGCTCCCTCCCTCCTCCCATGTCCCGTCACTGATGCATAGAGCAGTAATAATCTCTTATATCGTTTGTGTTCGGGACGTCACCATGTCCTAATCCTGTTGATGTTCCTGTTATGCTACGGGGCTTCTCCTGTATGGTGGAACCCTCCAGTTAGTCCTCTTGTGTCTCGTAGTCTCGTAACTCCTGCACTAACGCTTCCCATGCTGTTGCTGTTTCCAGTTCTCTATCATTGCCTCGCCTTCGCGCTTGTTGAAATTGCAGCGCGCTTTCACTATTTGCCCACTTTACAAACTCATTCCTCCACCTCCTGCTGCTGGGCCCTGCTGTCGCTTTCCAATGTCTTGTGATTTCCCATTTTGCTAATATGAGCCCCATATCAATAAATGTACTCGTTATTTTGTTTTTGGATGTGTGGGGAAGCCAGTGTTGGATTCTAGTGGCCATATCAAATGTCAATTGTCTCTCCGTTATCTCATTAAGGGTGTCTCCCACTTCTACCCAGTAGGACCCCATCTATGGGCAAGACCATAGCATATGGTCTAATTCTACTCCCGTCCGTGTACACCTGGGACATGCTGCCTCTGGAACCTTGAAATATTTACGGATCCTTCCAGGCATCAAGTACGCTCTGTGGAGGATGCAGAAATGCACTAGCTGTAATCTTGCATTTCTCGAGCTCTTCCATGCTCTCCGCACTATCTGCATCCAGGCGGTGTCAGGGATTTCCTTCCCTATATCGACCTCCCACTTCCCCTTCAGCTCCTCCAGAGGAGTCAACCCCTCATTAAACATCCTAGAGTAGAGACACGTGACCGGCTTGAAGGTTCCCGCTGCCATCATGGTATATTGGCATGCCATTGTCGTCTTAGGTTCCGTAAGCCCTTCCCGCCAGTGTGCCTGTATTGCCTGCGTCAAAGCTGCGTGCAACAAAAATTCACCTCTCGGGAGATCAAATCTGTCTTGTAGTGCCTGGTAGGGTAACATGGCTCCGTCTTCGTATAGGTCTCCCAAAACTTGATAACAACCGTATGTCCTTCAGAAAGGCCTTAAAAACTCACTTGATCGCAAAAGCGTGTTGATCTACCCTGAACTCGCCACAAGCAATCAGACAAAAGCGCTGCGAGGCCTCCGGGTAGTTACGCGCTATACAAGTGCAATTTTTCATTTCATTTCATTTCACTTGGAGACCTGCCTCCTCCCAGGTTTGCAATTGTGACCAGTCCCCACTGTGTGGGAATGCTGTTATCATTCCCAGCGGGATTTCGGGCATATATGGGTGTAGGGCTCCCGCTCTACGTTGGAAGCGGTTCCAGCAGGGCCTAAGTGTCCTCGCTTCCAGTAAAAGATCCTTGAGGTTCAGCCTCTGTTGTAATGCTATAAACAATAGGATATGGGGTGGTATTCCCCTGCCTCTTTGCTGTTCGGGCCTCAGAATTCTCTCGCTATGGCCTGAGTGAAAAACTGCAGCTGGGCTGCCAGATAGTACAATTCGAAGTCTGGGACCGCCAGTCCTCCCTCAGCTGTAGGGCGGACGAGTGTTGCCTGGTCATCCCTACGCCTGCCCGTGCCCCAAAGGAAAGCCACCATGAGTGACCTCAGCAACTTAAAAATTTAACCCGGTATCCATATTGGCAGGGTCCTTAAATAATAGAGGAAGTGCTGGAGCGCTATCATCTTCAATAGGGCCATCCGGCCTGTCACTGACAACGGAAAGGTGGCCCAAAAAGCCATGCTGCCCTTTAGCGCTCTTATGCCACGGCCCACGTTCCCTTCTAACATGTCTGCTGCAGTGTGGTAAATATGTGTGCCTAGGTATTTAAGACAAATGGGTTCCCATCTCACCTCTCTATATGTTACATGTTGTGTCTCCCCTCGCTGTACTGGGAACAGGCAGGTTTTCGGCCAATTCACTTTCAGGCCCGATATGGTGCCAGATTCCGAAAGCAGGGAGCTGGCGCCCATCCACGCTCTCCTGGCGTCTTCAAGGAAGAGCAGCATATCGTCTGCATACAGTGATATGTATTGTTGATCCTCTCTACTCTCCAGACCCTCATAATAGTATCTGATCCGGGCTGTCGACCGCCAAGGCGAACAGCAGGGGGGACAGTGAACACCCCTGCCTCGTTCCCCGACTAACTGGGTATTGCGTCGATATCAGCGTTCCCACTCTTACTCTGGGTACAGCGGACGAATACGACACCTTTGTCTACCACAGGAAGTCCATCCCCAGGCCAAAATGCTCCATTGCTTTGTACAAGTACCCCCATTCCAAGCTATCGAATGCTTTTTCGATGTCCACTGACAACATCATGGGGTGCTGCGCCCCAGGGTTGTCCTCCTCCAATAGGCCTACCAGCCGCCTTACATTTGTAGTTGTGTTTCTTGTCGGTATAACGCCAGCTTGATCTGCATGGATCAGTGTGGTCATGTGTTTTAAGAGGCGAGTCGCCAATATACTGCTAAGTATTTTGTAGTCGATGGTTAACATTGACAGCAGGCGATAGGAGGCTGTCTCTCTCCTGTCTCGACCCGGTTTCAGCAGCGGGATCCACAGAGCCTCCCGCATAGACTGAGGCAACTGTCCAAGTTCTTTTGCCTCTTTGTATACTTCTTGGAGTTTTGCCGCTAGCTCATCTATATATTTCGCATAGAATTCAATAGGCAAGCCATCTACACTTGGGGTTTTGTTTCGAGCCATGTGCTTAATTGCACTCCTGATTTCCCCCAGTTCTATGTCTTTACCCAAGCTTTCTGCCTGTTCCCTTTCTAATTCCGATAGTGCCTCCAGGAAGGCGTCAATAGCAGGGTCCCCAGCTACTACTGTACTGTGATACAGTTTCTTGTAGTAGTGCAAGAAGCATTGCATGATTTCGTTCTGGGTGTTGACCACATTCCCATCTCCTGCCTCTATCGCCACTATGGATGAACCTCGCTTAGTGGGGTTTGCCAACCAGGCAAGCAGCGTCCCTGCTTTGTCACCCTCCAGTTGTGCCTTCATCACGTACACTTTGTGGTCATAGCTACGCAATCTTTCCATTTCCGCCGCTACTGCTTCGTTTGCTTTGCTAACCTCTTCCTGCAATTCGCACCCCATCGTGCTTTCCTATACAAATTCCCCTAACAACCACCTTAAAAGCATCCCATACCGTTGTCCTCGTGGCCGTTCAATGCGCATTCATTTCAAAATAGTGGGTAATCCCCTCCCTTAGTGCTTCCTGAAAAAGTGGGTCGTCCATCGTCTCGGGGCGCAATCTCCAAGTGGGGATGCAAGATACGTTGGTAATCCAGTGCATCGTAATGAGCAGAGGATTATGATCTGATATCGTCCTAGCTAGATACTCCGATTGTGTTACGGCGGGCTGCACCGTCATGGAGCATAGTACAGCGTCCAGTCTGACGTATAGTTCGTGTATTCCGGAGAAGTAGGAGTAGTCCCGCTCTAGCGGGTGTTGCACACGCCAAATATCCACTAAACCCCATCCTGTTTGCTAGTCTAGCCTACCCTTAGTTAACCTGCGGATTGGGGACTCGGCCAGTGGGGGATGTGATCTGTCAAGAGAAACATCCATAATGGAGTTGAAGTCTCCACCCATTACTAGCGGGCTAGTAAGATAGTGTGCTAAAGATCCTGAGATCTTCGCCAGGAATTCCAGTTGATCGACATTAGGTGCATATACACTGCAAAATGCTATGTCCTTACCTCTAAGTTTCCCTTGTATTGCTACAAACCTACCGTCTGGATCTATTGACTGGTTAGTGACCTGAAAAGGGACTCCCGCCCTAACCCAGATCAGTGCACCCCTGGCGAAAGCTGAGTATGTGGTGTTATATACTTGGCCCCTCCACCTATGCTGCAGCGTTATGCCCTCGGCTCTAGTCAAATGTGTTTCCTGGAGCAGTGCTATATGTACTCCCCTGCGGACCAAATATGCATGGATTTTATGACGTCTTGTCATGATATGAAGGCCCCTCACATTCCAGGTTATACATCTTAAATTTATCGTATCACCCATTTTCAATTAGTGTCCTGTACATCATACATCTTGATTCCTCATCTGCATCAGTGACTAACCCCCCCAAACTTCCCTCCGAACTACCCCCATTAGCACTCCCCCCCAGAACAGGATCTAGCAACAACCATCTAGTTCCCATTCAAACTAGTACAACTTCTAGCACACTTCGAAGCCCGCCAGCAGATACTGTGGGCATGCCTTAAGGGCAATGAGGGGAGACAGTGCGCCAACCGGTGGCTATCTACTTCGACGGTCCTCCTTGTCCCATGAAGCCCAGGTATTTGGTGTCCCCCGAAAACCTCCCACCACCCGCCCCCCTGTATCGCACATTCGACCAACCTCCCTCGTTAGGTGACATCAGAAAGTCCATTGCAGCTCCGAGTTCTCCATCCTGACAGCCCTGCAGGGCCAGCTACCCTTCATCCAGTATCCCCTCGGCCGTCTTCGGAGTGACCTTCGGAAAGCTTAAACTGTCCGTTTCCGAGTGTTCAGTTTCAGATTGGGTATTGTCTTTCTTTGAGTCCGTGCCATCCCCCGATGTAGGCCGTTGCGTAGTCGATATCGTGGACACCGCTGCCAGCACATCCTGCTGCTCTGCTTCCGTTTGGGTCATGGAAGGTCTCCTCAGGCCTCGCTGCCTATTTCAAATCCGTCGTGATTTCCGCAGATGCAAGCTCTCTCTGGTGGTCCGTATTCTTTGTTCACAGTTATCCTTTCCGGCTTTGTAGAGTTCCAGCCAAGCACAGGCATCATCCGGGGTTTCAAAAAAGCATGTTTTGCCTTCCACAATGACTCGAAGTCTGGCCAGAAATAGGATAGAGAGTATTGGAGTCCTTCGGTGCGCAACTCCCTTTTAACAGCCAAGAATGAGGTTCGACGGCGTTGGGTTTCATATGTATAGTCAGGGAAGATGTTGACCCTACTATTTTCCACCTGAAAGGGGTCATCCACCCATACCTTTTGGAGAATCACGTCCCGGTCTCGGAAGTGGAGCAGTCGGGCCATCACTGGTCGTGGAGGTCGGCCTTGTTGAGGTGGTATAGCTGGCACCCGGTGTGCTCGTTCCAGCATGTAGAAGGTAGATAAACCCTCTGGTGCTACCACCGTTTTGAGCCAGGTTTCCAGATATTGTACCATGTCCGATCCTTCAATTTTCTCCGGCAATCCTACTACGCGGATGTTGTTCCAGCGATTTCGACCTTCCGCATCCTCGGCTCTTCTTTCTAAGGCGTCCACACATTCCAATACATTGGTCAGAGTAGCTTTGAGGTCCTTTTGTAGTGGTTCAATGCTTTGGAACATGCCCTCCACTGCTGTGACTCTGTCGGCCAATTTCCCATGATCGGCTCGCAACAAACCCAGACCCGTGGCTACTTGTGCTATATCCTGCTGTAGCGCCGTTCGGGTGTCTGTTATTGCTAACAGGATTCTGTCGAGCTGTTGCTGTAGGTGAGGACCCCGCACTTGCTCAGGTTCCCCTAGTTCTTCCTGTATAGGTGCTTCTTCCTCCCCAGGTGGTTGGGTGCCGCTCTTACTTCCCTTCGGTTTTCCCATTATCAGTTATTGTTGGGACTGAGAGGATTGGCCCGATCTTTGTGGATAGTCCTTTGTAAATAGGCCCCAGGACTTTACACCTGTGTTCACTCCTACAGAGCGCTGGTCTCTTCCTCGTTTCACCAGCGAGCCAATAGCGCCCAGTTCCAGTCGCCCAGTGCTTGCAGGGGTGGTGCTTCATTTCTTGCAGTGTCCACCTTGAAGACCAGCAACGGGCCCCCAACTCCTACAGCCACCAGGGAGTATGTCACTTGCCGCTGCTGAAGTCCATTCCGGGTCTCCAGGGGCCCATTGGGCAAAGGTCACTGCTTTCACTACCTCGTGGTGCAGTCCGCATTGAGGGGCCCGCCCCTGGCCCAGGGGGGTCATTTCCACCTCCGGGTGTAATTGGTAGGGCTTGCCTGTTATGGTGTCCGGCCTATCCCTGCACACTCTCTATGTGCTTGGTTGGTCTTGCGCCGGGGCTGTGTCTCAGTAGTCTCAGCAGTATGTAGTTCGTAGTGCCGCCAAAGAGTGGCTCCTTCCGAGCGTTACCGCTGCCACACCCTGTGTCAACCACAGCACCCTCTTGCTCTTCGTCGTCCGCCTTCCCCTTGGCCATACTGATTACTTGCCTTCCTGCGACCAAGTGCAGCCCTAGCCCGGGGCAGCGCTACTTAGTGAGAACCTCTATCACCCCTGGTGCATGAGGAAGCCAAGGCAGTCCCTTCCACATTAGTCCTCGTTTTGTGGAGCTACAGCAGAGGTCCCGGTCTGGTCTTTCTCTGGCTTCAAGAGCGTCACTGTGCACCATGGGCTCAGCCTCGCCTCAGTTCCCCTGCAATGGTTCAGTGTGAGGGCCCCCGGGTGCGATTGCCAGGCTCCCCTCTGCAGGAGTGCGCTTGAACTCCCTAGGACACGAGGGCCTGCACCTTACCCTCACTTTCTCTGTAGCGGCCTTCAGGGTCCCGCAGGCTCCACCGCAGGCGCCATGCTATTTCTCGTCTCGCTGCCCCTCAGCCAGTCCGGTTTCAGGCCTCGGCAGGTGCACATGTTCTTTCTGCCGCTGATCGGTGCTGTCCCGATTCACTCCTGTCATCGCATCCGGGGTCACAGACCCTCCAGACACGTCCTCCGGTCGCAGTCTGTCCGGTCGGAGTCCCTTTTGTCCGCGGCTATTTTCACCGCTGCTGTATTAGGAAGGTCCGACTCCCGGCCACCATTTTGGGTCACCCTCCACGTCTCGTCGGCCATTCAATTATTGGGCCCCAGCAGGTTTTCTCGGCTGCCAGCGCTCTCTATCCGTAGATGTACGGGGCCACTCCCTCCCCTATCGTTGTGCAGGAGGCGGGGGGTCCCAAGCGCCGTTCGATCAGGATAAATGGGGCTCAAGCACAGAGCTCCTCTTTCAGGCAGCCACCATTGTCGGCTGCAGGCCACGCCCCCAAGAGTCAGTCATTCATGCATCTATGCGCTAAGTAATATCCCCCCCCGAACCATACAGACACTCATACTGATACTCAAAAAACCAACTAATAACCCATATACACACTCATGTAGCTACCCACCAACCCATGCAGCCATTTATACACAAAGTGAGACACTGATACAGATATTTACATATTTAAACATTACTCGCTAATACATGTATTCACTAAGATACACTTAATAGGTCAGTTATACAATCAATTTTACAAAAAAAACACCATTTGTGCACCTATTTACCAATTTATTCTTCCATCGACCTTTAGATATACATATATAAAAAATAAGACTCAGCCAAAGGTGGGCAGGGTCCCCAGTCGAAGAATGGGGGGACAAGGGTAAACAGAAAGAGTTCCATAAAGGGCCCCAAAGTAATTCCCAAGGGAACCAAGGGAAAGGTTCCCAGGCTCCCCCTGAGAGAAAGCAAGGGGCCCAACAGGTAATCCTGTTCTCCAGGGACCCCTGAAATGTTACAAATGTGGGGACCCGGGTCATAAGGCGAATTACCCCAGGTGTCGCCTATTTGGAAATGCTGCACCCACTGGTGCTCTACACCGGCAGATGGCGAGTGTAGCCCTGGGGGAGGAGATTGGTGTCCAAGGTGGGTGGGGTCCTGCAGAGATGTCCATTGTCTCTTTAGGAGACTGTGAGGTGGTCCCAGGGACCCAGCTGCCCAACAATACTAAGAAATATGGGCAGTGGGTGACCATCAATGGCCATAAGGCAGAGGCTCTTAGAGACACAGGAGCCAGTGTGACAGCTGTCAAGTGTCATCTAGTGTATAAAGAGCAGATTGTCCCTCATGGATTCTGCTGAGTTGTTGCTGCCAACAACACAGAGAGCCATTGTCCAATGGCTCGGGTTACCTTTGAGTGAGGGGGGTCTCTGGTACTCTTCAGGTAGCAGTGAGGCCCCCCATGCCTATTGACTGTTTGTTGGGGAATGATCTGGAGAGCTCACCTTGGGGAAAGGTGGAGCAGAGTACTCACTTGGAGTTGGTGGGTCTGCCTGACTGGTTGTGTGTGTGACTACCCGTTCAATGGCAGCCTGTAGGGGTGCTCAAGAGGACCTGGAGCCTGAGAGGGAGGCCCAGGAACCTGCCTTAGAGAAAAGAGGCAGGGGTGGGGGAAACCGGCCCCCGAAGTTCCCACGGCCCAGGAGGAGGTAGATCCTGAGGGGAATGCCTTGGAGCCTACCGGGGAACAGGAATCTGAACTGAAGGACCTGCCTGAGCTGACCCATTGGCAGCAGGAAGGAGACCCTCCAAGGAAGAATTCTGCCAAGAGCAGAGAGAATGCCCTTCTCTTGAGGGTTTGCGGCAACAGGCTGCAAGCCAGGCAGCAGGTGATCAGTCTGGATCACATTGGATCTACTGGGAGAATGGTCTCCTATATAGTGAGCCTAAAGTTGCTGAGCCTGGGCCAGCCCATGTGCTAGTGGTACCCCAGCGCTTCTGAGCCTTCCTACTGAGGCTGGCTCATGATGTGCCATTGGTAGGACATTTGAGGCAGGACAAGACCTTTGAGAGGCATGTCACCCACTTTTACTAGCCCAAAATGCGCAAGATTTCAGACACTCATTGCAGGGCACATCAGACTTGCCAGGCAATTGAAAAGAGTGGGAGGAAGCAGAAGGCTCTTCTCCAGCCATTCCCTGTGATCAGCACCCCCTTTGAGCGGGTGGGTATTGACACTGTGGGGCAACTGGATCCCAAGACAGCCATGGGTAACTGGTTCATCCTGGTCTTGGTGGACCACACCACCCAGTACCTGGAAGCCATACCTCTGAGTACAGTGACAGCCCCTGTGGTGGGACGAGCACTGATGGGAATTTTCTCCCGAGTGGGATTCCCTAGAGAGGTAGTGTCTGACCGAGGGATCAACTTCATTTCCAAGTATATGAAGTCCCTGTGGCAAGAGTGTCGGGTAACTTACAAGTTTACCACTCCTTACCACCCCCAAGGAAATGTTTTGTTTGAAAGGTTTAACCAAACCCTAAAAAGGATGATTATGGGTTTTGAGGAAGCCATGAGGCTTAAGTGGGACGTCCTCTTACCATGCCTACTCTTTGCATACCGTGAGGTGCCACAGAAATCTCTAGGGTTCGGTCCCTTTGAGCTTCTCTTTGAACACCCAGTCGGAGGACCGCTTAGTCTGGTTAAGGAAGGCTGGGAGCAATCTCCCAGGAAACCTCCCCAGGATGTATATAGCTACATGCTGGCCTTCAGGAACCAGACTAGGCGTTTTAGGCAACTTACTGTGGCGAATCTGGAAGCCAGCCAGGAGGAGATGAAGCGGTAGTACGACCAGAATGCCACTCTGGTAGAGCTTCAGCATGCTCAGAAAGTGTGGGTCATGGCCCCAGTGGAGACCTGTGCGCTCCAGGATAAGTGGACCGGACCATTTGAGATTGTGGAGCGGAAAAGTCCTGTTACCTACTTGGAGGACTTGCAGTATCCCAGGAACCCCTTGCGGGTCCTGCATGTCAATCGCCTTAAGCCCCACTTGGAGAGGTCCGAAGTGGGCATGCTCCTAGCAACAGATGCTGGAATGGAGGAAGAGACCAAGCCTCTTTCTGACCTCCTGTCTGAAACAGAGAAAGATGGGTCAGTGGATGGTGTGAACCTCTCTTCCACCCTGACCCCTGAACAACAGAATGACTGCCGCCAGTTGCTGGGACAGTTTTCTGATCTGTTCTCCCTGGTTCCTTGTGTTACTGATTGGTGTGTCCATGATGTAGACACTGGGGATAGTCTTCCTGTGAAGCACAAATCTTACAGGGTGACAGACAGAGTGAGAGCTTGCATCAAAGAGGAGGTCTCATAGATGCTAATGTTAGGGGTGATTGAGTCCTCTCACAGTCCTTGGGCCAGTCAGTGGTCTTGGTCCCAAAGGCTGCTGCACCGGGGGCCACACCAGAACTCCGGTTCTGTGTGGACTACTGAGGGCTCAATTCAGTCACGAGGACTGACGCGCACCCCATCCACAGAGCTGATGAGCTCATTGATCGGCTAGGGGCTGCACGGTACCTCAGCACGTTTGACCTAACATCTGGGTACTGGCAGATCGCCTTGACCAATGGGGCAAAGGAGAGTTCAGAATTCTCCACACCAGATGGGCACTTCCAGTTTCGGGTTATGCACTTTGGGATGAAGAATGCCCCTGCCACCTTTCAGAGGTTGGTCAACCAGGTGATGGCTGGGCTGGATGAGTTCAGTGCCGCCTACCTGGATGATATTGCAGTGTTCAGCGCCAGTTGGGAAGAACATTTGCGTCACCTCTGGGAAGTGTTGTTGGCGCGGCGGAAGGCAGGCCTCGCGATCAAGGCGAGTAAGTGCCAGATTGGGCAGGGTTCCATGGTGTACTTAAGACACCAGGTTGGGAGCGACCAGGTGGCATCCCTACAGCCCAAGATTGAAACCATCATGGCTTGGGAGCCCCCCAAAAACGAGACAGATGTGAGAGCCTTTTTAGGACTCACTGGGTATTACAGGAGGTTTGTCAAGGGGTATGGCAACATTTTTGCACCCTTGACATAGCTGACTTCCAGGAAGCAGCCCAAGAAAGTGATTTGGACTGACACCTGTCAGAAAGCTTTTGAGGTCCTGAAAGCTGCAATGTGCAAGGCGCCCGTGCTCCTGGCACCCAACTTCTTCGAAGAGATTATTGTTCAGACAGACACTTCAGAGCATGGTGTGGAGGCTGTTTTGTGGAGGGCCTAGATCAATCTGTAGCCTTCATTAGTAGGAGGTTACTTTTACAGGAACAGAGGTGGAGTGCTATTGAATGTGAGGCATTAGCTGTGGTCTGGGCACTGAAGAAGCTGAGACCATACCTATTTGGGACTCACTTCCGGGTTCAGACATACCACAGACCTCTAAGATGGTTAATGCAGATGAGGGGTGAGAATCCAAAGCTGTTAAGGTGGTCCATTTCCCGACAGGGGATGGATTTCATGGTGGAACACCGCCCTGGTACAGAACACGTCAACGCTGATGGTCTGTCCAGATTTTTCCACCTAAGTGATGAGAACTCCCCGGACGTAGGGTAGTCCTACCCACATTTCAGCTGGAGGGGACACGTTTTAGATCTGATACCTTGGCGTGGGTCTACTTTCCATTTTTGCGGTTGCCTCATGTGTTTTTGCTGGTGATAGATGTTTTGGGCACTGTGCCACTGCTGTTCAGTGCCGCAGTGCAAGTGCTCCCTGCTGTAAATTAATGTATGGATTAGTGATTCCATGATTGGCTGGTTTCGTTTACCTTTCAGACCCTAGTACAGTGCACCAGGAGTGCCCAGGGCAAGTGATCCAAATGTTGCTAGTGGGCTTGCAGCACTGGTTGTACGACCCACAGAAGCAACCTGTAAAGATTTGTGTCTAAGGCCTGCCATTGCAGAGCCTGTGTGCAGTCTAGTATCGCCTTGCTGACTGGGCAAATGCACCCACTTGCCAGTCCCTAAAACCTTCCCTTTTCTTCATATCAGACACCCCTATGGTAGGCCCAAGTGCAGGGTGCATTATAAGTATACGATAGGACATGCCTTGGTGTGCGTGGTATGTCCTAACAGTGAATTACAGCCATTTTCGCTTTTCACTATTGCAAGGCTACCTGTTCTCCATAGGCCAGAATAGGCAGTTAGATTATTATATTTTATAATCCTAACTGACTCAAGGAACACAGTAGAAATTCGAGTTTAGCATGTCTGAACTCAGAATGATAAAATACATTTTTAGTGAAGTTGCTTTTAACATTCTGTGTTTGAAAATACCCCCTTATAAAGTAGGTATTTTCTTGTCTAACTATCCAAGCCTGCCTCTGCTAGGTTGTGTATCCCTTGCCTGGAGTTTGAGTGACAGGGCTGGGGGATTCCAGGAGACAGGGGGAGTCAGCCCAGTGGTGAATAGAGAGATCTGCATCTAGATGGGAGGGAGGAGTTGCACCTGGGACATGAATAGGGCTGTGCCTTCCATCCACAATGCTGGCTCCACCTCCTGTGGTGCATCTTATGTCTCTGCCCGCACTGTGAAAGGAGAGGAGGAGTCATGTCAACAGAGTGCTCTTCCACAATGCTGGCTCCACCTCCTGTGGGGCGTCTGATGTTTCTGCCCTGCACTGTGAAAGGAAAGGAAGAGTCATGTAAACAGAGTGCTCCAGAACTGGTTTGGTCTAGGCAAAGGCCCCTCTGCCCTCAGAGGACAAAGGATTTTGGGGTATAAGTATTGGGACCCTGAACCCAAGAAATTAGATCACTTTTGGACTACAAAAAGGACACTTTGCAGAAGAGAGGAACCTGAAGTAACTGAGGAGAGACTATCCCTAAGCTGAAGTGCCACTTGGGGGATTGTCCTGCAGTGGTTGCCTTACTGCAAAAGAAAGGAGAAAGGAACTTTGTGTGCTTTATTACAACTTGTGAAGTATCTCCAAGGGCTTGAGAAAAGAGCTTGCCTCCTGCTGAAGTCTCATAGACAACAGACTTCAACCCCCAGCTCCCCAGTGTTCTTTGGAAGTGCCTGCTGCTGTTTTGAGCCTTCTGAGGGACTGTGCGTCACAAGAGGCTGGAAGTGCGACTCAAGAGGGAGAAGCATGTCACTGTCGCAGCCACTGCTGTTGCATCATGGATGTCACCGCTGTAGGTGACACAATGCCCCGCTTCTCAAGAAACGTCCCGCAACCCCGAAGGAGCGTGTCGCCATTGCAGCCACTGCCGTCGTATCGTGGATGTCGCCGCTGTAGCTGACGCATTGCACCGCATCAAGAGAAGCGTCTTCCAACGAGGAAGAAGCCTGTCACCATTTCAGCCGCTGCTGTCGCATCATGGATGTCACCGCTGTAGCTGTCGCATTGCACCGCATCAATAAACGCACCTTGCATCCACAGAGAAGCGTGCCGGCGTCGGAGCTGCTGTCGTCGCATCACTGAACAAGGGTGTCGACGCTGCAATTATCGCATCGTATCGCCGGAGAAGAGTGTTGCCGCCAAAGCTGCTGTCGTTGCATCACTGAACAAAGGTGTCGCTGCTGCAGCTGATGCATCGAGCCGAGACTTCTCACAACATCGGAGAATCGTGCCGCATCAGAAAGAACTTGACGTGTTTATTTCTTTGCACCGCATCTTTGCCTCGTTTCCATCATTGAACACACTTTTGTTGCCCTGCGTGTCGCATCTTAAGGTGCATTGACTCAAAGTGTCACATTTTAAGAATTAAAGAGAACTAAGCTAAACCTACCATTTTAAGTATAGTATTGTGGATTTTTGTTGTTTGTGGTCTTGTGTTAAGTCTATATAAAGAGTACTTCTTTTTTAATATACAACTTGTGTGGTGTCCATCTGTAGTGTTGTCACTTGATTACTGTATGTGTTCACATATGCTTTACACACAGCCTCTTAGATAAGCCTGCCGGCTCATGCCAAGCTACCAAGGGGGTGAGCAGGGGTTATTTTAGGAGTGTACCTCCTTACCCTGACTAGAGGCAAGGGTCCCTATTTGTCACAAGTACCTACCTGTGCCAAATAGAGACTCCAAATCTAACAACCAGCATACAGGTTTGCAGAGCGGTGGAGAAAGGGGGCTGGGCCTCTCACTAGCTCTCAGGAATTCCTCTGACTAGGGCTTTACAGATGTACAAGGAGGTCGTTTTGGCCCCAAGGTCCTCTGGATCCAAGGGGACTTTATCCCCCAACTAGTAGTGTGCCAGGAGGCACATTTGTGGAGTGGTGGAGAAAGTGGGCATAGCCTCTGACAACTTCTCAGCAATCCTGCTGTGTGAGACCTACTGAAGGTAATAGGTAGGTCTGGGTGGCAAATTGCGTAAATGGCCCCAAATGCGTAATTTCGCATTCCGCAGAGAAAGCAAAATTGCCTAAAATTCTGCATTTCGCGACTTTGCAATTTTTTTTGCTTGTTCGCGTTCTCAAAATGCATGTTTGCGAGATATTTTCCCCCGAGCACGCAAACAGCGATTGCAAACAGGAAAAAAGCATTGCGAACAAGCAATTCAGAGTGTTCGCGGAATTTCTGCGTGTTCGCAGAGATTTTTTACCGTTTTGCGGAGATTTGCGTAATTCAATTACGCAAATTTCACCCACCCTAGTAATAGGAGGGGTACTTGGCCCCCAAGGATATCCTAGGGGGCCAACTACCCCACTGAATACCTCCAGTAAGTCCCATACAGCAGGATTACTACGTTCTCATAGCAGGCCATGCCCCCTTTCACCCCTACTCTGCAAGCGCGACTCCTGGTGCACTCTTGGTTCGGGTATGAAGTTCCCTTCACTGGTGAGGGTCCTTAGGGGCCAACTAGCCCACCTGTTACCACCAGTGAACCTTCCAAAGTGGGATTGCTGAGAATTCGTCAGAGGCCATACCTCTTTCTCCACCACTCTGCAAACGCGCCTCCTGGTGCACTAATATTTGGAGGATGTAGTTAACTGGCCTCTTGAGGGTCCCTGGAGGCCAACTAGTAAGCATGGGCGAATTTTGCGAATCTCGCGTTCGCGAATTTTGCGGATTTGCGAACTCGCAATCCGCAAAATCCGCGAATTCCCGCGGATTTTTTTTTGTGTTCGCGCGGGTTTCTGCCAGTTTGCGAGGGTTTTGTACAATTTCGCAAACGCGAACTTACCTGTCGGGTCGCAAGTTTTGCGAACTTGTTGTTTCTACGTGTCCAGCCTGTTTGGGACTAAGCATGGGCGGAAAATCCGTTTCGCTCGCGGATTTTGCGGATTTTCGGTAAATTTGCAATCCGCGAGATTTGCGAATCTCCCGCAAAATCCACAAATCCGCGAGCAGCGGATTTTGCTCGCACTGCTCGCACTGTTCGCGTGAGTTCGCGGCTTCCCAGTACAACTTCGCGCCCCGCAAATAAGTGCAAAATTGCAGAAATACGATCTTAGCAAAACTGAAACTACTTACCAGGTTCAAAAGTTCAGGCTCATCATTAGTAGCCATTTCCTGTAGTGCTTCCTGAGGGGCCCCTCCAGAGTTCAGTTGCCAGTTGCAACTATTATGTGACCCTGCTCTGAACCTCAGAATAGTTACACATATGCCACAAAGGTCCTGAATTACAGCTAAGGGAGACAAGCAGGAGCCAGGCTGGAGGTTCAAATCCATTAATAAGCCCCTAATTCATTATTGTCAGTTGGGGCAGGGCAGGTGTTGTAACTAATTTTTCAACAATGAAAGCACTTAGCAAGTGCAAAAGATCACTAATCAGGAAGCACTAAGGAAGCAGGTGCCAGCTAAAAAAATATTCTGTGACACATTAATCAGCCCCAAATTAATTCAGGTCACTTGAGGCAGGGAAGGTGTGCTTGCGTTGCCACAATAATGTACACTGACTGGACAACCAGAGGGTGCTGTGATGAAACAGAGTGTGGCATGGGTGGGCCAGAGGGTGGCATGAGTAGTCAGAGAGTGGCAGTGGTGACAGAGAGTGGCAGTGATGAAGAAGAGTGTCCCAAACAGGCTGGACACGTAGAAACAACAAGTTCGCGAAACTTCCGACCCGACAGGTAAGTTCGCAATTTGCAACATTGTACAAAACCCTCGCGAACTGGCAGAAACCCGCGCAAACACAAAAAAAAAATCCGCAAATTCGCGAGAATTCGCTGATTTTGCGGATTGCGAGTTCGCAAATCCGCAAAATTCGCGAACGCGAGATTCGCAAAATTCGCCCATGCTTATTTGGGTAGCTTGGTTAACATGTGTATAGAGCTGTGTGATTCAATTGTTGGGGAGCATATTTTAAGTCCCTGTTTTCCAGAGCTATGCCAACACCTGGTAGAGTGTGAGTTCTCTGACCCAATTTAGTTATTGGTATGCTTGCAGGGCAGTGCATTTAGATACAGCAGATATATTTTGGTTTTACATATGATCGGTTACATTTGGAGACAGTAATTTATCGGCTGTTTCGTTGTTGTTTTTTCATGTTGTTCATTTCCAGCATAGGCGGTTTGTTTCAAGATTTATAACACACACTATTGTTTGCTTCACGACAGTTCTGTGCCAAGTAGGTTATTTTTCCATTCTCTGTCCCCTTCCCTGCATGTAGTTTGCAGCATCTAGTGGCATGGTCACATTTCAGCCAGTTTTCTAGCACTACTTACAGCAAACTGGTGACAGCATCTTTTCTACTGCTAACTGTTCACTTATTCTTTTCTTGTTCATCCTTTCCACCATTTGAGCATGAAAACATGGTACTATCACCATCATCTTGTCGCAGTGCTATGTTGAGGTCTGACAGTTCTGGTAGCGCTTTTTCAAATGAATTTGCTGATTATTTTAATACATATATTCAGTATTCATGTGTATAACATTCTGTTTATATTGCAGTGCCCCTGATGAAGGGACACAGGGTCCCGAAATGCATTGGGCTTCTTATTACTGTCTGTGAATTAGAAGCATTGTCAACTAGAATGTTGAATAATGTACTATGATCTGATATTTGTTTAGGCAAAAAAAGGAAAACATATCATATTGTGATATCTACAAAATACAATAAGAATAATTATTGTACAAAACTAATGTTACGTTTTTTGTCTCTGCGTGAAGAATTTGTTAATTCATATTATTGATCATGTTTACTTTTGATTAAGGTTTCTTAGAACATACACATATAGTGCACGCAGTTCTGCAAGTGAAGTGTTGCTTGATATAGTTGCAAGTTCACCCACTTGCCAGGCCCTAAACTTCCCTTGTATTACATGTGAGTCACCCCTAGGGTAGGCCCAAAGTACCCCTGTTGGTAGGGTGCAGTGTATGTGAAAGGTATGACATGCCCTGGTGTGTGTGACATGTCCTGATGGTGAACAACAGTGTAACTCGTTTTTCACAATGGGACAGCTATCTGTCCCATAGGATAGAATGGGAGTTTATTTATAACCTCATATAAGCATAACTTCCCATTGGGACAATATGGAAAGATGGAGTTTAGTATGCCTGAACTCAGAATGTAAAAATGCATCTTTGAGTAAAGATGATTTATATATTGTTTAAAAAAACAAACACTTTTAGAAAGTGGGTATTTTCTTTCTTAGCCATCCTGGGTGCCTCTGCTGGTTTGTGGCTTGACTGTCTGGCTTTGGAGTGACAGGGGCTGGGGATGTGCATTCTTTCAGACAGCCACTGGGGGTTGATGTATGTCCTGCCAATCCTGAATGAGTCAGGGCTGGGATACATAGACCTTGACTGCATTTAGAGTAGTGGAAAGAGATTTCCTTGCACTTGAATGGGCCATGTTATGTTAAAAATATTTTTTATAGCGCACTTACACCAACTGGTTCCATGGCGCTGTGAGCCCAGGGTGATTCAGAAAAGGGGGTGGTGATGATACACCACCCCCTTTTTGAATCGTGAGCCCAGGGTGAGCAAAACATTAAGACAGTGTAGTGGATTTGGGAAAGATCAGAAAGGGAAATGTTTATGCATAAGCTTGACAGAACAGTAAAGTTTTCAGAAGGGATCTAAAATGGGGATAAGAAGAAGTGAGTCTCAGCTCCAGGGGCAGTGCATTCCACCGAGACGGAGCAAGGAATGAAAATCTGAGACCACCGTATTTTTTATGATTAAATGTGGGGGTGGTGAGAAGGGCCAAGTGAGAAGAGTGGAGATGTCGCAGGGGAGAGTAAAGATGGAGAAGGGAGGATATAAAGACAGGACCGAGGCCAGCCAGGGCTTTAAAGATAATGCAGCCAAGTTTGAATTCTCTGCGTTGGGCCACTGGGAGCCAGTGAAGGGATTTAAGTAAGGGACGAACATGGCAGTGTCTGGGCTGATGGAAGACTAGTCTCGCTGGCTGATTTTGCCAGCTGGTATGCCGGAATGCCAACATAGAGGGAGTTGGCATAATCAATCCTAGAGACTACCAGGGCCAGCAAGGCCAGGGTCAGGGCCTCCGTAGTTAGAAATTGAGAGATCTTCCAGATTTTCCGAAGATGAAAAAAACAGGAGGAAACCACAGCACTAATCTGAGGCTTCATGGAAAGGTCCTTGCTAATAATGACTCCTAAGCTTTTTACTGAATTAACAGGGCAGGGTGGGGCAGCAATGCCAGAAGGTCAAAAATTAGAGTTCCAGGGATTGGAAGTACCTCCGAGCAAGACCAACTCGTTCTTGTTGGGGTTAAGCTTTAAGTGGTTCTTTCCCATCCAGTTACAGATGAGACATAAGGTGGACTGGAAATTAAGAATGGAATGTTCGGAGGAGTCAATATCAAAGACCAGCTGGCTGTCGTCAGCGTAGTTGAATGCAGTGACATTGCACCCCGCAGTGCCCGAATGAGTGGAGTCAAGTATAGATTAAAAAGAAGGGGGGAAAGGGAGGAACCCTGGGGGACGCCGCAGGACAGCTTAGAAGTTGGAGAGACGCACAGCCTGATGACGGTTACTCAGAATCCAGCCAAGGGCCGGCCCCCAGACGCCGGCGTCGCCGACACGGTTCACCAAAATATCATGGTCAACCATGTCGAAGGCAGCCGACAAATCCAGGAGCAAGCACCAAGGCCTGGTTGATCCCAAGGTCGGCTCCTCTCCTCAGCTCCTCCATCCCTGACAGGATGACTGGCTCAGTGGAATGGGCCAGTCTGAACCCATGTCTCCTGTGCACAATGCTGTCTCAACCTCCTGCCAGGAAGCTGGACCAGAGAGGACACAACTGGTTTGGAATGAGCTAAGAGACCCTCTGCCACAAGAGAAAAAAGGAAATGTGGTGTAAATATTGGGGCCCAGATCCCAGACCTTTAGACTTCTTTTGAGCTCAAGAGGAACCTCTGCCAAGGAGAAAAGCTGAGAAAGCTGAAGGAGAAGTATTCCCCCTGTGCTTTGTGTTGTGTGGGGTTCTGGAACTTCTGCTTCAGCTACCACAGAGGGAAATTGCAACCCCAACACTGGCCATCGTTGCGATGAATCTGTGGAAACTGCTTGTGAAGTGCACGGTGCACCGCTCCGACTTGCACCACAGTCCCAACACCTACCGCTACAGTATCGACTCCAAATACATCACAGAAGCTGCTGCCTGCACTGGAGCCAACGGCACCCCTCGTGACGCTCACGACGTACCACACCAACTCACACCACAGCCCCTCCTCAACTGACGCTGATACTTCATCATCGAGGAGCCAATACCCAACGTGGGTGACTTCCTGAATCCATTGGCACCGCACCATCGTAAGGAACGAATGCCACCGCGACATCACCTCCTTGGCAACAGTAAGGATCCGCCGCCTCACCTCCCGTGCATCACAGTGAAGAACTGAGGCCTCACCTCCCCTGGGGTCGTAGAGAACCAACGCTGCCCGACGCCAGCATAGCATCACCTCCCCGATGCCCTGCACCGTCTTTGCTTTCATAGTTTTGCAAGGTACTGTTCTTTGGTGGTCTTTGTAACTCCACACCAGATGCCGCGCATCTCGTGGTTGGACAGTAATAGGTCCAGGTGGAGTTATTTATTACTACATGTTTTATTTTTGTGAATAAACCAATATTGAGGATATCATGGTATACGTATTGTGGATCTTTCCCCCACATGTATCATTGTGTTTTGTATTCGCAAACGGTGCGAATCGCATAAATCGGCCGTTTGCGAATGCAAAATGCAATTTTGGGATGCATCATCATTAATGCGAAAATCGCATTTTATGAATTCGCATATTGATTGCGAATTCGCATATGAATCGCAAAAAGTAAGGAATCGCATTTAGCATGGAAAAAATGGCATGCATGAAAAAATGCTATTTGCGATTCCCAGAAAAATCGCAAATTGCATTACCTAAAATAAGAAGAGCTCAGACTTGGTGTTATTTTTTTCCAAACCAAACTCTCATGTGATTTTGATCCCTCTTGGTATATAAGTGACACTCTGACCATCACATTTCCTTTCACCATGGCTGCAGTCATAGTCTTGGCACGTAGGCGGAGATTGAGAGCTGCTTTGAGGCGCAGAGTAGTGAGTGAAAGGATATTTAGGGTGCGCATTAATTTATTTGGGCAGACTGAGGCAGAAATTTATGATAAGTACAGGTTAAATGTTGATTCTATACTGGAATTAATTGCTGATTTGGATCCTATACTACAGATGCCCACCCTTAGAACACAAGCCATTCCTACTCATGTCCAAGTACTTTGTTGCCTACATCTTCTGGCTTCTGGTTCTTTTCAAGGAGTGATTGCCATTGCTGGGGGGGTGTCACAGAGTTCCCTTTCAAGGTTTTTCAGAATTTTTTTTAATGCTATGTTGTTGAGGATCAGGCATTACATAGTGTTTCCAAGTACTCAGCAGGAACTTTTACAGACAAAGTTGGACTTCTATAATATGGCTCATTTTCCTCATGTCATTGGCTGCATAGATGGTACTCATATTCCCATATGCCCACCTTCTCAAAATGAGTACATTTTCAGGAATAGGAAATTGTATCATTCATTGAACATTCAAGCCATTTGTAATTCAAAAACCATAATCACAGACCTAGTTGCTAGTTTCCCTGGAAGTGCTCATGACTCCTACATATTCAAACAGAGTGCCATATACACAAAGTTGGAAGCTGGACATTTTGGAGATGGATATTTACTGGGTAAGTTATCATGTTATGTTGTTGATAGTGTTGTCAGACAAAGAAAATTATGACATGTTTGTAATCAACTGAAATGGTTTAATCTTTTCCATAGGTGACAGTGCTTATGGTGTGAGAACATTTATCCTGACTCCTTATCTCAATCCAACAACCCGCAAAGAGCAGAATTATAACCAAGCTCATATCTCTACCAGAAATGTGATTGAGAGGACATTTGGAATAATGAAATCCAGATTCCGTATACTTCATAAAACTGGAGGTGCATTACAATATCGTCCTGAGGTCTGTTGCAAAATTGTTGCCACTTGTGCCATGCTGCACAATGTAGCCATGAAAAGAGGCCTTGGATTGGAATTTGAAGACAACATCCCAAACAACCACAACCAACCTCTCCAACCCCAACCTAGAATCAATGGTCCTGATGCAGCAGAGGGAAGGAGAAGGAGAGCAGAGATAACTCAGCATTACTTTTAAATAAAGGTATGACACAGAACAAACATGCTTTTGCTTTAACTTAGGTATTTATTGCAGTTCTAAAGTAATGTAATGTGACATTCTCTTCAAACATATCTGCTGTTTGTAAACAAAAATGTCACTTGAATTTAATCTTCAAAGGTATTGATATTGTCATTTATTAACATTGCAAAAAAAGGTTTTCAAAAAATTTCAAATATGTTTCATTTTTTCCTTCCTCTCAACCCCAATGCTTTAACCTGCACAGGGTTTGAATTAAGGTTTTTTAAGGTATCTTTGGCTACATTTCTGACACTTCTTCTTTCTGAAGCTGCTTTAATTTTTACATTTGTAGTTTCTGAAGAAGATGCAGTGACTGCAGACTCTGGATGAAAGATAGCACGTGGCCCTTGATGGTGCTCTGAAATGAGGCCTTGCATTTACTTCATGCCAGAGGACAGCTCTCCATAACATTTCCTCATTTCCTTTTGAATTTCAACAGTAGTTTCGATCAATTTGGATGTGTTATTGCACATTCTGTGCATGGCTCTTGTGCTGGAATGCATATTTACTACTGTTGCTCTTTGTAAAACTGCACCCTGGTTTCCCTGCATTGCTTGACATAGTGTCTCTATTGCTGATGTCATGCGCTCCATTTTGTCTGAGGAGACATTGACCATTTTGACAAGTGCTGTACTCATATTGTTAATGTCTTTGGCCATATTGGTGATTTTACCCTTGATAACCCTTATATCCTTTCCTTGCAGGCGCTGTACTTTTAATAACTTCCTCTCAATGAGACTGACATTTGCAATGTCATCCATCGCTTCGTGATTTTGGGAAGGACGTCTGCAACGCCGGAAGAATTGTTGCAGTCTGTGTCGCCTGCCTGGGACCCTTTGTGCAGGCTCTGCATTCAGTGTTGTATTTGGGACTGCAGTGTTCACATTATCCTCTGCCTCAGATTCTGTGTCTACCAGTTGACGCAGTCTGCGTCTTTGAATTTGAGGTTCCACTGTGGGTGAAGGTGGTGGGTCTAAGTTATTTCCAGCATTATTTAATAAGTCTTGTGTAAATGACTCTGCAAATTGAATGAATTCAGCATCCAAATCTGCATCTGCAAATGAGACAGTGGAAGTAAACTGTTAAAAGAATTGTCTCATTGCCTATGTTTTTTTACAGGTTAACATATGAAACTCATATATTGAGGCATGGCTCACAAATATTCCTAAAAGTGACTCTACATACTTTCTGAATGGACCTTGTTTTCTGATTTAAATAAAGAAATGTGGTGAAAACTACATGTCCCATGATGCCATTCTTTTCAGCAAAGTTTACCATGATTGTAATACACTGCGGCCAAACATGTACTTTTCACATTTTTAACATTACAAATTGAATAACAAGTAATGCTGTCAATAACATTATACTGAATTTTTAAGAAAATTACCTTGACTTGGTCCTGGCTGCTCAGAAGTGTCTATGTCAAACACTCCAATCACTGCCTCAGTAGGTAAAGTCCCTTCTACTAGATCTTCCCAAGGGGTAGTTGGTATGTCTTTTGGTGTACCCCCACCAGTTTTCCTTGCTGATTTAATGCGTGTCGCAATCTTCTCTTTGGCTCTGCTGTGCAAATCATACTATCTCTTCTGGAGATTGCTGATGTCTCTGTGTGCGACACCTACAGCATTGACCTTTGACTGTATTGTAATCCATATTTTTCTTTTCAAAGCCTCAGGTATTTTTAAAGAATTTTTACCAAAAAGCTGTTCATGCTTAGCTGTGACTTCCTCAATTAATATCTCCAATTCTTTGTCACTAAATTTCACTTTCCTTTTCCTGGGCTGCTGCTCCAAAACCTCATTGCTTGACTCCATAATCACAAGACAAAACAGGAACCTCTCCAGCAGCTTTCAAACACACTCCCCAAACTGCCAAATGCAAGTTGAAGGTAGCCCACAGGTGGTTGTAATTTGGTTCAGAGGCAGGCACACTACAATCACTTCAGTATTCATCATGTGTGTGTTTTCGCAAAATGCGAATTCGCAAAATGCGAATTCGCTAATAAGGAATCGCATTTCCCTTGCGATTCGGTAAAAATTGTGATTTTTACCGAATCGCAAGGGAAATGCGAAAAAGTTGATGCATCCCATTATGCGAATTATTATTTGCGATTCCCTAATTTTCGCAAATAAGAATTCGCACAATGTCACAATGATGCATGTGGGGGTTTGTCTTTTGGTCTTGTTTGGTCAAGATAAAAATTACCATTTTTTTAAACTGGTGTGGTGTCCATTTGCAGTGTTTTCACTGTATAACTGTATGTGTGCACAAATGCTCAATACACTGCCTCTGATATAAGCATGTCTGCTCATGCCAAGCTACCAAGGGGGTGAGCAGGTGTTGTTTAAGGTTGTAACTTCCTTACCCTGACTAGAAGCAAGGGTCCCTACTTGGACAAAGGTGCAAACCATTGCCAACTAGAGACCCCTAATTCTAACAGTAGGCAACACTTTAATCGTCTAATAATTCTGATTCCTTCCACCTGCATAGCCTAATATACCTGCACATAGTGGCCTTCTTTACAAATGTCTGGTAACCCTGCTAATAACTCTGTCCCCGGGTAGTTACAAAAACTACAGAAACCAGTAACTGCTGTGGGACTACGGGTGCATTACCTTAAAAATATTAGAATATTACTGGGAGGAATTGGCACTTCCAGATGCAAATCCCACTTAATTTGTAATTTCTCCCCAGAGTTTCAGACGGATGTTTCTGCTGCTTTTAATAGACAAAACCTCAGAGTGAAACTAAACAGATCAGCAGTGTTTCTGTGGATCTCATAATTCTGATAGGATCATTAACTGCAGTTACTGGCCTCACTGAAATTAAAAGTCCAATTTTAGTGGGGACCAGATTGTCATTGGCACATCTTTGCCTTGAAAAATCTTAACATTGATTATTCCCCATGCCCTTGAGGTTAGCTTGATTATACCCCAATCAACTGTACAAAGACCATACATTTATGTGTTAGTAAAGGTAAACCGGTAAAAGGTAAACAGTTATTGTACTCTACACTCACCTATGAAGACACCTTGGGGCATATTACCAAGCAATAGTGAAATTATCGCTATTGCTTGGTTAGAGACAAAAATTTACAGCTGAGCTGCGGCGATTTTTATCGCAGATAAACCTTGGTATTACCAAGGTTTATCGCAAATGCGATAAAAATCGGCCGCAATGCATGAATATCGCTGAAAAGTCAGCGATATTCATGCATTAGCGAGGTAATCCTCTTAGCCATGTTATCCACCTCCCATTGGATAACATGGCTAAGAACTGCTCAGGGCAGGTGTTAGCTTTTGGAGATATTCGCGCTTAGCGCGAATATCTCCAAAAGTTGGTAATAGGAGTTAGCGATGTTAGCAACTGTTTCCAGTCGCTAACATCTTGGCACGCCCACTTTGCATGTCATTAGTGATAAATATCACTGATATGCAAAGTGGGGCCCAAGATGGTCGCTATCTCCTAGTAACTGTCGCTAACTGGTGTTAGCGACAGCTAGGTAATAGGGAGATAATTTTATCTCCGCTTTCTTGGCTTTTAAAACCAAAAAAGCGGAGATCAACCCCATTGATAATATGCCCCCTTGTTCTCGTTCAGGCCATAGTTTTAACTTTCTTTGCGCCAATTGTCATTAGTTGTCACGGAGTATGTACTGTAAGGGACAATGCAGAACAAATCAAAACTAATGGAAATAGCAGAGCAGTTATTATTGTAAGGCGATCAGAAGTTATTACAAGGAAAAGGTCTCTAGATGCGGCCTTATAGAGGAGGGCATTAACGCGACATATTTTACCTACTTGATCATAAAATAGTGCTCCCTAAAGTATTTGAAAACCGCAAACCTCATTAAAATAGTTATTTTAGTATATTGGAAAAGGTCACTATATGATTAGAACTGAGACTGAAAATGTCATTATGCTCTTTCATTAAATTAGCCAAAGAAAAACTGAAGCATCAGTGGGAAGTTCTTTTGTCTGTGACAATAGACATAGTAATTTAAACTGCCCTTTGAGTTCACTTCAGCTAATCGAAGTCGGTGATTCGAGATTCTTGCCTGAATATGGTTGGGATTTCTACTTTGAAGCTAATTTGCCTGCACATAATCTTGTGCGGCAATACCCATGCCCTGATCAGTTCGAACGTAGCAAGCATTGGCACAGTCAGTACGTCTGTATTGCAGTTAAGTCCTGCTTGAGATATTAAAAAAAAAAAACCTAATGGAGGTTAAAAAACCAAAATTTAAAAAAGGTTGCTTTCTTTATATAAAAAAACATCCAGACGATAAAGAATTTAATGTGGAACGATTCAGGGTACTTTTGAGATGTGAAATAGTTACTCATGCATTGCCTATTAGAGGCAGAATGAATCACCAACCAGCCAATACCAGGAGGCGAGAAATAAATACTACTCATGGCCAATAAAAGGGACACTCTATGTATGTTTTAGAGAACTGGTAGCAATCGGTCACGAATACATCTGTGCTGTCAAGTCGGACTTAAAAAGGGTCCAACACAACTTATTGGTGAAAAAGTTTCTGTAAACAAAACAATGTAGCAGACTAACATGGCAGATGGCATAAGAATGCTAAATAGATAAAAGCAGACTGACTGACCAGATGATATAATAGTGCTAAATATGTGAAAGCAGACAAGAACGAGTCTTATTTTGTCTTTAATATTGAGGATTGGTGGCGCCTGGTCCAAAAGACATTTTTGGCGCCCCCATACTACATTACCTACTCCTGCGATTCTTTCACTACCATGGGAATAAGTGGCCTCTCACCTCTCCAATCATAAGTTATTGCTAAACACAGCGCCCCCCTGAGGTCAGAGCCCCCTCCACAGGTCAGTACCCAGTGCGGCTGCACCAGTCGCACTGCCCTAAAGCCGGCCCTCATGGCTTTTAAAAGGTGTGTTATGCATGGCTCTGGAGTTAATATCACACCCCACCTAACACTGCATGAGATAATTTCGTTTGATTTTTCCTCACAGGAAAGCCTAAGGAAAAATCAGAGTGGTAGAATATGTTACTCTCTTTAATGCAGAATGAACCTTCATTTCTTATCCTATAAAGTAAGGATTTTGAGTACCACCACTAGTAAGGATGTGGAACAAGTTGCATCATTACTGTAAAGTATTCTATCGTTTCGATGCATTCCGTCTGATTTTCTGCTTCTGGACCTGTAGATTTTGGATCCCTGCTATAGTATCGGGCATGCTAGTCAGGCCCTAGCTCCATACGTTTTCCCAAACTGTTTTGCATTTCTCCACCTCTTACAGTGACCACAAAAGTGTCGCTGACTCGATATTGTGTAGACCACAAGGCTAATACCTTGGAATATTAAATTATTAATAGCTGACACCCTCCGATCTGCCATGCTACTAGGCCACCCTCGACCATTGATAGGTTTACCTGAGTGGGAAGATGTCCCCTCTACTTTTGAAAATGTTTTGTGCCCCTGTGCTCAAAAAGAGACTGAAAGTTCTATTTACATGCTGGCCTTAAATTAAGGCGCAGGGACTAGAGCAGATGCCAATGTCAGTGTAACACTGTTGGACTGTGTGGATGCAACAGCCTAATTTGTTAATGATAGAAAGCTGAAAGAGACAAATGACTTGTCACTCTGCCAGTCTGAGGGACAGAGGAGTGTGAGTGTATAGGAAAATGAAAAAACTTTTTTTATGACTAGACCCTCAATAACTCGAAGGAGGCATGCTTAATCATTGGGCTCCCTTCTCACACCAGGACCAGTGGTACCTGGTGTGGGCTACAACACTTCAACGGAGAGGAGCTGAGGTGTTTTGTTTTACAGATAAGGGCCAGATAATGGCTGAGCCTTAGAGTGTTATGTATTGAATTGTAGTGTATTTAAAATGTCTCCTGGTGGACTATGTATCCGTTTTTTCCTGGCACTCCCCGTGGATATGAAAAACACAAAAATAATAACTGTGGGTCTACAGATATTCTATGTGTGTCCTGATGGTTCTAAGTGTCCCTAGAGTATGTTACCAAGGCACACAACAGGATATTGCACGGTGTGAGAGAATATCCATCAGTTACTCTTTCTATACCGCCATTTCATCATATGGAACACTTCACAGAGTGGAAGAGTCCATGTTGTGGCCACCTCAATAGGTATTGAAAAGAGATGGCTAACCCTATTGGTATAGGGGACTCAGGGAGTTTGTAGTTGGTATGTGTTAGTAACTGTAAGCAGTGCAAGAAAAATAGTGAAAAAGGAAAAGTGCTCTTTAAAATTGGAGAGTGAACGCAAAACACATTTTATTCAGAAGCCGTTCACTTCCAAGGGGATAAAAACACAAGAGTGCAAATGGTCAGTAGGTTAAACAAATAGCTACTGACTAGAGGTTATGGTTGACATGTTTCTGCGGATGTTACAGATCCACACAGGTATCTACCGCTTCATCAGGACCTACTTATTATTTGCTACTGCTTTTAAACTAAATATAGTGAACACAATAAATGATACAAATATCACCTGTTCACTCCTGGTAGTCCTCCTATGTAGGTAGAGGGAATCCAGATGTAGAAAAACACCAGGGCACAGACAAAACATAGACAGAAAATCAGGACAACAGGGGCACAGACAAAACATAGACAGAAAATCAAGACAACAGTACTACAATTAGTATAAGTCATCAAGTATTATAAATTATTCAAATATACATATCATCATGTAGGTCACACTAGACTTCTCTAGGAACCAAAGTTAACCTCAAGCTCTCCTCAGATGTGAGAGGAACGTGCTGCACCTCACCTGGCAACGGCTCAGGAAAATGGGGCACTGCTCTAAGAATTGGAGAGAACATTTATCTTATATATGTAGAGTGATGGTTATCTTCATGACTACTTTGCAGAGTTAAACTCCAGAGAAACTAGATTAAGAAAAGAAATTAGAGGAAAGACTCTAATTTGAGGAAAAGACACTTCCTTCTGATAGCCTCTAAATTGTGAATCATAAAAGGTATGCCCTGTGTTGAAAAGGACCATTCATCTATACTAGGATCATCACAATTGTCTTGATGTACATAAGGAGCAACTTTAATGATAACATCAGTTGAATGAATTGCTCGACATTTCGAACAATGAAAACCGAGCAATACCACTATCAGTCTCCTTATTCACTCCACTTGCAACGACAAGAAAACAGTCACAATTCTCTCCTGTTTATGCTCAAAACAGTTTGTTCAAGTATTCCCGCTATTTAATGTCAGCCGAGTTTGTACAAGGCACAATATTATTGGTTCAAGCGTTAGTTGTCGAGACATGGTAATAGGCAAATACACTGAAGTGTTATATTAGTAGGAAAAAAGCTGTAATTAAAAAACAGATGCACTATCGTTTTTATCGCACTATATTTGTGACAGGCGCTGATACAGGGGTCAAGGTATTGATGGTAGACTGTCTCCGCACTGTCAGGATTTTAATGGTGGGGTCAAGGTATCAGTGGCAGGCTACCCCCGCACTGTCTGGATTCCCAAACTTCCCTTCTTCCCAGCATCGGTGTGTTGTATATTTGGCTGTAATTAAAAAGGAGAACTGAAAAACATGTCCGTACCGAATCCATTACCGGACCTGTCAGGTGATCGTTACAACAGCACTATCACGAAGACTACGGGTTCATGCATTCCTGTACTGTGACTGAGCCCTGCCCCAAGTCTACTAGGTTAGCGCTAGCAAAGGATCGCACAGCCAATGTGAGCTCACGCATACCTCTCACAAAAGAGAATCTTATTCTGAGTTCATGAGATATAATACAGACAGCATCTACTAACCTCTCCATCGGTAATCCTATCAGCCGTCTGGGCTGTATGGGGAGGTAACGGGTTAGTATACAGCGCCATCTTTATACCGAAAAACCACAACATGAATGATTCGTCATTACGTCATATTCCCACGACCATGAATCATGGGAATTGTAGTTCACATAACCTAAACATGCGAGAAAAGCCACTCAGTCATAATTCCGCGACCCAGGATTATGGGGATTATGAGATCTAGAGGAACAACCGGAACAAAGATGTTACCCCAAGAAACTGATTTGGAGGTCTAAGAAGAGAGCAGCCAATAATAATTGTGAGGCTCTGCTTGATCCAGCCCCTCCGAAGGCACAGAACCAGCGTTTGACCTGTGTGAATACTTTCAGCACCAGATCCAATGCCATCCAACGTATCATCAGGAAACACTGGAGTATACTCAACACGGGTAGTGATGTCTTGGAACAACCTCTTTTTGCGTTCAAACGAGGTACCAACATCAAAGATCAGTTGATACATACTAGACCCCCTACAAGAGAGGCTCACCAGGTGGGTACGCTATGGGACATGCAAGCAGTGACCGGACACCACCCATGTGGTAACTGCACAGCCTTCCCACAAACTAAACAATCTACTCACATTGACATTGGGAGCAGTCGACCTTGGGAACAGAGGCGATTTACAAATTGCAATAGTAGCAATTTGATTTATATGATCACCTGCTCCTGTCTCCTAAGGTATGTCGGGATGACAACACAAAAGATTAAGATCAGGATCTCGGAACACAAAAGCACAATTAGGTGCAAGAAACAAGCAACGCGACTCACCAACCACTTCTTGGAGGTAGGACATAAGCCCACACATTTCCATTGGACAGTACTGGAACATCCAACAATTCCAACACAGGTGAAAGATGTCTTTAAACACCTATTCAAATTAGAACAAAAGTGGGTTTATAAACTGAACTCGGACAAGGCTGGTCTTAACGAGGATATTCCTTGGATGTCTCTGTAGGCGTTCATCCTACATAAACATAGATAGTGCAGGTCCTTTAGGTTGTCCTAAAATGCGGTAAACTGCTTAGGGTATCCTTCTGTTTCAAATGACCTTTAACTCTAAGCTGATATTGTGTCACCCTGACCTGTTTTATACATTTAACGGCCTCTATAATATCTATTCGTGCCCTTGTGACTAATAAAGTGTTTGAAATCTAATGAATTGGGCACTAGTATTAGGAAGCACGAATTACTACGTACATTCTCAAAATGTCATGCCAATGAAAACATGAGAAATGACACTGTCGAGCCACCAACTCTCATCGTGTAGCCATTACCCCAAAGCATAGCACCAGGAAAAAATTAATAACATGCACAGCATGTTCCATGTTTACGAATAATTTTCAAAGACTTTAAACGATCTTCTTGGGTCGAAGAGCCCGACATTAAATTTATCGTTTATCACAAATATTGATTATATCATGTTCACATTTGGTGCACCCCGATATTTGGCGAGTGCTATTGATCGAGTGCCCCTCGCACGACATTTGGACTATAATTCCCATGATCCTGGGTCGCAGCATTATGACCAAGTGGCTTTTCTTACATGTTCAGGTTATGTGAACTACAATTCCCATGATTCATGGTCGTGGGAATATGACGTAATGACGAATCATTCATGCTGTGGTTTTTCGGTATAAAGATGGCACTGTATACTAACCTGTTACCTCCCCATACAGCCCAGACGGCTGATAGGAGTACCGATGGAGAGGTTAGTAGATGCTGTCTGTATTATATCTCGTGAACTCCGAATAAGATTCTCTTTTGTGAGAGGTATGCGTTAGCTCACATTGGCTGTGCGATCCTTTGATAGCGCTAACCTAGTAGCCTTGGGGCAGGGCTCAATCACAGTACAGGACTGCGTGAACCCATAGTCTTAGTGATAGTGCTGTTGTAACGATCACCTGACAGGTCCGGTAATGGATTCGGTACGGACATGTTTTTCAGTTCTCCTTTTTAATTACAGCCAAATATACAACACACCGATGCTGGGAAGAAGGGAAGTTTGGGAATCCAGACAGCGCGGGGGTAGCCTCCCACTGATACCTTGACCCCACCATTAAAATCCTGACAGTGCGGGGGCAGTCTACCATTGATACATTGACCCCTGTATCAGCGCCTGTCACAAATATAGTGCGATAAAAACGATATTGCATCTGTTTTTTAATTACAGCTTTTTTCCTACTAATATAACACTTCAGTGTATTTGCCTATTACCATGACTCGACAACTAACGCTTGACCCAATAATATCGTGCCTTGTACAAACTCTGCTGACGATAAATAGCGGGAATACTTGAACAAACTGTTTTGAGCATAAACAGGAGAGAATTGTGACTGTTTTCTTGTCGTTGCAAGTGGAGTGAATAAGGAGACTGATAGAGATATTGCTCGGTTTTCATTGTTCGAAATGTCGAGCAATTCATTCAACTGATGTTATCATTAAAGTTGCTCCTTATGTACATCAAGACAATTGTGATGATCCTAGTATAGATGAATGGTCCTTTTCAACACAGGGCATACCTTTTATGATTCACAATTTAGATGCTATCAGAAGGAAGTTTCTTTTCCTCAAATTAGAGTCTTTCCTCTAATTTCTTTTCTTAATCTAGTTTCTCTGGAGTTTAACTCTGCAAAGCAGTCATGAAGATAACCATCACTCTACATATATAAGATTAATTTTCTCTCCAATTCTTAGAGCGGTGCCCCATTTTCCTGAGCCGTTGCCAGGTGAGGTGCAGCACATTCCTCTCGCATCTGAGGTGAGCTTGAGGTTAACTTTGGTTCCTAGAGAAGTCTAGTGGGACCTACATGATGATATGTGTATTTGAATAATTTATAATGCTTGATGACTTATACTAATTGTAGTACTGTTGTCTTGATTTTCTGTCTATGTTTTTTCTGTGCCCTGGTGTTTTTCTACATCTGGATTCCCTCTACCTACATAGGATGACTACCAGGAGTGAACAGGTGATATTTGTATCATTTATTGTGTTCACTATATTTAGTTTAAAAGCCGTAGCAAATAATAAGTAGGTCCTGATGAAGCGGTAGATACCTGTGTGGATCTGTAACATCCGCAGAAACATGTCGACCATAACATCTAGTCAGTAGCTATTTGTTTAACCTACTGACCATTTGCACTCTTGTGTTTTTATCCCCTTGGAAGTGGACGGCTTCTGAATAAAATGTGTTTTGCGTTCACTCTCCAATTTTAAAGAGCACTTTTCTTTTTTCACTAGTTTTTCTTGCACTGCTTACAGTTACTAACACATACCAACTACCAACTCCTTGAGTCCCTATACCAATAGGGTTAGCCATCTCTTTTCAATACCTATTGAGGTGGCCACAACATGGACTCTTCCACTCTGTGAAGTGTTCCATATGATGAAAGGGCATTATAGAAAGAGTAACTGATGGATATTCTCTCACACCGTGCAATATCCTGTTGTGTGCCTCGGTAACATACTCTAGGGACACTTAGAACCATCAGGACACACATAGACTCTCTGTAGACCCACAGTTATTATTTTTGTGTTTTTCATATTCTGGTAGGGGACTATAACTGTGCTTTGGTCTTTAAATATTCCCTTGGACCCTCAACCTACCCGTTTGTATTACTCCCCGTGGATAGAAATAAAAGCAATGATGGGGAGTTTGCAAATAATATTCCCCTTATATGGTCGACATGTTTCTTCCTTTAGAACAGCCCAATCCAGGGTTCAGGGTCATTTCTCCAGACTAGTTTTTACAGTCAATCTGTGATATTAAATTAACATATACACCTAATGGTGGCTTTGTTATGGCAAGCCAACTGATACAGAAGTGGTCCACAATCTCCTTTTTGTGAGGGTTCACCATCACACTTCCTTGTAAATTGCTTGGAGTTGGACCTGATATCATGCAATGTATGTGTCTTGATGTTTTAATGTTTTTACAAGGTGGTACGATGGTGGACCCTCACGAAAAGTAGATTGTGAGCCACCTTCTTTATCAGTTGGCTTACCATAATGAAGCCAACATTAGGTTGATTTGCTTGTTTGTTATCACAGTGACTGTAAAAAACTAGTCCTGACTAATGCCCCTGAACCCTGGTTTGGGTCATTCGAAGGCAAGAACATGTCTACCATATAAGGGAAATATCATAACCAAACTATTTGTCACTGCTTTTATGTCTATCCTTTGGGGGCGCCTGAATCAAACTGACATGCAGCCCATGAGGAGATAGTTTTTACCGACTAAAATTCAATATATAGCACTCTGCCTCTCACACAAACCTGGCCCTCATCTTTAAAACAAAGCACCTCAGCTCCTCTCCTTGGAGAGTTATAGCCCATACCAGTTGCCATTGGTTCTGGTGTGAGGAGGTAATCCAACAACGAAGCATGCCACCTTCAGGGTGGGTGAGGGTTCTTGTTCTAAAATAAGCAGTTTTTACATACACTGACACTCGTCATTAATATTAATAGGAAGCCGAACGTAGGTAGTTGCATTGTGAACACCCACTAGACCCCCCCATGTGTTCAGTTACTTTGCCAACAAGCTGAAAATGACAAAGTGAGGATCTTATGTGCAGTCAGTCACATGTCCCTTACAATTGAGGCCATCATTTGTATGGGCCAGTCAGGAACCATTTACTGCATGCCTCTCCATCCATCATGCCACAGTTCAGGATGTGACCTGACATTCACCTGCAAATCAATCACTAGCAAGGTACGTGACTTGCGCCACGTTTGGGTCACGCAACGGCGGCATAAACGTGGCGCATCCCTGCGACCCATTTACAATGTGACGCATCTAGGCAGATGCGTCACGTTGTAAAGCCCTGCGCCACATGTGGGCGTTCTGGCGTAGGGTGGGCGTTCCGGGGCAGGTGCGCCTCGCAAAAGTGGCTGAGTGAAATCTACAAGATTTCACTCAGTCACTTTTAGGCCAATGCTGCATCAAAACCCTGTGCCTGCTTGAAGCAGGCGTAAGGCTTGACACAGCATTGGACAGATAGGGCACCCCCGAGCCTTGCTGGAGCTGCGTCGCGCTTTTGACGCAACTCCAGCAATGCGCCACTTTTACGGCACTGATGCATCACGCATCTGTGCCGTTTTTGCCCCATTGTGCGCCGTTATTGTAAATCTGCCCCAAATTAATTTCCACCCTAAAGCAAAAACCACTACCACAAAGTATCTTTTCATTAAAAAAATAGCTTTGCCTTCTGTAATTGGCAACAGCAACTGATGTAGATGTGGCATAACTTTAAGCTGTAGGTGGACTTTTAATGTAGTTAGTTTCTAGTAAAGTTACATTGTTTGCACAGAGGATGTGGTATAGTTGTTTACAACAGGATTATAACAGCTGTTGTGTTAGGGAGTAAATTTAGCTGGTTGGTTGAAAGCTTTATTTCGATATGCAATTATATCTTAAAAGCATTACATGCATATAAAAACTGCAGATCGACAATACAAATGTGTCAAAGATTAAGAACAAATAAAAATGCCATTTATACATGCAATAAATTAACTAAAACTGGATTAAATTGAAATAGACAGTCTATTTCTGCGAATCAACCATGACCATTTTAAAAATTTGGAGACACCACAAACTATGGGAGGGGAAGTGTCAGTTAACAAAATACGTAGCGCCACCAAGTGTTGGCGTGTCCCCAAGCGTCTGAATAGGGGTTTAAGCCAGCACCTCCTTGGACGAATATAGTCCGGGCACTCAAAGAGGATATGCGCCACCGTCTCAGGCCTTGTAGGACAGAGGGCACAAAAGGGCGATAACTGCACTGGCGATTTCTATCTGGATAGAAGGTCCCCTATCGTAAGAGTGCCTACTCTAAACTTAAAGTAAAGAGCCCTATCAACTGGCATGGTGATCAAATCCAGAAAAGATTCAAAGGCCACCACGTCCTTAATTCTTAGAAATTCTGCGGTCGAATTGCAGTGGCGTGGATTACCGATAAGTTGGGAGGACACCCAGTCCCAGTACAGTTTTTTCAGGATAGCCTTGGGTGGAGCAGATTTTGTAACCCAAGAGTCCCCCAAACCCAGCTCCCCCAAGAGGTTTTAAATATACCTCAACCACTTGATCTTGTGCCAGCCCCCCATTTCCATCACCTCGGACAGCCCATCAGCATATGATTTTAGCTCTGGAACCCTCCACAAGCGAGTCCATAAAAGCAGCAGCCGGAGACGAGCCTGGTCCTTGATCGACTTGCAGCCCACATCCAAGCGTACCGGGACTGTGGGGGTGCTCAAGGGGAGAGCAAGTAGATCTTTCAAAAATTTGCTCTCCGACTTGGATAGGGACTCCAAATTACACAGGCCCCATAACTCCGCCCCGTAAAGTGCTGAAGTGACTCCTCTTGCTTTATAAATGTCAATTGCAAGTGCCACAAACTGTTTGGATGAGGCGCGATACTCCCTTAACAACACACCCCCTAACCTTTTATGGCTAAGGACCATCTTGTTGATATGTGACGTCCAGCTCATAGTGTCGCACAGGCGTATTCACAGATAGTCAAACTCGGAAACTTTCTCAAGAGGGACAGAGTTCAAGACTGGAGGGCGTCCTGGTTTCCGTGGTGGATGCATAATCAGGTATTTTGTTTTGTCCACATTGATCACCAATCCCCTTGCCAAACAGAAATCCTGGAATCGGGTCAAGAGCTTCTGAAGACCCTGGGGAGTCTTGGCGATGAGGAGGGTGTCGTCTACGAACAACAGTGTAGGGATCCGTACGCCCCCCAGGGAGGGTGCATCCGCTGGTTCTTGAAGCAGGTGCTCTACTACACCATTTACATACAAGGAAAATAGGGTGGGAGCTAGCACACAACCCTGTCAGACGCCCCTACATACCGGGATCCTATAAGTCGTTTCCCCATTCTGACCCCACCGCACCTGGGCATAATTGTCAGTATGAAGTTTAATCAGGAGCGACAGAATGTAGGGGGGCAGCCCAAGACCCTGCAAAACCCTCCAGAGTTCCTCCCTGGGAACCAGGTCAAAGGCAGTCTTTAGGTCAATGAAGGCCAAATCGAGACTGCCCTTTCCCAGTTCCACCACCTTCCAGTGCAGAAGCATTAATCTAAAAACTTGTTCAATGGTACCCCTTCCTGAGCGGAATTCTGCCTGGAAGTCAGATAGGATATGGTTTTCATCCACCCAGTGGAGGATCCTCCCTAAAATGGCCTTCCCTGGCACTTTTTGTGTCGAGTCAATCAAGCTTATCGGCCTGTAATTCCCTGGTTTGTCCCGACATCCCTTTTTGAATATGGGGACAACCTCCGCCCCCCTCCAAGATTCTGGGACAGGTCCACCCTCCAAGATGGCATTCAGAAGGGCGGAGACCAAAATGCCCCATTCAGTCGGATAGGCTCGGAGTAAGTCCCCTGGAAGCCCGTCAGGGCCGGCTGCTTTCAGGGGTACCACGGACTTGATTACATTTACTACCTCCCGGACGGTAAAGGAATCAAGGACACTATCCCTTGCCAAGATGGATGGTGAAACTGGCTCATTAAGGGGCCCTTCTACCTGTGAATATAAGGCCCCAAAGTGATTGAACCAGGTCTGGGACGGGATGGTACAAGTCCTCAGTGTGTCATCGGGTCGGTTCCTAGATCCCACCAGGTTCCAGAAACCCCTAGCATCCTTCCCTTGGCTAGCAGCCAGAAGGTCCGCCCAGAACTTTTCCTCCCATTCTTTTTTTGCTGTTTGTAGACTCTGGGAGTAGAGCTTCCTGGCCTCCCTGGTCCTAGTTTGGGATTTTGACTTAACTGCCTCCGCCAACATTTTCTTCCTCACCCTGCAATTATGGGTATACCAGCCCTGTCTTCTCTTTGGCCTTGTCTTAGCCCCCTTTTGCCTAGTTGGTGCAATGAACAAATTGCTTATGGCCGCGATCAAGTCGCAGAACTTCCCGGACACCTCCGCTGGGCCGCCCTCGAAAGTGGCCAAATTACGTTGGGCTGCAGCCAGGAGTAGCGTTATTGCTACAACCTTCTCTGAGGAGAGCTTGAGCTTTGGCCACTTCAGCCGCCTGCCACAATGCGAAACAGATGTATCCCCAGGATTGGCAGTGATACAAGATAAGGGGCCCCCTATGCTATCTGACCACCAGGGAATCAGAGTAAGAGAGAGCAAGTTGTGATCGCTCTCGACGGACGGAATAATTACCATGTCCCTCACCGAGCTCCATACACACACGTCAAGCAAGATATAATCAATTCTTGACGTGTGATCGGGCCTATTGTAAGTATGGGCACCCGCCTTATCCGAGCATGACCTCCCATTGAGGGCCCTCAGATCAAACTCCATATTAAGGGTGTTGATCTGAAGTGCCACTTCAGTCCACCTCTTAATAGGGGTTAGCTCTAAGGGCGGGATCCCCCTCCTTTGATCCTCCTCATCCAGATCCAAAATGTCGTCCGAGCCCAAAGGCTCGAACGTACAATTTAGATCGCCAGCAACCAGGGTGCATGACTTATATGGGGATGTCCTTAACAGGCCCTCCAAGAGAGCGATTGTGGGCGACTGTCTACCACCCTTTGTGCCCCGTGCATAGATGTTGTAGATATTCAGGATGACACGGCCCGGGCATCTTTTAGGGTGATATTGAGGAGATCAGGGCTGTTGGTCTGGTGGACCTCTACCCTTCAATTTAAAGAAGTAGCCACCCAGACGAGGAGGCCACCCGAAGGGCGTCCCCTCCCTGATTCTGGATAGACAGCTGGAGTAGAGTAAGAAGAGTATCCTGCCTTATGGGTGGGCTCCCTACTCCACATCTCCTGGAAGATACAGATGGAATACTCTTCCACAAGAACATTCCAGTCGGGCAAGGCCAGCTTTCTGGCAATTCCAGCCACGTTCCAGCTGAAAACCCTAAAAACTGGATCCGTTACAGCTGGGACGCGACTGGACACGATATCACAGTCGGCAACAACCCCGAGCGGGACCAAAAGACTGCTACCCGCTCCGTTTATAACCTGCCCCCCCTCAAGTTCCCGGCTGGCAATTGGAGCTATAGAGTTTTCTGTTTGGGAAGGCAAGCTGGTCAGCCTTTCGGTAGAATGGGCAGCCCCTCCCAATTTGAGGACCCCCAAGACCAGCCCACAGACATCTTCAAGTCAATACCCCGTTTTGCCCCAGTTCGATCCTGGCCAGGCTGCCTGAGGGTAGAACTGAGGTGCCACCGGATACCGTGGACAATCACGAGTGCTATAGCGTGTTTCCCCAAATACTGGCTCGATGTGTTTCAAGTCCACCACGCCAATGCCAGGACCACCCACGTACTGATTCTGGTTACAGATTGTGTGTGCTACTCTGTTATCTTTTAAATTGACTACCACACAATCTCCTTCCAGTCGTTTCCTGCCCTGTCCTACCCAACCTACCCTTCGCACTCCAAGAATCAGCCATCCAGACCCCTAGGTAACGGATTGTTTGTTTTTAACCAATGCAGAGTTTTGTTTTTTAGGGCCTGGTGGGTTTCAAACTGAACATCCTTCAGGGGAGGGACATTGACAAGAACAGCAACATATGGGTGGCACTCAGGGGGGAGATTTACTGGGGGGCTCTTAGAAGTTGCTTTCGGAGTTATATCTGCTGGAGGACCGGCTCCTAGATGACTCGTGGCAGGTTTGGCCAAGGGAGCCGGCCCAACTCCCTTGCCATGGTCTATTCCCTGAACCGGTCGCCTAGGCTTAGCCGAGTCCCCGCCCGCTGGCAACTTAACATGGCCTGGTTTCTTATTCGGAGCTTTAGAGGTCTTGGGGGATCTTACATGGACCTGGGCAGTATGAATGGTAGATCCCGGTTTAGCCGTAATAAGAACCTCAGGAGTAACGGTCAGGTCCTTGCATGCTACAACAGTAGGTACAGACGTTGACGGTGATGGGGCCTGCACTAAATCTACGGGTGCCCGATTTCCCCTAATCCCGCCCATGTTATCCTCACTGGCTCTAGACTGGAGTTTGATGAGCGTTTTAAGTGAGAAAAAGTTGTCAAGGGTGGACTGCTCAAATTTATCTAGCCTATCCCCCAGGCCCTTAACTTGTCAATGAGCGGGACTAGTAAGGTTTTGATCAGGTCCTCGATTTGCTTAAAGGAAGCAGAGTCCTGCGAAGCTGCTGGTTTGTCTGGGGAATTGGAGTTTACCTGCACGGCCTCAGATGCCATTCCTAGAGAGAGATTCCCTCCTACCCTGTCGGGGTTCGTTAAAGCTGAACCATTGCCTGGTTTAGTGCCCAAGCCCCTTGCCACTTGCTTCCTGGGGCGCTTATACAGTGTGGTGTGGCTGCCTTTCCGCGTGCTCACAGCCCATTTCCTTTTTTTCCGGTTTGGGGAATCTTGGGCCAAGCACGGCAGAGACAGAGCCTGGGGAAGATCTTGGTGTAATGGATGCGGGACCTGACCGATATCAGGGCAAGGTGGATCAAGGGTACAGGGGCCCAAGACCACAGGACTGTTACCAGGAGATGGCGATTGTACTACCAAGCTCTCCTGCCTGTCAATGCTTGCCCTTATAGCAGACATCCGTGGCTGCTCGGACGTGTCAAAAAGGAGAGGGGAATGGTCCGGCACAGTGGTGGGAGTCCTGTGCCGTAGAACCAAGAGAGGAGCGTCTGGCCGGTAAGTAGTCCTGAGATAGGCGGCGTTCCGTCATCACTATCTCTTTCTCTATAACTGCGGCTACTCTGGTTATGAATTTGTCCATTGTTCCTATCATTGCACTCCCCGCAACTCCTTCCCCCCCACCCCTAAGACTTTTCCCCGACCGAGTGGACATGATAGTAGCTGCTTCCTCAGCCGGTGATCAAGTACCATCAAGGTCCGCGGGCGCGGATGACAGAGGGGTGGCCCAGCCCAGCCTCTGACAGCCCCTGACTGCCACAGACTGCCCGCCCTTTGCCCGGGCTTCGCTCGGCGTCCCGCTCGCGTCCCGCTAAGCGTTGGACTAACCGTTACATAGGGGGCGTTGCGAGCGGGGGCGTGTCTCCCAGGGGGCGCGGCCAAGAACACCTGGTCAGCGGAGGGACTCCTGGTCTAGAGAGTCCCTGCTCACGCACCACCTCTGAGGCTCCTGGAATCTTCCTCCCGCACAGCGGCACTGGAGCCCAAGCAGCGTCAGCCCCTCACAGCTAACCGCGAAGCGGCACCCGCGGAGTGGGTGCTGCGAGTTGTGGCGGGTAACGGTGGTATCCCTCAGGAGAGGGATAGAGGGCGGCCTGCGCGATGTATCCTCCTCCGACAGCAGCCAGGTAACAAGAGCGTTTGGTGTAAATTTAGCAATATTCTTCGCTTGCCACATGCGGCCTCAGTAGGGTTGGTGTTTCAGATTAACACAACAAATCCAGAAAAATGATATTGTGTTTGATATTTCGTTAGCAAAGAAACATTAGGTGGCCAGTTATCCTACATGTTCGTGTAAATAAGAGTTGTCTCGGAAATATGTATTCCAAAGATAATGAATAAGATTTGCAGCACTGATTGTGTGCTAGGTACAAATAGCAGTACATTCGTTCTTCCTGTTATAGCAATAGGGACTTTTTCTATATAATATGAGCTATAAAATATGAACAACTTTTGCATTTCCATATTGCTTCGAATAGTTGTAATTTTCGAAAAAAATAAAAAAGCGCCTACATTTATTAATCAGGTTTACAAACTATACCTACTTGGGAAGTAATTCCATCAGAATAATGACTTTATTTCCATTTCTGCAGGGCCAGTGCATCAAGAAATTCCAATTACAGACGGTGACATTTCTCAACGTTACAGAAAAATTGAGATTTATTGCAAAGGGTATTGTTTTGCTTTACAATTCATCATTAACGTTTTTCCACAGCAAATCTGAAAAATGTCAGATTAGGAACCAATCAATTGAAATATCTGACCTAGTGGGCGATATAAATCTTAGGTGCTTACAAGACTCATAATATCCTCGGGCAAATTAGAACTAATGGGGTCACACGAAGGTAGCACAAACCTTTGATACCATTAGGCATTTATACAATGAATACTTACAGGTACAGTCTAGTGCTTTTCTTCGAAAATCTAGGGGCATATTATCAAGGAGGTTTATCTCCTCTTTTTTGGCTTTAAAAGCCAAGAAAGCGGAGATAAAATTATCTCCCTATTACCTAGCTGTCGCTAACACCAGTTAGCGACAGCTAGTAGGAGATAGCGACCATCTTGGGCCCCACTTTGCATGTCAGTGATATTTATCACTAATGACATGCAAAGTGGGCGTGCCAAGGTGTTAGCGACTTGAAACAGTCGCTAACATCGCTATCTCCTATTACCAACTTTTGGAGATATTCGTGCTAAGCGCGAATATCTCCAAAAGCTAACACCTGCCCTGAGCAGTTCTTAGCCATGTTATCCAATGGGAGGTGGATAACATGGCTAAGAGCATGAGCTCGGTAATGCATGAATATCGCTGACTTTTCAGCGATATTCATGCATTGCGGCGATTTTTATCGCATTTGCGATAAACCTTGGTAATACCAAGGTTTATTTGCGGTAAAAATCGCCGCAGCTCAGCGGTAAATTTTTGTCTCTAACCAAGCAATAGCGATAATTATCGCTATTGCTTAGTAATATGCCCCATCTAGTACTTCTACATTCTGCACGCAAGCATAACAGTAGTAATCAGTGCATGCTAAATTGAGTATTCTTTCAACACATATTATGTGTAATTTTCACAAAACGTACGTTCATTGCACATAATACCCCATGGCGGTTGTTTATGTGAAAAGTGTATGTGAACTATGCCTTTGCAGACAAGAGTCATGCAATATACCCACTCAATATATGTTCCTTACGAATTAAAAATTCATGCCATGAGCGTGGCTAGCACAGCACATGTGGTTACAGCACACATCAATGAGCATAGTTTCATAGTTCTCACGAGGCCTTTCTGCTCAAACCTGTTTTCCTCAAGCGATAATTAGGGAAAAGCATACATTGAATAAAAATTATGCAAAAGACACAAACTCTTATAATTGGAATGCATGCAACATTGCACTTGCTTAAAAACGATCACGCGAGACTAGTCGAGTTTTATATGGCTATGAATGTGTGACAGAGCGTATGCAACATATAAATCAAACAAACTAAAATAGCATGCATCTGTTTATGCTTGCACCCCTGCTAACTGAAGTAAAGCCTCTCGTGAAGCATTCATTAAATCACCTTCTATGATATGTATGAACAACACTAATTATCAGTGGCAGCTCCTCTGCTAAGGCGGAGGAGCATTGCCCCACTGCTTTGAAGCAGTGAAAGAAAGGAAACATAAAATGATAACTCCCGGTTATTATCACTTTATTTCTTCCTGCTGCTGCAGGTTTGCAGGTGGGGCGTGGCTGCTTCGATTACAGAGGAGCATGGGGAGGAATGCTTTGCCCACTTTAACCGCACATAAATGTTTGGCCAGCCCTCTCGGGTCAGCCAAACATTCATGCACACTTTGCATGTTCTCCACACAGGCTGCATTACTTCATGCGTGGAGAATATGCCCAGACTCCCATTCCCTAGCTGAGCACCAAAACACGGCATTGCAGCATTGTGATTGGCTTTGGGGAGCCTGGGTGCTTCCTGACGGGGACACGTAGGAGAGACATGGCATCAGGAAAGTGTGTTTTTAATTCTTTTTTAACCCACATTACATTCCCCCTCTTTCCCCCAACCCTATCTGTGCTGGCCGCCACTGCTAACTATGGGGGCATGATTTATATTGTGCACAGCATTACATTGGGCTTTTGTGCCTTCTACCTCGTTTGGAATATATTGAGCATTGCATAACATTTGCCAGAGCTAATGTGTGGAGATTTTGATTCACAGACAACATTTCTCTGAATTTCTGTAGACAAAGAAGAAATCTACCTATGTTGTTTGTGAAAATGATTCAAACCTGTGTATGTCATTAATTTTGTGTGCTGAATTGAGATTTATTTAATGAATTACACAGTTAAAACATTCATATCATTATGCTTTTGTATGCATTATGTAACCTCACCTGGTAGATCCTTCACTTTAGAGCTCCTTTGCAAAAACAGGTACAGACCAACATACCAATTCTGAGATCAACCAATCCATCAATCAATCAACTTGGTTTTATAAAGCACGGCTACATAACTTTAAGGGTATTCAAGTGCCAGGTTCTTGCTGGGCTCAGTCGAAGAGCTAATTCTTGAGTCCCTTTCTGAATTTGGAGAGAAAGGATGATGTTCGGAGGTAAAGGGGAACGTCGTTCCAGGACTTGGAGGGGAGGTAGGAGAAGGAACTTCCTCCACTGTAGCTCTGGTGGATGTGGGGAGTGAATGTGAGGGCAAGGAGGGAGTCTAGAGGGTTGGTGCAAGTTGAGGTGGTTGATGTATGCTGGTCCTTGGTTATATAGGGCCTTGTAGGCGTGTATTAGCATCTTGAATTGTTATCTTTACTGGATGGGGAGCCAGTGGAGGTTACTGAGGTGGGTGGCGATGTGGGTTCATTTGGAGAGGTCAAGGGTGAGTCTGGTAGCTGAGTTTTGAATCATCTGGAGTCTCTTCAGGAGTTACGTGGTGATTCCTGCATAGAGCACATTGCTGTAGTCCAGCTGACTGGTGACCATGGGTTGAGTGGCAGATTTCCTGGTGCTGACAGGAAACCATCTGAAGATCTTTCAGAGCATGAAGTGGGTTTGGGAGCAGGAAGAAGAGATTGTGTTAATCAGGCATTTCACAGTGATTTGCTCTCCAGGATTATGCCCGAGTTGCGGGTATGATCTGTTGGTGTGTGTCCGAGTTTGAAGGGCCACCAGGTATCGTTCCACTGGCAGGTGTTTTTCCCAAAAATCAGTGGTTCGATCTTGTCCATGTTGAACTTCAGGCAGTTGGTCTTTATCCAGTTGGCGACACTCGTTATGCTGTCGTGAAATTTGGTCCTAGTGGTGGAAGGGGTCTTCTGAGAGCGAGAGGATGAGCTGGGTGCCGTCTGCATTGGATGTGTTGTTGAGACCATGGGTTCTGATGATGCTGGCCAGGGACATCATGTTAGTGTTGAAGAGGGTGGGGCTGACAGATGAACTTTGAGGGATTCAGCTTGGAGAGTCAGACACACTATGACACACAGTCCCCCCTTAAACTACTTGGAGGTAACTTGTATTAAGTTACCTGAAGATAACTTGTATTAGGCATGTTACAAAGCAAAAGACTGTCATACAGATATGTGCTTAATTTATGAAAGAAAGTGTGCTGGTGCATGAAACTCTGCCTAGATGCCTGCAGCCAGTGCAATTAAAAATTAAACATAAGTGTGCTGAAAACCAAGGCTGGTAGTTTTAAAACGACCTCATACCTCTTTATTGCACTGCCAAATGCTCCCTCCAACTTTATCTCAGTCCTGCAGCTTCCTGCTTTCTCCTTATATGATGTTTTTGCTGTCTTTCTTTACCTCTATCTTTACGATCGGTTCCATTTTTGTTCTTTTGCTCTCAGTAAAGAGATGAAGTGCAAAAGTAAGTGGTGATGCCTCCCACTGACAAACCACCAGCTCAAATTAAGCACATAGGACCATATTTATGACACAGTTTGCGCCACTCTTGCACCATGCAACATGGTGAAAAAGTGACGCAAACATTAAGTATATAATATTTTTGAAGGCATCCAAAGCTACTTTTTGTAGCTTTCAATGGCTCGAAAAATATGGTGTAACACAACGCAGCGCAAATCGCTCCATTGCATTATTCTTCCCTGGGACGGGATTCTATGGGCGTTGCATGCATGTCCTCACTCAACTCCCAAGGTTTTTGCCTCATTCTAAAGTTTACAGAATCTTGTAAACGTGGGAATGTGCCAAAAGGATACGCCTCCCCAGGAGAAGCGTAACGAGGAGTATTATGTTTTCTTCTACTGATTTTTTACCTCTATTTATGTATACTGCATTCTGAAGCACACATATAAAGATGTAAATACCTCTGAATATTGTTTTCATGCAGGAAGGTGCCCCTCCCGCATAAAAACAATTCCGCCCACAAACCAGGCACCCTTGAACCACGGTGCGAGGCTGCCTGTGTTAGTACTAGGTTGATTAAACTGTCACCAGTGGAAGGGAAAAGGACGGGAATGCGCGGTATTGGATAAATAAGGCGCTTTCCTACCCTTTCGCAGTGACACAGGACAGGGCAGCAAGATGACTTGCTGCCCTACCGTGAACCGCTAAAGTCGTAAATATGGCCCTTAATCTTGTTATAACTTTTGGCACCCACTTTCCACAAATATGCACACACAAGAAATCCACATTGATTTATTGTAAAGGTTTTATTTATTTCAAGGCACCTGTATTGCAGAATAAATTAAACAAAATAGTTGCTGAAATCTGTAAAATTGTAGCAAGAGTGTAAGTACAAAATTGTAAATATTATGAAAGCAGGCAGGAAACCCTATATCCCTAAGGCATAAGCATCAAATTAATGCCATGATGAAGGTCAGTATTGCAGTATTGCAATGAAGTCAACGTATACACGTGTAGCTATACTTCATAAACCTTTCCAGTTTGGTGGCCTGTTTCTGAAAGAAGGCTACGCTACAACTCTGTGATGGAGGATATCACAAGACAAACAGTCCCATGGCCTTGGATGGTTGAACTCGGAGCCTGGCTACTCGGCTGTGTGGAACATTAAAGCATTGCTCATGCTCTCTCTCGGAAAGGGATGTGAATAGCTATTGTATACCATTTGAAGTATTTGAATAAAACAAACATTATGATCGTGATGTAAGGTGAGAGAAAAGACATGAGAATTCTCCTGCACAATCATGTCAATGGATGAAGCTATTATGCTTTTCCTGAGCACCATCTATTCAAATGAATATATCAATATATCATTAAAAGGTTGGCAGAGCCCTGGCTCCACCCTAAATAGTGTGCAGCTCCACCTGTTACATAATCATGTTTCCCCAGCCATTTTTTTAAGGTGGGGGAACCAACAGGTTTCCGAAGGCAAGCTCTCAATTTGCTCTGCTGTGTGAAACCCCTGAGCAAAGAAGCCTGTTTTACAAAGGGCCGCAAAGTCACAGCGACTGTGATACCTTATTAGGCTGTCTACTCCCACACATTTTCTTTGTCATATAAAAGATGGTAGACCCTGGCAACGAAAACAAATATTGGCTCCCAGGCACAAGAGGAAAACTCACGCATCACGGCTGTTCTTTTGGACAAATAAAGTTCTGCTGCTGGAGTTTTTGAAAAACAAAAGAGAATGCTGAAAAAGAAACCCAAAAAACTTCTTAAGCATCATGGAATATATTAAGGCCTAAAGAACAACTGTGTCACTGGTAGACACAGATATGCCTGCCAGGAAGGAGGGAGTGTTTAGTATGGCAGGCGGTCCTCTACCAGGGAGGCCGAGACAAACTTTTATGAGTTGCCCCTACCAACAGAAGCATACTTTTCTTGGAGAAATCTATAAATATGAAGTAGTGGCCAGCACAGATCAGGGGAGGGGGGGAGGGGGGAGGTCGCGGAGGGGAAGCGAGTATAAAAAACTAAAATAAAAAATAGACCTTAAGATCTCGCCGCTTTCTCGCTGCGTCTCTCCTCCGTAGTCCTCCCTCGCTCGCCTCAACAGGAAGCACACCCAGGCTCCCAGTCGACCAATCACAGCGCTGGCTCAGCAGCATTGTGATTGGTCTGAGCACCCTGTTTCAGCACTCAGGTGCTTACTGGCGGCCTGGGAATATTCTTCACTTAGGCTGTAATTTAGCCGGCATTGAGAACATGCGAAGTGCGCCAGACTGTTTTGGGCGGCCTGAGAGGGCCAGCCAAGCAATCATTGCGCTCTTGGGAGAGTGATACCACTCCTCCCCTTCCCCCTCACACAAAGCTGTGGAGGTAGGAGATAATGAAATTATAATAACACAAGTCATTATAATTTTTATTTTCCATTTGTTTCACTCCAAAAAAGCAGTGGGGTGACGCTCCTCCACCTTAGTGAAGGAGCAACCACTGCAATGTGTTCTCAGTACCTAAGTTAGAAGCTTGACTACAAATATCCTTCTGGTTAATAGAGAAAATAAAGACGAATTTCCTTGTTTGCACTGTAACAAAGATCAAAATAATTATGAGGGTGAAGGGACAAAACCCCTGGGGCCATATTTATGAGGCTGTGCGTCACTTTTACGCCGCCGGTGCGTCTCTTTTTGCGATGCACCAGTGGCGTAAAAAATGTGCCTTGTTGCGCCATATTTACAAAGTGACGCATCTAGGTAGATGTGTCACTTTGAAAACCCCTGCGCCACATTATACCTGCGCCAGGTATAATGTATGCAAGAGGGGCGTATTGACGTAAGGAAGGGTCGTAGAAGTGACGCAGTGAAATCTATGAGATTTCACTGCGCCACTTTCAGGACACCGTTGCGTCAAAATCATGCGCCTGCCTCACAGCAGGCGTAAGACTGATGTAGGCCCTTTCACATAGGGCTTGCCCCATGTGAAAAGGCGCATTGCTGGAGTTGCGTCACTTTTATGACACACTCCAGCAATGCATCACTTTTGCACCATACAGATACGTCAGAAATACTGATGTACCTGTAACTCCTTGCGACATGATGTGTCATACATTAAATATGACGCATCAGGAATGTCGCAAGGAGTGCGCACTGAGAAGTGACGCATCGCTGCTTTCATGCAGCGATGCGTAATTTCTCATAAATGAGGCCCCTGGTGTGCCTCAACTCCCTTAAGAAAGCCACAACGTGATGCCTGCCAGAAAGAGAATCGCGCACAAACACTGCGCACATGTGAGAGAGTACATTCTAAATTACTCATGGCTACTGCGAAAGTTATACTGCTCCGCGCTTAAAAAAACGATTGAAGGATTAACCTGAAGTGAGGACGAAAAGTCCCCCTCACAAACTACTCCCTCCTTTTTCACATAGGCCACATGGGCACAGCCTGCCAAACCATCACTAACAGAAGAGAGTAAAAAATAAAGACATTTGACAATGATGAGATAGGTAAAAATATCTAGCAAGCACACCGCGCATAATAAGTTCTGAAAAAATTGCAGAAGCGGCTTACTCCTCATGGGGCTTGTATTTTTTTGATATTTATGGGTATTTGTATAGCGCAAACTTTCGCTCTGGAAGGAGCATCTTGGCGCTGAGCATGCGTGTAGGTGATAGGTGGTGAGAATCTGGGTCTAGATGGCTGCCAGTACAGAGGTGTCTGATTGTTGGTACACCCATGTCTTAAGGAGTTTCCTAAAGAGACTCTCCTTTTCGATTAGTCTGAGGTTAACGGGCAAGTTGTTCCATGCCCTTGCTGCCAGGACGGTGAAGGTTTTCCCACCCCTAGTTTTATACTTGAACTTCGGGATCGTGATGAGATTGGTCCCAGAGGATCTCAGACATCGTGTGGGGTTGTAATGCGTGAAACGATTAGCAAGGTAATGAGGACCTGTATTTTTCATGGATTTGAACACAGTGAGTAGAAGTTTAAAAAGGATTCTTTTATGAAGTGGCAACCAATGAAGGGAGTTTAGTGCTGCTGAGGCTGATGACCTTCTAGGGAGTTTCAGGACCAATCTAGCAGCTGCGTGTTGTATACTCTGTAGCTTCCTAAGGGTGGACTTCTTCACTCCAGCCATTAAACCATTGCAGTAATCAAGTCGGGAGAGTATTTGGGCTACCGCGACTGATTTTCTAGCTGCAATGGGGAGGAAGTCGAAGAATTTCTTTAAGGATTTAATGAGTCTGAAGCAGTGCCCAGCAGTGTGCCTGACGTGGTCTTCGAAGAGAGGGATGAATCTAATTGCACGCCCAGGTTCCGTGCGGAAGACACTGCACTGGGTGGGGCCTCTGATCCTTTGGGCCACCAGTCTTTCGGGCAGAAAGATAGGTCTTTACCCAGCGGTATGATTTCGGTCTTCGCACTGTTGCACCTCAAGTGGTTTTTGTTCAGCCACTGGAATACATCGGAGAGACAGTTTCGAAATCGCAAGTCTGCGTCCATACACTTTTTATCGATAGTGACGACAAGTTGGGTGTCGTCGGCGTATGACGTGACAAGGATCCCATGAGATTCTATCACAGCGAGGAGGGGAGCCATATAGATGTTAAAGAAAAGGGGGCTTAATATGGACCCCTGGGGCACTCCTGATGTAATGAGTTTTTCGCTGGATAGGTAGGGACCCAAAGACACAGTCTGGGACCTGTTAGACAGGAAAGATTTTACCCATGCCAACACTGTGTCTGTCATGCCAATCTCTCGCATTCTATTAATCAGAATGACATGAGAGATAGTGTCGAACGCTGCTGTTAGGTCAAGCAGGATGAGGACGGCTTGCCTTCCTTCATCCTGCAGGAACTTGATGGAATCAGATAATTCTATCAAGGCTGTTCGGTGGAATGACCGGAGTGAAACCCCGACTGTTGAGGATGCAGGATGTTGTGAGTCTGTACAAATGTTTTTAACTCTCCGTGTACTAACTGTTCCGTGATCTTACCTAGGACAGGTAGTAGTGAAATGGGGCGCATGTTAGTGAGATCAGTTGGAGATTTGTTCTGCTTCTTCATCAGGGGCTTCACAATAGCCTTCTTCCAGTCGCTGGGCACTATCCCAGACTCGAGAGATTCATTGATGATGGTATTGATGCAGGGATTTACTACCTCGATTAGATGGTGAAGGATGCCAGGGGGACAGGAGTCGGTTGGGGCTCCTGATTTGCAGGCCAGAAGTGCCTTGCGTGTTTGCTGGAGGGAAACAGGTTTAAAGCTGCAAAGAGGGGGATAGTTATCAGTTACCTCATGAGGAGTGATCGAGGGAGGAGGAAAGTCTCTCTGAATATTAACAATTTTATCCACAAATAAATCTGCGATTTGATTACACAGAATTTCAGACGGTGGAATTTCGGGCATGAGAGCTTTTGGGGTGGGTGAAAGACTTGACTATTGAGAAGACAGTTTTTTGTTTTTGGTGAGCTTCATTTATAGCCTTAGTAAAGTATTCCTTTTTAGCCACTTTTATACTGGAGAGATATAATTTCCTCTGCTGAACATAGAGTGTTCTTGCGGCCTCATCATTAGTTTTTCTCCACTTCCTTTCTGATATTCGGCAGAGGAGATGGCTATCGGTTAGGGTCTGGGTAAACCAGGGTGCATTTAGCTTTCTTTTGTGACATTTCGCATGATGGCCATTAGGGTCGGAATTATCCGAGACAATTTGATCCATCCAAACATGGAAGTTGCGAGAGTCAGCTACTACGTCTCCAATTAGTTTAGGGACCTTGGCCAGGGGTTGGGAGTCCAGCTTAATACGTTCAGTCACTTTCTCCAGTTGACTGTGAAGGAAGGGTGGGAGCGCTTAGTGCTGGGTAAGGCGTGGGCTTGTATCTCGATATCAAATGGAATGAGACAATGATCAGTCCAAATTTGAGGGATCGGAGGGGACGTGGTCATGGTTAGATTAGAGCAGATGCCATCAAGAGTATGGCCCGCATGGTGGGCAGGAGCGGTGACAAGTTGGGATAGTCCAAAGATATTTAGCGAGTGTTGAAAGGAGATGGTATGGGGGTCGACACATGATTCTAAATGTATATTCATATCCCCTAATAAAGTGAAGTTAGGATAATGTAGCATAAGTGCCCCGAGAACATCATCTAAGGAGTCCAGAAAGGGAGTGGCATTGCCAGGAGGGCGGTATATCAGTCCCCCCGAGAAGGAGGTGGAGGCATTAATTTTAATCGAGAAGCCTATGCCCTCGCTTCCTTTAAGGTGGCCTAGGTCAAATGTATGGCAAAGGAAGGTTTTCTTAATAGCAAGTGCTACCCCGCCTCCTCGCCCAAGAGGTCTGTCCCGCCTAAAGATAGTAAAATCTGAAGGGAGGGCAGTTGCCAGATCAGGATTGGATGAATCATTGAGCCAGGTTTCAGTGATAAAGAGAGCATCCAAATCGTGGCATAATATTAAATCATGTATGTCTTGGCAGTGACAGGATAGGGACCTGGCATTAATGAGACCTCCCTTAAAATAATTGGGATTATACTTTAATGGGGAAGGCGTTTCATGTGCTTCAAAAGCTGTCACAGGGGGCATCCATTTGCAATGTAGGCATTAGAAGGGGCCCGAGAGGAGGTCGATGGGGGGGCAGCCCTTACAGTGATCGCCCATTTCAGAGCGTAATGCGAATAACTCATTGCTGTCATACCTGATGATAGGGGGTTTTTGGGCAGCATGCCCTGCGCCCGGCGCGGTCCGGTCGTGGACGGGCGCAGACGGGCTTGGCTTAGGCGCGGCTTCGGCGCGCGTCCGGCGCGCCCGCTGCGCCAGCCCACTGCGCCGTCTGGCCGGCCTACACATGATATAGGGAGAAAAGAGGGCGGGAGGACGGCGGGACTAGAGCGCTCTCCCCGCCTCACTAAAGATGGCGCCCACCGCCGCCGAGTGTCGGCTAAAAAGCGGCTGGGCCGAGTGAGGGAGATCGAGAGATGGTCAGAGTGTCAGTGCGCCTCAACAATTCATTCCCGTTATTTCTCTGAAAGCCCCCAAGATAAAAACGGAACAATATTAAAAGCGCTCCAAGTGCGAATAGCAAATAATAAAACAGGTAACAGAATTAACACCACGTTAAAATCACATGCAGCTCGCAGCCCCAGTTCCCCTCACTAGGGAGAGCTTCTGAAAGGCACCGAGCGCGAGAAGAGGATCTGTTAAATAATCCAATAGGGCGGGAGGACGGCGCGACTAGAGCGCTCTCCCCGCCTCACTAAAGATGGCGCCCACCGCCGCCGAGTGTCGGCTAAAAAGCGGCTGGGCCGAGTGAGGGAGATCGAGAGATGGTCAGAGTGTCAGTGTGCCTCAACAATTCATTCCCGTTATTTCTCTGAAAAGGCCCCAAGATAAAAACGGAACAATATTAAAAGCGCTCCAAGTGCGAATAGCAAATAATAAAACAGGTAACAGAATTAACACCACGTTAAAATCACATGCAGCTCGCAGCCCCAGTTCCCCTCACCAGGGAGAGCTTCTGAAATGTAACCCTACATCGACAAAGAAAAAGATGGTAACTCTTCCTCGTAATTCCATTATTAGTCCATAGTTAGAAGGCAGCAAATAAACATAATTTATAATAATTCTTCTGATTTTCTTAAAATCCAATTAAGCCTGTTCAATCCAGACACCATGGTTGACATGTGAATTATGTTCTAACTAAAAGAGCACAGGGGTCCTTCGTTCCTAATTACAGCTGCGGGAGAATTTTCATTTAATATAAAAGGGCAAGAGAATAGTGGCACTACAACGTCTCAGGTGTCAATTAAAACGATGAGCAACAATGTCTAAAATTAACTTACAACTTGCAATGTCTAAATATAGTGCCCACCAAACATAGCGACGCTGTTACTTGCCAGACACTGCTGCTGGCAACACAGAAAGATAGCCAATTGATTTTGATGCTGCAGCGTCTTGATTGGTCTTCCACGAGGTGAATTCAATGAATGTTTTCTCTCTCGAGACTTTATTTGTCGTTTAGGTCTCTTTGCTGCTGCTGTCTGTAAGGTACTGGCTCGTTGCTGAGACATTCTTGCCTGGATCATGCACATCATGCCGTGGGCAAAAAGAAATTGACTGCAGGTGATGCAGACGCGTGTGTAGCCTGATGGGCATTTTTGCCCCAGAACCCAAAGGAGCCTTTTCATTGACATTGTGGCCTCGTTAAGATTTGGGTCCCCTTCCTGGACCTGTGGGATTACACCAGGGAACGGTGTTATCATTTATCACAAAGGAGTGGCTTGTGGCATTCTTGCCAGTGGCTTGAACTCTCCTGTATGCGCTTTTTGATCCCACTACCATTTGACGGTTGTCCAGAGTTGAAAATGTCCTTCCTATGACAGACTCCTTCCACGTACGGGGGAGCCGTTTTGTCTTTTACTATTTGGACTCCTGGGGCTGTCAATATGTTTGTTTTTTTGTCCTGTCGAAGACCCTACTGCGTGAATCTACACACAGACCCTACAGGGTTGAATTGTCGAAGTATAACAGTCTCATGTCCAGGTCCACTATAACCATACACTGAACGCACACTGCAAGTTATAGTTGGAACCTAGGGAAGGATGGAGAAATCTATGTTATTGTCCCCTTTTTGTTTGAATTGGGCATGTTGCTTTATGTTTCACTACTTGTCATTGTAATCACTTTTTATTTTCCTTTTTGTGATGTCATTGTTCTTTTTGTGTTTTTTTGACAGACTGTTCTAATTTGTTTCTGTGGAGCTGAGTGCTCCAGGGACCTTCCCTGAGCCCTAGCCCCTACAACATCTACATTGTTTATTAGAAGTCCACTCTCCCTAAAGAGATTTTGTTCATATGCTGTGCCTTCATTTTTCATTTTTTCTTTTGGGTTTCTTGAAGAAATTGATTTCTTTTTCAAATTTCGGTCGGGCGGGGTCCATCTGACCACCCTACAAGGATAAAGCTACACTGCCCATTTATGCCTTTTTAAAAATAATTTTCAGGACTGACTGTGTTTTTTCAGTTCCTAGAATTAAATTTGCCCTATCAGATCAATTGTTGACAGATCACCTTAGTTTTAGGCCATTATTGAATCCTGACTCTAATGGAACAGTGTCAATATCTTTTGGCTTGGAAGGTTCATGAAGCCAAGGAAAAGTTGTGAGAACCCACTTAATGTGTGCAACTTCCCCATTTGGTTGGATTATTCCATCATTGGTACCCACATGAGCCATCTGTCAATACTTTACCTTAGGAAAAATTTTCAGGGGCAGTGCAGTCTGGCCTCAGATGTGCTTACCTTGGGGCTATTACATTCATGAAGATGGGGATATCATGATATTCATCAGGGGACTGGCATTCCTGGTAACCAGGATTTTGTTGGCTAGGGTGATGCATTGTGATCAGCATCGCATGTACACTCCTGGGTTGCCAAAGTAGTGGTATTGCTTTTATGTCAGTAATGACAAAAAAGGCAACTGGCTGAATCTTGGCCTGGAAACGTTGAATGCTGCCTTTGGCTGTTAGCTGCTATTTGAGTTCCTGACCACTTATCATTTTATTCCTCACCTTTTTTATATTCTCCCTTTTTGGTTGGATGGGATGGCTACTGTCCCTGCCGGAGTCGTTGCCTTTCAACAGACTCTCCATAACTGGATCCTCTATTCAGCTTTCTATGTTCCAGTGAGAGTCCCGATTGTAATCCCTGAGTAACTTCACTAGTGACAATCCTCCTAGCTTGTTTACCGTCTACATGTATCTACTAGAAGATTTTGAGAAAGGACAATAGGTTGTATCTCACTATGTATGTATACTTTATTATGGAGCAACGTAATTTTCGCTCCGTTCTTACACGTCATAAATAAGCAATATATATGTGCAGTTAGCACTACATACCTGAGTGACCTAACATTAGGAATCTAAATCAGTGATACTCAAAGTCCTGCCGCTTGCGGCCCTTTTGACCTTTGCATGCCCCCTCCCTGGTGAACAGTAGCACAAGCTGCTGTTTACTTGCTGATCAATGTTAAATACGTGGGCAGGTATTCATTCATTTCATTTCATTCATTTCATTTATAACTTTATTCGGTTAGGAACAAATAACCATAAAAGTACACACAAAATTTCATTAGGAAGTATCACGAAGAAAAATACATCATAAAATTACATTGTAAGAAGGGGACAATCAGAAATAAATTAACAATAATTAAAAGTGAGATTCTCACATACAAATTGATTTTTGCAGTCTAACAACATTTTTATAAAATTCAGAAATAGATACCACTGTCAATACAGTATCTAATTTCTGCATTGCTAGAAAATCTGGGCGACAGCGCTTGACTGCTATTTCCTTCAGTATGGGAACAATCAGTCTCTTCCGAAGGAATGTATAAAACTTACAAAAAAATAAAATTTGAATATCTGATTGTTCAGATAGATCATCACAAGGGCATTTAATTAATTATCGTGACCAGATGTTCATAACAGGGAAACTAAAAGCTCTAAAAAGAATATTTAACCTAAACCGTGTCAGCACAAACCTCTCGTGTTCACTCATAGAGAGGGTTAAATACGGTTGCAATTTGCCCTGAGTCAATATCAGTTGATGTGCTACTACTGTCTTTTTCTTTATTTCCTCACTGGCTCTTATATCTTCCAGGTACTTCATACACTGTTTTTTCAGTATATTCCTAGGGATATTGCACATAGAGAGAGGATCATCATAATATTTCTGATGGCCCATTTTTACAAGAAAATCTTTTACGTAATCGAGCATCTTATCCTACTCACATATTCTAGATTTAAAACATCCATTATGATAGTGCGATTCAGTACACACTCGTCGGTAGTCCAGACCCTATGCCAAAGAAGTATTGGCTGGACCTTGATTACCGAGTTCCGTGTGACAAATATAAGTTGAGACACTCTCAGGTACAGCTAAAAATGTATGTATCTCAAAAACATATTTTCTGCAAGCTGGATAGATTTTACGTTGGCATATCCCCATATACCTGCGCCATATACAGCAATTGATATACATGTAGCGTTAAAAAAAAATGTAAGTTCAACCGTTGGCTTTGTCCCCATTTAAAAAAAAAAATAAATTAGGGCCATTATTGATTTACAAAACATAAATCTTGCTTTTATGGCACTTGCCCATGTGCCGGCTTCATGGAACAAAATACCTAAATATGGAAAGGTGGGGGTGAAATCCAGGGGACTAGCATTGATATAAATAGCTTTTTTCCGTTTATTAGTACCAGGGCGGCAATTCATTGAGAACGTTTTAGTGGAGTTAATTTTCAGATCTAAATTTGACATAAAGGTATTAAAAGATGTTATCAGACATTGTAGGGCAAGGGGAGTCCGAGCCATTAGGACCGCATCGTCTGCATGAAGGAGCGCAGAGATTGATATTTTGTCTACCATAGGCATATCCCTGCACTCTTGGAGTGAGGTTTTTTCCAGGTCATTTATATAAACTAAAAATAAAAAGGGGGCCAGAACGCACCCCTGGCGTACCCCACGTCCTATGCCAAATGATCTTGTACACTCTCTGTTTTTTCCATAGCGTACTGATGCAGTGGCACCTGAGTATAGTTCCCTTAAAAAACAAATTATTTTTTCTTCCCCCCCTAAATTTTCTAATAGCAGCCATAATTTACTGTGTGAAACGCAGTCAAACGCTGACGTTAAGTCAACAAATGTAAAATAGATGCGTTCCATCCTAGCCCTGGTATATTTTTGTTGTAAGATAAATAGGTTTAGGCCCTGATCTACCGTTCCTACCCTTTTCTGGAACCCATACTGGAGGTCACTAATAACCAAATTATCTTCCGCCCAGCTTTGAAGTCTGCTTAAAAAAACTCTTTGAAGGATTTTTATGGACGAATCCAATAAAGAAATCGGTCGATAGCACGTTCAGTTTTGTCGATTTCCCTTTTTAAATATGGGCACAATGACAGATGTAAACCAGGAGGGGTTTAAACCCCGCTTGGAGGTAGCATTAAATAATTGTACTAATACAGGCTCCCACAGCTCGATATTGTTTTTAAACAGATCTGCTGGTATGCCATCTAGGCCTGCCGCTTTACCTCCCCGGGTTGCTTTGAGATTCGCAGTTACTTCTTCCAAAGTGACATCCAATTTCATATCCTTAGCCCTCTCTTCCCCAGGAGTTTGGAATAGCGTTTGATGCGCCCGATGTGGGATGCTGTACAAATGGGCGAAATGGGTTACCCACTCATCCTCTGTAATCGCTATTTCAATACGTGCCTTTGTATTATCAAAGAGGAAAGGGGCATTTACCTCTTTCAAAAAAGCAGATGAATCTCTACTTTGTGAGGCCTCGCATAATGACTCCCTGGCGTCTCTTTTAATAGCTGCCTTCCTTTTTTTCAACACCTCATTATACATTTTCCGCGACTCTCTAACCAATAGGAGGTCACGGGGGACAGCATGTAGAGCATTCTTAAGTTTCGAGTGGGCTTTTGTGCATGCTGAGTCAAACCAACTCCTAGTTATTTCTGTACGATTTTTTAATTCGACCCATAAACTATCCTTGATACGTGTTGCAATAATATGAAAATGTTTAATAATACTCTGACTATCTACATTCTCGTCCAGACAGATCAGAAAACTCTTTAAACATGTTGACATCAATTTGTGTATAAAATCATCTGAGACCAGCTTACTCCATTTAAGGGAATAACCATTTTGTCTTCTCATGATTACATCTGGGACAAACTGCCTGCATATCTGGCCTCTAGCTAAATCCCAAAATGGATTTATCATCTCCATAATTAACGGTAAATGGTCACTAAGTGCGATATTAAGGGTCTTACAGGTTTTAATCTGGCGCCCATACCTAGCAGAAAATAAAATAAAATCAATTGTTGTGGACTCACCCCTGCCAATAAATGTCGGCACAAAGGGAGACTCTATTTGACTAATTTCATTTGCATAGCCCAGGTCACAGGAGAACAAAATGTCATTTAACAGATCCCCACATATAGTGCGTTCAAAATGTGATAAAGTAGTATCATGGTCCAACATAATACCACAAATTCCTTGTTGTCCCCTCTTACAAATTGTACAATTAAAATCCCCCCCCCCCCAAGTGCTGGAACAACCTCCCTAAACACCTCAGAACCTCCATCTCCCTCATAGACTTCGGAAGGAACCTCAAGACATGGCCCTTGCAGACGAAAAAAGCATGATCTTCTCCTCCCTCCTAAGAACTGCCCTACTCAGCACCTGGATACCCTCATGGGTGATTAGCCATGCTCTACAAATTAACACAACTTAACATAATATAACATGATATAACATAGCATATCTTAATGAGATGAGAAAACGGGGCAGCAAGGTATGGAGGATTGCTGAAATGTAGGGCATTATATGTCAAGCAGCAGATTTTGAAGATAAAAATAGATTTTATTTTAAAATCGCTGTTTTCCTGTCTGAAATTACTGTTAGTGGGGGTCTTGTTAATTCAGGGTGTGGAGAACTTATAAGGACTACAATATTTTGGGGGATAGCATGCCGGAATCGGGTGATAAGTTAAGGCAAAGTTTGTTCCCAATACCTTAGACCACTCTATTATGAAAACAAGATGTGGAGGTGGCAGTTTTTGACAATAACATTGTGCACCTTTACTGTGAGCTATTTTATTAGGTTGTTAGTGTGTTCTGTTGTTTGTTTTTGCTGCTGTGGGTTTGTACTGCCCTATTGCAATGTGGTTTTGTTGTGCTGTGCCATGATTATTGTGTTTAGTTCTATTTTGCATATTGTGAAGGGCCCTAGTATACGTTAATAATGTTATGTTGTTTTGTGTATGTTATTTTGTTATGTACTGTTGTTTACTTTAAATCTGTGAACACATGTTGCTCTATTTCCAGTGGAAAGTAGCACATACCTTGAAAGTTTCTGTGACAAAGAACCATTTACCAAAGTCTCAGGTAGAAAAATAGCACTGCTCCAACTCTTCAGCTACATAAGAAACAAGTCAGCCAAATCTGTGTTAGGGATTTTCTTTAATGGGCATGAGAAGAGGAGAGTTTTGAATGAGACTAAATCATTGTGTGATAGTCCGTTGTCCTTTACAAACAGCACATTTCCATTGAAATGGCCACTAACTCTGTTAAGACAGTTTTACTATATAGCAAACAAATGATAATGTTTTGCAGTCAAGGTTTTGTGGATATTTGTCTTCTGTGTATTACAAGGCAAAGTGTATTGATTTGCTTTGATTGAATTAAATTCTTTGTTTCCAGCACACTTCAGAATAACAAAGAAATGTGCTTTTTTTGTGCTTTCCTAACTGCTGAATGCATATGTTTAGTTACAGGTATTTACATGTTTGTGTTTGTTGTAGCAAAAAACTATGACCTTTCCTTTCACATTTCCTGTACTTGAGCAGATTTGTCACATAATTCACTTTAAAAACTGCTCTCACTTTGCAGTCAGAGAAAGAAAAGTAAACACCAATCGGCAGGGATTTGTCCGAAAACATGGCCTGACGTTTCACCTCTGTCTTTTAAGCACCAAATGAGACAATTTGAACACAGACTGGCTTATTTATGTAAGCCCTGTGCCACCTTTGCACCCCGTAAAGTTCTACATGCATGACTCATAGCTCTCAATGCGATTTTTGAAGCCAAGAAAAGCCACCTTGCACGGCTTTGAGAGGCCTCCTAAATCATGAGTATGCCAATGTAGTGCAAATCACAGCGTCACCTTACTCTGCACCCATGACGCATTCCATGGGTGTTGCAGTGGGTTTTCCCATGCAACACCCATGGAATTTGATGCTGCCCCAGATTTACAAAATCATGTAAACCTGGGGAAGAGCCAAATCCTAACTCCTCCAGAAGGGAGGCATAACGAGGAGAAATATGTATTTTTCTCCTTGTTTTTCCTCTTTCTATATGTGCTGCATTCTGCAGCACACATGTAAAGAGGAACATGCCTCTTAGGATGGTTTTTCTGCAGGAAGGTTCCCCTTCCTGCACAAAACAATCCTGTATGCAATGGTGCCTACATTGGTGCGAGGCTGACGAAATGGTGCCAGCGCAGAGAGAAAGGACATACATTCACCATAATGCTTAAATACGGTGCATTCCTGCCATTTCTGTTTGGCATAGGGCAGTGCAGCATCGTGCCTTGCTGCGTTGCCCTATGCCAAAATCCCATAAATGAGCCCCAGAACTTAAAGGAATCTTTATTTATTGCTCAAACATTCCCGACTCACCAAAAATCTGTTTGCATCCCACAGTTTGGGAAACACTGCTCTCTATCTACATGTGAAATAGACATATCATACATTTCCAATGGGTACAGCAACTTTTCTTACAGGGCCCATCACAATTTATGGCCCGCAATGTTGGCCATAATGAGGCATATATATCACTTGCTGGCTCAAAAGCTTTTTTAATGAACAGGGATGTCTGTTGACAAATCTTTCTTCCTCACCACTAGTGCCATGAGTCTGTAGTACACGATGGAAGCATGGAGGAAAAATATATTGCTGAAAAATATATTGCTGTGATGGTTACCCAAGGGTTGAAAGCTGTAAAAGAAGAAGGATTCAAAACTGGTTCTCAGACTGGGGCAAACAGAAGACCGTGAAAGCACCCCTAGTCCTGTTGTTTTCAAATACTTCCTTCAACAGCTGAAAAGGGGTACTAAAGTACTGAGTTTAATGTGAAAAAAGCATTCGCTAATAAAACAAATTAGCATTTTTGTAAACCTTCAATACAGTGCAATATTATGAAGAATGCAATTTACAAAATTAGCTTTTTGGAAATTCTGAGTGGATGGTTCACAAAGGTAAACTTACACTTTCATGCAAGTTAATGATTGTTTGCTATTCAAAGGTATTTTACTAGTATTATCTTTACGACTCAGCAGTCGTAACAATACTACTAGTAAAAGACGTTTGTGAAAAGCAATTGTAAACTTACACAAAATTGTAAGTTTACCTTTTTGAATCAGGCCCTGAGTGCCCTTTCCATATGACTCAGATAGGAACTGTAAAAAAGAAGTGGTGTGCCTGCAGTACTCCTGTAAACACTGTTATGCAGCCCTCTAATAATGATTCCAACCAGAGCATCGCAGTTAGCAAACACTCAGGGGTATATTTATTAAAAAGGAAGGCAGAGCAGGGTAGAAACAAAAGTTGTTGTGCTTCATTGCTTGAGAGGAAGATAGGGCCCGATTCACAGAACTAACTTAAGACAAAATCTTAACTTACAACCATTTTCGTATCCACAGAAGGCACTTACTCATTTCGGTATTCACAGAAGGTAGGAGTCCTAAATTTGCTACTCCTAAACTGAGAAAAATCCTTACTTTAAGACTTTCGGTATTCACAGAAGGCATTTAGGAGTCCTAAAGTTAGGAGTCCTAACTTTACTACTTCTAAACTGAGAAAAATCCTAACTTTAGGACTTTCGGTATTCACAGAAGGCATTTAGGAGTCCTAAAGTTAGGACTCCTAACTTTACTACTCCTAAACTGAGAAAAATCCTAACGTTAAGACTTTCGGTATTCACAGAGGCATTTAGGAGTACTAAAGTTAGGAGTCCTAACTTTACTACTCCTAAACTGAGAAAAATCCTAACTTTAAGACTTTCGGTATTCACAGAAGGCATTTAGGAGTTCTAAAGTTAGGACTCCTAACTTCTGTGAATACCGAAATAAGTAAGTGCCTTCTGTGAATACCAAAATGAGTAAGTGCCTTCTGTGAATACCAAAATGGTAGTAAGTTTAGGATTTTGTCTTATGTTAGTTATGTGAATCTGGCCCATAGTGCCTTATCTAGTAAGACATGGAACTGTCCTCCTCGCTCTCTAGCGCTGGTGCACAATTAGGCTGCCTAGAGGAATGCATAAAACTAATAAAAGGGTATATGCATCGTCTAGCATAGGTTTTGTATGATCAGCGTACCCTTCCATTACAAAATGCTATGACTAGACAAACTTTGAAAATGTCTCAACTTTTAGTGTGTGCCATATGAAAAGTTAGGCATTTTAGGAGAAATAAAAGCATTAATTCAAGTTAACACCATTCTCAAAAAGGTGTTATTTGTTGGCACAAAACCATGTTTTACTATTCTTAGTAGCTAGGACATTGCTTCAAAACCCATGGGTGATTGCATGGGAACTCCAGAGTACCACCCATGGAATGCCACCCTGATATAAAGTCATGAAAAGTAGTGCGCCTTCACCAATAAGTTTGCCAATCTACCTCCTGTTTGCTGGGATTCATTTTTGGTCACCAGTGCTAAAGTGCTTGTGCCCACTCCTTAAAACATGGTAAAATTGACCTCCACCTCATTGACACATTTAATGAATTTGCAAGATCGTAGTAAAGTGGTACAAAATGTACCCAGGGACTGTAAGCTAAATGCTCTAATTGTCCTGCACCACTTATTGTGCCACCCACTTAAGGAGCATTTTAAAACATGTTATAATCCTGCCATTGCAGCCTCCATGTGTAGTTTTAAACTGTCAATTCAAGCTGGAATGATAACCTCTTGGCCATGGACAAATCTCTCTTTTTAATACATATAAGTCACCCCTAAGGCAGGCCCTAAACATCCCATAGGGTCTGGTGTGTTGTATTGATACATTTTACATGTCCTGTTCGTGAAACACACCTACATTTCTTCTCACTTCTATGAGCCGTACCTCTCCTACAGTATAACATTGGGTTACCTTAATATATTTAATATGCAATAGCTTTTGCTTGGGAACAGGTCGAAATATCATTTTTGGTATCTAAAGAATTGTAATTTAGAGTTCTCTTGGATGGTAACATCAGATTTTGATGGCACTTTTAGAAAGTTTGGTGGAGCTCACTTAGATGTTCTCATGAGATATACGCACAAATCAATGTTGATCATTCACAACAATACAACTTTCTTTTATTTTACAACAGGGGTTAAATAATTTATTAATTGTTGACACTAACATGGGGATTATTCATAATCTTTTGGTATCCGTGATCAGTATTCATGCTGGACTGTTACGTTTTTAATCTTGGATATCTATGTTGTACATATGTATAATATTTTAATGATTCCATGTGGCACATATGAGCATTGAGTAGTCTGCAACTTATTGATATATTATTTATCACATGTTGGAAAATACAATAAAGTTGTATTGTTGTGGATGATCAAACATTGAGATGTGCATTTACCTCAGAAAGATATCTAAGAGAACACCACAGAACCATTTGTTTTTCATGTCTAGATACACATGTTCCACTGATTGGGCAAACTGGGGTTTATTGTGCATTTTTTGTACTTTTAGAAAGTTGGCATATTCCTGTCCTATCCATTAAGGGCCTGCAGCCTGTGCTCTGGGTCAGATGACTGTGATTAGAGTGTCAATTGGCCTTTGTGTATTCATCAAAGACGGTGAGACAAAGGGGGTCTAGATATTGGCAGGATGGGCCCTCCTACCAGGATGTGAGGGGAGGAACTGTTCCCTGTCCCATTTAAATGTTATAAGATTTACTTCAGCACACTCACAATACCTTCACATCAGCATTTTGTCAACCTAGAGTATTGTAGCCTAAGCATGAAGGAACAAAATCCGAGAACCATCCATGGGGCAAAACTCCAGTGGTTTCTTCCACTTCAAAGCTGGCACCAGGCAAAAAATAGATCCCTCAGACCAACTCATCAGTTCACTCCTGGACATGCTGTTGTGCACTCCAGAGGACTATCCTCATGCTTGAGGCCTGCTTTGTACTTCATAGGACTGCCCTGCTGCTGAATGCTTACCATGAACCCTCAGAGGATGGCCCTGCTACTAGAGGACTGAATTGCTGTTTGAATCTAGGACTACAAGAGTAATTCCAGGGGGTAGTCGTCTGGTCGCCTGTGCTGAGCTACAGGGACACAAAATGTTCCAACAACTTGAATCCTACACCTGGACCTTGACTGAAGTGTGTTCTGCCCTCCATGATGTGCCCACCCAGTCCTGGACCCTTGAAAGAGGTGCTAAAGGTACCCAAACAGTCTAAAAATAAAATGTGGGACTTTGAACATTTTCTGACATAAAGTGCCCTGCGAACTGAGAAGAGACCAGGATTTACCTGTTCGCCGGTCCACCCAATGTGCATCGTCAGTTGACCTAACTTTGTGTTAGCTCGTGTTATGTTCTTCTCTGAAGCAGCATACCCTGTTCCGTGGCTCCTCACAGAAGGGATATATGGGCGTGTGGAGACCTTGTTGTTGATAGAAATCTTAACCATGGCTTCTTCAGCAGCTCCCTGATAATGACGCCTCCTCCTAGGTTTCCACTGGCTGCCTTGCTGAACTTTACCCTCTCAGACATTTTTCTTTAAAAATGCTTCCAAGTCTAAAGGGTAGTGGAGTCTGGGACCAATTCACCTTGTGTATCCAAACAGCGCTCCATCATAGTCAGTCATAACTTTTGACTTTGTCTGCGGTTGGTACTTCCATCGTTTAGGCCCTAGTTTTGACTAAAAACTTTAAAAAACTCCATAACTCTGGTTCTACTGATAAGCTTTTTTATGTTTTATGCAAATATTTTTATAAAGTTGACTCTGTTATTCTAAATTGTTATGGGGGGTTTCTTGTGCTGTGTTTCTTCACTTCATTACTGTTTAAGTGCTGCAAAAATACTTTTCCCAGTGCCTCTAAGTTAAGCCTGACTGCTTTTCTGCCGATCTACCGGAGGGTTAAGCACAGGTCAATTTACTGCACTCTGTGGGACACCCTGACACAGTTTGTGGTTGTTGTTTGCAAGGGGTTTACTTTTTACCCCCTCAATCAAACACACAATTTCTGACAGTTACTTTCAGGCAACTTTGCAGAGCAAAACAGTTTTGCTCTGGAAAGTAAATTCAAAATAACTGTTTTGTGCCACTTTTGTAATAATATTGCCTCACGTATGCCATTATCATGAGGATCAATTATTCAAGACAGTTTTGATATGATGGGCATCAAGTATCATACCTCAATTGTGCATTGTGATTCCTGAGGTTTATTTTTTATAATGTCAAGTTGAATTCTCTTCTTCACAGAAACACTCCCAAGTTAATCTAAAGCAATGGAATTCCCTTTGAATATTGACAATGATCTGCTCCTACTTAATTTTACCCAGTTTTTAAAATCCAAATCCTTCTCAGTAAAACCTAGTGGTCCTTTCGGACCTTTTAAAATAAACAATTCATAATGAAATGGACAATTTCATAATATTCTTGTACTACACTTCGAATTCAATGGGAGTATTCGTTTACATTTTTCACTGACTTTTTCAAAGAGCCTAATTAGGTATTTCGTTTTCTTTTCTCCTTATTGTTTTACACTAAAATCAAATTGTGTTTATTGTATGGTGTTTACAACAGTATTCCTGCAGAAAAACAGGTTTAATTCAGAAACCTTTTGGCTCACCTTTAGATCTGGGGTCGTACTACACAAGTGCCCTGGGTGTGCTATGGGTCTTTGTGCCCGCTTTGCAAGCCCCCAGGGCACTTTGGTATTACAGAAGGGGCTTTATGTGCTTTAGCATCCCCTTCTGTAATATTGATGGCCCGGGCGCACATAAAGAGCCATTGCTATCTTCAGAAGGCATTCCCTCGTTTGCATGGGGGTGTGCCCCGTGTAAATGAAGAAATCCCTTTGCCTCTGCACCCATGCCATAGTACAGATGGAGGCGCAGAAGCAAAGAAGCTCTCAGGAGGGCACCGTCAGTGTGCCCATGATGCCAGTCCTCTGGAGGGTGAAGGAGGTCCCATGGACTCCCCCAAACATCCCCTTGCAGGTGGATGCAGTCACTCAGTACACCCGCCTGCAAGGGGATCTTTATTCTCCCTTCAAAGTGCAGGCGGCTTGCTGCCTGCAAAGTGAAAACATGGAGCGTCCGTTCCACTTTTCACATGATCGGCTGCCCCGGGGACAGCACATTCATCAAAATACAGTGCATTTGCCTTGATTGAGCTGGGTGCACCATTTAAAAAGTGCACCCAGGGGAATCATGGAAAATGCGCTGCATGTATATGAGGGCCATTGGTAGTCAAGGAAGCAAAAATATAATTCAAGTCAATTGAGCCTGTATCCCTTCTCCAACTCCTATACCAAATGTGACCCTACTCACCATATTCCTGGTCTAAAACTTTGAAGATGGTAGTACCCTAATTTATACTTCATGCAATCATTCCAAATGTATAACCCTTTACTTCTCTCTGGTTAAATTACCTTATACATCTTGCCAATCCGAAAGCTCCCATAACTCATTCTGATTTTTTTCCACTCAACTTTCGAATTGCTTAACTCAATTACCCTATTACTCATACCAAAAACCGGCATCTCGGCAGAAGCCTTCAATTTGAATGTTTCTTATAAATGGCCATCTGTTTGCACGGCATTCCCCCAGAGTCTTTCCTTCATTGTCCTATTTTTGCTGACCCCATTTTTTTGGGCTTCAGGACTCCGCACACTAACCAGAGGCAAAGTGCTTCTGCTCTCCTTCCACACATGGTAAAATTGGCATACACCTGATTAGTACCTTTAATCTACTTATAAGACCCTAGCAGATGGCAGTGCACGTACCCTCACCCTATAAATTAAATGCTACTAGTGAGCAGGAACACTTAGTGTGCCACCCACTAAACTAACCCCATAAAACAAGTCTCAGGCCTGCAATTGCAGTCTTAGAACTGCCAAACAAACCTTTAGCCAGGTCTAAACCTTCCTTTTTAATATCTATATGTCACCCCTAAGGTAGGCCTTAATGGCTCCGAGGGCAGGGTGCTTGGTATTTTGAAAGTAGGGCACGTGCAGTAAAGTTTTGCATGTCCTGGAAGTGAAAAAAACATGAAGGTCTTTTTTTTTCACTGTGGCAGGGCTAGCTCTTCAAACAATAACACTGGGTTACCCTATTGCATTTAATAAGTGATAACTTTAGTTTGGGAGCAGTTAGAGAAATACTTCAATGATAAAGTTGGATTTTAACTTTCTATTGTCAAAATGCAACTTTTAGAAAGTTGAAATTTTCCTGTCTAAATCAAATGCATATTTCTGTCAGTGTTCATGGTCACATGGTTGTTAATGGCTCTCCTGTGGTGTGATGTGTATTCCTTCCAGAAGTAATAAAAGGACCTGGATTTGTGGGGAAGGGTGTTACTCTCCTGTACCCAGTCCCTTCCTGACTTCAGAAAGATGCCTGCCCTGTTACTGGATAAAGCAGCTCACACCTGTGCCTGAATGCCGTTTGTTTTTCTAGCCAGGCAGGAACCAGACCCAGGGGGAGGGAAGAACAGCCCGGAAACAGTTAGGGTTACACACAGGAGGTGTTTCTCTCCCACAGGCTTACACTGGGCATAAAAGTGGCAACCCCAGAATCTCTCATCAGAACAATCCTGGACCTGTGAAGATTCAGAAGTACTGGACTGCTGTCTGATGAAGGAAACTGGACCTGCTTGTGTTGTCCTAGGACCCTTGACTTGACTCCAAGTGTCAGTTGCATGCCCTCCTCTTTGGGTTACAGGGATGCAGTAGGCTTCTAGAGGCCTCTCCTGCCCTCCAGCTTCCAATACCCAATGATAACTAACCTGGTCCCCTCTGCGGGCATCTCGGGTAGTGAGTTCTATTCCCCCAAGGTCCCGTTATGGTCCTGGACCCTTAGCTGGAGTCAGAGTGTATTTCTCCCTTCTCATCTGAAGGCTTCTTTGCCTCGATACAGACCGATGCAGTCTAACACAATGACCTTGAATTGCAGCATTTCACAGCTCCTGATCAGTGTTTTGATGGACCCAATACAATGAGACATAGAGCCTTGCATCACAGCACCATGGATCACTTTCATCAAGGAAAAAAGGTGCAAATCCCAGTGGGCTGCACCTGGTCTAGTACTCAACTGGCCCTATAAAGTGGTCGGCTTGAACTTGTGCCCTTGTCCTGGTCTGGCACAACCAGATAACTGCAGTTGGCGCTTCATGTGTTTTGGTGCTAATGTTACCATAAGCTTTAGAAACTCATAACTTGGTCCTACTGATTAGATTTTTGTTGTTTTGGTAATATTTATTCAATCAGAGCCAACTTAGGGAGAGGCGTGTTGCAGTGGCCAGAGCAACTGACTCCAGAGCGCCGGGCTCTCAGTTCGATCCCCGGCGGCAGCTCAGTCCAGTATCATGTGACTCTGGGCAATAGCTCACTTAATCTCCACGACGGCCACCAGCGCCTGAAACCCTTAAGGGGTGATAAGTTTGTGCTTTACAAATATGAATTATCATTATTATACTACATTTTTGCAATAGGTGTAACATTGTTCTCATATTGTGTTTTTACTTTACTTCTGTTTGAATATTGCATAAATACTTTACACATTGACTCGGAGCTAAGCCTGAATGCTGTTGTGCCGAGCTACCAGAGGGATGAGCACAATTTACATATTTTGCCTTTTGTGCTACTGGTTCATCCTGACAAGGCTTGGGATCATTCTATGAAGTGGATTGTCACAACCTTCAACATAGAATCCAATTCTCAACGTTGGTGGCAGCAATGGGATCCAGTACTTGAGTTTGGGCAGTGTCACTAAGGGCATGAATACGACGTTGGCCGCCCCGCTCCACTACCACCAAAACTATCAGCACACCGTATGCCGGGTTACGAGTTAAAACCCGGCAGACGGTCCTGTGGTGGCTGGCCCATGACACTGCCTTGCAATTGCTCATGGAAGAGCTTTAGAAAGTTAGTGCAGTGGGCCAGCCACAGTGTGTTCCGGCATGCCATAGACTGTAAAGTACATTCTGTCCTTTGATTGGGGGTGCATTAAGACATGGGGGCACATGTTGTGCTCCCCTGCATGCACCTCCAGGCCTGCAGTTACTGGAGGAAGAACCTCCATGACACCGCTGGCAGTCAGGAAAGTCATATTGCTTGGCGGTACTTCAGGGCACCACAAAGCATATTACAGCCTTCTGACTGCCACAGGACCACCATGGAATGTTGTTCCCTGGCGGCTGTGGCGTGCACTGGTAGTCCAACTGCCCTAGTCATAACAGGGAGGTCAGAGCACTGGTGTGCGGTGGCTGGACCACAAACCTCCGTGCCCCAATGAGTCAGGCTGTCCTCGGAAAACCAGACTCGTAATCAGCCCCTTAGAGTACTTCCATTCCAGATTCCAAAGCCAGTGATCACTCTCATCCAGAAGAAGAGATGGGCTTCATATGTAACACTTACCCCCTTAGGATTGCTAAAGCAGCTCTCTAGCATTCCTTGTGGGAGGGTGGATTGGGGGTTCTAAATGTGGCCTTGCACTTTGCTGCAACCCGCATTTTTCCGCCATTGGAATTGGTCTATGACCCTTTTAAGCTGTGGACTAGTTTGAAACAGCTTTCCTGCAACATCCCCCTTAAACACTCACAATGGCTACCACAGCAAAACCTTCCTTCTGTTCGCCACCTGTTGTCTTCCACCCTACCACTGAAGGAAAGTGTCCCGTACTAGACAGATAAGGCTATACCATCCCCACACACTCCTATTCTGGGTAACACAGACTTTCTTCTGGGCACACTGGATAAGAAATGCCAGCATTGGGACAGGAGTGCAGACCTTGCCCTTCAAGATTTATATGTAGATGGGGTTCCCAAGACTAGGGATCAGTGTGCAACTGATATTTTGCTACATCGCACTGATTTGCACGGAGCGATGCAGCTGGTTATTTGGACTCACGAGGCCAATACCATCTGGGGTAGTCACATGGGAGCCATGTTTACTAGAGGATATTATGAATAAAGAGGACAAGATGAAAGTGATTTCCCATTTCTACAAGGCACAGGAAGCCCCTCTTGATATCGCCAAGGATCCTATATTGTACAGTAGAGTCAAGATCTTGGTATGGAGATAGAGGAAGGTGATTGGAGCGCTATATGGCAGTAAGCAGCTAAGACCTCCATTTGCACCCAATATAAAGAAACTGCATAAAAATTGCTTCTTCGCTGGTATCTCACTCCAGTTCGCTTGTCGCACATAATGGTGGTAAGTAACATTTGTTAGTAGAAATGTGGATCTCGCGTCACATATATTTACATGTGGAATGCCCTATGATGGCCAATTTCTGGAGGCAGCTGTTCCGCCAAATTTCTAAGATCTTGCATGTTACACTTGATCCCCACCCTGTCCAGGTGCTCCTGCAGGAGCCAAATGATGAAGGTCTCTACCCTCCTAATACTTCTTCAGAGAAATTGATTACTCATTGTTTTCTGGCTGCTAGACTGGTGGTGGCATTTTGGTGGAAGGGCATGGAGAGCTCTACAATGGTTCTTTGGTGGGTTACATTCTGGGACCTGTACACCATGGAAAGTTTAAATGCTACCGTGTGAGATACGAGGGTGCACTTTGATAAAGTATGGACCCAATTTTTTATATATGTAAAGGATAGGCCAACACAACAGGTTTCGAGGCACCCTGGTGCCTTGATAGCTATAGTGGGCCTTGTGGGGTGGAGTTAGGCTGAGGGATGTAAGGGGTGAAGGTGATGAACGAGATGGTCACTGCTGGAGGGTATGCATTGATTGGAGAGCTTGTTTGACCAGTGTCGTACTTTATGTCTTTTGCGTTGCCCACCCGGGAACCAATACTAACTTGGTATATACCTTATTGGCTGATTTTGGTAGATAAGTATTTCCATTGTTGGTTTTACTTGATGTTTTCTTTGCGTTTTTTCTTTCTGTTAATTGATTGTTTTTATTTATTGATACAAATAAAATTGTTTAAAAAAAGAATGTCAATTTTATTTGTGTTGTTCACCATATGCATTTGTGCTGTGTTAATCTTATTTTGTTAGGTGATTCTAGATGTGTTGAACAGCACGTTTTGAAATTAACTCACTTTTTAGTAAAAGCATCTTATTTGTGGGATGGAATAGAAAAAAAAGGTTTGTTTCTGATCACTGCGGTGTCCCTGGATTCCTGTTTAAGGACTGTTAGTAACACAAAAGCTTTGACGCCAATTCAACTATGTATTGGGCGGAGTTCTGTAGGGCTACAAAAACCTGCCTCTCACATTTTAGCGTGGTGCACTGAACTTAGGGGCAGATGTATCAAGCCTTTTGCGAATCGCAAAAGGACTTTTTGCATGTTTTGGCATGCATCAAAAATTCGCAAAATAAGAAATAACAAACATTTGCAAATCCTTATTTTGCCATAGCATTTAAGGAATCGCAATTTTGCGATTCCTTAAATGCTATGTATGAAGCATTTTTGAATTGCGATTTATGTTTAAGAATTCGCAAATTACCACCAAGTTGTAGTTGATGGTAATTTACGAAGTCTTTAAAAAATGCACAATTTAGCATTTTTGATGGTGGCATGTGACGCACACACATTTCAGGGGTGCAGCAGGGTGTCTTTGAGACACCCTGCACCCTTGAAATAATTCTCAAATTGCGATTAGCAAATTGCGAATTCGCAATTTGAGAATTACTTCACAATCATTCCTATGGGCCTCCTGGCCCATAGGAATGCATGGGAAATTATTCCTTATTTGTGAATTCGCAAAATGCGAACTCGCAAATAAGGAAGATTAAGGAATTGCAAAATAATAGCGATTTTTTTCATACATTCCATTTTGCGAATTCTAAATAGCGATTCCTTAAAAATCGCTATTTAGGAATCGCAAAATGGAATCTTGATACATCTGCCCCTAAGTTCACTAATGTCATCGGTGAATGTGAAAGTAAGCTTTGTAGAGCTGAGCCAGACACTTAGTTTATGCAGCAAGTCTTGTGGTTGAAAACAAGTCTCTAAGATTAAGCCACAGATTGGTACATGTAGTAGTAGTAGTAGTAAAACAAAGTTTATTTAGACAATAGTCAATACACCGTACACAGAACCATGGATCCACTTAGCAATAGAAACTTTATACCATAATTCATTTTAACACTCTATACACATTTAAAACCATAAAAACACTAAATTGGCATACTCCGTATTTTAAAATCTTAATGTCTTAAAATTTAGCAACCTCCTTGGAGGCCTCCATTACAGCTTCTCTTGTTGTTTTCAAAAATTTCCCCAACGCAATTGTGATATCCAAAAACGACATTTCTGTAAGGAGAGCAACAGCCTCCGTCCGTGGGTTCACCTTGTACTTTAAAAATATTGGGCGTAAAAATATTTTACGATCAGCTAAAATCAATGTACAGTCCAGTAGGATATGTAAAATATCATTCTTTACACATAGGCCACATTTGCAAATACCATCTGGTTGGATCAAGGCTACTTTTAATTTACTATCGATCTTCTATGGGTTTAAGCCTACCCGAATCTTCATGATTTCGTACCTTAACCATTTACTGGGTAACACATCCAGATATGGAAACCGGACCTCCTTTTCCCATTCATCCCTTACCCAATTCACTGATTTTTTTAACTTCAGGTACTCTAAGTCTTGTGATCTGGAATATTCGTGCCCTCGGTCACAAAGCATTTTCTTGGTAAAAACTAAATCCAATGAAGGTTTTTCGAGGTTCAATTTTAAGTGGGCAGTTGCTAACTGGAGGGTTTTCCTCAGTTCCCGTGCCCAATGTAAGCTGCTAGCTTGTATTTCCTTTCTGCACCAAATTGAGACCTTCTGTTCTCCACCGGGCACCTGGCGGTTCCAGAATCTTAGCAATGACATTTGTGCCTTTACCTCCCATGCCGTCAGTCCTACTTTCAATCTAATTGCTTGCAACATGGAACCGTTAGGTAGAGACAACAGCATTTTAATTATCTTTCCTTCATCCCGATCCCACCCCCTTTTACCACTCAGATAGAGCACTCCAGCGCCGTAAAGAACTTGTGGGGGTATCATAGCTTCAAATGCCCTTAGTATCGGTCTGTGAGACATGTCACCATAGTCCTTATTACATTTTTTCAATCCACAGACCGATGAGAACGCCTTTGAAGTTGGTGCCGCCATGTGGGTATTCCACTTTAATGCACTGTCAAACCAAAGGCCTAGATATTTATATTCACTTACTGCCTCTAATTTGTCCAAACCTAAAAACCAATTACATTTTTTTACCCTCTTCCCAAAACATAGGATCTTTGTTTTCTCCATATTCACAGTTAGAAACTTTTTATCACAGTACGTTTTAAAGGCGTTTAATTTCCTTTGGAGGCCCATTTCGGTTTGGTCCAAGATCACTAGATCATCAGCATATAAAAGGCATGAGACTTTATTTCTGTTCATGCGCGGGCTTGCACTCTTTTCAACTTCCAAAACTATGGGAAGATCTGCTAGGAAGATTGAAAAGAGTAAGGGTGCCAAGACGCACCCTTGCCTCAAGCCATTCTTTACAGGGATTTTCTGCGCTAATGAGCCCTTTGAATCTCTAATGACCTGGTCCCAATTGTCACTATGTATTTCTTTTAAAATATTCAATATGCCCTCCGGCAATGCATAGTTTTCTAGCACTTCCCATAGGCTACTGCTGTCCACTGAATCAAAAGCCGCTCGGAAATCGACAAAGCAGCAACATAATTTGCCGTTTTGTTCAATCGATTTCCTAGCTAGAGCCTAGAGGGCAAAACACTGATCAATCGTGGAGTGGCCTTCTTCAAACCCACCCTGTTCCACTGGCACGATTGACCAAAGATCCGCCCATGCTTTTAGCTTACCGAGTATCATCTTAGCAAAAATATTTTCTCCTATATCTAATAGGTTAATTAGCCTGTATTTCTTAGGGGCATGTACATCCCCTTTCTTGTGCAGTGGCCTTATTATTATTGCACCCTTCCAGTTTGCAGGTAATACCCCTTGCTCTAGTATTAAAACAAACATTTTTGAGAAGAATTCCGCCCACCAGGGCTGATTTGAATTTAGTATCAGGGCAGGCATATCATCCGGGCCCGCCGCTCTTGTTAGATTTAATGTCCTAATTATCCCAAGGACATTTGTTACTGAGCAATCTTGTTTGAGATGCCCTACTAGATCTCTCCACAGCTTTGGTACCAAATTATCAGACCTCCTCCCCGGGGCATACAATTTCTGAATATACTCAGCCCATGCATCTGACTCCACTACACAAGTCATTGGGGCAATGAAAGGTTCCCTAGCTGACTGTATTAGCTTCCAGAAGTGCCGTAGGTTCTTAGTTTCAATGGTTTCCAATAATTTGCCCCAGCAAGATTCTTTATGAATCCTTTTTGCATTGCGGATTAACATATTATATGCTCTCTTTATTTTTACTAGGTTTTCTGCCTTTGCTCGCGCAACTTTTTTATGTAGGCTACTCTCTTCTCTCCTAATTTCTCTTTTTTTCATTAAACAATCCTGATTAAACCATGTTCCTTTCTTACTTTGGGTACTTCCTTTCATATTCTGGTCATTTGCAGGGGGCCTAATTCTATACTTATACTTTTCACTACTTGTTTTATTTTTTCCACAAACCAGGATAGGTCTTGGCCCCTCAAGCTGCCTAACTGAACCTTGTGTTGCAGGCTTGCTAACCTCTCAATAGATTTTTCAGATAACCTGGTGGTCATCCGCTTTGGATACTCTATCTCTTGCAAGATAACTCTGTCGCAAACCAAGTGTTGTGCCATTCCCAGTTCTAACTTTATTAAATTGTGATCACTACATTCCATGGGATTAATGCTAAAATCTTTCACTAACTCGAAATTCCATGCCGGCATAAACACATAGTCTATTGGGCAATTATGTGCCCCATATTTAAAAGTTTTCTTTGCCGGGCGGTCTTGAACTACCCTTCCATTTAGACAAAAAAAACGTTTATTTGAAAAATAATTACCCAATTTCACCGCATCAGTAGAGATTTTTATTTCCATAAACTCAGCATTTTTTTATATCATATGCCTCTAGAATTTCTGATTACCACTGATCAGACAATTTTGGATTAAATTTATGGTTAAAATCTCCCATTAACACAATCAAATCATTTCCATACTTATTACAAAGTGCATCCATATCATTCTTAAAATGTAACAATTCGACCCCATATTCCTTCGTTGAGCTCCATTGCATATACACATTTAGGATCAACATAAATTTATATTTCTTATCAGCGAATGTAGTTTGAATTCTGCAGGCTAAAAGCCACTTACACTTTACAGATATCAAAATGGTTTTAGTTGTTAAAGTTGTTGATATCATAGTCAGCAAGCCACCTGCAGGACGCCCAGAGTTCGATTTTACAGCTGCACGGTGGACTTGCCGAAACCCTTCCACTACTAGGGGTGCACTACAGAGCCAGGTCTCTTGTATACAGATTATTTCATTCTTTTTTGCAAGTTCTTTCATGGCTTCATGTTTTAGATGCGTTCCAAGTCCATTTATGTTCCAAGAGGCCAATTGTGTGCTCTGTGGCTGCCCCATTACCTATTCTACATCGCTTAAAGGCCCATTCATTACGGAATCCTCCCTGTAACTATATGAGGGTCCTGCTAGGCTGGAAGTATTACTCCAATTCTTCCATGCCTCCAGCATATCTGAATTGTTTATTACTATGTTAAAGTTTTCTCTCCCTTCCTCTATTTCCTTTCCTGGGAGCTTCACCTGCCTCTTTCCTAGCCCCGCATGGTACCTTAGAAAAGATTTCTGGTGGGGCACCTTAAACACTAGCGCTAACTCTTCTTTGGGCACTAGTCGAATCCCCTCTTTACGGATTTCTTGCTCTGCATTTTCTATTGCGGACGTCACCAAGCCCGAATAAAGCTGTACCTTGGTGACCTCCTTGCCATCCCCAATTGTTTGGAATCCCACCTTTCTTAGATCTCGAGAGCCTCTTCCGTTTAGATTTGGGCAATGGGCAAAGAAATTGAGTAGGTATGCTCTATTTAAATACCCACTTTTTTTTAATTTTTTGCCACCCCTTCCCAATTTTACGTGTTCGAAATAAAGCCACTTATTCCCTCTATCAACCACTTCTTCTGACTTTGTAACCCCCCTGATAGTGTTGTATGTTTAATCTAGATATCACTTCCGGGCTACTTTCCCGGTTTACATTACTTTTATTTTCGATGGGGGGCATCCGGGCCTGTGCCTTTGCTAGTTTTGTGGCTACGTGACTTTTATTTTTTCTCTCATTATCCCGAAGGATTTGCTTCCTACTAAACTTCTCTTTTTTTGCTGGAAAGCTGGCCCATTTCTCAGAATCTATTCCTTTATGTTCCCTCGTTGTTTTATGCAATTGAGACTTAAGCTTATGTGTTACCACTTCTATTGACTCCTTCCTCCCCTTTCTTTTTTTTGTCGCTCTTAAATTAGATTGTCTTTGTGCATCACTACCTGAACCTCTTATTCGTTTAGAGTGGCCATAGTGCATATATATTCACCTCTCCTTTTTACCAACATTGGCCATCTTGACACATAAACTTCATGGCCATCAATATGAACTTCATCAACCTGGCTTACTAATGGGGGATCAGCTATTCTACCTTCCCCCTCCCTCCCTTGACCCATAACCACCGGGTCTAAGACAGGTCTTAACATTGAAGGCATTTGACTTCTAATGCCCTGTAATTCTCCCTCAATTTTAGAGAGGTAAATTTTTTAACTTTTCAGGACATCGTGATTTAGCATTGTTATTTCTAAGTCCTTGTAGCGATTTTTGCACCATTAGCATCATTTCTAGCATAGGAACTGCCGGGGATTCTGAAACTTCCAAGTTTACATCCAGTGACCGATTTTCACCATTTGTGTTACTATATTTGTCCAGACCTTCCTGGTCATTGGCTCCCCCCAAAACCTTCTTTACAGATCCAACTGGACATCTGTCTGGGTTCTGGGCAGAATCGTCACAGTGATTGAGGGCCAGACTATCTTCCTCTTCCGACGCCTGTTGAATTATTCTTGGGGAGGAAGAAAGTCTCAGTGACATTATTATCCCCTTCTGCCCTGTCAAGGCCTGGACTGATCGGTTAACCAGATCTGAGGAGTCTACCAAATGTCCATCGAATATTAGGGAGGATCCCTCTTTCCATGTTTCCTCCACTTCTTCCGTTTCTATAGTTTTTGCAGGAGAAAAAAACCGTTTAAAGTGCTTTCCCACGAATTCCTTAATTGTACTAGATGCTACGCTCCCCTTACTTCCTCCATGTTGTACTTCCTTGGGAGCCTTGGGAGTTTTTCCTTTTGACTTTTGGGAGCATTTTGATTTTTCCTTTACCCCCCGGGAAGAAGGGCTCTCATGGGCAGCCTGTTGATTACCCCCATTCAACTTTACGTTCTTTGTATTTCCTAATGTGCTTTTATTTTTCCATGGTGCCATTTTACTCTATTTGTGTTTCACTTAACACTTCTGGACGGAGTCAAATTTCATAAATTATTAAAATAGAACAAACTAATATTTCACTTACCTCTGTTGTGCCTTCTTCTTGTGCTTGCGCTCGTGCCCGTGCCCTTTTCCGTTTCTCTTTTGTTAAACAACCCTTTGTTATATAACACTATTGTAGGGTTAGAGCTTCTCTCTCCACTCAGAACTTTACTTTTTAGGGGTATTTTTGAGGCTGCAAAGTCACTCCAAAGACTCAGCCAAAGCTAAGCTCCTACTCCTTACCCCCTCTACTTTTCTGTAACCCAAATGGGCTCAGACAGAGGCGTGGGAGCTTTTACTTAATCCCTGATTTTATGCGAGGTTCTGCCTGCCCGTGTCTGTAAATTCCCAAGACACTAGCAAGGCAGCTGCGTGACTGGTGGCGGGCAATTGGCACCGATTCTGTATATAGGCGCACTCCAGCGAGCACACGGGCCCGAGCCCCTCGTTACCTCGGCGCGGTTTCCGCACGCAGAATAAGCCTCTCGGCTTGTCACCTGTTGCTCACCTACTCGCTTCCAGCAAAGCACCGCCGTCCGCAATCCTCAGCTGTCCGCGTTCAGCTTTCTTGCTTGGTTTAGCCCGTTGGCTTTCCGCTTTTCCGCTTTTCCGCTTTTTTGCTCAGCTCTGATCTGCTCCGGCTCCGGTGTTCGGCTCCGGCGTTCGGCGTCCACAACACGTTGGGGTCACAGGGCACGCATGCGCAATACACACACTACGGCAACAACAGAGTCTCGAGTCCATGTAGTTAGAGCAATAAATACACTGAGGAAAAAATGCACTGACAATGCATTTATTAATATTTTTAGACCCTGTAACACAACGTTCACAGATGATGGACATGATGGATACATCTTGACAGCTAACAGGCCTTCTGGGTAATTTAATTGAACCAAAAAGTGTGTCAGTACCATTTTATAAGGTGACAATAGCATACCTGGTGCAAATGAACTCTTTTCCACTGAAATAGGTCAACACTACGTTTGAATGCCATTAGATTGTGATTGATTTGGGAAGATTGTGCTACTTTGTTAAATGAGAGGAGTTTTTCTATCTAAAAGTGTCCCCCATCAATTGTATTACTAATTTACCAGGGATATTACCATGAATGTTCTTTAGAAACTTAGATTCATTACTGAAAGAATGACTATGCGATGAGAGCAGACATAGCATAGCCATCAATAAGGTCTATCTCCCAACAACATACAGAGGATTGTGATTCATGGATTATGAACTTTACTATGTAGCAGCACAGCTACAGTATATAACTGTATAGACTGCCCCTACACATAAGAGGTACAGTGTGTACTAAGCAAGATGTGATTGAAGCTGCCCCTTTCCTGAAATAAATTATGTTTGCAGGAAACTGCTGGAACCAATAGATGAAGAGACGTAAGACAGTAGGATTTTATGATCTTGAACTACCTATAGGGTATAAATAAATAAATTTGAGGAAGCTTTAACTTGATGTTAATTTGTTATTAAGGCATTTCTTTTCCATGATGGGACAACCATACTGCTCAGGGACTATACGTACCTTTGAAAAGGTTAGGAGAGATTATATCATACTGTCTTGACAGTTCCTATTATAGGGGCAGTTGATTTAGAGGTCTATAGTGTTCAGAAACATGGGTATAGTTGAACTAGAAGTCAACAAGATTGTGAAGGAATATTGACATTGGACTCAGTGAGGAGAATGTTTTCAATCATGTGAGTGATGTTGTTAAAAAACACTCTCTTGGCTAAGGAATAATTGTTGACAAATGTTGAGCGTGATGAATGGGATAGGGCGGCAGCTTATGTGAAGGGAATATTCAGAAACAGTATATTTAAATGTATTGAGTTCAGCTGCAATGGGCTCACAAATGTTATATAAATGCAAATACTACTACTACTAACTCTGTCAAAAGTTTATAAATTCACTATAGTAGTTTAGTCGAGGAAGGCATCGATGTGAAGAGATTTTGACACTAATAATTGATAATAGCAACCTAATGGACAGATTAATGTAAGTGAAAATGAAGCAATATGTGTCTTAACACCAACTATCTAGGAAATCAATGAAAGCAAAACCTCTTTGTTTTTTTTCTCCATAGTATAGTAAGATTAAGAGATATATGTTTAAACCATAGGCTGGATAGGTTTGATTTAAATATTGGCGGTAACGGTTCAGCTGTCGACTTTTTGATTGTAAACCTGCCCGCCCACTGTGACAGTCGGCCCGCCGTATTCAGATGTTGATGGATCCACATACAAAAGACCTCATTCGAACCACCGTCTCCGCCAAGAAACATCAGACACTTTGATGTCGGGAAAGGTAAAAGGGAATGCTGGTGGGACTGCAGCCAGCTTTCCTGCTGTGCAGATTTAGATGTGCCATACAGGCAAGAAAGAAGTGGCAGTCCAACTGTGGATTGGGGGACAGGAAGTGAAAACTAACTTTTTCACCACTCCCCCATCCTTTGACTGGCCACAACAGCATAACAGATGCCGTCACTGCTGCCAATGTCCTATGGAGAAAACATAACGTCCCTATCAATGATCTACAAGGTAGTGACACCGCATTGCCAGGGTACATTGTGTGGTACAGGTTCTGTTGTGTCAAACTGGCAATGGTTACAAATATGTTGTGTTGTGTAGTGTGTAGTATGTGAATCCACCTATGGCTAAGGGATGGTGTGTGTTTGTGTGTGTCACTTACCTCCCTTCCAAAGCTGCTGCCATTGTAGGAATTCCATTGAGTCCCACCACCATCTCCTGCCATCAGTGAAGTGCCACCGGTACACCCCATGAAAGACTAACATTTAAATACTTCAGGCGGGACACCGCCACCTTGATGGTCTTCTCACCTCCAATGTGGCTTGGCGGTGACCTGCATCCATAGTCAAGTAAGTAAGTCAAACAGTTATACAATTGTTTTAATTCCCAGATCCCGATGTTTTGAATTAAATTTGAGAGGAAGTGCACAGTTATTTTTTGCTATGCTATTTTACTGCTGGATCAACTTGATTGACACCATTAAGGTAATTAATTTGTGGGCTTAACATCATGGCCTATGAAATATATAAAGATAAAATGGTATTGAAACATGAAAAGATTACATGTAAAGTGTTTTTCACTAATTGATTTCCGTCTTCCAAATCAAATGTGTAGAGTTACTAAATAAATGAAGAGAAAATCACTAATCACTTGGAAAAGTGGAATATATAAACTGAACTTCAAATAAAATAATTAGAATGCTTAGAAATGTTGTTTATTGGATTTAATAACAGAGTTTGCAAGTAATAGAGGATGTCATGAGCAATGTATGTGATTGCTTCTTTAATTTACTTACAAATCGAATGTGGTAAGAATGCAAAGAGAGGTATGGAAATTTGAAATGCTGAAAATGAATATATTGTAACTAGATGAGCATCTGACATTTCTCATTACTCATTATTCTTTGTATAAATATTCCTTTTATTCAATGGGTAATTGAATAAATCTAACAATAACTAATAATATGTACATTGTATGTCCTGAGGAGGAGGATATATCTGAGAGCAATGTGGGATGCAGAAACAGTGTTATTAGGGTAGATCCAGTGACTCCAAAAGTTCAGAAGCTCAGAGGCTGTCTTGCCTTGGCTTGAAGCCATATAATCAGTTGATTTAGAGAGAATTCAGCTGCCTTACCTCTAAGTATGTATCCACTCTGTGGGACCTATGTTGCAACTTGGTAACAAGTCTTTCTTTCTTTCTTTCTTTCTTTCTTTCTTTCTTTCTTTCTTTCTTTCTTTCTTTCTTTCTTTCTTTCTTTCTCCCACGGGTGACTGACATTTGTAGCTCATGTGAGAATAGTCATCCCATCTATTGAATGAAAGGGCCCATATGCCCCAGTGAAACCATCAATTCTCATACATGAATAAATAATAACAGTAAAAGAAAAATTATAGTTCTTGGATACTCTGGCAAACCTTTCCAGCTACTTACAGCTCTTTTGGCACTGGCGCTATGTACTCACTGCACTCAGACTGAGTTCTGGAAGGGCCGCATTTAAAAAGCTTAGCCTTTATGTACCATTATCTAATCCATGTATTAGTGAATATCTCTGGTTGGCTGTCCTTGATCAGAGGTAACTCTCTCTTTTGAAAATGTGGGAAATCCCTGTTGTGAACCAATACCTGTGTCGTCATTGGATTATGGTCCTTATTCATGGAGATCACTTTGAATATAAAACATGTAAGGGTAAGTAGGAATATTTTTCCTGCACTAAACCACTAAATCACTGCACTAAAGCTGAGATAGCCCCAGGAGCACGTAGGCAGTAAAGGTGAAGTGAGCCAATCAGCACATTTCACTTTCAGTTTCAGTGTAGTGGCATCAGCTCGCCATGCGCATTACTCTGAAAAACAAATGCCTCAGGCAGCTCTTTCCCAGCTCCAGAGGCTGAAAGGGAAAAGAATATACCCCCTGCTGTCCTTTGCCAAGGACATAATGGTTACATCCTTTACACTGCTGTGAAACGGACGCTTGTTCATTAAATAGAGTTATGGAGCATCAGGTTTTTCAAGCCCCCTGAAAATTTACAAATAAGAAATCACACAGACACAGGATGTCTTTGCATTAACCTGTTACTGTGATTAAGTGCCTTTCTGACTTTGGAGCCTGAGGGCCCTTATATCTATCTTCTCGACACCAGCAACGGTGACCAAAGGGTGCCCCACACTTGGTCTTGATGAAGACTTTACTGTAAGGGCGCTATTTGCCTACATACAATCCCTGGGCCGAAACATCATTGACTTTAGTTTGTGTTTACCTTCTTGCCCAATAGTGATAGATTCACTGCGTGCACTCCTTATTATGGTTTTGTAAATAGGTTAGCCTTGGATAAGGCTGGATTGGCTTCTGACAATTTGGATGTATATATTGTTCACTGCCCTCCCTTTCTCACTTACCTTCACACTTGAACACTGCAGGACTTTTCCCTCCCTCCCTTCTGGAACACCGCTTAATGATTGTATCTAACAAATGTAATGTTTTTGAACATGAGAATCAAATGTTCAAATATCCATATCCATAACCACTCCCTGTAACAATTTGCTGATGCGCACTATTTTCTAGGCTTTCTATACGTGCAAGGGTCTCCCATTCCCATGCAATTGTCTCTCCTCTGCATGCAGAGGTCTCTCTTCCACATGTGGAAATCCCCAGTCCATTTACAGAGGTCTCTACCAAGTAAGTGGAACACAAATTACAGTTATAATTTTATAATGTGTTGGAAATAGCCCTTTCTGCAGTGCAGGCCCACATGTTTTTGCCTTTCTTTTCCTCTTTTTCTAACCGAATTTTTGTTGGCTTTAGAACTCTGGGCACTTTACCACTACTAACCAGTGCTAAAGTGCATGTGCTCTCTCCCTAGTAAGGAGCATTACGTATGTCCAGTTCCTGCAAATTATATTTTTACAAGAGGGCCTGTAACACTGATTGTGGCATCCACTAAGTCACCCTTTAAAACCTGTCTCAGGCCAGTCAGTGCAGAGCCTGTGTGTATAGTTAACACTGCCATGTCGACTTGGCATTAAAAACCACTTGCCATGTCTTAAATTCCTGTTTTATTACAAATTCATCATCCCTAAGGTAGGCTCTAGGTTGCCCATAGGGCACGGTGCTTTGTAATTAAAAGGGAGGACATGTACTTTCGAGTTTTACATGTCCTTGTAGTGAAACATTCCCAAATACATTTTTCGCTTCTGTGAAGTCTACCCCTCCCATAGTTTAACATTGGGAATTCCATATTACATCTAATACGCTGTAATTCCCAGATGGAAGGGGGTAGAGCTCCCATGTTTAGTACCTCTGGAATTGTAATGCTAAGTCCTATTTAATGGTAAAGTAAAATTTATTGTTACAATTTTAAGAGTGTCCCTTTTAGAAAGATGCCATTTTTCTGCTCTTAACCCTTTGTGCCTGTAGCCTGACTCCGATACACGTCTGGGTAGTTGACAGCAGAGCATTCCTTTTGGACAGCCACACACAAAGGTATGACTTGATGGGCCAGTCACATCCTGATGGGCCTTCCTGGGCAAGATGGAAGGGAGTAGTGAGGCACAGCCTAACATTGAATAGGCTGTGTCCTGTCCCCACTCAAAGGACTGCTTAACCCTCTGTAGTGAGTCTGAAGTTGGGGAAGGAAAAGAGAACCTTGGTGTACTTCAAAGTCCTTCTTTGATGACTCAACCACTTCGAAGGTTCCACTGGGTATAAGAATTGGACTTTTGGACTTTTGACACCACCACTTCTGGATCTGATCATACTCTGCCAGGAAGAACTGCTGTGCTTAAGGACTGCCACTCTGCTGGACTGCTGCTTTGTAATACTGCTGTGTTGCCCTGCTGTCTGCTGCTCTCTCTGACTGTGTAAAAACAGACCTCCAACACTAAACTCAGAGTGACTGCAGGGACTAGCTGATGAGCCTTCCAACCTGCACCTCTTTCTGGCCCATTGGAAGTGGCCCCTGTTACTTGCGTCAGTAGAACCGATGAATCCTCTGCTGCTACACCAACTTTGACACATCGCCACTACAGAGAGATGATCGACTTATCCCTTGACTGTAGAAACCTGGTGCATAAGCTTTGAAACCATCGCATCTCTAAACCACAGCTTCATATTCGGAACAAGCTGTTTGCCATCATTGCGTGGAGAAAACCGGCGCATCACCTCATTTGCGGGATCGACACACATGCACAGCTCGACTGCACTCCACATCTTTGGGGTACGACAAGGATCAGGCTACTTTTGTTCAGCAGATCATGTGTGATCCTGGTATCCTGAGCAAACTCCATCACAGTCCTCCCGGACTTTTAACTTTCTACTGGCACAGCACAACCAGTTAGCCCACATGGGTGCCTATTGCTTGTAAGTCCTACTTTTGCATTTATTCTATAAAAATGAATATCTCAACTTCCCCTCATTGGATGTTTGTTATTTTGCTCTTGTTTTATTTATTAAATTAATATATATCTTTCTAAGTGGTGTGGAATCTTTGTGTGTGCTGTTTTCACAGTTTTACTGTCTGATGTTCTGCACACATACTTTCCACGTTGCCTCTCAAGTTAAGCCTAGCGCTCAGTGCTAAACTACTAGAAGATCAGCAAAGGATCATTTGGGGTGTGTTGTGATTTACCCTGACTAGGACGGTGATTCCTGCTGGGGGAGGGTGCATGCCTCTGCCAACTAGAACCCAATTTCTAACACAACCTTTACAACTAGTTACTCAGTGAAAAAGCAGTAGCAAAGTTAGTAGGTCTTGCCAATTTAAAGTCATAAATTATTTGTATGAAAACTCCACCCACGTAATTGCGGGGGTGAAGGAACTTAATCTGCACCTAAGAGTAACAAAACTTGGAAATTGTGAAAAGCTAAAAGTAGCAAAGATAATCCTATGTGAAATAGTAAATGTACACAAGGGTAAAATTACAATTGAAATTTGCCTTTGTGAATATGCCCCAAAATGTTATTTGTATCCTAACATCCATTGGTGGTATTATAGTGGCCTTCTTATCCAACTCTAGTGACCATTCTGCAGTGATAAAGGATTTGATTCTAGTGAAGATGAAGAGGATGTATGACGTTACAACGCAAACTTTTACAACGCACACCGTTACAATGCATTTTTTACAACGCAGATGCATTTACAACGCATGCCTTTACAACGCATGACATTACATAGCAGATGCTATTACAACGCATGCCATTACAACGTAAGTATAGGTAAGAATATTATTTTATCAAAAAATGAAATTCATTTAAATTTAATTAATTTAAAAAAGTTAATTATTTTTAAATAATTATTTTGTATATATATATATATTGAACTATTATTAATAAAGAACTAGTATTAATAAATAATAAAATTATTAAAAATATTTTTTTTAATTCATTTAAATTATTTATTTTAAAACTGAACCCTAAAAAATACCCCAGTTCCCCAAAACCCTAAAAATACCCCTGTACCCCAAAACCCAAACCCAACCCTGAACCCTAAAAATACCCCTGTACCCCAAAACCCAAACCCAACCCTGAAACCTAAAAATACCCCTGTACCCCAAAACCCAAACCCAACCCAGAAACCTAAAAATACCCCTGTACCCCAAAACCCAAACCCAGCCCTGAACCCTAAAAATACCCCTGTACCCCAAAACCCAAACCCAACCCTGAACTCAAACCCTGAACCCTAAAAATACCCCTGTACCCCAAAACCCAAACCCAACCCTGAACACTAAAAATACCCCTGTACCACAAAACCCAAACCCAACCCTGAAACCTAAAAATACCCCTGTACCCCAAAACCCAAACCCAACCCTGAAACCTAAAAATACCCATGTACCCCATAACCCAAACCCAGCCCTGAAACTTAAAAATACCCCTGTACCCAAAAACCAAAACCCAGCCCTGAACCCAAAAAATACCCCTGTACCCCCAAACCCAACCCCAACCCTGAACCCTAAAAATATCCCTGTACCCCAAAACCCAAACCCAGCCCTGAACCCTAAAAATACCCCTGTACCCCAAAACCCAAACCCAACCCTGAAACCTAAAAATACCCCTGTCCCCCAAACCCAAACCCAACCCTGAAACCTAAAAATACCCCTGTACCCCATAACCCAAACACAGCCATGAACCCTAAAAATGCACCTGTACCCAAAAACCCAAACCCAGCCCTGAACCCTAAAAATACCCCTGTACCCAAAAACCCAAACCCAACCCTGAACCCTAAAAATACCCCTGTACCCCAAAACCCAAACCCAACCCTGAACCCTAAAAATACCCCTGTACCCCAAAACCCAAACCCAACCCTGAACCCTAAAAATACCCCTGTACCCCAAAACCCAAACCCAACCCTGAAACCTAAAAATACCCCTGTACCCCCAAACCCAACCCCAACCCTGAAACCTAAAAATACCCCTATACCCCATAACCCAAACCCAACCCTAAAAATACCCCTATACCCCATAACCCAAACCCAACCCTGAACCCTAAAAATACCCCTGTACCTCAAAACCCAAACTATATATATAAAATTACTTTAATTATTTTTTTTAAATATTTTTAATATTTTTGAAATAAAAAAAAGGTTAAATAAAATGATATACTTACCTATACTTACGTTGTAAAGGCATGCGTTGTAATAGCATCTGCTATGTAATATCATGCGTTGTAAAGGCATGCGTTGTAAAGGATCCTGCGTTGTAATGGTGTGCGTTGTAATGGTGTGCGTTGTAATAGTTGCGTTGTAACGGTTGTTTCCCAGATGAAGATGGTGAAGTACTTGGGCTGTCTAGACGTTACCATCTTCTCATATTGAGTTGAGGTAAAACTAAAGTTTGAAAAAAACCCTCTAAGTGTGAAATTCCCATAACACTTGAAAGTAGTGTTTTGTGATAGTAATCCCTTGAATGTGGGATTAGTTAGTATACTAAAATGTGACATAGAAAATCAGCTATGACGCATAGTTATGCCAAGCATAAAAATGTTTGGACTTTAACTGACCAGCAACAAACTGTTCAGGCAAATTTGCTCAAAACAACATGAAGTTGAGTGAGAACAAACGTAAACTTCTGAGAATCAGAGGTGTTTTATTTATCACTTTTTGTAATTACTGGGTGCGATAAAGTTCGATTTCAGCAGGTGAAACATGTCGGAATTTTTAAGGAGGGAAAAATGGCCAGCATATTTGATGCGGCCATTATGGAAATGTTTTGTGTATTTCAAAAACAAACATTTGAAAAAATAAATAATTGGGCATGATACACGAGTTTTTTTTTTCTGTTGTGCAGGACCACCAGACTTTTCTGGCACACCCAAACAGAAAAAAATGATGTTGGAACATATTCCCTAAATAGAGCAGATAGTCTGATGTCAATTGACAGACAGCCCAACATCTGAAGGCCACCTATCAATGGTTTCCACTGGTGGAGCCTGGGACGGACCTTCCAGAGGGAAAATTGTGGTGTGTCTGACTCACAATGGAGCAAGTGGACCTACAGTTTGGCAGACAGGGCACTCTACCATCAGTGGCGGCTAGCCGTGGGAGTGCTGTGGGGCAGTGGAGCAGGGGAGGGGCAGGGTGGGGCAGCGAGCGCAAAGTAAATTGTTTAATTTATTTAATTACTTACCTTACTCCTGTCCGTCGTATGTCGGACTCCCCTGCCCCGCCCCACCTCACTACCCCGAAGCACTCCCATGGCGAGCCGCGACTGTCCACCATGTTTGTCGAGAACACCCTCTCTGCCAAGCTGTAAATACGGTTGAACGATTTCAGCTTTCTCTCACTGTGAAGAAAGACGTGTTACCTTCTATTGCCTTGTCTTCATGTTGTCTGTCAATATAGAGGACACTCCTCTTCATATAGAAAACGCAGCCACTGTGACCTGGAGGTGCATATATGACATGTTTGCATGCAAACCCTTCTATTTTGATTTGAGGGAGTTTTTGATAACCCTGCTAAAAACAGAGGATGGCGAGCCTGCCAGCAGTGTTTGGTAAAGAATGTTTTTTAAGCAAAAGGTAGTTTATAGATCCAAGTTTATGGAAAAAATGTTTTTAGAAGTAGTTTAGTATTCTTTCTGACATAAATTAGATTGATCCTCCAGCAATGACACAAATGTTTCTACAGAGAAAAATGGCATTGGCAAGGCAAACAGGTAAATTCACTAACTTTGCACACTTGTTTGGCTGCATCAGGAACATATCTTTGGCACAAATCTCAACACACCTATTTTTAGGAATTTGCAGGGCATTTTTATCATGTTATCATACAGCATAGCACAGCACAGCAAGTCATTGCTGAGAATGTTTAAGATGTGACTGATTCATTCCATAAAAATCATTTCGATTTCGTCATACAGAAAGCAGTCGGAACAAGGGTGCAGGTTAAAATCACAAACAAGCATGAATGCTGTAAAACCAGGAGAGTTAACAACATAGTCATCCAGAAAATTACCCAGTACACGAACCACACCATGCTCCTCCCTGGCTGAGGTTGAGTATATACATTCACCACCGGAACCCGAAGTGAATTTGTTAAGATTAAAGGAGTGCCCAAAATATGAGGTTAATGGGAAGAAACCCCCTCCATTTTGCAGCTGAGGCTAAACCTAATAAAGATGGCTAAACCCATTTGGCTCTACCATATGGAGAGGGAGTGGCTGGGGAAATAAATGTGGCAAAACCATCTAGCAAGGGAGTGCTCCCTACCTCCAAGGTCTCCTATAAATAAACAATATCGTATGTGGTTGCGTTCTTCAGCAACTTGGCCTGTAGCAATTTGGCCTGTAGGTAAATCCGAAATTCTTCGACATAATGCATGAACTGCGGATAACTCTCCTTGAGAACAGAGAGAGGAAACCATTGCTCCATGTGTTCAAACTGCTGTCTGCCGCACATGAATTAGCTCGGAAAAAGTCTTGGTTAAAACATACGCTTTAGACAGTTCAAACGCATTAAAAGAAGTGCATACCTTTGCCCTATGCGAGCTCACATGTTGATAATCCAGTTTCTAGCCTCGCTGTAGCTCTGCGTAGCTGCAAAATTCCCTACTAGACACTACCTGTAACTCTGCCAAACATTGATATAGGATTCTGCATGATATAAAACACATTTATTACAGTTTTAACTTCAAAAACAATTTATGCGTCCATAGGGGAACGGAACTCGTGAGAGGGCTCCAGTTGTGCTTGGGCTTTTTAGCACCCTCTTCTCCTATGTGATTGCAAGTTCTTGTTTTTTTATCGTTACGCTCTGCAAAAATGACAAATAGTCATACAGTTCAGGATATTAACGTGTATCGTGTATTGGAAATTAATTGAAAAATGATATCTGCATCATTTACCTTTTTATATTGCACATCCAATTAAGCATCTAATTAAAAGCAATTTTGATAATTTCATTAAAGTGATTCTTTTGACTGCTTCATTTAATTTAATACACTGGTATGATGGCAAAGATTGCATATGATTTTGAAAATTGTAAGTAAATAAGGTAAAGCTAAATTAATCCACAATAAAATTATGCAAAATTGTGTAATCACAAATCAGTATCCTAGACGTTTTTATAGACCCAACTCAAATTAACGTTTTTCGAAACAGTATTTCCTTATTCGACAGGGGTACCAAGCAAATGAGTTGTGATTAAATATATGAAACACATGTAAAATAGTAGTTGCTCCAGCTGAAATCTCATTTCGAAAAAAATAAACTTGGATTCCAATGAAAATACACAATGGGCCTGATTATAAATGGCCCTTTAAATTGCTATCCTTGCGATAATATGAATGCAATAATCAGAGGTGTTTTATTTATCACTTTTTGTAATTACTGGGTGCGATAAAGTTCGATTTCAGCAGGTGAAACATGTCGGAATTTTTAAGGAGGGAAAAATGGCCAGCATATTTGATGCGGCCATTATGGAAATGTTTTGTGTATTTCAAAAACAAACATTTGAAAAAATAAATAATTGGGCACGATACACGAGTTTATTTTTCTGTTGTGCAGGACCACCAGACTTTTCTGGCACACCCAAACAGAAAAAAAATGATGTTGGAACATATTCCCTAAATAGAGCAGATAGTCTGATGTCAATTGACAGACAGCCCAACATCTGAAGGCCACCTATCAATGGTTTCCACTGGTGGAGCCTGGGACGGACCTTCCAGAGGGAAAATTGTGGTGTGTCTGACTCACAATGGAGCAAATGGACCTACAGTTTGGCAGACAGGGCACTCTACCATCAGTGGCGGCTAGCCGTGGGAGTGCTGTGGGGCAGTGGAGCAGGGGAGGGGCAGGGTGGGGCAGCGAGCGCAAAGTAAATTGTTTAATTTATTTAATTACTTACCTTACTCCTGTCCGTCGTATGTCGGACTCCCCTGCCCCGCCCCACCTCACTACCCCGAAGCACTCCCATGGCGAGCCGCGACTGTCCACCATGTTTGTCGAGAACACCCTCTCTGCCAAGCTGTAAATACGGTTGAACGATTTCAGCTTTCTCTCACTGTGAAGAAAGACGTGTTACCTTCTATTGCCTTGTCTTCATGTTGTCTGTCAATATAGAGGACACTCCTCTTCATATAGAAAACGCAGCCACTGTGACCTGGAGGTGCATATATGACATGTTTGCATGCAAACCCTTCTATTTTGATTTGAGGGAGTTTTTCATAACCCTGCTAAAAACAGAGGATGGCGAGCCTGCCAGCAGTGTTTGGTAAAGAATGTTTTTTAAGCAAAAGGTAGTTTATAGATCCAAGTTTATGGAAAAAATGTTTTTAGAAGTAGTTTAGTATTCTTTCTGACATAAATTAGATTGATCCTCCAGCAATGCTGTCATTTTGTTACCTGCAAATGTGATGCTCCTTTGCTCCTTACCAACAGCCATATTATGACTTTGGTGGTGCGGCGCTGGGTCCACCCTGCCGCCACACCGCCAAAGTCGTGGTCAGACCGCTCGCCCGCCAAATTAGGAGTTTCCTCCTGTCTGGTGGACTTTGTTTTTGACGTTCCCATGGCGGTGCCCTGAAAATGGGCACCTAAATCGGAGCTCCATAAACAGTTCCTACACGGCATACATTGAAAAGTCCATGCCGTGCAGGAACCGGTGTGCATGCACCCTGGTGGACATATTTTGTACCCTCTGAGTGCATCCACAGGGTGTGGGGCACCAGAAGGCCCTGTAGGGCCGCTTTTGTTTCATCTCCACCACAGTTTTCATGTCGGTGGAACAGGCATGAAAACTATGACAGAGAGGAATTTGCTTTGTGGAACCGCTGCGGTGCCGCCAAGCGTATTACTGCCTCCTGACTGCCCCAACACACCAGGGAATGACGGTTCCCTGGCGACTGCTGCTGGGCTGTGGCAGTCTCACTGCCTATATCATAATAGGGTCATCAAGAGACCCCCACATCCGTGCCCCCGCAAGTCTGGCGGTCCGTTGACTTCTAGACTCCTATTCAGGGCCCAAGTGTGACACTTCCAACCACCTTGTCTTTTAGTCAGCATCATGTTGCATCTCGGGACTTGGAGTCTATTTTTTAAGATTGTAAAACACGGATTCAAATTCTAACATGCAAAGTATTTTTGACTAGGTACCTATGTCAAAAATGGCATGATACCACATAGTAATTATGGAAGGAGCTGGGGTAAAGGAAATCAGGTGAGGTACCCTGTGCATGGAACAAAAACACCAAGGCATGAATCAACAGGACACTGGAATTCATCTTAGAGTTCAATGACCTTATGGTCATGGATCGTTTCTTTGACGTGGAAATGAGCCTGAAATATGAGGCTGGTAGTGGCTATTTGGTATTCTGTTTACTTTAATTTTCTGCAAGACTAAAAGTTAATGAAAGCTGATATATATCCTAAAAATACAGTTCACACTGAGCCACCACTCTGAAGAAACACGGTCTCGGGTGAATGAGGTTTCATTGCAAAACTGTACAGCTTTAGCCAACAGTTCTATAGTTGCTTCAAAAATCATTTGCTTACTTCTGCCACTTCTGGATTCCAAGCCTAAAAACAGAATATATTAACTATGCAAATGTGTCCCAAAAGCTATATTAAAGCACAATCGCATGCACCTGCAAATGTCTTACTTGTGTCCTTGAGAACAATGTAAAGACATGATTACAATCTAAAAGCAAAACGTAGCTTCCTGCTGTTACGTTTTCAAAATAGCTATGTGAAATCTTGGATTTGTGATTTATTTACAAATCAGAGAGAGCTTGACTAAAATATTGAGTTGGAAATATTGTCTTAACATAATATTGTCGCCTATATATTGTGACATACAAAATGTTGTTGCCATGAATTTCGCAAGCATCAATACTGATTTTTTATGTTGCTATTAACATCAATGTTAAAAACACCATTGTATATAATATAGTTGTATGTTATATATATTTTGCAAAATTATTGTAATATATATGGTATTGGTCCTTTAATGTTTTTTGATTAAAGTATTTATATTTTTTAGGTTCCAGATGTTGGTTCTTAGAGGATATTTGGGCAGGTAGCGTTTTTTAAAATTATTTTTTAGTTTTTTTTAACTTAAAATGCATTTAGAAAGTGTTTATTATATTACAATTTATTTAATGTATGAGTGCAGTTTGCGTAAGTATTTTTCTTTCAATTTTGTGTTTAAATGTCGGATGTACGGTTCATAGAGGAAAAAGTTGGGGAGTAATTTAAAAAAAATTTAAAACTTTAATAAAATATTTTTAAAATATATTTGTAAATATAATGTTTTTATTTTTAATGTGAACCATTTTTCAACTAATTGTATTTTTTTATAGAAAATAGTTTTACTCTAAAAATAAATGTATACTTTTCAAAATGATGCATAAAACACTTAGGGGTCTATTATGATAGCTGGTGGATTGCCACAGCCGAACCAGTGGTGGCTACCACCGGCCCGGAGGTGCCAATCCGCCAGCTATTTGACTAATGTTTACCCCCGCCGTATTATTATGGCGGGGGCATCGTGGTGGGAAGACAGTCCGCCGCTTTTTCGCCCATTGACAAATCGACTGGGCGGAAAAGGGGTTTAATATGGTGGTGGTGTCTGCAAGACACCGCCATCCATATCAACATGCAGGCGGAGATGTGCCTTTTCATGGTGGCATTGCCGCCATGGAAAGGCATGGGATGTGTGCATGTGGAGGTCCATTGTGGGCCACCAGAGTGTTGGGGGGTGAGGGGTGCACCTGGGGGGTAACTTTATTTGCATATTTAGAAGTAAGGTGATTATATAGCAGTAGTAGTAGTGGCTAGCTAGTTCTTTAACTTATAGGTATGCTATGACTATTATTTTCTATCTCCTAGGTAAATTGAGAATTTGTTGAGTACTCCTCATTGCAGATTTTTGAAGGAGTCTCTAAACACTCTGGTTGAAATGATAGTAAGTGTCCTGCATAGCTGTACGGAGGTAGATTTTTAATATAGAACAAACCATTGCCTGTTCGAAGCCAATGACAATTCTTTTGGGTTAGTAGTTGTTTGTTTTGGATTTTATCTGAATAGTTCATAGTATGTAGCACTGTGTTTGTTATGAAGACACGCGTACAACAATGGTATGTTAGTGTTTATATTTTTTTGAGTTTATTTATTTGAATATTATATTTTAACAATCACATGCACATGTGTGGAAACCTATAAAACTGTGTCAGTTTAAAATGTAGTGGATGCCACTACAAATATCTCAAGGAAGATATGTATACTGTTCATAACAATAAAATATAGGAAATGGAGACTATCGGCCACATGCATCATTGCACCCGTTTGCGATTCCTAAATTGCGAAAATTAAGGAATCGCAATTTAGAAATCGCAAACGGCAATGCATGAATAATTCGCAAAAATGTTTGCGATTTCTTAATTTTCCTTAATTGCGATTCACATTTTGCGAATCACAATTAAGGAAAACCTTCCCATTGATTCCTAAGGGCCAAAAGGCCCATAGGAATCAATGGGAAGGCATTAACATTTTGCGATTTTCATTTTGCGAATCGCAATTTGTTAATGCATTTCAAGGATACTGAGAAGGGGTCAAAAAAGGACCACTCCCTGCACCCTTGAAATGTTTTTTTAAGTGCAAGTTTCACACACACATGTCCAAAGGACATGTGTGTGTGTAACATGACACTTTAAAAAATGCATTTTTGAGCATTTTTGAAAGATTTCGCAAATTAACACGAGGTTCTACCTTGTGTTAATTTGCTCCCCCTATTTGCGAATTCGCATTTTTTTAAACATTCATGCATTGCATTTAAGGAATCGAAATATGCGATTCCTTAAATGCAATCGTATTTTTAGAAATCGCAAACAATTGCGATTTCTAAACAATTGTTTAATGCATCCAAAAATAATAAGAGAGAAAACTGTATTGAAGGCAATAAAAATAAAAAGAGAGAAAACTGTATTGAAGGCAATAAAAATCTCTTTGCCCCAACTTCGTGTGTGTACCAGTCCCTTACCCACGCAACAGAGTATTACCAAAGGGATAAGGATGTACCCATGTCACTACAAGATATCTCTTGTATGGTGACTGCTAGTGAACTTGGAAAGGGGCTAGATAGTTCTCTTAAAGAGGATCTAGAGAAGGAAATTTCATTGGAAGAAGTTCAAGTAGCTCTACAAAGTATGGCTTCAGGTAAAGCTACTGGTCCTGACAAGATACCTCTCGAGCTATATAAGGTATCAGGAATAACAATAATGCCTCTCTTACTAGATCTTTTTAGGGGTATCCAATATAGTGGTAATTCTCCACATTCATGGAGTGAAGCAAATATAATAATCTTTCCAAAAAAAAGAAAACCAATAGATAATCCAGCATCATATCGCCTAATTTCTTTGATTAATTCAGATACTAAAATGTATTAAAAAATATTGACTATTCGGTTGGGGAGGATCATAGGCCACCTGGTTTCCCCCTGGCAGCATGGATTTATACCTGGGAAAGAAACAACTGACCATATTTGTAGAACCATCTCACTATTTGATATCATGGCCAGGACGGGGGGCCAGATGTCTATGATCCTCCTCGATGTCATGAAAGGCATTCGACCGAGTGTCGTGGAAATTTTTATGGGGGATTTTGGATCTAAAAGGGTTTGGACAGGGAATCATAAAGGGGATTAAAGCCATGTATTGCGAACCAAGAGCCAGGATACAAGTGATAGGGAAACAATCTGGTAATGTTTTAATATCTAGGGGTACCAGGCAAGGGTGTCCCTACTCGCCCATACTATTTACTATATATAATCCCTGGGCTACGCACTACGCTATGCTCACGTAGTTTGCGAACTTTGGGCTACTTCGCACTACGCGAACTGCACGTAGTACAGTGCACACACACGTAGCGTAACGTAGCGTAGTGCAGCAGTCATTTTTTGCCTGCTCGCATTCCTCAACATCAAGTTGGTGACCGCAAACAAGCAAAATTACATCCAGGCGAGACTTTTTCCTCATTTGCAATCAGCAACCTCAAGTTTCCGATCGCGAGCTTGGAAAATAAACCTCCCGGCGACATTCTCAACGCGGGGAGGTCAGGTTTCTCATTGCGAGTGGTCCCGTATGCTCGCGACCACTCACGATGAGAAACTACGAGTCTGCGTTGAGAAAGCTGCTGCTCGAGTAAAAATCTACTCGAGCGGCAGAAAACTACAGTTCGCACTGTGCAAGATGCTGTTTTGAATGATTGCACAGTACCGGATGCTTGTCCTTACTGTGCATTCATTGAAAACGGCATCTTGCACAGTGCGAACAGGGTACTACGCAGTTCGCATAGTGCTACACGTAGCTCGCATAGTGCAAAGTGCACTTTGCGGTGTTTCACGTAATCAATCAATCAATCAATCAGCCAATCCATCAACCATTTGTAAATCGCACTACATACCCACGAGGGTCTCGAGGCGCTGGGGGGGGGGGGGGCGCTACTGATCGAACAGCCAGGTCTTGAGTATCGTCCTGAAGGTCAGAAGGTCTTGGGTCTGTCGTAGGCTCAGTGGGAGAGTGTTCCATGTTTTGGCGGCGAGGTGGGAGAAGGATCTCCCACCGGTTGTTGTTCTTCGGATACGCAGGACGGTGGAGAGTGAGAGGTCGGCAGAGAATAGCTGGCGCTTGGGGATGTCGAAGGAGAGCCATCTGTTGAGGTAGGCTGGGCCAGTCTTGTGGAGTGCCTAGTGTGTGTGGGTGAGGAGCTTGAAAGGTATCCTCTTGTTGACGGGGAGCCAGTGCAGGTTTCTCAGGTGGGGGGTGATGAGGACGTGGCATGGTAGGTCAAGGATCAGTCGTGCCGAGGCGTTTTGGATGCAATATAGTTGTTTGATGACCTTGGTTGGGGCTCCCGCGTAGAGGGTGTTTCCGTAGTCGAGTCTGCTGCTGACGAGGGCCTGGGTGACTGTCTTTCTTGAATCTGTCGGGATCCATCTGTAGATCTTGCGGAGCATGCGGAGGGTGTTGAAGCAGGAGGAGGAGACGGCATTGACTTGCTTGGTCATTGAGAGCGTTGAGTCGAGGATGATTCCCAGGTTGCATGCGTGGTCGGTGGTTGTCGGGGCAGCCCCCAGTGCCGTCGGCCACCAGGAATCGTCCCAGGCTGAAGGGTTGGAGCCGAGGATGAGGACCTCAGTCTTGTCCGAGTTCAGCTTCAGATGGCTGGTCTTCATCCAGTCGGCGACAGCCTTCATTCCTTCGTGGAGGTTGGATCTGGCTATGGTGGGGTCCTTGGTGAGAGAGAGGATCAACTGAGTGTTGTCGGCGAAGGAGATAATAGTTGAGGTCGTACTGTCGGGCTACGTGTCCGAGCGGGGCCCTGTAAATGTTGAACAGCGTCAGGTTGAGGGAGGATCCCTGGGGTAAGCCACAGATGATCACGGAGGCTTTGGAACGGATTCGGGGGGTGCGGACGCTCTGGGTTCTGCCGGAGAGGAACGAGGTGGTCCAAACAAGAGCCTTGTCTTGGAACCCTGCCGCGTGGAGTCGTGCGCGTAGTGTTCGGTGGCAGACAGTGTCAATGGCAACAGAGAGGTCTCGGAGGATGAGTGCTGCGGTCTCGCTGTTGTCCAGCAGGGTCCTGATGTCGTCGGTGGTGGTGATGAGGGCAGTTTCAGTGCTGTGGTTGCTGCAAAACCCTGACTGGGAAGGGTCCAGGATTCTGTTTTCTTCGAGGTAACGGGTTAGCTGTCTGTTGACGGTTTTCTTGGTAACCTTGGCCGGGAAGGGGAGCAGAGAGATGGGCCGGATGTTCTTGAGGTCTCTGGGTCTGCCTTAGGTTTTTTGAGTAGGGCGTTGATCTCTGCGTGTTTCCAGATCTCTGGGAAGGTTGTGGTCTCAAGGGAGAGATTGATGACGTTGTGCAGGTCGGGTGCGATGGTGCTGCTTGCTCTGTTGAAGACGTGGTGCATGAATGGGTCCGACGGAGAGCCGGAGTGGATTTAGCGCATGGTCTGGATGGTGTCATTGATGCTCCCTCTGGCCCAGGCTGGCAGGGGGTCATGGTCGATGGTGTGCTGATCTGTTGTGTTGCTGTCTGTTGGGGATGTCAGGGCATTTGAAGCCGTCGTGGATGTCAGCGATCTTGTGGTGGAAGAAGGTGGCGAGGGAGTCGCACAGGGCTTGCGATGGCGGGATGTCGTTGGTGTTGGAGCTGGGGTTGGAGAGTTCCTTCACGATGTTGACGAGCTCCTTGCTATTGTGTGTGTTGCTTTTGAGGGGGTCTTGAAGGAGGTCCTCTTGGCCGCCCTGATGAGGTGGTGGTGGTTGTGGATGGCGTCCTTGTGTGCTGCGTGGCTGTCCGGAGTTTGTTCACTGTGTCATTTCTTCTCTAGTTTCTGGCAGGCTTGCTTGGAAGCTAGGAGTTCTGGGGTGAACCAGCTATCCCTCTTGCTGGTATCTCTGTGGGGGGGGTATCTTCAGCGGGCGAGCATGTTGGTGCAGTCCTCGATCTAGCATCTGAGGCTGTGGGCAGCATCGTCAGTGTTGGAGGGTTAATTGGGTGGGCTGAGAGCGAGGTTTGCGTGTAGTTGGTCTTCGCGATTCTGCTCTAGCAGCAGCGGGGGATCTGTTGGGTGCGGTGGTGTGTGGTGGGTTTCTGGAAGGCGAAGTGGATGAAGCAGTAGTCGGTCCAGTGGAGTTTGTGGTGTGGCTGATGGAGACGTACGGGCTTGAGGAGAAGACTTGGTCGAGCGTTTGGCTGGCAGAGTGGGTGGGCGTTGTGACAAGTTGCTTCAGTCCGAGGTTGGCGAGGTTATCGATCAGGGTTGTGGAGTTGTTGTCATTGTTGTTTCAAGGTGAAAGTTCAGGTCTCCGAGGAGGATGTAGTCGTGGAGGTCAGGGCGTGTGTGCTGATCAAGTCGGCGAAGGATTTGCTGAAATGTGCCTCTGAGGGTGGAATTAGGGTCTGTGTGGATCTGGAAATGCATGTGTTTGGTGGTGCTGAGTGCGTCGCCGGTGCTAGTCAAGACCCTGATGCTGTACCTGTGGACGATGGCAATTCCTCCTCCGACTCCGTTAGTGCGATCTCTGCGGGTGATCTTGTAGCTGTCTGGGATGGCTATGGCGATGTCGGGTGCGGAGGAGTCGTTAAACAAGGTCTCTGTCAGGAAGGCGATGTTCAGGGATGTTGTGTCGAGCAGGTCCCAGAGCTCAACGGCATGCTTGCGTGTGGAGCAGGTGTTCAGTAGTATGCATCGGAGATGGATGGGGTCTTTCTTGGCGGGTGGTTTGTCGGCTCTGAGGCTGGTGTTGCTGCAGTTCTGGCAGGTGAAGGGGCCATTTGTGCGTTTCGGGGTGGCATTGAAGCAGGTGTGGCTCCGTCCGGAGTTGAGAGCATACAGAGTGCTGGCGTCGTAGTGGCGGCGGTTGTCATGGCAGGGGCAGATGTCACGGTCCAGGCGTGAACGGGCGCAGACGGCCTCGCCTTAGGCACGCCTTCTGTGTGCCAGCTGCGCGGCCGCGCATCGGCTGGCATATATGGGGAGGTGGGAGGGTGGAGCAGCTGGGAGGTGGGGGCAGCAAGTGGAACAGAAGGCAAAAGGGGCACAGAAACAAGGCAAAAGCGAGTGGAACAGAGGGCACAAAAAAACGAATGGAACGGAGGGCAGAAGGGCACAAAAAACGAGGGAAAAATGAGTGGAACAGTGGGTAGAAAGGCACAAAAAAACAGGGAAAAACGAGTGGAACAGAGAACAGAAAGGCACAAAAAACTAGGGAAAAATGAGTGGAACAGAGGGCCGAAAGGCACAATAAACAAGGGAAAAACAAGTGGAACAGAGGGCTGAAAGGCACAAAAAACAAGGGAAAAACGAGTGGCACAGAGGGCAGAAGGGCACAAAAAAACAAGTGGAACAGAGGGCACAAAAAAAAGGGAAAAATGGGTGGAACAGAGGGCAGAAAAGCACAAAGAATGAGGGAAAAACGAGTGGAACAGAGGGCAGAAAGGCACAAAAAACTAGGGGGAAATGAGTGACTGTTACGGGGTTAAGACATGCCCCATAACGGACCCTCAATCTCGCTTTTAGGACTGGTCCGGGCCCTTTAAGGACGGCCTGGACTTCCCGGACTGGAACTCCACCCCTATGACGGCGGAGTCCGCAAGCCAATCGGAGTCGGGCACAGGGAGGACAAAGGCGGACCCGGAAGACGCGGAGCTGTGGATGGTGCGGCATGAGTTGGAGCCGGGAAGCCGAAGAGAAACCACCCACCTTGGAGGACTGGACGTGGAGGACGCCGGAGGAGTGAGATCCGCCCCTGGAGCGACGGCCCAAGCTGAAGTCGGGGAAACCGGTATCCGCCTGCTGGACCGAGAGAAAGAACCAGAGGCATTATCACAGGAGAAGCCAGGAGGCCAACATCCCCACAAATCGCCCAGCCACGGGCAGGAAGACGCACCGCTATACCAGGTACTTGAATGCTTGCGTACCTTGTTAAGCTTTAAATGAGCAGGGACCAGGTAACCGAGGGAGGAGAGAGGAACTTGGCCGGGCACTGAGGTCTTTGAGCACAGCACCCTACACATTCCGGGTTATACTCACCCTTCGGCATCTGGTGACGGTATTTTGCCTTCCTCACGAGTGTTACCCTCACTCCATTCCCCAAGCCTTGAGAGATAACGTGCTGTGAACTAATGGCCATGTTTCTTTTCCTTTTGTTTTGGGTTCGAGCGAGATGGGCTGAAGAGGAGGACTACGCCAGCCCAAGAACGGAAGTCACCCCCCTTCCCGCAAGAACCTTTTGCCCTATGAACACAATTTGAAATTAGGTCGTTCATTGACTTTGTAGAACCACTCAATAAATCAGTTATATCGCACTTCAGTGTTGGCTCCTTCCCTCCTTGTGAACGCTTAAGGTTACAGTGACCCAAAGGCAGAAGAGCACAAAAAACGAGTGGAACAGAGGGCAGAAGGTCACAAAAATGAGGGAATGACAAGTGGAACAGAGGGAAGAAAGGCACAAAAAATGAGGGAAAAACAAGTGGCACAGAGGGCAGAAAGGCACAAAATACGAGGGAAAAATGAGTGGAACAGAGGGCAGGGAGGCACAAAAAACTAGGGAAAAACAAGTGGAACAGAGGGCTGAAAGGTAAAAAAACAAGGGAAAAACGAGTGGCACAGAGGGCAGAAGGGCACAAAAAAACAAGTGGAACAGAGGGCACAAGGGCACAAAAAAAAGGGAAAAATGGGTGGAACAGAGGGCAGAAAAGCACAAAAAATGAGGGAAAAACGAGTGGAACAGAGGGCAGAAAGGCACAAAAAACTAGGGGAAAATGAGTGACTGTCACAGGGTTAAGACATGCCCCGTAACGGACTCTCAATCTTGCTTTCAGGACTGGTACGGGCCCTTTAAGGACAGCCTGGACTTCCCGGACTGGAACTCCACCCCTACGACGGCGGAGTCCGCAAGCCAATCGGAGTCGGGCACAGGGAGGACAAAGGCGGACCCGGAAGACGCGGAGCTGTGGATGGTGCAGCGTGAGTTGGAGCCGGGAAGCCGAAGAGAAACCACCCACCTTGGAGGACTGGACGTGGAGGACGCCGGAGGAGTGAGATCCGCCCCTCGAGCGACGGCCCAAGCTGAAGTCGGGGAAACCGGTATCTGCCTGATGGACCGAGAGAACGAACCAGAGGCATTATCACAGGAGAAGCCAGGAGGCCAACATACCCACAAATCGCCCAGCCACGCGCAGGAAGACGCACGGCTATACCAGGTACTTGAATGCTTGCGTACCTTGTAAAGCTTTAAATGAGCAGGGACCAGGTAACCGAGGGAGGAGGGAGGAACTTGGCCGGGTACTGCGGTCTTTGAGCACAGCACCCTACACATTCCGGGTTATACTTGCTCTTCGGCATCTGGTGACGGTATTTTGCCTTCCTCACGAGTGTTACCCTCACTCCCTTTCCCCTAGGCTTGAGAGATAACGTGCTGTGAACTAATAGCCATGTTTCTTTTCCTTTTGTTTTGGGTTCGAGCGAGATGGGCTGAAGAGGAGGACTATGCCAGCCCAAGAACGGAAGCCACCCCCCTTCCAGCAATAACCTTTTGCCCTATGAACACAATTTGAAATTAGGTTGTTCATTGACTTTGTAGAACCACTCAATAAATCAGTTATATCGCACTTCAGTGTTGGTTCCTTCCCTCCTTGTGAACCCTTAAGGTTACAGTGACCCAAAGGCAGAAGGGCACAAAAAAACGAGTGGAACAGAGGGCAGAAGGTCACAAAAATGAGGGGATGACAAGTGGAACAGAGGGAAGAAAGGCACAAAAAATGAGGGGAAAAACGAGTGGCACAGAGGGCAGAAAGGCACAAAATACGAGGGAAAAATTAGTGGAACAGAGGGTAGGGAGGCACAAAAAACGAGGGAAAAACAAGTGGAACAGAGGGCAGAATGGCAAGAGAGGCACGGGGGCAGCAAGGGGAACAGAAGGGAAAACCGGACAGAGACACGGGGGCAGCGAGGGGTACAGAAGGAAAGACCGGGCAGAGAGAGCACGGGGACAGAGAGGGGAACAGAGGGAAGACAAAGGGGCATGGACCAAGTACAGGCAATGTGGGAAAACAGACAACATCAGTCACAGACATAACAATGAAAATACAGGCAATACAATAAAAGCAATAAGGCGGAAGATGAACAAACCTACCCTCCAGGCTACCACTGGCCACCAGAGATGAGGCGCAGGTGTCAGCCTGCGGGCGTTGGAGGGCCTCGAACTTCCTCAGCAGCAGCAGCAGGGGCAGGGAGGCACAGGCGATGCTGTGCGGAGGGGAGCTACCTACCTGGTAGCGCTACTTTGCAAACTACGCCCAAACCTACCATATATATTAATCCTCTAGACTTGAAATTACTGCAGTCTCAGAAGATCAAACCTATAATCACTAGGGGGTTTGAGACTAAAGTCTTGGCTTATGCTGATGACATGGCAGTTTTAACAACAGATCCAAAAGAGGCCATTGGGAAAATTAACTGGCTAACTGAGAGTTTTGGTTGTCTTTCAGGTTATGTTTTAAATAGAGGGAAAACTATTGTTTTCTGTATAGACAATATGGATTTTAATGATCCTAGGCAAGCAGATTTGGCTATTTACCTAGGTGTCCGAATTACAGCGAAGGTGGATGAAATAGTCAAATGTAATTTTGATCCTCTGGTTAAGTCAATGGATATGGAATTAAAAGAGTAAATGGGTTACATCTGTTGATAATTGGAAGAGGGAATTTTCTAAAAATTACTATGCTACCTAAGATTTTGTATTTGTTTCGTCCAATTCCGCTTGCTTTAGATGATTATCTATTGAAAAATCTTGACTCTATTTTCTCTAATATTATTTGGTAGTATGGGAAAGTGAGGAGGGCACCAAAATATTTAACATTACTACAAGACAGAAGAGGTCTCACAATTCCAAATATTACACTATATTATAGGGCTGCCTTACTCCACCAGATGACTTTTCTGTCAGTAATAGACAGAAGCAGTGAGGAGGAATGGATGGCGAGAAACTCCCACAATATATGAACTTACTATAGAAAAGGAGGCCTCTGGGTTGGTATTGAGACAATTGGAGCAAAGTTATTAAAAGAAAGTTTGTTTTAAAGTAATATATAGCGCATTGAAGATATGGAAACAAATTTCAAAGTTCATGAGATACCAAAGGCTACTCAATATACTCTCCTTTGGCGCTCATCGCTATTTCCACCCCAGGTTCATGATGCTATGGGTAGAGAATGGGGAAATCGTGGGGTGAACACAATAGGAGAGTTTTATAGGCATGAACAAACTGCACAATTCTCTGAGCTCCAACAGCACCTTGGAATATCGGCTAATCAGTATTTTAAATTTGTGCAGATTAGGGGTACTCATGCTACACAGACCAGTTATTAAAATGGACAGTATACCATTGATAGATCTCAATATTAGAAAATCATGCAGAATGAGGGATATATATACTCTGTTATTAATAGAACTACCAGATGATATGGAAAAAATCGAGACCTACTGGACATCAAAATTAGATAATCCTGAGGAGGACATCTATAAGAGCCTATCTTTATCTGCTAAAATATTTTTTTTTCACAAATCTTAAGGCACAACTGTGTAAAACTATATTTACCCTATATTTTACACCTTCCAATTTATTTATATGGGGGAAAAGGAATGATTATAAAGGTCCTAGATGTGGAGGAGGTCTGGCTACATTGCTCCATATATTCTATCAATGTGATAAACTGACCCCTTTAAAAACAGGACTGCTTGGTTTTTGGAAGGAACTGTTTGGTCTTAGTTGTGAGCTGACCTCCACTTTACTGATCCTAGGATGTGATAACTCGCTGGGCCTTAATAAAGAACAGGAGTACTGCCTGTTTCTGGGCACAGCAATTTTTAGGATAATGCTAGCCGCCAGATAGAAAGATATAGAGCCTCCGACATTTCAGATGTGGCTAGACAGGCTTCTTGTGGTATGGAAAAAAGACATGGATTTGTATGCATGTAGGGGCAGGCAAGCTAGAATTCGGGGGCTAAAAATATGGGCACTCATGGCTGAATGGAGTAGAGAAATGAGGGGATAGGAATAAGGTGCCCTATAATATAGGATGTATGGTCGAAATACATTTCTATTTAGTCCGGTGGCAGTGTAGTTTTAGCTGTATAATGAAATTTGGATTATGTAATATATGATGATTCTGTTTTTCTTTTTTTTTTATTGCTGTGGATTATATCAATTGTGTTTGAGAACTGTATAGGCGATATTGCTGAGGGTATCGTATTTTGATGGTTGATGATCCGATATGCTGCTATGTATCCTTGTCTACTGTATTTAATTACTGTATGTATTGGTTAATTGATATCTTTTTTTTGCTAATCAACTGTTTTTAAGAGCCGATTTGTTGTTATTTATCTTGTAATGATATTTGGCCTGGTCTACTGTATCTAAATATTTTTTTTTCTTCCTAAACATTTTTAAATCCTCATTTTCCGACTCGCCACCCATTTCTTCTAACTGATCCACCACTGGGCTTTTTATCTCATAAGCTGGTTAGAGAGAGGAGGCATAAACCTCACCTATTTTTGAGTTTGGCTTCCACACAACCGATCCTTTTTAGCCATCTAACTCAACAGGTGTGTCCACCTTCTCCTCTGTATTCGACCCAAAATAAGTGCCAGCGAGATAGGCGGAGGCTTAATCATCGGACAACATCAATATTAGTATTTTTATCTTTTACTCCCTTGGTGTCTTTTACCCAAAACATAAAAGAAAGGGTACCCAAAATCCTTGTTTTCTCTTGGTGTGATCTGAAATATCAAGTTTAGCCGTATACCTCATAGCCAATATCCAATCTAATTCTTTTAGGGCTAAGCGGTGAGAACCACAATTTGCTTATTTCTCTGCGAGCTAATAAAATAGCGTAAAAAATAAGTTTCACATTATCATTCATTAATGCATTTTTCTTCCAAATCAAATTTCCCCGTTATTACTAATTCGGGGCTTACCTAAATTCGCAGATTCAGAACTTGGGCAGGTAGTTACTTACATCCAGCCAGAATTGTCTTAAATTAGGGCAAAAGACAAACATGTGTAGATCATCCACGTTGGGGGTCTTACATTTCGGGCACCCCACTAAGCCACCACCTTTGAATTTCGACAGTCTGCGAGGGGACCAATATGCCCTATGAACCGTAAACAAAAGATTTCGCCTTAAATTTGCAGGTTTAATAATACTTTAAAGCATAGCCATTGTTACTTGCCATTGGCTCTCTGTTGTGATCTTCGGCAAGCATTCTTTCCATAGAACTTCCGGAAGCAGGAAAGGACTGTCTTCCAATTCTAATATCATCCAATACCACATAGCCACCTCTTTCTTGAAGGCCCCCTCCGATCCAAGTTTTAGCTCAAAGTCATTTTGTCTCCCAATTATATTTCCTGAATCATTTGCCCAACTCTGAATCTGCAAACATTTATATCTTGAAAAAACCTGTCCCCACAGTTGCTGACATTGGCCCCAAGTCACCAATTTACCCTCCTGAAACAAATCCTTCCATCTCTGCAAAGAGTCCACTCTTTTTAACGGAAGAGCCAAAGCATCCTTTGTCCAAGACGGAGATCCAGGTGAATCCCATAATGGGGCCATATAACTAACTACTGTATCTAAATATTGTATGTATCGATTACCTGATATCTATTTTTTTTTCTGATTGATGGTTTTTAAGAGTCAATTTGTTGATATATATTTGTATAAATGGTCTTCTCTGGGTCTGAATAGATAGATTTGTTTTTAAAAAACACTATGTCAGCATGCTTTACATTTAGTACATCTAAAATACCCTTTAGGTAAATCTTCCTTACGAGTCATAGTTTTTGCAATCATGTTCTTACACAACATGTTATGGTGTGGTATGTTATATTAAACTATTTGTAAAGCGCAGCCTATACCAGAAGGTGTCTTGGCGCTGTTTCAGTATGCAACAATAGCAAAAGGGAGGATCTACTGGGTGAAAAGCCAGGATTTCAAAAGTTTCCTGAACTGGGGCAGGGAAGGTGCTGACCTAAGATTGAATGGAAGGGGATTCCAGGATGTGGCTGCTCTAACTGCAAAGCTGCTACCATCCCATTTAGATTTTTTACATCTGATAGAGTTTAATCTGAAGGAGTGTGCTAATCTTAGGTTTCTTGTTGGAATGTATGATAAAAAAAGCTTTTATCAGAAAGGAAGGACCTGAATCGTGGATGGCTTTGTAAGTCAAGCAGAGGGTCTTAAACTTGATTCTTTTTTTGACTGTCAGCCAATGAAGATCTCTGAGAGCAGACGAGACGGAGTGGTGCCAAGGCAAGTTCAGTAGGAGTCTGGCTCCATGTCCCGTAAAAATTTACTTTTTGTAATAGTAAATTTAAGATGATTGTCAAAATATTTTGGAAGGATCTCTTCTATGAGTAAAACTTGCCAGTGTTTTCTAAAGATTGTCTGTACTTTCTGTGCTTTATTATTGTGGGTGGTAATGAATCTGATGGTAGATACCTGCTCTTTTGATGTTATCTACCCTTGCAACTGTGTTTTGTATAGCATTAATGCTATAGATTCTGTCCTGAAACCTCTCATTCATAGTTTTTTTTCTTCCTCAAAAGCATGTGCAGCACGGCAATTTCATTAGGGAATACAATGAATAAGATTGCCGAAGGCATGTAAGAGACTATTACCAACTGTTTTCTTCCTAAATAACTTGGGAGGTCATTAAGACCAATCATATTTGGGACCGCCCACCTACAAAGCGGCGGTCCCACAGGACAAATTAGGATGAGACCTCTACTGTGATGATCGCATTGCCCGTGTTTTGTATTGCGGCAGGTGCTGCGGTCCGCAGCACCCCCGCAAGATAAAACAGACACCCCACACATATCCTTGCATTAGGTGGCAGGCACCATGCAGTGCCTATCACATGATGCAGGGATATGTATCTGCCCGCCATGGCTTATGTCCCTGGGGGTTAGGGGGCCGCTACAGGCGCCCCAATCCGTTTCCGCCATTTTGCTGCAGTTAGACTGCCGCAGAACGACCCACAGAGAAGGATATTGTAATCCCTATGGCGGTGCCTGACAGGCACTGCCACCAGTTAGAGAACACAAGGAGGTCCGACGGTTGGTCGGATAAAGATCACCTGTCGGGACCGTGGCGGTTGGTGTTTCCGACCGCCACATGTCCAAATGCCATAATAATATGGCAGATGGAGAACCCTGCTTAGATGACTGAAGGACAGCCTGTCGGTGGCGGTCCTTAGGCTATCACAGGCCTCAATGGTTTTATTCCTAACTTCAACAAGCTCAAGAAAATTAATTGAGTTTTTATCTTTTTTGACTTGTTTAAGTCAAATTCAAGGCATTGTGAATTATCAATTTTACAAAATCAAGCGCTTGTTCCATTGAGCCTGTCCAAATAATAACTACCTGTTCCTCTCCAGCCTAGATACAAACCAGCATAGGTGGGGGCGAAAGAGGTCCCAATCAAGGTACCCTGGGTTTGTCAGTACAGATGACCGTCAAAAAGAAGAAAATATTATTGAGACAATGCCGGATCATATCTATAGCTATATCTGGAATTATATCTATATCTATATCTATATCTATATCTATATCTATATCTATCTATCTACCTATCTATCTACATATATATCTATTCACTGAAAAAAACATAGGTTTCAGGGGTGTTATAGTTAGCTGGGCATTTCACTCGTACAAAACCATTGAAATTCCACTGTTATAGTTATTTAAGCTAATTATAATTTGCGCGCCCGCAATGCACTGCTGATGACGTCACATATTACATCATTCATGACATGGTCAGTCACATCACTCATGACATCACTGGTGACATTTCAAATGTCATCACTGATGACATCACTGATGACATCATTCTTGTGATAGAGTGGCAGACCTCCTCTCACCACAGAGCTGTGTTGCAGAGAGGTGTAAAAATGGGCAACGCAGCGCAGTGGCATTTACTGGAAGCACCTGGTGGACTAGTTGGCCCCCAGTCCTCCAGGTACCTCCATTAAGCGCTACAGTGCTGGATTGCAGAGAGGTGTAAAAAAGGGGCGTGGCCTCAGAACACCTCTCTGCAACGCAGCTCCCTGGCGCAAACTGGAGGTACCTGGAGGACTATTTTGCCCCCAGGGACCCTCACTTTTGAAGGGAAATTAATTCCCCAATTTACAACTCGCCAGGGGCACATTTGCTCAATGGCGAAGGAAGGGGACGGGTCCTGAGGTGACATGTCTGCAAACACGCCCTGTGGCGCGTTTTAAGTTGGGGAATTAATTCCTCTTCAATCCTTTGGGTCCCTGGAGGCAAACTAGCCCACCATGTACCTCCAGTATGCGCCAGAGAGCTGCATTGCAGAGAGGTGTTCAGAGGCCACTCCTCCTTTTACAACACTCTGCAACGCAGCTCGGTGGTGCTTACTGGAGGTACCTGGTGGGCTAGTTGGCCCCCAGGGACTCTCAGGATTGAAGATGAATTCATCCCCCAACTTAAAACGCACCACAGGGTGTGTTTGCACACATGTCAACTCAGGCCCCGCCCTCTCCCTTCATCACTGTGCAAACGCAGCCCGCGCCGCGTTTTAAGTTGGGAGATTAACTCCCCTTGAGTCCTGAGGGTCTCTAGGGTGCAACTAGCCACCAGGTACCTCCATTAAGTGCCAAAAAGCTGCGTTGCAGAAAGGTATAAAAAGGGGCATGGCCTCAAAACGAATATATGTCGAAATTCCGCATACAATCATCCCGCATAACCTCATCCGGCATTTTTCATCCCGCATATACTATAAGGCCGCAAACTAAAAGAACTAAAACTTTTAGAACGAATATGCCTTTAGCACGCATGCCTTTACAATGTAAAAGCATGCATGTTAAAGGTATACTCATTGTAAAAGTTTTAAAGGTAAGTGAAAGTACACTACCCTACCATACACTACCAAACACTACCCTACACTACCCTACACTACAGTCCTTTTACTACATTTACACTACCCAGCGCGACCCCCCAACACTACCATTAAGCACTTTACTTCCCTACACAAACACTACAACAGTACCTTAATACACTACCCCCAGCATGACCCTACACAACACTACAATACTACACTAAACCACTACACCCCAGCATTACCCTACACTACACAAACACTACACCACTACCCTAAACCCTAAAACACAACCTCCAGCATGACCCTACACTATGCAAACACTACAACACTACCCTAAACCCTAAAACACTACCCCCAGCATGACCCTAAACTACGCAAACACTACAACACAACCCTAAACCCTAAAACACTACCCCCAGCATGACCCTACATTACGCAAACACTACAACACAACCCTAAACCCTAAAACACTACCCCCAGCATGACCCTACACTACTCAAACACTACAACACTACCCTAAACCCTAAAACACTACCCCCAGCATGACCTTACACTACGCAAACACTACAACACTACCCTAAACCCTAAAACACTACCCCCAGCATGACCCTACATTACGCAAACACTACAACACTACCCTAAACCCTAAAACACTACCCCCAGCATGACCCTACACTATGCAAACACTACAACACTACCCTAAACCCTAAATCACTACCCCCAGCATGACCCTACACTACGCAAACACTACAACACTACCCTAAACCCTAAAACACTACCCCCAGCCTGACCCTACACTACGCAAACACTACAACACTACCCTAAACCCTAAAACACTACCCCCAGCATGACCCTACATTACACAAACACTACAACACTACCCTACACCCTAAAACACTACCCCCAGCATGACCCTACACTACTCAAACACTACAACACTACCCTAAATTCTAAAACACTACCCCCAGCATGACCTTACACTACGCAAACACTACAACACTACCCTAAACCCTAAAACACTACCCCCATCATGACCCTACACTACGCAAACACTACAACACTACCCTACCCCCTAAAACACTACCCCGACCCCTATTGCACTTTCCCCAGCACGACCCTACACTAAACAACCACCACAACTCAACACTACACTAACACAACACTACACTACACAATCACTACCCCAGCACGACCCCCACCCTTAAAAATTAACCCAAACCCACTTATCTCCCTCATCGTCGTGGTTTACAGCGCAAATACATTTACCATACATGCCTTTACAACGTAATTCGTTGTAAAGGCTTGCGTGATAAAAGCACATGCGTTATAAAAAAATGCGGTATAATGGTATGCGGGCTGAAAGCAATTGCGGGATTATAGTATGCGGGCTAAAGGTATGCGGGATAAAAAATGCGGGATAAGGGTTGATTACCCCTCAGAACACCTCTCTGCAACAAAGCTCCCTGGCGCATACTGGAGGTTCCTGGCGGGCTAGTTGGCCCCCAGGGACCCCCAGTATTCAATGGGAATTAGTTCCCCAATTGCAAATGCGCCAGGGGGTGCGTTTGCAGAGTGCTGCAAGAAGGGGGCGTGGCCTCTGGAGAAATGGCGATCTTTTTTTAAAATTATTTTTTAAAAAGGGGGGCTGTGTGGCCCCCTTCTTTTCCAAATATTATTGGCCCCGCGGACCCCATCTCCAGGGCCTGCCCCCTATTTTTATTTTTTAACAAAAAAATTTGGAAGGGGATGAAGTGGCCCAAGACCGTAATCGACCCGGTGACCCCATCCCCCAGGGAATGGACCTTTTTTATTTCAATAAGTATTTGGAGGGGGGCTGCCTTGCCCCCTCCTCAGGCCGGCCTTTTAAAAAAAATGTTTTTTTTGGGGGGGTTTTTGAGGAAGGGGGCCCGCGGCCCCCCTCCTGGGCCACTTATGGCCCCAGGGACCCCATCCCCCAGGGCTGGCCCTCTCCTTTGGGGTCTGTGGGGGAGTCCCCAATCTCCCCACGGTTCTGCTGGCTCCCCGCATCCTTCGGGAGCCGGCATTGCTTTTCCACATGGGGAGCTGCTAAGATGTAGCTCCCCATGTGGAAAAGCAATCGTCTTTGATTTTTGGAAGAGAGAGCAGGATTCCCTGCTCTCTCTTCCAAAAATGAAAGCATTTGGCTACGGCAGGCCAGGAGCCGTAAGGCTCCCACCCTGCTATAGCAAACTACAGTGTCCCTGGGTGGGCACCCAGGGACACTGTAGGAGCCAGCCCTGGGGGGTGGCGGTCCCCAGGGCCAAAACAGGGCTCCAGAAGGGGGGCCGCGTGACACCCCGCCCAACACTTGCAAAGCCCCGGGGGTGGTGGTCCCCGGGGCTTGGGGGTCCGTCACTGACACCCCAATTCAAATATTTAGTGCCCCGGAAGGTTGCGGTCCCCGCGGTGTGTAGGGGGCTAGAGTCCCCCCACAAAGGTTATTTATTTATTTTAAAAATAAAAAACACAAGCCCCAGGGGGTGGCAGTCCCTGGGCTTGCGGGGGGTTGTGAGCCCCCGCAAATGTTTCCGTAAAGTTCCGGGGGTGGTAGTCCCTGGGGTTTGGGAGCTCCTTTAAGCTCCCCACCCATGTATCATTGAAGCCCCGGGGGGTGGTCCCCGGGGCTGGAGGGGCTGTGAGCCCCCCATAAATATTTTCGTAAGTCCCTGGGGGTGGCGGTCCCTTTGGGCTTGGGGGGGATGTTTGAGCCCCCCACCCATTTATTTACTAAGCCCCAGGGGTGGCGGTCCCCAGGGCGGGGGGGCTGTCAGCCCCCCACATATTTTTATAAAGCCCCGGAGGTGGTGGTCCTAGGGGCTGGTGGGCCCCTTTGGGCCAACCATTACAATAAAAGATTCCCCCGTGGATTTGGTTCCGCTGAAGCAGAACCAACCTCTTTCGTGTCGGTGGTCCAGAAACCGCAAACTTCCATTTTACAATGGGAGCTTGGGCAGCAGTCCAAAACCGCCCGCAGCACAAGCTCCCATTTTACAATGGAAGTTTTTGCACATCCCTGCACTGTGTGGCAGGCACTTCACGGTGCTTGCCACATGGTGCAGGGATGTGACGGGGGTCACCATAGGGCCAGGGGAGAAGGGGGCCTGCTTTCCAACTCCCTTTCTATGTCAGAAATGCCGACATGGAAAGGGTGTTAGAAACCGACATTATAATCCCGATGGTGGAAACGCCATCCTTAAGGGATTATGAGCAGTTTCCGAGTGGCAGACTGGCTCCTTGAGCCTGTTGGAACCTAGTCGGTTTCTCCGGCCAGTTTCCACTCTGGCCACCGACATTGTAATTCAGCGATTGGAGTGTAAACCTAACATGTCAGCCAGAAAGCCTTTAACCAGCATTCGGAGGCTTTCCGACTGACATTGTAATAAGGCCCTATATATTTTGTAATTAATATTAACAATATTTTTCTTGCCAGTTTAGTTGTTTTTGAAATTTGGCTAATGTTGATATATTTATTGTGATAACAATATTTATTATTTTTACATTTTTGCTGTTGATATTAGGTTATCTTAGATGTTTTGTATGACTATAATTTTGTTGTCAATATTTGTGTTTGTCTTGTTTAAGAATTGAATAAGGATATTTTTGTAATCAATACTGTTTTGTCAATATCTGTGTATTCTGATAATATTGTGAATAATATTGTGCCATAAATTCAATCAGAGAGGGTACACCCATTGGGCCTGAGGGCTTAGGCCTCCAAGAAAGCTTGTGTTTCGGACACAAGGAACTGATCCCTTAGACATTGCCTCATACACTCCGTAGGAGAAAGCGCCTCACAGAAACAGTCAATGTGAGTAGCCGACAGCGGCCAATTTGACCAGCACATGTTTAGTGTACTGATCAGCCAATCACATTTAACATGTTTATGCTTGACTAAGAGGTATGAGCACTTTGAGCTCTATCAAAAAGGTGAGGGTATCAGATTAATTTATCTCCCTGACACAGCATTTTCACCCTGACACAGCAGAAAATCATGCTGGACATACAAGTCCAGTGGTCACTAATGCAGTGTGATTGACTCTGTAGACTCTGCAATAAGCAGCCAATCAGGATGTGGCATAACTGCCAGAGCTGCTGACTTTAGAGCTGAGGTATCAGGTTCACGTTTTGGCATCGCCTCAACACCCAGTGATCCTGGGCAAATCACTTAAACTCCCTGTGCCTATAAAAAAATTAATGTGTCAGAGTTTAATGTATCTGGTGATTATGTAAAGTGCTCCAATATATTCATGTCAAGTTTGTGATATATAAAACTGCAACAAAAAAAACATGCAACTTGCCCAGCCTTCTGTTGTTATTCAAATGTATGTGCATTAGCGCGGCGGCTCAAAACAGTTGGTGCTAGACCACCATCATATTGTTGCAGCATGTAGCCCACTTGTAGCAGGGTGAGTAAAAAAAAAAAAAAGTTGCAAAGCCTCATGGCTCAAAAGAGAGCTTACATTATTTTTTAAAAATCCATTTAGTAACACAAAGTGCATAGCTCTGTATACTTTAAAAAATATAACTATAAACTTCTCCGGCAATGGAAGTGTTTGTACCCCTTAGCAGCCAGCTATTGTGAAGCCTTTTGTGAGATCTCAGACCTCCTAGTCATACATTTCTAACCATTCAAAACATGTTCACCACCTTGTCCATTCACAATCCCATAGTTCTTACTGGTGCCACCGCCTCATTTATGGATTCAAACATCCTCACTGACACCTCTACACAGCCCCATCCTCTTGCACTGACTTGTCAGTCCTCTTTATCACCTGACAGTTTCTGCTGTGAAGAAACTGCTTTTTCCTTTCCATTTACTGCTCCTAAGTGTCCCAACCAAAGAGCACATCAGGCAGAAAGACAATCTCAAGCACAAATATGTAACCAACACTGACGACTGTACTCCCTCTCTTCGTGCTCTCGTTGTGCTGTGCATCATCTTGGAACTAGAGTACTACCACAACCAGAAGGACACATGCCATCCCACTCATGAGGAAGAGGAACCTTGCTGAGAAGGAAGCAGACCCTGTGTTCAACTTGTTGTTGAAAATTATCTACATGATCTTTCTCTCTACACCTTCAATGGAGTGGAGAAGATGGCAGTCCCTGTGAATACTTTGTAAGAGGAAGTACACACAGTGGAAGAAATGAAAAATGGCAAGATGAGAGGAGGCATGTGAAGGGTAAGTTTGCCAAGGTACAGGTCGCAGATCTATACCCTTATGAAGGGTTCAGATTAGCCTCTGACTCCTGCCCATGGAGCAGCATATCTTCAACACACTGCACCTGCATCGCCTCCATCGTTAGTTTCAGAAATCACTGTTGACATCTCATTTAAGATGCACTCATGGTTACAGATAGACACGTATGTTGTCCTGTGAACATATTGCAATTTCCACAAACAGTATTCATATCAGTCATCACATACGGGGCCTCCCTTAAACATATAACATAAAACACACTCACTCACACAACAGTTCCACACACCTCACTGTTAGACCACATCTTCACACAGAAGCAACAAATGTACATGTCTACAATTGTCCTCCTTATTCTTCACAGGTCTTTGCTTACAGTGTTGCAAGGAGTAGCTGGAACAGCTACTCTTGGTAGGATAGAGGCACAACCATGACTGTAACCACTGCAAATGCCATGCACTCAGTAAGGTATGTATCAGAGCAATGTCATTCCTAACACCTCTAAATCAGCGGCATGCTTGACTGCTGAACGGCAGTTGATTAGGACATCAGATGGGGGAGGGGTTTGTGGGAGTGTCAGGAGTCTAGACGGACAGAAATACAGGCGCGAGGTTGCTTTTTACCACACTTCTGTTATGGAGGGTAGCTGGCCTTTTGGGGTTGATGGTGACTGTGCTGATGGGGTGTTCAGGACTCATACCTAGTGGTCGGAGGATGGCTTGGACAGAGTTGTGGTCTAGGAGGATGGCTAGGATTTTATTTCCCATAAGGTCTAGAGGATGAGAGGTGGCGGTGGTAGAGTTCTAAGATAGTGCAAGAGCACACGATTCCTCCTCTTAGAGGGGGCAAGGTTGTTTGCGCGGGCAAAGATGTCTCAGAGGTAGCAGGAGTGGGTGCTTGGGAGGCTTAATGTTCGGTGGGGGGAGGTATGAGATGGCTTGAGGTTAGCAAGGGAGAGGTCGGCAAGGTAAAGGAGGTTCATAAGGTCCAGAATAGAGCTATGGATGCTCTGTGTGAGTTTAGCCGCTCTGGAGTGCAGAGTTTCAATATAAGCTGGGGGTGCTAGAGGGCAGAGGGTCAAAGGTTCAGGAGCAGTCCAGGGGGCATAAAAAGGTGGAAGGGGAGATAGATTGGTTTGAGAAGACTCCAGGGTCTTTGGAGGAGTACCTAGCTCTCGATTTTGGTGGATGGCTGGCGGGGAGGAGGTTGAAGGTCTGGGGCGGCTCTGTTAGAGGTGCCGGGGGGACGAGCTATAACGGTAAGGGTGATCAGTGGTGGGAGCCATTGGAGGGCTAGTTCGAACTGAGTCCGGGGTCATTGGGAGCGTACCAGTCTCCCTGTTGGTGGGGGGCATTGGGAGGTAGGGGATCAAGGGTATAGGGGAGTGTCCGTAATCGGGGTCAGTAGGAATGTTTGAGGAGATAGGAAGAACTGAAGTGGAATCCCTTGGGGGGTAGGCCGGTGGCTGTGCACAATAGGCTGGCAGGACAGTAGATCATTGGTGCAGGTGTTGGTTACCCTATTTGTGTCATGCACATCGTTTATGAGGAGGATGAAAATGTCTCCAAATTTATTTAGATTATTGGTTGAGGCTTGGGTCAGAACTATGCCATTTTTGTAGAGGGTGATGGTGCGGTCCGCTAGCAGGGTGGAGGAGGGAGTAATTGTGAGATTGGTGCGGTAAGGAATGTTTCTAGTTGAGCGAACATTATGAAGGTGCGCCAATGTTTTGCGCCAGGCAGCGGTTCTTCTGGAATAAAAAATAAGGTCATTTATGCAAATGCCACTGTCTGCATTGAAGCGCAGGTCGGATATCAGCGTCTCATGGTGGCTTTTTAGGGTGGCGTGCTTGAATGATTTTGCAGCAGTTTTGGAGAGGTTGGGGGGGTAGACCAGAGTATAGGAGTTTTCCCCTGACCACGCCAGGTCAGGACGTGTCATGATCGTTAGGGAATGGCGCTGATGTGAAAAACAGGGTAAAGAGGCGGCGGACGGGATGAGTCTCAGGGTACACAGGCGTGGTGGAGTTATGGTGACTGAAGTCTGTCTCACAAGAGTGTTTCTTATTAGTCATCAGGGCGGGGCAACATCTTGGGTGCACTTCAGTGTTTCAACTAGGCAAGAAGTGTAGAAGTCTTCCAGGGTCCTAATATTAAAGAAGATCTTAGGTAAGCAAAAAATAGTCAGGGATGTCCCTAGTGCGGTTGAGCAATTTGAGGTTGAAGCCTGCAATTTAAAATTAGGTGAGTCTTCAGGCACAGCAGTGTAACTGTGATTCGTCAGCCAGCACACACTCAAGGGCAGTGATGCATTTAGTTTTAGGTGACTTTTGCAGGGCTGCTTCATTAGAGGAGCAGGAGCGGTGGGAAATGACCTGAGATGCACTTCACGTCGCCACCATTTTAACCATTAAATCTAATGGGGTGGCCCAGTGACCCTCAGAACCTGGAATCTAAGATATATACAAAAACAATGGTTCTGTTGGGAATACACACATTTATTTGTCAGATTCAATTATTTATATATAGCCCTTTGTTTATATTTCACAATAATATTCTTGGAAATACTTTTTAAATTGTTTGGAAAGGGAGAGACAACATAACCTTTTGAAAATGAAAAGGATAAAAACACACACACCAAAGTTTTGATTTTCGCAGTTTTTTTTCTTATTTTGAAAATCAGGCATGTATTAATCATAGACAGAACTGAACACGGGTTGTCCAAAACATTAATAACATAGGTATCACAATTACAATAGGTGCTCAAGTGAGTCATAGTGACAAGTGATGACTGTGTGGTGACACAATAACATATAAAGATATACATATGTATCAGTCCATAATTTGAAATCAATAAATCCAACAAACACGTATATTTTTTCTTTTTGGTTGAAACTTAGTATGGACAGATAGGTAACATCTCCAGTTTTTTAAAACCTCCCGTACTCTGTATGTATTGCACCACAGCATGGACTATCTATCACTAATATCTATCACTAATAATTCCAGGATAATATCTGGCTAATGATATTTCAGCTAGAAGATGCACAACTCACCCAGATTTTAAATTAATCAATAAACTGGTTATTTAAAGGATGCACGAATCGTCTTAGACGCGCGGCAGCCTTTTTTTTTTTCTTACAGCGTTCTGAATGAGAGGTGGGACACTTAACCAGTGCTCATGGAGATAGCACCAACCTGGGCGGGTCCACCTTTACTTCGGTTGTGGTTGTTCATATGAGACCTACATTTACCCCAGGTCTCCACTTTACCCCCTAGGTGATCGATACAACCTCTACCTCCAAATTTCTACACCGGCAGGTGAAGAAATCTACAGAATTTACTGCATAAGGTACGTACGGATAGGAACGTTTACCTCCTTAAATACCTATGACTAGTTGGGTATTGATTATCAACCTTACCCGCAGATTCCGCCTTTGACGGATCCACTGCTGAGGGTGTCGGCTGACACCTTCCCTGCCCAAACGATTGTTAAAAAGCAGGAAAACCTTCAAACCTTCAGGTGAGCGACGCCAGACTTGGCACTGGCTCACGGTTTTAGAACCCCATTCACACACCCAGAACTAAAATAAACCCTTATTCCTCCCCAGGTTGTCCCCTGTTGTTTGTCCTGATGAAGACCTGATACGGTTGTCAGAAAGCCTGCACCTTTTACTAGGGTCGAAACGTCAGCGTTGTGTTACCTATCTGTCCATACTAAGTTTCAACCAAAAAGAAAAAATATACGTGTTTGTTGGAGCTATTGATTTTTAAATTATGGACTGATACATATGGATATCTTTATATGTTATTGTGTCACCACACAGTCATCACTTGTCACTATCACTCACTTGAGCACCTTATTGTAATTGTGATACCTATGTTATTAATGTTTTGGACAACCCGTGTTCAGTTCTGTCTATGATTAACACATGCCTGATTTTCAAAATAAGAAAAAATTTTGCGAAAATCAAAACTTTGGTGTGTATGTTTTTCTCCTTTTCATTTTCAAAAGGTTATGTTGTCTCTCCCTTTCCAAGCAATTTAAAAAGTATTTCCAAGAATATTATTGTGAAATATAAACAAAGGGCTATATATAAATAATTGAATCTGACATAGAAATTTGTGTATTCCCAACAGAACCATTGTTTTTGTATATATCTTAGCCACCATTTTAACAGCTTGGACGCTATTGCCCGGGACCCTTTAACCCCTTCCCTGCTCATGACGAGCTCAGCTCATCATGAGGCACAGTGGAGCTGTGCTTATGACGAGCTGAGCTCGTCATGAACAATGATAAATCCCACTTTGCAGCACAGGAGGGGAAAACCTCTAGCAGCCAAGGTGTTAAAGAGTTAAAAATGACTTGATGCTGATATGACGTGCCTGGCGCGCGTTTTGCAGTGTTTTGAAGGCAGATGCCTCATCTGATTCTGCCTTCCATGTGGAGATGATAGGCAGTGACCACATCAGAGGCTCGGCGCCACGGCAAGTGTGAGGACTATCTCTCTCATAGGATCATATTTGGCTGCCTTATTACATTTAGTAAATGCTATTTTTTGATTGGGAACAGGTGAGTATTTCATGTTTGGTGTCTGATAAATTGTAATTAAAATCATCTTTAGAGGTAAAGTCGGATTTTAAGTTACAATACTGAATATGTCACTTTTATAAAGTTTGTATTGTCCTCCCCTAAAGTATCTGGTGCTTGCAGCACCTCCCTGAATCACATTACAGGGTGTAGTTGGTAGTCGAACATTTTTATTCCCCCCAGAGAGCCACACAATACTGAGGTTATGTAAGCTTGGATGAGCCACCAACAGTTGCTGGGCACAGCCCCACTTGCAACTGAATAGGCTGTGCTCTGCTTTCACACATAGGACCTGTCGATTTGCATTGTTCTTGCAGCCAGCTTGAATCCTGGGCAGAAGAAGTGGGAAACTTCAAGCACTTCAAAGGGAATTACCTAGAAACTTCTAATACTTCAAAGAAGGGACCAGGTACAAAAATAGACCCTCAGACCCGCTCTTCAGTTCACTTTCCAGACCTACAAAATGACTCTCACAGTCTGTGACTTAATTTGTACTTCCCTTGCTTCACCTGAAGTGACTGCTTTGTTGCTTGAAGCCTGCCTTGAACCCTCCAAGGCCTGCCATGCTGCCTGAGCCCTGCTTCCTCACCTGAACCCCAGGACTACCATGGTGACTCCAAGTCCTAGTTTGCAGGCCTACTGTTCAGAGTTTCAGGGACAGAAAAGGCTTATACAATCTTGATTCTGCACCTGGACCCAGCCAGAGTTAGTCCTTACAAGTGGTGCCACTCCAGTCCTGGAATACTTGGTGGTGGTGCTATATGTGTCCAGATAACCAAAATCCCAATCTAGGGACATAGAACATTTTTGGCTAAAAACTGCTTCGCAAACGGAGAGAAGACTGGGATCAACCTGCTTGTCTATTCACCCAAGGTCCATCGCCGGCCGGGCTGACATCGCAACAGCTCCTGCTATGTTATTCTCCAAAGCCAATCCTGTTCAGTGGTCCTTCGCCAAAAAGGCATCCGGCCTCCTGTAACTCTTATCAGCTACAGCCTCCTGTCTAATCCCACTGAAGATTTTTGACTTCCAAAAAAGTGACTAGGTTCGAACAGAGAAATCTTCACCGTAACCTCATCCTGTGGTTCCACAATGACGACGCTCCCTCCTCGTACACCTCCTGCAGCCTTGCACGCTAAACTTTACTTTCTCAGAATGTTTTCTTCAGAACTTCTTCTAATTCCAAAGGTAAGCGGTGACCCAGAACAATCAACTTCTGTATCCAACATGCGCTCCATCGCGGTAGGCCGACCCAGGCTTGAGTGTCAAATGTCCACCATTGGCACTTTGATCTCTTAGGGGCTATTTTTAACCTAAAACTTTACAAATTCAGAACTCTGGTTCTACTAATTGGAATTTTGTTGTTTTGGTGTAAAATAATGTATTACAATCTTCTATACATTTCTATATTGGTGGGGCACTTTTCTTATCATGTGTTTTCACTTTATCGCTGTTTGTGTGCTGCATAAATACTTTACACATTGCCTCTAAATTAAGCCTGACTGATTTTGGGCCGTGCTAAGAGTTAAGCACAGGTTAATTTAGTGACTTTTGTGGTTCACCCTATCATAAATTGTGGTTACTGCATTAGTAGGGTTAACAAACAACCCCTCAACCAACAGCCCTATTTCTCACATAGTTGTTCAGCAGTGTGAATCAGGACTCACCCATTTCATCAAATTCAGGACTTGTACTCTGAAGTTTTAAGGTTACTATGATGTGGGAGCACAATAAAGTTCAGGGGTGTTTAGGGAAAATGTATTCTCAGCTACTGGTCTTCTAACGGGAAGGAACTGCTCAAGGGAGGAAGAGAAAAGGGATACATGTTATGGTTACCTGATCCCTGGACACCATTAATTCTCCCTTACTCGGAGGACCACCTTACCCACTGTTCCAACGACTGGCATTGTCCTGGCTCACCAACTTTCTGTCATCTGTGCCTGCCTCATGGTGACATTTTGAATGTGTGCTTGAGCATCTCTGCTTGGGCACTGCATTTCTCTCCCCCTTCCCTTCCTCCATGACGGCAGTGGGTGGGCTCCTTGCTGACAAGGTCTTCAATTGTCACCCTGACTCCTTTTGTCCTTCCCTTGCCTGGGTGCTGCCCTCTGTGGTAAGTGACAGAGAGTGGGGGAGTATTACACCTCTGCCCAGCTGCCTATGTGATCACATGAACATGCATGCCGAGCAATTCTAAATGGGTGAATATATAGTTCAGTCGACAGTATGGGTAAGAAATATTACATTTTGCACATCTGATAGATTCACGTCAGGGGCTAATCTTCCCCAAATGTGTATACATAGACTACGTAGGATCTGAAAAGGGTTTCAAAGTAGTTAACAAGGAGTATGGTAAGGGGAACAATGGCAGTAAGTGAGAGGAGTCCATAGGGATGCCACCCATGATAACACCTTCCATCAAGGTCTCCTTGTTCATACGCTTACCTAGTTTTAATTCTTATGTCATGTCGAGGTATGCTTACCCATGATAGGTGTCTTACGACATACAAATTAATGGCAATAAAAATATAGTTCTAGAACTATATTTTATTGTCACCTTTATATATGAAACATTCAGGAGTGCTTATATGTATTCGCAAATTCTCGTTTCTGTTGCGAACCCTCATGGCCATGCAACTGTTGCATCATTGTATAGGTGACATTGGTTTACCAGGCTGTTAATTTTGGACAGATATTAGATCCACCCCTTCTCACTGACTCAATACTGCCTTATTCCTGGTATACCATAATCACACGTGCATTTCAAGTGAAGCTTCAAGCCATATATTGACATAGGAGCTGGAAGCAGGGGTTGGGGGGTTGCTGCAACACCCCAAAATGGTCATGCTCGCGTTCCGAAGGTGAGTGAGCAATGAAGATGCCTTTTAAATTGTTTTTTTTATCTTTCCATTTCTGATGTGTTCAAAGACGGATGTCAAATGTTCGGTTATTTTTTCTGTCAAATTGCTGCTTACTTTTACAACATGTAGACTGGTGTTTACTTTTCTTCTCTGCTTGCAAAGAGATAAGATTTAGAAAGGTGAACTCTATAACAATATTGGTAGTCTGAGAGGAAAGGCTGTAGGACATCGTTTTTTCTAAATCACAATAGAATTGAAATACTTATAAATACATTGTACAAATATTTTAAAACATATCAGCAGATAGGGAACCAAAAATTGTTTCTTTCTGCAGTTTCCAAAGTGTGATGGAAACAAATAGGATCTCAACAAAACAAGACAATTTAGTTAGTAATGCGCAAATGGGAAACATTTGCTCCAACCCGATTTTCACAGATTGTCGTTTGTGCACTATATAGTTCTATCAGTAAAACTGTATGTCTGTGTAAGATCAATGCCCATTACAATATGCTATCTGTTAATGGCAGTGCACTACCACACCAAGATTTAGTAATATATTTTCGATAGTATTCTCCAAAATGCACCAACAGCTACATACTAATACACACCTAACCACTGTTTTACAGAATGGGCATGGCTCATTTGCGACACTCCTTTGAGTGACGCTTCGCTTTTTCTCAATCACTCCTAGTTTAGTGATGTAACAATAATGGCAGCAGACCCATTCTAAAATGTGTTCCACCACCACTACATTTGGATTGCACTCATTCAGACATTGGCTTCTAGACACAGTACTAGTTGGTGGAATTTTGGAAATGGATGGGTCTGATGTATAGGATTTCGGACTATCAGGCACATGCATCAAAGCCTTTTGCGATCACAAACGGTGCGATTCGCAAAAATCGGCCTTTTGCGATCGCAAAATTTGCTTTTCCGATGCATCAAGGGTCAAGGCCCTTGCAATTTGAGAATTCGCAACTCATTGCGATTTCTCAAATTGCAAGTGCATTTAAGGAATCGCATTTTGCGATTCCTTAAATGCAATGCATAAAAGTAATAAAATCAGCGATTTCACTAATAGGGGAAGCAAATTACCATGAAGTTGCCATTCATGGTAATTTGCAAAAACTTTGAAAAATGAACTTTTGTGCATTTTTTAAGTTTCATGTTGCACTGATCAATTTTAGGGGTGCAGCAGGGTGTCCTTTTGACACTCTTGCACCCTTGAAATTGCATTCTGAATTTGCAATTCTCTAATTGAGAATTGCAAATTGAGAATGTCTTCCCATTCATTCTTATGGGCCTCTAGGCCCATAGTAATGAATGGGGAGTTATTCTTTAATTGCGACTCACAATTTGCGACTCGCAATTAAGGAATGTTTAGAAATCGTTATTTTTTTTGCGATTTCTACATGCATTGGCTTTTGCGATTCCTTAATTGCGATTCCCTAAAAATCGCAATCAAGGAATTGCAAAAGCCAATATTGAGGCATGTGCCTGAAAGTGTATGCCGCACTGCAAGGCAATATTATTCAGGTAGCAACATACATGGATGACCTTGCACTCAAATTCACATTGACATCCCCCATGCTATCATGACATCTGATTTTGGGCTTTAGTATGACAAAAGTTGGGCTCTATGCTGCTGCATGTCATTGTGCGTGATCACTTTTCCTCTGTTGAGCTACAGTGGTTGGAGGTCTGGAGGGGTGATAAAGAAATCGGATTCAGGTCCGGAGCTCTGCACTCGGGTGAATGTATGACATTGTTCTGCATTCTGTTCATCAATTGTTCTTTTTGCATTTGTGAATCCGAGTGGGACGAGTATGCCCAGACATAGGTCCCGTGCTCTCCATGTCATTGGATTCAAGATAGCTGGCTGATGAGGTGTGAAACCCCGAAACTGGTCCTAGGATGCTTGTTTCCAGGCCAGGGAGGACCTGGCCTGTGAGTTTGGGCTGGACTGTTCCCATAGGGAGCAGGGTTCAGACTGATTTGCATATGGCTGGGTTAAAACTTGAATGGCATGGGAAGCAAAAAAATACAATAGATTTAGGCCCAGATCTCTGTACTGGGGCGATGTAGGACATTGTTCTGCATTCTGTCCATTAATTGTTCTTTTTTCATTTGTCACCCCGGGTGAGACGGGTATGCCCAGACATGGATTCCGTGCTCTTCATGCCACTAGAGGCAAGGTAGCCTGGTTGATGAGGGGAGAAACCCCACAACTGCCCTAGGATGCTTGTTTCCAGTCCAGGGAGGACCTGGCCTGGCAGTTTGGGCTGGACTGTTCCCATGCAGAGCAGGGTGAAGACGAATTTGCCTATGGCTTGGTTCAAACTGAAATGGCATGTGGAGCAAATAAACAATGGATTTAGGCCCAGATCTCTGTACTGGGGTGAATGTATGTCATTGTTCTGCATTCTGTCTATCAATTGTTCTTTATGAACTAGCCAAAAGTGGCATATTCAGAATTGTGACTTAAACTACAACTTCAGAACTAAACATGATTTTACATTACAGTTCAGTTGAGTGTAAACAGCAGATCTCTATATGCTCCCATTCTAAAGTGAGCACTTTTGAAATGTAATAAAGTAACTCAGTGTTAGTCAATGGTAGAGATAGGCCTTAGAACATTGAAAAATAACTTTAGGAGTGTTTAGCTGTTAGGACAAGTAAAACTAAAACATACAAAAGAAAGAAAAGCAAAGAAAGATCAGGAAGATCAGGAAGGCAGGTGCCGCAATTAAGAATAGTGTAGGTTGGAGCTCAACTGTATTGAAGGGTAGAGGCGGCAATTTGAAGGATTTAGATTATAGGACCTCCAGAACAATGTTTGGGTAACTTAGTGTTACAGCTTCAGAGGGAAAACGTTGCTTAAGGGCCAGTTGCAATATACAGCATGGATTTTAAATGTTCAATGTTTTTTTTTAAAGCGCATAGTGCATGCTTTAAGGGTTTGGAGTTGCAATTTATTGACATATGTTCTTTCATCAATAGTGAAACCCCTGAAGAAGACCCCATCAGAGTTCGAAATACATTTGGTACCATATGATTCACTTTTGCGGATGTTCTATGTTTTACGGTGTGCCCAGAAAAAGGCTTGGATTAACATATCTGAGGCATGAGAAGCAGTTTAAGACATATTGTCTCACGTGTGATTTACCATTGGAAATAAATTAAGTTATTACAACGTTTTTGGAGTACATGGATTAATTTCTGGAAATCTGAAAATCTGCATCAAATGAAAAACAAGAATGTGCGCCCATGTAAGGAATGTTATTCACGGTCTGATTTTTCAAGTTGTCAATTCAAGTGTGAATCAGTGCGGATCACGTAGCCGGGCGGCACGCTCAGCAGTGTTTAGGAATGAGTACGCTTAACAAAAAAATAAAGGTGTGCACAGTAGCATTCTAATGGAAAAGGCATATTTTGCAAGATCGAAATGGCAGTTTATCATTGCACTTCCATATGCAGTGGCAGGCTAGAGACATGTAAATAAAAGGCTACTTTAGGCCTTTTAAAAACCAAGTGTACCAGGCTTTAGGGAGAGAGCGCAGGCACTTTACCACTGGTTAGAGGGAAAAAGTGCACAGGGCCCTAATGCCAACAAAGACTAGTTCAGTAACAGAAGGCAAAAAGCTAAGAATGACTCCGGAAAAAAGGCCAGATCCAATAGGAAGGTACAGCATGATTCCACCACAACACTAAGCTAAGTTGTGCTTTGTAAGAAAGGCCAGCACCTTCTTTAGTAGAAGACTCTACAGTGGTCGTAAATACGTGTTTGTGTTGTCAATAGTGTAGCTCCACAGAGTGAGAATGCAGATGCTGTTTGGACCAAAGGCAGTCTTGAGAACCAGTCCTTGTAGTCTATGAAAGGATGATAAGATAAACACTGCATGCCATGGAAATGTACTCCAAAAAACACATGAGAGGAAGGGCTCTATAGTTTTTGAAGATTCGCGAATGGGCAGTCATCAGTGTTTAGTCTATGTAACTCTGCACTACGTACTTGTCATTGGGACTCAGCAGCACACTGCAGCCATGGTAGAGTGTCACAGAGCTGACCTTCCCACGCATCTGCATTAGAAAATGACAGACGCATCTCTGAGTCGCTACTAGTGCACTGAACAAGGAACAAGACATGGGAGGAAGTATAAAAATGTTTACTTTATAGTAATAGATTTTCTTTTACTTCCCCATGGAATGAATGCTTATAATATATGCATTTCTTCTCATTCATTTTAGCTCAATAAATGCATGCTAAAACAGGCAGATATGCGGAAGAGATATTTAGTTTTGTGACATACCTGAACTTTAACCTAGAAAAACATCCTTCAACTGAACTAGTGCAGGGCTGCCGCGGTAGAAGTACCTCCACCCGCATTGCAACATACTCCACTGCTAACCTTGAGTAGTGGACAGGGCTAGGCTGGAAACAGAAATCAGGCCTGGCAAACCGTTCATACCAATCCCAAACTGTTGGAGCCCACAACTAAAATGGTGCCTGTGGGGCACGGTCTGGTGATGTTAGCCCACCCAGGCAGTGTTGCAAACAATATGAGCTGCTTGAGAAAATATGTTTCACATGCAATATTACATGTCCTTAGTGATATGTAAGGCTAGGCTTGGTTCCTATTCATTTTACCACCATATTACGAAAACAGACTTTTGGAAGGGATAAAATATGGCAAGAATATTTGTGAATATTTGTAGGGTTGTACAAAATTAGCGCTGGTTTGTTTTTGCGCAGGTATGCAAATTGTTTTGTCAAATTGCCTGTAATTACTTGGAGTGGAAAATTGTCATTTGGCACTGTGGCTTAGTATTAAATGCATCCTCAAGTCCACTTTGGGCACAGGGATCCATGTGCGCTAATGAAAATAGCCCCAAAAAAACAAATCACTGAAAATAATACACATTCATGCTTTTTGTTTTGCGTTCTTCCTGTGAGTGCGCTGTAATTGTTTCCCCGTGATAAGCACATTTGTTTGTCAATTTTAACCACATGTGATGGGGGTGAAAGTGTCATTTTGGGGGCTTATTTATCAGCCCTTGCGTCACTTTTGCCCCGCCGGTGCGTCACTTTTTGTAATGCGCCAGCAGGGTAAAAAATGTGCCATCTTGCGTCATATTTACAAAGTGACGTATCTAGGTAAACCCCTGCGCTGCATTATACCTGCGCCAGGTATAATGTATGCAGGGTGGGCGTTCTGACGCAAGTAAGCCTCGTAGAAGTGACGCAGTGAAATCTATGAGATTTTAATGCGTCACTTCTAGGACGCAAATGCCTCAATATCTTACGCCTACCTCAGGGCAGGCGTAAGACTGGCGCAAGCACATTTCACATGGGACTTGCCCATGTGTAATGATCCATTGCTGGAGTTACGTCACTTTTGTGGCCCACTTTGGCAATGCGTCATTTTTACGCCTGCAGATACGTCAGAAATACTGACGTATCTGTAACTCCTTGCGACATGATGCGTCATACTGTAAATACGACGCATCATTGGTGTCGCAAGGATGGCGCAATTAAAAGTGACGAATCGCTGTTTTCTCGCAGCGATGCGTCACTTTTCATAAATGAGGCCCTTGGAATTTACTGTAACAAGAGTAACGTGAAATTACCTTATCCTAATTACATTAACCGCTGCACTGTGCCTAGTCCAGGAACAGTACCATACTTGTGTATATGCATCACTAAACACAGCCAACAGTCATTGTATTTTGTGGTGGTTGTTGGCCGCAATTTTATTACTCATTACATACATCATATTTGTACAACTCCCCCGGACACCTTCTTGGGGCCATAAATTATTGTCATACATTATCACAAATTGGGTATCACTCAGTGTTATTTGGAAATCACAAATCAGGGATCATAAATCATTGGGTATCGTAAAACATTCTGCTGTAACCAGCCATTGTTTTGTTGTCATAAATCACTCAGCCTGATCATCATAAATCAGCAGCCATAAATCATGGTCATAAATAATCGGGATGTCACAAATCTGTCATCATTTTGTTGTCAATAATCATCCTGCATGAGCGTCATAAATCAGCAGCCATAAATCATCGGCTGGCCATAAATCACTGGTTTGTCTTTTGCTCCTTTGCATCTCCTAGGGTCGTAAATCACCCTGACAGCTCGTAGATTGTTCTTTGTTGTTTTCCATGCCCCTTTGCATGCGGGGGGTAGCCTTTCCCCAGAGTTAGGCCCTAACTCGCTACCTTGCTATTCTCTTTTGTGCCCTGCCATCTGACAAGGGCAGGGCTGCGAGTGCCTTCTCCGTTTGCTACCCCAATTTTTGTCAGGCGTACTCACCCAGCCGTGAGGCATCCCAGAGTGAGTGGCCCTCCTTCTACACACCACCTTGTCGGTGTTTTCAATAACCAAACCAATACACCTTTTGTTTCTGCCCTTTTTTGGTTGGATTTGCGCTCTCTTTGTGCTCTCTTTGCGTGGGGGTAGCTTCTCCCCGGAGTTAGGCCCCCAACTCTCTTGGACTCTTTTATGCCCTGACGTCCAGCTGGGGCTGGGCTGCGAGTGCCGTCTCCGTTTGCTGCCCCCTTTTGTTAGACTACTTCACTCAGCCGTGAGGCATTCCAAAGTGAGTGGAACCACTTCACCCAGCTGTGAGGCATCCCAAAGTGAGTGGACCTACACCCACACACTGCCCGTCGGTGTGTCTCCATAGCGATCCATCGTCCTATTCGCTTCTTTCCTCCCTGTCAGCACTGCAATGCTGCTGTTGTAGGTGTGAGTGGGTGGGACTCAAAAATTGTTGGCGCCGCTCCCCTAGCTCCCTGATGTGAAGGTGAGCTGCCCATGGGGAGCGTCGCCTTTTATCCCCCTCCTCTCTTCCCTTTGTTCTTGAATGGGGGAGAGGGGCTCAGGCGCGTTTCACTGCAAGTCCTTCCTGGCGGTGCAAACCAGCACCAACCAAATCCGTTCCTTTGTGGGCTCTGGCGGCTGGTATGGCACCTGCCCTCAAGGCCCCCTTCAGGTGCAGCCTTTGATATAACTGCGACACTGTGCCTAGTCCACGAACAGTACCATACTTGTGTATATGCATCAATAAACACAGCCAACAGTCATTGTATTTTGTGGTGAATGTTGGCCGCAGTTTTATTACTCATTACATACGTCATATTTGTACAACTCCTCCGGACACCTTCTTGGGGCCGTGGTCCAGTGCTTAATTTCTCAAAAACGTAGTGCCGGGGCTCTCAACAGGAGGACACTAGAGCTTGCGTTATCCGTTGCCCCTGGCAGCACTGCCAATGACAGCAACAACACACTACTAATCATCACACTCTTAAAAGTATGATATTTCAGACTAATTCAGGTCCCCAAAGCTATAAGAATGGCTTTGGAGGCAAATACTAATAACTGGAAAAGGAAATTGAAATAATAAACGGAAGTTGTTATGCTCGTACCTAAATTGGGAGACACCACTACCATGTGGCAGACAGTCATAAGCCCCGGTGTTGTTGGCAGTTAAGTTCCGGTGCTAAGCACCGGAAAGCTCTGGCACAATTTAAGCACTGCCGGGGGCATAAATTATTATCATACATTATCACAAATTGGGTATCACTCAGTGTTATTCGGACATCATAAATCAAGGGTCATAAATCACTGGGTGTCGTAAATCATTCTGCCGCAACCGGACATTATTTTGTTGTCATAAATCACTCTGCCTGATCATCATTAATCAGCAGCCATAATTCATGGTCATAAATCATCGGGATGTCATAAATCATTCTGTCACAAATCTGTCATCATTTTCTTATCATAAATCATCCTGCATGAGCATCATAAATCATCAGCCATAAATCATCGCCTGGTCATAAATCACTGGTTTGTCTTTTACTCCTCCTTTGCATCTCCTAGGGTCGTAAATCACCCTGACAGCTTATAGAGTGTTCTTTGTTGTTTTCCACGCCCCTTTGCGTGTGGGGGGTAGCCTTTCCCCTTAGTTAGCCCCCAACTTGCTACCTTGCTAGCCTCTTTTGTGCCCTGCCATCTGGTGGGGCTGGGCTGCGAGTGCCTTCTCCGTTTGCTACCCCGATTTTATGTTGTTCCTTTGCGCATCCGCTGCTCTTACTGTGGAGCCTGCCCATGCTGTTGCTCCGCTCGAGCGCTAGGATACCAACCTCTAACTGTGTCTCCGGGAGGCTGATGTCTGCTAAGCTCTGATAGTAATCTACCCCACAAACGCCATGGTGTGCTCTGCTCCGACCTTGCCCTTATGTAGTGGCACGCTTGTGTCCTGTTCAGTCTTACCGCACTGCATCCTCTCACCATGGATCATACATGATAACAAAATTAGGAGACAGTCAGATACCGTTTGTTAAGGCATGATACAAGATACTTCACTTAAATAATGCCCTCTACTTCGCCCATGCTCCTGGCAGACTCTGCCCAATACGCACCCCTGCAAACCTAGTAACCCTGGTTGGTATTTGCCTGGCTGTACTACCCACTCCACTGTACTTATTTCTACTCTGGGAGGAAGAACACCCAAGTTACAACACCAAAACGCACTTTGTCGGTAACCCAGTGAGGATGAAACATGATTCTATGCCCGCCTCACTGTCAAACATATGGACTAGGCAGACTTCTCTTTGAGTCAAAGGGCTTCAGCGCCACAAGAACCCGACACCACATGAAGAGGTTTCCACCTGGCTTTATGTAATTTTACCTAACACTTTATTCAAGATAACTCCCAGGCTTCGATTAGATGGTGAGCCAAATTGCTGTTTCCCCTTAGAAGTCATTTTAGAATACATTAAACCTTTCTGATTTGCATCAAAATGGAATGGCTGCTTCTGCCGCCAACTCGGATTTGTTCGTACGCCACTGTCAGCAATGGAGCCATTGATCCTGCTTACTGTTCATCTCTGACGTGATTTTGTACTAGAAATATCCTCCTTTTCTATACCATGTTTTCGCAAGTCCTGTTCTGATCAGTTTGTACTTTGGTACCTTAATGCCGACCATATTTCCAATCACGTTGAACCACTGGGTGGTCGGCCCCCCTGTTATGGGGCTGTATTGACTATGAAGGTCCTGCATTCTCTACACTACTAAGTATTCCTGGTGCTGTTCAAAGTCCCCCTTTGAAGAAAGGCGATAGCCTGTTAAATATTCAGTACACTATCGCTATCTGGCATAGTAGGGTAGAGAGTTTGTCAATCGGTGCTAAACTGAAAACATATTCTGAGATCAGAGATGACATACCAGCGTTTTTTGTAAGAGAGAGGTGTCCCAGCGCTTGGGGGCCATCAGGTAGATTATGCAAGTTATTGGGCAGCATCCCGCCTGCACCGGGGATCAATCCGTGAAACCCTTGTTCCGGCGTCAGGCACCTTTGGCCGCTGCGCCTAACCTCTTCCATGCTCGACCGCTTTGGGTCAGAGAAAAACATATTTTGGTGAGGACTGCACCCGTCCTATCACAAATTAGCGAAACTGAGCAACAATGAATATGAGATGTGTGGATTTACAGTTTACATACAAGAATTGTTAAAATGCATAGTAGTTGGTCATTTCCTAATAATCATGTACATTAACTACTGGATGGGTTGAGGGACCTAACTGCGGTCTCGAGCTTCAGTGATCTGGTTTAATCCAGTTGTCGCTCCAGGCTTTTATACTCTTTAACTCAGCTGACCTCTGGTGTTCCACTGGGTCCGTTCGTCCCTGTGCAATTTAATATTTATATAATCCTCCGGGTATAGCCCACATAACTGTAGGGCCTGGAGCGTAATGCATTACTCACGATAATCTGCTTTCAAGACACAGCCTTTTTCCACGCTACAGTACTGCGACTAAACTTGCGAGGCTGTGAGACATGCTACTGCGTAGATGCCCTTTTCTTTTTACATAATGAATAGACAGGGCTGCTTCACTGCCTTTCTTTTACCGACTAGCCACTATCTCAAGACGCACACTATCTTGAGATGCGCAGGGCATTTCTGCTCTGCTCTCTGCTTACGCACTTCATCACTGTTAATATGGAAATTATTTCCAGACACAAAATGTTTTCTTTACGGTCCTGCCAGCAAATTCTCATCAGACCCATCATCTGAGAGTGTTCCACAGACGACTGATTTATATGCCCACAAAGAAGCGAGCAGTACCTGCACACAGATAGCCTCTTCCCTCGAAAACTGCCACATCTCAATCATGATTGAGTTCGACAAACTGGCAGTGCAAACATAGACAATATCCCGCACTCTATGTCCGGGTCTATTCAACCCCGTCATTTCAAATGTAGCCCACGAAGTTCACTGTGCGCAAATGCATCTCTTAAAATATAGGTTGGCACTCATCTCTCTTGCCGGCCGCATGCTCTCTGCATGCATCTCACAGCCGCACACACGGTTTTCTCCACAGCTCCACAGGAGGTATTTATGTGTGTTCTGATTTTTAGTGGTCACGCCACCTTTAACAGCGGGCGAACTAACTATAAAGCAGTTTTATCTAGCTCTCAAAGGTATTGGAGTGTTTTTCTAGAGAAGCAGAGTGCGTTTCTCAGCAAATTGTTTAAAAACCTTGAGCGTGCGATTCTTTATAAAACACAGCGATCAATTATCTTAAAAGCTTAGTGAACAGTGAGAAAATATTCCACTCTTTAAACAGGTTTACTTCCATGCACGCTTATCTTTGCTATTTAGACTTCATTGCTCGCACTTAGGGGCAGATTTATGAAGGGCTTGCGCCACGTTTACTCCGCCGTTGCGTGACGCAACGGCACGGAAACGTGGCGCATCCCTGCGCCCTATTTACAACGTGACGCATCTAGGAGATGCGTCACGTTGTACAGCACTGCGCCATGAGGAGGCGTTCCTGCGCAGGGGGGGCGTTCCTGCGCAGGAACGCCTCCTGAAAGTGGCTGAGTGAAATCTATGAGATTTCACTCAGTCACTTTCAGGGCAATGCTGCGTCAAAACCCTGAGCCTGCTTGAAGCAGGCGTAAGGCTAGAGGCAGCATTGAAAGAATAGGCCCCCCCAGAGCATTGCTGGAGCTGCGTTGCACTTGCGACGCAACTCCAGCAATGCGCCACATTTCCGGCACAGATGCGTCACGCATCTGTGCCGTTTTTGCCCCATGGTGCGCCGCATCATAAATGCGGCGCACCATGGGTGGCGTAGCTGTGGCGCACTGTGGCGCATGTTAACTGGCGAATCCCTCGGGATGCCCCAGTTAACATAAATCTGCCCCTTGTAGCACAAGGGGGCTTATTTACTTTTGTTTGAGTTCACTGGACGCCTTATTTCATTTAATTATTTATTTATTTGTGATACACATTAGTATGTACTTTTGCCCAGAATCACAGGAAATTGATCCGTCCTCAAGACTCGAACCCGTTCCCCCAGCTACGAAGTCGGGAGCTCTGATTGTTACTCTCTGCGTAAACGGTGCCTGCTTTTTTCACAAACCAACAGTGCACGCAGCGTTTCCTGAACATTGTAGACACAACTGCCTCGCCCACTAGCATTCCACCTTTATTGGGGAAACCACCATTCAACACCAGGATGTGCACTCATAACCCGAAGGCCGGAGTGACTCACTATCATTACATTGATGCGCCGTTCGCAACCTTTATCCTCTACCAATGTAGCAAAACGATACACGGAGCACTCTCCTCCTTTCCTTCACATTCATGCTCAACTCTCGCGAGTTCCTCATTACTCACTGAGCCCTCATCTTCGCCAATGCTGCTGTCCTGTATCGTCTGGCGTGTCGCCAGTGACCAGAGTCAAGTCAAGTCAAGAAAACTTTATTCGGTTGTTTAAAGTGACAACCATAAAAGCATTACACACTATACATATGTTGGCTCATGTTAGCATAAAAAAAGGTTAAAATCGACTTAACAAAGAAACGCTCACAAAAAGTTACAGGCAGATTAAACATTCAGATTATTAAATAGAAATATTCTAAAAGCATAAAAAGGTTATCTTTTCAATTAACAGTGCTGTTATCCTTCCATAGCTTCCACCCCCGTTGCATTGCTGCCGGGGGAGCTGGGGGCCATGCCCGCATCACTCACCCCGGGCCTCCTGTCCCCTCTGCCTTGGACCATCCTGCTCCGGCGAAGAAGGAGGGGTGCACCATACTCAGTCTCCGTCTCTTGGTAGCTGTTTAAAAATTGGCCCACTTCTCAAATTAAATAGGCTCCTGGGAGCGCCCACCTCGGACTACCTTCTCCGTTTTGCTCACGCATGGATGCCAGTCATTTTTGTTGTGTGGGTGCGGCAATGCCGGTCCCTTTGAGGCTCGCTCCTTGCATTCTGCTGTTGGTCCGGGTCGCGATGGTGCCTCCCCAGCAAGAGAGCAGACATGGGAAAAAACACCATGATGGGCAGCCTTTCACCTCGAAAATCGTTGGTGCCGCTCCCCCAGCTCCCTGATGTGCAGATGAGCTCCCCAGGGGAGCTTTGCCTTATATCCCCTTCCCCTCCTCTCTTCCCTTTATTCTAGGATGGGAGAGAGGGGCCCAGGCGCGTTTCACCGCACGACCTTAGTCCCATCAGGGCAACAGCACCCCCGCCCCAAACATACCCAACATCCCGCAAATAACACACAGACACCAGTGTTAGATTGGGAAAAGTTGCTGCAGATTTATTTTATTACATACAACATTATGTAATCACGGTGGGTTATCTTACGGGCGATCCAAGGGCAGGCCGCATTCTCGCCACCTGCCCGCCTGATGAGTCAAGCAGCACAGTGGCGAACCACCCATCTGCTGCGTCATTACGGTAATAACTCTACTCACGCCCCTTGCGGGGCGTATCTAGGCAAACCCCCGGTTGCACAGGCACACAACCGCCCGAAGGACTACTGGGGTGCGGACACGGGTTCCCGGCCTCCCATGAGGTTCCAGGTTAGGCTCTGGCACCCCTATGTGCCCGCTGAAGTACAGTGCTGCACCTCTCTGCTTCCGGATCGCCCCGTAACTCCGCCTGCAACGAAAAAGAACACATTAAAGTTCCCACAGGAACCCCCCCCTTTGCTGACACTCAAGGTAAGAGGTAGGGAGGAAAAAGAGTGTCCCATGACCCGACACGCGACGTCCAGGGCAGCAAAGAGGCAAAGAGGCAGATAAATTGGCGAGGGGAAGATATATACCCCTCGCCTGCCTGCCGCCCCGGACGTGCGTCACTGGCCCGCCCACACTCCAGCCGGGCACCACCTGCCCGGGGAGGAGTGGCTGACCAAAGTAGGAGGAGGGCAGGGTAAGCCCTCCCGGACTAAGGGCTCGCCCTCCTGATGGCGACAGGGTGGCCTCGGGCAGCCGCATAGTCCCATCAGGGCAACTGCACCCCCCGCCCGAAACATACCCAACATCCCCCAACTAACACACAGACACCAGTGTTAGATTGGGAAAAGTTGCTGCAGGTTTATTTTATTACATACAACATTATGTAATCCTGGTAGGTTATCTTATGGGCGATCCAAGGGCAGGCCACATTCTTGCCACCTGCCCGCCTGATGAGCCAAGCAGCACAGTGGCGAACCACCCATCTGCTGCGTCATTATGGTAATAACTCTACTCACGCCCCTTGCAGGGCGTATCTAGGCAAACCCCCGGTTGCACAGGCACACAACTGCCCGAAGGACTACTGGGGTGCCGACACGGGTTCCCGGCCTCCAATTAGGTTCCAGGTTAGGCTCTGGCACCCCTATGTGCCCGCTGAAGTACAGTGCTGCACCTCTCTGCTTCCGGATCGCCCCGTAACTCCGCCACAGCCCGGCTGGCGGCCACCGTTGCCGTCCGGGCCCCCCACCACCTTGCTACTTAAGCAACCTGCAACCTTTGCTCTGCAGAGCTTCTCTTTAAAACAATAGGAACAAGCCCAGACCGACAGGTGAGAGTGGACCACTTCCCCCTCAACGAGAACTTTGATCCTGTCCTCAATGGTCCTGGCCCCACAGTCACTAATCAGCAGATTACCCCCGGGTCCAAGTCCCACTAAAGCAATAGTGTAGAATGACCAGGTAAGAGGGGTCATACTCCCAGGTGAATGACCAAGTGCACAATTAGGGCCCCCCCCCCAGCTGCTAGCGCTTCCAATTTGTACAATGGAGTTCCAGCGCAAGCCACTGAGACCCAACCACAAACCTCGCACAAAGTGTCAGAAGACTACACCCAGGTTAGGATTCAACTTCTGCCGTAGCGCGGTCCCCAGACAAACAAAGTTTAATATAACTTGAGTGGTGTCCCAACATTAGAACACAGGAATGCATAGGTTGAGACTGCTGGCTACACAAGCCCACGAGAAATTAGCCTGAAGGCTGCTCAGTCCAAGCTACTTCTAGGATAACTCGTCTAAAAGGTTGACATACAACCACCACCCCAAGGGGTTGCCATGACTGATACAGGTGCCCACAGCATTGGAGACATCTTATATCTTTCACCATAGCTGCAACGGCAATTCCAATATCTTACATACACCAACTACTCGCTGTACGGGTTGCAGTACTGCCACCTGCCAGCAATCACAAGAGGAAGACAGTCGTCGCCTGTTGGATCATGAGCCTGTGGTAATTAACCGCTTGCATCTACGCTACCCAAAGTAATATCAAAAGGTGGATGCCCCAAAATACTGTAGTGCAATCAGCTCTACTACTGCCGCTGCTGAGCGGCTCTCTGATACATCCGACCAAGGGAAATGGAGCATACTGCCACTGTGTGTCCACTTCAAGGAACGTAAGAGGGCATGCCAAGGCCAACGGAACCTGTCGCCCATGGCACTACCACTGTGTACTCCACTTTCTTTGCCGCAACCCTTGATAGATGTAACTACCTCCCCCAGCTGCTGCCCTGGCTATGGCGCGGGTGGATATGCCCTAACAGAAACGACCAGGACAAAATGGTCAAAACGCTCCCTCGGGTAAAGAAGGCATGCCAAGGTCAACGGACCCTATCGCAAATGGCTCCACCACTGTGTACTCCACTTTCTGTGCCACAACACTTGATGGATGTAACTACCTCCCCCGCCTGCTGCCCTGGCTAAGGCGTGGGTGGATATGCCTTAACTGAAGCGACCAGATCAAAAAGGTCAAATCGCTACCTCGGGTTGCCCAAATGACTGACACCGCACACCATTCGGTACCTTGTGTGAACATGGCCACCCTAGTATGAGCAGCGCCCTGTGACGTATATGGCTTAGTGGCCGCTGATGCACCAGAACGGTGAGGAAGTAGAAACAATACCACAGAGTCCTTACCAGGACCGACCAGCAATTGCTAATTGCCATCAATGGTGCCCGCATCAACGGACATACCGAAGGGCCACATGCATAACTCCTGGTGGCAAAAGGACCATGTTAGTCACACAGCGAGACTCCACTCTAGCCCTAATCCGGGACCAACTTGTCCCAGAGTACGCCACCCGGCGCCAAAACCAGCCCAAAATTTACACCGAATTCCAACCAACCCGGAAAGGCACCATACAACAGGCTTCTCACCGTGCGCGCCACCCCGGTGCCAAACAGGACACCCCGGATACACCCAAACTGTTCCCCCAGGACGAGCGCTATGCCTGGAGGGGGGGGGGGGTGTTCTAATGCTGTGAATGGGGTGAGAGTGGAATTCATACTACTGGGACCAGCTATGAGAAAGTGACTGACTACCACAGAAGCAACTTGCAGCAACTGTTTGCGCTGTTATGCTGTGGGCGAGGCTGGCGCATCACCGGGTCCTTGATGACCATGTCCCGAATGACGACCCAAAGTATCAGGGCTAAAGCAGCCCATGACCGCGTTGGTGCGGACACAGTTAGAGCTACCGTACCACACGTACGCATGCGCAAATAAAACCACCTCGCACTTACACTTCCAGATGAAAGGAAGCTACCCAACCTGACATGCACTCATAAGAAGCAGAAGGAAGGATTAAAACAAGCACCTCCTAGACCTCGAACTAAATACCATGTAGCGGCTTGAGCATACCGCGGCGTAAAAGACAGCCCTGCGCCAGACAACTGTTTGTGATACAAAACATGCGCACAAAAACGTTGGCTACAAACCCAAATAACCAAATACATTCTTGACTAAACAAGACTGTTAGAGCTTCCGTTTGCGCCGCTCATGCACTCAGCCCCTGCTGGCCTACGTGTTTATTCCAAACCAAACTAAATGCTTGAGAATAAGAGATTTGCTCGAGCATATACTTCAAAAACCGGTTATCCTCCCGCTGAGCCACTTCTGCTCATCTAGACACCACCACCACAGTCAAAGTGAAAACAGTTTGGGATGCAATCTGGCGTAGGCACCTAAACCCATCAACGTGGCACACCCTTTGTCAAGAAACATCTTCTACCAAGGGTCTACCAAGGGAGCCCCTGCCGTTTGGCATCTTATTCTGCTGCAATGTTGCAGAACACGGTTTTTGATTTTCTGCTTGGTTTGGCCTATGTAGATAGATCCACAGGGACAAAAGATAGCATAGATGACTCCGTTGCTGTTGCAGTTCGTGAATGATTTCAGGGTGACAGTCAAATTATTGTGCGTAATTGTCTTTGTTTCTATGCACAGTGCACAGGCTTTACAATTGCTGCATTTGTAGTTACCAAGTGTGACAGGTAGATTCCACATTGTTTGGATGGTGGGAACAGGTGGACTGTCCAGCATCGAACGTACCACCTAGTCTCTGACGCTTTTCGCTTTTTTAAATGCGTGCATTGGTGGATTCGGCATTTCAATTGCATCTGATACGATATTCCAATGTTTATTCACTGTCTTGCGTATTTCATTGCTCTTGCTACAGTAGGTGGTAACACAGATCATCCTGTCTTCTGGGGGTATTCGGTTTTTCGGTACAAGCAAAGTTTCCCTGTCACTAAACCGCGCCGTCTTTCGTGCTCTTTTTAACAGCCTTTTCGGGTAGCCTCTTTCCAGCAGACGAGAGATGAGTTCATCCGATTCAACAAAATAGTCCTCCTTCCAGGTACAGTTCCTCCGGATACGGAGGAACTGACCGAAGGGTAAGTTGTCACATAGGGCCCGGGTGTGATGGCTTGATCTTTGCATACACTCCCTAAGATCAGACCTAGAGCTGCCTTCCAATTGGCTGTGCAAGAACGAGCCTCCAGACAGTATCTAGCGACTGCACCTCGAGGCGGCTCAGTCACTGTTCGGTAGCCGAACGTGTGAGATGGATACATGCATATCTTGGTGAAGATTAGGTAAGAAATGATACCCCGTGATATCTTTAATATAGATCATACCTCGGCCCGGTATGTTTCCATTTTTCCCATGAGTCTTTACTTATTAGATTCCCGATTCAATTTATATACAGTTACTTGAGGTCCCCTTTGGGTACTGACAGTATTTAAATATACAAATACCCTGACACCAATGTGTCACACGAGCCAGCCCGTGGTTTAACCTAGGCATGCCCTTTTCTATCACGGCTTACTGCGGCTCTAGACGGGTTTCTAAATTTTAACAGACCCACTAATGTATTTGTCCTCGTCCTCTAGAACCACCAGGGCGGTGTGATTTATCGTGCACCCTCAAGGCCACCGCTGGACATACGACAAGCTTGAAATCACCAGAAATGCTGACTGGAAAGTAACTACGTCCCAGTAAGTGCCCCCCTTGTTATTTCTCTTCAATTCAAATGTAGACAGGGGTTCCCCATGTACCCCATTGTAACACTGATCCTTCTAAATAATTGCAGGTCATATCCTTCTACATAGGAACCCAAGATGGTCCTATCCTAAAGGCCACTGAACGGCCCTACGTAAAGTATGTATTTTAATTTCTAACCCAGTCCTAGTGCAACCATGATCCCTGTCAGAGATTCAATACATTCATTTTAATTGTATTATTTATAGGCGCTCCTGTCCTTTCTATGTCCTGAAGAAGACCCCAACATGAGGTTTCCACTAACCCTTAGACCAGGGGTCGAAACGTAGACCAGACCACATCATCCCTCTAACCATAGGAGAAACTAATGGAATAATACAGATCCTATGTTAAAGAGCTTTATGGAACTACTGATCTAAACCAGACTGTAAAGGCTGCACTGAATTTCACTGTGAATGTTTTATGGTCACAACAACCTTTACCCAGTCCCCACTTGTATCCCATCACACCCATCCCACCTAACTACCTCTTTCTCCTTATCACTATGAGCGCGCCGATATGTTACAATGCAGATAATATGTGTGAATCGTTGACTAGTACTATTTTTACACATGAAGAGTTACTATGCATCTGATTCATATCTTTGTCTCTAAATTCATTTTGATTCAATGAAGTAATTGATATGCTTTTTCATACGTTTGTCTCGACTTGATAATCTCTGGTACTTATTGATTGATACTAAGTATCCAGGAAACGATGTGCTGAAATAAAATTTGCACTGCATGGATGGACTGTTCAAAATTTGTGATATGTAATGTGGATTTGTGACATTTAATTTTTTGTAAAGCAATAGACGCTGACCACTTCACATGTACCTGTTTAACTGACCCAGGTCAGAGGGTTCTTAGGGTTTACCCCGTTATAACTCACCAAAGTAGGAGGAGGGCGGGGTAAGGCCTCCATGACTAAGGGCTCGCCCTCCTGATGGCCACAGGGTGGCTCGGGCAGCTGCATTCCTGGCGGCGCAAACCAGCGCCAACCAGACCCATTCCTTTGTGGGCTCTGGGGGCTGTTATGGTGCCTGCCCACGAGCCCCCTTTGGGGGCAGCCTTTGCTAGAGCCTATGGTTAAATTTCAGCCATATCTACATAATAATTGTGTTGGATTTTGTTGTAGTGCTTTTTTTATTGTTGTGTTTCTGTGACTGTGATACTATTTTTGGACTCTCGTATTTTTATGTTGTACTTTGGTTGTTTGCTTGTGTTCTGTTTTGGAAGTTGTGTTTCAGCTTTTTAGTTGTTTGTTGCGTTGGTATATTGCCTTGTGGTATGTCATTGTGTTGTCTCCTGTTGTGCGCTGTAATTACTTTAGAGATGCAACTTAACGTGAATGCCTTTGAGCCCAAGGTAGCTCGTTCCATTACAGTTCAGTGACAAACAACGATTTGCCACACTCCAAATTTATAAAAAAGCACTGCTTCAGCTCATCAGCTCATCAGCAACTCCCACAATGTGGCAGAGACCTGTCTTCAATGAGCAGTTCCAGTGATCACTGTATGTGCTATGATCCCACAGAGTCCAAAGCCAGATGGAATGTTATTGAGTGATTATTAAAAAAAATAGAACAGGCTGCATTTCCCCTCTGAAGTTAATGTGTATGCGTGATGCAGGATTTATTATAATACATGTAATTTTCTGTCGCTCACTTTGATTTTTTTTTTGTCCAATAATGCCCAGATATGGAGAGCTGTTGTTAATATTTTTAATTGCCAGACAGTGATTGATTTTTCATTTCACAAGCATCAGATAATGTCATAGATTGATTGAATGTTTGTAACATAGACTCTCAGAAGACTTATGACTGTGCATCACAACTTAATTAGTCCATAATGTGAGTTATGCTATATTCTGACCTTATTTGTAATGTCATTGTCTGAGGCTCATTGAGCATTAATCATTGTGTGCGTTTTGTCCGGGCTGGGCAGTTAACCTTTGAATGTAATGATTTGTAATAATTATATCGGATTCGCCCTCTTGCACAGTGGGAAAGCAGCCAGGCGGTTGTGAGGAATCGCTTTTTCTTTCTGTCTTAACCTTAAATACACTGTGAAATGTTACCATAGCTACACCACGAAAGTACACCTTTTATATGTATTTTCGGGTATTTAATTTTCTCTGTTGGACCTAGATCAGTTACATTCATTAGCTTAATGGCAGTCACAAAAAATGGGCATTAAAATTGGTAATCAATCCTTCAGTGCTTATAAGCGGACAAAAGGACAAAAAGTAAAAGGGAGCACAGGGAAATGAGATGCACTCTCCAGGGACGTGACAACAAATAATGCAGCAGGCGCACTAACACCGGGTGAGTGAGAGGCCCCTTGGATCCCAATTGTATGTCTTTTACTAGCTAAAAATGAGGGAAGGGGGCCCCACTTCAGCTACTTGTTAGGGGTCCTATGGCTATGGCGCTATAGCTCTTTGTAAGAACCGACTGAACGTGAGCTTTACATCGATGGCCCTGGATCTCCTCTCTAGCGAGGCAGATGGGTGCATTTAGCGCAAAAAAAAAAAAAAAGATGTACTAACATTAGGAATTGCGATTTCCACATTGCAATTTTTACCGAATCACAATTTGCAAATTGCAATTCCTAACGGATGAAAAGTTTAAATGTAAAATAGTGATTCCTGGTGTGCTGCAAACCTGCAGAGCTAATGAATATTAGATATTAATGATGCAGATTGCTACCCATTAGAATGATAGCCATCACAGGGATCACAGGCATGGTGGCCTCCTGAAATCAGCAGACCACCATGTCTGTAATTGTTTTTAAATAAAGCATTTTTTTATGAGTCCTGTTTTTCAAAAGGAAGTGGGGATGCATTTAAAAACAGAAACATGAAAAGTGTAAATTTCAGAGTAGGCAGTTGTCTGTGGGGCCATTGACTACTCTTAAAAATATATTTTTTAATTTTTCTCAAAGCCAAAGACGACCTTTGTGGACCTATTCCTATTTGCAAACGTTACCACCTTCTGTGAGGTGTCAGTAAAATATTAATCTTTTGCAACCGCATTTCAGTTGCAAAATACCATGACATACCACTACGATTTGGAAGGGATTCTGTAGAATAGCATGTTTGGTATTGTCCACAACTAAAATATATTTTTTTCAGTGGCAAAAATGCTTTGCACATCTGGCTCCTTCTCTTTTGATGCATTTCTTAGATTTCAAGAATCAACAACACCTGCAACTAGAGGTGAGGAGGAGAAGATCTAGGGTGTGTTTGTGTTGCTCCCAGTCTGCTGAGAAGCCTAGTCCAGATGTTTGTTCTGATGTGGCTACCGACCTGTTTTTATGAGACCATACCAGTGATAGAGTTGTAAATTGAGCCGATAGGACTTACCCATATACTTATAATACACTCAAGGAGTCCTGGCACTGAAGGGGTAGCTGTCAAATACCTTTATTCAGGCACAATGAACTCTGGTTGGGTAAACCATGGTAACTCACCTGCCCCAAGGGTTCATTGTAAATTATGGTCCGTCATAGTGAATAAAATGAAGAGAAGCAGTTCACTCAAAAAAGCAGCTGACAGCTTAACAGTTTGCAGTTCACAGAAAGCTCAAAAAGCAAAGGAAAAGGAGACAATCATATTCAAGTAAAAAGCCATAAACCTCTAACATTTTCCACATCAAACAGGAAACACAAAGGTGATGGATGGAATGCTTGCAAATAGTGTCAGGCACTGGCAATCATACAGGCTGCATTTCGATCTATCATTTCCCCCCACAAACCACTCCAGATGTACACAAACTACATGCATATCTACGTTGGTCTAGCTCTAGTACAAATAGTCAAGCCCAAACTACCAAGACAGTCCTCTTCTGTACAGGAATACAAGCAGCTCCAGCGTGATTTTGGCCTATATAGGCCTCATCAATGAGGTATAGGTCTATAGCTTGAGTGCTGTGGCACTGTGAGCATTGGCCCACGTTTTGGGCATTTCATTGCATTCGAGAAAACATATAGGTGATAGGTGTAATTTTTGTGAATAGTCTCAACCACAGGCAATTGCTCAACATCACATCCCAGTGCATCATTTTTAACCCACTGTGCTACTCCAGAGAGAATCGATATATAAAACAACTTTCGTTCTGCTCCAATAGGAAGGAACCAGCTAAAATGCTAAACCAGATCTCCTCTCTACAGCAACACAAGCAACCCCAGACCAGTTCTGGCCAAAATATTTACTGTGGGACTTTATTGCAAAGGTAAATATATTGTCTTTTCTGTTTGTCATTGAGATTGTTCTAAAAAGGAATTAACTTCATGTACCAAGCAATTTTATGGTCGGTAAGGCTACAAATCATAAAATCACAGCCTTTCCAACTGCAAATTAGCATTTTTTATTCACTAAAAAACCCAATAGCGATTCAGGGACATGTTACTGAATTTTACTGAATCGCTAATTGTGTTTAGAAATAAAAACAGATTTGGCATTTGGAAGGGTGTGTTAATGCAGTCCCTTTCAGATACTGTAACTTTAGGTTTTGTATTATCATTTTGCAAATTAAATCTGGTTGAAAACATTTATATTTTACCACCTCCTCAAAGGAGATGCTAAGTCATTCTGAAATGGCAAGGCTTCCCCATGGACCCCTTTCCCTTTTGTGAAGGTTGGCAAAATCATTTTTTATGAGCAGGCAGTGGTCTTGAGACAACTGCCTGTTCACAAAAAGGGCTTGTGTGATATTTATATTTATTTTTAAATGTAGCCCACTTTCCTTTAACCCAGTGTGTGCGCATGATGGAATGGTTCCGTCACACCAGCATGAAAAGTAACAACCAAGGCACTTGAACCACAGACTATTTCTGTTTCAGTAAAGTATATATAAGGAAAAGGAAGGGTGTAAGTAGGTCTAAATTCGATTTTTATTGTTTACCAAGTAAAAAGCTTTCACAGACAAATCATTAAATTTAAAAAGGAGATATTTTTCATTACATAATAAATAAAGTTTGAACAGAAAAACATTCAATATACAATTTAAAACAATACTTTATATAGAATCATATTTAAAAAGTGGCATCAACAAGCCCCCCAAGCACCTAGGCAGAGGGTGGAGGCACCATTGGATGTTTGGAGATTGACGCAGAAAGGTGGTCCCCAAACAGGGATCCACTCCATTAGGGACCAGGGAGGGGAGAGCAGCCCCTTGGGCAAGGGCTTTTTGTCCCTCCATATTTTTGGCCAGATCAGTCTTTCTACCCCCCTCGAGGGTAGATGATCTGCCCCCTCGGGAGGACAGAAAGCTAATTGCATGCCCCCATATCAAGTAGAATGGACGGATCATTTTGTCATGGAATTCTACACCCCTATTATAAATCTGCCCTGTACAGGACAGATTGCCTTACCTAGTAAAAGGAGACCATGGCACAAAATGACTCCTGAGTCCTTTAGAGAGAGATATAAAGAACCTACGCCCAGCCCCACTGAAGATGTTGTAACTGCTTTGACCAGATTTGAAGGGGCGGTTGCTGAAGCTATAAACGATATCATCCCATTAAAAGTATTTAAGCCCAGCATACAAACAAGAAGTCTGGTTCTCAGAACACTTAAGATCTCTCAAACAAACCACTAGGAAACTAGAAAAGAAATGGAGAGCATCTCGCTTGGTCGAAAACAAGAAAAATTATAGGGACTCCCTTGCGGCCTACCACAAAGCCATTCGCGCTGCGCGTAAAAGTCATATTGCATCACAACTTTCGGCGGCTGGAAAAAACCTGAAAGTATTATATCAAATCCTTCAGTCATTTACAAAACCAGCAGCTTGTGAGACTGCAGAAGTGGCGTCGCAGCAACTCTGCGATGACACCTCCTTATTTTTTTATGAAAAAAATAGATCGGATTTATGACAAAATTATCAGCTCCAACCAATCCGACGAGGAAGATAAAACCCCTCCACGGACTGTGGAAGAACAATCTCATCCCACCCACTTCCTCGCCCTATTTCCTCCCATCTCTGTAGAGGAGGAGATATCACTAATCACTCAGATTAAGAGTGGGTGTCCAACGGATACCATCCCTGAACGTATCATGCCAATGCTTGCTAAGGATCTGGGCCCTGGGATCCAGAAATTAGTAAACCTCTCTCTCAGCACAGGAGAGGTTCCATTAGGGTGGAAAAGGGCATTGGTTAGGCCATTAAGAAAAAACACTGCAACCCCCTGGACAGAATTGTCCAACCTTAGGCCAATCTCCCTGCTCCCTTTCCTTGGCAAACTCATTGAGAAGTTTGTAAATCGACATCTGTCCAATTACATCGAATTGGCAGGAGGGCTAGACTATTCCCAGTCAGGGTTCAGGCCAGGACACAGTACAGAGACCACCCTGATGTCAGTCGCAGACTATCTACATATGTTCCAGGACAGAGGCCACTCTGTGATCCTGGTACTATTGGACCTGTCTGCGGCGTTTGACACAGTGTCACATACCAACTTGACTACCCGGCTAGCTAACATCGGCCTGGAACATAAGGCATTGGCATGGTTGAGGAGTTTCTTATCAAACTGCACCCAAAGTGTTACCATGGGTGCATACCGCTCAGAGGATGTGGAGATCTCCAAAGGGGTGCCACAGGGCTCCTGTTTGAGCCCCACGCTTTTTAACATCTATGTGGCACCCCTGGCCAACATCATGAGAACCTATGGTTTCATCCCGGTATCATACACGGATGATACCCAACTCCTCTTTCCTTTTAAATCTCTTACCACCGAGGTTAAGAACTCCTTTTCCCAGGGAATGAAAGCGGTGGCACATTGGATGTCGTCTAACTACTTGCAATGCAACGTTGGAAAGACTGAAGTCATGCTGTTCGGTGAAGCCAAACTCCTGTGGAATCCGGACTGGTGGTCACTAGATCTTGGCCCAGTCCCTGAGCCCAAACAGGTAGTAAAAAACCTGGGAGTGCGATTAGATCAGGAGCTCTCATTGAAACAACATGGCAACCACGCGGTGGGTTCCTGCTTCCACATCATTGGCCTGCTACGGAAAGTGTTCCCATTGCTTCCTGACTCTACCAGAAGGACTCTGGTACAGGCACTGGTCCTGAGCCGATTAGATTACTATAATGGCCTGCTACTGTCTGCAAATGAAGGAATAATGACAAGAATCCAGGTGGTTCAGAACACCGCTGCCCGCCTATTATTGAACACCCCTCCTCGAACCCCTTCTAAACCCCTGCTGGCGAAATTACATTGGCTAGCAGTCAAACAGAGGGCCAAATTCAAAATATGCTGCATAATACACAAAAGCCTAAATGGATTTGGGCCAGCATACTTGGCAAATAAATTCATCCCCTATGTCCCTACCTGCTCCCTTAGGTCAAGTGAGCAAGGCCTGCTCTGTGTACCCAGGGCCAAGAAAGCCAGACATGGGACCAGAGCTTTATCTGTGGCAGGACCCTCCTTATGGAACAGCCTCCCCAAGTCTCTCAGACAATGCAGAGAGCACTTCCCTTTTAGAAAGCAACTTAAAACTTTCCTATATCAAAGTTAGAATGCTTCTTAGCTGGTTGTCCCCCTATTTATGCTGTGGCTGTCAAAGGCGCGGAGATACTCCTCCGGGAGTCGAGTCTAGCACGGTACAAACTCGCAAACAAACTCGCAAATAAAAGCCCACTAGGCCCCAGGGATTATTTTCCTTGTAAACATAGGGGTGGGGGGTGCACAAAATGGGCATGCCAATGCCCCCACCCCAAAAAAACAAAAAGGACAGTTTTTCTGCCCCAAGGGGCAGAAAGCCCACTAGGCAATAGTAAGAATTGTTTTTTTATGAAAGAGGAGTGTGGGCTACCTACAATGTGCGTAGAAGTGGGGCTGCACAAAATGAGCATGCCAATGCCCCCAAACACAAAAGGACAGACTTTCTGCCCCCCTGTGAGTCCAACGGTGGTTATTACCCTCGATCTGCCGTCAGGGAGGGTAGAAAGCCCACTAGACATCATGGATTTTATTTTGTTTATGAAAGAGGACTGAGGGCTGCCCAGAATGGGCATGCCAATGCCCCCACCCCCCAAAAAATGTGCACAGTCATTCTGCCCCCTGGGGGGGCAGAAAGCCAATTAGGCACCAGGGACTATTTTCTTTTCTTAGTGTATGTTGGAGTCTGCCCAGAATGGGCATGCTGTGCCCCTTCCTCTCCATACAAAATTGGCACAGTCTTTCTGCCCCTGGAGACATATGGTGTCAATAGGCCCTGATCTGCCACCCCAGAGGGACAGAAAGCCCACAAGGCACCAGGGACTAATTATTTCTTGTGCAGGGTTGGGGGCTACCCTGAAGGGGCATACCAATGCCCCCCCCCAAAAAAAAATGGATACAGTCTCTCTACCCCCTTGGGGTGGCAGATATAGGCACCAACACCTGATCTGACTCCCAGGGGTGCAGAAAGCCCACCAGGGACTATTTTTACTTTGTGTATGGTTGGGGCTGCCCATCCCCCCATAAAAATGGGCACAGTCTTTATGCCCCTGACGAGGACAAATGGTGGTTTTCCCCCCCAGCAGAAAATCCACAAGGCAACAAAGATATGCTTATGGGCATGTCAGGGAGCAGCCCCATAGTCAAGGGTCACTCCACCTTTTTTTAGGCCCACATTATGGGGTGTCTGCCCCTTGGGGGATGATCAGCAAGATGCTTAGGCTCATCTGCCCCCAAGGGGAGCAGAAAACCACTACATACCAATGAAAGCTTCTGTGTGTGAGTTCGGCTGTACTTGTATTTTGCTGGTGATGTACGTGGACTAACGCTTTGCCAGGGATGTGTGTGCACTAGTGCTTGGTAGTGGTGTATGTGGAGTAGCGCTTGCTTGGCTGTGTGTGTGGACTGGTTCTTGGCTGGCGGTGTGCATTGGATGGTGCTTGGCTGGTGGTGTGCATGGACTGGCACTTGGCTGGCTGTGTGGGCGAACTGTGCCTTGGTTGGCGGTGTGGCTTGTGTGGATCCTTCAGCATTTTCTTACCCAGAATACACTGCAAATATCAATTGCACCAGCACAAATTTCCTACAACCCAGTGTTTCCCACAATCACCTGATTAAAATGATACCTCACTTGTGTGGGTGCCCAAAGCAGAGTCAGCCTAAAAACATATTTAAAAAACTGCCCTTATGGACATGCTGTGGTTCCCCCTCAGGTTTTCATTTGATACATTTTTAGGCCGACTTTGCTTTGGGCACCCACACAAGTGAGGTATAATGTTCATCAGGAAACAGAGGGGAACGCTGGGTGGTTGAAATTAGTGCTGGCATGCTGATTCCACGCGGAAATAGGGGGAAAGAGTTATTTTTATTTTAGCTAGATTTGAGGTTTGCAGGGGATTTTGGGTAAGAAACATTGGGGATCCACTCAAGCCAAACCTCCCTAGACTCCCCTGGGTGTCTAGTTTTCAGGAATGTCTGGGTTGGTAGGTTTACCTAGATGGCCGCCAAGCCATCTAGGTAAACTTAACAAAATACACAATTATATTACATTCTCGTTTGTTATTACAAACCAATTATGTGGCTATTCCAAATCACATGAATCTCTTGAAAGCTGCTTAAGCAAAAGTAAATGATTAAACTAAAACATCAATCCCAATGCATTTCGGGTTTGTCCGAACCCTTCTTCAGGAGATATGTATTGTTTAAGCTAGAAACATTTTTCGATTCTTGGTGTCCTCTACCCGGACCTACAACGCAATGTGTGAAAAATCAGTTACTTAAAATGCCACAAAGTGACAACAGTCTCATGAATACCTATATCAAATTTGCTATTAGGATTTGCACTCGAAAAGAAAGTGTGTAGTGAAATAAACCTTCATCCCTGTACACTTCACGAAATGTGAGTCAAAAATCCATGTGCAAAGTAGTTAAACAATTATGGCGTATGTTAAGAAGCCCAAATAAAACTGCCTACTGTTCGAGAGTGGCGCACTTGTCACCTGTCCCGAAGGTGCTCCTTAGAAAAAATGTTTAAAATCACTGTAGATTTTTTTGTACCATTGAGTAATGCCTTAACCGAGAAATCAAATAAATAATGAACAGTAAACAAAATTCAATCCACAAATGAGACGTGTCTTGTTCCTTCTTTCAGACGTTGTCCTTTATAAATATTCTTCTGTTCTGTGCAATGAATAAAATTACATCATGTTTCCATTTCCTTCACAGCATGTTGTATTTTCTGTCCCAATGCATTTCGGTATAATAATACCTTCTTCAGGGGAATACTGTAATTAAACCAACAGACACTAAATACATATCTTTTGACTTGAAATCTATAGGGATACAGTAAACCTTCACCTTAGTTCTAATTAAGTATTTGAGTTATATTGTTAAAAAATGAATCAACATTGGTTAAAAGGAGTATCCAAACACGTGCTTCCATAACCTCAGTCAAAAAGTGTTGCTACGTTCCACCTTAACCCTTTTCATTTATCAACCAAGTGCCTTAAACTGACCTGCGTGCTGTTTTGCACCTGAAAACAAACATACATGTAGGCATCAGCCCCCTGTGTCTTATGGTGTTGTAGTACAATGTCCCTCTACAGTTACTCCACCTATGTCCTACCTGAACTTGCTCTCCGAATACTCTTCTGTTAGAATTGCGCTACTGGACACGAATGTCCCAAGCCCCAATGCTGTAAGCACAAAATTACAACCTCTGTATTTACAGCGCACCTCCTGGCAACCTGAAATAATCATAAACTGCTACAATCCTACCTTGGTTCCACTATGCGTGCCGCCTTTCACTTGGCAACAGAACCGGTGTTTGATGTTAGTGTTAAGGCCTGCCCTCCCTCGGCACTGTAAAACAATTTAAACATTTCATCTATACATATCCATCCAGTAATTCTAACTACCCAAGAGTCACTCCTGCACGTTCGCGTCTTACCTGGACGTTTCCTCTTGTCCTCGTAATCCACCCGGCACTCTCACTAGATGCCGTGAAAACCACGCTACGCCTCCTTCCTGGTAGCACACCCTGTTTGAATCGCGTCTGACGTCATGGCCATAGTAACAAACAACGGACTATCACTATACCCGACTGACTATGTACCGCCATCTTAGGCTAGTAAAAAACAGAACCAATTATGACTAGAAACGGACTACGATACTAACAGTGTATTGTCCGGTCACCATCTAAAAAAAAACAAGTAAAGAAACTGTAAACACTTTAAATGAATGCTATGATCATACCCATTACCTTCTCACTATGGTCACTCCTTGCTGTTATAATGAGATAATATCAGATGTATATCAAATTACGTGATACCAGTGTTAATAAGCTACGGGAATCAAATGTCCCTCCATGGTGCTTAAACAAACCTTGTTAACTAACATACATCAAGGTTATGTCTGCCAAACACTCATCTATTCTATCATGCAACTTCATTGATTCATTGTTCAACAAAAGTTAACCCCAAACTTGGTTTTATAAGATAACCTGATAATAAACAATTGCATATGCACTCAATTATCACAGCTTCATAGGAAACATAACATTTGACAATTGTCTCAAAGAGAAACATATTGGATTCGCCATTTGAATACACTTGAACCATGTGGTCTGAATGATAAATTGGAAATGTTATGTTTCTTATGAAGCTGTGATAATTGAGTGCATATGCAATTGTTTATTATCAGGTTATCTTATAAAACCAAGTGTACCAAACACTCTCCATGAGTAGTCAATATGGTTTTGGGGTTGTGCACGACTTTGGCCAGCTCTGGATGCAGAGGGAATTTCTGACTTCATCAGAATCTGCTATCACAAATAGTAAAAATGTAAAAGATGTGTTGGAAGCATTACAATTGCCAAAAGAAATAGCAGTGATCAAATGTGCTGCACACAATTCAGGAAATGACTATGTGGCGGCGGGCAATAGATATGCCGACCAAATTGCTCGGATCTGTGCAAAATATAAAATGGCAATTAACAGAAAAGTGGAAACAGGTGAAACCAGCAGCCAACTTATGTTTTTCTCAGTTCCAGAAACATGGGATGAGGTCAGACATTTGCAGGAAGAAGTTGAGGAAAAGGAAACCTGGATAAAGTCAGGTTGTGCAAAAAGGACAGAAGATGAAGTGTGGGTGCACTTAGATGGCAGACCAGTCATGCCAGATTGCTTACTCTCTCAATTGGCAAAGGTATACCATGGGACAACACATATTGGCATGGACTCAATGATCTGACTATTCACACAGAGTTGGTATACTCCGAAGTTTAGGGTAGTTGCAGAGAGCTTTTGCCAAAGATGCTTGATCTGTCAGCAGCAAAATCCAGGCATTAAGACAGTGGTCAGTTTGGATAAAATTGGAAAGGCAGAAGGACCATTCACCAGGCTGCAGTTAGACTACATAGAGTTCCCTCCGTGCAACGGATTGAAGAATATACTTGTCATAGTGTGTCTGTTCTCAAGATGGGTAGAGGCATACCCCTCAAGAAGAAATGACAGTCTCACAGTTGCTAAATTATTGTTGAGGGAGTTGATACCTCTTTTGGTTTTCCATTTACTTTGGAATCAGATAGAGGACCTCATTTTAATAATGAGAGAATTCGATTAATCTGTGCTACATTTGACATTGAACAAAAACTACACTGTGCTTATCGTCCAGAGGCTTCTGGAATAGTTGAACAGCTTAATGGCATAATCAAGTCAAAGTTAGGGAATGTGTGTGCATCCACAATGCTAAAATGGCCAGATGAGTTGCCTCTTGTATTGATGAGTCTCAGAAGCATTCCTGACAGGAACACAGCCTTGAGCCCTCATGAAGTGCTCCTGGGAAGGGCAATAAGGCAAGCATTTATTCCTGGAAATAAATTAAATGAATATAACTGATGTTCTGGTATTGGACTATTTCAAAGTATTGGCTGAAATGGTGTGTTCTGTCTCTCATCAGGTTGGAGAAGATGCAGTGGCAAGGCAGCCAGACCAAGCACATGATTTGAATGCTGGAGAATGGGTGTTGTGAAGAAACACACAAGAAAATTGTGTCTAGCACCCAGGTGGGATAAACCACGTCAAGTCATACTTGTCACTTGCATAGCAGTGAAGTGTGCAGGTTTACCCAATTAGATTCATGCTAGCCATACCAGAAGAATTTCGAGCCCATCTGAAGAACAAGAGCAGCAATTGACCGAACCAGCTGAGACACCAGAAGCTGAAGGTTGTGAAGTCGAAGAATCTAAGGTGACAGATTCTGAAAGACAAATAGATGATGAACAACCCAGTAAAAGTCAAGAAGACTGGATACCAGAGATTAAAATACCTGAAGTTGTTATCAAAACAAGTATAAGAAATAATCTAGAGAGACAATAAAGTAGAAAGGAAAAGACAGGGAAAGAAGAACATACTCAGGAAGAAATAAACAAAGAATCCTGAGCATGGACAGGACGGGGAAGAAGAACACGTTCAAGGTGAAGAAGAGCAAATTGAAATAAGACCTGAACAGGATCAGATAAGGGTAGAAGAAGTTTAGGAAGAACAAGAGTAAACTATAGAAATACCTGGGTATACACCTGTTACAACGCAACTTTTACAACTACCTACCATTACAACGCAACTTTTACAACGCATACCATTACAACGCATTGCGCTGGGGGGCGCTCTAGGATAGGGAATAAGTTTAATTTACTATCCAACACCTTCCCTAGTGTCCACAGGGACTGGAGTTGGAATAGTAAATTATACTTACCACTATCCAGCACCTCTAAGCGCTATGCGTTGTAATGGTATGCGTTGTAATGGTCGCGTTGTAATGGTAGGTAGTTGTAATGGTATGCGTTGTAACGTCATACCATCCAAATACCTGACCAGGACCAGTTAGATGTAGAGGGACAAATAAAAGAACAAGGGAAAGAAGAACAAAATACAGAAAACACAGAGCAAAGACAATTAGAAAGTGAGAAAGAACAGGATCAGATTGTCCCTAGACCTATTGAAAGTAAAAGAACTTTAGAAAATGACAAAGTAGGTGAAATGCAGTTCAAGTCAAAGGAGTTAGAAAATGAGATAATTGGCCAGATGGAGTTAAAAGATTAAGATACTACCTTAGAAAATCAGGGGAGAAACTAGAGCAATTAAAGTTTCAAGTCAAACTAGACCCAAACAGCCTGCAGTAAAACTCACACGAAGAAGCCCAAGATTGAGAATTCTGAAATGAAAATACAAGGCCCCTGAGTGGACCAATGTAATTCTAGAAGAATTTGAAAATTTAGATGTACGTGAGGAATCAGAGGAAATTCATGTTGCACAGAGTGATGACAACATATTAAGACCCCTTTAGGAATAAAAAGAATTTAAAAACAATTGTGAATAAAGAAAGAAAAGAGAAAATACATTTTTTTTCAAATTAAAATGCCAGAAGTTGTAGTCACTGCCCAACTGAAACGAAGGATTAAACGAAAATGTCTTAGGTTTTGCTTATGTAGTATTATATTAGTAGTATTAGTGTGGTTATTTCTAACAGTAGGAGTACCTTTATTAATGGAAACAAGTAACAAAAATAATACAACTACCAATAAAAAAGTAGGTAGAATAAAGGGAACTAAAATAAAAATAAGGGAAGAAGATGAGATAAACCATCCCCATAATGAATCAGGCAATGATTTGTCTTTAAATGTGTTTACTAAGTTGTTGTTTCAGTATGTTAATACAATGGAGATTAGTGATTGTTATGTCTGTATGAAGTTACCCTCATCAGTGTCAGAAGGAGTGACCTAGCACCATATACCCTTAACATATAGTGTATCAAGTTTATTTTATGTAACCGGAAAGCATCAGTATTTTTATTCAAATTTAGATGCCTTCATCAATGAAGCGTTAGTTTTCTACACAAACCTCGATCTGGCTATCTTAGTAAATCTGGATTTGTCTCCAAACTGTGGTTCTGTCTACTTATTTGCCTCAGTATTGTCCCTTTGATGGGAACCAACACAAACTGGTCCAAAGCATCCGTGTATTTGTTTGCTCTGAGAAAAGTGTGCCTTTCTACTTTAGTAAATACAATGTGTTGCTCTACATTGCTTGGCGCTGGTGAAAAGCCTTAGTAAGACTGGCGCTAAGACTTTGTGAAAGTTTGAATGTTTATGTTTCTCTTTGTTCACTTCTTGAGGGAGAAAATCTAGTTCAGAGAATTGGATTAAATTAGATTAAGAATGGTTTTATGAGCAAGTGATATGATAGACAAGACTGTGTTATGTATATGTCAATGCAGATTAGAGAGTGAGAATTGTGTTTACATTTTTATTGCTTTCCCCAAAAAACTTTCAACATGATGATTCTGGATGTATTTTGATATTTGGCGTAAAACATCCTTTTATGCTTAGGAAATACTATAAATTTGCATTTTTGTAAATTTGCATCAAAATGAATTGACATTTTGAGAACAGATGGTTGCAATAGTTTCTTATTGTGTAGGACAAGTAGTACACAAGGCCTTCGTAACTGGTGTGTCCAAACCTGAATGTACCAATACTTCCATGCAAGGAGGAGCCAGAAAATTAAAATGCACCCGCTTCAACCATTCCACTAATCATGCCCAGCATCTGAAGCAAGCAAGCCCGGCCCTCAGGAAACTTTACTTCACTCTTTCACTCTCATTCCATTCTTTCTCCCTTCAATCTATTAATCCATTAAATTGTCCATCCTTCACCTGTCCATCCACCCATCCATCGATTCTTTCATCCATTGGTGTATGCATCCATCCTTCCATGCAATTGCCCATCAATATCATCTATCCATCTATCAATTCTTTCACTCTTCCCTAGGTGTCCATTCTTCATCCTTTGATCTATTCACCCTTGCACCTATGTGCCCGTTTACTATTTCATCCACCCTCTAACCCTTACGTCCATTCTCAAGCTTCTTTTCATTCTTCCATGCGACCTTTGTCCTTTTGGGCCAGATGTACGACCGTTTTTTACGGTCCCAAAGCGGTTTAAGTCCCGTTTGCGAAAGCCAAAAACGTGTGGCCAGTGTACAACCCTATTTTCCGATTCGCTAATCAATTAGTGAATCGTAAAATAGGGTTAGCGACTCGTTATTAGGATGGGGCGTTCCAAGGGGGTCCCTTCCTAATACCGACTCCAAAACCTATGTATGAATGTTTTGTGACCACAACTGCAGTCACAAAGCAGTCGCAGTTTACCACCCTTTTCAGAAGGGTAGTAAGGCACTCGCAAATGGGAAGGGTCCCCATGGGACCACTTCCCTTTGGGAATGCAAGTGCAAATATTATTTAAGGCCAAGCAGTGGTCCCAGGGACCACTGCCTGCCCAGAAAATGTTTTTACTGAAAAGTTTCATTTTTATTTTTTAAATGCATCTGGTTTTCCTTTAAGGAAGACGGGTTGCATTTATAAAAAAAAATTGCTTTATTGGCAAAGCAGTCCCAGACATGGTGGTCTCAGACACTGTTGTACATAGTATTTTGCAACTCACAAATTGCGAATGCTATGGCCATACATCTGGCCCTTTATTCCTTATTCCAGTCATATTTCCTTAATTTCTCCTTCTATTTCTTTGCACCCATCTTATGTCTTTCACCTTACATCTTCTTTTTTTTCACTTATGCTCACTTTTTCTATTTGTTCTTTTCTATAAGTTACTCTTTGTCATCACTTGAGAATTTCTCGTCTGATTGCCTTTCGGTACAGGCTAGCATATCTCCTACTTGTCATGGTACTCCCTAGCAATACTGTTTATGAGCACTTTTTTTGCAGACAGAAAGTACCCAAAAACATCTAATTAACGTTTATTGGAAACCAGTTAACCCATGACACCAGTTGCTGCTCCTGCTTAAGTTGCTCAAGTGGGGGCTTCACTATTCCACTGATTCCTTGTAAGAATACCATTCTATTATGCGATTTGCTACCATAAGTCAAAAATAACAACTGGAATCCGTATTTCCGCACTGATCCCAATATGTTTTTCCGCCTTCCAGTCCTGTTATTAGTGAAAAAAGCTCTCCTGCACATTTAGCTTGCGTTTAGCATGCAAACGTATGGGTCAAAACAATTGTTTTCTGGAGACACCTAAAATTGCTGGTTCGGCTTTTAATTCATCTTATTGAATTTGGAATCATGTGCTACTCAGAATAAGCCCTGTTTTACGATGCCTACCGTTTCTAATCAGGTCTTTCTATAAATGGGCAAAGGTTCTATCAGTCCAACCGTGAATATTGCATAGCATGACATGGCTCATGTTTTTGTTCCCTAAAACTGCGAAGTGCAGTGCTTAATTTGTAAAAAACATAAGTGTCAGGGCCGTTGTGAAGAGACCACTTCGGCTTACAACAATCACTGCCCCTGCCAGCCCTGTCAATGACAGTATTAACACAATTGTTAAACGTGTGACAATTCTGACTAGTCCAGGACCCCAAATCCTGCAGCCATTAATCTCATTGTTAATGTATATTGATGTATTAAATACCAGTTGTTGAGCTCATCTCAAAATTAAACAAACCGCACCACCATGAAGCAGATTGTCATAAGTGCCAGTGTTCACAAATAAGAAAAGATACAGAGCATCAGAAACCACCGGCTCAAATGAAGCACTCGTTAAGGCATTCTGAGGGTTATTCATATCAGCAAGGTCTATATGGATTCATGGGAGTGATCGGGAAAGAAATACAGAGCAACTGCAAGCATTTGTAGTACTTCTTACTTTTTTAAGCACTTTGGGGACCTTTAGAGTACAAAATCACATTTTAGGAGTCAGGCTGGTTAGAAAAATTGTTGGTCTGAAGTCTTTTTTATGCAGTTTGTCTTCTTTTATATCACAGCCCGACCCACCTCAAGGGCTTAGCCCCCTTCCTCCGAAGAGACTGCTGGCATATTTATTTATTTTCTTATTGATGTTGTTTTATATAGTGTGGACATTGCCCAAAGGTTTTAGATCGCTTTACAAATAGAACAGGAGTGTTGCATAAAGTTCATGATTTTCATTACATAGGGCATAATTATATTGCACAAGGTGCATGATTATGATTACAATGGGCGTAGAGTTACATTAGGCTGCAGGGGTGGCAATACTCATAAAGTATTAATAACAGCAGTACTAGACTGAACACAACAGGAATTTGACTAGAGTCGAATGTATGTTGTAGCATATTGAAAGCGAGGTAGAAGACTAAGTATCAGAGGTACAATTATTGACCGAAACTGGGGAGGAGAAGTTAGCCAAAATGTCTTTGAAAGAGAAGAGCTTTCAGTTTACTTTTAAAGACAGTGATCAAATTATTGGTACTGTCTGGAAGTAAAGAGTTCCACATTCTCTTTGTGCTTCCTGAGAAGGATTTTGCCATAAGTCCGTCCTTCTTTTAAACTGGAGTCTGTAGCAGCACTACTTCGGTATTCTGTGATGGCCGAGTGCCCCTTGATAGTTTGAGTTTGTCGGCCATGTCATGTGGCCTAGATGTGTGCAGGGCTTTGTGAGTGAGGAAAGCTGTCTTGTATATGGCTCTGGCTTTAATGGTCAGCCGGTGCAGAGTGGTCATTATTGCTGAAATATGGTTGCACCTTTTGGCTCCACAAACGAAGCGTCCAGCTAAGTGTGAAATTGATTTAAGGGGGGTGAAATAAGTTTTGAGCAGACCAGTCAAGAGAGAATTATAGTAATCGATCTTGGATGGCATCAGAGATTGTACAAGAATGTTTAGATCATATGCAGGAATATAGCAGCGCATTCCCCAGCAAAGACACAGTTGAAAATGGACATTGAATTTCCTGAATTGTCTATACAGCCTGATAGTAATAAGGGAACTGTATCTATGATCAGCTTAGTTTCACCAAAAGACAACCCCTTAGTCACTCTAGCGAGCAAAAAAGCGAGCAAAAAAGATGAACTTAACAATGTCACCAATAATATATCAGAGGACATTCTAGATGGCTCCCAAAGAAATAATGGGGGGGTAGATAAACAGCATGCTGATAGAAATGCTGATGGACTCCCAGTAGCTACTGGTTCACCCAGTGATGATTGTTTCTTTACTGGAAACGATGACGAAAAGGAAGTGGGTGAGCCTGAAGAGTCGGCTTCTAATCATAATTTATCCACTGATATGGAAGATATACCAACAACTACGGAAAGTGACTCAGAGATTTCACAGACAGATACCTCAGAATTAGAGACTGAGTCAAACCCAGAACATAACACTATGCAAAAACGAAATCTGGCGTCTAAGCTAAGTAGAAATAAGGGAGCTAAGGGAAGGACCTGTAGAAGAACAAAGAAAAGAGGGAGTGTAATACAATCTGGGGTGGCGAAAAAACTGGATTGGGACTATGCAGCCACTTCGCAGATGTATCAAGAGGGCGCAGCTGGTGGCTCTGAGCAACCAAATAAAGTGCAAAACCAGGCACGGGCATGTCCACAGACACAGGAAAATAGTTATGCAGCACACTTTGAACTTTTAATCTCGACCTTAAAACAGATTCAGGGAGAGGCCCGTCAGGAGAGTCAAAGAGCTAAACAGGCGAACAAAAAAATACAAGGGTCTCTCCGCAAGGTTGACAAAATGTATACAGAAATGGCTGATCAGTTGGCGGAAGTCGAGGAGAGGACAGGCAAAGTTGAGGACGAAATGGTAAAGTTGCAGGAGTACAGAGAAGAGCAAGAAAAAACATCATCTGATGTCCTGTGGAAACTTGAAGACTTTGAAAACAGACAGAGGCGCAACAATATAAGATTGCTGGGTGTTGATGAAGGGAAGGAAGGGTCGGACATACGCACCTTTGTTGTAGAATTGGGAAGGGGGCCTTTCCAGAGCTCGATAAATGGGATTGGGACAAAGAGGTGCAGCGCGCACACAGGTTTCCCTTAACGCAGAAAAAAAATACAAATCCGAAAGCAAGGGCTATTCTAGTGTACATGGGGAATTTCTTACTGAGGGAGGAAATAATTAAAAAGGCAAAACCTATGACTAAGCGCACATATAAGGATATAACATTTTTTACTCGCCCAGATTTTTGCCACACTACTGTGGAGAGAAGGTGGCGTATGAGGCAACTAATAACACCCTTTCAGAATCTGGGATGTGAAGTATACTTAATGTTTCCCTGCCGACTCAAAGTTGGCTACAATGGGCAATACAGGGTTTTCTTTTTGGAAGTAGTAGCACAGGAGTACTTGAATTATTTAAAAGAAGTGAAAGCACAAAGAGATGGGAAGGTACAAAATGAGAGAGCGTTAGCCATAAGACAAACCGAGCATGTGACACAAAAAAAGAAAAAATGAAATGAAATAAAAGAGAATTAAGTATTAAGGGTGGGAGCAGCACGGTTAAACAGTATTAGCGATATAGATTGTATAAAAAGATATTGACACTTCGGGAGGGTGGGAACGGAGAGGCCCTCTGGGGGGGGATCGGCTGTCAGACAGAGGTCAATATTGACCTCTTTGCCAGTAGGGAGGGGAAGGGGGGCTGGGAGGGATGGGGTCTGGGGGGGGGGAGGGTCAGGGCACGACAAGGCAGAAAAAAGGCAGAATTATTGATGGAGGCAAGGACAGAGGTGGGAGGAAAAAGAGAGAAAATAAGAAATAAGATAAGAGATATGAGGTTGAAAAGAAGAAGAAGAAATATAATTGATAAAGATGAGAAAAAAAGATATAGTGCGAAAAAGCATGAGCATGAGCATGAGTACAAATATAGCTGGGTACACAGTAGTAATATAAAGAAACACTTATGGGAACTAGGTATGTGACATGGAATGTGTGTGGGTTAAATGAGGCTCAAAAAAGGCTTAAGGTATCACTGTTATTAAGGCAAATGAATGTAGATTTTATTTTCATTCAGGAAACGCATGTTATGAACTCACAAGATTTCTTTTTGAAACAATTGGGTTTTCAAGTACTGGTAACTTCACAGGAAAATGTTAAAAAAAGAGGGGTTGCTATACTATCCAGAGATAAAAAAATACGTGTGAGAAAAAAGGCACACAACCAATGGGGGAGATGGGCAATGGTTGAATGTCAGATTGATGGGGAGTGGACAACGCTGATAAGTGTATATGGGTCAACTGAGGATGACCCGGAGATTTTTCAATTCTTAGATGTGGAATTAGCCACTTGGGCTCCCAGAATCATAATGGCAGGAGATATGAATATTAATGGTGCTGATGGATTAGGTATAGGCTCATTTGGTAAATACTGTGGTAGATAAAAACGAATGTGTCATGCTTTACAAGAATTGGTGGCCAATAATGCTTTATCTGATGTCTGGGGGAAAAGAATGCCAGGGAATAAGGGTTATACATACTATTCCGCCCCACACAAAATATGCGTGAGATTGGATTATTTTTTTGTCTCAAATGAAATATTAACAGAATCTAGGATAGACAGACTTCCGTGAATCCTAAGCGATCATAATCCCCTAATCCTTACATTGAGAAAATCAATGAATACTAGACAGCAAAGGCAATGGACTTTTGAAAGAGCATTATTGTTGGAAGAAAAATACGTGGAGCACATAAAGCTATGGATTAAAGAATTCTTCGAGAACAATAGAGACAGCACCTCTGTGGGGGTGGTATGGGATGCATTTAAGTCGGGGGTACGGGGGGAGACTCTGAGTTTCAGCTCATATAAGAGAAAACAGGAACAAAGGAAAAATACGGAAATCGCCAAGGCAGTACTTAAAGCTGTGGAGGAATTAGAGGAATGTATTATGACTGGAACCCCTTTAGAAAATGTGTACTTGAAACTACTAAAAGTGAAAGGTGAAGCTGAGGGAGATATTGCTGGAAGGGCTGCAAAAATTTATATTAGTAAAAGAGAAAAATGCCACGAGTTTAGTGAAGCAGTGGGAAGAACTTTAGCAGTTCAAACAAGACAACAAGAAGCACTAGGCATTGTAAGGGAGATTAAGGACTCTTCTGGTAGGATACACACAGAGACTGAGAAAATAAGGGAAGGTTTCAGATCTTTCTACAAAGAGCTGTATGAGGAACCGATAAGGAGTGATCCTAGCAAAATTAGAGAATATTTGCAGGAAATTCCAGCAACTAGATTTACGGGAGAGGAGGCAGATAGTCTAGAGGAGATTTTCCTGGAGGAAGAAATAAAAAATGCTATATCAAACCTCCCATCTGGAAAAGCAGCAGGTCCGGACTCGATCCCAAAAGAGTTTTATAAGATATTTTGGGATGTTCTAAAAATAGACATGCTTAGGACAATGCAGAAGGCACAAGTTGGTAATTCAATACCCAAGACATGGGGAGGTGCTGAAATAGTTATAATATTAAAAAAAGGGAAACCAGCAGAAGAACCTGGATCATATAGGCCTATCACGCTGATGAATACGGACACTAAAATTTTTTCTAAGGCATTGGCGACAAGATACGCTAAGATAATAGACAGAGTGGTGAGCAAAAATCAACATGGTTTCATACCCGGGAGGGGCACCACCCACCATACGCGTAAAGTGATAACACTGTTTGACGCTGCAGTCAAGTCAAGTCAAGTCAAAATGATTTATATAGCGCGCTACATACCCAGAGGGTCTCAAGGCGCTTGAAGAAAGGTGAGGAATTACTTGTCGAATATCCAAGTTTTAAGTTGTTTTCTGAATGCTAGGTGGTTTTGAGTGAGGCGAAGGTGAGTGGGAAGTGAGTTCCAGGTTTTAGCTGCCAGGTAGGAGAAGGATCTACCTCCCATGGTGGTTTTGTTGATGCGAGGAACAGTGGCAAGGGCTTGGTTGGAGGATCGTAGCTGGCGGGGGGGTGTAGAAGGAAAGACGTGAGTTGAGGCATTCGGGTCCAAGTTCGTAAAGTGCTTTGTGCGCGTGGGTTAGGAGGCGGAAAGTAATTCTCTTATTGACGGGGAGCCAGTGGAGGTTTTTCAGGTGACCAGAGATGTGGTCTTTAGTATGAGTCTGGCTGAAGCGTTCTGGATGCGTTGGAGTTTTTTCTGGAGTTTTGCGGTGGTACCGGCGTATAGGGTGTTTCCGTAGTCCAGGCGACTCGTGACCAGTGCGTGGGTGACCGTTTTTCTAGTTTCGGTGGGGATCCAGCGAAATGTTTTTTTGAGCATGCGAAGAATGTTGAAGCAAGATGATGAAACGGCGTTGACTTGTCTGTTCATAGAGAGTGAGGAGTCCGGGATGACGCCCAGGTTACGTGCGTGATCCGTCGGGATGGGTGCTTTTCCAAGGGCCTCCGGCCACCACGAGTCATCCCAGGCGGAAGGGGAGGTACCCAGAATAAGGACTTCTGTTTTGTCTGAGTTCAGTTTCAGACGGCTGTGCTTCATCCACTCGGCTACTTCTTTCATTCCTTCATGTAGGTTGGTTTTGGCAGTGTTAGGGTCCTGGTGAGTGATAGGATCAGTTGAGTGTCGTCAGCGTAGGAGATGATGATGAGGTTGTGTTGGCGTGCGATGGCCGCAAGGGGGCTCATGTATACGTTGAAGAGGGTGGGGCTGAGTGAAGATCCTTGTGTCACACCGCAGATGACTTCAGTGGCCTCTGACTTGAATGGTGGGAGGCGGACTCTCTGGGTTTTTCCGGTGAGGAACGATGTGATCCATTCCAGTGCTTTTCCTTGGATTCCGATGTTATTGAGGCGCTGCAATAGGATGCTATGACAGACTGTGTCGAAGGCTGCGGAGAGGTCGAGGAGGATGAGGGCGACTGTGTCTCCATTGTCCAGTAGAGTTCGAATGTCGTCTGTTGCTGCGATGAGGGCGGTCTCAGTGCTGTGTTTGACTCGGAAGCCGGACTGTGAGGAGTCGAGGGATTTGTTGGTTTCGAGGAAGGCGGCGAGCTGATTGTTGACAGCTTAATCGATGACTTTGGCCGGGAATGGAAGGAGTGAGTTGGGGCGGTAGTTTTTGAGTTCGGTGGGGTCAGCTGTGGGTTTTTTCAGAAGGGCGCTGAGTTCTGCGTGTTTCCAGCTTTCCGGGAAGGTGGCGGAGTTGAGGGAGCAGTTGATGACGTCTCGGAGGTGTGGTGCTATGATGGAGTCTGCTTTGTTGAACATGTGGTGAGGGCATGGGTCTGTGGGGGATCCTGAGTGGATGGAGTTCATCAGGCGGATGGTGTCCTCAGTGGAGATTGTTTTCCAGTCATTAAGGATGTTCAGGGGGGGTGAAGGTGTGGCAGAAGGATGGATGGGTTGGTCTCCGGGTTGGTTGTCGAAGCTGTTATGGATGTCTGCGATTTTGTTGTGGAAGAATGAAGCTAGGGAGTCGCAGAGGGCTTGGGAAGGGGTGATGTCATTGGAGTTGGCATTGGGGTTGGTAAACTCTTTGACGATGTTGAATAACTCCTTGCTGTTGTGGGCGTTGTTGTCTAGTCGATCTTTGAATGCGGCTTTCTTGGCAGACCGGATAAGTTGGTGGTGTATGCGGGTGGCGTTTTTAAAGGCGTCCTTGGTGCTGGTGTTTGGGTCTTTTTTCCAGGCCTTCTCGAGGGAACGACAGAGTTTCTTAGATTTCTTAAGATCATCGTTGAACCAGGGGGCGTTTTTGCTGCCTAGTTTGATTTGACGTTTTTTCAATGGTGCTAGGATGTCGGCGCTCTTGGATAGCCATTGGGTGAGGTTAATGGCTGCTTGGTCGGGGTTTGAGGAGTGGGCAGGGGGGTTTTGGAGAAGCAATGAGGAGATCTGGTCGATGGTGATTTTGTTCCAGTTTCTTCGCAGAGTGGGTTGAGGATGGTTGTGGGTTGTGGTCTTATTGTAGATAAAGTGAATGCAGCTGTGGTCCGTCCAATGGAGAGCTGTGGTGTGACTGAAGGAGACATGTTTGCTGGAGGTGAAGATAGGGTCGAGTGTGTGACCTGCAATGTGGGTGGGGGTAGTGACAAGTTGTCTGAGTCCGAGGTTAGCGAGGTTGTCCAGAAGGGTGGCGGCGTTGTTGTCATTGCTCTTTTCCAGGTGAAAGTTGAGGTCTCCCAGTAGAATGTATTCCTCGGAGGGGAGGGCGTGTGGGGTGATAAAATCATTGATGTTGTCACTGAATTGTGCACGGGGTCCTGGAGGTCGATAGAGGAGGGTGCCTCTGAGTGTGGTCTTGGGGTCGGTGTGGATCTGGAAGTGAAGGTGTTCGGTGTTGGCAAGGTTGACGTTTGAACTGGTTGAGATGCGGATGGAATTCTTATGGACGATAGCGATGCCTCCTCCAGTTTGGTCGGTGCGGTTCTTACGGATGATCTTGTAGCCTTCCGGGATGGCAATGGTGATGTCTGGGGCTGAGGAGGCGTTCATCCATGTTTCTGTTAGGAAGGCGACGTCCGGTGAGATGGTGTCTAGTAGATTCCAGAGGTCGATAGCGTGCCTATGGACTGAGCGGGTGTTGAGCAGGATGCATTGTAGGTGGTTGGTGTTAGATATCTGTTTTGTGTTTGTGGATGAGGAGTTGGTCTTGGTGCCGTCGAACTTGCAGGAGTTGCAGGAGAAGGGTCCATGGGTGTGTCCAGGAGCGGCTTGGAAGCAGTTGGGGGGACGGCCGGGGTTAAGGGCTAGGAGGGTGGTGGCGTCGTATGTAATGCGGGTGGGGTGGGTGGAGCGGGGGCCAGGGGGTATGGCGCTGGGCGCGGTCCAGGCGCGGACGGGCGTAGACGGGCTTACCTTTGGCGCACCTTCGGCGCGACTGGGGCGCGATCGCTGCGCGTGAACGCTGCACGCAAATGCTTCTGTCATAAGTGGATAGTGGGAGGGGAGGGGCGAGCCAGGCTCAGCTGGGAGGCGGGAGCGTGATTGGAGGGACGGGCTTGGACGTCACTACAAGCAAATGGCTGCAACAATAACAACAACTTAACGCAGGGAGAGGTTGGGGTGAGCAGTGGAGCGCTATTACTAAAACAGATAATTTACAAATGAAATGGCTGAGTGGTGGACGCTGTGAGGGGTCACAAAGTAGCGCTATGAACACAGCACATTAAAAGTATAAAGCGGCGCTATGAAATTGAGCACAGTGCAATGAATAACAAAGCAGCAAAGCAGCGCTGAGGTCAGAGCACGTTTAAGATACAATGCGGCGCAATGGTAATACAGCTGGAAGAATGCACAGAGCACAAGCAGCGTAGGAGTAGCGCTACGATACCCAGGAGGACAGAGGGGAGCAACCGGATCTGCACGAGTCAGGACGGTCACAGCTCTCGGAGGGGGAGGGGTTGGCCTAATCTATCTGTGGGAGGCAGGCTCAGCTGGGAGGCGGGAGCGTGATTGGAGGGACGGGCTTGGACGTCACTACAAGCAAATGGCTGCAACAATAACAACAACTTAACGCAGGGAGAGGTTGGGGCGAGCAGTGGAGCGCTATTACTAAAACAGATAATTTACAAATGAAATGGCTGAGTGGTGGACGCTGTGAGGGGTCACAAAGTAGCGCTATGAACACAGCACATTAAAAGTATAAAGCGGCGCTATGAAATTGAGCACAGTGCAATGAATAACAAAGCAGCAAAGCAGCGCTGAGGTCAGAGCACGTTTAAGATACAATGCGGCGCAATGGTAATACAGCTGGAAGAATGCACAGAGCACAAGCAGCGTAGGAGTAGCGCTACGATACCCAGGAGGACAGAGGGGAGCAACCGGATCTGCACGAGTCAGGGGATCCGATGGCAATTATGTTATTAGATGCAGAAAAGGCATTTGATCGGGTCTCCTGGGACTATCTGTGGTATACACTGGAAAGAGCAGGAGTCAAACAGGGGTTTATCAAAGCAGTCCAGGCGCTATATGTAAATCCTGTGGCCTCGGTGAGGGTGAATGCGGGGGTTACTACCCAATTTGGGATAAGGAGAGGCACAAGACAGGGATGCTCCTGTTCCCCATTGCTATTTGCAATGTACATGGATCTATTAATCCGGAGAATAGAAATGAGTGTGTTAATAAAATCATTACCTACAAGGATTGGGTATTGCAAAATATTGGCGTATGCTGATGATGTTGTAGTAATTACACCAGATCCAACGGAGGCTATTCCTCAAGTAGAAATGGAAGCTCTGAAGTTTGGAGAAATCTCGGGTTACAAACTTAACACTGCTAAGACCCAGATTATTAAAAATTGGCATACTCCCTGTACAGATTGTCGAGTAACTAAATCTGGAACATATTTGGGAGTGAATATATCGGCTGAGCTGGATAACTTAGTGGAAACAAATATAACTCCTTTAATAAATAAAGTATGGAAGGATCTAGATAGAATAGATAACTTGCATTTATCAATTTTGGGGCGGACCAATGTGGTAAAAATGCTGGTGTTACCGAAGTTTCTTTATTTTTTTAGAGCAATCCCTTTATTATTTGAGAACACCTTATTTAAGAAGATAGAAAATATGATTAATAGGTTTATATGGGCAAAGGGAAAAACCAGGAGAGCACTCAGGTTCATGACATTATCAAGAGAGAGGGGAGGGTGGGCACTGCCAGATTTAAGGTTTTATTATTGGGCAGCAGCTCTACAAAATATGGTTGGTTTGGTGGGCAGGGGAGAAGACGAAGGTGGGAATGAGTTAGGCTCATTGGCAATCTATGGCTTGCTATTAGGGCCAGAAGCAGAAAATGTCCTTTTGAGGTATACTGAACCCAGCTATTACAAAAGGACACAGTTTAAGACACTCATTGCTGCATATATTGTTTGGAAAGCTTTCACTAAAAGATTTGGGCTGGGGCGGTATAATGCATATACGAGATTGAAAGGAAACCCAAATCTATCCGAGGAAATTACATCTGGGCCTATATTGGCAGAATGGGAAAGAAAAGGGCTTAGAAAGGTGGGAGACATCTTGGGGCAGCAGGGAGTCTACCAGTTTTCTGAACTACAAATTAAGTTTGCATTAGATAGAAGACAATTATTTAAGTATTTACAAATTAGGAGTTTTCTATATAATAAGAAAGGTGGTCCATCAGGGTTTAATAAAAATGCAATTATGGAAGTAATACAAGCAGGGGAGGATTGTACCATTAAGAGATTTTATGCAGAGATGTTGACCTCAAAAGAGGATGATATAGAGAAATGGGCAACTAAGTGGAAACATAGTCTGGAAATTAGCGAGGAAAGTTTCTATATATCTTTAGAAATGGGGTACACATTGTTATGTTCAGCATCTTTACAGGCACAACACTACAAAACATTGTATCACCTCTACCATACGCCTGCTAAAATAGCCCAATGGGGCGGTACAACTGGAATTAATTGCTTTAGATGTGGGGGCTTAGAAGCAGACTTAATACATATATTTGCAACATGCCCTCACTTGCAGTCGCTGATAAAAGACATTGAGGTCTTCATAAACCAAGGGTTAGCAATAGATACGCTTCTTACTCCCTCAACTATTCTTTTGGGGGTAAAAGAAGAGGGGGATGGACAGCAGCAGAGTAACATCAGGGCAAATGAGAGATGGGAATATTTCTTATTCTTAGCTATGTCGGTACTAAGACTCTGTATTGCATCGGCATGGTTAGATCCTAAAACACCGACATACCATCAATGGCTGGCCAAGTTACTTTCAATTTATAACTTGGAGATAGAGATCTACGCAAGAAAGGGAAAAAAGGGTAGGATAATTGGTAGACAGATCTGGGGCCCTATTACTCGTTGGAAAGAAGAGAGAGTGCAATGAAAGATCTGCTTAAAGTACTTGTTGGTTTGGATGGATTTGGATAGAATGTATTAATATTGTTTGATATATATGGAACTTAAAAACATTGTATTTTGCTTTGTTAATCTGCCTAGCTATTTGTACTGTAAAATCCATTGTCGTGCCCTGTATGCATGTAAAATATGGGAAAAATTTGGCAATAAAAAGATTTAAAAAAAAAAAAAAAGAAAATGGACATTTCAGTCCATAGTGTTGATCTGAGATTGTAGGTTTGGCCTTTAATTTAGGTGATTCCCAGGGATTTTGCACTGTCAATAAAGATGGGTTTGCTTTTGAGGATTTTTTTTTGTGCCCATCCAGGGTCTTCAAATGATTTTAGGGTGTTGGCAAGATGCAGGATGTTGTTGAGAGAGGAGACCTTTAAGTACAGTTGAGTGTTGTTAGTGTATTGATGATAGAAGATATCCAATATTACTGAGTATGATTCAAAGAGGCTCGATACACAGATTGAATAGAGTCAGAGATACGATTAATCCTTGAGGGACCCCTCGATCAACAGTCATCGTGTTGAGAGCCAGTCATCAATTTTTACTCTCCGTGACCTGCCTTTAAGGAATGATTCAGACCATCTAAGAAGCACATCATCAATTTCCACGCAACTTTTAAGGGTGTTGAGAAGCATATTGTGGTTTACTGTATCAAAGACTGCCTATAGGTCCAAAGAATCCAGAGGCAGGAAGTCCCACAAACTAGGATTCGAAGCATGCCACCACCCACCAGGGGCAGCGCTAACATTGCATATCCAAGTAACAGGACTGCAGCCTAGATTAATAGAAGCCTCGCCTCATGTTCCCACACCTATTCGGATAATCTTTTGGCTATGGATGACATTTGTCACCAGACAGGTACTTTAGATTAGAAACTAGCCTGGAGGGACTCCTCTGCACAGTCCAGGATCCATCCTTAGCAAGCGTTGGCCCACACACAGCAAGTACCCTGTGGGATTTTTAAAAGATTGCAACAACATGCATCTGAGTGTAAATCAAATTGTTACACGAGTACTTTAAATTATTCAACCTTTGTGAGGGCAAAGCAAGCAGAAAAAGTTCAACTACACCAGCAGTAAAATAACATAGTGCGACTGCACACATCTGTGTGGTCTCTAAATCCATTTAGTCATTTTGAGGGTCTTTCATCCAGTAATGTTTATTGGGAATCGAATCAAGCAGGACAATAATGCAGCACAACCACGAATGTGTTGTGTTTCATTTTTTGAGGGACTTTACATCACAAAGTATGGTGTAGAAGTCAGGCTAATTAAACATCATTCATTGCAGAAACGTTTTGCTGTGCATTTTGCCTTCTTTCACCTGTTTCCTCTTCAGGATTTTTTTGCCTTCATGTCAACTATCCTCCTGGCCTTAGACCTCCCCGTCCTTCAAAGTCACACCAGGACACAGGAAGAAAATCAGCATTCAGGTCATATAGGCCACATAATTGGTGCCTAACTTAGTTGTAGCCCCTCCTCCTAAGACCTCCCTCAATCTATTACAGTCACCTTCTTAGCCCCTCCCTCCCGGCAATGAAGGCAGAATATTAATGGTGTCTTCCTCTACATCAGAGGTCTTCAATCTGTGGGGCGCGACCCCCAGGGGGTCGTGGAGTCCTTGGAAGGGGGTCGCAGATTCTGTCAGAGCATGCAGTTCCTGGCGTTGGGCTGATTGAGGGTGCTCACGGTGGAGGCCTAATTCACACCGAGAGGTGAAAAACATGAAATCCTCATTAACAAGTAGAAGGTCTTTTAAAGACCTGTGAAGTACTCGGGTGTGGCTTTGTGTGTCCCTGAAGCTGTTTCAGCCTGGCTCACATACACGAGCTGGGGGGGGGGCTGGGGCAGGAGGCTGTAGTGTAGCCCTTTGAGTTCAATGGACGTTGTGCGCCTGGAGCTGTGGGTCCTGTGACACGTCCCATAAATCATTGGTTCAAGTGCCGGGAGCCCTCATACCTGCCGCCTGTGCAGGAGAAATGTGCCTGAGAGTCTGTTCTTCATGGTGAGATGTTGTTACAGCCTATCTGCCCCCTCCAACCCCCCCCCCCGCCCCAGAAGGGAGGCACAGAGATGCCCTCCCATAAGCGGGAAAGAAGAAGGAAGAAGGAAGAAGACGCAGAGAGCTACTGCCCCCCCCCCCCCCATGAGAGAAGCACAGAAAAGGTGGGTGGATTAATGATGGGTGGATGAATGGATGAAAGGGTGGACTGATGACAGATGGATGGATGTGAGGATGAAGAATGGATGGATGTGTGAAAAGGTGGGTGGATGAATGATGAGTGGATGGATGAAAGGGTGGATGGATGGATGAAAGGGTGGATGGATGAAGGATGGCTGGATGGAAGGATGAAAGGGTAGATGGATGAAGGATGGATGGATGTATGGATGGAAAAAAGGTTGCATGGATGAATGATGGATGGGTGAATGTGTGAAAATATGGGTGGATGAATGATGGGTGAATGGATGGATGAAAGGGTGGATGGATGAAGGATGGATGTATGGATGGAAGGATGAAAGGGTGGATGGATGAAGGATAGATGTATGAATGGAAGGATGAAAGGGTGGAAGGATGAAGGATGGATGGATGGAAGGATTAAAGGGTGGATGGATGGATGAGGGATGGGTGTATGAATGGATAAAAGTTGCATGGATGAATGATGCATGGATGGATGTGTGAAAAGGTGGGTGGATATATGATGGGTGAATGGATGGATGAAAGGGTGGGTGGATGTATGTATGTATGGATTAAAGGGTGGATGGATGAAAGATGGATGGAAGGATGGAAGAATGAAAGGGTGGATTGATGAAGGATAGGTGTATGGATGGAAGGATGAAAGGGTGGATGGATAAAGGATGGATGGATGGATAGATTAAGGATGGATGGATAAAAGGTTGCATGGATGAATGATGCATGGGTGGATGTGTAAAAAGGTGGGGGTGAATGATGGGTGGAAGGATGGATGAAACGGTGGGTGGATGGATGGATGGATGAAAGGGTGGATGGATGAAGGATGGATTTATGGATGGAAGGATGAAAGGGTGGATGGATGAAGGATGGATGTATGGATGGATAAAAAGGTTGCATGGATGAATGATGAATGGATGTGTGAAAAGGTGGGTGGATGAATGATGGGTGGATGGATGGAAGGGTGGATGGATGAAGGATGGATGTATGGATGAAAGGGTGGATGGATGAAGGATAGATGTACGGATGGAAGGATGAAAGGGTGGAAGGATGAAGGATGGATGGAAGGATTAAAGGGTGGATGGATGGATGAAGGATGGATGTATGAATGGATAAAATGTTGCATGGATGAATGATGCATGGATGGATGTGTGAAAAGGTGGGGGGATATATGATGGGTGGGTGGATGGATGGATGAAAGGATGGGTGGATGGATGTATGTAGGGATGAAAGGGTGGATGGATGAAAGATGGATGGAAGGATGAAAGGGTGGATTGATGAAGGATAGATGTATGGATGGAAGGATGAAAGGGTGGATGGATGAAGGATGGATGGATAGATGAAGGATCGATAGATGGATGGATAAAAGGTTGCATGGGTGAATGATGCATGGGTGGATGCGTGAAAAGGTGGGGGATGAATGATGGGTGGAAGGATGGATGAAACGGTAGATGGATGGATGGATGGATGAAAGGGTGGATGGATGAAGGATGGATTTATGGATGGAAGGATGAAAGGGTGGATGGATGAAGGATGGATGCATGGATGGAAAAAAGGTTGCATGGATGAATGATGAATGGATGTGTGAAAAGGTGGGCGGATGAATGATGGGTGGATGGATGGAAGGGTGGATGGGTAAAGGATGGATGTATGAATGGAAGGATGAAAGGGTGGATGGATGAAGGATGGATGTATGGATGAAAGGATGAAAGGGTGGATGGATGAAGGATGGATGGATGGATGTGTGAAAGTGTGGGTGGATGAATGATGGATGGATGGATGTGATGAAGTCTAACAGGCGCATTTATGGTTGTCAAAAGTTGATAATGAGGAGTACTAGTTTCTACAAACGTTTGTCGGAAGAAGGGTCCTTACGCCTAAAAAGGTTTCACAAGGGGGTCTCAGCATCAAATAGTTTGAAGACCTCCGCTCTACATCTACCTTAGTCAGGAATCCCTGCCAGCCTACCTTCTCCTATCCTTCCCTGGCCCTTCCCCCACTCACTCCAGTCAAGTTGGCTCTCTCACGGCCGAGGTCTAGCTCTTCTACCCTAGCTCTGAAAGAGCTACACTGGCTCCCGGTACAGCTGAGAGTGCTGTACAAAGCCGTCTGCTTAGTGTTTAAAGCTGTACGTCATCTGGGCCCGATACCTCTGCAGAATATGTTCACTTGGTACTCTGCCCCGCGACTTCTCCGCTCCTCTTCTGCGCATTTGTTGGTAGTCCCGAGGTTTCAGAGAGTCAGGATGGGTGGCCGCTCATTCAGTGTGGCAGCGGCCAAACTTTGGAATTCCCTGCCTCTCTCCTTGAGAAGCCACAGCAACTATCTTCCGTTCCGGAAAGCTCTTAAAACGCACTTGTTTCCTAAAATTGCTGTGTAAGTGAATAGTGTTGTCGCTCAAGTTCAAGCGCCAGGATGCCCTCTGGGTGACAGGTTTGCGCTCTATAAATATACTAAATAAAATAAATAAAATAAAATATAATACTCCATAGGTGATTTAACAGTGCTTCATGGGGATGGCCCTCTCTGGCTCCTGATTAGACTATCGGTAATACTCGCTAGAGGCAGGTGCAGATTCTCTATTAAGGCAGAGGAGCATCGCCCTAAAAGAAAATGCCCTGAGGGATAGAAAGATAAAATGGTAATAAATAAAATTTTTATTTTTCAAACATCGGTCCCGAGCCAAGCATCAGGGGGCTGGGCTTTCTGCTGCTTCCAATCAGGCATCAGCAGAAATCAGTGATAGATGCATGTCTTTTTGGACAGCCATCTTGTGACAGCCAGCCATACATGCTCAGTTGAAACCTCTCTTAGACAGCTGGGTTAGAGACAGCATAGGGCTCCATTGCCCTCAGGACCAGCTAGAGAGAGGCCGCTCCCTCCAATCCTGCTGCTGCTCTCATGCAGCATGAGAGCAGCAACAGTATTGGTTACTGCAGTTTTCTGGAGCCAGTGTGCTGAAGACCTGAGCGAGGAGGAGGACATCGCACATAGAACGTAAGTGAGCTCATTTTTTAAATGTATATTTTTAATTTTAACCCCCGCCTCACCACTTCCCTTACATGCCAGCCGTCACTGCCTTGAGCCTGATCAGTGCTGTCATTGTGGCTGTTCCTAGCTCACCCCTGGGTGGACTCGATACAGTATTCTCTTGGCAGTTTAACAGTACCTTTAATCAGTTGAATCTTTCTACCCTGCTGGGTAAATATCTTCTACTCTAGCAGACCCCGCTGATGCACAGCAACAGCGGTTGCTATTCATGCTACTGTCTCTTCATTTTAACGGCAAAGATCTGCTTTAGAGAGCACCACTTTCTTCACACTTTCTGTAACACCCCATGTTTGTGCACAGCAATGTTAGATGCCACATGCTTCCTCCACCTCGTCAAACCTCACGCAACATTTCCCATGTCAGCCAAAGTACATCATGAATGGCAAAGGACAGTCACAAACACAATGGAAAATAGAGCAATTTATAACCGAACCCGTGGTATGAAGAATTATGTAAATGAAATCAGACCACAGAGAAATCATTTTGGGCACCGCAGGGCGTAGGAGAAAGTGATATATAAATACCAGTGCAATACAACACAATACAATTTAGTTTTGCATAATGCGTACCGCTGTACAATTTGCATCTAGTCACATAATATTGATACCGCTTAAGGACAGCACTTGATGTTTATTGTTAAAATATTGTTTTAAATCAAACAAAGTGCCATGGCTTATTCCACGGCTATAGCCTTTTATACCCCGCAGGCCATTGTATAATTACTGTGTTTGTGTCTGATTATAATTCCTATTCCATTTATTTTGACTGACACTGAGACATTTAGAGATGTCATTATTCCATTTTTTTAATTAGTATTTTTACCAAATGTCATTTTCCAGTTTAGGCACCATTCCTTTGTAGTCTTTAAAAATCACAACTTTTTAATTGAGGTGATAATTTGCAATATGAATAAAGGAAAAAGGGAAAAATATGCACGTGCTCAGTGGTGGCACTGAAAGCACACAGAGGAATTGGTAGGCATGAAAAAAGCTGCATAAAAGTGACACAACATGGAATAGACAAAAAACGATTATGATTCTGATGAACTTTCTTCTGCTTGGACATTAACAATTTGTAATGCATAAAAAGTGCTGCATACTTTACTCGCAGCATGATTCACATTTAAAGTAAGACATGCAACACCGCAGTACTCTTTTCTCTGACAGAAACTGATAAAACGTGTGATATTTTACTCATGACTGAGATTAAATATCAGAAAAAACAATGCTCTTGTTGGCAGCAGCTTTGAATGTTATCTGTGGCGTTGCCTAGATCCCAGCATTGTCATATTTTCCCTTTTATATGAATTTCATGTCCTTAATGATCTTTTCTCTCATCTGAGTACTAGATGTCAAACATTTGTTAAAGGCTCCAAACTATTTTTCATCCCTTGTGGTGACCCAATTACACCACAAACACATTTTCACTTTAATTGAATGTACTAAATCCATAGGTCCCCTTGTTAGCAGACAATAGGAGGCCATGAGGGCAAGTGAAAGGGAATTTTTAGGTATTGCCCAAAGACAGCTTTAACTGTGTCCTAAGAGCTATTGCCCTCCAACCCCACAAACTAAGACAACATATCACAAAACACAACATGCAACACCTATATTTACAGAAAAGGGCTTTTGTATAGCGCCTTTTAGACATTGGCTACGGTAGCTCAGTTGATATTGGCCAGCAAGAATGGCCATCAATGTACGAATCAGCACTCAGCATTTCATGGATATAATCATATTAAAATGAGTGTCTCTCATTCTTATATATAAACACACACACACCCACACACACAAAACACACACACACACCCACACACACATATATTTACATACTGGCTGCCACTTTCCTCACCTTCTCCACTCCCCCAGCTCATCTTTACGTCTTTGGTGCTGCACTGCTTTTCCCTTTCGGTTCAAGCGCCCCACTACCACACTGCAGTTTGTTCTGCAGTTTTGTGGCCAAGCAGCTGCAAAATACTCTTGGGACGCTCCCTTCTGTTTTGTGAATTCTTGCTCTATTTCTTTTTTCTTTCTTTCTTTATTGTAAATAGCCACTGGTGCATCATACCTTAACTTATGAAAGTGCATGTGCCACAATGAAGACACATGCATCTATAACCAGGCCAGCCAACTTGATGTGTTCTTCCTTACCAGTTCAAAATGGCCCCGTGTGCGAATATGATTGTGCTTTGTGAGGCATGTGTACATATGGTTAGTGAGATCTACTGACTTCACTGATGCTTTCCGTCATATTATTTACTTTTCCCCATAGTATGCAGTGTCAAAGTGTGGCTGACTAATTAAGCAACACTGAAAACTGAAACTTAACACTGCAGGAAACATTATAGCCTTATAGCCCGCCATAGAGGGCTTTTGCGGCTATTAAAGGCCCGCTCCCGTGTTAAAGGCCCGGGCCTTTAATAGCCGGTATAGCCCTGCTACGAAGGTCTATAAGGCTATTAGAACATTCTGCTACTAGAGGGCAGAATGTTCTAACAAATAAAACAAAGGCCTCTCGAAGCTCGAGGGGATTTAAATCCCCTCGAGCTCTGAGAGGCCTTTGTAAAACATTGGAATGTTGCTTTCCGGGCCTTTACCGGCCCTTAGAAGTATGGAACACTCCATTGTCTACAATGGAGCTCCCAACATTCCAAATTCTAATATCGGATATTATGTGTGCTTGGATGGACTAGATATAAAAAAATATGGCTGAGCTGAAATTCTCAAATACATTGGCAAAGCTAATAAATCGGATCGTAGCATGTTGGTGTAATGTTTATTTTCTTATTACAAGAGACCATAAATAATTAACCATGAATCATATCATCCTTTAACAAGAACTTCAGATTAACACATTTCAGTGCAAACTTTAAAAGCCTCTGTATATTGATTTTTCCTTAACTGTCTTTTTCTTTACAAGAGTCAATTCAGGCAGAATAAGTATTTGTCACAACATTGAAGTGAAATTCACCCATCTCCGCAATATGCTGTACAGATACACTACAAATCGCATAACAGAATACATGATAATATGTATATACACAATAACACCTAGATGTTATTCTCCATTTTACCTTGTCTCTTTATCAAAGGAAAGAATAATAAGGAAATAAATAGTAGATGTTTTGACAATATATATTTAGGAGTTTATTCACAAAAATGCCATTGTCTAGCATGCCGAACAGTACTGCAATAGTACTACTAAAGTACTGCAAAAATCCACAAGTGTAAATCTCCACCTCCGCATCTGCTATCTTTTCTATTGGGAGATCCTCATACATGTAAGTTTACTACTTAGGGGCCAATTACGGTGTCGTCTGGAAAACAGTCCGACCGAATCCGTTTCGGAATGCTTTCTGAACGACTTGGGTTCAGTCCAAGTGACCGATTACGGTGTGTTCAAACACTGTTTGGTCGGACTAGCATTGACTTCAATGGGAGCCTGTGTTCCGAACGAAAACACAGACTCCCATTGAAAAAAGGGGTGGTTGGGGAAAATTGTGCACGCTTTGGCAGGCACCCCACGGTGCTTGCCACACTGTGCATGCATGGAGAGGGGGGACCCACGGGTACCCCCATGGGCCTGATTCGGAGGGCCCCGGATGAAGGGGGTCTGCTACTGGCCCCAAACGTCAGATTCCGACAGCAGATCCGTGTCGGAACAACCGATTTGGAAAGGCTGTCCGAATTGGACATCCTAATAGCTCATTCAGAAACGAGGTCCATAGCTACGATGAAGCTTTGATCGACTTGGTTTCTCCGAATGCAATTTTGAACTGAGCTGGACAGCCAGGACAGTTTCCGGACATCCTAATTGGTTGTCCTGGAAAGTTGCCGAGTCGGTCAGAAACATGGCTTCAGAATCGGAATTAAACATTTTGAATGCCATTTCAAGCATTTCCGGATGACATCGTAATCGGCTCCTTGGAAGACAGTGTTTGAGAGGTATATATACTAATTGATCGGAGGGCTTAATTGGAGGGACATGCACCCATCTACAAAAGAGTAAGCCCATTGCTATTCTCAAATTACACTTCTAAATTTAAAACAGCCATAAAGTGATCCAAACAGTAGTAAATTACTCCAGCTCAAAGCTGAAGTAAGTCCAGCACCACACATTGGCAGTTACTGGCAACACCCTTCCTTGGAGAATAATGTAGGTAGGAGTCTTTTAGGACATACTATTAAATACAATTATTTAAAATAATAAAAATATAAATGAATATACTCATACTTAAGAAAATATCTAAAAATAAAACATTCATTTTTCACTTAGAACATATGTTAACAAGCTGGTTTAATAAAAAAATGAACGTAACATTATTTTGATTAAAATATTATTAAATAACTTTTGATCAATTCTATACATCACATTAGTAATGGAGTTTTGGGAGTTAAACAAACTTCTTGGCTTCTACCCATAATTTACTGTAGGTAAACTCCATAGTTCCGGGAGTTAGGGGTGGTCTACTTATGGTAAAGTACAGGGAAAATGAAAAAGCTTAATAACATTTATAGTAAATTAGTAAACCTATATTGATGTTAAATATTAATGTAAATTATTTCTAAATACTTATTTTAAATGTCGAACAAAATAAAAAGGTTACAGCACTGATAACGTATTGTTGAATACAAATTTTAAATATTGAAATATATTAAGGGGCAGATTTACAACTGCTGGCGCATCTCTCCTAATCAGCAGGGATGCGCCAGAACAGTAGCGACACGCCAAACCACCGGTGCGCCACCACTGATGCACAGCATTTACAAGTTTACAAAGCGGCGCACCGTGCGCAAAGATAGGCAGATACGTGTCACATCCCCCAGCGGAAAGGCGGCGAATTGCTGTAGTTGCGTCACAAGCGCGACGCAGCTCCAGGAAGACTCGGGGTGCCCCAATGCCTAACATACTGCGTCAATCCTTAAGCCTGCTTCAAGCAGGCGCAGGGATTTGACGCAGCAAGGCCGTAAAAGTGACTTGGTGAAATCTTGTAGATTTCACTCAGCCACTTTTCAGAGGCGTTCTTGCGCCGGAACGCCCACATGTGGTGCAGGGCTTTACAACGTGACGCATCTCCCAGATGCGTCACGTTGTAAATACCCCGCAGCATGGCGCTGGATTTGCGCCGCCACTGCGTCACTTTTGTGATGCAACGGTGGCGCAAATGTGCAGTACCGGGCTTTTAGATCTGCCCCTAAGTTGTTAATGTTTTCTGAAGCTTAAATGGAAAGATAAATTCAGACAAAAAAGAAAATATTTTAAATTAAGGGTTAGTAATTATTAAGAAGAAATAAAGTAGATAATAATTAAAAGTAATTCAATTAAATGTAATAAGTACTAAGGTTACATTCATTTTTAAATTAAAAACTTATTAAAATATTTTGTAAAAGCACACAAAATGTGTATTTAAAAAATATTTTGTTTTTGCTAAATTTTATTTATTCATATTTTTCTTTAAAATATTTTCTTTAATTGAACATAATTTACTTTATGGTTTCCTTTTAAAACCCTACCTCCATTACTTTCTATCTGAGAGTGTTACATCTTCCCCTATTATCTCGCTTTTATCTCTCTTTTATCTCCCTATTATCTCCATTATACCTCCATTATAACTCCATATCTCTGCTTTATCTTCACATATCTCTATTAAATTTCCATTATATCTCCATTATATCTCCAATATATCTCCATTATATCTCTACTTTATCTCCATTTTATCTCCATTATATCTCCATTATATCTCCACTTTACCTCCGCGCTATCTCCACTTTATCTCCATTAAGGCGCATATTAGCAACACTTTGCGATAAATATCAAAAAGTTCGCTTAGCAAGTATTTTTTCATCGCCGGCATCGCCGTCTATCGCTGGATTCCATCACCAAGATAGCACGTTATTAGCAATGGCTATCACCACGGCGATGGAAAACCCGGCGATAGAGGCGAAAAGCGGGATTATCGCATGAATTACAGTGATAATGACCCAGCGTTAGGGGGGTGGTTGCTGATAGGCCATGGTGGTCTCAGCCACACAATCCACCCCCCATTAAGTTGAATGGACAAGTGAGGTTATGAGTAGGTGTAAAAAACCTTTGATAACCGCGGTTAGCGCGACTTTCATCATTGCTTACCGGGTCCCAGGGTCGCATTGCTGATAGACGTGGAACCGAACACGGTTACTACGTGGAGCGACATGCCGTCCTGTGGAACACGGAAGTAGAAGATACCTGAATCAAGGAGTTAAAGGACATATTGAATTTAACTGAACCGTGTGGGCGCGTTGCAAGAATTGAACCCCAATGTGGGTTGGAATTATCACCACATTTCAAAAATTACGGATTTGAAATAATAACTGACCACCAACACACCACCAACACCCCATTGTGCGTTTTTTAACCTTAGCTAAGATCACCATTCACTTAGCCACCTATTAAACAATGTAAACATTGCTATGTATATGTCCACAACTAAATGTATATATGCCTTCTCTCTTCCTCCCTTCCTTAAGCATTAGAGGCTTATAACCTTAAGGCATTTACTAAATGTCCTGATGATGGTCCCCATGATTAAGTAGTGAGACAGAAACGTCATCGACCTGTTGTGCACCTTATACAAAAACTTGATTTATATGTTATGTATATGTAATGGTGCTTGTCTGATATTTCTGTACATTCAAACTTTTACAGAAATCGCTGCTTTTGCCTTAAAAGCCCTGTTTTGTCTCCTGTCAACCTTCTGTACTGATCTGATTGTGTCTGGGTACAGGTTTGTGCCCAACACTGGTGATTTGTTGAAGGTATTTTTTTTGTATATAAACTTTCAATTGAGTAAATAATTGAAGACCTCTGTCCGGCTGGACATGTCGCTCCAAATATAGAATTGATTTTGTCTATATTCATTGCTTCGCATATATTTCTTATGCATGGGACCGTTGTTGTTTTATAAAGCATCACAGAACAGCATAAGAGAATAGATTCCGAAAGCTGCAGAGGGGTCCTGCTCATGCATGGGCACCCTCTCACACAAAACCAAGCACTCTGCCTTCAGTATTGATAAGGCCTGCTATAGGAGTGACTTATAGGTATACTTGTGTCAGTGATTAAAGGTAGATAAAGATAACCGATATCTTAGTAAGGGGAGCAGGCACCACCGTACCCAGACTGCAGTAGCAGACCTCTGGTGCCATTTTGGAAGGCTTCCCAGGGGTGGCATAATACATGCTTCAGCCCCTGGTAGGCCTCTGGGGTATCTATGCCCTTGGTACCTAAGGTACCATATACTAGGGACTCACAAGGGTAACCCAGTAACCAATCGGGAGTGTACCTAATGTACATGCAATCAATTTAGAGAGGAAGCAGCTAGGCTGGGGTCCTGGTCAGCAGGACCCCAGCCAGACTAAAGACGTAAAACAGTGAAACACCAGCAAAAAACGGGTGTAACCATAGTAAGCAGATCCTACTCTCCTACACAACCCCCCCCAAATGCAGGGATATTAAACTAACCTTGACCAGTTGAGTCTTCATATTCTAAGTGGAAATATCTGGAGAGTCCATCTGCATTGGCATGGTTACACCCAGGTCTATGTTCCACTGTATAGTCCATCCCCTGTAGGGAAATGAACAACCTCAAAAGTTTGGGGTTTTCACCCTTCATCTGTTTTAGCCATAAAAGGAGCTTATGGTCAGTCTTAACAGTTAAGTAAGTGCCAAACAAGTATGGCTTCAGGTTCTTCAGAGCTTAAACCACAGCAAAGGCCTCCCTCTAAGTAGCTGACCAACGTTTCTCTCTAGGGGTCAGCCTTCTGCTAATAAAAGCACCCGGCTGGTCCTGACCTTCCTCATTCAATTGTGACAGTAAAGCCCCTACCCCCAACTTAGATGTATCTGTTTGGACAATTGATTCTTTGCAGTAGTTAGGACTTTGCACAATTGTTGCAGTGCACAAGGCCTGCTTCAGGTTATCAAATGCCTTTTGACAGCTGACTGTCCGTTGAACTTTCTTAGGCAGTCTTTAGGAAGTTAATTCATTCAGGGGTGTCACTATCTCTCTTACCACCCTGTGTGTGAGGTTCAGGTACCAAGACTACTGGACTTGCACAAGGGCTATCTGAGGGTTCAATAACTCTCAAATCCAACATTTTCAGGACCTCAGTCCTGATACAGTCCCTGACATGATCATGTTGCCTAAAATTCTTATTTTTAAGAGGCAGACTGTCCCCAGTGTCCACTTCATGAGTGCACCAGGTTGTCTGACTTAGAGTCAGAGAAAACATATGTCTGAACTGATTGAGAACTTGTCTGCAATCAGTTTGCTGCTGATCAGTGAGGCTGCCTGCCAAGGCTACTCCATCTACTGATCCATCATCAGGGTTCTGTGAGAGCAGGTCAGGGAGTGGAACACTCTTTTCCTCCTGTCCCTCATCAGTAGCCATGAGCAAGCTCATGTCTGCCCTGTCAACATATGGTTTCAGTCTGTTGACATGTAGCACCCTATGGGGGTTCTGGAAGTTCCTAGATCTACCAAATAGGTAACCTCTCCCTTCTGTTCAACAATAGTGTGGGGTCTACTCCACGTGTCTTGGAGAGCTGCTGTGGCATCAGGCTCCAACACCCACAGTCAGTACAGCCTTTTGGTCATGCCAGGCTTTCTGTAATTCCTGGCTAGCCGCAAGGTTTTTAGTTGCCTTTTTCATATACTCAGCCATCCTGGAGCGGAGACCAAGTACAAAGACCACTATGTCCTGTTTGGGGGGGTTTGAGAGTTAGCTCCCATCCCTCTTTCATCAGACACAATGGGCCTCTTACAGGATGCCCAAACAGAAGTTCGAAAGGGCTGTAGCCAACCCCCTTCTGAGGAACCTCCCTGTACGCAAATAAAAAGCAGGGCAGTAGGATGTCCCATCTCCGCCTAGGCTTTTCTGGGAGACCCTTGATCATACCCTTCAAGGTTTTGTTGAATCTTTCAACTAAACCATTGCATTGTGGGTGATAGGGCAGTTGGCTGTTTGAGCCTGTTTGAGACTGACCAGGGCCATAAATGCTGACCATTTTCCCATTTAGCAATGCCCAGCCCACACCATCGACATACACAAACAGAGCAACACACTCACACCAAATGTACACCACGCACAACACTATGCACAGAATAATATACCAACATGCACTACAAACCCAACCAAACCACATCTACACACCCTACTATCCCAACTACCACACATATCCACCATCACCGACAAACAGTACACAACTCTATAGTATACCACTAACCAATACACTCATCACTAACAACGCCAATCAACACCATACATAACTACATCCCATCCAGACACACACTCCCTGCTGTAATTACACCTAACAGACCACCTTTTATCACTAACAAACATATAATCATCCTTCCATCAGTTGTCAAACAAACACCCTCCTCTCCCTTCTACCATAATAACACTAAGGCACAACACACCCACTGCACACCACCACACTTTTTAACTCTAGCAACAAACCACTCTAAGACACTCTTACCTCTACTTCATTCCTTCCTACACACAACATACACTCTACTCATAAACACAGCAGCCCTTCTGATCCCTGTCTACCACAAACTTTCAAGACAATTCTTTTAACAAGCTCTTCTGCCACTGCAGTAAGAAGGATCATCAACTATTCCTTAACTACCAGAATATTTCCAGAAGAACTCAAAAAATCACACATATGCCCTTTACTGAAGAAAACAAACTTGGACCCGCTGGACCCTGACAACTACAGACCCATTACAAATTAACCTTTCCTGGGCAAACTGATAGAAAGAGCAGCGTTCACCCAGATGTCATAATTCATTGAAGAGAATGACATACTTTCAGACTTCCAAACAAGATTCCGTCCGGGAAGAGGCACTGAATCTGCCCTCCTTGCCATCTGGGATGACCTGAAGAATACAGTTGACTGCAACGGGTTTGCTACACTACTCCTCTTGGACTTCTCAGCTGGCTTTGACACGGTTGACCATGACACTCTGAAACAAAGACTCTATGAAGCCGGCATAGAGGGAACTGCTCTAGACTGGATTGCGTCCTACCTTCGAAACAGAACTAATGTCATCCATACCCCACCTTTCTCGTCCAAACCGAACTCCACAAAAGCAGGGGTCCCTCAAGGTTCTATCATCTCACCCATGCTTTTCAACATCTACATGAAGTCATTACCAGTAGTGATCAATACATTTCACCTCACGTGCTATAACTATGCAGATGACACTCAAATACTCCTTCAACTGGAATGGCCCTAAGACATTGGAAAATCACCAATTTTCAGCTGTCTCAGAGACATGGATTAGTGGATGACTTGGAGCCATCTCAAATTGAATGCTTTAAAAACTGAACTACTCACGTGTGGCGATTGGAAACGTTACAACCCGCTTGCTGCATGGCCTAATGAACTGGGATCACCATCTAAAATATCAAAGGAATTAAGAAACCTCGGAATGACCATGGACTCCAAGCTGCTGATGAATGCTCAAGTGAATAAACTAGCAAGATTAAGCTTTGTCACCATAAAAATGCTGCAACAAATTTTCCCTCATTTGGGATTTCCACACAAGGTCCAAGCTACCATCTCCCTTGTTCTGTCCAAACTCGATTACGCCAATAGCCTCTACCAGAAATCACCTTTAACAACCATGAAAAGACTACAACAGATTCAGAACTCGGCTGCCAGACTACTCTTGCATATCAAACCGCAAGACCACATCTCCCCTGCCTTGAAAGCCCTGCATTGGTTACCGGTTGTCAGAAGATCCACGTTCAAGCTGCTTTGTATCACCCACAAAGCAATACATGGAATGGGAATGCTCTTCATCAGGAATAAAATCACCAAACACATTCAACAAAGGAACCTCCTCTCTCAAGGAGCATCTTGCCTCAAAATCCCACCATACAAAAAAAAAACATCGGTGGCACATCCTTCTCTGTTCAATCAGCCAAACTATGGAACTCTTTATCCCTCAACATAAGGTCCACAGACAACCACCTTATCTTCAGAAAACTACTCAAGAATTGGCTCTTCCCCACATAAGCACCATACGCAAACAGAAATTTACAGCATATCCCTCTGCATATAAGCATTTGTTTTCACTATAGATATGTACCTATCTTTATGTATTACTTTGTAAAAACATGTAAAATGATTATGTTGTTGAGAGAAGAAAAAAAATTATAATAAACAAAAAATCATCTTTGGTCTACATGTACATACTTCCATTCAGCATCTATGTACCTTCCATGCACTTGGATCTGTGTGTCTATTACTTTTCTCCTGAAAAAGCATATCCAATGCACTACCCTATGTATCATCCTGTGCCTCTATCAATATCTTTAATCTACATATACTTACTTCCTTTATGTATCTATATACTTTCAATGTGCTTATGGGTCTATATATTTATCATTTTCTTCTAATTTAGCATTTGCAATGTACTACCCTATTTCTCAGCCTATACTTCGCTCAATATATCTTCTAGCCCAACCTTTTGACTCATCTCAAACTTCTTTCTACTACTCTTTCCAATACACTACCCTATCGCTCATCCTATACATCTATCAATATATCATCTACATCCACTCTCTCATGTGTCCCAAACCCCATACCACTACTATGATACCCAAAATAAGCCTTTCTAGACTCTCTCCTACTCTATCCCTCCTTGCATCATCTGAAACCTCTTTTTACTATACCGATCCCCTAAAACAAACCTTTCTAAACTCTTCCCTCTGACTCCTCTCCTCCAAAACTCCTTTTTACTCATCCAAAAGCCTCCTCCTACTGCTAAGACCTATTTTTTTTTAAATCCTTCACTCTTTTATCCCTCCACTATCCTTTTCAGTCAAAAGTAACAGACTAACATGTTCACTTCTCAAATTCCATATTCAACTATACTAATTCACCACTAATCCTTTATTGGGTTCCAGAGTGGCGTGCTACTCTCCAATAAAGCTTCTCAACACCCCATCAGGGTTACAAGCGCTATATAAATGCAAACCTTTTCCCTTTTCTACCCCTCCCCAACCCTTCTCAATCCAAATAACTAACTAACATATCCACCCCTAAAATTACTTTCATGCTTCACCATACTAGTTCAGCACTAATCCTGATGGGTTCCAGAGTAGCGTGCTACTTGCGCTTCAAACCCCATCATGGGTAGCAAGCGCTATTTAAATACAAACCTCTTTCCCTCTTCTATCCCGCCACCTACCCTACTCTACCCAAATAATTGAATAACATATCCACTACTCAAATTACTTCATATTTTACAATAGTAATTTTCAACACTAATCCTTTATGGGTTCCGGAGTGGCGTGCTACTCGCTAGTTTAAGAGCTTCAGCACCCATCAGGGGTAACAAGTGCTATATGAATGCAAACCTTTCTTCCCCTTTCATCCCTTCGCTATCCTTCTCACTCCAAATAACTGGCTAATACCCACCACTGAAATTACTTATTTCACCATATTAATTCACCACTAATCCTTTACGGGCTTCCTGAATAGTGTGTGTCAACACCCCATCAGGGGTAACAAGCGCTATATAAATACAAACCTTTTTCCTCCTCTATCCTTCTGATATCATGCCAAATCCATAAGTGACTAACCTATCCACCACTTAAAATGTACTTGCATGTTTCACTATACTAATTCAACACTAATTCTCTATGGGTCCCGGAGTAGCGTGCTACCCACCGAAAAAGCGCCTTGACGCCTTGTCAGGGGTAGTAAGCACTATATAAATGCAATAATAATAATAATATAACAATAATGTGTGATGCTGGATGTACTACAGTTTATTTTTTGGCAGGGTAATCTACACTGATAAATTTGGCTCCACTCCCCTTTGAGTGGAGACATATAAGTCTACAATTATGCCTAACTTTACTCTCAAATTTTGTGAATAGTCAAAATTAGTTAAGAGTGGTTGACATGTGTAAATTACTCTCAAGTGTAAGTTACCTTTACTGCTCAGTTGGGAAAGTCTTCTTTTCTCCTATGAAGTAGCTGCTCCATCCTCAATTGTCCTAAAATGGTAAACCCCCTTTAGACATGTTTAGAGTTTATTACAAGTATATACTGTAAGAAATTGATTGGAAGCCCCACTCAGAAAACTACCACAGTTCTTGTCAGGATGAATCAAAAAAGTCATTTAACGTCTGGTAGCTTGGAACAAAGCAGTAAGGCGTAACTTAATGGCAATGTGTTCGTATTTATGCAGCACACAGACAGTATTACATTGAAAAAGACAATACAATATCAATTCCAAACCGATTTAATAAAAATTAGAGTACAATTTAATGAATAAAATTATACCAGAACCACAAAAATTAATTTCTTTAGTAAAAAATAGTGCCAAAAGCACAAAGTGCCAATGTGGTTATCTGGTCGTGCTGGCAAGAGACAGAGTGGCAAAATCAAACTGACCGCAATGGAGCACGAGCATTTTACTGGGATCGGGTTAGTCTCGCTGAGAGATGTACCTTATGTCCTTCTTGCGAGGCTTCATGACGCTCAGCATAGCTTCCAATTAGGGGTTGCATGGTGTCACTATATCAAGTCCTGGGTTGAGTTGCGTCTCACTGCGTCAGTTCTGATTAAGAGCTGTGAGGGCTGCGATGCAAAGTCCTGCATCGAGTTGTGTTGAGCTGCGCCAGTTCTGATGAGGGAACTGACTGGAGCTTCGAGTGTGTGTGATTGCAAGCTCATGCATCAAGTTGCATCGGATTTGATGGAGCCCACACTTAGGCAGGAAGGAATACAACCTGATGTCAGCCAAGGGTCCATGGCCTCAGGGATACCTCTTGGGGATCAGGACGTATTCCATTCAGAGGCCACTAGCATTGCTCAGGCAGGTCAAGTTGCAGTTCTAGGAACTTCCAGTGCAGTAGGTCATCTGGACAGTTGCAAGGAGCTATCCCAAGTTTGTTGGGTCACTGTAGCTCACAAAGGAGGTCAGCCAACTAACTCTTGGAGTCAGTCTGAGTTAGCCTGGGATGAGGGTAAGCATGTCCAGTCTTGCTTCCCAGACAGCAAGGGAGTCCTCAGCAGCAGGACAGTTCTCTGGCATTACTTCCACAGGTCCAGGAGTGTTCTAAAGAGTGTCTCTAAAGGACCAATATTTATACCTGGGGCCAGCCCTTAGGGATTCACTGTTCTACATCCACATCTGGTTGTAGAAAGTTCTTCCCCTTTCCCTGCCAAAGCTCCCAAATTTCTGAAGTGACAAAAGAGAAAAGACTGGTGTCACACTACTATGTATTTGCAGGAAACAAAGCCATTTGAAATATAACTGGGGCTGGGCACAGCCCCTCCCAGTGATCCTGCCAGAATTGCGTATCCTCTCCATACCAAGTCCCCTTTTTGTTACTGTCTGGAAGCAGTACACAAGCCCCAACAGCAGTGCTCTTCAGAGCCATGTGACCCAGGATACTGGCAAAAGACACAAATGGTTAGTATAAGAAAATGTCACTTTTCAAAAAAGTGGCATTTTCAGAATTGTGGTTTAAAATCCAATGTTACAATTAAAGAGGATTTTGAATTACAATTTATTTGAGTGTAAACAGCATAGATCTATCTGCTCCCAATCCAAATGTATCACTTAGTACAAGTAATTGTGTAATCCAGTGTTAGTCAATGGGAGCAATAGGCTGGTGAAAAATGACTTTAGGAGTGTTTGACTTCCAGGAGATGTAAAACATAAGTATGCATTTTCTACATTTTAAATACAGTGCACCTTGCACTATGCGCATTTAGGGTTCTACCGTTGGTGTGACTTATATGTATAAAGGAAGGTTTATGTCTGGCAAAAATTTTATTTTTGCAGGTTGAAATGGCAGTTTAAATTCCACTACTGGCTGTAGTGTCAGGCCTGAACCATTTTAAAATGCTACTTTAGTGGGTGGCACAGTGAGTGCTGCAGACGCCACTAGTATCAGTTGATTTATAGGCACTGGGTACATGTAATACCATTTACTAGAAGCTTACAAGTAAACCAAGTGTGCCGATTAGGTGTTGGCTAATTTTCCCATGTTTGCAGGAGTGAGCACAAGCAATTTAGCATTACTTGACCTGGCTCTTTCTACAAGCATACCACTAACCCATAAGCTCCCATCTCTGACCACACTCTGTCTTCACAACGCCAGGAAACCAACCGGTGTCAGTGCGCTATACAAACTTTTGTTAACATAACATAACTTAGCAGGGGTAGAGTGTGCAAAATCCTAAAGCCAACAAATTCAGCAAACAGCAGTGGTGAAGGCAAAAGGTATGGGGAAAATCCACATTAAGCATGTCATAGCCAACTTACACTATGAACATAAAAATACAAAATAAAACATGCCTCAACTTGTCAATCATATCCTTGTAATACAAAATGTATATTGACAAATTATTGCATATCACTTTAATAGAACTTTATGGAGTTTTCCTAGCATACTGAAGTAAAACAGATTTTGAGCTCTGTTGGAATTGGCCCTTTTTGCAGGGTCATCCCTGAACTTTTTGCCTTCATCCTAGTCTTTTTTCTGACCTGGTGTTGGTGCTTTAGGAGACTCTGGGCACTTTAGCACTGCTGTCCAGTGTAAAGTGTGTGTGTTCACTGTGGCAAACATGGTAAGATTGGTCTACACCTGTTTGGCTTATTTAATTTACCTATCAGTCCCCAGGAAAGTGGTATCTAATATACCCGGGTCAGTAAATTAAATGCTACTGGTGGGCTTAAAGCACTGATTGTGCCACCCACCAAAGTAGCCTTCAAACCTGTCTCAGGCCTCTGTCATTGCAGGGCCTGTGCGCTCAGAGTTACTGCTGCTGTGACGTGACACCTAAAGTGAGTGCCATGTCCTGGTAGTGATAAATAGCCATTTTGGTTTCTCATTGCTGTGAGACTGCCCTCTCATAGGATTGCAATGGGGATTCCCTGATAAGTGTTTCACTGGTAATTCTTTAAATGAGGGGAGCAGCGTGGTCAGGTTTGGTATGTTTGGAATAGCGTTAATAAACGCTACGTAATGGTGTGTGCAGATTTATCATCACTATTTTAGAAATGCGACTTTTAGAAGTTGGCATTTCTGTGTGCTATGTGTCTCTGCCTGCCTGATGTGTATTGCATGTTTAGCTATGGAGTGACAGGGGCTGGTGAGGTGTGTGGCTCCAGAAGGGCAGGATGAGTCAGCGCTAGGCTGAATAAGAGAGCTGCATTTGGAGTAGTGGAAGAAGCAGTCCCCTGACCCTGAATAAGTCTGTGCCTGACTGTGGTGTGTCTGAGGACTGAGCCCTCACCTGACAAAAGGGAGTAGAAGCACTTTAAACAAAGTGCTCTAGTACCCTTCAGCACCAGCTGAGACTGGTTCTCCAAGCCCTGTGCCAGGGCAGAACAAAGGGAAATGTAGTATATATACTAGGGCTGTGACTCCATGTAAGGTGTGCTGTTCTTTGGTGCCGCTTACACCTGCTGGCCCCCAAGAGGAACAGCCACAAGAGACTGCCCCTCTGCTGGAGGGCCCTGTGAGCTGGCCTGCCTGGGCCCAGCTTTGCTTTTGGACTCTGGTCCTAGCGCCTCGTGAACGCTTTATCTTAATTGTTGGAGCCCCAGAAAGGGGGACTCCAACCTTGTCAGGACAGGACAAGTGCTTGTGCCCGGCAGCGCTGGGCTGCGAAGTGTCCTGAAGGGAATCCCAGTGTAGGGATCCCCCACGTGGTCCAGGTGTGAAGTGGGAGCCTACCCCGCATTTTGGTGCTCCAGGTGTGAAGCAGGAGCTTACCCAGCATTTCTGTGCTTTGGGGGAGCCACCGCTCACAGCGACACGAGCCGGAAGTCAGGCAGAGCCCAGTGCCTGGTTTTGGGCGAAGCCTACTGCAGGAGGAAGACCGCGAGAAGACGCCACCAGAGGAAGTCAGGAAGACCTGCTGCCTTGAGGTGGGTGGGGCTCCCGTGCCGGTGGAAGCCCCACGTATGGCTAAAGGCGTAGGGGACAGAGCCAACAGAGACTTCGCTCCGTGTCCCACTACTCCCGTGTCCTGCCAGAAAGAGACCACCAGGAAGGAAGAAAGGTCCCATGAGCGGGGCCTGCCAGGCGGCCTGTTGAGGGCCTGATTCAGCCCTCGAAGGAGAACCCAGTGAGTGGGGCTGAAGATGGTGAGCATTAATTAGTGCTGACTGAGGGCACCCGGAGGAGCCTGGTAAATGAGGCTATGCAAACAGAAAGAGGTACGCTGTTCCCCAAGGTAAAAGAAGGTGAATGAACCGGACGACAAGGGAGGTCCCAAAACGGGAAGAAAGGGAGGGGAATCCTCCCTTTTGGGACTAAAACCCTCACCCACCCAGCAAGCTAGGTGTCATGCTTCATGAACTGGGTTTTGCTCCTCGTCAAACTGGCGGTGCAATGTCTGACGGGCACCCTAAAAGGCGCTCTTTATCAGAGTTCTTTTGTCCCTGCCAGTTGGTGCTGTGGTGTGAGGGCCCTAGGGGAAGTGTAGATGTCGGGAAGTAGTGATAGTTAAAAAAGGTTAGGTAATCCACTGGGGTATTTTAATGGTGTGGCTAACTACCTTATTAAAAACAGTGTGTAGAGGCTACTACCTGATGTTATGATCCAGGATAGAACGCTCTACTTAGTGGTCAACATGTTTCATGCTAAGTACAATTCATCAGGACCTATACAGTGACCAGCTATCTACTCGTAGTGGTAGGTGTGACTACCTACTTCACAGGTAAATGAACGACAGGCAATGAGTCATGCCACTTCTTAGCGGGACCTATAGTGGGATGACAAAAAACAACAGGGAGGGAAAATCACTGAAGAAGAAATTGTAAAATCCACTATCAACCTTTAGCACATCATCCTGTAGCATATCATCACGGTTCAATTTGTTCAGGTAAGTGAGTCTCCCGTGAGGGTGACTGGAACTACCCTGAACAGGGGTACTAAAAAAAACAAGGATGAGTGGGTCAGCATTAAAAAACTTTATTGAGTCTACAAAAGAATACAAAATGTACGTTATAATAGAGAGGAAGATAAAACAATCAGAACACTAACACTCACCCTGCTAAGGAGAGTATTGTGGCTTCAACGGTCTTCTCCCGTGTGGAGCATCCCAAGAGTAGGTACCCTAAAGGAGATTAACCACAGAAACAGTTCTAAGCCTCCAGGCATGACAAGGAGACCCTCAGACAGCCACAATGTGAGGGCTACAATTCTCGTAGAGGTTGAGGGGTGGGAAGTAAGGAGGGATATGACCTCCACCCAGCCGAAAAGACTCAGTTAGCAAGCGACCAATGTAGAAGATGCCAACATAAAAGTATACGCCCACGGATCTAAAGCAAGAGAGCCCAAGCTAGAATGAGTCTGGCCACACTAAAGAACTGTACGGGCCACGGTAGCACGGAAGGCACTAGAGTCACACTTAGTCTCATGCCCCTCGAGTACTAACCATAAGCTCCGTGGTGAAAAGCGCATCCAGATAGATCCCAGCGCGGTCAAACTAGTGTAAGATGACACAGGGTGGCGTTATACTGTATAAATGGCTACGGCTGCCCCCACCCTCTCGGGCGTCTAGATGAGTGAAAAAGCTGCTTCACAGTGGGGTGACTGGGGTGGAGCATACCGGAACAATAACCAGCAGGGTCCACTTACCTTACTGCAGAGCAGACAACATCTGTTTACCTACCCAGCACGTCACGGAGAGTACGAGTAGCCGGAGCAGTGCTTCTCTCGTGGAAGGCGCTTTTAACAACACTTTCTGGTCCCAAGAATCATGTGAGCCAGGGAGACAGAAGGTCTGCGCATGCGCGTCTTGCAGGGTCGGGGCGGCTCTGGCACGGCAGAGGCCGAGTATTGAATCAGGTCGAATGTGGCGGCCAACTCGCAGTGTAGTGAGGTGTGGCGCTGTGTAATAATATCCTTACATGTCAAGTGCTGTATAGCAGGGTGGGGGAGTAATAGGGTGGGGCAGACACACAACTCCTGTTGCCAAAAGGCGAGGTGGAGTAAAGAGAGGCAAAAGCGACATCGGGTGGCGGAATGGCGCCAATGGAGAACTACCTGCAGAAGTAAGCTGTAGTATGTAAACTGCAGAGTGTAACTCACAGAGTCCAAGTGTTGTGTGGATAGTAGTAATAGACACATCACTAATCCTAGACCGGGTCACAGGTCTGTTACCACAACTAATGCTCTTAAGGGCAGTGCCTAAAGTGTCTGAAGTTCTTGTCTCCTGAATTCACTAGTAAGGAGTCAACATTAGTGGAGCCAGCAATTCTGTGCTTACTACGCCCTGATTGTAAGGGACTCCTGAAATTGAGTGTGCGGGGACATATGGGACCTGTGTAAGGTGAGCTCAAGCCAAATGTCTGTGTTACAGTCTAGCCAAAGTAGCCCACGGAATGGAATCGTTGAGGCCATTGACGTCTGTACCTAGGCGATGGATCCACCTTTGCTCTGTCCTGAACAATGCCTGTTGTGTAATGTGTGGGTATGATTCCAGCACCATCCATTTTAAGCTGTCTGCAGAGTGGTGCATGTCTTTGTAGTGAGTATATAGTCTAGTGTGGGTCTTGGCGCACCTGATGTTACTCTTATGCTCCGTAATGCAGAGTTTGATCTGTCTCATGGTCATCCCCACGTATTTTCTGTTACACGGACATGTCAGAAGGTAAATACATCTGGATGTGTTACAGTTTGTATGTTTTGTGAGACACCAAGTGAAGGTCTCTGTGAGTTTCATCTCTTTTAGGGTGCTGGTCTGGTTACAAACAGCGCAACCCCCACAAGGATAGTGCCCAGAAACAGGGGGCAAGTCCCACAGGGTTCGCTGGGAAATTACTTATTTTTTCCTAGGTCTCGTGTGTATCACGTTATCCTTAAGGTTGGCTGTGCGCTTGAAGGCAAATCTCGGTCAGGGAATAGCTAGACTGCCCGAATTGACTATACCCCAGTGTTTATTGATAATATTTTTTATAAACCCAGAGGTTCTTGTGAATGAGGTGACACAAGTGAGGATGTCAGTAGACTCCTTTGCCTTAGGTTCAAGCAACACCTCTCTTGGATTGTTCATGGCTCTCTTGTAGGAGTCTCGAATTTGTTTAGTAGGATAACCCCTGTCTTGGAGCTTGTGTTGTAGTTGCAAGGCCTCACTCTTGTAATCTGACATATTGAAACAATTCCTCTGGATACGGACAAATTGTCCGAAGGGGAGGTTGTCCCTAAGGGACTTAGGGTGATGACTCTTGTAGCGTAGGAGACTGTTTCTGTCTGTCTCTTTCCTATGTAGGGTAGTACTCAGACCCCTCTCATTGAGCCTAATCCTCAAGTCCAGGAAAGGGATATTGGTTTCGGACATAGTGCTGGTGAACTTTAAGAATGGGTTCTGGGTATTCAACCAGTCACAGAAGGCTTTGCAGGTGTTGGAGTCCCCCTTCCATAGTATCAGGATATCGTCGATATACCATCTCCACACAGTGAGGTGGTCTCTGTATGGATTGGTAGGACTCATAACCACAGTTTCTTCAAAAGATGCCATATAGATACAGGCTAGGCTAGGCGCGAATGTGCTCCCCATCGACGTGCCTTGGACTTGGTGGAAAAGTGCAGCCTTGTATTAAAAATAATTCTCAGTAAGTGCAATGGAGGCACAGTCCATGATAAACCTAATAGGAGTGGGGGATGACCAGTCTTTCTTGCGAAAACTAGCTTCTACTGCAGCCAATGTAGCCTGTTGTGGAATGTTCGTGTATAGGGCTTCCACGTCAAGGGTGACCAGTAGGTCAACCCCTTCCCTTCCCTTGATGTTATCTATAAGCCTAAGGACATCACTTTTGTCTTGTAGGAAGGATGGTATCTTTCTCACCAGGGGCTGGAGAAATTTATCACAGAATTTGGACAGTGGTTCTAGCAGGGACCCTATACCCATGGCACAGTTGGTGCCAGTGCCTGGTTGTCTTCACAGCTGCACTGCAGGATCATGGGCAGCTGCAGCGTGGGGGCAATTGTGTTGCAAGAGTCCCTGAGTGGGGCTCTCAAGGCACTGTAGTGCCAAGGCTCATTTTCTCAGCTGCACCGCAAGAGCGCAGGCAACTGCTATGATGGGGCCTTTCTCCGTAACGGGAAGGGGTGAGATGCACCCTCACCCCCAGTGCATTGCGCATATTTGTGGTGGTTGCATTGGCAGCCGGAGGGCCGGGTGAAAGGTCCTATCTTTACAGCCCCCTTACTTTTGGGCAGAGGGCATTTGGGACAGCCCGGACGGGCCCCAAGAAAGGCCAGTTGGCCTGGAGTCATTTGGTGTCCTGGGGTGGCGTAAGGCCCCCAGATGATGTGTGCACCTTCCTAGTGTTACTGGGGTGCACTGTTGGTTATTAGGATGTATGCCTAATGTGATGCCTAAGGCATAATGTGTTTATGCCTAAGATGATTGTGCAGACTGTGTTTATGTATAATATGTTTCCACTGAGTTAATTATTCAACCAGGAGTTACTGGTTGTGTTTTATTGAACGAACACACCTCCTTTTCAGGCGGACTTATCTACCGCCCACCCGGCAATGCCTCTGATTTCCTCGACTCCCTGTGTGATTCCTTAGGACAACTCTCTCTCAGATACCCATTCTTCACCCTCCTAGGGGATTTTAATTTACATCTTGAATCTAAATCAGATGCGCTATCCACTAACTTCGCTCAAACCCTAGACATGTTCAATCTTAAGCAACTTGTCACTTTACCCACCCACTCCCTAGGTCACACCCTTGACGGAGTCTGTACAAACTTTCCCTCATTAATCACACTGCCCCCTTTGCCTCAGATCTGGTCCTACCACTCCCTAATTCTTTTTCACATCTTGAGCGTCAATTCGCCTACCTGCAATAAAATCATTCCTACCCCCAATAATCACATCAATTGGAAAAAGGTCCAAGACAGCATCATTCCTAAACCCTTAATGCAAACTCAAACCCCCACCCTATCTGGCAACGTCGACACCGACGTCGATCTTTTTCAGAACTGGATCGCACTAGAAATGAATTCCAGAATCCTGCCCCCTCGTTCCCGCACCTCCCGGGGAAAAACTAAAACCAATGCCCCTTGGTTCACTCCTGAACTAGCCAATGCCCATTTGCTATGTAAAAAGGCAGAACGTGAATTCCTATATCGCCACCAGGAAAATCTACCTTTCCGAAATCAAATTAGCCAAAAAAAACTACTACGTTAACGTCATTAAAAACTCCTGCCAAAAACAAAAGGTGCTGTTTGCGATTGTAAAATCATTCACGCAGCCCAAGGCGCTTCTGCCTGAAATTCCCCCTTCTCAGACACTTTGTGATCAAATCTCTGACTACTTTGAGGACAAAATTGCCTCTATCCAAACCAATTTCCCTACCCCAGTCACTCCTTCTACGCCCCTTCCTTTGGACCCTCAAGGCTGCTCCCTCAGTAGCTTTCCACCGGTCACTCTAGAGCAGACTAGGAAAGCCATCCTGGCTTGCAAGTCGGGCTCCCCGTCCGATCCTTGCCCCCCTAAAATACTTCACCAGCTAATCGACGTGGTCAATCCGACCATCAACAATCTAATCAATTCATCACTCAGCTCAGGCTTAGTACCTAGCCGCTGGAAAAAGGGAATCATCAAACCCCTCATGAAAAAGGCTAATAAACCCCCGACAGATCTCTCCAACCTCCGCCCGATATCGCTGCTCCCGGCCTTGGGGAAGATAACGGAACAACTAGTTCACAGTGAGCTAAAACGCTACCTGGATAACAACAACATTCTCCACCCCCAACAATCGGGATTTCGGTCCAAACATTCGACCGAAACTGCTCTAATCGAACTGTCTGACACCATAAAAACCTTACAAGATCAGAGGAAAAACTCCATTCTTATCCTTCTTGATCTTACGGCGGCGTTTGACACCATCTCCCACTCCATCCTCATCAGTAGACTTATGGACATTGGCATCTCTGATTCCGCCCTTTCCTGGATAAAGTCTTTTCTCTCTGACCGTTCTCAAACTGTCGCTCTGGGCCCCTTCCACTCCAAAGATAAGCTGGTTTCCTCAGGTGTCCCACAGGGATCTATCCTGAGCCATCTCCTTTTTAACATTTATCTCATTTTCCTCCTGACTCTGATTGAATCATTCGGCATACCTGTCACCTCGTATGCCGATGATACACAACTCATTGTGCCACTAGAGGATCAATCCACCAAAGCAGAACTCAACCTTAAACACTGCTTGACCGAAGTCTTCCGTTGGATGGACAACAACCACTTAAAATGTAATTCGAGTAAAACGGAAATCCTCCCGATCGGTAAAAATACCTCCTTCTGTCCTGCACTCTGGTGGCCGGACAATTCTGTTGCTCCTCCCCAGACAGTGTCATCGGCCAGGAATCTTGGTGTAATCTTTGATTCCGACCTTTCTTTTGAGCAGCATGCTAGAACCGTCGCAGGTAAATGCTTCGGAGTGATCGAATCTCTCAGAAAGTTCTTCGACTTTCTTCCCATCGACGCCAGAAAAACGGTAACAGTGGCACTCATAATCTCTCGCCTGGATTATTGCAATGGCCTGCTCGCAGGGGCCAAAAAGAGCACAATTGTGAAACTACAAAGCGTATTACATACAGCCGCGCGTTTAGTTCTTGGACTGCCCCGCAGATCGTCCATCACCACAGCGCTTCGATCCCTCCACTGGTTACCCCTTCACAAACGAATCCTTTTCAAAATTCTGATCATAGCTTTTCGCGCTTATAACAAAACAGGCCCTAAATACCTCACCAGGCGTTTTCCCCACTATACCCCCGGTCGACACCTTCGCTCAACTCATGACAATCTCATCCTTCCCCCTAAATACAATTTGAAAACTAAGGGTGGAAAAACCCTCAGTTTCCTTGCTACGAAAGCCTGGAATAAACTACCGAAAACCCTCAGACTCCTGACCCAGGAAAAACCTTTTAGAAAGCTCCTTAAGACCTGGATCTTTACCCTCCCTGACGACTACTCCAAAGCCTCCATCTAATCCTCCTGCAGAAGTTCTGTTTCAAGATCTTCAGCGCCAAGATGCTCCCTCCGGAGCGAACGCCGCGCTTTATAAATACCCCACAAATATCAAATATCAAAAATACTACCTGTTCTTATGGTCTGACAGTGGCCCTACTGGTCCTGTCATGTGTATAATCCCCTGTAAATTACTGCCTAGTGCCAGTTGGCACAGCGTATATGTGTGAATATGATTCTAATGTGTTTTGGATAATACTAAGGCTATTTTTAATATAACCTTGTGTGGAGTTTCTTTTATAGTGTGCCTAGTGTGTCGCTGCTGTGTGAGTGTGTTGCGCAATCGTATTACACATAGATAAGCCTGACTGCTCATGACAAGCTACCAAGGGGGTGAGCAGGGGTTATCTTTAGCGTGTAACTCCCTTGCCCTGATTAGAGTGGTGGTTTCTGCCTGGTTTTGGCGCATGCCCTAGCCAACCAGAAATCCCATTTCTAACAAGCTCCTTTTCAGTTTTAATGCATATCACTGAAATGCATGATTTATATTGATGAATAGAAAAGGCACTACTGACTTGAATTACAGCAACCAAAAGACATAGCTTAAAGAATAAAGATGCATTAATGACTATTGGCATTAGTAAAGTAAAGTATAGGCTCATCAATCTTTGCAATGAAGTGCACTTCATTACCGGCGGATATGCATATGTGATCATAAAATGTTGTCACTAATAGTGCAAGAGTGCCAGTGGATGTAGTGTGTTTATGCATTGTCCCATGATATATCATATTGTGGGTGAAACCAAAATTTGAATGGCAGCTGAACCAATGGCTGAAGTGGGCCGACTCATAGCCCTCTATGTAAGCAAAAAAAAGTATTTTATTTACATGAGGCTGACCAAATATCTAAAGCTGTCTTTAGACCTAAAAATTTTAGTTTTCAGTAGTAGTTCCTGAGTTTTATCTCAGTTTTTCAAAGCAGAATGCAAAAAGCTCAGCCTGCCTGGTGAATTTACAGGACTAACAAACTTACTACCCAGGGCAAAATATGTTGAATTTTATTTCACTAAAAATGGGGTTCCAGTGGGTTAAATGTACAGGTGAATATGGTTGCTCTAAATGTCCGTCTCTTTTAGACTCAGTTTTCCACTGTATTTGAAACATTTCATGCAAGATTACTAAAATGTATGTTTAAAAGTGCTTGTTAGAAGGTCCTTCACAACGCTAACTTGCAAGATTCATTAAAGACTATAATGCATATTTAGTAGTGTTTCTATAAAATATTGCACTGCATGAAGTGAATAGGTTTGGTGTGTAGTAATGCAATCATTTTTCCTTAGAGATGCTGTGGTATATTAGATGCTATTTTTATGCTATTGGTACATAGTCTTCCCTTGTATTGTGTGACTTATCTAAGTGACTATTGTGGAGTGTTGTTTAGAGCTATCCTAAAATAGTACATACAGTGATTTGCCAGTATATAATTAGTGGTAAGTCTTGTTCCCTCAAGTTTAACAGCTTAGGGGCCAATTTTGATATCAGGTGGTATTGCTTCCACTCGACACTGACCCGATCCTGGGCTGACTGACACGCGGTGGGTGGTCCCGACCACCTAATTAGGAAGCAACCGTACACTGTTCAGTCGCATACCTACATTTCCCTGTGAGATCATGCATTACAGCCGTAAACTGGCCATAATGCATGCTCCCATGGGAAAATGGGAGGTGTGGTTCATCGCTGCACCCGATGGCATGCCCTTTAAGAAGCCTGCCACAGGATACATGGATCAAAAGGCCCCCAACCGGAGGGCGCACACCCAAGGGGGCCTTGCTGAGGACCCCCAAACACCCTTTCTGACATGGTTTCCATGTCTGACTGACCGACCTGGAAACCATGCTGGAAACCGTGTATTGAAATACCAAGGGCAGAAAGGGCGGCCCTTTGAGACTACGAGCCGGTTCGGACTGGCTAACTGGCTCCTTGAGCCCGTCAGAAGCCAGCCAAAATGACCAGTCAGTTTCAATTCATACATGCTACATCTTTACCAGTCAGTCGAAATTGAAACCAACAATGGCGGTCGGAAAGTCTCCAACCTCTGGGTCGGATGCATTGTAATAGGCCCCTAATGTCTTTAAAATAGATACTAGTAAATCCTATTACTTAAAGAGCTTACAAAACTGCAGAAGTGTGACATGGCCTCCTAATCAAGAATAAGTAATAAGAACAATAAGCAATAACAATCATAATATTAATAACAATTATTCTCATAATCGTTATTATTATTATTATTATTATTATTAATATTATTATTATTATTATTAATATCATTATCATTGCCATTATTATTAATATTACTATTATTACTTCGCGTGAAACATTGGCTAATGAGGGCTCAATATTCCTTCTGAACGAAAGTACATCTGTAAAAGAAATGTTGGCTCGTGTAATTTTTTGTGGGGGCATAGTAGTTTAATAGTCAATTGCGCTATATATAGTTTTGTTTTACTTATTGCTGATTACTTTAGCAAGGCAACAGCCATGAACATGTTGTGGGTTGTGATGCCACTCATTATATGCTGGCAGGGCCTTCATTAGCTTTTACTTATATTTAGCGTAGGTTGGTTCACAGGTGTGTAGGATATCTTTATTCCAGTATATATTTAATTGAACATTTACAAATTCGACACTGGACTGAATTCCGAAAGCCTTAAAATAACAAATAGAGAATCACTTAAATATTCAAACAATATATGAAGAATAAATCCCTGTTTGACTTACTTTAGTTAGTTTAGGCACTACAGACGTGATTACCCTGGACTGACGACGATGAAAACGAATCATTTCATGTTCCACGTCTGGGCCTCTGTCTTTTTCTAATTGACCCATAAGTACAATAATCGTAATGGCTGCAATGAGCCACCGAGGAAAATACTTTTCATAAAACCCTAGGGGCTCCATAAACAGACATTTGTTTTCATTGTGAAAGTGCGATGCAAATGTTATGCAATGTATCAACAGTGAATTTTTGATTTTTGTGTGTACCTAGTCCGTTATTTGTAAGAAAGAAAGAAAGAAAGAAAGAAAGAAAGAAAGAAAGAAAGAAAGAAAGAAAGAAAGAAAGATGGATGAATGTTCTCTTACACAAAGATTTGTATGATTGGAATACTTGGAAAGAATTCCCCGGTAAATTGTGATTTCTGCATTCCTTAAACCTCAACAGACAGCAAAGAGTGATCTTATCTTGCTCCCTCTGTACGGAGGCAAACAAAAAACAGGCACCCTCAAGTGTATAGAAGAGGACATGTGTGGAAAAAAGTGCAGTGGAGATAATTGGACCCTGACTCTTTCTAGTTTTACAGGAGAGGCCATACTTCTGCTCTTCTAGATTCTTTTCTTCCACGTTCATTAATAGGGAATTACATGTCCCGAGAAAAAGAGAGAATGTGGTGATCAAAGACCCCAATGCAATGAGATTTCTTCATTTTACTCCCTCATTACACAAAAAAGAGTTTCCGACAGGATAGAAGCACAACAAACACTTAGGCCTAAATGTATTAAGCCGTTTGCGAATCGTAAAGGCCGAAATTCGCAGAATTTCGGCCTTTGCGAATCGCAAACGGTCTATTTGCATGTTTTGGCATGCATCAAAAATTCGCAAATTAAGGAATCGCAAAAATTTGCGATTCCTTATTTTGCCATAGCATTTAAGGAATCACAATTTTGCAATTCCTTAAATGCTATGTATGTAGCATTTTTCAATTGCGAATTTTGGTTAAGAAATCGCAAATTAACACCAACTTGTAGTTGATTTTAATTTACGAATTCTATTAAAAATTCACAATTTGGCATTTTTGAAGGTGGCATGTGACGCACACACATGCCCATAGGGCATGTATGTGCGCCATACGCACACACATGTACATTTCAGGGGTGCAGCAGGGTGTCCTTGAGACACCCCTGCACCCTTGAAATTATTCTCAATTTGCAATTAGCAAATTGCGAATCGCAAATTGAGATTAATTTCACAATCATTCCTATGGGCCTCCTGGCCCATAGAAATGAATGGGAAATTATTCCTTAATTGCGAATTCGCAAATGGCGAATTCGCAAATAAGGAAGATTAAGAAATCTCTAAAACATAGCGATTTTTTACATACATCCCATTTTGCGATTTCTAATTAGCGATTCCTTAAAAATCGCTATTTAGAAATCGCAAAATGGAATCTTGATACATCTGCCCCTTAGATCCAACTTTTCTAAATGCTTTGAGGTCAACAGAGGCACAGGCACAGGTTTTCTCAGTGCATCACCCGGAGCTAAGGAAACTCCACAGTGTAGCTGAGGAGAGGTGACATGGGTAGGAGGAGCCGCAAGGAGTGGAGGTGCAGTGGAATCTGGAGTAAGGCTGGGCGTTTACACTGAAACGGTCATTGAAAAGGAGGGTAGGAAAGGAAGGGAGCAAACCCCTAAAGCAATAAGGGGACGGGCCTGGAAATAAAATTGGAAGGAGCAGGGATCCACCTTCGCTCAGCAAATACACAAAAAATTATGCAATTCCAACCAATGAATGCACATTATCCCCGAGCCACTAAAACCCAAATAAAGTCCCTCAGTGACGGCTATATTCAAAGAAACATTATCAACACCTTACTCTTTTAATTGAATACAAGTCTAGTGGTGCCAGAAATGCAAAAATGGTGTGTTAGAGTTGTAAAATCAAAAGTAAACTATCACTGTGCACACTTTACTTGTTCCACTCAAATCAGTGGTGACTGAGACAAGTGATTCCTCCCATGATTCACCTGAAATAATACTACTCAACTTTCTGTTGAAGTTTTCAGTTCCAAAATGACATGTCTCCAAAGGGCCTCAGTACTAAATAGTTCAAAGGACTTTTGGTCCGTAATTAACGCCCCCTTTTTGGGAGATAATACTATGATAACCACATATATTCATGTGGAAGAGGAGGCATGGATCACACACTTTAAAGGTGTTTTTGTTAACACACATGATCTAATCCGTCAGCCACTGCCTTTGTAGCTATCTAGTTTAGAAGATAGGATTACTTTTAGCCTGGAAGAGACACAGCTTGCTCTCAGCTAGTGTAAAAGTTTAAAGGCACTGGGTCCAGATGGGGTCCCAAATGATTTATTCTTAGAAAAGCAAGATCTTTGGGCACCACTCCTCACAAATGTTTTTTTTAATAAAATAGTCCAATCAGGTGTACCATCTTCCTGGAAGAAGACAGGTATTATGCCCATCTACAAAAAAGGGGGTAAATCGGTTCTGCAAAATTACAGGACAATATGTTTATTGGATTCCACAGCCAAATTAATGGGCCGGTTACTTTTAAATAAATTGGAGGAGTGGGCTAAGAATAAGAACCTAATAATCTGAAGCCAATATGGTTTCTGAAAAGGCAAAGAAACAGTGGACCAATGTTTGAATTAAAATCTTATCAACAGAAAATATACAACGGCTAAGAACGGTTATTTATACCTTGCCTTTATGGATTTGTTGGCAGCCTTCCATTATGTGGCACAATCTAATTATGTCTGATCATGGAAGCCATGGGAATGGAGACACAGATAATTAATGTTTTCTGTGACTTATATGCTGAAGCAATGGCCTGCGTTGTAGTGTAGTTCTTATATTCCCAATAGGCTCGGCGCATTGGAATAATATATCCTATAGATTTGACGTAGGACTTATGTCTACTAGGTCTCTATCGAATATATTAGACTTAATTGTGAGTGCTAGCTAGCTCAGAGGTCACCAGAAACTTTCTCGAATGAACAAGAAGGGATTCGTTTCTGAGAACTGCATAACTTTGTTTCCTCAAGATAAAAACGTATCTTAAGAGTCGTGGAAACAATAGATAGATATTTTACTCAGTCAATCATGCATGCTTCGTTTCATCAGAGGTGCAGAGAAATAGAGAGACGGGCGTTTTCAATAAAAGTACTTATTGAACAGTCTTCTTTTTCATGCAGAAGAAATGAACTGCTACAATCGTAATACTGGCTGTAAAGTATAATGCATACAGCAAGAAGAGTATTATAAAATAATACTGTAAAGCATGGTATGGTTTCTAAGCCATAAAATACATACATGAATAAATAAAGACTAAAAGTACTCAATTGGTGCTTCTAAAATACGCCTACCCCAATGTACCTAACCTAAGTCTAGTACGAGGGAAGAAGTAAGTGTGGTGGTGTAGCATAGGTTTAGCATTCTTTTGCCAAGAATCTATCCAAGATGTCTTTTAGGGTCTAATCAGCTCCGTACCTTGGTTTAGAATGAAGGAGGTCTGGTATCTCTCGGTCTCCGGACTCAATTTCTCAACACCCCGCAAGGGTAGCTTGGAAACACTGGAGCTGGATTTCTCGGCAAGAGAAAAGACAGCGTCTCTCTCAGTGCGTCTGCTGGAGGGTCGACTTCCTTCAGCACTTGCTGTAGCGAGATGCGTCGGGCAAGTAGATAGTCGAACTGCTCCAAACCACCTTGTCTTTGATAGGTCAAGTGTGGGCATATTTATACATTGAAGGTGCCGAGATTGACGTACAGTTGGACATAATAACGTCAGCAAAGAGCTGAAGTTCTTTGAAAACTCCATGAGTTATTGGACAAATCAATATTCAAGCAAGGGGAAGTCCCTAACTGCTGAAGCCGAGTTTTTCAAGAAATCACTCGCCCGCCACTTTTCTGCCCAGTCGCCTTGCGGCCGGGGCGGAAAAGAGTTCTTATGGTGGTGGTGTCTATCAGACACCGCCAGCCATATTGGGATGGGCCTCTGCAGAGGCAGGTGGACTTCACTCTGGGGGCCGGCAGTATGATGATACAAATTCCATATTCTTACTAGGCCTGGGAGGAATTTCATTACAAGAGCGAAATGTCCAAATTGTGTGACATTTTTTCAACTTCTCGAAATTATGCTTTATGCAATTTCTTATGCTTTTGTTTACCCGAGCATGCACCTCACATTAAAATGTCTTGCCAGACATCATTTACAGACTGTTTCGCACGAATAATGACACTATTTGAGTGAGGATAAAAAAATGACACGGGGTACAGGCAAATCCTTGTTTGCAATGCAAGAATAATTTCCTATAATATTATCGTGAAATTGTGTTTAAAAAAAATTACACGATTGTGCCCAGCCCTAATTTTTAGCCATACCATTTTGAGCAAGGCACTCTTAAATATTCTGACATCATCCTTGGCATTTGTCCTTTTCTCAGTGGATGCCCATTTGGCTTTTCTGCCTTCAACATGACAACATGCTTTGCCCTGCGCTCGGAAGGGAATGGGTTCATCATTGCAGGCTGGTTTCAACGCCAATATGAGCTTTTGAGTGTGCATCATAATCATCATGTATACAGTGAGGATTGCGAATATCTGCCTGGAAGACTTATTCTAGGACTTCTATAATTAAGTCAGGAATTATGCAGAATGTTATAATAATTGATTTTTTATGGAGCTTTTCTTGTTCGATTGAACAATACTGCATAAAGACCCTCACCCTAAGGTTGCTGGGAATTACAATCAGGAAAACTCCTATGGGCTAGGTGGCTGTGGGCAGTTGGAGGAGGGAGTACCTAACTACATGATGTTGTATCGCCCCTGTGCAGTAATTCCAGGCATGTCCCAGTGTCATAATGGAAGAGAACATTAAGGGGGTGATGGCGGGCGGACTTTGCCCGCCCGCCATCCTCGTGGTAATAGGGACCGCCCGCCATAAGGGTGGGGGTCCTGTAGGGAGTATTAGGATGTGCCCGCCACAGTGGCATGCACATCTTGTATTTTTAGCATTGTGGCGGGCAGTGCTCTCTGCACCGCCCGCCACTATGCTAAAATGCATTTAAGCATTTGCATTTACAAAGCGGCAGGCACCCGCTTTGTAAATGCAAATGATGGGGGGTACCACAGGTACCCCCGTGTGCACCCACCACCTCTCCTTTACTCTGGGGGCCAGAGTTAAGACCACATGCCTTTCTGTGGCAGCATCGCCGCAGCGGAAAGGCACCTAAATACAAACATCATAATATGGCTGGCGGTGTCTGATAGACACCGCCACCATATTATTCCTTTTCCGCCCCGGCCGCAAGGCGACCGGGGCGAAAAAGCGGCGGACGGTCTCTCCATCTGCCGAGGTCCCCCCGCCATACTACTATGGCGGGGGGGAAAACTAGTGTGGATGTTGGGTGGATTGCCTCCGCCAGGCCGGCGGTGGCTACCGCCAGCCTGGCGGAGGCAATCCGCCCGACATTGTAATGACCCCCTAGGTTTCAGTTTTATCGATTGATAAAACTGCAGAGTTTACCCTTTCTAACATGTCCTCCATGCACAAATTCCCCCAAGTAGATCTGGGATAACTTGTGCAGGGAAAAAGCCAGGTTAAATCTGCAATTTGTGCCAGGGATGTTTGTGGAATTCGGGGGCCCGGGCCATATGTATTTTGGGGCCCCTGTTCGGAACAGCTTTGATTTTATGATCCAGTTTCAGCTATTTCATGCCCTCTTTGGTCAAATTCTAAATGTGTGTACATCTGATATTCAGGGACAATTATGTGTGTTTTGAGTACTGTAACACTGCAGCAGCTCACTAATATTACTGAAAATTATCTCTGTCATACCCTCCCATTTGTCATATGTGAGGTCCCGTATTGATCCAAAAGAAAGTTTTTATATGGCTGATGCATGAAACATAAACACATTTTTTCTGAAAAATGTCTGTGAAAGACTCTCACACATTAAACATAAATGATAGAAAAAAGCTATTTTCAACACTCTGTTTAAAAATAATTTAAGGTCATCAGGGCAAGATAGCTGACTATCGGTGGGTCCCCTGAAAGGCTGGGGCCCTGGGCCAGAGCCCACTGTGCTCATTCCTTAAAACATCTCTGATTTGTGCCTAATTAACAATCGGAAACGCACACAAACAACGGTTACCCTCTTTTAAGGATTTAATATTGCACTTAAAACGGGGCCTCATGAATAGTACCTCTTTAATTGCCTTGGCTATGGGAATCTTTTAAGATGGGGAGGCATAGATAAAAATGTCTTCCCTGAACAATTGGCAAAAGAAAAGAAATGTGAAGTCTTTTAGGGGAATATTATCAAGAAAGCTCGATACATTATCACCGCTTTTATCGGCAGGAAACTGCTGATAAAGTGGCGATAATGGGCTTGATAATATGCTCTATGGAATTCCAATCGAAGGCCATGTTCTTCATATCTAACATGTTCTTCACATCTAACATGGGCTTCGATTGGAATTCCATAGAGCATATTATCAAGCCCATTATCGCCGCTTTATCAGCAGTTTCCTGCCGATAAAAGCGGCGATAATGTATCGAGCTTTCTTGATAATATGCCCCTTAGTTTTTTGCAGTCCTCTGTTTGGAATGTGGATTTGGATATAACATCGAAAGGTATATGAAAATTGAGGTCTATCATAAAATGTCCTTGAACTAGCAGGGATAATTATTCGACCCCCATTTAGAGCCTGTATGCTAAATAAAGCACATGTGACTTTTGCCTGGTCTTCATGCAGCTATCATGACAGGGAGTTACTGGCATCTGCTCACTCTGCTGCTTGATACTTTAACCCCACGAAAGACCCTCTTTTTGTTGAAGGGGTATCAATGTGAGTGCTATTTAGGGGATGGCTGCACAGGGTTATAGTGGTCTTACTGGTTTGGGTGATAGGGCCATAAGTCCCAAATTTGCTAAAAAATCAATCAAAACAGTGCAGCAAGATAAGTAGCTGAGCTGTACTGCGAGAGCAGGAGGCAACAAACCAGTGCCATATCTACAAAGAGCTGCCGCTGTTCTGCCCTTCCCTATGCTGGCACATTTTTGGCTGCCATGCCCCTATACATCTGAACCTTTTGACATTTTTGGACCCCACTCAATCCCTATTGGGAGCCGGAGACACCCACATAAGCATTTTCAATGATTTCAACCTCAACAAAATACATACAACTACAGAAACACATATAAAACAAAATAGTACACTATTTAATCAATGTTTTCTTTCATTCGCAAATAAAAATGTATACGTCAATAGAACTTTTAATAGGAAGGTTAGAGCTTTTCAAAATGTGATTTTGTTTCTAAAAGACAAAGTGATTTGAAAGACTCTAACATATCAGTTTCTCTTTTTGCTCGTCAAGCATGCTCTATTTTTGACATTACATAATGGTGCCTCAACTGAGGTCACCGGTTGTCCATACTGCTGTTTGCTGAAGTGTTGCTGCTCCTACGAATCAAACTAAGGATAACAACTCAGGGGCATATTATTAAGCAGAGCGTTAAAAATTATTGCTGTTTTAGCGGCAGTAAAGCGGCGATATAGGGCTTGATAATATGGCCTTGTGAATTCCAATAGAAGCCCATGTTCTGGTGTGAAAATGGGCTTCTACTGGAATTCTCCAGGGCATAATATCAAGCCCATTATCGACGCTTTAGCGGCAGTTTTCCGCTGCTAAAACTGTGATAATTTTAACGCCCAGCTTGATATTATGCCCCTTAATTTTTACAATGTGTTTAGAATTTGTAATGTAGCTTTTTATTTGTATATAAGTTATAACTCTGCTAATATTATTTATTTTTCCAAACAGCTGCAGACCTGCTGGGTAGGCATCATGGTCCCACCAGGGGTCCACTGGCCACAGGCTAAGAACCACTGCTCTACATTACATAGGAGAATTGAGGCACATTCCTTATGCATTTGCTTGTATTATTTTGGATTTTTGTTTCAGGCAACCTCAGCACATCCCTGATGATATGTTTTGTGCTAGGTCCACTCTACTAAAACATGAGACAAGGATGCCTATAATTAGAAGTTAGTTTCATTCTGAAAGGACCCCAACATTAGGTTGGAGTGGAGATATAGACATATCAGCTGCAAACATTTTAGCCTGTCTCCTTATGTTTAAGCAGAATTACTTTTTTTACTAAGTCTATCTGCTGCATTGGTTTCAAAATGGTGCAAACTTTCGTCCCATTGTAATAATGACAATTGTAGGATCCAAACCAAGACATTAAAAACACCTGAAGTTGTTCTTGGTCAGCCTTAAAGAGTGGCACGCTGTCCCTCCTGGGAGTTTTTGCCCAGGCCACATACTGTGCTTTTGCCATATGTGTTATTTTGTTGGAAAAGACTGATAAAGGTAACAGTTTATATTACTGGGTGTCCAGCAGTTCAAAACCATTTCTTCACATAAATGAAACCTAGATCCTCTATTCAGTCTTCTTTTGACACACCCCCAGTACATTACATGGAGGTCTTTGTCAATGAAAAACAGAAGCTTTGGGTGGCACATGTGACTAGTTGCAACATGGAAAGACTACAGTACCATGAGTTACTCTGTTATTCTACTTCCCATTGGAGTCACATGTTGTCATTAAAGGCCCTGACATGTCAGCTTCTGTTTTCTGAGGAGGTGGCCCACTCAAAATTTACTATAAATGTGGATGCCCTTAACACGATTGATCAAACAATAGATACAATCCTCAACAAAATGTTTGCATCTGTAACACCCTGGCTAAATTTGATGCCAAAAAGTATATCTTGGTCACAGGCCACAGATTTGGAAATATATATTGATATTCCAAGTGTGGCTAGATGTGCTTGATAAATATATGTGATGAGGTGGAAAGCAAAGATGGCCAAATCCTTGACTGGGGACAAGATATTTAATGCATATATGGAGTGCCGGAAAATGAGGAAAAAGAAGACATGATTGGGTTCTTGATCGATATGTTGCCTCAACTCATTAGCCTAGAATTCCCAGAGCTGCTTAGATTCCAGTGGGCTCCCTGCATGCACAACATATAAACTAGTGTGGAGAGCCTCAACCAATAATTGCTTGCACCTCTCAACATCTACACACAAGAAGCAAACTCCTGACACCTAAAAGAGAAAAGGACAGTACCAGTATGAAGGTCATCCAATCTTTTTCCCATCATATTTTACATCTGATACCAATATTAAACAAAAGGGGTTTCTTGCTTTACATCATCAACTCTGTCCATGGTACATCAAATATGGTCTGCTGGATCCTGCTTGTATGATTGTTACTTTATATGGAAGGACCAGAGAATTCGTGGACTCAGAGTTGTTTCTAGATTCCAGTGATGAATCAACTGTGGACACCATGTCATTGCAATGTTCACTTATCAAGGATGCTGGTAGAGATTCTTACTCTATTTGTAAAAGCAAATTAGGATTAACAGGGCTGAAAGTGCACTAATCTGTTTGAGCTGGGCTACACCACATTGAGGGATCGCTAACCAGAGACAGCGATAAGTTAGCATCATTCCTGAAGCAGGGATGTATGACGTTACAATGCATACTTTTACAACGCATACCTTTACAACGCATTTTTTACAAAGCAACAGCCATTATAACGCATTCCATTACAACTCATGCCATTACAACACATTTTTAAAAACTACCTTTACAACGCATTCCCAAACAATGACTACTACCTTTACAACGCAAACCATTACAACGCATACCATAACATTGCATGTATGGTAAGAATTGGATAGTGTAGGGGTAAAAATTACTATTCTAACTCCAGGGGGGTGCAACATTAGGGTAAATGTTGGATAGTGTAGGGGTAAAAATTACTATTCTAACTCCTGGGGGTGCAACAGTAGGGTAAGTGTTGGATAGTGTAGGGGTAAAAATTACTATTCTAACTCCAGGGGGTGCAACAGTAGGGTAAGTGTTGGATAGTGTAAGGGTACTATGCGTTGTGATGGTGTGCGTTGTAATGGCATGCGTTGTAATGACTGCGTTGTAATGACATGCATTGTAGTGGTATGCGTTGTACTGTCAAGCGTTGTAATGGTTGCATTGTAATGGCATGCGATGTAATGGATCTTGCATTGTAAAAGTTTTGTTGGAATGGTAGTGCGTTGTAAAAGTTGCGTTGTAAAGGTTGTTTCCCCTGAAGCAGTCACCAGACATCACACAACAGGTGGAAGTGTTGTATTTCTATAGTTCAGGGGTCTCCAAACCGGTCCTGGAGGGCCGGATCCATGCCAGATTTTTGGGATATCCCCATTGAGATACATGTAGTAATTTTAAAAGTCTCGCATGGATCTGGCCCTCCAGGACCGGTTTGGAGACCCCTGCTATAGTTTATCGTGTCCATACCCCAGCCAGGGATATAGCCTCCACTAGCAATGTACTTTACAGTTCAACTTTTTGGAGTGCTTTGCTAACTCTACCAAGTACCCACATTTGTAATTTTGTTATGACCCTGATGTCTCTGTCTTCTGGTAGTGAGGACAATTTAGACCTCAACACCGTGAAAGTATACTTCCATTGTCGACCAGCTATTAGTGGATATCTGTGTTCCCTGGCAAGTGGCCTTATTATGAGTTTGCTGGTCCAATGAAATGCCGAATCTGTGGTGGTGGTCTCCCTTCTGCATTATAACTGGTGCCAGGGATAAACGATCCCTGGCAGGGTTGTAGCAGTCTGAGGCCCCTAATATGCTGGCAGTGCTGCTATGGCACCGCAAAGCATTTTAGGAATTTCATCACTTTTGCACTTTTCATGGCGTTGTGACTACCATGAAAAGTGTGGTGGTGAGGAAACAAAGGGGGCCCTACAAGGCCCCCTTGTGCCTCTGCGCCATGGGCTGTATGCATGGAGGCACATGGTGTGCCCCCCTGCCTGCATACAACCCCATTTTCCTGCACAGAACGAAATGCACAACATTATGCAGGAACATGTTTTGATGTTCCCATTGCAGTGCTTATTTTAAAGGCAATGCCATGGGAACACCAAAGAACTGCCTGCCAGCAACTTAAAATGTCGGAATCGGGCAGGCGGTCTGTTTTGGTTTGGTGGTTTGGGGGCGGGCGGCCCCACTTCCACACCGCCAAAGTCATAATAAGACCCCAGGTCTAGGTCAAGAACACTAGTGTGTTCACCTGCATAAACATGTTTTCAAGATAACATTTACCATTTTACTATATGACTAGATCAGCATAGTGGTTTTAATTTTTAAACCGCTGGATGCAATCTGGTTACTTTTTTTTTTTTTTTTACTTTTAAGTGACATGTTTTGCACTAATAGTTTGGGAACTATAAATAAAGGTGTAAAATGTCAGTCTCTTGCAGAACACTATTACTGATACAGGGTGTCTTGCTATGGATTTGGGTGAGTTACATTATCAGTTGATGTGGATGAGGATTATGGTATATTTAAAGTGTTTCTGTCCCCAGGGTGCCGTGTCTTTGTTTGGCAATTAGTCATGTTTCAATACAAAAATTGCTGATGCATGTTTGATCACTTTTGATTTGTGTTTGTTCTTGGGTTTGACTCGTAACAACAGGAGAGGAAGAGAACAGAGTAACACTCCTATCCCCTTCTAAATAATACCAATACAACAATAGAGGAGCGTCAGAAGTTTTAGAAAACGGAGATCAAGCATGTAACACCACACACAGTCACGATTGACTTTGAGGGAGACCTCTTAAGGTTGATCAGAAGGCCCTCACTGACCACCCTGGTTGGTGACATGCTTCATCATCGGGCCCCACCGGGAGTGGCCGAATGCCACCCTGGTGTGCTGCAACACCAGATTACTGCGGAGCTGGTTTTGTGGTGAAGTGTGATAGTTGAAGTGATTTAAAAATGTGCCAATTGTGTCAAAAAACATAAATGTAATGGTTTTGCCAATTGGACATAGGTAAAAACAGTGGTGTAGGATAAAGGACTAGAATTAAAAGTCCAGATGTATCCTGTGTTGTTGGTCAACATGTTTCAGCCTCAATGATAGTGGTATGTCGGGCATTCGTCAGGACCAGTGAAGTGTGATAGGAAACCCGGGTGGTATGGACTCGCTAATGCCCACCCTAGCCTGGGGTATAAGTGTTAAAAAGTTGATCAAAAGTACTGTCTCTAGATTCCCAATAGTTGGAGTGGAACCGAGTTTATTAAAACAAGCTGCTTATTCTAGCAACATGAGTCTCTGGAGAGGGGGTGTAAGCAATGTGGCACACCGCCCTCGATGCTCAGCACCAGTTCAGTACCTGGAGGAACCCTTCGTCCCTAGACCCCTAGGGGTCCACTCCAAGTATTGGGAATCTAGAGACAGTGTTTTTGATAAACTTTTTAACACTTATACCCCAGGCTAGAGTGGGCCTTAGCGCTGGTCCTGACGAATTCCTGATATACCACTATCATTGAGGCTGAAACAAGATGGGTTTGTTTTGGGAATGGTATATTGTACATCTATTGTAGTATTGATTCTTAGACATTCCAATACGGCAGACATACACACTATCTGTATTCTTTGGAAAGTTTTTTTTTTTTTTGTGACCATAGAGGACTACATATATCAGTCGTTTTTTCGTTCTAAATTGAGAATTAAAAATGCACAGTGCCCATCGTATTTGTTTTTATCTTGAACCTATCTACTTCACCAATGATGAACTGGATGTTATGCAAATAAAGGGGGTCCCATTCTTTGCAATGAGGGGTTACAGTAACTTCATGTGGGATTGTTTATGGATGTTTAGTAATTTATCATGAACTGGGGCTACATTTTTTTCAAATAATTAAGGTGGCACCATTACTCATTTTAGCTGTTGGGCCAGTCAGTTTCAAATCCATTGCATTGTATCATTTGATTTTTATTTAAGTGCAAATACTCACTAATATGGCGACACACTCAATTTGGATTGGACACATTTTGACTTTTGTATGGCAGAGAGAAATGTGAAAGATGAAATATTAATTAGCCCCTTTGGTGAATGGATATATTAAAGTGAACCATAGTTTTCCATTAACTTCTGTCTTTCACCTGCTTACAAATAATATGTGCTCACTCATCAGGTACAGCTTCATGATACACAAATGGTTAAACTAAACTGTCTGAAATTAAGCAAGAACCAAATGGATTGCAAATGTACTGTGTACGTATACGTGTCCCTTGCCGGGCTTTGCTCAGATTCTTTTGGACGGACCTTTCTTTTACAGGGGGAGATGCATTGACATCACAAAATTACTCAAAAAAAATACTTTAAAAAATGCAGAGTGGCTATTCTTAGCATAAACGACTTCCCCACATGTTTCTTAGAAAATGGACGAATGAGGGAGGATGCTGGGCCTTTGTGAAATTGAAAATGATACACAAGATAGCAAACACTGAACTGATACATGTCCCCTATATGTGTATAATATTTAGTTGAACAAGTATCGTGGCTGTTAGTGGAATTTGGAGTCAGGTCTAAGATCCCACCCTGGACAGGTCTTGCAATACGGAATGCCACAATCACAGTAGCAGAGTGCTGTTGAAAACCCTGATGGGCAAACATAACCTCATAGATATATGGGGGCAGATTTATGAGGCCGTTGCGCCTCTTTGCGCCGCAATTGCGTCACTTTATTTGACGCAACTGCGGCGCAAACAATGCGCCCTATTTACAACGTGACGCATCTAGGAGATGTGTCACGCTGTAAAGCACTGCGCCATAAGGAGGCGTTCCTGCGCAGGGGGGGGCGTTCCTGCGCAGGAACGCCTCCCGAAAGTGGCTGAGTGAAATCTATGAGATTTCACTCAGTCACTTTCAGGGCAATGCTGCGTCAAAACCCTGCGCCTGCTTGAAGCAGGCGTAGGTCTTGACGCAGCATTGTGCACATGGTGTACCCCCGAGCCTTGCAGGAGCTGCGTTGTGCTTGCGACGCATCTCAAGCAATGCGCCACATTTCCGGCACAGATGCGTCACGCATCTGTGCCGTTTTTGCACCATGGTGCGCCGCATTATAAATGTGGCGCACCATGGGTGGCGGAGCTGTGGCGCATGTTAACTGGCGCATCCCTGGGGATGCGCAAGTTAACATAAATCTGCCCCATGGTGTCTACTCCCCCCTATAGATAGGGAATATATATTCAGTGTTCCGCTATCTGCATACTCCGAGCATCGGAGTGGGTGTTTGTTGCTAAAACTCCCTGTTACCTGCCCTTTTGGATTTCTGTGGGAACGCTGCCTCGCTGCCACTGGCCCTGCCCTGTAGTCCCCCCGCCGCCGCAAGCACAACCAAGCGGCCGCCGAGCGGGGAACTACCTTTCCCAGCGGGCATAGCGGTGGACAAGCCAGGGACGCGCCAGGAGGCGCCTTAAAACAACGTCATCACCCGCGTCGCGGGAGCGCCCGGGGCTAAGCCCGGGCAAAGGGCGGGCCCTCTGTGGCCCTCAGGGGACAGAAGGTGACGGGACGGGCCACCCTCCTTTCTTCGTTATTATCCTGGGACAAAGCACAAGGTGACAGTGTTTCATCTGGTCTCATTATTGCATGTGTGGCCTGTTATAGCTGTTAAGCTTAGCTCTTTACAAGTGCCCAGTACTTCATTTGCCCTTCTGGATACCTCCTACATGATGACTAAAGTTAGAAAGACCCCTGTGGCTACAAGATCGTCGACTAGAAACAAGACTGTTCCATCTACACCTCTGCCGTCTCTTACAGCCATTGACTTAATGCTACAAAAGACTATAGGTGTAGTTGCAGATGCTATACAAAATACAGAGAGGCGTCTTTCAATGACCCCAAATATGTGTTTTCCCAATCTTTCATTGCATACTACTGCCAATAACAATACTGCGTATTCCTCTATTAATTTGGAGGAATCACTATTACTGCAATCCTTTACAGGGTTACCTAGTGGCCAAAGTAGTAGGAAAAATGCATCATTAGCCTCACCTATATCATTAAATAGCACAGAAGGAAGTCCTTTGTTTATTTCCAATACTGGGGAAAATCTGTGCTTGCCTCAACCGGGAATTATGTCATTAAATTCCCCAAGGCCAGGGGATGTACTCGCTGAAAGCTCACCTCTTGCAAATATAACAGTAGCAGACAAACCACTTTCCCCAAAAAAGACAAAACGGCGATATGGGAAAAAAACTAAATCTATAGTGAGGAAAACATATCGACCTCTAGGTAATCATAAGCCCTCATCAAAGGATGTTTGGTTAAACTTTAGATTGGCCAAACCAATTAATTAAACATCTAGTTTGATTACAATGTCTCCTAACCAGGGCGTATCATTACTGCCTAATGAAACACAGCCTGAGTACACTAAAACTTACATAGACCAGACAAGCCAGACTGAAAGGGCAAGTATGTCAGATAAACCATACCTGACAGAACTAGAACATCTAGTTAGATCTCTTTTGCAACCTATAAGCGAAAGAATCATTAGTATAGAGCAAACTTTAGTGAAGCTCGAAAAGTCTCAAAAAGAGGACACTACGAGCATGTTAAAAATTCTTAGTGCACCCACACCGAAGGACAGCCTTTTACCGGCCAACAGCACCCATAAGCAAACGAACAATAAAAAGACACGAGCTAAGAAAAACACTCAAAGTGATAGTTCTAACTCGTCATCTACCCCTTCCCCGGGTATTATAGACCATAACATCCCAAACTCGTCTATATGTGTAAATATCGAAACGGCAGTAGCACTGACTCTGCCCACTATCTTAGATGGTTCCACAATTGGTAGCGACGGGATTGAATGGGCTGCGGAAGGTTTACCCCCTGTTTCACTTGATGATCAAGCTGAGCCTCAAAGGCCAACACCAACACAAAATACAGCCATAAATACACGATTAGTGCAATCACCTAAGCTGACACAACCTAAAAAAACCATTCACATTAATCTCCCTCCTGAATGTAGTAAATGCAGCTGCGGCCTCTGGATGCCCAAAGTCGTGGGGGTTATCGACTATAGTGCCCGTGTTTAAAAAGGGCGATCGTAGTAGCCCGTTATGCTACAGGCCAATATCCCTAATCAATTCCGTAGCCAAAGTAGTAGGGGGTGTAATCCTGAACAGGTTAACTGCATGGGCAAATGAGAACAACGTTATATCCCCAATACAATATGGTTTCAGACCTGGTCACTCGACAGTTACCCAGTGTCTGAACCTATATTTGATTATAGGTAAATACACCTTGGCCCGGCAGGGAACAATCCACATGGCTTTTATGGACTTATCGTCCGCATTTGATTGTGTAGACCGAGGCAAATTATGGAACACCATGTTAAAGATGGGCGTAGAGCAGAATTTAATTAATTTACTGGCTGACCTGCACTCCGATACAAGAGCTAATGTTCGATATACCCAAGACCTGAAAGTGACGGGGGATATCAGAATTAATCGGGATGTTCGACAGCGGTGTATTTTAGCTCCATTCCTCTTCAACTTGTATATTAACGAGTTGGAGGAATACTTGTTAAAAACTGGAGCGGATTACCCCTATGTAGGCCGAAAAGGCGTTCCAGTTCTGCTCTATGCGGACGATGCTGTCCTTATTTCAAGGACAGCAATCGGCCTCCAGACCATTTTAAATTCCTTCTTTGATTTCATGGAGTCACGAGGTCTAAGTATTAACAACTCTAAGTCTTATGTTATGAAGACAGGCCTTGGGTCACGAAAATCTAATCTTTTTAACATAAATGGGGAAAAAATTCCAACCACCAAAACCTTTTCATACCTCGGGGTCCTTCTTGATTACCAACTATCTTGGGGCCCCGCAGTCCTTAAGAAGAAGGGCGAGGTAACCCGCGTTAACGCGGCCATACTTGACTTCGCGAAAAAAATGGGCAATAGTCCGGTGGCTGCCTTGCTTAAATTATACCAGGCTAAGAGCGTTGCCGATGCTTGCTACGGAAGTGAGCTCTGGGGCTATAGCCAGACGCGGGACCTGGAGGTTGTAGAAAATAACTTCTTGAAAAAGATACTGAGGCTGCCAAGGGGAACCGGAAACTTCTCTGTACATGAGGAGCTAGGTGTCCCCTACTTAAGTGACAGAATAGCAGTTAATTCCCTATTATGTTGGTTGAACTGCTGGCTAAATAACGACATACCTCTTACCCATGATATATTAAAAGAAGCCTTAACATGGGATGGTAGGTTTAAGGTTCCATGGCTGAAGTATATTAATGATCGCTTCACTGAAATAGGACGGCCTGATCTGTTTTACCCCCAAACTCTATTACTAAATCAGATGTCACTTTTGTGAAAAACACATTTATGACAACCAGGTATTTTGCCCGGGAGGAGGCTGAGCTACAGAAAGACAGTGTTAGAAAACATGCTTTACTTAAAACCTGTCTACAAATGGAACCATATCTATCATGGCCTATGACTGGCTATGAACGTTATCTATTAACAAGGTTCCATTTTGACTTGTTTCATCTCTTACTGGCAGTACCAAGTGGGGCCCATCGAGGTCAAGTGTTGCCAGCTTGCGGCTGCGACAGAAAGTCTCCGCAAGATCTGGCACACTTTTTATTTATTTGCCCTTATTACATAGTACCCCGGAGGCTATATTTAAAACCATGCCTCAAAGAACTGAAATTTGCACAGATTAAACCAGCACTTTACTACCTTCAACTCCTGAAATGGGACTGCACCTTATTTGTATGCAGTTTTCTGAAATTAGCAATTACTTTCAGGAAAAGTATGGAGGGATAATAATGCTGCTGTTGCTGTTAGGTATTTTTAACTTTTTTATCTTGCTGTAATTATTTATATTCTTAAAATGTTTATTTTGCCTGTTACTCTTGTTTTATATTGTTCATGTAAATTCCTGTCTCACAAATTAAATGGATGATCTGTTTTTTGTATGTTTATGACTTGTGCTTTTATGATTGTAATGTTAACAATCGAATAAAGTCATTTGAACTTGAACTATTCAGTTTCCCTCATGACTCCGAGTCGCTTATAGACTACTTTCTCTTACATGGTATCCCATTGTCCAAAGTGCTGTAAAGTGAGATTCTAGAAATAGGAATAACTGACCATTAGCCCGGTGCAATTGACTTAGACTTTGGGCATGTAGCACCCACATCAGCGATATTGCTCATAGGATCAATGACACATTGATGCCACCAGGATAAGGAGAGACTGTGGTGTTACATATGTATATATTTAGCAGACGATGGATCGTCAGCAATGCATATTACTCTGTGGGCTGCTGTAAAGGCTATCTACATGCCAGTGGTTGCTAATGAGGAAGTCAGCAATCGCCATGCGTAAGAGCCTTAAGACAAACAAGAGTTGGAGGCTACAGTCGGAAACCTTAACAGAAAATATGTAACCACCCTCTCTGAATATGGAGCATCTGCTAGAAATACATAAGCTTTATCTGAATCACTTTTTTTACCTAAGTTGCAGAGCAGGCCCTAAATAAACTTGATCAAAGAAGACATGAACAGGACGGAAAGCTAGGAGACATTTGGAAGTGCAACTGCACCAGAGATAATGTTATATGGTAATTGCAGCTTTACAAGATACAGACGGTAGGATACATATTCACACCCTTTGCATAACCAAAAATGCTGTCACCTATTAAGAGTCTCTAAACAAATCAGAATGCTCACCTACACAGACTCAGATAGATTCAGGGACATATTATCAAGGGGGTTTATCTCCGCTTTTTTGGCTTTAAAAGCCAAGAAAGCGGAGACAAAATTATCTCCCTATTACCTAGCTGTCGTTAACACTAGTTAGCGACAGCTAGTAGGAGATAGCGACCATCTTGGGCCCCGCTTTGCATGTCAGTGATATTTATCACTAATGACATGCAAAGTGGGCGTGCCAAGATGTTAGCGACTGGAAACAGTCGCTAACATCGCTATCTCCTATTACCAACTTTTGGAGATATTCGCGCTAAGCGCGAATATCTCCAAAAGCTAACACCTGCCCCTGAGCAGTTCTTAGCCATGTTATCCAATGGTGAGGGGATAACGTGGCTAAGAGCATTAGCTCAGTAATGCATTAATATCGCTGACTTTTCAGCGATATTCATGCATTTCGGCCGATTTTTATCGCTTAGGAGATAAACCTTGATAATAGCAAGGTTCCTAAGCGATAAAAATAGCCGCAACTCGGCGATAAAAATATCCCTGCTAAACCAACATAGCGATAATTATCGCTAGTTGTTGGTAATATGCCCCTTAACTCTTCCAGCCAGAAGCCATCTCTTCCCTTACCGATTTGTAAATTACCCTTGAAAAATGGAGATCCTGGTGACCTCTAAATGACGTCCATGAAATAAAGTAGTCACCTGGGATTGGGAGGAGGAAATCAGTGCTATATTGTTCACTGGAGTATCCATGTCAATCCTGTTTGCTAATACATTTATTTTCCTCTCTACGCTCCATTTTATATATTTCACTTAGTTCACACACTCACTTTTTCACGCACTGCTTCTCAGCTATCAGAACACGGTCACCTCTTACACGCCTTAAAACACTGGGGCATCCACTTCTATTTCCAATATAATGAGTGGCTTCAGGTATTTTCTCCTTGGTGTAAGTAGTCCCAGATGATGACAAGGGCCGTACCGGACGATAACTGATGGGTACTTTCACATCTTGGAAGTATCTTGTTGTGCTTTAGTCACACATTATGATTTAATGCAAGCGCTGTCAGTGAGTTACATGTCAGACATTGATTAGCAGGTAGATTGCTCAGACCCACAGTTACATTCTGTTTTTTTCCCCATTGGGGTTTGCCATTTCTGTTGTTCCCACTGTGGTTGCCACTTCTTCATTTGGACTCTTTTCACTGGTTGAGGCTTGCTGTTTGTCTCTTGTGAGGCAGTCCATCTTGGACCAGGTATGTTCTTTGGATGTTGCTGTAGTGCTATGGCATTCGATCCATCATCAACACACGGCTTGTTGCTGTCATTGGTAATCTTTTTCTGCCAGGTGTCAAGTCAGGGGATTATCCTCTTCCTCTTAGTTCATCCTGCAGTGTTGGTGTTCCTTTGAATGTTTTTCAGCTAGTTTTGGCTGTTTCTGCCTTCTTTGGTGAGTTGGCAGAGATCTGGCTTTTCATGGGGCTGGTGGTGTATTATTATTAGCGGATTTGTACAGCACATAGCTGCCCCAGCGACGGGGCATCTCACCACTACCCACAACACCAGTAAGTAGTGACAGCCCAGGAAAAGGAGAGAAAGTTACACCGGGAAGAGCCAGGTCTTTATGGCTTTCTGAAAAGCTAGGTGATCTTGAAGCCCTCTAATAGCAATCGGAAGGGAGTTCCAGAGTTTGGCCTCTGAAACTTTCAAAGAATGACCACCAGCTCTGGCTCTTAGAACTCTGGGGGTACATGCCAACCCTTGGTCAGCTGACCGCAGGAGACGGCTCGGAACGTACGGTGTTAGCATGTCTGCTAGAACCAGAGGAGCTTGTTGAGTCAAGATTTTGTGAGCAATGCATAGTGTCTAGAACTGGATTCTATCGGTCCCCCTATGGCATCTCAATAGCTTCGGGGTAGTTTTCTTTGACACAAACACAACAGGAGCTAAGGGGGAATAAGAAGTCAGATTGCTCCCCACTCAAACAATCATAAACACTACAAGATCTGACCCCTATCGAACAGACCACTTTATAATTAGGGAACCACAGGAAGCTTTCACTGTGCACTTCAAAACTTCCCTGGCAAGGCTCGCTCATTGCAAAAGGCCTGCTGGTCCGTGCTGTTCAATTTAAACAAACATCAACAACCACGGCCTACGTACACAGCATACAGTAACTTCAAACCCTCACACTAGTGTGTATTACAAATTAAAGACAAAAAATGTGAGAGAAGGACAGTAAGCACTTCACATACGCAAACCCAAGGAGCTGCTGGATGGTACTTTCCAGTATGCCCACGTTATCATCATCGGTTGCGTACGTTGCCAGAAAGAAAAAGGAAAAAGTGTGTGTTTGGACTTACTCAGAGGTGAGAAACTGAACAGAAAATAAATCAAACAAACTGTGTGCCAAACAACACTGAGTCTATATAGCTCACTCAGTGCCCACTGGATCCCAACTTTGAACAAGAGAAACTATTCCTACAATTAAAATAAGGTACGCTCACATGCAAGATATACTTCATTGAGGGCTGAGAGTGTCCTCAGGTTAAAAAACAAGCATGTATATGGCCACTTTCACACACGAAAGGCCTTTGAGGCATGCTGCTGGTTCAGCTGGGCTTCCAGGAAGCTCAGTTTGAGCCTTTTGGGGTCAGCCGCCTTCAGGATTCTTTTGGCGGCAGCTGTTCTAGTGGCCTTTTTTTCTGGGAGACAGGTTGGGGAGTTGGGGAATTGTTTGCCCTCCCCTCTATAGCTTAGGTTTTTCCAGGCATTGTGGTGCTTTGCCTTTGTCTGACTTTTCTCCCTGCTGATGGTGTCCTCTTTGCCTTTGGATGCTGGTGTTGTTTTGCCTACCTATTGTCTGTCTCCTATGTCTGCTCCATGGTTACTTCACTGGATGTGCTTCATGCTCTTTCTCTGTCTTTGCAGCACGCTGCTGTGTTTTACGAGTCAGGAGCTTTGTTGGTTTTCCTGGGCCTGGCACTGGGGGGTTCCATACCATCTCTCCCTTCTTTTCCCTATGGTTGCATTGGCCGTCTCCATTTCCTCTTCCTTCGCTGACATTTGTTTCCCGGTGTGTTTCCCTTGATTGTCTCTGGGCGTGTTGTGCCCTCCTGGGAGTCATTTGCTGCAGCTTCATTTCACTGGATTATAATTGCTGTTCCTCGTGTTTCTGTTCTACTCCCATTCACATCTGGGTGGTGAATGTGTCCTCGGATTTTGGTGCTGCTGTTTTGTGTCCTGTAGGTCCTCCTTTAGTGTCATCTTCTTGAAGTCATTGTTTGATGTCCCTTGTTTTGCTTTATCGTGTTGTATTGGTTGAAACCAGTTTCTTGGCTTGGGTACGTACTCATACGTAAGGACAGTGAAAGGAAAACGAATGAGGAGGCAATGCACGGTTTCTTACCGGTAATATTCATTACTCAGAGTCCATGTCTTACTCATCACAGTCTTGAGTACCCCCCATCTCTCCCTGTTGTTCAACGGATTTCTTTCTGTTCTTTGTTTTTCAGGAAGTGATGTACTTATACACTTTAATATTGGGGCCATCTTGGATTGGGAAAGAAAAACAAGTTTGGAGAATAAGTTCTACAGAAATGGAGATAAACTCATACATAAGGACTGTGACGAGGAAGACATGGACTCAGACTAATGAATATTACTGGTAATAACAGGGCATTTCAGCGAGAAAGCAGCCATATGCAAATCAGATTTGGACCCGGTTCCGTTGAAACACTTCAGGTAGAGACGATTTCTTTATGAGGGCAGGGGAGCGTCAGCCTCCAGTGAGCTGCACGATGTTAAAAATAAAATGGCAATGAAATATTTTAATTGGCATTTTATTTTTAACCAAGGTGCGCCGCAGCCACCAGCCTGCCTTAGAGCCAGGAGGACGTGTCTTAACTGTCCTCTGCTGCCAGTTGGCAGCAGGAGGACTGGAGTAGTGGTGGGCACGCGCTTCAAAGTGTGCATGTCACTTTAGACAGCGGTCTTGTGACAGCCAAAGTGACATGCGCACTTTGACGCTCTCCACTCAGCTGTCTTAGAAAGCTGGGTGGTGACCAAGCGCAGGCCTCTAGGGCCTGAAAGAGCGTTAGGCCGGCCCACTCCATCTAATCCTGGCACGGCCCTCATGCAGCATGAGAGCAGCGTTTGGCTTGGTTAAGGGGGGTTCTTCATTCCGCTGGCTTCAAAAGGACAGCGAGGAGGACACAGAGTCCAAGGTAAGCACAATTTATTTGTATTAAATTATGATAATGTGCAGTGCTTTACTGTTTGTTTTATTTTGGAGAAAGGAGTTGTTGTGTTTTTTACTATGGGCTTTTGTAGGGAGGGAAAACGTATTTTTTTGGGGTGGTGGGCACTTTGCTCTCCCCACCACTTAAAAAGGTCACCAGCTGTTCCTGAGTTCAGCCCTAGCTGACTGCCATGTCAGCTCTCAACAGGAACACAAGCAACCCCATAACACTTTCACTCTTCTTCGGCTTTCACAATGAGTTATAGCTTCAGTCTTGTGAAGCAGGTAGCACAGGACCCACGCCAGGGATTACCTGTCGAACTTGGAAAAACAGAAAACTGAAAGGTAGAATGCTTGCAAAAGTCTCAGCCACCAGTGATGATTTGGGATGCATTCCATCTCATCGTTTTTTGCTAACTTCACTACTTGAGACAGAGACCAATCATATGCAAATCAACCTTAATGCTCGAATATGAACAGCCCAGCTCAAACTGCAAGGCGCTGGAGCTAGACTTCACTCATTTACTTGCATGGCTTTTGAGTAGAGCGCCTTCTGTTAAGCTTAGAATTTAAATCGCAAACGTCCTCTGATTACATAATTTCTTTTGCGTGAACCTTATCAGATACGAAGAGTGACAGACATCAACCAGTGATGATATTGATTAGGGAATAAAGAAAAGACAGACTGCACACCTTGCTCAAACGGCTTCATGCGAGGGTGTTATCAGATGCAACTGTATACATAAATAAAAGATAGTCATTGTTGTGGGCCAGGTCGTATTTGGGACGCGAGCTTGTGTTTCGTTATGATTTTAATTGCAACGTCATCATTGTTTCCTTATAGGAAGGACCCGTGGTTGGCTTTTTAGGCGAAGTACTGTTCTGTTCTGTGTCTTCATTGTACATGCCAGTGAAGGAACCTGCTTATGTTACAGTTGCGTGTTTACAAAACCTTGCTATGTTCAAAGATGTTTCAGATATATGAAGTGTATGTTATGCAGCTTGCATTATGCACAATACGAACATCAGCATGCCACTCTGCTTGTTCGAACTAAACAGCTCAAGACAACTCCCTGTCCAGCACATGAATCATTTATTTTACTCTGAATAGCTCGCCCAAACTTCTGCTTTACTTCCATATTGTAGGGCACTTGAAAAGACATATCATTCAGAGCATAAAATCGCTAAATGATGCAAATACAGAGATGTGCAAAATGGTAAACTCACATCCAACTCAGATTATTGATTGTTATTGAACGAATTTCCAAAACGAAATTTATAAGTACTGAATACCTCATACGAACTTGATTTAAGAGACAGAGCGTGCGCTGGAATATAACTCCAACAACTGCGTCCTTTTAAACGTCCGCATTATTAGAATGCAAAGCACCTTCTCCGCGCGCAGCTGGAAGGGACCGTCTTCGTTTGGCATGCGAGTGAAACAGCTTTTAATGGCTGCTCTGCATCTGCCCACATCTCCAGCTCCTGGGAAAGACTGGCTTTCACAAACCGCGCGTGCATTCTTCAGGGGATAGACAGAGGTGCTGAATATTTTACATCGGATGTGTACATCACCGCTTGCCAGGGCTCGAATTCTTCACCATGCGCATCCCTCTGGGGATGATTAACTGCTGTTCATGCTGGTATCAGAACGTGTGCCTTTTGGAGGTGTACGGGTAAGATGCTGCAACCTTTTTTGATTCTATGACCTGCTATTTTCCGCCGGAAGTTTTTTAGTCATTGTAAATTTGTCATATATATTTATTCAGTTCAAAAATAATTTTATTAGTCAGAAAAAACAAGGTGTCAATACAAAATATACAGGTAATGTAAGAGTGATTCAAGGGAAAAAGAAAATAAAACAATAACAGTTAATTAAAGCAGTACAGCAATCAATAATAAAATCCAATCACAGGCATTAAAGCTAAATAAAGGGGATTCAATGGTTATCAAATTTGGTCATGCAAGATGAAATACATACAAAGTAATAGAAAAAAGAGAAGAAATGCAAAGGGTAATTAAGGGGGTTTGGGGACTTCTTGTTGAGCAGGCTTTAGACAGAATGAATGATTGGCACATTTATCGAGATATAACGTAATAGGAAGCCACAAGTCTGTGCGTTTCGCTGCCATATGGATAGGAAAAACAAAAGCAGTATCCAACCTGTGGCTATGACATACATTGTACCACCACGCTTTGAAGGAAATATTAGAGAATGTTTTCCAATTAAGTGTAAACTGTTGAAACGCGACAGCAAGCAGCAGATCAACAATGTGAACATTAAGGTCAGTGCCCTCCCAGCAGGGAGAGAGGCTTCCTAGGAAGATATGGCGCCAGGACCCCTGGACCTCGAAGACCTCGACCTACCCGCCTGACGTACTCAGCCGCCACCCTCATCGCTCTCAACACCGGCCGACTCCCAGAATGCCACCAAGCCACTCCAAGACGCACCCACGGACCTTTCAGCTGCCACACCTGCAAGTTCTCCTGCATCCGGACCAGCCCCGCACCAGCACCCGCCAAGTCGAACACCAGCAGCACCCACCTCAAGTGCATCCTGCTCAACACCCGCTCCGTCCACAGACACGCCATCGAACTCTGGAACCTCCTAGACGCCACAGCCCCTGACGTTGCCTTCCTCACGGAGACCTGGATGAACGCCTCTTCAGCTCCCGACATCGCCATCGCTATCCCAGAGGGCTACAAAATCGTCCGGAGGGACCGCAACGCCAACCAGATGGGAGGAGGCATCGCCATCATCCACAGGAACACCATCCGTCTCACGACCAGCACCGACAACACCCTGACCAGCGCCGAACACCTGCATTTCCAGATCCACACCAACCCGAACACCACCCTCAGAGGCACCCTGATCTACCGACCCCCTGGACCACGCACGCAATTCAGCGAGGACATCGCCGACTTCATCAGCCCGCATGCCCTCCCCTCCGCTGACTACATCCTCCTCGGAGACCTCAACTTCCATCTGGAGAACAACAACGACCACAACACCAGCACCCTGCTCGACAACCTCGCCAACCTGGGACTCAAGCAACTGGTGTCCACCCCCACCCACCTCGCCGGACACACACTCGACGCCGTCTTCTCATCCAGCACAGACATCGACTTCAGCCACGCCACAGAGCTTCAATGGACGGACCACAGCTGCGTCCACTTCACCTTCAAGAGAACGACGACCCACCATCACCAGCAACAGACCGCCCGCAGAAGCTGGAACAAGATCACAGCAGACCAGCTCGCCACCTCCCTGAGCCAGCACCCTCCTGCCAGCTCAGCGAACCCCAGCCTGGCCGCCGACAACCTCACGAAGTGGATCAGCAACTGCGCGGATGAACTCGCCCCGCTGAGGACCCCGCCTAGCAGACCCGGCAGCAAGAAGGCCCCATGGTTCACCGACGAACTCAAGAGCTCCAAGAAGAACTGCCGAGCCCTCGAGAAAGTCTGGAAAAGGGAACCGACACCGGACAACAGGACCTCCTACAAACTTGCCACCCGGAAACACCACCAGCTGATCCGCGCCGCCAAGAAAACAGCATTCAAGGACCGGTTGGACAACAACGCGCACAACTGCTAGGAACTCTTCAACATCGTGAAAGAGCTTTCCAACCCCAGCGCAGGAAACAACGACATCACCCCATCGCAAGACCTCTGCAACTCCCTCGCCTCATACTTCCACAACAAGATCACGGACATACACAGCAGTTTCAACAACCAACCAACGCACACCATGACCGACCAACCACCCCCCCCCCACCACCACCCTCCACGCCTGGACCCCGATCAGCACCGAAGACACCATCCGCACGATGAACTCCATCCACTCCGGATCACCGACCGACCCCTGCCCTCACCACGTCTTCAACAGGGCCGACGCTGTCATCGCACCCCACCTGCGAGACATCATCAACACCTCCTTCGACACCGCCATCTTCCCTGAGAGCTGGAAACACGCCGAACTCAGCGCTCTACTCAAGAAACCAACAGCGGACCCCACCGACCTCAAGAATTACCGCCCCATCTCGCTTCTCCCGTTTCCAGCCAAAGTCATCGAGAAGACCGTCAACAAGCAGATGGCCGCCTTCCTCGAGACGAACGGATCCCTCGACCCCTCACAGTCCGGCTTCCGAGCCAAACACAGCACCGAGACCGCCCTCATCGCCGCCACCGATGACATCCGAGCCCTGATGGACAATGGAGAAACAGCGGCCCTCATCCTCCTAGACCTCTCCGCGGCATTCGACACGGTCTGCCACCGCACCCTAGTACGGCGCCTCAGCAACATCGGAATCCAGGACAAGGCGCTGGAATGGATCATCTCCTTCCTCGACGGAAGAACACAGAGAGTCCGCCTACCACCGTACAAGTCAGAGGCCTCCGAAGTCATCTGCGGCGTCCCCCAAGGATCATCCCTGAGCCCCACCCTCTTCAACGTCTACATGAGCCCCCTCGCGGCCATCGTACGCAAACACCACCTCAGCATAATCTCCTACGCCGACGACACCCAGCTGATCCTCTCCCTGACCAACGACCCCGCCGCCGCCAGAGCCAACCTGCACGAAGGGATGAAAGAGGTAGCCGAGTGGATGACGACCAGCTGCCTGAAACTGAACTCGGACAAGACGGAGGTCCTCATCCTGGGCTCCTCACCCTCCGCCTGGGACGACTCCTGGTGGCCTCCCGCCCTGGGCACCGCACCCAAACCGACAGACCATGCACGAAACCTGGGCTTCATCCTGGACTCCTCCCTCTCCATGACCAGGCAAGTCAACAACGTCTCCTCGGCGTGCTTCAACATCCTACGCATGCTACGGAAGATCTTCTGGTGGATCCCCACAGAGACCAGGAAGACCGTCACCCAGGCCCTCGTCACCAGCCGACTGGACTACGGTAACGCCCTCTACGCCGGTACCACCGCCAAGCTCCAGAAGAGACTCCAGCGGATCCAAAACGCCTCAGCCAGACTCATCCTCGACATCCCACGATCCAGCCACATCTCCGGACATCTGAGAGACCTTCACTGGCTCCCCGTCAACAAGAGAATCACCTTCCGCCTCCTCACCCACGCACACAAAGCCCTACACGACCAAGGCCCGAGCTACCTCAACAGCCGAGTCAACTTCTACGCTCCCAAACGCCACCTCCGATCAGCCAACCACGCCCTCGCCGCCGTCCCCCGCATCCAAAGAGCGACTACAGGAGGAAGGTCCTTCTCCTACCTGGCCGCCAAGACCTGGAACTCCCTCCCGTCCGACCTGCGCCTGACCCAAGACCACCTCCCCTTCAGGAAGAAGCTGAAGACCTGGCTGTTCGAGCAGTAGCGGCACCCCCCCCCCCCCCCCAGCGCCTTGAGACCCTACGGGTATGTAGCGCGCTTTATAAGTGTCACTGATTGATTGATATGAATGTGAGATAAGGGAATGCAAGTGTGGAAAACGACATTAATTTGAGCCCACACCTGCAGCCAGAAGTCATGAACAGATTTGCAAAGAAACAGCATGTGAAACAGGGTGGCATATGGAGAGGAGCAAGACCAGCAAGTTTCAGGAGTTGCAGAAAACCTCTTGTTGAGGTCAAAAGGGGTAAAGAGGAGTCTATTATAAATGAAAAACAGGGACTGCGTCAAAGTCGCCGCTCTGGAGGACTTGCGGATCTTAGTCCATATCTTGTCCCATAAGGAGATCGGCCAAGATGTAGCAAAGTCGCGTTCCCATTGTTCCTCTACCTTAGATTTAGGTCTAATAGACTCTTTAGTATGAAGGTACTTGTAGATGGCAGAAGCTTTCGAAGTGGTGCGCAAAAAGGAATGAAGTTGTGAAGCAGTGGTGGGTGGTACGGTGGGAGTATTTGCGTGCAAAAGCCTGGTGTAAGTCGCTATCACCGTCTCTTTAAGAAGAAGGTATTTATGGGCGAAAGATGTAGGCAAATCAAAGGAAGAACTAAGAGTTGAAAAAGATAGGAAGGTGGAGTGTGAGAATAGTTGAGAAACCCAAAGTAATCCTTTTTTTCTCCAGGACTTCCAGTAAAAGGGTTTGTTATGAATTAACACCTTGGCTGCTAAGGCAATTCCCATCCTGTGCTGGAAATTGCTATTCTTCTCTATTCATGACGAGCTCAGCTCGTCATAAGCACAGCTATAGTGTGCCTCATGACGAGCTGAGCTCATCATGAGCAGGAAAGGGGTTAATAAATGTGCATTATGCCACATGGTGGAGTCGAGAAAATCAGAGATTGTAGTAGGTGGAGGAGAGGCGGAAGAGGATAAAAGAAGTTTGGTAGTGAATTTATGAATAGGAGTGGGAAGTGAGGGGGGCTTGTGTGAAAAAGAAATGTATTCAGCGAAAGAGAAGGGAGAAAGAAAGAGGCGCTCAACTTTAGCCCATAAAGGGCAAGGAGAAGTAGGGTCTTGCAACCAGAAAGAAGCTTGTCGCAACAAAAAAGGTCGTTGGTAAGCCGGAGAGTCTGGAAAATTGACTCCTCCTTCTGACTTTGGGCAAATTAACCTAGCGAGGGACATTCTAGGTTTTTTATTGTTCCATAAAAAGGAGGACAAAACCAAATTAATTTTCTAAAAAAATTTAGAAGGGATGGGAACTGGTATATTAGAAATTGTATAGAGAATTATAGGAGAAAGCATCATCTTGATGGTGTTGAGACGACCCCACCAAGATAGATAGTGAGGATGGCATCTAGTTGTTAAGTCCGATAATTTTTGGATACACTTAGTTAAGCATAAAGAAACTGGATCAGAAATAGAGGGAGTAATGTGCAAACCTAAGTATTTGATGTGTGAGGAGCTCCATGTGAAATTAGAGGCGCTAAAATACGGTTTAAAGGTAAACTTTGTTAAGGGTAAAATCTCACATTTATCATTGTTGAGCTTATAGCCAGAAATCTGGGAACAGTCTCGCACCTCAGCAAGGAAAGCAGGAATAGATTTAATGGGGATAGAAATTAAAAGTAAAACATCATCTGCATAAGCAGCTAGTTTAATTTGGGAGTCTAAGGCTTGAAAGCCATGAATATTGGGATTTTGACGAAGCTTGGACAAAAAAGGCTCCAGAGCTAAGTTAAAAAGAAAAGGGGACAAAGGACAGCCTTGACGGACACCTCTACCAAGATCAAAAAAAGGGGCAAGCAGGCCATTAGCACAAACTGCCGCATGTGGGTTAGAGTAGAGCAGGGAAATTAGGGAAATAAATTTGGGACCAAAGCCAAACCATTCAAGGGTATGAAAAAGATAGGACCATTCGACCCTGTTGAATGCCTTTTCGGCATCTAAGGCAATCGCTGCAAGGGGATGTTGCAGGCGTGGGGATTTTGATAAAATATTAAACAAAAGCCTAGCATTGTCAGTGATAAATCGACCCTTGACAAATCCGGTTTGTTCCTCTCCTAAAAGGTCAGGAAGTAAAAGATCAAGTCGCGCCGCCAATGACTTAGTGAATATTTTGTAGTCGATATTTACTAGGGAAATGGGCAGCTAGTTTTTACAATGTTGGGCATCCTTTCCTTCTTTGGGGATGAGGCAAATGTGAGCATCAGAAAAGGAACATGAGGAGCTACCTAGGGCCGTGAAAGTGTCTAAGAGAGAATGTAGTTTCGGGATAAGTAATTTTGAAAAATGAAGAAAAAATTCGACTGTGAAGCCGTTCGGTCCAGGGGCCTTGTCTTTTTTAAGGGTTTGAAGTGCAGTGAGCAATTCCCTCTGGGAAATGGCAGATTCTAAGTGAGAGAGGTCAATGGGAAAATGTTCGGGTTTCCCGATGGTGGAGAAGAAATGTGCTAGAGAATGAGGAGAGGGTTGAGTTTCAGAGGAGTAAAGAGTTTTGTAAAAAAGAGAAAATTCAGCAAGAATATCAGCATCTTTATGTTTGAGAACAGAAGTAGTGTCAAAAATGGATTCAATGTTTAACTTGTTGTGTTTGACTTTCAAATAATTGGCCAAAATTTTCCCAGCTTTGTTTCTGCCCCCATAAAACTTTGCACTGGATTTGAACAAATACAAGGAAGCATCTTCTGTAGATTTGGTATTAAACTTCATTTTAGCAGCGACAAGGGCAGTCAGACTATCTTGTGAGAGTGAGGTAAAATAGGCGTGTTCCAATCTCTTAATGTCTTGAAGAAGGGCCCCATGAGATTTGCGAGTAGCTTTTCATTTTTTCACCACATAGTCAATAATGAAATCTCTTGCTGCGGCTTTAAAAGCATACCAAATGGTATGCTTGGGGATGGAAGGGGTATCATTGAATAGAAAAAACTCATCAAAAAATGTGGGAAAGAAGCAGCGAACTTGGGGTCCAAAAGAAGGGTGTTGTTAAAAAGAAAGAAAGTAATGGTCAACTTTGTATAAAGGGAGGAAGGCCAGGCATAACAGGCATCTGCTAGAAACGTAGAGGCGGCATGGATGAGACTCAATGTAAAAAATACAAAATGGCCGCTAAAATGCAGGAGAACGAAAAGAGCTTCCTTGTAATGTAAAAAGAGCATGAAAGTCAATGACACGCATTATTAATAAGGTACAGCCAACCTTGGATGAAGAGGGAAGAGCCAGGCATCGTAGGCAGTTACTTCGACGAGAGAAGCGCCGTGTGAGAGACGCGCTGGAAAATCTTAAAATGGCGGCCGCGACTATCAGGAAGCCGCGGCCGGCGAAGGTTGCAGCAAAGGAGTCAGCCGGCAATCATGGGAGGCTTGGAAAAGGGAGCTAAAACATGCCTGAAGCTCCACAGGAATGAAGTCCTCTGTCTCCGGTCCGAAACAATTGCAGGAACCGCCCATTTACATTGGCAGTGTTGGAGCGCTCACACAGATGCTGCCATCTCCGCCGGGTGCTAAGCCACGACCCCTGTCATATAGATTTATATTTTTGTTTGTACATTCTGTGCTTGTTGTGTTTGATACTGTGTTTCTTTTGCCTGCGTTGTTTTGATTCCATGGCCTGCTATTTTTGTTTGTTCCATTTTCGTAACAATTCTCTCAAGTAACCTAACTGGTTCTATTGTACAGTACTCTGACACCTTCGGGTAAAGTCCACACTTTTTAAGAATACAATAAATAAAATGAAAAAAAAAATTAAGCATGTACCTTCACATTTTACTGAAGGCACAGATTGTACTTGCGAACATTTTACACGGAATGAAAGTAGGCACGGTGCAGCCGGAATTAAAGAGGCCCAGGTACTTTTTTTATTTTACGTAGTTTTATATAGCGTGAACTTCAAGCGAAGGTATTAGGGGGCATATTAGCAAGGAGATGCGATAATCATCGCAAATCGCACTTAGCGCGATTTGCATTATCGCAGTCTATCGATGGATTTCTGCCTGGGGTTAGCGGAGTATTATCAAGACTATTCATGGAGGCGATGTGAAATCCAGCGATAGAGGGTGAGAAGCTGCATTAGCGTGCGAAAATCATCGATAATTATCCTGCAAGAACAAAAACCTTAATAATAGGCAGGGGAATATATTAACAAGGCAGGTGAAATGAAATTATCGCCAAGCGGCAGCTTTTAGGTGATAGCGAGCGGTTTCGGGCCCGCTTTGCATGTCAGCGATATTTATCGCTAATGACATGCAAAGTGGGCGTACCCAACCAGTTAGCGACTGAAAGCAGTCGCTAACGTTACTATTGCCTATTATCAAGGCAGGCGTAGCGATAAAAAAGTTGGCGCTAATTGGGAATATCGCTGAAAACTAACGCCTGCTCAGACCAGTTCTTAACCTGTATATTCAATGGGAGGTGGATATTCAGGTTAAGACCCTATTGGCGATGATGCGTGAATATCGCTGGTTTTCAGCGATATTCACGCATTTCGCCGCTATTACTGGATATTTTATCGCATTGGAGATAAACGTTGCTAATTGCACATTATCTCTGCGATAAAATCCGGTGATGCTTGGCGATAAAAAAAAATGTTATGAAGCTTCTTTAGCGATAAATATCGCTAGTTGTTGATAATATGCCCCATTGTTTCAGTCCTCCTTCCATGTTACAGGTAGCCAAGTAGAGATCTTAGTTGGAATTAACATCCAGCGTTAAAGGGGCCTTAGCACAACTTTAAAAATGGCTTCGCAGGTCTGGGGCATCCTTGTAAATATAGCGCAGCTGTGTTTCCGAGGTTATCCCATGATGTTATGTGGGGAACGCCTACTTTGCATGTCATTAGCGATATTGATCGCTGACATGCAAAGTAGCAAGGAAATACGCGCTAATGCTTGTTAGCGTGTGCTTGTAAATAGGGTGATAACCAAATCGCCGCTTTTTCGGCGCTTTGTGCCAAAAAAGCGACCATATCTCTTTTCATGATATGCCCAGGGTATCAGAGCGCTTTACACAAGTACCAGTTGCTTAGCACAAAGACACATTCATTTTTTTGTCAGGCACATGGAGATCAAGTGATTTACCCAGAATCACAGAATGTTGCGATATCTTGCCGAAACTCGAACCCGTTTCCCCAGATTTGAGGTCAACGCCCTAGTCGTTAGGCCAACTCCTCTCCCTACTTGCTGCCCGTGTTCTAGCCAGGCAATGCCTTTACCATACAGGTCTTTATCAGACGGATCGCCCAGAAACTTTCTATGCATAAATTAATTACAAAGTAGCACCTTTTTGAAAAGTGTTGTGGAGAATCCTCAAACGGGCCAAAGTTATTAGCAACACAAAAACACTTTTCCTATGGAAAAGTTAATGTAACTATAACTAGCCATATTCACTGAAAAAATGTAGGTTCAAAGGGTCTTATAGATAGGTTCATATTTTACACACACTTAACCAAAGAAATGTAGCAGTTATAGTTACCTGAGCTAACTATAACTTATGCACATGCAATGCACTGCTCATGACCTCACATAATACATCACTCATAAGAGTGGCTGTGTGGGGTGTGAGTGGATGTCCGAGTAGTTGTGTAGGTGTGTCAGTAGTTGTGTAAGTGACTGGGCCACAACAGAACCTCACCTGCCTGGTAATTCACTCAAGAGTCCACGGTTGTGCACAAAATATCTAGCCAGCTGGAGTACTTTCTACTGATTAATCAGTAAGTGCTACATTGTTGGTAAATGTCTAGTGCATTTTCTACACTACAGCTGCATAATGGACGAGGAGGAAATGTCTCTAGTGACCTTATGTGCATTAAATTTCAGCAATGTGAGTGTTTGTCAAAGGTCTTCTTCCACAAATCTTTGATAACATGAATCCTTGTATAGAGAAGACAATGTGACTACAAAGATGCAAATCTACACCAAACAAGGGTAATTCCTCTTAACTATATTAAGACAGTGCTTCTTTGTGTGGTGGAGATGCCCTAATATTCTTCTGTATTGAGAATACGTCACCAAAACAGGGTAGGAAACATGCGGGGGGTATTTTGGTAAGCTGTCCATCAACGTTGGAAAAGGCAGGCAGACATTTGTCTACTACTGAGGAGTACAGGGAGGGGATGAATGGGTATTGCTTGCATGTGATTTAGCACATTGCATACTCAGAGTAATCTAAAGGGAGAACCAGAAAAACTGCTCCCACCAGGAGATGACAAAAAAGAACCCACTCATTAACGTCACTACAGAAGAGATTGTAACCTGACAGATCAATAATGCATTCACCTGCATCAAGGATTTCAGATTGTTTTTGAAGGTGAAACTGTGGAAAAAAACACTTACTTTGCCATTGTCAAGTCCAAAAAGTTAGGCCCACCTGCCAACTGATATGCTGCGACTGTGTGTTACACAATATCAGCTCACCTCACGTGGTAATTCCATGCCCAGGTCAGTGTTGCCAGATTGGGAAATTTGCCACACAAGTGAGTGACATTTTTCTGATTTGTGTGGGAAAAAGCAGCACTAGCCGGCTACGGGTCACTGATTGGGCTGGATAAGTGCTTAACACAATTACCGCCTGCTGCCCACCATATCAGGAGGCACAGCCTGGGTCCATAAGAGCTACCAATGACAGTGTGATGAGGTCTTGACAATAAATATGCCTGTCTCTCCTTGGCCATGTTGAATCATCCTGTGTACAAATTCAGACAAATAGATGTGTGTTGTCACTGAATTCTCACCAGCGCCATTAATTCATAGCACTGGGAACTTATAGATGTCTGATCCCATGTTATTGAACGTACAAAGTGAGTCTGTTAGGACTTTAGTGAGTACTACAGAAATGTTTCCACTAACACGCCCTACAAAATGAACTATTTCAACCCTTCTCTGGTTACTCAGTTAATTAGAATACCTTTCCGGGTCAGTTGCTCTCATCAAGGGTGTCTACAGTTCTCCCTTTAGTACCCACAAACATGTGCAGTGCACACAAAGTTCCCTGATTCCTACCGGGGTGGCTTCCACTGCGGCTGTCAGCCACCTCAATGACATTTACTAGCACCAGATGGCAGCCCTCAGTAACTCTACTACCCTGAATTCCCAGAATCTGGAGTAGGCATTAAGGGCCACATGTATCAAGCTAAATTGCGATTGCAAATGCTGAAATGTGCAGAATTTCAGCTTTTTGCGATTGCAGTTTAGCTGTGTGCAATGTAGGAAAGAAAAACCTAAAAAACCTACTCGCAAAATAAGGAATCTCAAAAATTGTGATTCCCTATTTTACGCATGCATTTAGAGAATCGCAATGTGCGATTCCCTAAATGCTATTCTAGTAGCCATAGCAATTTGCGATATTGCTGAAGGGAATCACAAACTACCACCAACTTCATGTTGGTGGTAATTTTCGATTTCCTCACAAAAAGCACTTTTTTGTTTTTTTCAAATTGCCATGTGGCACACATACATGCCCTTAACGCTTGTCTGTGCACCACATGTGCACCAATGTACATTTCAGGGCTGCAACAGGGTGTTCTTTTGGAACCCTTACACCCTTGAAATTGCAGTCGCAATTTGCAAGTACCTATTGGGTACTCGCAAATTGAACACGTAATTCCCATTTATTTCTACTGGCCTCTTGCCCCATAGAAATGAATGGGAAGGGATTCCTTAATTGTGAAATGCAATTTGCAGTTCACAATTAAGGAATATGTAGGAATCGTAATTATTATTGCGATTTTTACCTACATGGCATTTTGTCCTGTTAGACTTGGCTGTCTCTAGTTGGCAGAGGTATACACTTCTGACAAATAGGGACTCACCTCCTCTAGTCAGGGCAAGGGGATCACGCACTTAGATAACCCCTGCTCACCCCCTTGGTAGCTTGGCAAAGCAGATAGGCTTATCTCAGAGGCAGTGCGTTAAGCATTTATGACCACATACAGTAATAAAGTGAATACACTACAAATGGACACGACACAGTAGTATTATAAAAAATAAGGATTTTTATATAAGGCTTAGCACAAGACCAAATAACGACAAAAATATATCACAATTTTAATAAATACTCTTGGAAGGAAAAATAATAGTTCAAGTGTAGTTTCTTCTTAGCACAAAGTCTCTAGCAACAAAAGCAACTCTTCTTCTTTAAATCACAGTTCTTGGCAACAAGGTAACCCACACTGGAGTCACACGACGTCGAGGCAAAGTTAATCCAAAGGGTTCAGCGTCGACAGCGAGGAGCGCTACGTCGAGCCCTGAGTCGCACAGACCCCCACAACACAGTACCTTGGAAAAGCGAAGCACGCAATGATCAGCGGCGTCGAGATGTCCCGCGTCGCGTCTTCGGCGTCGATCCGGCCTCGGAGTCTGGGCGACCTGCAGCGGCGTCGACAGATGTCAGGCACGAGCAGCGCTCACGAGGTGAAGCAGGATATGGCGTCGTCGATGATGATGTTGCAAGAGTGAGCAGCGCTTACGGCGTCGAGAGGGCTCGAAGTAGATGCGATCAGCAGCGGTGCAGACACGGGGTCACTTGGAGCTGGAGCCGAACTCGCTACTCACTGGCGTTGCTGTTGGCGTCGATAGGGCCCGGCGGCCGGCGTAGAGGAAGCGGGACACTGGAGTCGTTACTCACGATGTCGAACTGGATTCGGCGGCGTCCGTCGGCGTCGAGATTGCTGGATTCATTCAGAGGTGCTGGATTCTCAAGTTCCAGCAACAAGCACTTTTAGCAGATGAAGTCCTTTAGCCCTGTGACTTCAACAGGAGGCTGGCACTCTTCCAGCCCTGGGAGATTTTCTTTAGCAAAGCTTGAGAGTACACACTCAGTTCCTCTCTCCTGGTTCCTTGGCAAAAATAAAGAAGCAACTGCAGGATTCCCCCAATAAACAGCACTCTGGCAGAAGGGGTAGGCAAGTCCTTGGATCAGTAGGCTTCTTGTCCTTGGTTCAGGTTTCCTTGTCAGAAGTGATCTAAAGTCTTGGTTCAGGGGTCCTCCTCTTATACCCCTTTTTGGCTTTGATCCCTTTGTCCGTGCAGGGGAATTTCCCCACATCCTGGGTCTGTTGTGGGTGTAGCCAGGCAGAGGCACCTGGCCTATTCACTGTGCAAGGCTGGGTCCTCAGACGCCCAGCAGGTGGTGGAGCCAGCATTGACACTGGCAGGAGCAGAGCTATCGGCCTCCTGGTAGGAGGTGGGGCCAGGATCGTCCATGGCAGGCACAGAGTCATCAGTCGCCTGGCAGGAGGTGGAGCCAGCATTGTATCTGGCAGGGCAGGCTATCAGGAACTACTCTCCCCCTACTCTCAATGCAAATGTCCCACTCATCCCACACTGACTCATTCAGACCTCTGGAGCCACCCAGCTCCTGTCACACACACACCAAACCAGCAGAAACCAGAAATAGTTAGACAAGAAAATAGCCACTTTCTAAAAGTGCTATTTTCAAACCCAGAGTCCAAAAACCATCCACACAAACGGATGCGTTATTAAACCCCGAGTTCAGGGATACCAAACTCGACATTGCACCATGCTCCCCGAGCCAGCTAGGATTATAACATTAATAACCCAGGCAGCCCATTCTAACTAATGGAGAGCAGGTAACCACACAATAGCGAAAAACGAATATGGCTTTAATTCACTATTAGGACATGCCAACTTGGTCAGGCTTGTCCTACCTTATACTTACAATGCACCCTGCCCGTGGGCCTACCATAGGGGTGACTAACATGAAGTTAAGGGAAGGTTTTAGGGACTGGCAAGTAGGTGTACTTGCGCAGTCAGCGTGACAGTACCAGACTGCACATAGGTCTAGCAATGGCAGACCCTCAGACATATTTTTACTAGGCCGGTCTTGTGGGTAGCACAACACGTGCTGCAAGCCCACGAGCAGCATTTGTATTTACAAGCCCTGGCACTCCTGGTGCACTAGACTAGGGACTGACAGTAAACCAAATAAGCCAAACATGGAATTCAATCAATACAGTAATTTTACATAGGGAGCACTTGCACCGCGGCACTGATTAGCAGTGGCACAGTGCCCAGAACGACATACCAGCAAAAACATCGTAAACATAGGAGGCAGACAGAAAAAATGGAGGAGAGACTCAAGGCAATGATGTCAGGTCTAACACGTGTCCCCTCCAGCTGAAATGTGGGGGGGAACTACCCTTGACCTAGGGAGTCCTCATCACTAAGGCGGAAAAATCTGGACAGACCATCAGCATTGGCGTGATCTGTACCAGGGCGGTGTTCTACCGTGAAGTCCATCCCCTGTAGGGAAATGGACCACCTCAACAGCTTTGGATTCTCACCCCTCATCTGCATCAACCATCTGAGGGGCCTGTGGTCTGTCTGAACCCGGAAGTGAGTCCCAAACAAGTAGGGTTTTAGCTTCTTCAGTGCCCAGACCACAGCAAATGCTTCTCGCTCTATCGCACTCCACCTCTGTTCCCTGGGAAGTAACCTCCTACTGATGAAGGCTACAGGTAAGTCTCGGCCCTCTTCATTCACCCGAGCTAGAACAGCCTCCACGCCATGCTCTGAAGCGTCCGTCTGGACAACAAATTCTTTAGAAAAGTTGGGTGCCTGGAGTATAGATGCAGTGCACATTGCAGTGTTCAGGGTGTCAAAGGCCGTTTGACAGGCGTCAGTCCAGATCACATTTCGTGGCTGCTTCCTGGAAGTCAGCGAAGTCAAGGGGTGCACAATGTTACCATAATCCTTGACAAACCTCCTGTAGTAACCCGTGAGACCTAAGAAGGCTCTCACCTGAGTTTGGGTTTTGGGCAGCTCCCAAGCCAGGATGGTATCTATCTTGGGTTGCAGGGGGGCCACCTTGCCGCTCCCTACTTGGTGCCCCAAGTACACCACAGAACCCTGCCCAATCTGGCACTTACTGGCTTTGATTGTGAGGCCTGCTCTGCGCAGGGCCAACAACACTTCCTGGAGGTGGTGCAAGTGTTCCTCCCAGCTGGCGCTGAACACTGCGAAGTCGTCAAGGTAGGCGGCACTGAAGTCCTCCAGTCCAGCCAAGACCTGGTTGACCAACCTCTGGAAGGTGGCAGGGGCATTCTTCATCCCAAAGGGCATCACCCGGAACTGGTAGAGCCCATCTGGTGTGGAGAATGCTGACCTCTCTTTTGCCCCATCAGTTAAGGCGATCTGCCAGTACCCAGACGTTAGATCAAACGTACTAAGGTACCGGGCAGCCCCCAACCGATCTATGAGCTCATCAGCTCTGGGGATGGGGTGCGCGTCAGTCTTGGTGACTGAATTGAGTCCTCGGTAATCCACACAGAACCGAAGTTCTGGTGAAGCACCAGGCGCCGCAGCCTTTGGGACCAAGACCACTGGGCTGGCCCAAGGACTGCTAGAGGACTCAACCACCCCTAAGGCAAACATTTTGGAGACCTCCTCCTTAATGTATGCTCTGACCTTGTCAGTCACCCTGTAAGCCTTGTGCTTCACAGGAGTGCTGTCCCCGGTGTCCACATCATGGACACACCAATGAGTGACACCAGGAATCAAGGAAAACAGATCAGGGAATTGTCCCAACAGATAGCGACAATCTTGCTGCTGCTCAAGGGTCAGTGTGTCAGAGAGGACAACACCATCCACTGACCCATCTTGCTCTTTTGCATACAGGAGGTCAGGAAGAGGCTCACTCTCCTCCTCCATTCCAGCATCTGTAGCTAGGAGCATGCCCACTTCGGACCTTTCTAAGTGGGGCTTCAAACGGTTGACATGCAGGACCCTCAAGGGGTTCCTGGGAGATTTCAAGTCCACCAAGTAGGTGACATCGCTCTTCTTCTCCACAACCTTAAACGGTCCAGTCCACCTGTCCTTGAGCACACAAGGTTCCACAGGGGACATGACCCAAACTTCTTGAACAGGCTGAAGTTCGACCAGAGTGGCATTCCGGTCGTACCACCGCTTCCTCTCTTCCTGGCTGGCCTCCAGATTTGCCTGAGCAAGATCTCTAAAGCGCCTAGTCTGGTTCCTAAAGGCCAGCATGTAACTGTATACATCCTGGGGAGGTTTCCTGGGAGATTGCTCCCAGCCTTCTTTGACCAGACTTAAAGGTCCTCTTACCGGGTGACCATACAAAAGCTCAAAGGGGCTGAACCCTAGAGACTTCTGCGGCACCTCTCGGTAAGCAAACAGCATGCATGGCAAGAGGACGTCCCATTTACGCCTCATTGGTTCTTCAAGACCCATGATCATGCCTTTAAGGGTGCGGTTGAATCTCCCAACCAGGCCATTACCTTGAGGGTGGTAAGGAGTGGTGAACTTGTAGGTTACCCCACACTCCCTCCACAGAGACTTCATATAGTTGGAAATGAAGTTGGTGCCCCGGTCTGACACCACCTCTCTGGGGTACCCCATGCGGGAGAAAACACCCATCAGTGCCCGTCTCACCACGGGGCCGTCACTGTTCTGAGAGGTTTGGCTTCCGGGTACCGTGTGGCATGGTCCACCAATATCATGATGAACCTGTTGCCCAGGGCTGTCTTGGGGTCCAGGGGCCCAACAATATCAATCCCCACCCGGTCAAAGGGGGTACTAATGACTGGAAAAGGTTGGAGGGGAGCCTTCTGCTTCCTTCCGCTTTTCCCACTTGCCTGGCAAGTGTGACAGGATTTACAATGGATGTCTACATCCCTTCTCATCTGAGGCCAATAAAAATGGGTGACAAGCCTGTCATATGTCTTGTCCTGCCCCAGATGTCCAGCTAACGTAACGTCATGAGCCAAACCCAGTAGGAAGGCTCTGAAGCGCTGGGGTACCACCAGCACATGGGCTGACCCAGGCTCAGCAGCCTTAGGCTCGCTATACAGGAGGTCATTCTCCCAGTAGACAAAATGTGTCCCTGACTGATCACCTGCGGTTTGGGCTGAGGCCTGCTGCCTCATACCCACAAGAGAAGGGCACACTTTTTGCTCCGCACAAAATTCCTCCCTGGAGGGACCACCATCCTGCTGCCAGTGGGTTAGCTCGGGCAGGTCTCCCAGTTCAGCAACTTGTTCCCCTGTGGGCTCCAGGGCATCCCCCTCAGGTTCTACCTCCTCCTGGACCACGGGAACGATGGGGGCCGGTTTCCCGCGCCTCCCGCCTATTCTCTTCACAGCTGGGTCATGGGCCATACTTTCAGGCTCCGGGACCCCATCAACACCCTTACTTGCTGTCATGGATCGAGTGGTTGTACACACCCACTCTGGCACACCCAACATTTTCAAATGTGTCTCCCTCTCCACCTTAGCCCAAGGGGAGTCTTCCAAATCATTGCCCAGGAGACAATCAACAGGCATGGCGGGCCTCACAGCAACCTGAAGAGTACCTGAAACTCCCCCCCAAACAAAGGGAACCTGAGCTACCTCACACTCTTTCTGGGAGTTGTCAGCAGCTATCACAGGGCAGAATGCATGGGAAACCACCTGCTTTCTGGACACCAAGTGACACTTGACAGCTGTCACACTCGCTCCGGTGTCTCTGAGGGCTTCCACTCTATGGCCATTAATGGTCACCCACTACCTATATTTATTAGTGTTACTAGGCAGAGGGGGTGGAGGGACCATTTCCATGTCTCCTAGCGAGACCAGGGACATCTCTGCGGGACCCCTCCCACCAGGGGCAACCATCTCCTCCCCTCCCAGGGCTACACTCGCCAACTGACGGGGGTGCACGTGGTGGTGCATTCGAGTCCCTCATGGGACACTGGGGATCATAAAAACGATGTCCTACCTGCTTACAAACATAGCAGGTCATTGGGCCCCTAAGAACAGGTTTACCTGTCGGGCCCCTGGCTTCTTCACAGGGGGAGGCTGGGAACCTTTCCCTTGGTTCCCTTGGGGATTACTTTGGGGCCCTTTCTGGGACTCCTTTTGTTTACCCTTGTCCCCCCCACTCTTCTGCTGGGGACCCTGCCCACCTTTGGCTGAGTCTCCCACTGGACCCTTGTGGACCCTGGCACTGACCCAGCGGTCCGCCTCCTCAGCAAGTTTTCTAGGGTTAGATATCTTGCTATCAATAAGGTGCTGGCGCAGCTCTGGAAGACAGTTATTAGACAAATGCTCCCAAGCAAACAAATTATAAAGAGCTTCATAACTTTCCACTTTGCTGCCCTTTACCCAATCATCCATGGCTCTGCAAAAAAATGACGCATATTCAACCCACGTCGTACCAGGCAATTTCTTACATTCTCTAAAGGCTTGTCTGTACGTTTCTGGGGTTAGGCCATACCTCAACATTAAAGCATCTTTCATATGAGCATAAGACATCCTATCCTCAACAGGCATGTCTAACAGGGTATTTCTCCCCTCATTCACAAAGCGACCCCGCAACCCCGCTCCCCAATCCTTCTCAGGGACCCGGTGGGCCAACATTGCTAACTCATATGCTTTAAACCATTGGCCAATATCTTCATTCTTATGATAATCTTTTATCACATCTTTGAGAAAATAAAACCTACTTTCTGCAGGCACAGATGGGATGCTGCCACCAGAGGGATTCAATTCTAAGGTTTTAGCTTGGAGCTCCATCTCCCTCAACCTTGTGTCAAGCTCCGAAGCTAACTTTTCTCTTTCAAACTCCAACCTTTTGATCTCCATATCAGCTTCTCTCCTACCTCTTGCATTTTCTAACTCCAACTGCCCATTTATCTTAAGTAATGCCATTTCCAGGTTGTATGCACGCTCCTTCGCCCTTTCTTCTCTTTCTTCAGGGGAAAGACCTTTGGAGGAAACACTGCTACTGGGAGAGGACACAGGCCCATTCACTGGCACCTCCTCATCCCCTTCCCCTGGCGGTACCACCACCGCATCAGAGGGATCTCTGGACTCTAACCAGGCCTCCAAGGCTTTGATAACTTCCGGTTTGTTTCTGCAGCTCTTGGTAGGAACTTGGAACTGCTTGCAATAATGGTCTAATTGCTTTCTGCTGTAATCCAGGATTTTACTTCTATCAAATTCCTCCACAACAACAACAGGGGTAGTGACTCCGGCGTCACTCATGGTCAAAACTGGCAGTGTTCACAAAATCAAGCTTCAGAAAAGCAGAGAACAAAAATAGAATCCTTCCAAAAATAGATTGTGGCTGCGCTATGGTCTGCTTTCACTATGTAGCGCACACTAATCACTGCACATGGGTCATAAATGCAAAGTTCAAATCCTCACCGCTGACCCACCAATGTTAGACTCGGATGTCTCTAGTTGGCAGAGGTATACACTTCTGACAAATAGGGACTCACCTCCTCTAGTCAGGGCAAGGGGATCACACACTTAGGTAACCCCTGCTCACCCCCTTGGTAGCTTGGCAAAGCAGATAGGCTTATCTCAGAGGCAGTGCAATAAGCATTTATGACCACATACAATAATAAAGTGAATACACTACAAATGGACACGACACAGTAGTATTATAAAAATAAGGATTTTTATATAAGGCTTAGCACTAGACCAAATAACGACAAAAATATACCACAATCTTAATAAATACTCTTGGAAGGAAAAATAATAGTTCAAGTGTAGTTTCTTCGTAGCACAAAGTCTTTAGCAACAAAAGCAACTCTTCTTCTTTAAATCACAGTTCTTGGCAACAAGGTAACCCACACTGGAGTCACACGACGTCGAGGCAAAGGTAATCCAAGGGGTTCGGCGTTGACCGCGAGGAGCGCTACGTCGAGCCCGGAGTTGCACAGACCCCCACAACACAGTACCTTGGAAAAGCGAAGCACACGATGATCAGCGGCGTCGAGATGTCCGGCGTCACGTCTTCGGCGTCGATCCGGCCTCGGAGTCTGGGCGACCTGCAGCGGCGTCGACAGATGTCAGGCACGAGCAGCGCTCACAAGGTGAAGCAGGATACGGCGTCGTCGTCGATGTCGATGATGATGTTGCAAGAGTGAGCAGCGCTCACGGTGTCGAGAGGGCTCAAAGTCGATGCGATCAGCAGCGGTGCAGACACGGGGTCACTTGGAGCTGGAGCCGGACTCACTACTCACTGACGTTGCTGTTGGCATCGATCGGGCCCGGCGGCCGGCGTTGAGGAAGCGGGACACTGGAGCCGTTACTCGCGATGTCGAGCTGGATTCGGCGGCGTCCGTCGGCGTCGAGATTGCTGGATTCGTTCAGAGGTGCTGGATTCTCAAGTTCCAGCAACAAGCACTTTTAGCAGATGAAGTACTTTAGCCCTGTGACTTCAACAGGAGGCTGGCACTCTTCCAGCCCTTGGAGATTTTCTTTAGCAAAGCTTGAGAGTACACACTCAGTTCCTCTCTCCTGGTTCCTTGGCAAAAATAAAGAAGCAACTGCAGGATTCCCCCAACAAACAGCACTCTGGCAGAAGGGGTAGGCAAGTCCTTGGATCAGCAGGCTTCTTGTCCTCCGTTCAGGTTTCCTTGTCAGAAGTGATCTAAAGTCTTGGTTCAGGGGTCCTCCTCTTATACCCCTTTTTGGCTTTGATCCCTTTGTCCGTGCAGGGGAATTTCCGCACATCCTGGGTCTGTTGTGGGTGTAGCCAGGCAGAGGCACCTGGCCTATTCACTGTGCAGGGCTGGGTCCCCAGACGCCCAGCAGGAGGTGGAGCCAGCATTGACACTGGCAGGAGCAGAGCTATCGGCCTCCTGGTAGGAGGTGGGGCCAGGATCGTCCATGGCAGGCACAGAGTCATCAGTCGCCTGGCAGGAGGTGGAGCCAGCATTGTATCAGGCAGGGCAGGCTATCAGGAACTACTCTCCCCCTACTCTCAATGCAAATGTCCCACTCATCCCACACTGACTCAGTCAGACCTCTGGAGCCACCCAGCTCCTGTCACACACACACCAAACCAGCAGAAACCAGAAATAGTTAGACAAGAAAATAGCCACTTTCTAAAAGTGCTATTTTCAAACCCAGAGTCCAAAAACCATCCACACAAACGGATGCGTTATTAAACCCCGAGTTCAGGGATACCAAACTCAACATTGCACCATGCTCCCAGAGCCAGCTAGGATTATAGCATTAATAACCCCGGCAGCCCATTCTAACTAATGGAGAGCAGGTAACCTCACAATAGTGAAAAACGAATATGGCTGTAATTCACTATTAGGACATGCCAACTTGGTCAGGCTTGTCCTACCTTATACTTACAATGCAGCCTGCCCGTGGCCTACCATAGGGGTGACTAACATGAAGTTAAGGGAAGGTTTTAGGGACTGGCAAGTAGGTGTACTTGCGCAGTCAGCGCGACAGTACCAGACTGCACGGAGGTCTAACAATGGCAGACCCTCAGACATATTTTTACTAGGCCGCTCTTGTGGGTGGCACAACACGTGCTGCAAGCCAACGAGCAGCATTTGTATTTACAAGCCCTGGCACTCCTGGTGCACTAGACTAGGGACTGACAGTAAACCAAATAAGCCAAACATGGAATTCAATCAATACAGTAATTTTACATTGGGAGCACTTGCACCGTGGCACTGATTAGCAGTGGCACAGTGCCCAGAGCGACATACCAGCAAAAACATCGTAAACATAGGAGGCTGACAGAAAAAATGGAGGAGAGACTCAAGCCAATGATGTCAGGTCTAACATGTCCTTAATAGCGATTCGCTAAAAATCGATATTAAGGACTCGCAAAATGCTCCAATGATACATCTGCCCCTACATGTTCCTCTCAGACTGCCCTGGGAACCACACAGTGTGTCTTCAAGCACTTCACTCTTCCGCTCTCAAGTAGTTCATCATGCCTCATCTCAGATGACCATGAAGCCCAGTGGGTGAACCGTCTGCCACGAATGTCAGTGTAACCCAAAGTTCACTGGTAATGGGATATAATGCTCCTAAAATAACTCTGGAGATAAAAAACATCAGCCCTTGTGATTATGGGGTACCTGCATCACAGATGGTCTAATCCCAGTTAGAATTCACAACTTACTATATCACTTCTTTACATTAACTTGATTTAGTTCTTAACACTTTATATGCAAAACCTTTTTCTGTTTAGTTGCTATGATACTGAGTGCGTGCATGTCTAATCACCATGTAGCCTCTCCCTAAGCAGTGCATTTTAAAGTGAATGACAGCAGTGTGACACACTTTACAAAGAAAATGAAAATAGTTAAATTGTACTTCATCACTGAATAAATGTATACAACCCATTCTTCTCAACCTTTCTACCATTGCCCATATCACTAAGCAGCAGCACAGCTCACTGAAGGCATGGCACTGGTGGCATCTGAACCTGTTTAACTGAAATAATGGAATGAATGTCAAAAAGTACCAGTAGGCCTCAGATTAGAATCTGACAGTAACAGTGTCAGACATGAGACACATGGCTGTAACCTGTTCCTGGAATGAGAAGTGATATTGAGTTTGCTGCTTTTCATTTCCAGAAGTGGAGCCTAAACTGGGGCACCTGCTATGTTTATATTTGTAAGTGCTTCAAATTGTTATTTAATTTTGTTAAAATGAGAGTCAGGGCCAGAATGGAACCTCACCTGCCCATTTATCCAACAAGAGCCCACAGTTTTGCACAAAATGTCTACCCAACTGGAGTACTTTCTACTGGAAAATTTGTAAGTGATACCTTGTTGGGTAAATGTCTAGTGCATATTCTACACAACAGCTAGAGCTGCATAATGGACCACAAGGAAATGTCTCCAATGACCTTGTGTGCATTTAATTTCAGCAATGTGATCCAAGAAGGGCCCAAAGTACTGCACAAAATATCTACCCATCTGGAGTACTTTTTGCTGGTTAATTAGTAAATGCTATCTCACTGGGTAAATGCCTAGTGTGTATTTGATACTAGAGCTGCATAATGGACTACGAGGAAATGTGTCCAGTGACCATAGCTGCATATAATTTTGGCAATGTGATTGTTCCTAGGGGCCACAGAGGGAGTCTGAAGGCCCCCTGTAATCCCTGCTGTCTCCCTGTCTCCAGCAGAAGCCGCATTGCCCTCCCGCACGATGGGAGCAGCAACAAAATGCTGCGACCTGCATGTAGGAGCAATTTTTTCATCTGTTAACCAGCCTGGTTGACAGCAGGCAGGGAAACAGATGTAAAATCTGCTCTCATTGGTCGGGAGCAGTTTTAACACTCCTGCCCCATGGGAACGAACTTACTGTTTTCTTTTGGTTGGCGGGAACTTTACATTGCCCCCACCAAGCAACAGTAAACAGAGGTTTTCCAGTCCGCACAAGTGCGGACAGGGAAACTACTATGTCCCGGGGTGGGCAAGCCAGGGTATAGCTGAGTTTAGCCCTCGGGGATGAGGCCTGGTTCCCACGGCCATTAGTTGCTCTCGGAGTGGGGCCGTGTAGATCCTCCCTTTTCAAATTTATTCAAATGCACAAGTGAGACCGGGGGCTGAAGTCCCCTGGTCCGAAATCAATCCAGGGGTGGCGGTCTCCTGGTAGCGGGACTACACCACCCCACTATTATCATTAATCCACACCCTCAGACCTGGCCCACAAGGAGGACATATGAAAAAACAAAGACAGGTTTTGTTTTAGTTTTGCTGTGGATCCACTGATCCTCCACAGAATTGTGGCAAAATTGGAGAAAAAAAAATGTTGGCACCTGCCAGGTTCTCTTTAGGACACCACCACCAGGCCTAGGGAGTCATGGTATTCCTACCATGCACCCTTCTTTTTTCTTTTTTTGCCTTTTATCTTGGGACTCAGACTCGTGCAAGTCCCAAGATGGCTGCCAATACTTCCTGGTTGAAGTGTAGGCAGGCAATCATATCTCAGCATGAGATCTATTGAATCCACGGAGGGGTCCTAGTGCCTAAATATCTATAAATCTTTTTTCTTTATTAACTCCAAAACTGCTGAACAAATTAACATCAAATTACAAAAAGGTTACTTTCTGCACCAAGACCAAACTTTCTACCAAATTTGGTTTAATTCTGTTCAGGTATTCAGGTTGTAGTTGTTTTTAAAACTCCTATTTAATATTGTATAGGGAAAACATGGTATACAACGTTTAGCATGCATTTTTTACAACGCACTACCATTACAACGCAGGCATTACCACGCATACCATTACAACGCATTGCGCTGGGGGGCGCTCTAGGTTAGGGAATAAGTATAATTTTATATCCAACACCTTCCCTAGTGTCCACGGGGACTGGAGTTGGAATATAAAATTATACTTACCACTATCCAGCACCTCAAAGCGCTATGCGTTGTAACGGTATTCGTTGTAAATACCGCGTTGTAAAGGTATGCGTGGTAATAGTATGCGTGCTAACGTCATTCATCCGGAAAACATGTTTTGGAACCCGATTTTTCTTGGACCCTGATTGATATATCACCTGGACTTTGCAAACTGCAGCTGAAGTGAGTTACATACTAGTTTTCAAAATTTCGAAAGGACTTGTCATATGGCGCCAAAGGTATTGGCAAAACAAAAAATGCTTCAACTGTGGAAACTAGGTTCTAACTATAATTACCAACTGTTAATCGCCAGTAGGTAATATAGATAGATAGAGATATTAACAACTGTTAGGACTTAGTTTGCATAGGAAAAGCGTTTTTTTACTTGCCTACATATTTGCCACTGGTTGACAAATGTTCACTGAACTAAACGTGTACTGTGAGTATTATTGTGAATGGATAGTTTCTGGGTGAGTGATCAAGTGGGGACCCAGAAAAAGGGGAGTCTCAAAACATAACATTTCAGCAGGGCTATAGTTAAAACTGCTGAACGGAATTTCACCAGATTTGGCAGGAAGCTAGATCTGGGACCACAGAGTGTGCTTTTTGTGATCTTCCTGTGAGCCACCCATGTGAGCGCAAAACCAAAAATGGAACCCTGTGATTTGTTGGGAAGCCTGTTATTCCCGAGAGGCTTCAGTGAGTCCTGCGAGTGCTCTGACTGCCTGGCTGTTGGAATGTTAGAAATAAAATGTTCGCCACTACTGTTTACCATAAAATAGTGGAGGTGCTGTGGAAATGAAGCAACAAAGCTATATGTGGCCTAATGGCTGGAGCAGTTGACCTCAAAGTGGGAGAAGTGGGTTCGAGTCTTGGTAGGGATGCTCAACATCCCCGTTCCTAACAAAGTTAATATGTCCATCTGCAATGCAACTGGTACTCATGTAAAGTGATTTGATACCTTTGTGTCGAGTTTGCACTATTTAAAACTAAAAATATATCAGGGGGAAGCAGAATGGCATGCTGCCCCCCTAGATTTAGAGATACTGTGTCTAAGGGATAACTCCTTTGAAGAAAATACATTCATATTGATTGTAACTAATAGTGTATGATCTTGCAGGACTTTTGCAGGATCGTGAACAGTAAAAAAGGAGTAGATGAGTTTTCAATACACTTATTATTAGTAATGCATATTCTGGTCCTTGTTTTTGAGAAGAACTGTAAAACAGATAAATACTGTGAAGAGCAAATAGCTAATTCTTATGAAACAAAAATGTATGATCTTGCACAACTCACAATAGATTGTGAATAGTAGGAAGTAGTAGGTGATGTTTGAATACACTCTGCCATGCACATTTGTTATTGTAGGATAGAGTCTTACTGGAGATGGTGTTTATCAAAGTCTCCTATTTATGGTCGTTGGCTTGGGAAGAGTTGTGAGTAGAGCCAAGGCTCATCCACACATCCTACTATGCACACCCATCATCTAAGATAGCGGTCTGAAATGATAGGCTAAGCCCTCCTCACACCCTATCAGGCACACCAGTCATCTGAGAGAGAGGTTTGAAAGCAGAGTCCAGTCCCTACGGAAATACGATTACATACACCCATCATTACAGAGAGAGGTCTCAGCAGAGAGACCAGTATCTCCACACTCCCTACTACGCACACCCATCATCTGAGAAAGAGGACTGAAAGGAGAGCAGAATACGTCTCCACCCCCTGCTAGATATACACATCATTACAAAGAGAGGTTTCAGCAGAGAGACTGGTCCTTCTACACACCCTATTATGCACACTCGTCATCTCTGAGAGAGGTCTGAGTGGGTAGGACAGTCCCTCTCTCTACCCTACTAAGCACTTCCATCATCTGAGAAAGAGGTCCGAAAGGAGAGCCCAGGCACTCCTCAAAATCCTACTACTACTAACCCAACATCTGAGAGAGAAGTGTCAGGGAACAGGCCAGTACATCCTACAGGCAACTATGCACATTGGTCACCCTGAGGAAATGTGTCAGCGGAGACGCCAGTCTCTCCTTACACCCCACTACAATCTCCTGTTATAATCTTGAAAGTCTGAGCGGAGAGGCCATATTCTATTTCTACCCATACCCTGACAATGGGAGCTATAAAGCAGTAGTACTGAATTGAAAGGAAGTGTGGCCTGCTTGTCTCTGATGAACAAATTATCTGCTTACACAAGCAGCAAAATTGCTCCCTATGAAAAAAAAGAAGGATTATTATCTGTTTGTGCACTTAGAACCTGTGAAGATACAGTATCTCATGGAGCAAAATATTTTGAATCCCCTGTAGAGTTGTATAGCTTCCAAGCATGAACCAACTCTGTCTGTGCAAGCCTTTACGGATGCATTGATCTAGGGTTTCTCCACATCCCTGTGGTACTCATGCTGTATTGTTTAATTCTGCTCCTGCAGTTGAACTCTTTGCTGCAAAGTTTATAGGTAACTTAATTTGCAGAAACTAGAAACCTAGCTTCACTTCAAAGATTTGCCACACCAAGGATTCCTTGGGTGGCTGACATGGCTGAGCTGGCATAGAATCCCCTGGCTGTTAATCTGACTCCGATGAAGACATTGTTCTGCTGAAAGGAAAACAGGATAGGAGAGCAAGCCAAATATGTCTACTATCACCAAAGTCCAATAGTGAAATAAAGCAATAAATATGGAATATTCTTCTTCAAAATAAAGATATGCACATGAACCAATTTAGGGGGTGCTTTCTGTCCCGGACCTCTTATAAGTGTTGCATCTGTGTTTCACAAGACAGTATAAAAATACTTCATTTATATCTTGTTTAGAACAATATAAAATTAATTTTCCTACCTTAAACAGAATGTCAAAACACTGTAATTAACCTAATTCTAAATGTGCAATCTCGCTAGTACTTTACTAGAGATAAACAGGAAGTACAGCACGTTCGGAATCCACGCAGGGGATTGTGTAGTCGGATTACTCAAGTGTCTAGAAGAGCCAGCTATCTTTTATTCCCTACTGTATTATAGATTAGCATTAAAGAACAACTGAAAATGTGATAAAGAACCATAAACTGCAAATTACAATGAAATGTAGAACTATTTGATTTCACATGCATCTCACGATCTTCTCACAAGAGTAATGACACCACAAAAAAAGATTTAGCGGTGACATGTCTTGATATCAGAGTTAAGCTAACAGAGCAAATGAGCAATTTCAATTGAAAACATATCTGTCTAATACTCACACACATTTTACAAAAATGTTACAAAATGTGAACAATATCCTGTTTTGTTACCATGAAAAAAGAGACATTCTTTTCCTAAAATAATGTTTTGACACAACATGTATAAGTTATTTTAGCTTATATACACGCACAAAAATAATCAATTTTCTTAAAAAAAACCTTAGAAATTCACAGAAAAAAACAAGGTTAAAGTAATGTTATAGTTAGGTGTAATAAAAATATCTGTTTTCATTTTTTAAAAACCTTGGAATTCACTGACAAAAACAAAGGTACATTTCTCAGTGATAATCTTCAGCTATAAACTTCGATAACTTAAGTTACAGTTAGGTGGATTTCATAGTGATAATATTGATCCATAAGCAACACTGGGGGATGTCTGAACCCCCCACCCTCGCAACCCAGGGGCCGCCGCCTCCTCAGGGTATTACATTGAAATAATGCAGACCCAAGGACCACAACCTCCCTGGGGCTTTAGCCAAAAGTAATGCAGGGGAGACATGTGGCTCCTACGCAGACCCAGGGACCACCAAATTCCCGGGGCAAATGAGAACAAAGGAGAATGACCGCCTCCTGTAGCCAATAATGGCCCTGGATACTGCCACTGCCCCAGGGCCAGCTCCAGCAGTGTCATTGGGACATTGCAGTTTGCTATGGCTTGAAGGAAGCAGTACCACTCCTGCCAAGCCATAACAAATTCTGCTCCACTTCTAGTAAGCGAGAGAAGAAAAAATTATCTTGCTTACTAGAAGCAAAGCAGAATTGCTTTTGGACTGAGGGAGATCAATGTCTAGCAGCTCCCTCTATCCAAAAGTAATGCCAGCTCCTGCAGGAGGCCGAGAGCCGGCAGAGACTGTGGGGGCATTCAGGTTCAAGGGTGAGACCAGGGCACCCAGTAGTGTGGCCAGGACCCTGGGTATGGGGTCCCCAGGGCCAAAATCAGGCCAGGAGGGGGGCCAAGGGGCCCCTCTCCAATGTCTATAAAAATAAGATTAGAAAAAGGAGCAGGCCCCAGGGCATAAGGTCCGGAATGCCAAAATCAGCCCAGGGAAGAGGAAGCCACAGGGTCCCCCTTTCTTTATTTAAAATAATGAAAAAATAAGAAGCTGGGACCCGGGGGATGGGGCCCCCAGAGTCATAATCGCACAGCCCCCTCCCCATTCTAAAAATACCAAGCCCAGCGGGATGGGGTCCCAGGGGCCAAATATGGCCCAGGGAAGAGGGCCACATCGCCCCCTTCCTTTATAATTGAAAAAAAAAGAAAATACAACCTGCACGAAGCCAGAGGCCCGCTCCCTTTCTTCATCACTCTGCCATCGCATCTCCTTGTGTGCTGCTTTTTGGAGGATGTAGTCCCCTTGGCTGTTGACAGTCCTTGGGGGCCAACAAGACCTCCTGTTACCTCCCCGGGATTGCTGAGATGTGGACCCACTGAATCATCCATACAGGCACTCATACACCCACTGATTCACTAATACACCTTGGCATATGTATTTAACAGTCATAAACTTTTTTAAAACACTCACAGTCATTGCATGATGTCATCAGTGATGTCACTGACCATGTCATGAGTGATGTATTATGTGAGGTCATAAGCAGTGCATTGCAAGGGGTGCAATTTCTAGTTTGTTCAGCTAATTATAATTGCTGAATTTTCCTGATTTTGTACAAGTGAAATCTGAGCCTAATTATATTCCGTCACTGTCACCTTTGGTTTTTCAGTGAATATATAGCAGTTATAGTAACCTGAGCAAACTATAACTCATGCCACCACTATGCACTGCTTATGATCTCACATATTACATCCCTCATGACCTGGTTAGTGACATTCCTGATAGTGTCACTGATGACATCACAAATGACATCACTGATGACATCAGGTGAGTATAAGTGTTTTATAAGAGTTTATGAGTGTGAAAAATATATACTCACCTACTTCAAAAGTTACATTAGTATACTAGGTGTACTGCTAGTGAGTGAAACTATTTTCAACATATGTGATCTTAGTGGCTGTGAAAATAACTGTATCAGTTTGTAAGTGAGTATCTCAGTGGGTGGTTTTATGGGTGAGTGGGTAAATGAGTTGCTGTATGGGTGAGTAAGTGGGTTTCTGACAAGCTCTATGGGTCTGTGAGTGGTTGTGTGGGTGTGTGAGTGGCTGTGTGAGAGGCTGCATGAGTGTTTGAGTGGACATGTGAATGGCTGTATATGTATGTGAGTGGGCATGTCAGTAGATGTATGAGTAAGTGCGTCACTGTGTGAGTGGCTGTATCAGTGAGTGAATAGGTGTCTGAATGGCTGCATAAGTGAGTTACTGGTTTTGTAAGTGGGTGTATGGGTAAGTGAGTTGGTGTTTAGTTAAGTGGGTTGCGGTGTGAGTGGCTGTATTGAGTAAGTGTCTGTGTGAATGGATGTGTGACTGAGTGAGCAGATATAGGAGCGATTGCATGGATATGTGAATGGATATGTAAGTGGTTGTGTTGGGTATGCAAGTAAGAGTGTCAGTTTTTGTATGGTTGAGTGAGTGGCTGTGTTGAGAGGCTGTATGGGTGAGTAAGTGGATATGTGAGCATCTGTATAGGTGAATACGTCTTTGTGTGAGTAGATGCATGGGTGAGTATGTGGCTGTGTGAGTGACTGTATGGGCGAGTGATTGGTTGAATGAGTGACACTAAGGAGGAGTAAGTTGTTGGGTGAGTAATTGTACGGTTCTTTGAAAGGATATGCAATTGGTTCTATGGGTGTTTGGGTGGGTATATGTGAGGTTGTAGAGGAGTTTGAGTAGATGAGTGAGTGGTTCTATGGATGATGTTATCAGTGATATCTGAGATGTCTTCATTAATGTCACTGACCATATCATGAGTATTGTATTATGTGAGGTCATAAGCAGTGCATTGAGGGAGCGTAAATAATAACTGGCTCAGATAACCATAACTACTGAATTTCTTTGGTTTTGCATGAGTGAATTCTGAGCCTCTCTATCACACCCCTGTAACCTTTGTTTTCTTCAGTGAATTTCTAAGGCTTTTTAAATTCTATTTCCTGAATATTGTATCCCTGTAACATTTGTTTTTTTCAATACATTTCTCTTTCTTTTAAATTCTATATCCTAACAATACCATCCCTGTAACCTTTGTTTTTATATTGAATTTCTATGATTGTTTTAATGGTATTTCCCAACTATAACGTCCTGTAACCTTTGTATCTTTAGGGCATTCCTAATGTTTTCAAATTTTATTTCCTACCTGTAACCTCTGCGAGTGAATGTGTGAGTGAGTGCATTAGTGTCTGAGTGGCTTTGGAAGTGGGTGTGAGAGTATCTGAGTGGGTCTGTCAGTGAGTGTGTGAGTATGTGACTAGGTCTGGGAGTGGTTGCATATGTATCTCACTGAATGTATGAGTAGGTGAGTGAGTGTCTGAGTGGGAATCTGAGTTGGGGTGTGAGTACCTGAGTGGGTCTGTGAGTGGATAACAGAGTGTCTGAGTGGGTTTGTGAGTGCCTCCATGAGTGTGGAGTCAGTTTGTGAGTGAGGGCATGAGTATCTTAGTGGGTCTGGGAATGGGTGCATGAGTCTCTTAGTGGGTCTGTTAGTTGGTACATAACTGTCTGAATGAGTCTCTAAGTGGCTGTGAGAGTGTGTGAGTGGTTCTGCGAGTGGGTGCTTGAGTGTCTGAGTAGGTTTGTGAGTGTATGTGAGAAAGTTTGAGTAGGTCTGTGAGTGAGGGTATGAGTGTCTGAATTGGTCTGTGAGCCTGTGTATCAGTGTCTGACTGGGTCTGTTACTGGGTGCATGAGAGTCTGAGTGGGTCTATGAGTGCACATGAGGGGGTTTGAGTAGGTCTGTGATTGGGTTTTTGAGTGGGTCTGTGAGTGGGTGTGTGAGTGTCTGAGTGGGTGTGTCAGTGAGTGTATGAGAGCCAGTGTATGTGAGTAGGTATCTGTGTGGGTGTGTCAGTAGCTGTGTGAGTGACTTTGCTACAAAGGAACCGCACCTATGACTTTATCTTACAAGACTCCCAAGTTTTGCACAAATATCCACCCAAATGGAGTACTTTCTACTGGTTTCTTAACAGTGCCTCCTATTTGGGCAAATGTCCAGTATGTATTCTACACTACAGCTGCACAATGGAGCATGAAGAAATGTTATCAGTGACCTTTTGTGCATTTTGGCAATGTGATTGTTCCTGATGCGCCTTTATCCAGAAATGTGCCATAACATAAATCCTCCTATATTGAAGACAACAAGACTACAATGACATAAATCGCCGTCAAGCAAGGGTCTTTCCTCTTAACCGTGTGAAATAAGTGCTTCTTTGCTATGTGTAGATGTCTTAATATATCTCAGCATCAAAACGGCCTCGCTAAAATCAGTGGGAAATATGCTGGGGTCCACTTATTAAGCTGTCAATCATCCTGACAAAAGACAAGAAGATCCTTGCATAATACTAAGGTGGGCAGGGCCAAACAGTGAAGCTTCCAAGTGATTCGTACATTTGAATATTTGAAGCATTTTAAAGGGAGAATCATGGACCCTGCTCTGACCAGGTAAGGAAAAGAAAGAACCCACTCATCATGTTCACTACAGATTGCGCTCCAATAGCTTAACAATGCATTCACCTCCATGAAGCATTTCAGATCATCTTTCAATATGGAATTGCAGAGAAAACATGCTTGCTTTGCCTTCGTCAACCTTAGAGTTAGAATCATTTGTCCTTTTCAGAAGTGGAGCTTCAGCTGAGGTACCTGCTATGTTTATATTTTAAAGTGCTTCCTGTTGAGGTTTAATTTCTGTGAAATAAACTCGGGACAGAAAACCCTGTGGACCTGGCGATGAGTTCAATGGGGTAGAGGAATGCCCAGCCCACCACCCCAAGCTGATTTCGGCCCCAGAGACCATATCCCCTGGCCACATTTGAATGGCAGAGGGGTGCTGTGCTGCCTCCATTCCTGGGACAATTTCAGCCTCAGGGACCACATTCCCCAGGGCTAGGTCACGTCTCACTGGGTGCCCTAATCCCATCCAGGACACCCAGTCTGCATGTTGGGGACCACAGCAAAGCCTCAAAGCGCCTGCAGTCCCAGCTGACTCCCAACCTCCAGTGGGAGCTGACATTGCTGACCTACACAGGGGGGAGCTGCATACAATCCTACACAGGGAGCTGCATAAAATGCAGCTTTGTGTATGTAAGAGGAACAGCTTCATTACTTTCCCTGCCCACAAGTCTGCAGGCAGGGAAAGAGATGAAAGCTCTGCTTTCAGCAAGCAAGAACAATTTGACAGCTTCAGCTTGCTGGAGAGGAGTGTTTGCTTGTGCTTGGTGGGAGCTGTCACAACTCCTGCCAAGCAAACAGCTATGTCCCGGGCGTGGGCACCCCTGGACATAGCAGGAGCCAGCCCTGGTGGTGGTGGTTCCCATGGCCAAAAATGGCTCCAGAATGGAGACCGCACAGCCCCCCTTTTTTTCTGAACAGGCTGGCCCCGGGTAGGTGCACAGCCCTCGCCTTCATTTTTTAAAAGTATTAAGCCCTGGGGAAGGCGATGGTCCTCGGGGTAGGAGTATCCATGCAGACTCCCTATCTAGTTTTTAATTTAAAGCCTGAGGAGGTGGTGGTCCCAAGGGGTCCATGTGGCCCCCATCTATTTTTTAAATTTAAAGCCCTGGACAGGTAATGGTCCCCTGGGCACGGTGGGGATTTGCACCTCCCTCAATAATATAAACATGAGCCCTAAGGAGGTGGTGGTCCTCGGGGCATAAATAGGCTCGAGGAGGGGGGGCGCTGTGTTCCCCTCCTTAACAATCAACCTACAAATGCCCCCAGGACCTGGTCCACCAAAGGGCAGTATTGAAAGCAAGCGCGGGACACTGCATTTTTTTTAAATTAATGGCAATATTCTCAATAGTTGATATTCTCGAACTTTATTGTGAATTTTCAAAAAATAACTTTTTGGCCCTGCAGGGGTTTCTCTGGGACCCCAGAACCAAGGCTAGGGAGTTCGGATATTCATACCATACTCCCATTTCTTTTTTTTGCATTTTGATATGGGACTTGGATGAAGCTCAGTCCCAATATGGCTACCAACATTTCTTGAATTAAGTATTGGCAGCCAATCAGAGCTCTCAAGATCGATGCATGAGCTCGGTATTATTCGCAAAGGCTTCAAGACCCTGGATATGCAAATGTGGATTCCTTTAGTTTCTCACAAACAACTGAATGGATTTGGAAAATGTGCCAACGTTATTTTTTTATATCTTAAATAGTTCTTAGGGTGATTTGGGGGTTTTGGATGACAATGTTTTTTTTAGTGGGTATGAGTTTTTGGTTGGTAAGTGATTTTTTTAGGGTTTAGGGTGGGTATGGGTTTTTGGGTGGCAAGGGAATTTTTGGGGTTTAGAGTGGGTGTAGATTTTTGGGTGGTAGCGTACCTTTTAGGGTTTAGGGTGGGTATGACTTTTTGGGTGGGAAGGTATTTTATAGGGTTTAGGGTGAATACAGTTTTGTGAGCGGTAAGGGACCTTTTTATGGTTTAGTATGGGTATGTGTTTTTGGGTGGCAAGGGAATTTTTAGGGTTTAGAGTGGGTATGGGTTTTTGAGTGGCATGGGTTTTGTTAGAGTTTAAGGTAAGTATGGGTATTTGGGAGATAAGGGGATTTTTAGGGTTTAGGGTGTGTATGGGTTTTTGGGTGGAAAGGGACTTTTTAGGACTTAGGGTGGGGTGGGTTTTTTGGGTGGTAAATTAACTTTTAGGGTTTTGGGTTGGTATAGGTGTTCGGGTTTCTGTGGGTATGGGTTTTTGGGTGATAATTGCATTTTTAGGGTTTAGTGTGGGTGTGGTTTTTGAGTGGTAAGAGATTTTTTAGTGTTTAGGGTGGGTCTGGGTTTTTGAGTGGTACAGGATTTTTTAGGTTCAGGGTAGGTATACGTTTATGGTTGGCAATGGAATTTTTAGGGCTTAGGGTGGGTATGGGTTTTTGGGTGGCAAGGCAATTTTTAGGGTTTAGGATGGGTGTGGGTTTTAGGGTGGTAAAGGGTTTTTTAGGGTGTAGGGTGGGATTGGGTTTTTGGGTGGCAGGGGAACTTTTATGGTTTAGAGTGCGTGTGGGTTTTTGAGTGGTAAGGGATGGTTTAGGGTTGGTTTAGATTTTAGGGAAACAATATAATTTGTAGGGATTAGGATGGGTATAGATTTTTGGATGGTACCGGAATATTTGAGGTTTAGGTTGGGTATTGTTTTTAGGGTTTCAAGGGGAGTTTTTAGGGTTTAGGATGAATATGGGTTTTTGGGTGGTAAGGTATTAGTATGTGTATGGGTTTTTGGGTGGCAGTGGAATTTGAGGATTTAACCACTTGGCTGCTAAGGGAATTCAGCTCATTTAATGAGATTTCCATTGAAATGAATGGGAGGGGCATGACGAGTTACCCTTGTCATTAGAAACCAAGTGGTTAAGGTAAGTATGGATTTTTTGTGGCAAGGATTTGTTACGGTTTAGGGTGGCATGGTAATTTTCAGGTTTTTGGTGGGCATGGGTTTATGGTTGGAAAAAAATGTAAAGGGTCTAGGGTGGGTATGGGTTTTTGAGTGGCAATGGATTTGTTAGGGTTTAAAGTGGGCTTGGATTTTGGGAGGTAAGGGAATTTCAAGGGGTTAGGGTGGTTACGGTTTTTTAGGGTTTAGGTTATGTATGGGGTTTTGGGTGACAGTTGAATTTTTAGTTTTAGGGTGGATATGGGTTTTTGAGTGGCAAGGGATTTATTAGGGCTTAGGGTGGCAAGTTAATTTTCAGGATTTAGAGTGGGTTTTTGGTTGGCAAGGGAATTATTAGGGTTTAGGGTGGGCATGGGTTTTTGGGTGGAAAAAGATTTCTTAGGGTTTTAGGTTGGTTTGGGTTTTTGGGTGGCAATGCAATTGTTAGGGTTTAGATTGGTAAGGGTTTTTGAGTGGTAAGTGCATTTTTAGGGTTTAGGGTGGTTATATGTTTTTGGGTGGCAAAGGACTTGTTAGCACTTAGGTTGGGTATGAGTTTTTGGTTGGTAATGGATTTTTGTGGTTTAGGGTGGGTATGGGTTTTTGGGAGGTAAGGGATTTTTTAGGGTTTGGGGTGGGATTGGGCTTTTGGTTGGTACGGGCTTTTTTAGCATTTAGGATGGTGGGGATAGGGTGGCAAGGGCATTTTTAGGGTTTAGGGTGGGTGTAGGTTTTTTACTTACAAGGCACTGTTTAGGGTTTAGAGTGGGTATAGATTTTTTGATGGTAAGGGAATTTTTAGGGTTTAGGGGGCATGGATTTGTGGGTGCTAAAGGATATTTCAGGGTTTTAGGTTGGTATAAGTTTTGTATGGCAATGGGATTTTCAGGGTTTCAATGGGTATGGGTTTTTGGTTGGTATGTGAATTTTAAGCGTTTAGGGTGGTTATGGGTTTGTGGGTGTCAAAGAACTTGCTAGTGTTTAGGTTGGGTATGAGTTATTGGGTGGTAAGGGATTTTTGTAGGCACACTAGAATGTTGCTGGACCCAGGGGGTGTGGTGGTCCCCGAGGTTATTTGCTGCTAAAGGAGTGGAGCCGCGCGGCTGCCCTCCCATCCATGAAAAAAGCCCTGGGAGGTGGGTGTCCCTGGGGCTGTATGGGGGCTGTAGCCCACCCACACTATATTTTTAAACATAGCCCCAGGGTAGGTGGCAGTCCCCAGGGCTGTGGGGGGGGGGGGTCATGCCCTCCCCCCACATTTTCACAGTGTAATTAGCCCCAGGGAGGTGGTGGGCACCAGGGCTACGGTGTAACGCATGGCCCGCCATTTCTCACTGCATTTAGCCCTGGGGAGGTGGCAGTCCCCGGGCTGCGAAGTGCACATGGCCCACATTTCACACTGTATATAGCCCCAGGGAGGTGGCGGTCCCTGGGGCTGCGGGGACCCATGCAGCCCACGCATTATTATTTCAATTTCCCCCGGGACCTGGCCAACAATTAAACATCGTGAGGCAGCCCGCATTTAGTTTTCGTTTAATTTTCGTCAGGAGCTGCAGATCTACCTGCTGACATTTTTAAACAAATGTTTTTTGGGGCCCTGAGCAACCCTTGGGGGTCAGGGCGTTTCTACCCTGCCCCCTTTTCTTGTTTTTTAACCATTTTTCTTGTGACTTGGTTCATCCGGGTCACAAGATGGCTGCCAACACTTCCTGGTTTGAAGTCTTGGCAGTCAATCAGTTCGTAGGCTCGAGATTGGTAGGAATCACGGATCCTCCTTGGCCACAGTTGTATATCTGAGAAATGTTTAAATTTCTCAGAAACTACTGAACAAGGTGATTCGTCAAGCGGGGTATGAGAAAAAGGGGGGTCCCAAAATGCTTTTTCTCCATGTTATTTTCCATAAGAAACTTTAAACACCACTACAGCCTGAACTTCTGAACGGAATTACACCTAATTGGCAAAAGGTAGCTCTTGTTCCAGAAAGCACTCTTTTTGTGAAATGGTGTAAATCCGTTCAGTAGTTCCTGAGAAATTTAAAGAAATTCCCAGTTGTATATCTAGAGACCGAAGGATCCGCTAACCCTACCGAAATCGTGCCTGAGATCTGATTTGCTGCCAACACTTCAAACCATGAAGAGTTGGCAGCTGCAACTCTCCAGAGGCCCCACCCCCTTTCTCCACTACTCTGCAAATGCGCCACCTGGTGAGCTCCTGGTTGGGGGATTACGTTCCCATGTCTGCTGCGGGTCCTTAGGGGCTTAGAAGACCTTCTGTTACCTCTGGTAAGCCCCTACACAGCATAATTGCTGAGAGGTGATCAGAGGCCATGCTCTTTTCTCCACCACTCTGCAAACGCACCTCTCGGTGCACTGCTGGTGGGTGATGATGTCCCCATGCCTCCTGAGGGCCTCAGGACTAAAGTGGACTCCTTCCCCCAAGCAACAGTGCACCCGGAGGTGTGTTTGCAGATTGGTGGAGAAAGGTGGCCCGGCCCCTCACCACCTCTCAGCAATCCAGCTGTGTGGGCCTAACTGGAGGGAACAGGAGGGCTAGATACTTGTTGGTTGTTTTAAAATGCTACTTTAGCTTGAATTTAGTTTTTTTTTCTAAAGTGAACTGGTTGTATGATGAAACCAGGAGTGCCCTAACCCCGCATGCCTAAACAACGCGGTCTTATCAATGACTGTGTCTTAACCACACATTCTTTACCATGCATGACTTTATCATCAATTTTCATGGTAAAGGCATAAATGGTAAGGGGTATGCATGGCTAAGGTCACCACCACCCCTCCATCGCCCTAAGGTCCTAAGGTACAAACTCCCCCGTCCCCCTCCCGCCCTGAGGTACAAATACTCCTACCCCTACCAACCCCCATGCTGTGCCCTCCCCCTGCACTGATGCCTAAAACCCTGACCCTTAACCTGACTCCGCCCTAAAAACTGCCATGCCCTCCCTTAAGCCCTAAAAACTACCCCGACTACCCATTTCCCTCCCCTGAGGCCTAATAGCCTAACCCCAAATAAAAAAAATTACTCCAACACTCTCTCAGCTCCCAAAACAACCCCAACCTATCCCTCAGCCCACAAAGCAACCCGACCCACTCCCAGCCCACAAAGCACCCTAATCCACCCCCAACTTACAAAACAACCCCAACCCACCCCCAGTCCACAAGACAACCCTAACCCACCAGTCCCACTTGCCTCACCACGGATCTCTCCCAGCTACCTGCTTCCACGCATTGACTTAACCAGGCACATGCGTGGTTAAGGTAAGCGTGGTTAAGCTTGCGGAGTCGGAACACTTGTGGTTTTCACCGCGGTGTTCCAACTGTTTTCCAAGTGTACTTTATCAATGCTTATTCTTTTCTGGCTTATTTTAAACAAACGGTAGAAGCCAATTTTCAAGTTTTTGTTATTCATTTGCCCAGAGTATGTGAATAGCATTTCGATGGACGCATGCTGACGCAGGTTTAAGGTTAATCTTATGAAAATGTTTATTTTTTTAAGGAGCTGTTATTAATAATGCACAGGGTTGATGTCTACCTTCCTTTTGATATTGTAGTGTGGACTTACAGACCCTTTAAAAAAATAAAAAAGTTTTATTTGGTGATGTCAACTGCTCACAATTTTGTTTCACTTTACTTTAAACATAGGAAGATTTCACTCAATATTTCCAGGAAAGGCAACACACACAACAAATGATAAAAACACTTTTTAATGATGTAGTTAGGGCTCTGGCACACAGGACACATTGGTACTTCATTAAAAAAGTACAAGCTCCAGTACGAAGCTTGGTCATTATATCACACAAGTATTTAGCATTGATTTTGTTTCAGCCTCTGAGTTTGAAGCACCACAGTAAGAGAAAGATATTATGTCACTACAGGAAAAATTCCAGGTAATGGTGTTGTATTTCAGTCCCTTGATTTTTAATTCAAGGCGAGAAGGGAGGAAGATAGTGGGCATCAGAGATTTACCCTTTCCCCAGTAGCTCGGGGATAAAACAAAGGCGAGCTGAATTAATTTCTTCACTCGCTTAGTCACCTTTTGCCTGTTTCTATAAGAGGGTAAACAGGTGTCCCTCCATAACAATGGCAGCTGATAACATTTGAAAGCTGTGAGGCGTAAACATTGGGCTTGACTTTTATATAGCGAGCAATGTGAACAAGTTTAATGGACAAACCTGGGGCCCAGGGTGAGTCCCTCTACCAAAAAGTTATTTTTAAAAAATTGGCAAATAGTGCATTTTAAAGCAAATGAATGTAGTGATAAAGCAAGGCTTATTAAGCAGTGGGATTGTATAGTCTTGAAATATTAAACACATTCAAACCTGCCCTATATTTTCCTGCATTAATATATTCAGCAGTTACTGTAATATGTATATTGTACAGCATTACAACTTTAGCCCATTAAAATGTATGCTTGCACAGTGTCTTGCACTGCATGCAGCATTTACTTTGGAACAACATGCTCTAGCCAGATTTCGAGAAGCACCCAAAGATGCTGGTTGTAACCAGTCATATGGGAATACATGGAGACAGGTCTTTAAAGTGGGTTGAACAAAGTGGGGGGTCTCTCTTGAGGAACATGTCAAATAAATTTCTGTGATTCCCATGACTTGAACAATATTTTGGTTTCTCTCTGATATGTAATTTTATACTGATAAATAACACAACAACTGACATACACCTTAAGCCTGTCAGTATGATTGGCTTTGTCAATGGGTGTTAGCTGTTTAAAAAAAATGAGTAACAACAATGATTCCTATACATAATTAACATTGGAAATGTATAATTTCTGAAATAGAGAGTCTGTGAATTAAATAGCATTGAGGCCAGTGAAAAGAGTTTTAGCCTACAGTTATATGTGCTTTATCTTAGATATGTATCTTATTTTCCTCTGCATATCTTGTCCATCTGCACATCAGCAGTGTCCCATGCAGATAAGAGCGGTGGAGCTGTGGAGCCGTAGGGAGGGATTTCGTCAGACAACGACGAGGGAAAATTAATTATTTATTTAATTTCCCCTCGTCATCGTTCGTCGAAATCCCCCCCCACCCGGCCCTACCGACACACCACTCTTACCTGTGCAGGCTGCGGCTGCTGCTCATCTTAAATCGCCTCTCTTTCCTCTTCAGCATCCTCTTTTCATTCTTTCCCGAATGCACCTCCTCTCTTCGCTGTCAATTAACTGCCTCTAACATGCACTGCACTTCCTCAAATGTAAGCACTCTCATTTCTCTCACTTTTGCCTTAAAAATGTTTTTACATCTGTGTACCCCTTCACACACATATCCACAGAATTTCAGTTGCAAATGGAATACATATACATTGTTCTGGGAGCTCTGCAGAGAATCAATCCGCTGATAGGCACTTTAGCTTCAGCCTTAGCGCCTGCACTCTCAATCAAAGCCCCTCATAAACACCTGACATGGCTCAAGCCTCAAATTATGCACAGAAAAAAATAGATAAACAACAACATTATAAAATAGCTCACTCTTGGGCAATGCAGGATTAAGTAAAGCATGTGAAATAATAGACAAACTAAATAGCTAAAATACATTCCCTCAACGTTCTAACATTCATTGTTTGCAAGTCAATTCATGTTTTTGGCATCAGGGTTATCTTAGGGGCATGACTACAGGGCCAGTTAATGTCATACATCAGAGAACTGTCCACTGTAAGCACATGTTCCACAGTAAGCACATATCGCTTGCTCGGCTTGACTCAGATAAGTGGATCAACTGAGCAGGGGAACAAATACAGCAGCCCTAATTCTAAAATCTGCAGTGAGGGCATGGGGTGTCACAGTGGGGGAGGTTAGCATGATGAGGGATCTCAGCACAATATACATAACAAAACAGTAGCATGCAAACACTTACCATTGCAGAGTGCAAGACACACAATCAGAAGTGCTTACATCCACTCCCACGTATGACGAAAGGGTGGGATATATGTCTTTGCATGACAGATGTCTGAAGTCACATAGGGATGAAGTGAAGTGGTTGACGCCTGAAACCGTGATGTTTATCGCATCACTTGTCTAAAGAGTGCATACAACCCTAGACCCCAATCGCAATGGAGGGCTTTAAAACAGAATGCCCAGTGTTGTGCAACACAGTTAAAAAGACCTGGTTTCCAACTCCGGCTTCAGAGCGAACAGACAACCCAGACTTAAGTACATCAATTTAATTAGAGATACGATCCAATCTCTAAATAAATTGATCTATTTAATATGTTTATGCCCTACCCTGTCTATAATCTACAGACTATCCTCAACACACCCACCACAGACAAGCAGTGTATCTCACTATAAACTAATGCCCCCAGGACCTGGCCAACCCGGGGCTGAAATACAAGCAAGTGTGGGAGACAGTTCTCGTTTTTTCTCAATTTTGTGGATTCACCGACGATTTTGCGCAAACTTGAAAATAAAAATGCTTTTAACCAACTGTGGGGTTCCACCACCAGACTTAGGGGGTCAGGGTATTCCTCCCCTCCCCTTTTGTCTTTATTTTAAAACACATTCACAGGACTCAGCTAAGCCTGAGTCCCAAAATGGCTGCTAACACTTCCTGTTTGAAGTGTTGTCAGCCAATCAGATTTCAGCAGGGGAACTGTTGGATTTGCGGTGGTCCCTAGTATTGCAAATTGGAATTTCTTTAAATATCTCTAAAACTACTGGACAAATTCACACCAAATCACAAACAAATATGATTCTGGACCAAGAGCTAGCTTTCTGCCAATTTTGGAGTAATTCCGTTCAGCCATTCGGACGGCAGTAGTGTGGGAATAAACATGGGTAAAACATGTTTGCTCCTCTTTTCCCAACCCCGGCTTCACAGATCACCCTGAAACTTTTCAGACAGCAGCTGAAGTGAGCGTCAAATTCTTTTTGGAAAATTTGTGAAGATTCATCAAACAGCACCAAAGATAAAGGCAAGTCAAAAAACGCTTGTACAATGGAAACTATGGGGGGTCATTACGATTGCGGTGAATCTGCATACTCCGGGCCGGCGGAAGCCACCGCCAGCCCATAGTATGGGGATTCACTGCGGCGGACACACAAATGACCCCAGCCAGATTAGGATGGCTGGTGGGTCATTTTTACGTCCGCCGCTTTTCCGACGGGGTTGCCTTCCGACCGCGGCGGAAAAGCTCTAACATGGCTGGCGGTGTCTATCAGACACCGCCAGCCATATTAGGATTTGAAATTTGTAATGCCTTTCCGCGGCGGCAATGCCGCCACGAAAAGGCATACAGACTTTTCTTTGGGGGCCCGTTGCGGGCCCCCCTGGTGAAGGGGGGGTGGGGGTGCACATGGGGGTACCTATGGTACCCCCCTGCATTTGCATGCACAAAGCGGCAGGCACCGCGCGGTGCCTGCCGCTTTGTGCATGCAAATGCACTGAATGCATTTTTAACATGTAAACACTTTCATGGTAAAGGCATAGTTGTTGTAAAGGAATTGTTGTAAAGGTAAGTCATGGTTAAGCCATTTGTGGTTCTGTCTTACAACCCATGACGGGCCACTCCCCCTCGGCATGAGAGCAAACTCAATAGAGGCAGGATTAAAGGAGGGGCTGTTTTTATTCAAAGCAATTTACATTAAATTAACTTTTTTAAAATCATGCGCACAAAGGCAGCTGCTTCCCATGCACTCATAATTTCCAAAAAGCAATTACATTGCAATCAGCTCTGAATGAGGCCATCCCCTTATTTTGAAAGTTGGAGTATGGGTAAAAAAATGTCCCGTACATGTGCAGGAGCCTTGCAATCTATTGTGGGTCATCGTGCAGCACTAAAATAACATGTAGTTGGTAATTGAATGTCTGACTGTTACACACAGGTTGCTTGGCCCCATTGCCAGGGTTGAGGATGACACAGATCTGATTGGTGAAATGCTATACTTGTGTTTAACACATGAAGATTAAACTGTTGTGTAGTGTTAAATCTTGCATAGTTATATTACTTCCGCTGGGGGTGTGATTTTGGCATCTGCCAAAATAGTGGCTCCTTTATAGGCTCCAATCAACGAGTGGGAGCTTCTTGCCCTGTGAGTCCGCTCAGGCACTCTCTTGAAAGAGGAGACAAGGATGCATCTCCCTTGGTAAGTTTGGTGAGTCGTTGGATATTTTTGTATGTTCGTTTTGCCTTCTCTCAGCTCGTGGCTGGCCCTGGGGGATTTTGCCTCATGAGAGGTCGTGCCCACCATTTGACGCTACATTTCTGAGCTGCCATGCTCCTGAATTCACTACATGCCTCTTTTAATTTAGAAGATACACTTGTCTCCTAATTCCATTACAGGCGCTTTTGCACATAGCTGGAAAGAAATATTGGGCACTTTGCAGCCATTTTTTCAGAGCATTAACATGTTATTTTACCTCAGAATGTTATCTTACTTTGCCCAGTTGGTCTTTGGAACCCCTTCAGGATTAACAATCAGAGTGTGATATAATTAACGTTTCTCATGCTCCCAACATATTTTGATGAGTCGTTCTTCATGTTTCTGAGAGCTCTGAAGTGCTGACTTCTCTCAAATGAAAGAATTATCTTTTTACACAGAGAGATAGCTGATATTTTTAAACATTAAGACTTTCTCCGCCTCAGTGCTTAAATGTAAGGTTTTTAATGCATCATGTCTGCCTCCAGTGTCCTCTAATTTCCTGTCTCTTGTGCTTGTGTGGAGTACTCTTATCAGGGTAAAACATGAAACCTTAAACTTTCTGGTACCTCCAACAACATTGTACTTTCAGACTCATACTCTGTCTATAACGATATGGATGATGTTACTTCACAGAAACCTGAATCCCATACAGGTACCATCCTGAAAATGTCTTCCTCAAGTACGTTTCTGATGATGTCAAATAAAAGACCAGAAAAGAACACCACCCCTTCTCCAATAAAATCCTTGCCAGCTTCTGTGGAGGTGATCCTTGAGGAAATTTGTGCACTGAAACCCTTTATGGAAGAGACTACCGAAACGCTACAGCATGTAGATGGTAAATGGTCCTTATTGGAAGAACGAGTTTTATTAGCGCAGCAAAAAAAAAGATACCTTTCAACTTGCAGCTACATGTATTTCCCATTTGGAATTGTAGATCTACTTAAAAAGAACACTGAGGATTTTGAAAACTGAAATTTCAGGAATACCCTTTGCTTATATGGACTCCTTGAAAATGCAGAAGACTCTGACCCAACTGTCTTTTGTCAATCTTTTCTCCCAAATCTTCTTAATATGTCAACCACCACTTTCCTTAGAGTTTCCGCCAAGCCCCAATCTTGTTCCTCCTAGAAAATGCAAACCGTTTGCCAGTATTGTCTGCTGTCAAAGCTAAAAAGCAAATTATATGGGCCAGCCATAGACTATTTTTCTCTTAGGATGTGGCTAAAGTCACAGCAGATCATTGGAAACAATTCGTCAATATGTGTCCTCAATTGAGGGCTATTAATGCTATATTTAGCCTAATTCATCCATGCTTGTTTAAGATCATGTAGAAAGACAAGACAACCACTTATGCATAGCCTGCCACACTTAAGAAACTTCTTTAATAGCATGGAGGAGAAGATATGGACACTTCAAGAATTACTTGAATATTGACTTTTTCTTTTGCCTGTTTTCTTTTTACATTTCTCTTATCCCTTTTTGCTAAGATGTTTTTTCTTTTAACATAACATGGCTTAATTTTTTATGTGTCTCCCCTTATCATACAGGTTTTTGCCTTCATGTTACGTTTCCTTTACAGTCTCATTGTTATGTGATGTTTTCCTCCAAATCAACGATGCCCTGCTGTCCTGCAGAGTTCAGACATTGTCATCATCATCTTCTGGTGACACCACCCTCCCTCTCGTTTTGTATTTTGTAGGTATATTTCTCGGTTATCATTAGTATGACTTGTACTGTCTTTATGTTCTTTCTCTCACTAAGGGGCCTTATCACCGCTTTAGCTGGACTTTTTCCGTGAAAGTGGCAAAAGTGGCGATAATTTCATCACCCTATTAGCAAGCTGTCACTAACAGCAGTAGCGACAGTTTGTCGGCGATAGCGAGCGGTTTGGGGCCCATTTTGCATGTCAGCGATATTTATAGCTAATGACTTGCAAAGTGGGCGTACCCAACCTGTTAGCGTCTGAAAGCAGTCGCTACTATCGCTATCAGCTATTATCAACGCAGGCAAAGCGATAAAAAAATTCGCGCTAGGCATGAATATCGCCAAAATCTAATGCCTACTCAGACCAATTCTTAACCTGTATATCCAACGGGAGCTGGATATTCAGGTTAAGACCCTATTGGCGTTAATGTCTGAATATCGCTGGATTTCCATCGATATTCACGCATTGAGCCGCTATCACCGGATATTTTATCGCATTTGAGTTAAACTTGGCTAATAGCACATTATCTCTGCAATAAAATCCGGTGATGCGCGGCGATAAAAAATATTGCTAAGCTCATTTAGCAATAAATATCGCTAGTTGTTGATAATATGCCCCTAAATTCCTACTGATGTTTCTTTTTATGGTTCTACTCTGTCCTCTCTATTTACCTGTTTGCTTTATCACTACCCCTTTCTCACTAAATGCCACTTTTATTCTCCTCAATATTTGTTTCATTTCTCTAATACTTATCCTACTGTAGACATATTACATGGCATGCTATTGCCCTAATATTGCCTTCAGGGTTACTTCGTGAAAAAGTAATGGGTTAGGTAACCCTACTAAGAGGCAAAAGGTGTTATCCTATCCAGCCAAACTCAAAACAAATCTCTAACTCAACATGTCCTTCACTCAGATAAAGGATCATGCACCACTGTACACATATTTTGATCTAATGCTTGTCTCTCACAGGTAGATGGTACTTTAATAAGTCATCACTTTTAAATGCTATTTTTACATCTCACTTTGTAATCTTTGCTTCATAGTTTTTTATTCTAAATAATATGCCTCATTCTTCTTTGTAATGCTTTAGAATGCTTTTAACCCCTTGCGTGCTGATGACAGAACGGTTCCGTCATCAGCATCGGTTGAGCTGTGCTGATGACGGAACCGTTCCGTCATGACTCCGCCCGCGCAAGGCGGAGTCAGCACAGGCGGAAAATACGCCCCGCACGCAAGGGGTTAAAGCAGCAGCAAGAGGCTTCATAATATATTGTGTCTTGAAAAAACTCTATGGAAGCTCAGTGAACTCAAATACTGTACAAGATAAAGAAATTGGAGTATAACTATTATCACTCTAAGAATGAGAATTCATTGCAACGCCATATTTACGTCAAAATTACCTTTAAAGATTGACCACAAATGCTGCTTCCTCTTACCTATTGAAGAGTAGTGCAAGATATAATGGGGGTCAATACAAAATGTCGTAATTGCTTACAAACTATTTGAAAATCAGGAAAGAAAGGACTAGAATAGAACCTCCATGAAATACTGCAGGGACTACTGTCTTTAGGAATAAGGATATTTTAAGGAAATGTGTTAGCTTATATACCCTCATATTTCTACCTGAAACACAACCATTACAGTCAGATTTGACCAATTACATTCAATCCATAGCTTGCCTCCTTTGCAACACATTGACTTCACTTCACTAGGGGCAGATATTTCACTTTCAGAAATCACTCATGTTGTCTCTGTATTGCACAGAACGAAAGCTCCTTGGTCTTATGGTTTTACTATTGAATTTAAAAGTCTTTTCACAAGGATTCTCCTCCCCAACCTTTTGCTTTTGTTTGACTCATTGATCATTAGGGGGGCATCTCAGGGCTCCTTCGAGGATGCCATGATTTGTTCACTCCCAAAGGAAAATAAAGATCGGTCATAGTGTAAGAACTATTGTCCCCAATAATTAGTTAATATTGACTATAGAACATTTGCAAATAATCTGGCATTACATATTAACCCTATTTTGCCTGACCTTATAGGCTCTGAGCAGTCTGGTTTTATGAAGGGCAGATTGACCTCTGACAATGCTCTAGCCTTTTTTAACATCCTGAGTAAGGCCTCCTGACTAGACCATCCTATTGCGGCTATTGCATTAGGTGCCTAACAAGCTTTTGATAGGATTGGGTGGTATGTTCCAGGCACTAAAATGGATTTGTTTTCCACCTAAATCGATTGCTTTAGTTTCTGTGTCATATACAGGCCCCAAGGGTGGCAATTTGTGTTAATGGTATACTTTCAGAATATTTTCCCTTGTTTAGAGGGGTACGCCAATGTTGCCCGCTATCACATCTGCTGTTTATTATTGCACTGGCACCCTTTCTGACAAAACATACAAACTGCAGACATATCTGGCTTTCAATGTGGGTCACAACAAATTAAGATGTCAGTCTACGCTAATGTCATTCTCCTTTACTGTACTAACTGTACCAGTTCCCTTCCTCCATTTTTTCAGCTAGTTACCACTTTTTCCCAACTGTCAGGATATCGCCTTAATACTGATAACTATGAGGTATTGCCTTTAACATTCTTGTACATTAAGAAACTTTGAGCATATGATTTTCAATTGGCAGCCCACTAAAATAAAATATTTGGGGCTATATTTTTCGCATACTATCAAGGACATTATAAAATTAAAATGTGATTATATTTTCAAGACTTTAAATGTTGATATTACTTGCTGGCATCTACTTTTTCTCTCTGGTGGGGAGGATCAGCTCTATCAAGATGATGCTTACAACTGTGATATTATATGAAATTGCCATGATCCCAGTTCTATTCCTCATCCTAATATTTTAAAATATACTCTCTTTTATCAAAATGTTATCAACATTTCTTTAGAATAATAAGTTTCTTCGTATAGCTCTGTCATCCTTATAAAAGGATAAGTCTAATGGAGGCCTTACATTTTCAGATTTTAAAAAGTACATTATGTTTTTTCTTTGAAACAAGCTTCCATTGGCTTTCTCCAGACTGTCCGCCACACCCTCGTTTATGGCGGCAGCTAGAGAAATCTCTAATTTCCCCTTTTGATTTAGGGAAAAACTTCCTTTCTCAACAAAAATCTCACAATCACCCTGATGTAATCAATGAGAAGCTGGATTTTCCTTGTTGATTAAGTAAGTACTTTATTAAATTAAGATGATAGATTATAAGTTACAATGTTAACCCCAACAGGAGCAGCTGTCCTGCTGCTCATCCCTCACCCAACTGACATTCATAACACACTAACATTCCATACATCCAACATTCTATATCTCATGCATACAAGCTGAGCAGCAGGAAGATACAAGATACAACATATCTCCCTTCGTTGGAAAATCAAAAAAGAATTAAATAAAACATTGACAACAAGTCAAGGACAATTGGTCAGTAGATTCCATAAAATTTAAGCACAGCACAAGTAAGATGAAATGTGCAAAACAATCAACAAACGATAAGAACCCACAAACCTCACCATACAACCAATGTCACAATCAATAAACTGACGCAAGAAATCACATCCTGTCTCTATCTACACTGAACACACACACGACAGTCTGAACAAGCAACATAAGCATCACATTACTTCCCGAAGTAAATAACAAACCAACATCCTACACCCATATGCCACAAGTCATACTAGTTGGCCAGACCAGTACAACAAGAAAGACACACAGGAACAAACCATAACACCAAAATAAGCATCAGGAAGAACAAGAGCGCCCATAACTCATTCATAACAGACACCCCAATCGCAACCCTGAGGTGCAAGACAACAAACAACCCCATCGCAACCCTGACGTGCGAGGCAACAGACATCCACATCGCAACCCTGACGTGCGAGACAACACATATCCCCATCACAACCAAACATGCGAGGCAACAGACATCCACATCGCAACCCTGACGTGCGAGACAGCAAATATCCCCATCGCAACCATGACGTGCGAGGCAACAGACAATACAGACATGCCATGGACACTCCCAACACGAACACACCACTCATACACAACACACACTATCGGACAGCTCTTGGAGGACACATCACCAACAACCAAACAACAACAATGAAGAGAGTTGTCCCCAACAGTCCCGCAGCTATATCCAGGACAGCTGAACATAATAGACACTTCTCAAAACTGCATCAACACTGTTTTTATCACGCCGGCGATATCCACAAAGCAATGAACACACAGAAGAAAGTCATGTTGATAACAAACTGTTGCTTTCCATTTTCCTTTTTTCTTATTCCCCGCAAAATTTCTTATCCTGGGCCTCAACTGTTTCAAAATCCGAACAAGCAGTAAAGTCTCAAACAAACGTTACCGTCAAAACCGCTGTATATGCACAAAGAACTCATGAACTGTCTCTCCTTCCCACAACTGTTACGGTGTTTCCTCACGATAAATAAAAAGTTCAAGCCGCTTCACCTCTCCGTGTACCCTCCACATTGCTTAGCGACCCTCATTGTTGCTATAAAAATGCAAATGGCTGCCATCGGGTAGGGAAAAGAGACGTCAACACGTCAGAACGTAACGGCATGAGTCACCAGAAGCTGCGGCTTCTAATCCTCGAACGATGACAATGGCAGCGTTCTTTGAATCAACACAGAGTCTCATGGTAAGCGTTACTGCTCCCTTTCAAATGTCGCACTGAAGCTGACTGTGTGTAACGACAGCGAAAATCACACTCTCGTTTAGCTGCACAAATAAAGTAGTGAAAACGCCAAAAATGAACACACGTTTACTCACACCAGGATGTCAGGATTCCACTGCAGCACTTTTCTGTTGCGCTCTTCAGACTGACATCAAATATGTGACTAATAGGCACGAAGTGTGGCAAGTGCAGACTCAACTAGTTACTCAGTTTTCCTTTTAATCGTACAGCACAGTAGCTTGACTCAGTTTTCCTTTTGATCGTACAGCAAAGTACAGCCCTTCACCAGCCGACTGTAATTCTTTCGATAACTTATTTCCGATAATGCCAGTCAAACATCGCCAAAATGTTGTGAGGTGAGGCCCGATTTCTGCCCCCGATCACTATCAAGCACAGAGCAACAGTTTCTACTACAGAGCAGCAGTTTTTAGCCAACACTCTCCACCGAGGCTCGATTTACTGCCCCCGATCACTATCAAACACAGAGCAACAGTTTTTACTACAGAGCAGCAGTTTTTAACCAACACTCTCCACCGAGGCTCGATTTACTGCCCCCGAACACAAATAACAACACAGTGATGGATCTGGCAAACCTGGGTTTCAGGGCGACCGATGTGCGGGTCACTGATGGGGTTAGTCTGCCAGACAGCATTACACACACACTTAAAATCCTTTAAGATTCATGTACCTCGAGATTTCCTTGTTTCGATTTTCTTTACTTTTCATGGACCTTTTCTCTTCTAGTTTGAATTTCGCTGCCTGTTTCTTAACAGTACTCCTTAACTTTTCGTTTTCTTTAATTTTGCACGTGTGGGTTCGTATCCCATCCTCGTCGCCAAATGATGTAATCAATGAGAAGCTGGATCTTCCTTGTTGATTAAGTAAGTACTTTATTAAATTAAGATGATAGATTATAAGATACAATGTTAACCCCATCGGGAGCAGCTGTCCTGCTGCTCAGCCCTCACCCAACTGACATTCATAACACACTAACATTCCATACATCCAACATTCTACATCTCATGCATACAAGCTGAGCAGCAGGAAGATACAAGATACAACACACCCCTTCTACCTTTAGCATACCCCTCAGTTACTACTTTTCAAAAACAACCTATTTGACATAACAGATTATTGCAAGTTAGGAAGCGTTGTATGTACTGGAAACCTTGGCAAACCAAAGGATTGTGTTGGTTGTCACAACTCTTCACTGATGATCAACTCCTATCGTTCACTGATCTTCAAGCTAAATTGTCACTCCCGTCTACTTACCAATCACAATATGATCTTTTGAGTGCATCTCTCAATTTGTATATTTCCACTTTACCTCCTACATCTACCCCCCAACATTTGTTACACTTTTTCCATTATTAAGCACCAACCCCTCAGCCTCTAATATTTATGTCATTACATGCTGTCTCAGATAGAATGAAATCAAAGATTGAGTTGGCCTGGAAAAGGATTTTATGGAATATTAGACTTTTGCCCTGTGGGACATGTTATTGCTTAAGCTTCATACAACTACAAAAGCTGCAAACTCTATGCAAACCCTTTTTTTTGTTTGTCATTGTTTTTTATTTACCCATGTGACTTTAAAATCTTTGGGGCATATTGCCAACCAGTTGCGATATTTATCGCTAACTAGACTTAGCAACGATCATCGTTAAGCATCGCTGGAAATTATTGCTGAGATAATGTGCTATAAGCAACGTTTATCTCCAAAGCGATGATTTTTACGGCGATAGCGTGAATATCGCTGAGAATACAGCGATTTTCATGCATTAGCGATGAAATGCTCTTAGCCATGTTATCCACCTCGTATTGGATAACATGGCTAAGAACTGGTCTGAGAAGGCGTTAGTTTTTGGCGATAGCGGGAATATTTCCATCGCTACGCCCGCCGTGCTAATAGGCGATAGCGACGTTAGCGACTGCTTTCAGTTGCTAACAGGTTGGGTATGCCCACTTTGCATGTCATTAGCGATAAATGTCACTGACATGCAAAGCGGGCCCCAAACCGCTCGCTATCGCCTTAAAGCTGTTGCTAACATCAGTTAGCGACAGCTAGCTAATATAGCGATAGAATTATCGCCGCTTAGCGGCCAAAAACGGCCGCTAAACTGGCGATAATTGCCTATCGCCCCCCTTGGTAATATAACACTGATTTCTCCAACTGCAAATTTATCTTGCTGGTCCTGTTCAAGCTCAACTGCTGATTTAAATCATATGTTATTTGACTGTCCTTCTATTCTCCAGTTTTGGAAATTGGTTTGTTGCCAAATTAACAGGATACTATCCTTTTCCCTTTTACTAATGTTTTTCTGGGTAGTTTGGCTTCTGAATGGCTCTGTTTACCCTCTAGTTATAAGCTGAAAGACTTGTTGTTAGCTGTTGCTTTTCACTGTATAACATCCAATTGGAAACAAGTGCATGTTACTTTAGATCCTGGTGGAATGCCATTTTTTTCATCATACTCTAGATACAACCTATGTATCTCCTATATCCTTAGCCATTAAGATTGATCTTTTATGGCCTCTACAAAAACACTATTTGTCCTCCTGTCAATAAAAGTGTTACTGGGTCTGATGAAGTGAGGAAACCACCATGAATTAATCCAACTTCCTTTGTATGTTTATTTTTGTATTAACATACAATGTATATTATGCATTGTCATACACATGTATTTGTTTTTACTTTTCTCTCCGTTTTACAATTTCCACAGTTTTACTGGTATAGTTTTTTCAAACTTGAACATTATAGCTATGTATCCTTCCTTCCCCTTCCTCCCCCCTCAATTTTGTTTCACATTTTCATAATTCATATAGCAAAGAATGCATAATTATGTATATTCATATTTAGTTTTAATAATTTTCTTGCCTCCATCTATTGTATCCCATACTTATTACCCTGGTTCTATTTCTTGTTTTCATAATTTATGTAGTTTTAAGAATTGTTGATTTTGCCGTTCTCAATAAATGAAATCCTTAAAAAAATATAACTTCACTCACCTCATCATTAACTGGGGTTATTGTTTTATCTCTCTTAATATTTGTTTAAATGGTTTTAATGAAGAACATCCCACATTAAATAGACTAGAATGCCCAAGGTTAATACTTTTCAGTGACACCAGCAAATGTTCCAGTGTGTGCAAGATGTAGGGCAAGGACAGTGGTCTATATCTCATCCTTTGCAAAGTCTCAGACTATTAGGTGTCTCAATTTAAGTGATGTCCCTTTATGCTCTGCTCACAGTTATATGCTACAGCATCTGCCTCTAAATAGTCATTGTGTTGTTTATTCATAGAAATTAAAATCAAGCGCTTTTTAGAGGTAATTCTTAATGATTTGACGAGAGATTCTTTTGAAACAAGGCAAAATTAATTGTGTGTAAATTGTATCAGGCAGTATAACAAAACTCAGCAAAACCAATAGGCCTGGCTTAGTGACTTAGTGAGAAGTGTGGCTCACTGGTTAGAGCAGCAGACACTGATGCAGAGATCTGACCTGGGACCAGGGTTCAATTCCCGTTGCGGCAGGGTCTTGGGCTCAATGTCCGCGGACCCGATAATTCTTGCCACGGTGCCTACTCTAATCATGGGTCCCACTCTGCAACTCTGGGCAATAGCTTGCTTAATCTCCACACCGGCCCTAATCGCTAAGGATGCCTGGCTTCACCTTGGGGTGCCCAGGAGTGGGAGCCTCACAGGAACAGGCCAGGATGGGTTCCTCAGCGGTACAGCACGGGGACACACTGGCTAGTGTAACCAGGCGCTTTATAAGCTCAGTTACTACTACTACTACAGAAGCGAACGTGCTTCTTCATCGATAGTTGGTTAAATATTATAGATGAGTTCATGGACTCATGTGAAAATGAAAAGATGGATGAATAGAGGCATGTCCAAGTAACCTTTTTGAGATAAATGAGAGAATGCTTGAATGAATAAAGAGAATTGGACAGTGAGTAGGGACAAGGGTAGAGTGGTAAGGCTGAGAGCAGTGTGAGTCAGTGTGAGAGAGCAGGCAGTAGGTGGTGTGGGAAAGTGAGTGAGTGTGTGATTAAGTGCATTGAACGAAGAAGGAGATCAAGGATGGATGGACTGCTAGGTGATTGGTCAGTGATCTTTTGTGACATGTGAAGATCCAATATGTGGTGTCTGCAGCAATGATTATCCCATGCCAGCTGATGAGTGTTGGATGAAGTTGACAACTGCAGGCTCACAACGGTCATGTCAGTTCTACATGGTAATAGCAGTGAGTTCAGCACCAGGGCACTGTGAGATGCTGGACTTGTGCTATGCATCAGATGACAGTTTTCGATTTGCACCGGAGATAACTGCCTGGTGGAGGTAAAGTAGTGCAGGTAGAGGGAATGCATAGCCAGATATTACGGTCCTGGTATGGGCTATACAGTGCAGCATCTCTGCTGCGAAATGTCAACAAACCCTTCCCTGTGACAGATGAACGCATTGATCCTCTGTCAGAAAATGTAATAACTTCTTTGGGACAGCATCAAGGTACAACAGACTGGAGTGGAAGTCTAAGTGCACCCCTTGACAAACAGGGCAGTCAAAGAGTGCTGTCCACCACACAGGAGGAGTCAGAATTAACTAACAATAATTATAAGCACAGCTGCAACTGCAGTAAGGGTCTGGCTCAAAACAGTCACTCAGTGGCTGAGCTGCGATTAGAAGAAAACAGAAAAACAAGAAATGAGTGAGAGACCAGGGTCAGTACCTCACTCTGTCAGAGGAGTGAGGTTACAACACCCACCTTCAAATTAGCATTGCAGCTCCACTGGGGCAGAGAGATGCATATCACATCACCTGCATTCAGAGTAGCACAACAGTGCAAATTGCCTGAGCAGTGACATATCAAGGGCTACCAGAGCACTAGTACAAGAAATGGAAATTAACTTCTGTACCTCAGGACGCTACTTACACGGCCATAATTAGGGTGCAGAGGGACTCTCTCACACCCTTCGGTTTGTATGCCACTGCATCTGCTGCACTAATGAAAGCTACAGTTCTTCATTCTGCCTGACTTTCCCTCTCACCTCCATCTGTCCTCCATTCACCATCTAATCTCCCTATTGCTTTCCCTTTCTCTCTTTGACACCTGCTTCCTGCTTGTCCATATCCTCTTCCTCTCATTTTTTCATTCTCCCTCCTTTTGAACTTTCTTTTCTCTTTCTCGGTAGTTTCAGAAATGTCTCTAGGCAGAATACAGTGCAACAATACTTTCCATTTCCTTATTTAGTTCACGAATGAGGTTCCCCTTGGGTTAACATTAAGAAAAAGCAATAAAGAGGCTTTGGAACAACAACAAGCAGGTGCACTATTCTTATTGTTTGAAATACATAACTAGCAGCACAGTTCAGGGATATATGTATGTTTGCTTGCTTCCTCCTACACGAATTTGGATGTTTTGTTAAAAAGGGCAGTATTGTACTGCGATGGTATAATCTGACATGTTTACTCGAGGCATGTGTTTTTGCCCTGAAGAAAAAGTTATATTAAATTCAGAGAAAGCACAGATTACGAAGCCAGTTTTGTTGGCCTTCACTGAAATCAGTAAGAGGAGCTTATCTGTTTTAAACAGAAGAAGCAGGGTCAGTCGCCCCACTGAAAGGCAAATTGTAACAGAAGAATAATCATTCTTGTTTTTCAGAGTTAACAGAAAGGTTACATCTGATATGGATGCCCGAGTGATTTTATATTCTAAGGGCCTCATTTACAAGAAATTGACTTAGGGCAGCACTGCATGTCTTTTGCTGTGCTAGGGTAGGGATGCACCGTATTTACAAGATTCGGTGTATTCCTGTTCTTTCTGCCTATGCAGAGTTTGGTGCCTAGCCAATACTGTGGTGAAAGGGCGTCTGCTTTGCTGGCAGGATTGTTTTTGTGCAGGTAGGGGCAACTTCCTGCACAAAAACAATTCATGGAGGTGTTTTCCTCTTTCTATGCGTGCTGCAGAATGCAGTACACATAGAAAGAGGAAAAAACAAGGAGAAATAGAGATATTTCTCCTCGTTACACCTCCCCTGGCGAGGCGTACAGTTTTGATGCATTCCTAGGTTTACAGATCCTTATACATCTGGGAATGTGTCAATCCCAAAGGTTTTGGGTGGAATAGCCCACAGCAATGCCCCCAGTGCCCTCGTAGATATCGGTCTGCACTCTGTGCCACCGGAGCGTCATAAAAAGTGACACACCGGCAGTGCAAGGGGCTTATAAATATGCCCCTTAATGTTTTGCTCTAAGCACATGCAGTACACTACACTTGCGATTGGATTTGTTCTCTTACGTATGTGATATATGCACATATGTGCTAGAAGGGTTTAATACAAACACCGTATCATGATCCAGTTCAGCATGAAACACACGCTAAGAGCCAGTCTTAGGGGCTGCGTCATGACCGATTTAGGCCTGCGTAGACATTAGGGTGTGCACATGTATTTCCCCAGGTGCCGTCTCATTTTTCCCTAATCTTCAATTTGTGTACATGCCCTGGTGTGTGATTAGCGCAAATGCTGGTATTGCATTTTTCTTTGGGTGGTGTATGCTTTATAAATTTGTGCCTAACTGAAAATATGACAAAATGTTTTTTGACATATTCTCAACTTGGCAAGGTACACTAGTCGTGCACAAGGGTGTCAATTCACCAAAATGCCTGTAGTAACAGAAATTACATCACATAACAGTTGACCTTAATGAGATTACAGGAAGTGACATCATTTGACCCTTGACCCTCAATTTTTTCATGAAGGCATAGCACATGACACTAACATCACAACAATTGACTTCACTGAAGCTCTATAATAACTTCATGATTAGTACAGTGGCATACAACAGAAAATGGCTATTTCAGATACTACCTATATTATAGTGTTGACTTGATATTTGAAAGTTAAATTACATTGTGCCTGACCTGATTTGTGCTGAGCAGGAAAAGCAAGTAAGACAGATTACTTTTAGGGGGTTTCTCTCCTTGATAAATATTTGAAAAGAATGGGGTGATATAGTTCATTTTAACATACATTTGGTCAAAAACAAAAGGCGCTGAGAGGGCACTCATAAAACATTCAAATCTGTTCATAGTGTGCCAAGTCAATTAAACCTGATATTCCAGCAGAGTTGACTTGATTTTTTTCAAAATGAGGTATGGGTGCCCCCATATGTCAAACTTGTCTTCCTTTTGCCATGGCCAGCATTTTATCATGGATACCCCTTTTATGAAACAAAATGCATAGGGCCTCATTTATGAGGCCGTGCGTCACTTTCACGCCGCCGGTGCGTCACTTTTTGAGACGCATCGGTGGCGTAAAACATGCCTCCTGTTGCGCACTATTTACAAAGTGAAGCATCTAAGCAGATGTGTCACTTTGTAAACCCCTGCGCTACATTATACCTGCGACAGGTATAATGTATGCAGAGGGGTTTGCCCCCGCAAAAAGCCTCGTAATAATGACGCAGTGAAATCTATGAGATTTCACTGCATCACTTTTTGGACGCTGTTGCGTCAAAATCTTGCGCCTACCTCACAGCAGGCGTAAGACTGACGCAAGCCCTTTCACATGGGGCTTTCCCCATGTGAAAGGACGCATTGCTGGAGTTGCGTCACTTTTGTGACACACTCCAGCAATGCGTCACTTTTGCGCTTACGGATACGTCAGAAATATTGACGTATCTGTAATTCCTTGCGCAATAATGCGTCATATTGTAAATATGACGCATCATTGGGGTCGCAAGGAGGTCGCAATGAAAAGTGACGCATCGCTGTTTTCTCCCAGCGATGCGTCACTTTTCATAAATGAGGCCCATAATATATGTTTAGTGCCAGAATTCTGCAATGTATGCCGCCCGTATACCATAGCTGACCCTTTTGGGAGGGAGGGCGAGGTGGGGGGGGGTTAAAGCAGACCAAAAAGCTTGAGTGTGGAAAAGGCCGCTTTATTAGGAACAGGTGCACATCACAAATAATAAACCTTGGCAAAGCCTTCCAAAACTAATCCTCACTAAATAAATAAATAAACCTAAACCCCGCCCCCCAACCCCTCCCATAAAATTTTATGGCCCCTCCCCCACCCATACAATACATCAATTCAAACATTACGACAACATTATAAAACATTACATCATCATGTAAACATAACGTCATCATTATAAAACATGTCGTCATCATTATAAAACATACGTCATCATTATAAAACGTACGTCATCAACAAACCCAATAACATTATGAATACCAGGCTCTCCATAAACCAATCACCTGCCTGACCCTTCACCCCTGTCAAACCCCCACAAAACGTCTAAACGGTCAACCAATGACCAACTCATTGTTCCCTGACGATAAACAAACCTGACCATTAATCACCAAAAACTGACACAAACAGCCCTGAAACAACTAGACCCTGCACCGCACCTGTTCCAAGCGACAATTACAAAAAATTAAATCCCCTGCACACCTGCTCCAAAAAAAAAGGCCAACCAGATAAAGAGCGAAAAGAAAAAGGGGAAAAATTTATAAAAAAGGAAGGGTGGAAAAAGATATAAAGAGACGGCAAAAAGAAAAAATCTGCACTAAAGAAAAATTAATTGGGAAGGGAGGGAGGGAAAACATTTTTAACTATCTAACCTCTCAGCCACCAGGTCACCAAACCTAAAATGGTGGCTGGGAGGCGGAGTCACGGACCTTAATAGCCAGGCTACCAAAGGCTACCAAAAATAGCCCAAAACAATCTAGAATGTTCTGGGCTTCAATCCCTACCCCCCACGCAGCCCTCCCAAAATGCCCGGGGGGGACCTCCCTGCGTTCGGCTGCCCCCCCAAGCCCCCCATGTCAAAAATGTCCTTAGTGTGTTAGGTTCAGCATTTTGACATGGTTGCCACCCTTTCATATGTCAGTCATCCACTTTTATGTAGAGAACTCCCTCCCTTGTGCAAATACTAGCATTTTGCCATTTGTCTCCACTTCTAGTATCCCAGCATCAGTATTTTACTATTGGTGCCATTTATGTTAAGTATATGAAATGGCCCTTTCTGCAGGGTCACCCCAAGCTTTGTGCCTACCTCCTATTTGTGCTGAATTAGTTGTTGTTGGCTTTGGGATTCTGGGCTCTTTACCACTGCTAACCATTGCTAAAGTGCATATGCTCTGAACTATGAACATGGTAATATTGGCTTATCCACAATTGGCATGTTTAATGTACTTGTAAGTCCCTAATAAAGTGAACTACGCATACCCAGGGCCTATATATTTAATGCTACTAGTAGGCCTGCAGCACTGATTTTTCCACCCACCCAGTATCCCTTTAAACATGACTCAGACCTGCCATTATTAGCCTGTGTGTGTAGTTTTAAACTTTTCTTTCGACCTGGCAAGTTAAACTACTCGCCAGGCCCAAACTTTCCCTTTTATTACATGTACTTCACCCCTAAGGTAGGCCATATACAGCCCCAAGGACAGAGTGCCGTGTACTTAAAAGGTAGGGCATGTACTTTTGAGTTTTACATGCACTGGTAGTGAAAAACTGCTAAATTCGTTTTTCACTACTGCAAGACTTATCCCTCCCGTAGGTTAACATGGGGATTGCCTTAAAACATCTTTCAAGTGTAATTTCCTGTTGGGAGCAGATCGAAAATTGGAATATGGTGTCTCTGGACTTACTATTTGAAAGCACATATTTTAGTAAAGTTGGTTTTTAAATTGCAGGTCTGAATATGCCACTTTTATAAAGTTGGCATATCCTTCCTTTAACCATTCTGTGCCTCTGCCTGTCTCTTTATACCCGGCTGGTTAGGTGACAGCTGGGCTTTGTGCATTCCCTCTAGACGGTCATGCACAAAGGGAGCTGAGGTGTGTCATTCATATCATGATGGCCCATCACCTTATAAGGTTCAAAGGCCTTTTGATGTCTCCTCCACTTCAAAGGTACATTTGGATATAAGTAATGGACCCCTGACACCACCCTCAAAATAGTTCACTTTGGGTCCTCAGAAGACTGCCATGAAGAGGAGCTGCACTGCCAGGAAGGACTGCCACTTTCCTAACTGCTCTGCTGTGTTGGCCTGCTGCATGCTGATTGCTGTGCTTCCAGGAGGGGCTGTCATTTTTCAACTTGCTCATTTGTGCTGGTCTACTGCCTGCTGCCTCTTGCAGTGAGAAGGACTTAACCTGCTCTACAATCTTTAAACCCAAGTGACTCCAAGGGCTTGTTGGCTTGCCCCCTGTTTTCAAAGTCTAAGGGCCATCAAATACTTCACCTACTTCTACACAGCAGTGAATGCTTATTACGATCAGCACTTTCTAAATGTGCCGATCAGCGCAAGCCCCAAGCTTAAGGGAAGCTCTGCACACCGTTCCTCGCTGCATCAAGGGCACTTACTACAACTCTGTGCTGTTTGTGACCTCAATTCACTCTGTGCGCTCCCTGAAGCCAAGGATTTGGCTGCCAAGGAGACACTTCAGCATTGAGGCAATGTAACAGCCTACTGATCTTTTGGGGTTGCTGGATCAACAGAGATTTTGTACTGTGTCAATGTTTGTAACCATGGCTTATAACGTTTTTGATACAAATTGTGATTAATAGGCTTGAAGACTGAGCCATTCCTTTTTAAGTGATATATTGTTCTTTTGTACACTACACATTTGTAGTCACTACCCCATCCTTTTGAATTACAACCACTTTCCCCTCTTATCCCTATCTAGGGACACCACTGTATGCTATATTATGTGAACTTTGTAATTAACCGATTGATGCTTAGTGTGAATTAAACACTGTGAGCAACAAATAATATTTTGTCTGTTTTGAATTTATGATTATGTTGTTATTTTGATATTGAACTTTCTTTTTCTGGGACCACTGTTCCTATGTACTGTCCTTTATCCAGGTCCTTTGAGACTAGTATTGGGTTTACCCTTCTTAGTTAACTACCTGGTGATGGGAGCATACTCCGGGCCGATGCACCTGCTGAACTAGTGCTGTGCACTGATGTCACACCTGTGTTCCTGAGGGAGATTGCCGCCGTTAGTTCTGTATCACTGCGGGCCACAAGGAAAGACCAGCACAGCTGTCGGCGCATCTCCTTCGTGCTGGGGAAACCTTAAGTGACAGGCGTCCCCCACCCACAGCTGCAAAAAACAAGGTACTGTGGGTGAGTGTAGCCGCACCGCACTCTAGCGGGCAGTGAAATTGACAAGTGCCCAGTCGAGAGGGAGGCCTCTCATGTCAGTGCTGTGTGTTAATCATTTGTGTCAATCAGAACGCTCACAAGGACTTCTTAGAGCACTGCTTTTCCTGCTCTAATGTTTAAGTACATTCGTCAATTCCCAAAGGGGATTGTTGTTCTGCCACAAAAAATACTGTAAACCCCCTACTTAGCACAAATGTACTTCTCCTGCCTTCAAAAAAAGGTCTCATAACTTAAGCAGTGTTAATTGGATTTTTGCAATTTATGTCTCATTTTGAATATTATCTATTTTTCTAAACTGGTGTGGAGTCTTTTTGTGGTGTTTTCTCTGTGTTACTATATTCAAAGTGTTCACAAACACTTTACACATTGCCTCTTATGTTAAGCCTGACTGCTATGCGCCAAGCTACCAGGCGGAGAGCACAGGTTTATTTTGAGTGTGTGATTACTTACCCTGACTAGGACTGGGATCCCTACTTTGACAGGGTGAAAACCTCTGTCAACTAGAGACCCAATTTCTATCACCAATAATTATTGCCAGTGTGCCAGTGCCAGTATTTGTCATAAATGTCTGTCATGCTAGGAATTGCTGCACATACAACAGCATCAGTATTTTGCTGAGCGTGTCTCTATAAAACAATACTTACCTTCAGTATGCCAGAGTCAATGACAAACCTGCATTATCACAACACATTCTCACTCACATTCACTCACTCACATTTATTATCTCACTCACACTCGCTCTCTTACACACACTTGGACTCATTCTTATTCTCACTCATTTACTTGCATTCACTCTTAATCTAACTCACTCCCACTCACTCATACTGACTGACCCTAAGTTTACTAAGGCTTTGCTCTTGGCATTTTTCACGTTTGTTATGTTAAGGTGGGATATCAAACACAAATCAGGATTTGATTTGGATAGCATCCTAAAATAATGCTAGGTTGTGCTTGTACTACTTTGTGTTACTTTGCATCTTGGGGTGTACAATGAATGCAACCACCCATGGATTTTACTGCAAAACCCTATCAAAAAAAATTGACAGACAGGAACTTGCACTAAAATCTTATGTCTCCTTGAGGCATATATAATGAGGAGAAATATTTTATTTCTCTTTGTTTTTCCAACTTTGGATGTGTGTTGCATTGTACAGCACACATACAAAGTGAGAAAAGCCTTAAAGCATTACTTCAGAGAATGCACTTACCCTTGCACTATGGCGCAAGGGTTTGTGTATTGGCGTATGGCTACAAAAAGTGGGCCAGCACATGGGTAGAGTAAAAAGGCACCATATCTTAGTAGATATGGCACATATTTCCCTTTCCGGTTTTTCGAAAGGCAGCTCAGCAAATTTGTTGAAGCATTACCTTGCGTCAAAGAAGAGTACATCTATGCCTCTACCTCACACAATCTCACTCACTACCTTTCTCTGACTCTCATTCACTTTCATTCACACATGGCTACACATACAGACACATATGCTCACACATACACACACACTACCACATAAAAATACTGGTGCAGAGCAGAAACATCGACGGAGAAATGTCGAGAGACATAAATATCACCGCAAAAATATTGTGGGGAAGAAATATCAACAACAAAAATATAGGTGACAAGAATATCGACTGATAGGTGAGTAATATTGAATTAAAAAATATCGACTTATTAGATATCGTTTACAAAAATATAGTTGATAAAAATATTGAATTATTAATAATGTATTTTAGTGTTTTTTAATGATAATTGTTTGTCATTTTATTTTACTAGTTATTAATTTATTTTCAGTTTAATTTCGTGTTTGTAATTCCCGTAGTGGGTTGTGGGTTTATAAGGGAATAGGGTGGGAAGTTATTTAACTGTATAGATGTAAATAATTATTTATAGTAGTAAATATTTTTTTTTATTGAATTTTGCGTTTTTAGTTCTGTAGCGAGTTGTGAGTTTATAGGGGAATATGGTGGGAAGTAATTTAATTATATAAAAGGTATGGAATAATTAATGTGTTTGTTGATTAATTAATAATTGTTTGATAATGAGTTGTTAAAAAATTTCAAATAACCAATTAATAATTAATTATGTTAATTGTTTAAATAATTTTAGGTGTGTGTTGTGGTGTTTATATGTGTGAATGGTGTGAAGGGTGGTAAGTAATTTTCATCGATTAAATAATAAATATTTTACCATTTATTTCCATTAATTAATTATTATTTATTGATTGTAATTGTGTAAATAATTTAAGGTGTGTATATATATTAATTACGTTAATATTGGAAATATATGTAATACAAATGTTGATGGTTTTTTTTATTGTTGTGGGATCCATTTTACCCCTACGCTATCCAGCGCTTTCCCTACAGTTTCACTCACCGGAGTGGGAATAGTACGTTTTTACCCCTACGCTATCCAACGCTTTCCCTACTGCTTCACTCACTAGAGTGGGAATAGTAAATTTTACCCCTCAGCTATCCAGCGCTTTCCCTACTATTACACTTACTGGAGTGGGAAAAGTAATTTTTACTCCATCGCTATCCAACGTTTTCACTACTATGGTGTTTACTTTGTTATTAAATGTATGTTTTATTCTTTTTTTATTAGTTTAATGTGGTAATTAAATATATAATATTTTATTTAGTTTTAAATTATTTATATATGTGTATATTTTATTTTTATATAATTTAAAAATGTTTATAAATTAAATAAAGATATTTAGTTAATAAAATGTATTTAAGTAAATATATATATGTACACATTTTTGTGTTTATATTTATTAAATTAAATTTATTTGTTATAATTAGTTAAAATATATATTACATTTAATTTATTTTGTTAATAATATTGATATTATTTATTTAATTTTATTTAAGGTATGTAATTTTGTACAGTCAATATTTTTTACTTCTATATTTTTTACATCAATATTTTTGTGTCGATTGTCGATAATATTGTACTTACCTGTTTATTTATAGGGAGTCGATATTTTTGTTATCAATATTTTTACATTGATATTTTAACATGGATCCAAAAATACTCTTTCCCACAAACACACACAACATACATTAAAAAACATTTTTACTTACCACCAAAGGTCGATTTCCCAATAGGTGTGCTCCATTTATCATTACACTGATGCCAAGCAGAAAAGTAGGAATGCGGAACCACATATGTGTTATTGATACTGGTTTTGCCACCTCAGAGGCCAGGTGTCACAAAGACAGAGGCAGGGGTTGAAAGCGGTAAGCTAGGGGTCGCAGCTGCGACCTTGGCGACCCCTAAGGGATGTCTATGGCTGGGAGTAGAATGATTGTTGATGGTTATTGGAAAAAAAAATCTCTTCATCAACACATCAGTACTCTCACAAGTCATCAAAAGGTCTGTGTCCACCACGGACTCTGACTCTCCTGCTTTTATTGAGCATTTCTTGACAAATCCAAGCTGCTTGTGAAAATGTTACACTCAGGCCTTAAACGGTGTAATTCTTTATAACCCGGAGATTAGCACACCCACCTAGGAACTTTTAAAACAGTTTACAATGACGAGGATATGGATTATTCCATCTTGCATATTTGGCTAAAAATCTGAAACTCACATGATTGTACGTCTCAAGTATTAAATCGCACAATTCCACTTCTTCTTGATGTTTTAATTTAATTGAGTAAGTAGAACCATTAATTACTAAAAAAAAAAAAAAAAAAGCCTCTGTGGAAGAAAACCGAATGCACATCTCAAATCTTAAAAAGTTGCAAGAGTTTGTTATTAAATTAAGCACAAGCAGCATAAAGAAGGTTTAAAGGAGAAGTCTTCAAACTGTAGGGCACGTCATCCTGGTGGCTCCTAGAAGTTTTCTCACAGGGGTGCAAATGCCTCAAGGATTACTTGTCAATGAAGATGGTCTGGAAGCACAAATTTGGTTGCAACATTTCCAGACGGTTTTTTTTTACAGGCAGCAATCGAAGTGCTCAGAAAAACTGGGAACTGTGATCCTGGGTGCCATTGTGTCTTGTTATTTTTTCACCTTCAACAATCTGCATATGAAATAACACACAAATGATAAACATAAAATAAATGCAAGTTAAGCTAATAGTTGGAAATGTAGTCTTTCACATTGAGAAATCCCATTGGTTAATGCAATAATCACAGATGTCTGTGTGTGTGACCAGAGGGTCACATAATTAAATCCTGTTTGGTGCAGTGGAGAATAGTGACTTGTCTATTAATAGTTCTGTGAGGTCCCAGTCTGTAACAAAAACCACTGTGAATATGTAAGTTATTATTTAAAATTGTATTCTACAGAGTTTGCAAAATGATTGATGCCCAGATATCCTAAAGGTTTGCCTCAAGTTTTGTCGCAGTTGTAATGTAAATGCAAAGGAAAGTGTTAAGGTGGGGTTTATTATCCAACATAAATCAGGATTTGCATTAGATAGTAGCCTGAACTAATGCAAAACTGTGCAAAGCTGGGCCTTGAGTTACTCCTCATCCAGGGGCATTCCTTGGTTGGTGCATGGGCATTTCCATGCATGCACCCATGCATTTTGACACAAATTCCTATCTACAAACAATCTTTAAAGTAAGGTCTTCCAGGTAACCCACAGAGAATAGCAGCAGGTCTTGGGTGGAACACCAACTGGTACCAATTGACACCAGTCTCAAACATCATTACCATTGTAAACTGTCACAGTGCACAATGGAACCAGCTTGAAACATCACAACAGAGATGGAGACACAGGAGTGTGCTGGCATGCAGGCAGAAGCAGGCACAACATCTGTGTCACTAGTCTTAGTACTATGTTGGGCATTCAAGCGATGAGATTGTCAGATGGAAGGCAACATTTATTTTTGGATGCATTGGCATAACAGTGCAAAAGTGGAGCCTGTTCATTTTGCTTAATTACAGAAGGGATACGATTGGAAGAGAGAAGGTTCACTATAAACCAATTATAAAGTGCAGTCAGGAACCTTGCATGTTCACAGTGCATTTTTATATAGCGAGATCTTTACCAGAAGGTGTCAGAGCGCTTTACAATAGAGCCAGTTACATTACATAAGGACTTCCGAGTACATGATTTACATAAAAGATACAAACAGATAAACTCTAAATTCACATAAGAATGGTAGTAAGTAAATAAGTCTACTACAGATACTAGTGGTTACAGTTACATATACACAAGTTGCAAATTCACCGAAGTTGAAATTTTAAGAAAAGTTGAAGCGATTCAGGTTGGACAAATATATATTACACAATTACACTGCATGATCTTCTCACCATTGCTGGGGTTCTTGCTTTCAGCCCGGCCTTCAGGGTGTTGTTTCACTCACAGGTGCTGATCTTGGGCCTGGAGGGATCCCCGAGCTGGCAATGTCCAGATGTCCTCAACGCCTGCCACGCTTTTCTGCAGCCAAACAGAACTCACTATGGAATAGGAAACTTGATGAGTGACTTAGATTCCCAATCCTCAGCGCCATGCTCCCAAACTGTTCTTAAATTTAGTTGAAGGTCTGAACTCCTACAAACGCCTAAACCATTCCTTTGGCAAGGCAGGAGCTAAGCACTCAGACAAACCCAGGTGGGTTTGCAGGTCACTTTTCAAGAAGTTGCCCAGGCCCAGGGCCGGACTGACCATACTGGGCACCCGGCGTTTCCCCCGTGGGCTGGAGGAATGGGGACCGGTTTTGTACCCTTGGGGCCAGTTTTGTTACAGGGGGCCGGTTTTCCAGCAGTGCAGCAATGTCCGCCCCTGTAACAAAAGCTGGAGCGGTGCTTCTCACTAGCCCCTAGCACCACTGTCGTCCCCACCGCTCCCAGGGACGCTCGAGCAGCAATCTGCTAGGGCTGGTTGCTTTTCCAGTCCGGCCGTGCTCAGGCCCACTACTCTGGGGTGACAAACCATGAAGGATTCGATCTTTTCATGAGTATCCCAGCAGAACAGCTTCTAACACTTACACTATTTTAGTAAATACATTTGTGAAATATGTGGTAAAATCCAAGAAGAGTCCCTCTAATTTGAGAGACCTCTTAGAATAATCTCTTTCCCAACTTCTTTTTTTCACTGTTCTACACAACATTACTTCTTTTTCTCGTTTTGCAAAAAATGCTGTGATAGCAGGCCTCCAAACTTCAAAATGTCTGCTTTTTGTGTCCAGAGACCAAATGACTGAGGGTGGGGAGACAAGTTGTTCAGCTATTGCTGCCATGCAGAGACTTCACTGTCTTTGCATTGAATTTCAGGATACGTCTGAACACATGAATGTATTCCTCAGATGTACGAGGAATCTATTGTCACTTCAGATCTTAACATTAGGAGTACTAAGGCACTTGATACAGAGAACACGTCTGAGAATAAGTCAATATGCAAATCCTTTCCTTGGAGCCATGCATGTTTCATCGCACCGTGTCAATACCGTCTGTGTGGCGAGGGAAAAGCCCTGTAAATTCAGTCTACACAAAACGAAGTGGTATTCTACATAAGTAGGCGCTGTCAGCCCCCTGCAGGGGATGCATTTGATGTGAAGATGAAGATAATAAAACCTGTTTTCTCCATTTCTATTTGATAAATACATTTCATCTTGCAAGCAACACATGCGTCATCCTGTCATGGCACACATCAAGGAGTAACAGTTCTTTCTCGTGCAATGAGAGAAAATGGCATTTGATTTTACAAAAACATTGTTTTCAGAATGTTTTTCTGTCAACGCAGGAATGTTATAATTCACCCCTTGAACAGCTCTGATCCTCTGGTGTAGATGCTGCATGTTTACAATGTTTAAGACATAAAACAACACCATACACCGTAAGACACACCATAACAATACAACACCTTAACACCACCACAACAAAACACAATGGGGCATATTCTCAAGGAGTCATCGCCAAGTTACCAGCACTTCATTGCAGCCAAAGTCACGATAAATGTATCACCCCATTCACAAGCTGGTGCTTACAGCCCATAGCACCAATTTACCTGTGATAGAAGCAGTCAAAAAACATCGCCACAGATGACCCCCTCAATATCGCTAATGAGTTGCAGAGTAGGCGTTCCCGTGCCAAAATTCGCGAAAACACCACTTCGCAGCATTCTCAACGACCAGCCAGATCGTCGATATGACAACAAAACATGCAATAAGGTGAGTTTGCAGCAGGAAAGTAACACCTGCTCTGACCAGGTGTAAAGTCGGATGTCAGCCGGCACCACAAAAGGGAGCTTAGCTCCGAGCCACACCTGAAGAACCACAGATGCCATAGAGCTACTGATCATGCAGCTCGAAGCCCCAACAGGCCCACTACACCCACCGCCACCACCCCCAGGCCCATTATCACTGGCGCAACCCCACCCCTGGAACACAGACCGCGGACCTTCAGAAAACACACCAGCCTCAGAGACTTAACTCCAGAGAATGGCATTGCCCACTACAGGCTCAAAAGGACAACCATCCTCTGCATCCTGCACATCATTGCCCACAGGGTGACGCTACCGACACAGCGGGCAACCAACATACCACCCCAGACAAAGCTTTTGGCTGTGCTGTACCTGTTGGCCTCTGGCACCTTCCAACCAACAACAGCCAGAGTCAGAGGAGTCTCACAGCCAGCCATAGCAAAGTTCCTCCAACCTGTCCTGGATCATCAGCTTGGTACCTCAATACCTATACTTCCCCCACGCTGCGCAGGAACAGCTGGAGACCAAGCAACCAGTGATTTGAGGATAGCACCCACGCAAATGCTCTGCTTGTTGGTAAGTACCAAAATAACACACCACACACCTCAACTTCATATTCATGCAACTCACAACTCTGGGAATGCACACGTTACAAACTCACATACAACATGCAAAACAACATGCCCTTCTACCAGACACAATAGCACAACTTACTGTGGGAACCTGGGCTAGCCATGTACACAAGCCATCAATGGCATGGCACCTCAGCCACACAATAGCAGATTGTGGGGAGAGGTGGGAACCAGGCATGTGCGAAGGAGGCTACTGACCCATTAATAAGCATGTTCACAATGCAAAGTGTGGAGTAGATGTGCTGGCCAGACTGCAGAATGCAGACCACACACTCATATCTATGTCGACACACACCGCTGGTGTTTGGAGTGTAGTGGACAGTGAACAGTGGATGCAACCAGGTCACCTCAGCCAATGGGGGAGATCAAGGAAATTTAGCTAGTCAGGCCCCCCATTAGCGTGAGCAGAGTTGGCTGGCCCAGCGTACGCCAAGCCAGCATATGGGTGTGGATTAAAGGCATGTAACTCCGGGCATGGTCTTCTTCCAATGCCCAACGTATGTGCCAGGGCGGCACCTCTCAACCCGCCACGAGGCAGACGCCGTCGCCGTGAGCGGGGTTGCCTGCGATCCTGTGCACCTACTGCACCCCAGATACACTGGTCCCCGAACCCGTCTTGCTCACCCCTGCGCACCCAGGCCTCAATGCCCTAATGCAGACACTGGCGTGTGTTGAAGAGGGCCCACCACGTGCCGGTGCATGAGGCCCACGACCGTGGCATCCTCCTCAGACCGTCACAGCCTCCGCGACACAGGTCCGCTGAACTCCATTCTCGTTGACGTACTCCACTGGCATACACAGCGGACAAGTAGGACACACATTTGGAACTGAGTCTTGATTACACCATGGCAGAGTACATAGTTTAAGGCTAATGATATGTCATTATTCTCCCTCCAATGTGATGCCACCAAGGCTGTGCATAGAACTCTTACCAAATGTGTCTGTGGACACTTGCTGACTGTGGCCTTCGGCCTACACTGCGGTCCTGCAGGCCTCAGACCAATCCATTGCAGTACGTCACAGGCAGGACACGGCATCGTCACTGGCCAAACACCCGCTCAGCTCTGGTGCTACTATCTATGTCACCCACAAATCTAATACAAATGCCATTCCAACCTCATGTGTCAGAGATCCAGGAGGAGATGGCTGGACAACGGTTAACCCATGCTGACCACAGCCTCGGTCTAACACTGCGGCTAACTAGGTCGCATTTTTGGAACTGAGTCTTGATATCTTCATGTCAGTGTACATGTCACAGTATGAAAGGAGATGAATATTGGGAAGACGCGCTCCTGTCCGGAGGAGAAAAGGCTCACCTTTATGGAGCTGATGTGACACTACCAACAACTGCACTGGTGTCACTGACTCTGTTTAGCGCATGTCTGTCTACCACATGTTGCTGTGGGCCCCTGATAACCGCTGGCTCTGGCACATTCTGCGGTGGAGTAGGTCACACATTTTGAATAGAGTCTTGCCCTCTACATGGCAGAGTCAATTTCATTGTACAGGCTTCATTGCAGACTGCATCCCCATCCAGCTCAGGTGCCCTAATATTCATGGTCGATCTCTGTTTGTACGTTGGTTGTGTCTGAGCCCATGGGCTGGGGGTTGTCTTACTCTACATGTAGCTGATACTGACAAGGTGGAAAAGTCGAGTCTGTAGCATTCAACTCTGCCATTTGCCTGTTCTTGCTTGCTTTTGCCCTCTGAATCATGCCCTGGAGGGACACCATCCACTGTCCTCAGCAACCACCCGCTATATTCCTAGTGCACATTGACGAGTACATGCTCAGCTCTCGTGGCCCTACCTCAGTGCATCGCAAGTCACTGTTCTGTGGCGGTGTGCCTGTGCCGGCCGCTGTGCATCCGGGGCCACAAACTCTGTGCTGCTCAAGTCAGGGACCCATGATGTCCGTACCCTGTACTGATGATTGTCTGCTCAATGTTGTGGTTTTTGCCAGCACCACCCAAACCCCGAGTGGTGGCTTACACTACCCAACACCCATCCAGCACAGGCATCACTGGAGATGTGGTCCTGGCAATCAAAATGGCTAGGCGCACGTGCCCGTAGCCAGTCCCATAAAATCACTCAGTGTGTCTGTGTGGTCATTATGTATGCATGTGGGATCGGGGCCATTCCACATTACATTATGCTGTGTGCAGCGTGCGCAACCATGTCACCCGCAGGCAGTGGTGTAGACATGGGACATGTAACCGCGTGGTATCTTTATGTGGGCGTAAGCAGGGTGGACAGGCATACAACAGTACTGGGTAGGGGTGTGGCTACTCCACACGTGGATCTGGGTGGGGTTCAGTGTGGGCCTTGCCAAGGATGTGGCTGATGCGTGTGTCTCTGTTGTAGTGTCACGCAATTGACCATGTTTCTATGTGGCATGCCCCCTATGTGCGTGCTCGGCCGAAGGGGTACATGGGCATAGACATGCCGGCTCAGGGTCAGGGATCACTCATGCCAACTGTTGCATTTGTCGCTATTAGCTCTGACCCTCTGGGCTGGTCACCCCACGCACCGCGCACACTCTCTGCGAGTGAGCCCAGGCTGCCCCCGTTCCTGCCGAGTGCCGCCGCTGCCCGCAGCTGTGCTCCTGGACTGCTGTAGCGGTAGTTCCTCCGCTGCGCTGTGGTAACTGCTAGCGCTTGTGTCTGCTTTATCTGCTTTGTTCCCCGCTGCACTCTCTTCATTTTTCCCCCGTTGTATTGTCTTCGTTTCTCCCTCTGCATTGCCCCTTGCTCGTAGTTTGTTTGCTCTGTACCTTTTTCCCGCCCAGCCCCGGTCGCGTTTTCCGCCTGCTCCCCACCGCTGCCCCCCTGCGGCCCCGCCCCCTTCCCTCTCTCTCCCTTCCCATTCGCCGCCCCGCTCCCGCCTCCCAGCTGCTCCTCCCTCCCACTGGGCAATATAGTGCAGAGTGCATGCAGTGGTGGGCAGTGACCTCTGACCCTCTGGGCCGGTCACCCCACGCACCGCGCACACTTTGCGAGTGAGCCCAGGCTGCCCCCGTTCCTGCCGAGTGCCGCCGCTGCCCGCAGCTGTGCTCCTGGACTGCTGTAGCGGTAGTTCCTCCGCTGCGCTGTGGTAACTGCTAGCGCTTGTGTCTGCTTTATCTGCTTTGTTCCCCGCTGTACTCTCTTCATTTTTCCCCCGTTGTATTGTCTTCGTTTCTCCCTCTGCATTGCCCCCTGCTCGTAGTTTGTTTGCTCTGTACCTTTTTCCCGCCCAGCCCCGGTCGCGTTTCCCGCCCGCTCCCCGCCGCTGCCCCCCTGTGGCCCCGCCCCCTTCCCTCTCTCTCCCTTCCCATTCGCCGCCCCGCTCCCACCTCCCAGCTGCTCCTCCCTCGCTCCGCCCCCCCCACTCTCCACATATGGCAGAGTGGCAAACGCGCAGCGTTGATGCGCAGCGGGCGCGCCCTAAGCGCGCCGAAGGTGCGCCAAAGGTAAGCCCCTCTGCGCCCGTCCGCGCCTGGCTCGCGCCCAGCACCAGAACCCCTGGCCCCCGCAGACACCAGCCCCCCCGCCGGACCTACAACACCACCGAACTCAACGCACTCAACACCGGCCGAATCCCGGGATGCTACCGCGCCACCCCGAGACGAACCCACGGACCCTTCAGCTGCCACTCCTGCAAGTTCACCTGCATCCGGACCTGCACCGCACCGCCAAGCCGCGCACCAGCAGAAACCACCTGAAGTGCATCCTGCTCAACACTCGCTCCGTCCACAGACACGCCGTCGAACTCTGGAACCTCCTCGACACCACATCCCCAGACGTCGCCTTCCTCACGGAAACCTGGATGAACGCCTCCTCAGCACCCGACGTCGCCATCGCCATCCTGGACGGATACAAGATCACCCGGAGGGACCGCGGCAACCAGACCGGAGGAGGCATCGCCATCATCCACAGGAACACCATCCACATCACGACCAACACCGACGAGGCCCTGACAACCGCCGAACACCTGCACTTCCAGATCCACACCGACCCGAAGACCACCCTCAGAGGCACCCTCATCTACAGACCCCAGGACCCAGCACACAATTCAGCGAAGACATTGCCGACTTCATCACCCTGCACGCCCTCCCCTCCGCTGACTACATCCTGCTCGGGGACCTCAACTTCCACCTGGACAACAACAACGACCGCAACACCACCACCCTGCTGGACAACCTCGGTCTCAAGCAGCTGGTGACCACCCCCACCCACTACGCTGGACACACACTCGACCCCGTCTTCTCATCCAGCAAGAACATCGTCTTCAGCCACGCCACCGGACTCCACTGGATGGACCACAGCTGCATCCACTTCAGCTTCAAAAGAACAACGGTCCACCACCACCAGCAACAGGTTGCACGCAGAAGCTGGAACAAGATCACAGCCGACCAGCTCGCCGCATCCCTGAGCCAGCACCCCCCCACCAGCTCAGCGAACCCCAGCCAGGCCGCAGACAACCTCACGAAGTGGATCAGCAGCTGCGCAGACGACCTCGCCCCACTGAGGACCCCGCCTAGCAGACCCGGCAGCAAGAAAGCACCTTGGTTCACCGACGAACTCAAGAGCTCCAAGAAGAACCGCCGAGCACTCGAGAGGACCTGGCACAGAGACCCTACACCAGACAATATGACCACCCTCAAGCTCGCCACCCGAAAACACCATCAACTGATCCACGCCACCAAGAAAACTGCATTCAAGGAACGACTGGACAACAACGTACACAACAGCAAGGAACTCTTCAACATCGTTAAAGAGCTCTCCAACCCCAACGCCAGAAACAACAACATCACCCCATCTCAAGACCTCTGCAACTCCCTCGCCTCCTACTTTCACAACAAGATCGCTGACATTCACAACAGCTTCAGCACACAACCAACGCTCCCCACGACCGCACCTACGCCTCCCACCACCACCCTACGCGCCTGGACCCCGATCAGCACCAAAGACTCCATCCGCACGATGAACACCATCCACTCCGGATCTCCAACCGACCCCTGCCCCCACCACGTCTTCAACAAGGCCGACGCTGTCATCGCACCCCACCTGCGGGACATCATCAACACCTCCTTTGACACCGCCACCTTCCCTGAGAGCTGGAAGCACGCCGAACTCAGCGCTCTACTTAAGAAACCATCAGCGGACCCCACCGAACTCAAAAACTACCGCCCCATCTCGCTCCTCCCGTTTCCGGCCAAAGTCATCGAGAAGACCGTCAACAAGCAGCTGGACGCCTTCCTCGAGACAAATGGATCCCTCGACCTCTCGCAGTCTGGCTTCCGGGCCAACCACAGCTCCGAGACCGCCCTCATCGCTGCCACCAATGACATCCGAGCCCTGCTCGACAAAGGAGAAACAGCGGCCCTCATCCTCCTGGACCTCTCCGCGGCATTCAACACTGTCTGCCACCGCACCCTAGTGCAGCGCCTCAGCAATGTCGGAATCCAGGAGAAGGCACTGGAGTGGATCATCTCCTTCCTCGCCGGAAGGACACAGAGAGTCCGCTTTCCCCCGTTCAGATCAGAAGCCACCGAAGTCATCTGCGGCGTCCCTCAGGGCTCCTCGCTCAGCCCCACCCTCTTCAATGTCTACATGAGCCCCCCTGCGGCCATCGCATGCCAACACAACCTCAACATCATCTCCTACGCTGACGACACTCAGCTGATCCTCTCCCTCACCAACGACCCCGCCACCGCCAGAGCCAACCTACACGAAGGGATGAAAGACGTAGCCGAGTGGATGACGAACAGCCGCCTGAAACTGAACACAGACAAGACGGAAGTTCTCATCCTGGGCTCCTCTCCCTCCGCCTGGGACGACTTCTGGTGGCCCCCCGCCCTGGGCAGCGCACCCAAACAGACAGACCACGCACGCAGCCTGGGCTTCATCCTGGACTCCTCCCTCTCCATGACCAGACAAGCCAACGCCGTCTCCTCGTCTTGCTTCAATATCCTGCGCATGCTACGCAAGATCTTCCAGTGGATCCCCACCGAGACTAGGAAGACGGTCACCCAGGCCCTCGTCACCAGCCGACTGGACTACGGCAACGCCCTCTACGCCGGAACCACCGCCAAGCTCCAGAAGAGACTCCAGCGGATCCAGAACAACTCAGCAAGACTTATCCTCGACATCCCCGACACAGCCACATCTCCGGATACCTGAGAGACCTGCACTGGCTCCCGGTCAACAAGAGAATCACCTTCAGTCTCCTCACCCACGCTCACAAAGCCCTACACAACCAAGACCCAAGATACCTCAACAGCCGCCTCAACTTCTACACTCCCACCCGCCAACTCCGATCGACCAGCCACGCCCCCGCATCCGAAGAGCCACAACAGGTGGAAGGTCCTTCTCCTACCTGGCCGCCAAGACTTGGAACTCCCTCCCGACCCACCTCCGCCTGACCCAAGACCACCTCGCCTTCAGGAAGCAGCTCAAGACCTGGCTGTTTGAGCAGTAGCGGACCCCCCCTCCCCAGCGCCTTGAGACCCTCCGGGTGAGTAGTGCGCTATATAAATGCTTGATTGATTGATTGAGCTCACCCTGAGCCAAAGACGTGCCCTCAACCGCATGTCAAGTTCAGCCAGGCAGGCGCTCTACATCTGTGTCAGACCAGTACTTGAAATGCCCCTACACACACGTGGCCTGCCACATTCTGCGCAGCTTCATCACAGTGTCCTCAGGCTTGTAGAAATGCGCAGACAGGCATGTTGTGCCATAGGGGTGCATGTAATGTAATCGCGCTGCGCACACTAGTGAATGTCCTCGGGGGGAGGTGCAGCAGTGAGTCTACGTATGGTGATGCAGCTCATGTGCAACACACAGTACATGTCATACAGGAATCACTAAGTCACACATATCACACACCAATGAACCAGTGAGCCTATCAACACATCATGCAGTACGTAGTCGTGACTCATGTCTCTCTGCACTGTCACTGGTGACCAAGGATATGCACTATGCGCTTGGATGATGACACCCCTCCGAGCCCCGAACACACAGGCCCATAGGCAGTACAGTGTGGCTCACAAGCGCACCAGGGGCATCATGGAGCGCACATTTGGTGTGTTGAAGAAACGTTTCAGGTGCCTGGACATCACGAGTGGTAAGCTCCTGTACAGCCCAGACCTCATGTGGAAGATGATCGTTGCATGTTGTGTGTTGCACAACAAATGTGTACGGAGCAAGGCCCCATGGGTACGAGTGCTATATGCACCGGACGATGATGATGAAGATGAGGCAGGTGGACCACACCCCACTGCAGCTGCAGCACCAATTTCCCGTAGGGGCTACATCTTTGACAATTTCTTCTCAGGTTGATGTCGCATTGTGTGGGTTCTTGGCAGTAATGGCACAGTACATTGACTAACTACAGGCACTGCATGTGCTAATAAAAGAATTCAGATACACATTCCCTGCATGCATGTCACTCATCGGCACTTCACTCAGACAGATGAGGGTGCAACATGTTGTGCTGTCAATTGAGAGATTTTTTAATGGATGGTGGGTGTGTCACCTCAGTGCAGTGAGGCTGTTTATGGTGTAACGTATTCGAACTGCCAGTTCTGTGTATCCCACTCTACGGCGTTTCACATGTGTCCCTGTTTATTCCATTCTGGCTGTCATTTGTGGCCTACTAGTGACAAATGTGCTCTGATATGTGCCGCCATGATGCAGGGATGCACCCTGTGTCTCAAGTCCCACGACATGGGCAACATGTACATAAGGGGGAGTCACTGCCCTTACATTAGTCCGTGCTTTCATTCTTGTTTGAACATGGACATGGCACGTCGGTATGCAGGGGTGTTGTTTGTTCCTCTGCAATGTGGGGGGAGATGCGGTTTCACAGTATGTACCATGTTTGTTTCAGGAATGGCGCAGGTTACATACTGAATGCATGTCGATGTACATTGTGGCTGTTTGTGGGGAATTGCCTTTCAGATTTGGACAATGGTCATTTGTTCTGCGTCAATGGTGTGAGGTTGTGCTCGCACGTTGTCATCTCACTGTTTATTTACTTTCCTTCCTCCTATAGCGCATTTTCCCGCCTGATGCATGGGATTTGCAGGCCTGTAGTTGGTTTTCGCTGCTTTTTGGACCGCGATTGGCCTCATCAGAGGATTTTTTGCATTCGCGTTTGCATTTTTGCGACATGGCGTTTGTTTTCATGCGGACATTTGACATGTTATCTGGAGACTATCGCATGGTACCGTCGTATTGAGAATGCTTCGTTAACACGGCGTCATTTCACTGCAATAGACTGTGATGTTGGGAGTTGCGTTAAGTTACTTTTGCAATGGTTATCTCACATTCTTGAGAATATGCCCCGACAACACACCATTGTACAACATCATAACAACATAATATAATAACACAATAATTTAACACTACAACACCAGAACCCCAAAACCCACCACATTACCACAACACAAAGAGATAACACAACAATATATAATACAACACAATATTTTAGAATACAACACAATAATACACATCTTCTGAAGTGCATGTTCAATCCTAGGGACTTCTTAACGGTACATTAAAGATGTTTATTTTTATCTTTTGTTGTTTTATATGTCCACCAATCTATGCACAGTTCTGCTGTAGCTATAATAACAATATATTTTGAATCATTCATTTTACTCATACCTGACAAATGTTACATTTGAAAACGGAGCACAAAAGGACAATTGTGAATGAAAAATAAAGTAGCATAATTTCAATCAAATAAACCTATTAACAATTGCTGAACTCCGTTTAGTACAGTGTCCTTCAGACAAACAAATTCGCTTTATAAAGCGCTAAACTACCCAAAGAGGGCATCCTGGCACTACACCATAAACTAACAGGCTGACTCTTGGCCAAATGATCAGGTCGTACATAGAGTCAAAGGAACTTTATTTCGGCAATTTCTGCCATTAAAGTGCAATCATATAACATTTATAAGTTCATCATCATAAAACAACAGACTAATAATTAAGAGAAGAAGGAAGGATAAAAGAAAAAAACAATTACGATTCATATAAAATAACTTATTGACTCCAAATGACAAAGAGGTGGCAGTTAAGAGGGGGACCCGCCCCCTCAAGTAAATAACCCATGCTTCTGACCACTTTTTGCCGCATTTTAATTTCCCTACCTGGAACTGCTCCACTGGATCTGTGACTAAGCATGGGCGTAAAATCCGTTTCGCTCGCGGATTTTGCGGATTTTCGGTAAATTCGCAATCCGCGAGATTCGCGAATCTCCCGCAAAATCCGCAAATCCGCGAGCAGCGGATTTCATGGCTTGCTCGCACTGTTCGCGTGAGTTCGCGGCTTCCCAGTACAACTTCGCGCCCCGCGAATAAGCGCAAAATTGCAGAAATACGATCTTAGCAAAACTGAAACTACTTACCAGGTTCAAAAGTTCAGGCTCATCATTAGTAGCCATTTCCTGTAGTGCTTCCTGAGGGGCCCCTCCAGAGTTCAGTTGCCAGTTGCAACTATTATGTGACCCTGCTCTGAACCTCAGAATAGTTACACATATGCCACAAAGGTCCTGAATTACAGCTAAGGGAGACAAGCAGGAGCCAGGCTGGAGGTTCAAATCCATTAATCAGCCCCTAATTCATTATTGTCAGTTGGGGCAGGGCAGGTGTTGTAACTAATTTTGCAACAATGAAAGCACTTAGCAAGTGCAAAAGATCACTAATCAGGAAGCACTAAGGAAGCAGGTGCCAGCTAAAAAAATATTCTGTGACACATTAATCAGCCCCAAATTAATTCAGGTCACTTGAGGCAGGGAAGGTGTGCTTGCGTTGCCACAATAATGTACACTGACTGGACAACCAGAGGGTGCTGTGATGAAACAGAGGGTGGCATGGGTGGGCCAGAGGGTGGCATAAGTAGTCAGAGAGTGGCAGTGGTGACAGAGAGTGGCAGTGATGAAGAAGAGTGTCCCAAACAGGCTGGACACGTAGAAACAACAAGTTCGCGAAACTTGCGACCCGACAGGTAAGTTCGCGTTTTGCGAAATTGTACAAAACCCTCGCGAACTGGCAGAAACCCGCGCGAACACAAAAAAAAAACGCAAATTCGCGAGAATTCGCGGATTTTGCGGATTGCGAGTTCGCAAATCCGCAAAATTCGCGAACGCGAGATTCGCAAAATTCGCCCATGCTTATCTGTGACCCTTGCTGGCTGTGGGACTTTGTTTTGCTGACTCCTCAGGGGACTGTTGCTGCTTTGGGTTGTCGCCTCCTCCATCCCGCGGACCGCATGTTGCCCTGGACTTTGTTTCCCAGAGGGCACCGAGGTCTCTCGAGAGGCGTGCAGGAGTTGGCCCGCCCCCGGGTCTTTAAACCTGTGTTCGGGTTCCCGCGGCGCGGGACGCGCTTCTGAGCCACTTTATGCTGCATTTTAATTTCCCTACCTGGAACTGCTCCACTGGATCTGTGACACTTGCTGGCTGTGGGACTTTGTTTTGCTGACTCCTGAGGGGACTGTTGCTGCTTTGGGTTGTCGCCTCCTCCATCCCGTGGACCGCGTGTTGCCCTGGACTCTGTTTGCCAGAGGGCACCGCGGTCTCGCGAGAGGCGTGCAGGAGTTACCCCGCCCCCGGGTCTTTAAACCTGTGTTTGGGCTCCTGCGGTGCGCGATGCGCGCGGGCCAAGGGTGGGCCCGTCCTTGCCTGTCAGAGCCCAGCAGAGGCAGGGCCGGGCCATATTAATAATATTTGCCGCCGAGATCAGTAAGATTGTACTAATCCTTTGGGTCTATTACTAATTGCTTGCTGTATTGTGTTAGGAGCCTGGTTGAATCCTTTTAGGGGCTCTTGTAACCTGTGTCTAGCAGTCATGAGTAAAAGAAAGGTTGGGGACAGGGTGGTGGGTACACTAGATGCCTTTCTAAATAGAGCGGAATCAGTTTTAATTCATGAGATTCAGGCAACTGAACGCAGGCTATCTGTGGAGCCAGTTTTATCTAGGGGCGGCTCCTTGCCTTGTGCCCAGCTACCCCCCTCTCAATCAAGTATTGAAGTAGATCTCACTGGTGAGGACACTCAACCTAGCTCGCTATGTGAGGTCTCAATGCCCCCCATTCCTGGTACTACGCTACCCCAATGTCGTATTCAGAGTCCGGCCATGGTCAAGACAAGGGGAGGAAAGCATTAGGGTGGGCAGGGGCTGAACCGCCAATAAAGAAAAGGAAAGGTTGTTGCCCAGACAAACAATATGTACCAGTGGCCACTAAAGGAAATAGTGGGGTTTATGTTTTTGGGAATGCAGGGGTTAATGCTCCTGTAGTGAGTCCCTCTGCTGGTGCTAATGTCCAATTTTATCAAGAGAATCTGTGTAGTATACCAAAGGATAAGTTAGCGGCCCTCATTGCCCCTATCCTTAAAAGACTTGATTCGGTAGATGAGAGGCTTAACAAAATTGAAGAATGTCTCTCCAGTGGTAAGCAAAAGGATTCCAAGCCAATCTAATCCTCAGGCCAATGGAGGGGCACAAAGTAAACCCCCAGGGATAGCAACCATTGTGCAAGCTGGTGATACTTCAAACACCCAAGTACGCCCAGAGCGGGTCCCCCAGGTGTCAAGTTCCTTGGATCTAGCTCGGCCAAATCCAAATACTGGCACCACGGCTACACCAGTGCAGCGGAACGAGGAAGTAGGTAACGGGAGGAGGGATGGAGTTGGGCTGGAAGGGGGTCTCCACATGCTTCCCAGCCTCCATCTCCCCCCCAAAGCCACTCCTTATACTATTATCTTAGCTAATGTACCCCTCTCCCCTTGGGTTCCCGGTAACACTGGTCAACCCTTAAAAATAAAGCTCTTTACTTTTTGAGGAAAAGATCTGTGATTAGCAACGCATTATTTAACAAATTTAAAATGGTGTGGCGCATTAATTGGGTTGTCCACTCTCACAAATCCTTGGCGGGTGACTGTGTGGCACTGAGTTTTAGGTCTCCTTCCTTTGTACAACATATTCTTGAGACGGTTGCCCTCTATCCCCCGCAGCTGATGACATCAGAATCCTACCTCTAGGGTTTTTTTATAACCCTCATAGGATACCAAGATATAAGGAAGCCTTGGTCCCCCACAGGGATTACAATTTGGTTGACTATCCGACCCAGATCAGCAATCGTTTTGAGTTACTATCTACATTAGAAGATATTGATTGACTGGGTGGTTGTGTCACCCCACTGCGGGTTGAAGGTCTTGGGGTCAAGATGATGGATGGAAGGAATACAGCTGGCACCCATAAGGAGCTGTGTGGGGGGAGTGATTCCTTTCGGGTAAAGCATATTCGTAGAGCAGGTATTTTTTGTCAGGCCCCTGCTCAGCTGGAGTCTTCTATTGTCCCTGAACAGGGCCCATCAGTGAGCCCCTGTGCACGAGACCCTTCTTAACTCTGTCCTCGTGGAACATTGTGGGGTTGGAATCTAAATTACCCTCACTAGATTGGGCAAGCTTCATAGAGAACACAGATTTATGGGCCTTCCAAGAGACTTGGTCGGTGGCAGGAGCCTATCATTTGGGTTATTTAATTTTTTTTAACCTGGCAGTCAAGGGACCAAGGGGCAGACCAGTTGGTGGTCTGTCCCTTTGGGTACGGCAACGTGAAGGGATTAAGGTGGATGAGGTTTCCATTAATAGCCCGATATACTGGCCATTCGGGTTCGATCAACAAAGGGCCTTGATGTGTCCATATATAATGTTTATTCGAGGGGCCTTCCGGGTGGTAGGAGCTCTCAAGTCGGTTCTATCCTGGAAAGTCATCTGAATCAGGAGGATAACCTTAGAAACCGGATTAATGCCAGTGATTTTAACACGTGTTTTGAGCCCCTAGACCTGGATGATGGCAAGCTCACCGAAGATGTGGATGTTTTATGGGGTGTTCCCTATCTGGACCTACTTCCCATAAGGAAATGGTCCGAGGCTGCACTTCAATTGAAGGGTTTGTGCTTGGCCAAGGGTTTGAGGGCGGTCAACGGCAGGACTCAGTCAGATAGGCAGGGTGGGAAGACTTTTGACAACGGCAGATCTGGCAGCCGCATTGACTATATCCTAGTTAATGTAGAGATGTGGCCTATTATTTTAGATATGGTGGTTGAGAATAGGCCAGAAAGTGATCACAACCCCCTGACCCTGACATTCAATGACAGTAGTTTTAGTAGTTCCACTGTGAGGGAATGTGTAATGGGTCAGGAGCTGGCAACTATTTCTAATGACCAAAGAAGGGTACGGTGGCCTAGGGTAGTTACTAATGAGAGGACCAGCGCTGATATTAGGGACATGGTCTGAAGCTCTCTGTCAAAACTCAACGGTTGTGAGTCACAAGAGGTGCTCAATGTTAACTTACTGAGCATCTATAGTGATCTCTTTTTGGGCCTTAAAAAGTACTTTATTAAAAACAATCCCTATAAAAAGGATAAATTGCTGAGATATAGTATGTGGCATAATAATAGCCGCAGACAGGCCCAAAAAGCCTTGGTGGAAGCTATTAAATCTAGATTGCAGGACCACGTTAAGCAATGCAGGGTCACTTATAAAGCAGTGCAGGAACTAGCCAAAAAATCGTGGGATGATGACCGTTGGAAGGAGCTGTTAAAGACCTGCAATGGTCATAATATGACCCATTTTTGGCATTTATTAAAGTGGGGGAACTGCCTGCAATCACTGACTCCGAGTAATCATGTTGAGCCACGGCACTGGGTAACCTACTTTGGGAATCAATTTAAGATTCTTGATAGCAATATTGAGGTTGTCCCTCCCCTTAGTTATGTTGAACCATTGGCGTTTTCACATAAGGTGGAGTCTGTGCTTAAAGTGATTCCGAGTGGCAGAGCTCCGGGGCCAGACTGCATACCGGCAGATCTATTCAAGAATGACCAGGACTTATGGATTCCATATATAACTGTATTAGCAAATGGACTAGCTAGTGGTGCACCAGTTCCTGAATCCTGGTCCGGAGCAGAGATTTTTGAGATCTACAAGAAAGGTGATCGCTCTGCTCTGGCTAACTATAGACCGATCAGTCTTATCGATGCTGTGAAGAAAATAATTGCAAAATTAGTATTAGGGAGAATGCAGGCGTGGATGACCGAAGCGGACATCCTAAGCCCCCTACAGGCAGGCTTCCGGTCACACATAGGGACCTTGGATCAGGCCTTTAGGTTTGTGTTACTGTACTGGAAGGAGGTGTTTTTAGGTGGGGGCATGCTTTTTGCGGCCTTTGTGGATCTTAGCTCTGTTTTTCATCTAGTGCCAAGGGCAAAGTTGTGGAAAGTACTTTTGGAGCAGGGGATGTCTAATGAACTGGTTGCTATCCTGGTTAAACTCCACGAACATACTTACGCTCAGGTTCGCTGGGGTAAACCGGGGGAGGTCACAGATAGGTTTGAGATGTGTCAAGGCATCAGACAGGGGTGTGTGCTGGCTCCCACCCTGTTCTCTTTATTTATTAATGGAGTGGTTCAGTACTTTGTAAATTTCCCGACTGACGCGCCAATACTAGCTGACATGAAAGACCCCCTCCTCATTTTCGCGGACGACACGTTACTTATCTCCAAAACGAGACAGGGATTACAACTGGCACTGTCTCATTTTGAGGTGTTTTGCCGTGAACATGAGTTGAAGGTTAATGTAGGGAAAACAAAGTTCATGGTGCTCCATGGGTCGAAGTCTGTTAGAGCACGCATTCACATGGGCCTCGATCCTTTGGCGCAGAATGATGTTTTTACCTACTTGGGGGTCACATATAGTGACAAACTGGGCTGGACGCCCCAAATTGACATGCTAGCATTAAAGCACACCCAGCTAGCTGGTGCACTGATTAAAGAGCATAGGTTGTCCCTAACTAAGCCCATAGCCCCCCATTGTTAAAATTTATATGTTGAGAATTATGCCCACGATTATGTATGGTGCAGAAATCTGGGGCTTTAGCAATCTGTCCCCACTTATTGTCGCCCAGAAAAGATTTTTGAGATCAATTGTAGGCCTACCCCAATCTTCACCCCGTGTTCCCTTGTTGTTAGATCTCGGCTGCCAGGCTTTTGAAGATGTTGCACGCTTCAGACCTTTGGCATTTTGGAGACGGCTCTGGACCACTCCAGAGCTCTCCTTGTATGCCAAAGCCTTGGTGGAAGTAAAGGGGCTGGGCTACTCATTCAAAATTCCCTGGCTGTCTGAAATCAAGACACTGTTGTCAGATATGGGGATGGGGGAACTCTGGGCCCATCCGGACACAGCTGAGTTTCCATCACATAAAGTTTACTGCACTGTGTATTGGGAGATGATTAAAGTTAAGAGATTCTCCTCCTTTGTTAGTAGGTCTATGACAACAGTCTTCCTCGATATTAAGGATGAACCTCTCTTGGAAGATTACTGGGATATCATTACGAAGTTACCCAATCGCAAATTATATCACCAGTTCAGAGTAGGCACTTTACCCCTACAATGGTTATCTACTAGATGGAACTCTGCTGGTAACGATAAAGGTTTATTTTGCCCAGATGTCACTGAAACCATCGACCATTTTTTATTTTCTTGCCCTGTGTATCACCAACCAAGTCGTATTTGGTTAAAACCTTTATGTTCGCTTTTGGGTACAAGATGAGCTTTGGTTGCAAGTAGAATATTGAAAAATGATACTTCAAATCTAGTTGTAATTGGTGTAGCAAAGTTTTTGAGGTGGGCTTGGGTTCTTTGGAGGAAAAATGGGGGGGCACAGCCGTTAGGATTGATTGAAGCTGTGACTATCAATATAGGGGCTGCTGCTGGAATCTAGTGCAGGATTGGAGAGTTCAAACCATAGATTCCTTTATATTTGATATATATTAAGTCTATTGCTTATTCATATATTTAACTCTATTTTAGGGATGGTTTTATAATGTAAATATATATGTATTTATTTATATTGGATTTTATATTTGGTTTTATAACTCTGGATATGATGAATTTTATCTTGAATGGATTCTGTATTAAATTGTTATAGAATGTCTTTTATGATGAAGAATCGCAATAAAGACTTACTGACTGACAAATAACACATGAAGAGCATTAAACATAAACAAATATCTCATTTGAGGGCAACATTAACACATATTACACAACATCATCCTATGCTACAGACTGTTTAAAAATATAAATAAACGGAAGTGATGGTTAAAAATAAGTAGGCTTCAATTAATACCAATTAAAATCAGGGAAATTGATCTTTAAGTAAAGCACAGAACAGCTAAAATCTCTACTCTAGCTAATCACAAAACATATGCGTTTGCACCACATTGCAAATAAAAACTTAGCGATTGCAACGACAAAGACTGGATTGGTGTCATATTTTAATATCCTATAGACATCTCTATGATTTCTTATAACCAGATTCCTGCAAAGTTGGAGGACCCATTTAGATCTAGAGGCACTATATGCAGGACAATAAAAGATCACATGGATCTCCGTTTCTTCTACAGCATTGCACCCAGGACATAACAATTTTTTTGTACCCACCAAATTGTTGGTAAATGCATAGAGGGGGAGTTTTCCGTGCCTGAATTGAAGAAAATATTTCTTGGCTGCAAGAGGTTGAATGATATCTAAAGCAGGCTCCAAGCTATAGCGCTGCTTAACATCCAGGAATCTGGAAGTGAGGCTAGATGAGTCTATTGACTGAATGATACATGCCAGTCTATGTTCTTCCAAAGCAGATGTTAAAGATTGTTTAGATATAGTAGGACAGGTCTCTTCAGATGCAAGGGGGTGTCTGAGGGGCCATAGGACCCCCTTTCCCGCCTTCAGAGGGCTACTCTGAAAAGGCGCACTCACAGTGCACCGGCTAGAAGGTGACAAACTGTGAGAGCGCTCCCTGAGAGCTTCTTTGCCCCTGCGCCTGTGTCTGTAATATGGTGCAGGCGCAGAGGCAAAGAAATTCCCTCATTTGCATAAGGCACACCCCCATGCAAATGAGGGAACACCCCCTGATGGTAGCGGTGGCGCTTTAAGTGCACCAGTGCTAACGGTATTACAGAAGGGGACACACAGGCATCTGGGCCCCCATCTATAATACCAAAGTGCCCAGGTGGCACGCAAATGCCCATTGTGCACCCAGGGAACTTACTGAAATACAGCCCCTGATTTTGTTAAATAAATGCAGAGTTAATTGCGAACCCAGGTTGGGACATGTTTAACAGAATATAGGAGAGTTAAAAACAGATCCATTAACTGTGTATTTTCTAGAAATATAGGTAAATGTGGGGGGCGGCAGGGAAAAGATGGGCCAGAGCAGCTGATCTTGGAACTAAGGAACTAGGTTTGAGTCCCAGCATCATCTCAACCTCTTGTGACTCTGGTCTCACCACATAAGCTCCCTGTGCCTAGAATAGATGAATCTGATCATGTGTATGGCAAATTCATTTTGTGCTTGTGTAATGCGCTCTAATTTCCTTGGGCCATGTTTGTGAAGCATACAACCACGAAAAACTAAAAACATATGCACTGTGCTTTTGCACTGGTGATGGGACTAGAAGGTGTTGCTGCACTTCCAGTCTGAGACAGCTGAGAACCACTTTTTTTTCTGGCACTTATGTTTTTATTGTTTTAGCACCTAGTACCTCTTATTCCAGAGGCAGTGACATGGCATTAAGCCTTTACCTTTACGAAACTCATGTGGTCTGTGATGCAGCACAGCTCCAGAATGTTCCTAAAAAACCATCACCTTATCCCTAGAGACCTATTCACACATTACTAATCAGTGGGGCCCATAACACTGCGAGTCAGTTATACACACATCACTCTGCTCTAAGGATTCGGTGAAGACCAGAAGGAAAGCTGCTGGATTATAGCGGACTATTTAAATTAATACTAAAATGTTTACATTATATACATCTGCAGTTTTCTCTCTATTACTATGGTTTTAATTTTAAGAAACATTTAAACACACCACCATTATTTGTCAATGGATCTGCTAGTAAAAGTTAACTAGTGGACAACAAGACCAGCCTAATTCTCCATTTATTTCATTTTTATTTTAAAGATTAAATCTCCTAACATGACCTTTCTTTATTTACTCTAATGTAATAGTCATTTAAACATCAAGAAGATAAGAGGTTAAATTCAAACATGTATGTTTATTAGCATAGCAGTTCAGAAAATAAGCAGAACATTTATATTACCAAGATTTCAGGACACGGACATCAGCATAAGGACAGAATAGTTCCCAAAGACCACCTCTCTATTCTCTCTTGGTGTTCACCTCCCAAAAGGACCCATTCAAAAAATTAAAGTTCAGAAAAATCTCAAAGTCCTTGTGCCATAGAAAGATTTAGCAGTACGGCAGCATGTCGGGGTGCAAAGATAAAATCGAAAAGCAAGCTTTTTTCATACTTCCAAACATCCTCTTTTATACCCTTTTTCCCTAACTTATCTATCTTAAAAGTTGGAACTTTTGGGGTCTTTAACTGTTCTGATTGGACAAGTCAAGGGGTGGATGGGCATTACCTCATCACCTTATTGTTCGTATTTCCGCAAAGTCATCGTTATAATTTGAAAAATAAAGTTGCTATTATCTCCTAGCAGTCTCTTCTGCGTGGGTCCTTTAAGTGGTTAGTTATGAAGATTTTCCCAGGTCCACAATGCTGACATTCAAATTTGTTGGCACCTAGTCGGGCATCCAGGCCACACTGTCCTTGACCCATACTGCACAGGCACAGGCTGCTCGCGCTCTTCTCGAGATCAGTCAATTCAATTCAATTCAATTCATTCAGTCACGCATGCGTACATCATCACAAACTCGGAGTCGCAGACACCTTCCATTTTAATGTAGGCTGCATAGGCCACAAACTGAACTATTATAGAAACAAACACAATTAAACGTTAATTTTCAAAATATAGCCCTTCTGTTTACCTCCCCCCATTCTAAGGTAACCCAATTAGTTATTACCTAGCAAAATAAGCAACACATAAGCATGGTTAACTCACCATTCTCCATCATTTATGCCACAATTAGACAGACAAAAAGCATATCCATGCACGTTTTGGTTAGATTATGACAATGCGCACAAATTAGCGTGACAAGTTCACTTAATTAGTAGATTATGGTTGGCAACATAAGCAAATTAGTATCCCAGGTGTGTTTGTGTGTGTGCATTCTATTCTAGGTTGGTTAATTTCAACACCACACAAATAATTCATGTTACTGTGATGGGGAAGTAACTTCACGAGTGGTATACAAAAATTTTTGTTTTACAACCTTGCTCCATCATCTCTCTGTGCTAGAGCCTAGCATGACTCTACTATACTCATTGTAGCAACCGATAGTGACCTACGCCTTGGTAGGCATCAAACACCCACCGCGACTCCCTAGAAGAGACTCAGATGTGTGACCTGCTGGACACCCGATATGTAAGGGGTGATCTGTAGTCATTTTACCAGTTGCCATTTTGATAGTTTCTCACTGCTACTAATCAGAAGGGCTTGGCTCGAACTGGAGCTGATACCACGTTCAGACAATACATACACATGCAATTAGGTACAGAAATAGACATGCTACTGTATGGAATACATGATGATTTGGCATATAAGGAAAGTGGTGGGTATAGAAAACCTTGCTCACGAATTCACTCTATAACAAGCATAGGTGAACAGCAACTGTCATTGTATAGCAGTTTCTAGCGAGACATGGGAATATACAGGGCTATTATTTGAAGCTCCTTGAGTAAGCATGATTAAGGACAATAACAATTGTTTGTTGAAAACTAATATTAATGTTTCCTTATAAATCAGTTATTAAACCATCTTTGCCAACGCGTTTTTAATTAGCCATTTACTGCGCGCCTTAATTTGATGCCACCAGCTGATTAATTTCCTGTTATGCAGCCAGCACCATTAAGCCAAGTTTTTAGTAACACACTATAAATAAGTAGATAATTAGGTAAATAATTAATTAGAAACTTTTCTGCAAGGGTCTAAAATCACCCAGAACAAAATACTTAACACCCACCTCTCCGCAAACCCTGTCCTTTCACAGTGTGGGTCTTTAATATGATTCTGTGTCATCAATGCAAGCCAAAGTCACTTTTAATAAATCTGATATGATTTTTTTTTGTGCTGAGAGGCTGTGGGGTATGCCAGTTCAGTGCTTTAAAACTGTCATATAATTCTTTTTTTACTCTATCAGCTATTATATTTTGCTTCCAACCAGGGGCGGCCATTAATTTCACCAGGGAGGGGGCCCCACAGGCAGACATAGACCCTCACGCACACCCATGCATTCACACACCCACACACACCCATTCACAGGGCACTGTTTGCTTTTCAACAATCTCAAACCAGATTAACAGTATCTAGTTCAGAATAACAGAAAGTCAAACCGAATTTCTACTATATGAATGAACAAATCCCAGAATTGTCATGCATGTAACATTGTATATTCTATTCTGTGATGACCATCACAACATAGGCAAATTCCAGTATTGTAAACTTTAAATATTAACTAAAATCTATTTAAATCCAATGTAATTGAGGCAGTTCTGCCAGAGAAATTATAAGAATGAAAAACAAAGCATCAATGACTGGCACTAGAAAACAAATATTCCTAAACTTAGGAGAACTTCGGAATGCAATCACTTGACATATTAAATACAGAAGAAGCATATACACAAGATATTTGTCTTGGAAATGGCTCCATTGGCTCCCAATTCTGTGAAGAGAGAGAAATTAAAACACTGACTCAGTCACATGCATCCTCATGTAGTGCCCATTATATTGTACAAAACCATTTGTGATTATATAACATACACCATGTTGTTCAAAATCAGAACAACATGGACAATATTGGTTTCTTGAATGTTTGAATGCATAACTGGAACCTCTTGACTCCCCTTGACTACAATGGGAGGCTCGATTACCTTTCTTTTTCTGTTATATAATCACAACTGGTTTTGTACAATATAATGGGCACTACATGAGAATGCATGTGCCTGAGTCAGTGTCCTAAAAAATGATACACAGGGTATGTTATTTATTGGATACAATAAATAGCATCTATCAAAATGTAACATGTGGATTATGGTGCTTACCAGATCAAAGTCCGCAAGATAAGGAACTTTTCCCGTGTTAGTCTCAGATTATGAGTTGGTCGGAATTTTCTGATGCCTGGGTAAACCCCTGTTTACATAGGGATCGAAATTCTGAGTCTAAGGCATGTAATGCATGTTAATTACTAGGTGTGGTAAATACATTATCCTTCATTACATTTCAGCAGGTCAAACATGCCGGGATTTAACAAGTGAAAAATGTTCAGTGTTTACAGTGCAATACAGATTCTTTTATAGCAAGCACTAAAATCTCCATGGTATTCTTCAAAAACTTACATGTGCAACTTATCGCACCTGATAAATGACATACCCCAGGGTATCACTATTTTGTAGGTGAGTTAACCCGTGGACCGCGGTGCAAATTCCGCCACGGTGCGGGCGTTTCAATCAGTGGGCGGGTTTCGGATGACCCCCAGCCGTCCTCCGCACACGCACACCGTCATGTGGGACGGCCGGGGTCCAAATGCAGCACCAAAGGGGTTAAATATATCTTCTACTCCCATCAACTCAGAATCAAGGCCTAACACTTTTAGGTTTGTATTGTGTCAGTGTATGTTTCTGCGTTGTCACAGTCCCCAGACCCGATTAGGAGTATGTAATCTCTGTGGAGGACTCACATGGCCATGTAGGTTGGTATATCCTTTGTTGTCATCCGACCCTCCCACCTGCTCCTCCCATCAACCCATAAAGAGGTTGGCATAGCTGGGGGCTAGCCATTCTAAAATTTGCCTGAAAATCAGATCCTCAAAATGAAGATGTTATCTATTAAGCAGAAGTCGATCATGTATGTGTAAGAGCATGTCTGTGTGATTAAACATTCTCAGTGGTGTCTCTCTTAGCTGATGTCTGTATACAATAATGCCATCTGTCTGGTGGATTTATGAGTACAAAAGGATACATCAAGATTTTTCATTACAAAAGGAGGGGGCATATTATCAAGGGGGTTTATCTCCGCTTTTTTGGCTTTAAAAGCCAAGAAAGCGGAGATAAAATTATCTCCCTATTACCTAGCTGTCGCTAACACCAGTTAGCGACAGCTAGTAGGAGATAGCGACCATCTTGGGCCCCACTTTGCATGTCAGTGATATTTATCACTAATGATATGCAAAGTGGGCGTGCCAAGATGTTAGCGACCGAAAACAGTCGCTAACATCGCTATCTCCTATTACCAACTTTTGGAGATATTCACGCTAAGTGCGAATATCTCCAAAAGCTAACACCTGCCCTGAGCAGTTCTTAGCCATGTTATCCAATGGGAGGTGGATAACATGGCTAAGAGCATTTGCTCGGTAATGCATGAATATCGCTGACTTTTCAGCGATATTCATGCATTGCAGCGATTTTTATCGCATTTGCGATAAACCTTGGTAATACCAAGGTTTATTTGTGGTAAAAATCGCCGCAGCGCAGCGGTAAATTTTTGCTTCTAACCAAGCAATAGCGATAATTATCGCCATTGCTTGGTAATATGCCCCGAGATTCCCAGTTTATACTCTCTGTCTGTCCTTGGAAAGAAGTGGTGTAGCAAGGGGGGTGCAGGATGCCCCGGACGGCACGTGTTTTGGGGGCAGCAGCCTCCCCCGCTCTTACCTGTGGCTGTCGCAGGGTGACAAACGTAAGAATGGGGCGGCAAGTGTAGGGACCGCCAATGGCGCCCAATGGTCTTGCTACGCCACTGTTGGAAAGTCTGTACTATCCTTTTTTTTTTTTTTTTTTTTTTTTTTTTTTTTTTTTTTTGTCCTCATTTGCGCATGAAATGTATAAGGAAATGCAACGGAGAACCTTAGGACTTCCACTTTTGTTCCTTCACTCTTATTCTTTACTTTGCCGATTACTTAGAGTATCCCTTTGGTGGATCTGTCAAATTTTGTCCTCCTTGTCCTTTACCATATTCAATAATTCATAGCGAAGGGGGTGAGAGCAAGCCATCATGGCCACTCGGCGGGGAATTATTCCCGTCTGAATTGTTGTCACCGCATTAATCATTGGACTTATTAAGGTGTTGTCGGATTACCCTTAAATATTACTCGTAAAGTAATTTTCCCAAATTTCCCAGAAGTTAAACCTTTTGGAGGGATTTCCCTTCCTGTCGAGTTTATGAGTTGTTATAATGGAGTTTAGCCAGCCCTCAGGTGAAGGTGGTACTGTTTTAATCCAATTCAGGCAAATCTCTCTTCTAGCAAGAAGCATCAAAACAAATAACAAATTTTCTTGTTTTCTAGTTAACTTCACGCTACTTACATTAAATTCGGTACATATCCCAAAAATAATTAAAGTTGTACTCACTTTTAGGTTTGTTCCCAATATCCGACATAGAGTGTTACCTACTTCCAGCCAGAAGAGATCCAATTGCGGGCATCTATGAAACATGTGTATATCGTCTGCATTTTCAAGCCCACACTTAGGGCAGGATTTTGTGCTTGCTCCTTTGAATTTAGACAATTTTTTAGGTGTCCAGTATGCCCTATGCAGTGTGAACAGGTGATTTCTCTTTAGACGTGCTGGTTTAATCAAAGTCCAACATTTTTCCCATGATTTCTGCCATAAGTTTTCAAGTTCCGGCTCTGTGATGTTTTTACTCCAAATAGGTTCCGATATTGAGGTATTTTCGTCTCCTGCAGCGATTATAGCCCAGTACCATTTTGAAATTTCCTTTTTTATTGGGGAGATTTTGATAATCTCTTTCTCTATTTCCATGTTTCCTGTTTTTTTCTCCGACAGAGAACCTGCCCAGCTTGTGAGTTGGTAATATTTAAATTTTGACAAAGTTCCGTTGGTTATTTCTGTAAGTTGTTCCCAGGGCATTATAGAGTTCTTTGTCATCAGTTGGCCCCATTTGTCAATTCCCGCCATTCTTAAAGGGGTTGCTAGGGCATCTTTTAAGCACTCCGGGGTGCCTGGAGAATCCCATATGGGAGCCAGGGAGCTGTAGTAAGGGATATTTAATGAGCTTCTTACTTGATACCAAAGTTTCACCGAATTTTTTAGTATCTTTAGTTTTATCTTTTTAAAGAATTTGGGGTGTCCAAATTTAAACAAGAAGTGGTCAGTTTTGTTTGTTAATATTTGGAGGAATTGGGGGTAAAGTTCATAGGTTTTCATAAGGGATCTCACATTCTTGAATTGGAAAGCTTTACAATATTCCAGAATATCTGGGCTAGCTATTCCTCCTTGTTGTTTTTTTCTTCGTATTTTACTCCAGGCAATCCTTGAACCTTTTGAAGCCCAAATGAAGTTCGTTATATCTCCCTGAATTTTCTTCAGGAAGTCTCTTTTAAACTCCAAAGGTATAACATTAAAAAGGTAGGTAAATTTAGGGAGGATCGACATTTTTACCAGATTTGATCTTCCAATCATGTTGAGAGGTAGCTTGTCCCATACCTTGAGAAGTTTTTTTGTCTCCAGTGAAATCCTGTTGAGATTCATTTGGGGTATTTTCTCGAGATCTTTCACTATTATTATACCCAAATATTTTATTTTATCTTTTGTGTATGGGTTGTTCTGTTGTGTATTCCAACTCATTGACTCGGTTTTTGCTTCATTGGTCAGGTAACCGGAAACTTTCCCGAACTCTGTGATTGCCTTATTTATTGCCGGAGAGGAACTTTGATAGTTTTCTGTAAATATCATTAGATCGTCAGCATAAAGCGCCACCTTTTTGACCCACTCATGATGTTTAAAGGGAATTATTGAATCATTATTTCTTATTGTGTCTGCCAACGGTTCTATGTACAGATTAAAAAGCAAGGGAGACAACGGGCACCCTTGTCTCGTTCCTCTTTGTATCGCGAAGTTATTAGTGAGACTCCCATTAATTAAGATCTTTGCTCTTGGGTTTCTGTAAGTCTCTGTTATCAGATGACTAAAATTTAGACCGAGGTTATATTTGCTAATAACTCTATTTAGAAAGGACCAATTGACCCGGTCAAATGCTTTGGCAGCATCAAAAGTTACTATTATAAGAGGGATTTTTTCACTAGTTGCTATATCAACTGTTGCAAAAAGTTCGTGAGTGATTTCTGATATTTGCCTCCCTTTTATGAACCCCTTTTGGTCCAAGTGTATCAGATTTGGCATTACCAAAGCTAGTCTCCCTGCTATTATTTGTGTGAAAATTTTGTAGTCACAATTTAGCAGAGATATGGGTCTATATGACTCACAGGCTGTGGGATTTTTTCCTGGTTTTAAAATAATGCTGATAATAGCGTCGTTCCAGGAGTCTGGAATTTTTTCCTTTTCCCAATAGATTTTGTTTAGCAATCTCGTTAGTGGAGGAGCTATAATTTCCCTTAGGGCTAAATAGAGTTCATTTGGTAAGGCATCAGGTCCGGCTGCTTTCCCTTTTTTCAAGGATTTCAAGGCTGTTTCTACTTCTTCCGTTGTTATTTCTGCGTTCAACTCTTCGTTTTCCAGATCCGACAATTTCGGTAAATTTAAAGATTCAAGATACTTTCCTAATTGCTCAGCAGAGGGCGAGGAATCTTCCATATACAGTTTAGAGAAGAAGTTTTCAAACTCCTGCTTGATTTCAGCTTCATCAGTGGTTACACCTATTTGATTGCTAAGTTGAATACTGGCTATTTTGTTTCTAGTCTGTTCCGTTTTGGTTTTCCAGGCCAAAAGTTTCCCGCAACCTTCTCCATACTCGTGGACGGCTAGTTTACTTGCTTCCCACTTCATTTTCACTCTATCTTCAAGATAATCTGCCAGTTTTCCTTTTAGATCTTTCCTCTCCATCTCCAGCGTATTTTTTATTTCCAAGTTTTGTTCTGTATTAATCTGCACATCTAGTTGACTTATATTTTCTTCCAAATCTCTGATCTCTTGTTTAGTGAGTTTTGATTTGTAAGCCCCCAGGTTTATGAGTTTACCTCTGATGACAGCCTTATAGGTATCCCAGGTTATTTGGTCTGAGGTGCCTATTCTATTATCTTCAAAGAAATTAGCTGAGGTTATACTCAGATCTTCCCTTATTTTTGGGTCCAAAAAGAGAGTGCGGTCAACTGTCCATCTAAGCTGAGGTTTATTTATTTCCGATTGTATGGTTAATTGTACCGCCGAGTGGTCTGAGAGATGCTCTGGCAGATGGTCCAACACTTTGATGTTCTTGTAAAGAATTTTACTAATCAGAAAATAGTCTATTCTGGACTTATGACCTAGTTTTTTGTTGTGTAGAGTAAATGGGTGTTCCTTGTTTCCTTTCTCTCTCCACATGTCAATCAGTTCTAGGTCGTTTTTGTAAATGCTTAGCCATTCTCTCATTTTTGGCAAGTTAGAGTATCTTCCTGGGGGGGATCTATCTAGATTAGGATCTATCATTATGTTAAAGTCGCCTCCCAATATTATTGGATCAGATGTAGTCAACAGTTCTGTATATAATTTCTGTAAGGGACTTGGATCATCCGTATTTGGTCCGTAGTATCCCGCTATAATAAAGTTATTGTCATATATTTTTACTTTTGCTACGGCCCATCTGCCCTTGCTGTCTACTACTTTATGTATGACTTTAACGTTGAGCGATTTTTTAAAAAGTATTGCGATACCCTTAACATTGCAGTTTTGATTTGTGCAAACGCAAATATCCACCCAGTTCAGAGATTTTATTATTTGTTCCCATTCATTGCTTAGGAGATGAGTTTCTTGAAGAATGATAACTTCGTTATCTGCTAACTTTAAATATTCAAAGATCTTCCTACGTCTGCTAGATGTTCTGAGGCCATTTACGTTCCATGATAGGATTTTAAATTCCTTCGCTATTTTAGACATGCTTTTATTTTTAGGATTTGTAGGTTTAGTTCCCTTTCCATTTTTCCTTGTCGTTCTCTTGCATTCCTTGTTGCTTCACTTTTGAGGATATTTTTTTCATTTTTTTTCCCTAATTTGCCCCACGCCCACGGTGTCTTTTTTATTTGGTTTTGTATTTTTCTGTGCTTATCTTTCCCCTCCCCGAGGAAGCCTCCTTTCACTCTCTTGGGCGGTATTGTTCGCCCTTTCGAGCTCCATAATTCATCTTTTTATTGCGTTTCCTATCTTAAATTTATGTTTTTGTCCGTAGCTGTTCCTTTATCAGTTGTATAAAATTTTCCACTTCGCTAGGCTCTCTGATGTTGTGCATTTTGTTCTGCCACATGATTCTCAGAGCAGCGGGAAATCTCATCTGAACCGTGGCGCCTAAGGTTTTTAGTTCAGTCATATATTGCCCTAATTCCCACTGTCTGTCCTGGGTGGCTTTGGACATATCTGAACGAATCCTGAAGGTCCAATTGTCTTTCTTTAGTGAGCTGCTCTTTAATCCTTCACTTAGAATTCTTTCTTTTAGTGTGTACGTTTTGAAATTAATTAAGATCTTTCTTGGCGTCTTCCTATCTCTGCTCTTTCTGAATGGATCTCGATGTACCCTTTGAATGTCATCACTCAAATTTATGTCTTTGGTCCATGGAAAGTATTCCTCAAGCAGGGTGACAAACGTAAGAATGGGGCGGCAAGTGTAGGGACCGCCAATGGCGCCCAATGGTCTTGCTACGCCACTGTTGGAAAGTCTGTACTATCCTTACAGTTCAACTACGAAAGTAAAAAGTGGTTGAGATATATGATTGTTTTTCACAAAAGCCTGCCATTTGAGGAGACTCAAGGGCTTCCAGGTGGTTTAGTTAGACTAATATACACCTTCAACAGCAGTTAAAAAAAAAGGGTATTACTGGATAGTCATTTCTGCGCTTCCATATTCCGAAAAATCTAACAGACCCTTGTCTCTCCTCTCACTCAAGTGGCTGAAGTACTTGATAATGGTTTGACTGTATGCTTCTGAATCAGCTCTTAGCTCCCTGGGTCACACAATTATCTATATGCTTCTGACTTCTAATATTCAATGGCCCTCAGCACCCCATTGATTCACCTATTGGAATATTTGATGACAATCCCTCTGTCAATCTCTAAGTTTTTTATAGCTCAGTGATGTGCCCCTAAGAGATAAATGTTCCCTTCCCTTTTCATGGCAAGCATACCTTTCTATAATTTACATAGGTCTTGAATGACTAATTCCTGACAGTCATACATTTTATCAGGGGGAAGAATAGGTATGAATTTCGATCTCACTTTGAAATGGCTGTTATCATATGTGCCTATATGGAGTGTATTATATTCTGTAATGCCATCCACAGCATTTTTATACAACTCATTTCACTCAGTATCCTCCACTGCTTGTCCTTGTATGTTAAGTTACAGCCTTTAAGTACATTTCATTTCCCGAAAAACAGGAATAGGTCTATTCTTGCGGATGTAAAGTCAAAATCAGTCTATGGGCAGATGGAAAAGCCCAGAACTGATGTCTCTATTTCAGACAACACATGGGAAGTCAAATTAATAACAGGCATATTGTTCTCATCCATGTTGTTTATTTTTTGCTTTTTCTTGACTCCATACTTCAGTTCCCGTGAACTTGATTTTCTTGCAATATATTGCACGTCTCCCCTATTCCCTACTGCGGCTTCGTTCACTTCCCATTCCCTTTTACATTAACATCCTCCTTGTCTCTTTGTGGGTACCTGTCCCAGTGGGTCTGGTGAAACTCGTGTAAAAAAGTACCAGTGCCTATTTGGGGTCCATTGTGGTGCCTTCCTGAGCATCTGAGCTAATTTCTGTCCTTGTTTTCCAAAAGTGAGAATAGAATCTTGTATGGATGTTCTTCTATTTTTCAATTTGATTTCCTTTACATACTTGTCGATGTCATTCTCCAAAAGTGTCATGTGGCTCTCCCCATCTGATTTCATCGCTTAATTTCCTTAGTTCTTCCTGCGTGGTTTCATGGTCCAACTTAGTATATTTAATCATCAACTGCATAATTATTATGCATGTCTTCTTCATTAATTTTGCCTATTCATCCAGTAGTTTTGGGTTCAGTTTCTCATAAGTGGACACCACAAAAATGTCCAGTCGACATAGGACCCTGTTGACCTCAATGCATTTTAGCAATGAGCTAACCTCCCACTATTTTCTGATTTTCTTTTTTGAAAGTATTTAACAACTATTCAATTTCTGTTCAAGACATTTGCTGTAGTTACTACTGTCTTTGCTCCCAGATAGGTTCTTGATGTCCTCTGTCTCTTCGAATTTGAGTTTTGGCTTCCAGTTTGCATTTGTTTATGATTGTTTCCATCTTTGTAGATGCTGTATTCAAGCTGCCGTCACACCCATGCACCTGTGAAATATCCTGAAAGGAGTGCAGATCCTCTGCATGGATCATCCGTTTGTCATGCACCTGCACGTTTGTAGTCTCTACTTCACGGTTTTTCACTCAGGTGAATAGTATGGGCTGGAGTTGGCTTTTACCTCAGCACCCTTCAACTCCTCGCGGGAAATGCTCAAACAGCTCATGTTACCTTCTTTTCTGACATAGACCTTCTATGTTTCCAGAGGGTGTCGGGAAACACTCGCTGCATATGTTTTCTCATACATCAAACAATGGCACTCCCTTGCCTGCAGTGCCGATGCTGGCTCTGGGCATTGGAACCTGGTAACATATGCATGCTATGCCCCACTCACTTGTGAGCAAGAACACCAGCATTCCATGCGGGGCATACCAATCATGTTTACTGTACTGTGATGTGCTTCAGCATGACTGCCTTGGTCTAACCTGGACACCCACTCACCAGAAAGACATTCAAAGACACCATATGTGAAATCAAAAAAATGACAACCCCCTTTGTAAGTCTTTTTTTCAATGTAACAGTAAATGTTCTAATTTCACATTTAGAAATACATCAGTGTTGTGGAATGTAGTTTTTGAATCACAGTTATTAGACTTGGCATGCTTGGCATGGTTTCCCCCAACTTTTTGCATCAACCCTCCTGTTTTGCTGACTTCGTTATTTGCTGGAGTCAGGGCTCTGCACACTTTAGCACTGCTAACCAGTGCTAAAGTGATTGTGCTCTCTCCTTCTAAATTGGCCTCAATGGCTAATTCCCAAATGGCATATTTGATTTACTCATAAGACCCTGGTAGAGTAACCCTACATGTGCACAGGGCCTTTAAATAAATGCTAGTAGTGGTCCAGCAGCACCTATTTTGCCACCCACATAAGTAGAACTTTAAGCATGTCTCATGTCTGCCCTCACAGCCAGTATGTGCAGTTTTAAACTGCCATTTCAACCTGCCAAATTAAACATTTTGCAAGGCCCCAAAGCTCCCTTTTTAATGCATATGTCACCTCCTAGGTAAGTCCCTGGGCAGCCCAGAGGGTAGGGTGCATTGTATTTAAATAGTAGGACATGTACTTTAAACAGGTTCATGTCCTGGTTGTGAAAAACTCTTAAATTCATTTTTCACTATTGCAAGGTCTACCTCTCCCATAGGATAACATTGAAGTTACCTTATTGCATTCAATACGCTGTAACTTCCAAACGGGAACTTGTAAGCAGTTCATATCTGGTATTTTTGGAAATGTAGTGAAAAATCCTTACTTATGGTAAAGTCCAAATGTAAATTACAATTTTGAAAATGTCACTTTTAGAAATTTAGAATTTTCTTGTCTTAGACAAATAGTCCCTGAAGCATATCACTGGGTTACATGACTGGGTGTAGTTTCCAGTTAGGCTTTGTATATTCCTCCTAGACAGCCACACAGAATTGAGACCTTAGATGTGCCTGGATGGGCCATCACTTGCCGGATGAGAGGGCAGAGTTTGCCACAGCCCTACTTATACTTAAATAGGGTGTGTCCTGCCTTCACACAATGGACTGCACATCCCCTTTAGTTAGTCTGGAGCAGAGATTGGGGAGGCAGGAAGCCTCAATACTTCAAAGGGAAACCTCTAGAAGCTTCTCCTACCTGATATAAATATTGGACCTCATACACCAACTCTCCAGTACATTTCTGGACCAGTAGAGGCATTGTCAGAAAGAAGGACGGCAGTCCTGCTGAAAAGACTACCACTTTACTGGACTACTGCCTTGCTGGATTGCTTCCCTCCTGCCCTCCTGCCTGAGTCAGAGGGATTGGGACCTGAACCCTGGACTCCCAGAGTGACTCCAAAGGCTAGTCTGCTAGCCTCCTGTTCAGAGCCATAGGGACATAACAGGCTTCCAAACACTTGAACTAGCACCTAGCTCCAGCTGGGGCAAGCCCTTGACACCTAAGTGGTGACCCATAGGTCCTGGACCCATGGTGTGGCCTCAGTGGAGCTGACTTGAAGTTATTGGGCTCTTCACAACCATGAACGGGCCCGTTGGCACCAAAACCACGCCACTCACTTTTGCCCACCATTGCGAAGATCCGACAGCCTGACCCTTTGTGCTACACATCGATCGCTCTCAGGGAGTATCACCGCAAAGCTCCAGGCTGATTATTCAAGATGACAACAGGATCTTCGCGCTACAGCGACAACTGTTCACAACCCCCGGCCTGCTCTTAGTGCTTCAATACGAACATCCGACATACTTCCATGTTCCTTGCGGTCCCCTCCAGGGGAATGGGACTCTACGCTGGACTGTAAAGGCAACTTGTCAGTGGTACTAACTAAACATGAGCGGAAAATCCGTTCCGCTCTCGGATTTCGCAAATTTTGGGTAAATCCGCGATCCGCGAACTCCCGCGAATTTACTGAAAATCCGCGAGATCCGCGAGCGGCGGATTTGGGGGGCAAAAGTTCAAGCCTGTTGAACTTTTAACTATTTTAGGATGGCGCCGGGAAGCTGCCAGCGCCATCCTAAAATAGTTACTAAGTTAGCTTCAACAGGAAGCACTAATAGATAAAATAAAGCAGGTGCTCGAGCACCTGCTTTATTTTATCTATTAAAGCTTCCTGATGAAGCTAATTTAGTAACTATTTTAGGATGGCGCTGGCAGCCATCCTAAAATAGTTACAGGATGATGTCTTTGATGTGTGTTTTGTCGAGGCTGGGTAGGAGTGCGCTCTCCCTATATCTATCGTCGAAAAATAGCTATGATGCTTGATGGAGGCCTTTGCATAATTGACTTTCACGAGCTCAATCCCTGTGCAGTTCCTGTGACCACGAGCTTCTCTGATCCGTGCCTGTCCTTTTATACACACAAGAGGCATGTGAACTCGTATATAAGCCCCGTCCGTTTGACCCCTCCCCACACACTAGTGGTGTGTGCACCGTTTTCGCGCCCTTTACCCACTTGATGGACAGCTCACTCGAGGGACCCCGGCACTCTGTGGTGCGATGGCAAAGTTAATCAGCCCCCCCAAAAATGTGAGTTTTGTCGAGGCTGGGCAGGTGTGCGTTCTCCCCATATCCATCGTTGAAAAATAGCTATGATGCTTGATGGAGGCCTTTGCATAATTGACTTTCACAAGCCCAATCCCTATGCAGTTCCTGTGACCACAAGCTTCTCTGATCCGTGCCTGTCTTTTTATACACACAAGAGGCATGTGGACTCGCATATAAGCCCCGTCCGTTTGGCCCCTCCCCACACACTAGTGGTGTGTGCACCGTCTTCGCGCCCTTTACCCACTTGATGGACAGCTCACTTGAGGGACCCCGGCGCTCTTTGGTGAGCTGGCAAAGTTAATCAGCCCCCCCAAAAATGTGAGTTTTGTCGAGGTTGGGCAGGTGTGCGTTCTCCCCATATCTATCGTTGAAAAATAGCTATGATGCTTGATGGAGGCCTTTGCATAATTGACTTTCACGAGCTCAATCCCTGTGCAGTTCCTGTGACCACGAGCTTCTCTGATCCGTGCCTGTCCTTTTATACACACAAGAGGCATGTGAACTCGCATATAAGCCCCGTCCGTTTGGCCCCTCCCCACACACTAGTGGTGTGTGCACCGTCTTCGCGCCCTTTACCCACTTGATGGACAGCTCACTCGAGGGACCCCGGCGCTCTTTGGTGTGATGGCAAAGTTAATCAGCCCCCCCAAAAATGTGAGTTTTGTCGAGGCTGGGCAGGTGTGCGTTCTCCCCATATCTATCGTCGAAAAATAGCTATGATGCTTGATGGAGGCCTTTGCATAATTGACACTTCACGAGCTCAATCCCTGTGCAGTTCCTGTGACCACGAGCTTCTCTGATCCGTTCCTGTCCTTTTATGCACACAAGAGGCATGTGAACTCACATATAAGCCTCGCCCTTTTGGCCCTGCCCCTCACACTAGCGATGTGCACCGTTTTCCCGCCCGGCCATTACCCACACAATCCGCAAAATCTGCGAATCCGCAAATTCGTGGATTTTGCGGGTCGCAAATTCGCAAAATTCGTGAATTGCGAATTCGCAAAATTCGCCCATGCCAGGTACTAACCTTGTCCCTGTATCTGACCCATGCTTTATCATGGTTGGCCTGAACTTGTGACTTTCTACCGGTCTCGCACAACCAGATAGTCACAAGGAGAGCTTTTGACACTTTTGGCACTCATTTCGCTTAAATGTTTAAAATTATATAGCGCCAGTACAACTGATTGGATTTTTGAAGTTTCTGTCTTGATTTATTTATTACATTGTGTCCTACGTTTCTAAATTGGTGTGGGATTTTTCTTGTGGTGTGTTTTCACTTTGTTTCTGTTTGAAGTGGTGCATAAATACTTTACACATTGTCTCTAAGTTCATTCTGGCTGCTCTGTGCCAAGCTACCAGAGGCTTGAGCACAGGTTATTTTGGAGTTTGCTTGTGCCTCACCCTGACAAGGATTGTGATTGCTGCTTGAGTAGGTTTTCACCCCCTCAACAAGTAATCCAATTTCTTGCAGTAGTGTTTAATGTACTACAAATCAAGCCTATGCTAGCATAATCCAATTGTATGGTTTATTTTTTATTTTTTGCATGTGGCATAGAGGTACTCCATGTGACTACTGCTGCTGTTTTCTTTGCTACAGAAAAGAATTGTGACAACACACTGAAAAATAGAAGCTTTCCCGGCTATACTGAATGCGATGTACCTAATCAAGGACAACCTGGTATTCACAGACTGCACTGCATACCATTTATCAACTCATTATAGTTGAATAGGCTCTGAGAGCATCTGAATCTAATGTAATTGCATTCTGAGAGAACCTTTAAATATATTCTGTAGTAAAATGTTTCTTCTTGCTTGTTCCCCATTGGTGCATATCCTGGAAACAATGTGCTGGTGCAGTGAATGAATGACATCCTTTGTCTAAAGTCTTATAAAAGGGCATGTTCTTCCTCCATTTTCAGAGACATTATTTTCCCCCCTTAGAAGGTGGCTCTATGCTGGATTTTCTGAAGAACTTTACTAAGTTCTTTGAACTATTTAATTTCGTTCCCTTTTACTAACTGATTGATTGTCCACCCTGATCCTATATTTTTTGAGTACTTTTTTTTACTTTCATCCATTTCTGTCATTCGTATTTACAATGTCACTGCTTTAAAAAATAGAACAGGTCCAATAGGGGAGCACCAAAGTCTGTACAGGGACTACACCAATCCCGGTATGAGTATTTGACATGCGCCTGGGAAGCAAATGATAGGCCAATTTGCATGCCAACACTTTGTGTCACCTGAATTCCTTTACCATTTTTTAAAGGGGCAATTTGTGATTATGGTACCCATTGTACACATACTAAATTGGTACTAGTGGTTTTGGATTATAATGATCATATTCATTCTCATGTTTCACAGGACACTTGAAATCCTTACACGACTTATGTTATGTTATGTTATGAGCATTTATTACGCGCACAGCTGCTCCAGCAAAGGAGCGTCCTGGCGCCCGACAAGGTAACAACATAACACAGCTAAAAAGGTGGCACACTAGAAGGAAAGCGATTTAAGGAAATAGGAAGGTCTTAACGGCCCTACGAAATGAGAAAAGATCATCAAGGGCACGAATCTTTAAAGGGAGGGAGTTCCACAGAGCCGCAGCACGTACTCGAAATGAGCGGCCACCAGCACGGCTACGCTTGAACCGGGGGACTACTGCAAGTTCAAGGTCTGATGAACGTAGAGGGCGGGCCGGAACATAGGGAGACAAGAGATTCAAAAGAATCTGGGCAGGGGAGCCCTTAAGGATCTTATGGGAAAGTCAGAGCACTTTAAATTGAATCCTCTGCTTAATCGGCAGCCAATGAAGAGAACGCAAAGTGTTGGCAGCGGAGCAGAACCTGGGTAGGCCCACCACTGCTCTAGCGGCCGCGTTTTGCACGCGTTGTAGACGAGTGATTTCGGCCTGGTTTATCCCTACCAAGAGGGAGCTGGCATAGTCAAGCCGAGAAATCACCGTCGCCTGCACCACAAGCTGCCTGGTCGAGGCGTCAAAGAATTTTAACACAGGTCTTAAACCACGCAGGATACCGAAACAGCATGCAGCAGTTCTCTTTGTGTGGCAGACAAAGCTAAGAGCAGGATCTAACCCCACCCCGAGATTTTTTATCTCCGAGACCGGAGCAGGGGTGGGAACAAGCTCTGAAGGCCACCACATATCGCCCCAGAGTTCCTCTTGCTTGCTGATAATCATGATTTCAGTTTTTTTTGCGTTCAACTGGAGACAGTTGGAGTTCATCCAGCTGGCAACCGCCCGAAGTCCATTCTGGAATCTTGGGGCATCCGAACAGGAATCCCCGCTGAGCGTGACCGCCAGCTGAGTGTCGTCAGCGTATGACACCATAGTGATACCCCACTGCTTGACGACATCAGCCAGCGGCCTCACGAGAGATTGAACAACGTGGGGCTCAGCGAAGATCCCTGAGGGACCCCAAGATCCAGAGGGTAAGATTTTGACTGGTGGGGTGGAATGGCCACGCAAAAAGATCGATCGGCAAGAAAAGAGCTGAACCACTGAAGAGCAGGACCAACGACGCCAGCTTCCTCCAGGCGCTGCAGAAGAATCCTGTGCGAGACGGTGTCAAAGGCGGCGCTGAGATCTAATAAAACAAGCGCCGCCGTTTGACCCGAATCTAGCACAGTGCATAGGTGTTCCACCATGAAGAGAAGGGCTGTCTCCGTGCTGTGCCCAGCTCGGAATCCGTTCTGCGTGGCGTCCAGGATGTTGGCCCGCGTAAGATGGTCAGAGAGAGCAGTGTTCACGTGCGCCTCCGCTACTTTTGCCGGCCACGGAAGAAGCGATATCGGATGATAGTTCTCAGGTTTACAAGAGTCCAGAGACGGCTTCTTCAGGATGGGCATGACCACTGCCTGTTTCCACTTGGCGGGGACCAAACCTGATGCAAGCGAGATATTAATCAAGGAACAGATCGGCAAAACATCAAGAGATGCCGGGTCTCTAAACAAAGCCAGTCTTACTGGGTCTGCCGGGGACCCAGACTTAACTTGCTGAGCCAGTTTCTTGAAGCTTGCAGGTGATATGCAGGGAAGAGAATGTAAGACATCCTGCACTGGAGGGATAAGAAGCCCTCCGCCAAGGGGCATGGCAGTGGGAAAGGCTCAGTAGATGGCTTGGACTTTTCAAGAAAAAAGGCCGCCAAGGTTTCGCAATGTGAAATGGAACAGGTTTCATTCACAGAGGCCTTTTTAGCCACCAGATCTTTAAGAGCCTTGAAGATGGTTTTAGATGGATTAGTGCTGTTGCGGAATTCAAGAGCATAGAACGCCGCACAAGCTCTACAGACTGCGCGATGGTAGGCTTTGATGGTGGCCAGATACAGGGCTTTTTTACTGATGTCATAGGTTTTCCGCCATTCTCTCTCAGCGCGTCTACACGTACTTTTAAGTGCACGCAAAGATCCATCATACCAAGGACTGGGGTCCCTTGAACCACATTTGCTCAAGGCCACTGGAATAAGGGAATCAAGGGCCCGGGTGACCCATTCGCAGAAGCGGTCATAGCCCGTTTCTACAGTATCTAACGGGCCCAACGGGTCCTCAGACAGGAGGCGATGAAAGTCCTCATGCTTTAGTTTATTCCAGTGTCGTCTGGGGACAACTCGGACCGTGGGTTTTAGAGGGTGCTCATACAGTGGGCAGTGGATCGTCACCAAAAAATGATCCGTCCAGGCCAGGGGGGAAGGAGTTGCGACCCTTGCCTCTGCAAGATTCGTAAAGAAGGGGTCCAGAGTATGTCCTCCCACATGTGTGGGATACGTGATCAGTTGGGACAATTGAAAGGCCTCAAGATCGGCCAAAGTGCTACTCACGGCAGGCGCTGTCAGATTGTCAAAATGGAGATTCAAATCACCGAGAATAGAAAAATTGGCACACCCTACAGCCAGCGTGCTAATGGCGTCTGGGAGAGCCTCCCTGAATGCCACGTCACTGCCTGGGGGGCGATAAATCAACATGCCAGAAAAGGAAAAATTAGGGGTGATGGAAATCTTAAACGCGGCACTTTCACAGCCTGGAATTTTTAGACCTCTCCAATCACAGGGGTAGCAGGATCTGACAGCAAGCGCTATTCCCCCACCTCTAGTAGAGCGATTAAGCGTGTACACCGAGTACTCAGAGGGGAAGGCCAAATTAAGAATAGCCGTGTCAGCCTCCTGTAGCCAGGTCTCAGTCAAACAGAAGATATCGGGTGACTTATTCTCAATAAGATCATGGACATCTTGGTAATGTTTCACCAGCGACCTAACATTCAGATTCCAAATACTAAGCTCGTGCAAGGAGCGTTTACTTCCAGAAACAGAATCCTCACCCATACAACGAGGGAGGGCGGGGGCACCAAGCGACCACCTACCGCAGGCACACTGGTGTGGGCCACACATCGGACTCACCCGAGTCACATCACATCCCGGGAGACGCTGACTAATGGACACAAGAGCATCCCTTGAGTAACAAAACATCGCATCCACCACAAGTCCACAGAGCGGCGTCCAGCCCTATCCAACATGTCCGGACGCGGACGGGCGCAGACGGGCAGGACTCTGGCATGACTCAGGCTAAGCAAAGGCGCACCCACTGCGCGGTACCGCTGCGCTTGGCGGGGAGCATTAAGTAGGTGTCCCTCACTAGATCCTGCGCACTAGAGCGCTCGCAAATGATGGCGCCTGGTCAGACAACCACTCCACTCCAAGATGGCGGCAGAGAAATGACCCCACCCCGGGAACCGGACCCGCTCAAAACAGCGGTGCGTTCAAGTTCAAGGATTTGTATAGCGCACTGCTCACCCAGAGGGTCTCAAGGCGCTTGGGAAGGGGGTTCAATTTTTGTCGAATAGCCACGTTTTGAGTTCTTTTCTGAAGGAGATGTGGTTTTGGGTGAGGCGGAGGTGAGTGGGGAGTAAGTTCCAGGTCTTGGCCGCCAGGAAGGAGAAGGATCTGCCACCCATGGTGGATTTTCGGATGCGAAAGACTGCTGCGAGGGCTTGATTTGACAATCTCAGTTGGCGGGTGGGTGTGTAGAAGGACAATCGGGTGTTGAGGCATTCGGGTCCTAGTTTGTAGAGGGCCTTGTGTGCGTGGGTGAGAAGACGGAATGTAATTCTCTTGTTGACGGGAAGCCAGTGGAGGTCTTTTAGGTGTCCGGTGATGTGATCTTGGCGAGGGATGTCCAATATGAGTCTCGCTGATGCGTTTTGGATGCGTTGGAGTTTTTTCTGTAATTTTGCTGTGATTCCGGCGTATAGTGTGTTACCATAATCCAGTCGACTTGTGACCAGTGCGTGGGTGACAGTCTTTCTTGTGTTGAGGGGGATCCAGCGGAAGATCTTTTTGAGAATACGAAGTACGTTGAAGCAGGAGGATGAGACTGCGTTGACTTGTCTGGACATCGAGAGAGAGGAGTCTAGGATGAAGCCCAGGTTGCATGCGTGGTCTGTGGGTGTGGGAGCTGTGCCCAGAGCGGAAGGCCACCAGGAGTCGTCCCAGGCAGAGGGGGAGGATCCTAGGATGAGCACCTCCGTTTTGTCTGAGTTGAGTTTTAGGCGGCTATGTTTCATCCATTCGGCTACTTCTTTCATGCCTTCGTGAAGATTTGTTTTGGCGGTGTTAGGGTCTTTGGTGAGGGAAAGGATTCATTGGGTGTCGTCGGCGTAAGAGATGATGTTGAGGTTGTGTTGACGCGCGATGGAGGCGAGTGGACTCATGTAAACGTTGAAGAGGGTGGGACTGAGTGATGAGCCTTGTGGTACTCCACAGATGACTTCAGTGGCCTCTGAGATGAATGGGGGAAGTCGGACTCTTTGAGTTCTCCCGGCGAGGAATGAGATGATCCAGTCCAAGGCTTTTCCTTGTATGCCGATGTTGCTGAGGCGTTGTATAAGGGTGCTGTGGCAGACTGTGTCGAAAGCGGCCGAGAGGTCGAGAAGAATGAGGGCCGCTGTTTCTCCGTTATCCAGGAGTGTTCGGATGTCATCTGTTGCTGCAATGAGGGCGGTTTCGGTGCTGTGTTTGGCTCGAAATCCGGACTGAGAGGGATCGAGGGAGTTGTTGGATTCAAGGAAGGCGGCGAGCTGGCTGTTGACGGCTTTCTCAATGACTTTGGCGGGGAAGGGGAGGAGGGATATGGGTCGGTAGTTTTTAAGTTCGGAGGGGTCGGCTGTGGGTTTCTTCAAGAGGGCGTGTTTCCAGCTTTCTGGGATGGTGGCAGAGTTGAACGAGCAGTTGATGACATCACGGAGGTGGGGTGCGATGATGGAGTCTGCTTTGTTGAAGATATGGTGGGGACAGGGGTCGGTTGGCGATCCAGAGGGGATTGAGTTCATCAGGCGGATGGTGTCTTCAGTGGTGATTGGGTTCCAGGCGCTGAGGTTGTTAGTTGGCGGTGTAGGATCTGAGGGGGGTGGGGAGGGTTGTTCGCCGGGAGTGTTCTCGAAGCTGTTGTGAATGTCGGCAATTTTGTTGTAGAAGAAGGAGGATAACGTATCGCAGAGGTCTTGGGAGGGAGTGATGTCGTTAGATGCTGCGGCGGGGTTGGTGAATTATTTGACGATGTTGAAGAGTTCCTTGCTGTTGTGGGCGCTGTTGTCGAGACGATCCTTGAAAGCTGATTTCTTGGTGGATCGAATCAGTTGGTGGTGTTTGCGGGTGGCCGCCTTGAGGGTGGCCATGTTGTAGGTGGTTGGGTTTTTTCTCCATGTTTTCTCTAGGGTGCGGCATAGCTTCTTGGATTTTTTAAGGTCATCATTGAACCAGGTAGATTTTTTGCTGCATGAATTGATCTGGTGCTTTTTCAGGGGTGCTAATTCGTCAGCGCTGTGGGTGATCCATTGCTTGAGTTTGGTGGCCGCTTGGTTTGGGTCCAATGAGAGGGTGGGAGGGTTTTGGATGAGTGATGTGAGGAGTTGGTCGGAGGTGATTTTGTTCCAGTTTCTCCGAGGAATAGGTTGTGGGCGGTAGTGGGTCAAGGTGGTTTTGTAGCTGAAGTGAACACAGCTGTGGTCTGTCCAATGGAGAGCTGTGGTGCGGTCGAAGGAAATGTGCTTGCTGGAGGTGAAGATAGGGTCGAGCGTGTGCCCGGCTATATGGGTGGGGGTATCCACAAGTTGTTTGAGTCCGAGATTGGCCAGGTTGTCCAGAAGGGAGTTGGTGTTGCAGTCGTGTTTGTTTTCAAGGTGGAAGTTGAGGTCTCCTAATAGAATGTAGTTCTCTGAGGCGAGGGCATGTGGGCTGACGAAGTCCGTGATGTCATCACTGAATTGAGTGCGGGTTCCTGGAGGCCTGTAGATGAGGGTGCCTCTAAGTGTGGTCCTGGGGTCGGTGTGGATCTGGAAGTGGAGATGTTCGCCGGTTGCAAGATTATCGTCGGAGCTGGTCGTGATTTTGATGGTGTTCCTGTGGATGATGGCGATGCCTCCTCATCTTTGGTTGGTGCGGTCTTTTCGGAAGATCTTGTAAGCGTCCGGTATGGCTATAGCGATGTCGGGTGCTGATGATATGTTCATCCAGGTTTCTGTAAGGAAGGCGATATCCGGTGACACAGTGTCGAGTAGGTCCCAGAGTTCAGTTGCGTGTCTGTGGACCGAGCGGGTGTTCAGCAGGATGCACTTCAGGTGGTTAGAGTCGGAGCTATGTTTGGAGGAAATGGATTTGGTGAGGGTCCTGAAGCAGGTGAACTTGCAGGTGTGACAGGTGAAAGGGCCGTGGGTACGTCCTGGGGCAGCTTCGCAGCATTGTGGTTTGCGGACGGGGTTAAGGGCAAAGAGGGTAGCGGCGTCATACGTAATGCGGGAGGAGAGGGGTTTGCGAGGAGCAGGGGTTCTGGCGCTGGGCGCGGTCCAGGCGCGGACGGGCGTAGACGGGCTTACCTTTGGCGCACCTTCGTGGACGCTGCGCGTGAATGCATCTTTCATATGTGGATAGTGGAAGGGGAGGGGCGAGGGGGGTCAGCTGGGAGGCGGGAGCGGGGAAGAAACTGGCCAATAGTTACAATCACAAAATGGCAGCCCAAATCTAAAGCGAGACAGGGGCACAGCCGGAATAGCGCTAGGATCCGGGCAATGATAGCGGTACAATCAGGCACAAATGTTATTGCAGGCGATGCGGGCGGCAGTCCAACAGTTAATATTTAAATCCAGTCCGCAAAATACAGAATTAATTAACAGCAGCAAAGCGCTACGATGCCAGGCGCTACAATAGTGATCTTTAGCAATACGAGTTGGTGATTACACCGAGCGCTACGATACCAGGCTGCAGCTGCGAGGAGGAGTGAGGCGCTTCCAGTTCTGGGGGTCAGGGAGCGTGGGAGCGACCGCTTCGGTGCGAGAGAAGATGGAAGTAAGGGGGGCAAAGAATCCCTAGTTCAAATGCAGGGTGAAATAACCAAAGGTTAAACAAAATAGAAAATAGGTTTTTAAAATCGGCAATTCAGCAGTAAAAGCGCAAAGCGCTAGGCAGCGGTTCGATACCTTGTCAGGGCGAACCCAAAGGCAGCTCGCCTTAAGTAGATGTCCCTCACTAGATCCTGCGCACTAGAGCACTCGCAAATGATGGCGCCTGGTCAGACAACCACTCCACTCCAAGATGGCGACAGAGAAATACCTCCACCCCGGGAACCGGACCCGCTCAAAACAGTGGTGCGTTCCGATTACAGTGCAAGTAAGGGGGGCAAAGAATCCCTAGTTTAAAAGCAGGGTGAAATAACCAAAGGTTAAACAAAATAGAAAATAGGTTTTTAAAATCGGCAATTCAGCAGTAAAAGCGCAAAGCGCTAGGCAGCGGTTCGATACCTTGTCGCCTTCCAATGTAGAGTCAGATGGGTTCTGAAAGGTATACTGTAGAGTAAACACATTCCGTAAACTACAATGGGCAATGAAGGGCATGTTGGGATGGCATAAAGCTGTGGAAGTGCTTAGGAGACTCTTATGAGAAAAGCCCACTGGGACATAAATGGTACATGGACATGGCTGGGTAAAATTACAGTCCAGGAAGTTTAGTCTAAATTGCCAAGAAGGCCGCCACTTGCTGGAAGAAAGGAGTTTACAGTCTGAGGTCAGCTCACAGCCGTAAGGCATGAAGAGTGAGTTTTTGTAATAAACACTCTGTCTTGAATCACTAGCCTATGTGTCAGAGGGGTAGTCCATTATTGCAATCTGAAGTGCATAATGAAGGTCAGTGCAAACTTTCTTTTTAAAAAGTACATTAGTTTCATCCCCTTCTAAGCTATTATTCGCAATTTTGTAAAAGTAGTCCTGGCCCCTGGATATACCTCTGTCAAAAAAAATTGATGTTGAGAGATTTTTATTTATTATTTGTCTTTTTGTATCATTAGAGAAGTAATCTTGCTTGGGTAGACATTGCTAATCTGGTTAAAATGTGCTTGAACAACATTTTCAAAAATGGAGGATGTGCTGCGGTGATGATGAAATATTTCAGGAACCATGAGACCTATATACTTAATTTTGGTTGCAAAACATAGGTTTTGCTGGTCAAGTATTCTTGTAGAGACAGCAAATAACTTCTCACAGCAACCCTGCCACCATCTTCCAAATGGCGGCTCTATAATGATGTGTTTTAGCCATCATCTTGGTAGTTTATTTTAATATTGTTTTTGTTTCAGGTTTCCGTTGATTCAAATTTGTAAACATGAGCAAAGCAGGTTGACAGAGTGTTGATAACTATAAAATCTGAGGACTCCTTCAAACAAAAAAAATGTGTTATATGTCAAACTAATCAGGAAGAAAAGCTAACATCAACCGGGGCTCAGAAAAGATTTTGAGATGCTGCAGAAATACAACAAGACAAAGTTCACAAATGAATGTAACTTTAACGTGAAGAGGTCAAGAGGATCAAATATTTTATCCTTGTAACAACAAGTCTACAAGTCGTATACAATAGAAAAAAGCTGGGAAATAAATTGGTAAAGAAATAGCAGAAACCAGTGAATCACAACCAGAATCTGACACTTTTGAGCAAGCGATGACAACCAAACCCAATGCCCATCCACTTAGAAGATCGATGGATAACCTTCATCTAACTCCAACAATACAGAGTATCTTCAATGTGTTATTTGTGATTTAGCCAGAACAAGGTACAAGGGTTGATGAAAAACGAGGTACAGAGTGTGCCAGTCTCAAAGGGCAACATGTTTTTATCTATACCTAGTTTCTTCCATGGGGCTGATCTAAACAACAGTGAGGTGAATGTATTTTCAGCATATTTGTATGCCCACCAGAACTACATGCATGAATAAATTCAAAAATATGAATGTACAATGAGCTCCCAGCAGCAACGTAACTGAAAGCCTTCAGTTAAGTTTGCACTCTTTGAGAAAGCAAATGACGTTTTAAAGCTACTCGAGTGCTGGCTCCAGGTTCACACTCAGTGAGATCAGAGAAATACTGGTCAACATTGATGAAACTGTATTTATCCTTAATAATAAAATTAAGATTTTTCTGGTGAGAGTGTACAATGATAGAATTCATTTTTGTCAGTCTAACAAAAATAATGAACCACTTATGGTGTTGTCAACTGATTTGACTCCTGGAGTTCTTGCTCACCAAAGTAGGATCACAGGATGCAGTAAAATCACCAAGAACCATTTTTAAAAATGTCATGAAAGATTTAGACTTTGGATTTAATCAACATTTTTGTAATGCCCCAGAGCTCCGCAATTCATAGGAGTCAACAAGAATGCCTGATGTAGTCTTAACATTTTTTACATCATTGTTTAATATTAGCGAAGCAAAGCTTTAACAAACTAAAGTTCTTGAGTTTAGAACAGAAGCCAAAAACATCGATGATATAGCGAGGAAGTGGTAGACAATCCTATGAACTGACAAGCTGATGCTGCACAAATGTACAGTCTTTTACAAATCATGTTTTATGAACTGCATCGCTGCAGAAAGAAAGCTCTGCTACACATGATGACTACCCACGCAATCTCTGACAAGTGCAAAAGTAGAGAGCCACTCACTTCAAGGAATAGGGTTGGTGTATCAACATGTTATGATGACATGTTAGCAGCTCATGCTGTAAAATCTTGTGAATCTGACAGCACACCACTTTCAAGTCACTTTACCAGGAAAGGATTATTTCTGCTCTTAATAATTTTGATTTCGAAGACAGCTCGTCTTTGTCTGGAACATCCAGCACACATGATTCTGCCATGGTGCTTTTTCAAGAGTGTACCAATGAAGGAGGTGCTGGAAAATAAGCTGTGTCAGCTGTAGGCATCAACAAACAAAGTTGCAAACTTATAACCCAACCGCCATGCCAACATGTGCAAAATCACTACAAGGCATCTACATGTCCCAGTCTCCAGAAAGTTTCAAAGTGGCTGAGGACATGGATCTTCTACCTGATGCTGCGGTCCACAAAGCAGATTTATCTGAATTTATCATATTACTTATTCAGTGCAGACTTTAGGATAAAGAAAGCCCAGTTCCTCCATTGACTGAATTCATGCTCAGATCTCCCAGAATATCATCCCACTGAAGAAGGTTGGGTTTTTACCGGTAATACCATCTTCAGTCACAAACTATGCAACAGTATACACAGTTCTAAATCATTTTCAAAATGTGGTTGCACCTCTTGAAGACCAGTCTATACTGTCAATTACCAGCAATTAAGGTGTTTTCCGTATTGTAGCTGACTTTTTTATGTGAAATCCAGTAGAATTTGATGAACTTTATCTAATGATGGGCATTTTCCACATGAAAATAGTTGTGTTGTGGTGTGCAGGAAGTTATCTCAGTGGATGTAGCAAAGGTGATTCACTTATTGAGGCTAAAATCTTTGGAAGCAGACCTGTCAGTATTGAGCAGAACTCATTGTGTTAATTTGTTTCAAAGTATGCTCACCATATCTGAGGCTATAGAAACATTGTGTTGGAATGCTTTCTGGAACAAGAATGACAAATCAGGTTTTACATATCCTATCTCAGAAGTGAAGAAAGCACAGGCTGCACGACATTAAAAAGACAAAATGCAAAGCCAGGCAAAATTTAATAAACTCAGTTCAAAATCAGAAAACATGAAAACCAAGTTTGTAGATTTTATCAAAGAATGTGAAGAAAAATCAGAACTTTGCAAGTACTGGGGAAATGTTTTACACATGATAGCTCTAGTGAAACAATTGATACATTCTGATCAGAAAGGTGATTGGGAGCTGCACATGAAGACTGTGAAGTCACTGATTACTGTGTTTCGTGAATTCAATTGCATAAACACCTGAGATATGGGTCTTGGTATTTAAAAAGAGTGAAGAAGCTAAAGATGTGAAAACCATACCTCCACATAAAATTCATCTAAATATATTTCTGGGTGAAAGACAGAGAGTGAAGGTTCAATGCTGCGGCTCTAGATATGAAACTGGAAAAGATGATCAAGATATCACAGAAAAGCTCCAAGGTAATTGTTGGTCTGACACATACAATTCAATACGTTGCTCAATTGCATCTAGTTTACCATGAAGTCAATTCTATTTGCAATTTTTTCAACGAGATAACAAATTCAAAATTAATGGCCCATTGTGAAGCGGTTTCTCACCACGAACTTTTGGGAAAGAGAGGGTAACGTTAAATAAACATGTTGACATCCTTCTTAATTTAATGCAGGAGCAAGAGAACTCCTTTGAAATGACTGAGCCTGTGCGACTACACAACTTCGTGACCATACCATTTGTGGACAATGATACAATGACACGTCTACTAGATGTTCTGGAATAAGGATTGAAACTATACGCAGAGCTGAAGCAGGAGAGATTTGTATTGAAAGAGAAAAAGCTGTATGACATAATCACTAAAGCTAAACTTCTACACTTTAATTGCCATAGTAAGAGTTTTGTCCAACCAGTCACTAAGAAACAGGTTACAAAAAACAACTTTCGTAGGCACATAGAGAGATGGATGTAGCTAAAGAAAGGGGTGAATTTATCAAGGCTATCCTGTCACATGATCTTCTTCCAACAATTGCATTATTTGATGGAGATGCTACAACCAAACCAGTGAAGCAGAAACTTGAACAAGAGCTCGAAAAAACCTTTCACCAAAGAATTTCAGTTTGAAATGGTGTCCTCATTGAAAACAGCTGTTGTTGTGGACTATATTTTACAATTGCAAACGGTCAAGATTTCATCCATGCCAAACTTTGGAGAGGTTATTCAGACTGTTCTACAAATATCAAAGAAAGTGTGCACCTTGCAAGAACTGCACACTGTCTTTTACAGTTATCTTAAACAATCTGTCAAAGAATGGGAGGGAATCAAATGAATGTTGACATGTGGAACAATTGACCATGCCTGCATCAAAAATTTGACACTATACCTGTGCAATTTGATAAATTATGGTCATCAACATCGAACAAGATGAACTTGGAGAGGTTAACTCGCCAAAACATTACTAACGCTTCAATGAACACTGGATTTTCAATTATTGCAAGTGGAATGATTGTCAATGAGGAGTAGGTGCGTGCAGAGATATATTCATAAGGTATGGGTGTTAGAAAGTCATCCTTTTGCCCTGTTCACCTGCATTTCTTTCTGAATTATATTGGTGGTAACTGACTCTGACTTTGCCCTGTGCTCTGCTGGCAGGCCCAGGCCTGTGCCATGTTTTAAATGCAACACATGTATAGGGTATACTTTGTATTAAGGTACACTTGCAATTGACCTGACAGACCGTATATGTCCCTAGTGGGTAATAGGGCAAGGGGGATTAATCTACCTATAGACCCTAGTAGATAACAGAGACTGCTGTCTGTCATTTTAAATGCAGCCTTGAAGACTTCCTTTAAAAGTAAATTCTTATAATTCACATGACCTATCCTATAAGTCCCTAGTAGATAATACGGCAGGGAGATTGAAACTACCTATAAGACTCTAGTATACGATAGAGCGTGGAAGTTTAGAGGCCAGCAGCTTTCTGCACTTGCATGTGTGCACTGCTGAGTGCCTGAGGTCATTTTAAAAGCTCTAGGTGATAGGTGCCTTGGTTGAGCAGAGGTAATCTGATGGAGGGAGCTCTGCAGCTGCAAAGGAATACCTGAGCAGGGGGATGTACTAGAAAGTATAAGCTTCAAAGATGAACATGACAAGCTACATTGCCAACCAGGCCCACCCCCTCTTCCTGCCAGATAGCAGGCTTAGTAGAGGAATTTACAGATGTGAGGAGAGGGAGCATATGGAAATGAGCCTCACCGTGAGTTGGTTCAGCTAACTCTCAGTGGTGGTTGGCATCTACTGAGGGTGGGGGTGAGGTAAACAAAAGAAAAACAGAAAGAAAACCACTTACTGGATCCTGATGACGTCCTCCTCACTCCGACTTCATCTGCTGCGACTGCAGTGCAGGCCCCAGCGAACTCCCTCGACCAATCCAGGCCTGCTCATGTGCTGTTAACCAGCATGTGAACCGTGCCCTGATTGGTGGGAGCAGCCTCTCTCGGTGCTCTTAAGGGCACTGGATGCCTGCACTTGCTCTCAACCTAGCTGTCTTAAGACACCTGGGTTAAGACGTTTAAAGTGCGCATGTGTGGCTGGCCTCCTCAAGACGGCTGGCCAAAGAGAAATGTCCACTTTAAACAAGTTGAAAGGCATGCTTCTACCCACCACTCTTCCCTGCTCGCTCAGCAGGCCAGCCCCGTCCTGATGCTAGGTTAAGGACAAGACGATAAATATAAAATAGTAATCAATGGCCATTTTATTTTTTATCTCTGGGGCTTCGGGTGGGCACATAAGATGGGCGATACACCAATGGAGAAGCTGCACTTGCTAGCTCTTACATCTATGCTAGATTTCAGCAATGATTGGTTTTGGAGGAAAAGTGCTTTCTGAGACAAGAAGACGCCACACTTTGGATGAAGTGGTCATGCGCCTGGGTGCACCCTGCATCCCAATGGTCAGGGGTGCCCCCCATCTTGATGCCCAGAAGTTGAGAATACATATGTAAGAGGTGCATGGCCTCTCAGTTATGCTGCCTGAAACTACAAGGACAATTTGGACTGTCCTGATGGAATCAGATTTTGCACCCAAAACCAGAACCCTGGGGACTATGCCTTGTTGAAAGATGGATTAAGGAGTAGACTCCCTGCAGCTAGAGGTTAGCAGAGCCCACCTGCATCAAATCCACCAAAAGTCCCCATCCTGGAGTGCTTCCAGTGGACTTTTAAGGATTTGGGCAGGTGCATTGTGGGAACTGTGGTCCGAACCTTCCAGAGACCATACAGGAGATTACAAGCCTTTGGGTTTGAGTTTTGGATTTCAGGATCCTTTCCAGAATTTTGGAGATCTTTTGAGAAAAAGCTGCATAAGGTGACCTTCACAACCGCAAGAGTCAAGCTGGTCCCCTTCAACCTTCAAGATTTTCACCTAATTCCTATAGAAAACATCATTATATGTAACCTATTAAATAAAGTGACTCGTGCAGTATCTTCCGTTTAAAATCATAATAAATATTCAAGATATCTTTCTTAAAGACCAACAATTTTGCGCCTATCGATGAATAACTTATTCCTTTTACGTTTCCCCTCTCAAGTGTGAATCCACCTTATTAGGGGGGACCATATTTTTTACCCTCTTCTCCGCATATTTATTCCTCTTCGTTTATAAATAGGTTTCTTCAAGTTACATATTGCAAATAACCTAGCTAACCATTGGTGAAATGTCGGTGTTTTTGGGTCCAGCCAAGCGAAGGCAATACAGACTCTTAAAATAGCCAAAGCAATAAAAATGTATTCATGTCCTATTCTGTCAAGATTAGTTTCAGACACCCCTAGCACCATTACCTCATTGGTCAGTAATATTTCAGTTTCAAGCACTTCTGTTAAGAATTTTTCAGTATCTTGTTTAACTTTTTTTAAACCATTAGATGATACAAAGATGTGTATAATATCTGTGTTGAACAATGTACAGCAAGGGCAAAATTTTCACTTTCTACTCCCCCACTCGGCTATTTTCTCTGGGGTGTAATATAAAAGAAGCAAGTTTTAAAAAATTGTGACTGCAGTCTGGTGGACATTAAAATAGATTATGACATCTCATATGCATTCCTGAACGTATCATTCGATATCCCTATTTTCAATTCCCATGTTAGTGCAAATGTATCCATGTCATCTGGTAGTGCTGCATTTATAAAAGTATACACATCACCAAAAGAGATTGCATTATCCCGAGGTAATCTTTTCATCATTCCTATTTTCACCTCCTTGTGTTAACAAAAAATCTTTAATCTGGAGAAACCTAAAGAAATCCAGCCAGTCTAGAGAGAATTTGTTTTTCTTTTCTTCAAAAGAACGAAGCACTGTAGGGGAAAAGAAGCACTCAACCTGATTTATACCTAATTCTTCCCACTTCATCATACATGATTCCGCAACAATCTCTGGGAGATTATGATTCTTGGCTAATGGCATAAAAAAAGACTTTTTACCGATACCAAGCATTTTCCTAATGGCCCTCCATGCTTTAAACATACTATACAGGGTTTTAAACCGGACTTTCTTGTAATAGCTATCATGCAGTTGACGCCATAGACAGCCCCTGGTCTCTATTCCCAACATGAGTTCAAAATCCGATGGCTTTTTATTTGACTGTATAACATAATGATTTATCTGCAATAACTCTCGACTATATGTTAAAATGGATGCCCAATAATATCATTTTATATTCGGGAGTACAAACCCTCCCCTATCCCTCAGTAAAGTAACAAATGTATAAGCTCTTCAAGGTCGCGAGTAAGCCCAAATGAATCTTCAGAATATCTGCTCTATCGTCTTAAACCATGATGATGTAAATTCAAGGCATATTGCTCTAAAGAGATATAAAATCCATGGAAAAAAAACATTTTAATAATGTTACACCTTCCAATGATAGATAGGTGTAAGTTATTAATGCGTTGAAGATCTTTTTGAATATTAACCATCAGGGGTTCCACATTAGCTTTGGCCAAACTGTCTAGCCGGCACGATATAAAGATGCCCAAATATGTGGCCTTTTCTACAACTCGATTATCAATCATCTTAACCTCATCATTCAGGACAATCTGGGTTTTATCCTGATTGAGTGCATAGCCTGATGCTAGTCCAAAATGTCTAGCCTCCTCTTCAATAGCTATTATGGCTATGTTTGGGTCAATTCAATTTCAATTCAATCTTAGCTTTATTCGATTTCTGTATAAAAATCATAAAAGCAACAACAGTACATAAAAATACATCAGTACATTTCATCAAAATTACTTATGTTACAATAAAATCAAGTCGATAAAATAAATCAGCTAATCATTTTAGAGCGAAATAATGAGTCAAATTGGTTAGACGTGGAGATGATACGGCCACTCGATACAAGACCACTCCTGCTCATCAAAAGGTTGCTCTCTGCTTTTTGACATTTGGGCGGGACATATAATGATCTAGGGTAAAAGTCACTTATGCTCCAGATAGATATAGGACCATCTCCTATTTGTGGCTGCCAGGATTGGAGAAATGGAACAACGCGTTTAGATCTGAATTTGACAAGAACGAAGTCGCCCGCTATATCCTTAGGAAGAGGTCCTAGCCAACCCACCCTTCTGACATTTAGTATGGTGCCATCGATGTTGGGTGGTAGGGGTCTATTTTTGGTTAGCCAAAACACAACCTTGTTTCTTAGGTCCAGATGACTTTCATGTTTCCCCTTTATAAGTTCTGGTACTCCCGAGAGGACACACACAATAGTAGCGGCCTCTGGTGGCAAGTTTAGATGATCGGTTTTAAATAACATATTATCATGAGTAACCGCTTTTCCTTTATGTAATGTCAATTCTCTGTTTGGCCCTACTCTAGGGTAAGAACTCCGTACAGTTGAGGCAGGAGGATTAAAAGTTTTCACGTGTGGGGTTGCTAGTTGGTTGCGGGAGGTCTTTCTTTGTGTGGAGCTTTCAGACGTTTCTATGGGGGCTGGGCGCTGTGGCTGAGTGGGTACTGCCATAGTTTTTACAAGTAATGAATTGGCCTTGATTGCTTCTTCAACACCCGTGAGCCTGTCCCCTAAACTTGCCATTTTATCAATCAGCGGGGATATTATAGACTTAATCATATTTTCAATCGAGGCCATTAAAGAAGCATGGATAGGGGCATTCGATATTGCATTGCTAGGGGTGTTATACGATAGGGGGTTTGGGTTTAGTTTTTGATGTTTGGCCTGACTCCCCAATTGTTTAGCCCCATCTCTCTTCCTTTGAGCAATAGTGATCTGAGGGGTAACTACTAGCGATTCTTCTTTTGGTCGTGTTGAAAGGGGAGTATCCTGTATGCTATGGGTTGGTTGAAGTTGACTGTTAGACCGGGGAGTAGTTGTTGCTATAGCGCAGATAGGGCGAGTAATTTGTACATTGTCTAATTCCACAGGAGCATACGTAGATTTGCACATTATGTTTAGTTCATCCAGTAGTAAAATATTTCGAGCAACATTGGCGGTCTTTGAGGGAGAGCACATTGTGGGAAGGCTTTCCATGACTGGGGATCGCTCTATTCTCTCTAATTCTCTGGCAATGGGGAGCGTTACCCTCTTTATGTAATGATCCATCGTTCCCCTGAACAAGTCACTCTGGGGGGAGATTATTCTGGTATCCCCCTTGCAGGTCATATCAGCATCATCTGCACAAAAATAAGACAGTTCAACAAGTCCACTATGGTGAAAAATGGGACGGACCTATGAGAAAGCGGGGGGCAGGCAAAGAGTATCAGTACCTTTGTTATTTTTTCCTCCTCTCTTAGATCAGAACCAAGGGGAATGGCCCTGTCCTTGTCCCGGGCTTCTCCCGCGCGCGTCCCGTGCTGCGGACCCTTAGCTCTGTAGGAACGGATCGGTGAGAGGGTTGGCGGTCTCGTGCACAGGTGTGGCATGCACGGACTCCTGGGAGTTGGAGTCCCATGCTCGCCTGCTCCCGACCCCGCAGCCACCAGCAGACAGCAGTTTGCACTATCCAGTGCATGCTCCAGATGGCCCAATGCGCTCCAGGTGTCAGCAGCCCGCTGAGACTTCAAATGATGCTCCGATGATATTGGAATCGAAGTCAATGATGCACTCAGCAGGGTGAAGCAGTGAGGCCTGTTGTGCAGTTTTTCCCTTCCCTGGGTGCACACAATTCCCACAGAGCCGAGGAACGGAGTCTCCTGCCGCTTTGGATATTGGGACACGTAGTCCCCCACCACACAGCGGCCGCGCTCGATGGCTGAAGGCTTGCGGCGGCGGGGGGAGACCGGCTCCGATACCAGGAGTGAAAGAGCGGCGTCCTCTTGATGCAGGCTGTGCTAAACGTAGAAAAAAGCCAGGGGAAAGAGGGAGTGGCGAAGTCCTAACCGGAAATGTACAAGAGCTGACGGTACCCAGACCGAACAAAGAAGAGTCAGCACAGCTGTTCAGAGCAACAGGGGTGAATATTGACAGAGGGGAACAGCCGCCCTCGCCTTGCACATGCCCAACCACATCACTAGTACTACTGCTGTACCCAGAGAATATTTAAAGTACCTAGGACTCACCAAACATTCCTTGGAGTGAAACGAAAGTCCTTGAAGCGGAAAGTAGGTCTGTGAGTCCACAAGTCCACTAAATTTGAGCTCCGGAGTCCGTAGTTCATGGGCCCGCAGGCTCCGTAAGGTCCGCTGAAATCAGAGCGCAAAAAAAAACGTTTTTTAACGGTGAAGGTAGAAAGCAAATTCAGGAGTCCCAAAAATCGGCTGGTCTGCAGGTATGCAGGTATCAGGATTGTGGAAAGGACACGAAATCCGGCATTTCTACTATCTTGGCTGATTGACCAAGATAAAGTTTATGCTGCTCGAACCAAGAAGAGCTGCATAGCCTATGGTTCCAAAGATCCGCCGGTCTGCAGGTATCCAAGGTTGTAGAAAGGGCGCAAAATCTGGCGTTTGTACTTCCCAGGCTGGTTGACAAAAATAACGTTTTTTGCTGCTCAGACCAAAAAGAGCTACATAGCCGCTTTTTCTCAGCCGCCCAGCCGCCGAAGAACGCTCAGTTTAGACGGTGAAAGGGGGGAGCCAGCAGAATGCCAGCTACCTGCCGCCATCATCCTCGAGGAGGGGAGGAGCCGGGAAACCCGCGTGTCACTTTGGGTCAATTGTCACCAGGGCAATATCATCTGTATAGGCCAAGGTCTTAGTAGCCCAATTCTGAGACACTATAGGGGGAATTTGGACTTTGCCTTCTAATATACGAATGAAATGATCAATATAGATCACAAATAAGCGTGGGGATCAGAGGCAGCCCTGTTGTGTGCCTCAGGAGATTGGAAATTCCCTCGATAATGCCATTGACCATTATGGCCGCTGTTGGGTCAACATATAATCTCTTGATTGCCGGAAGGAAGGGATTCCCTTAATCCAATCCTAGACATGATAGCCCATAAATATTGCTAGGAGACCCTGTCAAATGCTTGTTCTGCATCCAATAAAATCAGGGCCATAGGGTCTCCTGCAATATTAGTGATATCAAACAGCGTGATGACCCTCTGAATATGATCTATCGTGCATCTTCCTGGTATAAATCCATGCTGTCGTACTGAGATGACTTTGTGTATGATAGGCGCAAGCCTGTTGGCTAACAGTGTTGAATACATTTTTGAATCACCATTGATTATTGTGATAGGCCAATATGATCCAAGTTGTGTAGATGTTTTTTTTTCTTCAAAAAGAACACAATTTTTGCACATGACCATGATACCAGGGGTCGCCCACCTTCAAATACATGAACCATAAGATCTGTAATAATATTTTTTAGCTGATCGGCAAAGACAGCATGGAATTCGGTTGGGATACAGTCTGTTCCTGTCGATTTCCCATTAGCCAAACCCTTCATAGTCATTAGGATTTCCTCCCAATCAGGTGGAAGATCAAAACATTGCTGATCCTCTTCCACAAATGAGCTGCGAGGGGTGAAGTCTAAATATTTTTCAATAACACTCAACCCAATACCCATATTTGCTGAAGATAAAGTTTGATAAAACCGCCCAATGGCCTCCATTATATGTTCTGGATTTGTAGTTTGGCCAATCTCTGAGTCTTTTATCTCTCAAATGATATTTAACAAGGTTTACTGTCTTGTGCGCACCGCCAGCTGATGGCTGATTCGATGATTGAGCTCATAACTCACTACTTTCAGGGCGACAGCTTTACTTACAGCTTTATCAGTAAATACATTAATAATTTCCGCCTTATCAATTGCAACCTGTCTTAGTACACCTTCTAAATCCTCCTTTTATCTTACGACCCTGACCAATTCCTCTTCTGCCACCCCCAAATTATCCCGTAAGTTTATTATGGTTTAATGAATACCTTAACATTTCACCCCTAATTTCAGCCTTCATGGCATCTCTTATTATTTCAATAGTGGTGCTCCCTAAATTGTCTCCTAGAAACTGTGGTATCCATTGCCGCATATATGTACAATAACCCACTTCTGAGACTAGGGATCTTTCAAATGTCCAGGTCCTTGAATAAGTGTTGGCCATGTCAATTTCTAGACTACATATTAATAGGTTATGATCAGATAACACCTGTGGTCATTTTTCTATTTGGCATTTTGATTTTATAGAGTTGGACAGAAACACATAATCCAATTGTGCATGTGTCAAATGTGGGTTAGAAAAAATGTGTACCCGACGATTGTCAGGTTTATCGACAGCCAACCATCGACTAAACCATGAATCTGACACAAATAACACAAAGCTGGGGGCAAGCCAGATGGCAGTATCTAACGCTCCGGTAGAGAGCTCCGTGGGGAAAAAAGGAAATCTAGTACCAAAAGAAGCTGTGAACACTACAGTAGAAGTGCCAATGCGAATCTCGGACCCCAAGTTGGATGAAAGGTGATCAGCAAACGAAGGACAGGTCCTTGGAGCAGAGACGGACGTGCTAGATCCAGAGGCTATTGTACCCAAGGATGTAAGTAGAGCCAAAACAAACAATACAGTATCCCCCAGGAGAGCAGAGGATATAGGAGCTAAAGAACGTGGATACCCGCCCCCCAACATCCCCGGAGAGAAGTTTTTCCCCCTGACAGAAGATTCTGAGGTGTCAGAGATCGATCTGCCCAACAGCAGCAATGAGGAGGTTGGCTCATCCTCAGGAGAAAGCACTCCAGGAGGAAAATCCACCACAGCCAAGAAAAAGGCTAAGAGGATATCAGGGGAAAAGACCAGATGAAAGACCAATGGAAAGCAAGAACTAGTGGCAGAACTGGGGTGGGATTAATCAACATCATTAATGCTGTCTGCAGAGACTCCCATTGAAGATGGTAAATTCTCTTTGGCTGTCGGCGGTACTGGTCCGGACCATACTAAAAGAAGGCATTAAACCGAGCCATCAGTAGCCTTGATTTTGCAATCCTTAAGAGCCTTTCAGGATGACGTTAAAGAGGACAATCAACAGGAAGGGCTAGCCACCAAGAATTTACAAGGGTCAGTCTGGAAAGTAGGGAAAATCTACTCAGATATAGCGGAGTGGATGAGCATGCTAGAGACATGCACAGAAGTGCTGCAAAATACAGTGGAAACCCTGCAGGCACATTCTACCTCTCAAGATAAAGCTCTTAAGGATGTCAAGTGGAAGCTGGAGGACTATGAAAACCGGCAACTTCGGAATAATCTAAGGCTGCTTGGGGTACCGGAGAATCTTGAGGGTAATAATATGAGGAGAATCGTGGTAAAGATGTTAAAGGACTCCTTTCCAGAACTGTCTTCGTGGATTGGGATAGAGAAGTCCAAAGAGCACACAGATTTCCACTAACTCCTTCAAGGTATGCCACCGAAGAAAAATCATTACCACGTGCCATTTTGGTGTATTTTGGCAACTTTCTACTGTAACAGGTGGTCTATGATCTAGCTAGACCCAACTCCAAAAGACAGTTGAAGGATTTTCCTTTTTGGCCAAGCTGGATTTATCGCATGTGACGGTGGAACAGAGATAGCGGCTTAGGCAACTAATGGCCCCATTCCAAGAAGCAGGAGCAATGGTATTTCTACAAATCCAGGCTCAAAGTGATTTATCAAGGGCAAAACTTCAGCTTTAATTCAGAAATTTAAGCCCAGAAGATGCTGGATGACATTACAATAGAGAGATTTTGTTCTAAAAACATGAAAAAATATTAATAGCAATTTTGGTGGGATTAAGCCAGGATACCGGGTACAGAATGGATTAGTGGTGTAACAAGGTGTAGGGATAGCTAAAAGGGGGGAAGCGAGGTGGAAGGAGTCAGATGTCTGCACACATGCTCATGGTTGAGTCTGGCTGCCTAGGTATTTGTGGAGGGTGGGTGAGTGGGCTAGGGCGGACTAGGGGGGTTTCAGACAGGTGATAAGTAGGTTTAAAATAGAGGTATATATATTTTTAGAAGGTAGATATAGCCTGGCAGTATTGTTCATAATTAAGAGAAAGATGGATAAAACTAGCATAGAGTGTTGGAAAGTCGTAGTAGGAATTTACTTTAAAATCAGATGGGGTATTGAAAATTGCTTCTATTAATATCTGTGGCCTGAATGATGGGGAAAAAAGACAGAAGGTTGCAGTAGTGTTACACTCAATGGGCCCTAATGGTATGTGTCACCAAGAGACTCATGTAGAGGTGTGAGAGATACTTGTGCTGAAAATACTAGGGTTTAGATTGCTACGACACAGGGGGCTCGAGTGCGGGAGATGGCGATCCTGGCTAAAAGAGGTGGGCTGATATCTAATCGATCAAAGTCTGATAGATATGGCCGTTGGGCGATCAGTGAAATCCAGTACAATGCGGGACAGAAATTTACACTTTGTGCAGTATTTGGAAGCAATTGTGATGATCCGGCCGTATTGCATGATATTGCAAATGAGCTTACGCATTGGCCTCTCCCACTTATAGTCTGTGGCGATTTCAACATTCATTTACCCGTGGATTGGTCCATGGAGGATGGGTGGCGATATGTGGGTAGGAAACCAAAGGAATTTAGAGCGCTAAAAAATATGTGTCAGACTCATGGGTTAGTCGATGGCTGGCAGGCGATGTATTGGTGTTTTTAAATGCTTTACCTACCTGTCTCCTAGGTTAGGCCTTACTTCTCAGTTACAGCTACCCTGGGTTGAGCAAGGGAATAATTTGTTGAAACCTTCACTGGACCCTATACTGTGTTAGTGGACTCATTACTAGTTGTAGGTGCATACTTACCTCTACCAATAACCCACTTTCCAAGAACGGGCCAAATTGTTCAAGAACATAACAGCAAATTGGAGGAAGCTGACCTTCGTATTGTGCCACATGTTGAGTGGGTTATTCAAAATGGTTCCAATGGAGCCATTGTACTATCAAATGATACAGATGTTATTATTGTGCTATCAAGGATTGTCAGAGTTATGGATACTTTATGGAACAGGCGAGAAAAGACACTTAACTCTGCTTCATATTCTGTTCAAGATACTTGATCCAGAGATGGCCAGTGTTCTTATCAAGGCACATATTCTTATGGGTGATGAGAGTATGAGCAAAATTGTAACAAAGCTCGGAGCTTTAACTGCTGAACCTGTGAAGTTTCTGAAAAGGTTTTCTGAGACAGAAGAAGAATGAGACTTTAAAAACGTAGAAAAATACTTTGTGCATGTGTGGAAAATGAGTTCTGACTGTCACACATTTGACGATCTTCGGTACAGTGAGTTCAAGAGATCAGTCCCACTAAGTGACCTTGCACTGACGTAATATTCTGTGCATGAACACGTTAAAAGAGCATTGTACTTGATCAGAAGTTGTGTAAATGTTTTAGATCATGCTTAATGCGAGAAAGATCAGTGTGAATTTGGTTGGGAAGATATTGATGGGGTGCTAAAACCTACAACATTTCAAAAGCCTCTACCCACAGAACTTACACATACATGTAATTGCAAAACCTGTGATACAAAAAGATGTCCCTGTCGATTTGCTCTTCTCAAATGTTCATATTTCTACAAACGTACCATGAGCGATTGGCGATGCAGATAAATAAAGTGAACTAATAAAATGTGTCTAAAACAGGAGTGATAAACATTTTTTTCATATTCAGATCATAAACATTGTTTGGTGTATACATAAAAGGATTAAAAAACATTAATATGTATTTAATTTCTATATATGTCTCTTCTTCCTCCATTATAGACACCAATTTGGAAAATGACAGAAGGATTGCTTTGAAGCGTTATCTTTTGTCTCTATTAGACTACTTCAAACCCAAAAACCTATGTTTTGAAGCCAAAATGAAGTATATAGGTCTCATGGTTCTTCAAATATTACATCATCACTGCAAGACATCTGCCATTTTTAAAAATATTGTCCAGAAAAATACGCCCCAGATCAGCAACGTCTACCCAAACTAAATTACTTCTCTAATGATACAAAAGCACAAATCAAAAATGAAAATCTCTGGACAACATTTCTTTAATTGAGGTATTTCAAGGAGCCGGGATTAAAAAGACGGTTGGAGGTAGCTTACTCTTGACATGGATTCCCCAGTAATTCCTCATTCTTCCCTGCAGTTTGCCTTGGAAATTCGGGACCAGGAAAAATATTGCAGGTCCACAATAGCTTTGCAGACTTCATGATTCCTGATGGGTCTGATAAACAGTGTTACCTGCACTATCAGCAATTGTGTGGCCCTCATAACAAATGCCACATTATTATAACTAAAAAGCACCCTAAGAATGGAATATGCTGGCCAGGAACACCACAGTGCTTTGACAAAGAACTAAAACACGTTGAAAAGGTCTTTCTCTCATGATTGTGTTTAGGATTTCAATACTACTAATAGATTCAACCATGTTGGAAGATTGGATTAAGAGTAAACAGTTCTTCGGCAGGGATACAGTTTGCACGTGCTCGTATACATTCACTTAATGATTTAGAGTAAGCTGATGAGGGTGATTAAAACCAGATTAGATTTGAGTCAAAATTAGTTTCTTTCATATGATCGCATAGAACAAAATATTATTGCCATTTTAACTGCAGATGACTGATTATTGTATTAAAACAGTATTGAACTTTATAGGACAACACTGGGATTCAAATGCATGGAACAATTTTCAGATTCGGTAACAGAAGGACGGTAACAGTCATTACAGTAGAGCAAAAAAGTTGGCAAGTCATTCAAAATGAATAGGTGTATATTGTAGTTTTTGAAGAGTATAATTGAGTTAAATCGTTAGCACAACATATATTCTAGCTTGAAGACATTTAGAGATCAAGGCTGTCTGTCTCTCCCGCTGCTTCAGAAGAATAGTCTTTATTTGAGTACCAAACCGAAGATCATGGAAAGAACATTGTCAGATTATGTAACTCATACTTTTGTTAAATTTAGGATTGTTTTTCAGTGTATGATGAATCATATGAAACTTAACACATCAGCTGCTTCTGGCAGCCTATCTGTGGCTATTATGGAATGTATGATGATACAATGCGATCATGGTGATCGCTGTATCTTACAACGCAGGTTTTACAACGCAAGTCGTTTCAACGACTTGTGCTGGTGGGCGCTGGACTTAGGGACAGTACGATTTACGAATCCAACACCAGTGTACGTACAGTAGGGAAGGTGTTGGATAGTAAATCGTACTAGTCCTTAGCTTGGAGTGCCCTCCGACGCAAGTCGTTGAAACGACTTCCATTGTAAAACCTGCGTTGTATGTAACCCTACCACAGTGAAACTCCTGCGTAGTAAAGGTCGTCTCCCCTATTATGCAGTTTTACCATGATACACCATTTCAGCAATTAAAAGTGAGCCTATCAACAATTGCCTTCCTTAATCCCCAACACAAACAGTGAATTTTGTGCAAAATGATAATGAAATGAATAAGGATAGATCAGTGCATTTTCATTTCCACAGCTCGTGTTTGGTGTGATTATTAAACGTCTCACAAGACTACGGAAGCAGGATGTGTATATTGTTATAAAAAAATTGATTTTGTTCAGCCTCCACCCAAGTGAGCTCTGAGAATCGAAAGCCAGTATGCACCATGATGTAGAGCCACCCATGTGGATAACAGTTCTGCTAAGCATGGCAGAAATGCTGGGCAGTGTTGCCTGTACAGGGCAGAGTCCAAGACATGGTGCGGTGAGCACAGTGTTAATTACATCAGCAAACCCCATTGCGGAAAAAGAGTCCATCCAATGGGACATAAGCTGCCAATGCACAAACATGTACCTGAAATGCCGATGTGAGGAACAAAACACTAATGGAAGGCATGAATTAATTTTAGCAATTGGTTGTTTCGCTGGGCTGCATTCTAGACCACCTTATTTTGCCCATTGAGTCACTTAAGACAAGGACCAACTTTTTAGAAAAGCAGGACGGCTCAAACTACCACAGCATATCTACTTGCAACAAGAACAAGATCAAAAACAGCCCCCGACTGGTTTAGATTTGCCAGACCACATCAGTGAGATGAGGCTTTACTTCAAAAGCACAGCTAGCAGGGAAACCATGTCGTGACATACCTATCAAACCTAGGGGATCAGACAGAGAAAAACACAAACGTAGTGTGTAGAAAGATGTAATTAACCTCAGACACTAATTATCACTCCGAGCTGCATTTTAGTCCATGATTTTATCCCCACTGAGCCACTTCAAACAAAGACCAATATAAATTGCTTCTTTGATGGCCCTCATCAGTGAAATGCAGCTTTCCTCTAAGGGCACACTGAGCACTGGTCAGTGTGCCTGGGCACACCCTTCACTCTAAGGGTGTTACAAAGAAAAAAAAGAAAAAAGCAACATATGAAATGGAATAAATCTCAGTTACTGATAATTACCCTGAGCTGCATTCTAGGCTATCATTTTTGCTTTACCCGCTGTGCTACTTCAGGCATAGGCCACCCTTTTAAACATCAGCCTTGGTTCTTCCCCAATAAGAATAATCCAGGCAGAAGTGACAGGCTATGAACTCTCCAATGGACCGGGTGCAGACCCAGAGTACCTGAATGTGGCTGAAGTTATTTCAAGCATTCTACCCATCACTTGTTAGCTTTAGTTTTTCGCAATGAAACATCATGGAAGCTCATTTCTGTTTGTGTCTTTGAATATCCTCATCTTGTTTTGATAAAAAAAGTGACCGATCATTCTTTTCATTGAAACAGAGGAGGCTAAACCTACTTTCATTTAGGGAAAAGAAGTGGACCCTTGAACCACATAAAAATCACACATGAACATGATGACACAGGAGACATACAAGTTGAACAATGCTTCTCATATTTACTTAAGTTACACTTTGTAAAAAAAAAAGAGCAAATATCAACACGAGTAAACATTTTTTCAGGATTCTGGGGCATATTATCAAGGGGGTTTATCTTCGCCTTTTTGGCTTTAAAAGCCAAGAAAGCGGAGATAAAATTATCTCCCTATTACCTAGCTGTCGCTAACACCAGTTAGCGACAGCTAGTAGGAGATAGCAACCATCTTGGGCCCCACTTTGCATGTCAGTGATATTTATCACTAATGACATGCAAAGTGGGCGTGCCAAGATGTTAGCGACTGGAAACAGTCGCTAACATCGCTATCTCCTATTACCAACTTTTGGAGATATTCGCGCTAAGCGCGAATATCTCCAAAAGCTAACACCTGCCCTGAGCAGTTCTTAGCCATGTTATCCAATGGGAGGTGGATAACATGGCTAAGAGCATTTGCTCGGTAATGCATGAATATCGCTGACTTCTCAGCGATATTCATGCATTTCGGCCGATTTTTATCGCTTAGGAGATAAACCTTGATAATATCAAGGCTCCTAAGCGATAAAAATCGTCGCTACACGACGATAAAATTATTGCCGCTAAGCTGTTGGTAATATGCCCCTCTATTTGCTGATTTTCATGACAATTCCTATGCAAATTCGTGTTAATACGTATGAAAATTTCTATGCAAAAAGTTTGCCAACAAATAGTTGTGAGACATGGTAGGAGTTGATGCAAGAGTGTGAAGGATGAACTGAGCAACCGTTCAAGCTACAGATACGTTAGCACAGCGCACTTGAATCTTCAGAGAATTAGCTCAGAGGATTTTAGGGGCATATTACCAAGCAATAGCGATAATTATCGCTATTGCTTGGTTAGAGACAAAAATGTACCGCTGAGCTGCGGCGATTTTTACCGCAAATAAACATTGGTATTACCAAAGTTTATCGCAAATGCGATAAAAATCGCTGCAATGCATGAATATCGCTGAAAAGTCCGCGATATTCATGCATTACCGAGCTAATGCTCTTAGCCATGTTATCCACCTCCCATTGGATAACATGGCTAAGAACTGCTCAGGGCAGGTGTTAGCTTTTGGAGATATTCGCGCTTAGCGCGACTATCTCCAAAAGTTGGTAATAGGAGATAGCGATGTTAGCGACTGTTTCCAGTCTCTAACATCTTGGCACGCCCACTTTGCATATCATTAGTGATAAATGTCACTGACATGCAAAGTGGGGCCCAAGATGGTCGCTATCTCCTACTAGCTGTCGCTAACTGGTGTTAGCGACAGCTAGGTAATAGGGAGATCATTTTATCTCCGCTTTCTTGGCTTTTAAAGCCAAAAAAGCGGAGATAAACCCCCTTGATAATATGCCCCTATGTGTTTATTGCAGAGATATGTGTGTAAACTGAAGGTGAGAGGTGGCAGTTTCCATCAGGTCAGGGATAATCGGCCAGTTCTCATGAAGTGGAGAAAAAGAGCACAGGGAAGTTAGCAAATGGAAAACAGAACTGTTTCAAGTATTTAGTGCTTTCAAATTGATGATATGACAGGGAGGAGCACAGAGAACTTTTGAGTCAATCAACTCTCTTAAACAATTTCTTGGAGCCACGAAGATAAATCAATACCTAGATAAGTAATGCCCACATCCATTGTTTACACAACAAAACATATTTAGATATTGGGATCATAATATCAACATGACCAAGCTCAATTTTCTGATTGACTTATTCAGAATATTTTTTCATAAAGTCCATTGTACAAGGTACAAAAGGAAGAAGCAGTGATCCCTGCAATGCGAGGTGCCCCTTTTTCAGTGCAGATCAGGCTGTTATGGTTAATTTCCTCTCAGCAAGATACTTCACTGTCACAGGACCTAGAGTACACAGGCAAAGAAATATCAACGACATGCGCAATGTCCAGGTTATTGTTGTTGTTTAGCTGTTTGAGATTTTCAGGTCATGGCCATACAATTGGTGTCCTTTGCTTACATAGGGCCTGATTACGAGTATGGTGGTCCACGGACTGCCACAGATGTGGTGGTGCAACGGTGGCGGTCTCCTGACCACCCCGCTGCAGCCAACAGGGAACTGCCATTCCTTGGCAGTGCTGCAGCAGTCAGAAGCCACAATATGCTTGGCAGGACGGCTGTGGTCCTGCCAAGCATATTATGAGTTTCCTCTCCGCTGGTGTTGTCATGGAGCTTCTTACTCCATGAAGACTGTGCTTAGAAGAAACAAAGCGGGCCCTGCATGGCCCCCTGTGCCTCCTTCACACATAGAGGAACGCACAGGGGAAATATTTATTAGTGTAAAATTGTTTACTTTTAAACTAGGTTACAACAACCTCACAACATAGAAACAAATGTCCTAGCAATTCAGAGCAATTTGAAAGTCCAAGCTCAGCGAGCGCTTGTGCACTGAAGAGAAGCCTTCCCAGGTCAATATTCAGTGCACCTCAGTGACGTAAGGTGGCTACTCAAGTTTTAAAATAAAGACTCCTGTGGTGGCTGCAGGCACTCCTGGCAGACCCCAGAACATTCTTAAATGCATTGGTGTTGCTCCCTTCCTCAGTGGAGCTGAACAGAAAACAACATGCACATTTTTCTCCTGCAGCAGGGCCTTGTGACCTGAGCATTTTTTAATCCAGCCTGCAGCCACAACTGTTCCTTTTCTTTGTTTAAATAAACAAATATACTCTCTGTGCTTATTCTTTTCAGAAAGGGTGCCCAGTCCCAAGCGGGCATCCAAATACTTGTAGCCACAAGAATGCCGTAGAGCCCTTGTGGTTAGAGCTGCTCCTGTGCCAGGCACACTTTGAAAAGATGAAGCAGGAGCTGGCTTCCCTTTTCTTCTCCCATCCACTCAAACATAGACAGGGATTCCTGTGGTGGTAATCTTCTGCACACCCCATTCACAGGCAAGGGGAGTAGGGGCAGCATGTCACCATGCTCCTGCAGCTCTGACCCTTAACTGCCACTGTGGAGCATAGCAGTGCTTACTTGCAGCTCTGACCCTTAACTGTCACCGTGGAGCATAGCAGTGCTTACTTCTTCATTGGTCCACGAAGAAATGCTTTCATCCACCAGCTGCCTAGCAGAGTAAATAATTTGACATAGCAGGAGGATTCAGAGCCAGAATCCAAGTGAAGAGCTGATGCAGGAAATCATGAAAAACTTGAAGTACCTATAGGATTCCAGATATGATAAACACCAACATTATATTTGTGCTCAGTTCTCTCGTTTACTGTGGTATTGGCTTTTCAATATAGTCTCTAAGTCTAACTAATGGAAAACTGTACTTCTGTGCAGCTTTCTCCCATAATGTACAATATTGTGAAGCCCAATATACTTCAGTGAAGCACTACAGACTTGTACTGTGAATGCTCAATAATATTATAAGGCCTTCTTGGGTCACCACCAATATATGAAAGGCGCTATCCATGACATAAGAGAACGTGAAGTGATCCAATTGCTCAGTTGGATTTAATAAATTATGGATGCGCAGTGGGAATGTGCAAGGTAAGGATGGTCTTGGTAGTTGTTTAATATACAACAGAATTTGAATGTCTGGAATAGATTAGGATGTTGTTTAAGCTTCTCTCTTTATTTTCTCCTTTTCATTACACCGTACTTGGACTAGATAAACTCTAGAGCGATTGACGCTTAATTCTTTTTGGGGGCTTGGACTAACCAAGTTAGGAATATTGGTAAGTTTTCTTCATATGTGTGTTTTAGGAAGTGTTTCCGGAGCAAGGTGCATATATAGTGAAACAACATTTAGTGGCTTGGCTTGTTTTTGAATACATGGTCATATTGTTAGGATCACCCCGACTTTGATAGCCACTTGAGTAGAGGCAGCATAACATTCGATAGAACGATGCTAGAGGAGCAAGTACTGTAATGGAGGGTCCTGTACATAACTGGATAGTCAGGGCCATCTGTGACAGGAATGAGTCTTAAACAAGATATTCAACATAGTAACCACAACTTCCATGATCCAATGGGAAGGACAACAAGGATTGTAACTAAGAATATTAGAGTCCAAATGCAATAATTCTCAGTACAATGAGTGTTGGTACAACTACACTGTTGAAAGTTTGTAATCATGTTTAATGAATTTAGGACATGAATTTCTTGATCACACTCTCGTTTAGGTTTACTCTTGAACTGTACTTGTGTGCAATAAAGTATTTTAATAGTTTTATGTGCCTCATTTCTGTCTATTAGGACCCCAATATCGGCTATGAATTATAGCTATATATTCATTTCACTTTCTGTTAACAATGTAAAAAAAAGGAAATCTGTTTCCATCTGTGTATCTATGTTAGCTGTATTTTGTCAAGTTATTGTTCTAAAGTTTTGTTCTTTGTGTGTCTTTTGAGAGCCCTAAAGAAGTCCTGTGATATTGGGAAGAAACGCATAGGCTGTGTCTTGGATGTAACATGTCTTTTGTTAAGTAAAATGAAGATGCGAGGAATGAGATTTTGATATCAATTTATGATCAATTTAATAACTTATCTCATTCGAAAATTTTGGATCGCTTGATTTCTGTCGTTGAGTAAAAGACAAACCCCGCATAGGTTACATCAACCCCATAAACTGACGCCACTCTGAAGAACCACTTACAACTGATAAAGTTTAAAAGTTTTATATAAAAGTCAAATTTAAATGCGAATACAATCCTCTTAGGATAAATCTCAAAAGTATACAAAAGAATACAAAATCAATTCCAGAATCAGCAATTTAAAGCATCGATGTGAAGTGGTTCCTTTGCGTCATCTACAGAAAGAGAAAATTAATCAAGTTAAATCTGTCCCTACTCTATACTAAGTGACATCCCTACTTCGCAAGTTCCTAACCTAAAAAGGTGTCAGCAGTTTGACTCCCAAAGAAGTTCAAACTCTCTTAGCCTCTAAAGGTAACTTAAGTTTAAAAAGCAGTACCCTCTCTGCCTACCCATCCGCTCTCTAAGGGTCCTCGGCCTACTGCTCTCTTGCGCTCTGTTCTCTCTCAGCGCATCTGCTCAAGTCATCTACCCTTCGCCCTTCGCTCTGAGCTGTTCCTCTGAGCAATTCGCTTCGCTGTTCCCTTCGCTAATGGCTAATTGCTATCTTCACCCCGGGGTGCTGTCCCTAAAATACACAATCACAGTGTGGGTGGAACACCCCTTCGACGCCCACCACGGACTTTCCCCGTGAGGTAATCTTCCAGCTTTTTCCTTGCTTCGTCTCTTTCGCCGTCCGTTAAGTTGACCTTTCTTCCTTTAGACGCCATCTTCGTCTTCTTGTTGGTGACTTCATTCAGTATTACAATTGACACCTTCAGATCATAAGTCAACAACCTCAGCAGAACTTTAAACTTTACGACTATGATTTTGACCCTTCTAGGTCCTGTGAATGGACTTCTCAAAACAACTCTCAAATTCTAAGCGCTTCTTATCACGTTCAGGCCATAAACCTTGTCCAGCGTTGTCACCCTAAATCTAGCAAGCGCTAGACTCCTTGGCTCGCACGTTCACAGCAAGGCTATTCACGACTCCTGTGAGCCCACTAAATTACAAACAGCGGACTACACTTCTGCGAACCCTTGGTCAGTCAGGTTAAAATCACAAATGACCTAAACCTTTCTAACATTCTTACAAAAAAGCTCTCTACACAGTATAACCTTTAACACACATTTATATATATTCGTATTTAGCAAATCCTTACATATAAGTGAATATATTGTACATAGAATATAAACTATGTAGAGTATAACTTACGTTGAATATAAAGTTATATTCTCATTCGTTACATCGTTATGTATGTTCTCTGCACATTTCTCCATGTTACATTTCACTCCGTTTCTCCATTTAAAGTTACACACGTACATGAATTCTACTTTGCACGTTCTATATTTCGTATGCTCTTCTACACATTTCGACATCAGCCCACTACGTATACGGGCCTTCTAAATCTAATACATGTTCTAAAGTAAATACAGTTACATTTCCTATATTACTTTTGATTATATCGGTTAGCTTTATGCTATAAGTGTCAACTTCACGTTACGATATACATTTCATCCCTACGTTATACAATGTGGTTGTAAATATGGCCTATACATAACTTTTATTCAAATTTGCGCTCTCTCAGTCCCCCCTTTGATGACTTCTAGGAGTCATCACTAAATGCAATTTGAATAACATCTCTACACAGAACTAGTTACAATATTCCCTCTTTTCATCGTTTCGAGTGCTCTTAAGCTTTTGTACTGTTGATCTTGTAAAACAGCTAATCTCCTTTCTTGCTCTCTCATTGATCGTTGTAACCGGTTCGACCTATACCATTTATACAATTTTACTAAACCTAACAATGTGATTATGCAAATTAATACTATTAATACAGGTTTTAATATATACCACACAATGCTTTTACCAAGGTTGGCAAACCAACTCCCAACCTTTCCTACTCCATGACCGACTTTTTCCCAAACGTTTATTTTTGATAAAACTTCGATCTCTTGATGAATCTGTGTAATGTTCTGTATGACTTTCTCAAGTGGTTTTGAATTATCAGGAATATAAGTACAACATTCCTGAACCTTCAAAGCCTTACAAACTCCGCCTTCTTTTGCTAGCAGTACATCTAAAGCAAGTCGGTTCTGAAGAACCATTGCTCTAATCGACTGCATTTCGCCTTCTACTAACATTAATGACCTTGCAGTACTTGCAGACAACCTATCTACAACTGTAGCCAGTCTCCTGATCTTAACATCGTTAAGTATTAAACCTAACATAGGAAACATTGCTCCAAATACATCTCCTACTACTTCTGCATCTCCTACTTCCCTTTTCGCTCTCTTCGAAGCCTTTCCTTCTATTATCGCTACATCCTTTGCATGATATATTTTGGGGAAGACAATTGCCAAGTAACACGAACCATACCAATTGTCAGGTAGTTTTACATAGGCATTTCTTCCACATACAAAATACACATTCGGAATAGCTTGCATTCCTTTCATAAAATCTTTCGTATAGTACTCTAATCTAAAAGCATGTTCGCAATTTACTTCACCTACAAATACACTCTCATAATACGTCTTGCTTCGAGTTAAACATAACTTTCCTTTCTGCGTTCTATCCAAAGCTATTGGACCATTGCTACCTTTCTTTTTATGTGCCTTCTCTTCTTCGGTCCAATCCGTCTTCCACTGTCCTGACATTTTTAGAATCTTCTGCCTTCTGTATCTGTCATCTACTTGTCCTATGAACTTTTTCTCAACCTCCGACACTTTGCAAGTTAGGTTATTTCTGCGTGCATATGAAGTATCTAATGTATCCCATGGAAGAAAGAATTTGGCTAGTCTATCCTCCTTTTTGTAATAGTCCCACTTATTCATTTGCTTATAATTCGGAACTTCAGGCAGTACCGAATCATAATTTGAAAAGTAGTACTCAAACCCTTCCCTACCATAAAATATACTAAGCAGTAAACTACATGTTATCCCATAAGTCAGTGGAAGATGATGATATCTAATGCCTTCGTCTACAGAAGCCGGCAATTGCATACAAACATAGCAATCTTTGGCCTCCATGGCATCGATATACTCGTACAACAGTTTAGCATATGCGTTTGACCTAAAGTTTCCCTGTGACTCGTCTACATGTAACCTACGAGCTTCATCTGCCAGTAATGCCTTTTCACGTATTTCATTGCTCTCCTCCTTCTTCCCCACAAGAGCAGGTCTCAAAGTCGTTACAGGCTTTACATCTGCTGTTTCTTTATCGCTTTCATGTCCTATTATGTATGATATTGTCACTACTGTAATTATGAGAAAAAACACTACTGCTATCAGTATACCTACTATGCATCTAGCTTTTCGGTTTGGGTTGCCGTTCTCCATGTTATCAAAACAGCGTAGCTCCTTCTTTTGCGAAAAAGTTTTTCTTCCCAGTCTTGGTTTGCTTTATTTGCTTTCTCAGTCTGTAAAGTGCTCTTTATCAACAAAGTCTCTTTTTCGCAACAATGTCCTTTTCTCCTTTAGCAACAGACAACCCTAACCCTTCTCCGTCCTCTAAATGTAATCCCTAATTTTATTCTTCTTTCCACTCGGCGCTAGGTTATCTTCTTCTTTATAGCATATATACAAAAGTCTTTTATGCGTCAACAATTATTCTCGCACCTGCAGCTTTCACAACAATTTCCAATAAGTCAAAACGAATGACTTTTTCTTCTTCCTCTGGAATTTGATGACCAAAAGTCGGAAACTGTAATCTATTTAGCACTAGATCCTGAATTTGACTCAAATATGGGGGTATGGGAAGTGTGAAAGTCAGTAACCCCTCAGTCTCGAGTCCAGGCGTCAACATCCATATCTCCACTGCCACAAATGGATCGTGATCGATTACTTTCACTTTCTTCACTCTCCCAGATTTCTGTCCCCAAGACATCTGCTAGATAAGTCCACTCTGGGGTGGCGTACCTTCTGCAGGGCACACGTACCCTTCTTGATCTCCTTGGACTTTCAGTTCCTGAGTCTGTAGTTTCCTCTTCCTGATCCGATTCTTCAGCGATCGGGACAAGGGCTCTTTCTTGATCTGCTTTTAAGCTTGGCCTTCTCCTTCTTTCCGGCCAACTAGCTCCGTCACTCCTTGTCCTCCCGCTCCTTGTCCTTGGACTTGTCTCTTGGTCACTCTCTGCTTGTTCAGTATCTGATTCAATCTCCCAATTACTCTCTTCTCCTGAGGCGACTTCGGTCCCACTGGTATCCTGACCTTCGTCGACCTGTTCCGTCTCAGTCTCAGCCTCTTCGCTCACCTCCACAGCTTGGCTTTCCCCCTCTATGGCCTCTCCGCTTTCCGCTGGATTCTCATCCGAGAGAGGAGCTGTTTCTTCTAGAGGTGTTGGCACTCTTCGGGTGTGTGAGGCATGTATCCAGTTTGGCAGGCCTCCACACTTTACTGCAGTATTCGTCACAAGTATAACTTGAAACGGTCCTCTCCAGCGCACGTCTAAGCAGTTCTTTCCGACGTGTTTTTTCACCAGGACCCAGTCTCCCGGACTCAGGTCATGGCACAAATCTTGTGCTGATGGAACCTCCGCAGCCTGGACCTGGAGGGACACAGAATTAACGGCATCAGATAGTCCCTTACAGTAGTCCAAGATCAAATCGTCTGTGATGTTCACTAGGGCTGCAGTCGGAACCGATGGCAATCTCATGGCTCTCCCCATTAGCACTTCATGAGGAGAGAGACCTGTTTTTCTATCTGGTGTGCTACGTATGCTCATAAGAACCACTGGAAGTGCGTCTGGCCAACTCAGGGATGTTGCTGAACAAACTTTGGCAAGTCTGGACTTTATCGTGCTGTTGATTTGCTCTACAATCCCTGAAGCTTCTGGTCGATAGCTGCAATGAAGTTTCTGATCGATACCCAAAGCTGAACATAGCATCTTCACTATTTCGCTGTTAAAATGAGTTCCTCTGTCCGATTCCAAAGAGGATGGCACCCCAAACCTCGGTATCAACTCTCTAAGTAACAATTTTGCCACTGTAAGTGTATCGCACCTACGTGTAGGGTAAGCCTCAACCCATCTAGAAAATATGCAAACAATCACTAGGACGTATCTGAGTCTATTGCACTTAGGCATTTCTATAAAATCAAGCTGCATTCTATTGAAAGGCCCCCCAGACCTCCCAATGTGACTCATTGTGACTGGTGTTCTCTTTCCCACGTTTAGCTGCTGACAGATCGTACATCGCTGACACACTGCTTCTGCCGCTACTCTAAACTTTGGGTTAAACCACGTTTGTCTGAACACTCTCACCATAGCATCTCTACCTATGTGTGCTGATCCATGCAATTTCCTTGCCATTGGACTAACAAGTTCATTTGGTAAAACTGCTCTCCCATCTGCAGATATCCAGAAATTCATCTCACTTCTGGAACAACCAGCTGTTTCCCAACTCTTTTTCTCATCATCTGGTGCATTTTCCTGAACACTCCTTAGCTCATCCCACGTATCTACAGTATCCAACAACATTGTCAATTCAGTTCTTTCTTGGATTCCCCCCACTTTTACATCAGTGTGAGAATATCCCTGTTCTGCGCAGTAACGCGCGACTTCATCCGCATAGCGGTTACCTTGGGACACAAAATCGACATTTTTTGTATGCGCTGCGCATTTGACAACTGCAATGGCTGCTGGACCTTGCAATGCCTCTAACAATAGTCTCACGAATTCTCCATTCCTGATGGGAGAACCCGAGGAGGTCATGTAACCTCTTTGAGACCATAACTGCCCGTAATCATGAACTACCCCGAAACCATACTGGCTATCGGTGTATATGGTGACTCGAAGTTTGTCGCCTGCTAAACAAGCACGCGTCAAAGCAACAATTTCAGCTACCTGAGCGGAGTGTACTCCTTCCAGGCAAGCGGCTTCTATTACTCTCGTAATTGTGCAAACTGCATAAGCTGCTCTCAGCTGACCGATATTGTCTCTTACACATGAACCATCGACAAAGAATATTTCATCGGGGTCAGTCAATGGCTCATCTACAATATCGGGTCTCGGTTTGGTGCATAGTTCAGTCACATCAAGGCAATCATGGTCTGTACAAATTTCTTCATCGATCTCGTTTGGAAGTGGCATCAAAGTTGCAGGATTCAAGACGGAGCATCTTTTTAGGGTCATATTCTCGGCAGCCAGTATGACTTGCTCGTAGCGTGTGAGCCTGCTATTTGTCAGATGCTGAGTCTTAGTCCTGGTCATTAACAATTCTACAGAATGTGGTACGTACACTACTAACTGATGACCCATTACCACGCTTTCAGAACGTTCAATGCTGACACCCGTTGCAGCTACGGATTTGAGACATCCGGGCAACGCTGCGGCTACTGGATCTAATGTAGCCGAGAAATACGCAACTGGCCTACGCGCATCTCCATGTATCTGGGCCAAAACTGCTAACGCGCATCCCTCTCTTTCGCAGCAGTAAAGCAAAAATGGTTTTGTGTAATCAGGCATTCCTAAAGCCGGGGCACGACATAAGTCCTCCCTCAGCTGCAAAAACGCCATCAAACAATCTTTGTCCCATGGTACCGGATCACTTACTCCTTTGTGCGTCAGTTGTAATAGCGGTTTTGCCTTCAGTGAGAAGTTGGCTATCCACTGCCGACAATAACCGACCATGCCTAGAAACATCCTGACTTCTCTTTGTGTTGTAGGCGCGTTCATTTTCATGATCGCCTCTATCCTGTCTGGAGACACCTTCCGTTTTCCCTTTTCAATCCTATGGCCCAAGTATTGCACCTCAGTCTTACAATACTGCAATTTACTTGGAGACACCTTGAGTCCGTTCTCGGCCAAGTGATTTAACAAGGTTATGGTGTCTTCTCTGCAAGCTTCCTCAGTTTCTGACGCAACTAGGAGGTCGTCTATGTACTGGACTAGAACCGAATTCTTGGGCAGTACTAGACTTTCAAGATTTCTTTTTAATAGCTGGTTAAAGATCGATGGGCTTTCTGTATACCCCTGAGGGATACGACACCATGTTAAAACGCAATCTTCCAGCTTAAAAGCGAAAAGATACTGGCTCTCTTCATCTAAAGGAATCGAAAAGAAAGCCTGGCACAAATCTATCACGGTAAACCATTCAGCTTGGAACGGTATCTGAAATAATATCACTGATGGATTCGGTACCACTGGACAACACGAGACAACAATATTATTAATCTTTCGAAGATCCTGCACTATCCTGTATTTCCCACTAGGCTTCTGCAAACCCATAATCGGGGAGTTACATGGACTACCCACGATCTCCTTCAGTATTCCCTGTTTAATCATGTATTCGATCACAGGCTTTATTCCTGCAATCGTCTCTGGAGTCAACTTGTATTGTGGAGTTCTTGGATACTCAGCATTGGGTCTTACCAAGATTTTTACTGGTTCTACTCCTTTGATCAGTCCTATTTCTTCTCCAGTAAAATCCCACACCTCAGCTGACACTTTCTCCCTCAAATCCTGTGGAAGCTCTTCCAGTGTTAAGGTAGGATATAGTTCCACGCACTCTTGCGAGTTTACAACCTTAAAATCGGCATCCTCATCATTGGTCTGCACTTCTACTCCTTCAGGTGTGCAATGTATTGTGCAATTCAATTTACACAACAGATCTCTTCCTAGCAAACACACAGGGCTAGAATCACAGATCACAAACTGATGTTCGTCACTGTAATTCCCTATCTTTACTGACACTGGTTCGGTCAGAGGATTTGTCATTCTCTTGTTTGCGACTCCTACCACATGAATCGTCTCTCCCGATATTGGCAAACCAGGGACTACCGCTGATCTCTGCGTGGATCGAGTGGCCCCCGTATCCACCAAAAAGGTTGTAGGACATCCAGCTACTTCAGCCTCTACGTATGGTCCCCTCTGATCTACTTCCAGGGCTGCACCTAGAGTACAGTCTTCCTCCCTATTCACTCGTTGCCCTGTAAGAGGATCAACGTAGTAGCATTCTTCTCCTCCTACAAACAATGGCATTTGTCTATAGGTTTTCCCTCCGTTTGTGATGCGAGGTGGTTGAGGAAACGGGGCTCGAGGAGTCTGAGTCCCCCCTTTGATAAACTTTCCCTTCGGGCTGCGGCTCCCTTAACCACGTTATTCTGTACCTCTTCCTCCTCTTGTTCTAATTCCCCTGTCTCAACATTGTAAGGACACTCGCGTCGCCAATGTCCCACTTCGTTACACTGATGACACCTCGTTGTCTTTTTCAGTGTCGCAATATCCATTCTCGGTCTTGGTCTTTCTTCCTCATCTCTGCTCTGATTATTCTGTTTCACCGCTTGCGTTCCTGTTCCCTGTTGCCGCTGTCCACCCTTTCCAGCTGCTTGCATTTGTACCAGCATTAGCTTTTCCTTGAGTTTCTTTGCCTTCGAATCTATTTCGTCGCTACAGTACCTTGCATACCTCAAAATTTCGTCTAAAGGTTTGTTCTGCCAACAGATCAAATGCTGTTGTATCATCAGGCTTATGTCCGGTCTCAATCCTAAAACAAACTTTGACACAAACTGTCCTATGTCCTTAGGATCCATTACGTCTAACCCACTGTATTGTTTAAATGCTTTCAGTAGCCTCTCATAGAACTCGTGAACTGTCTCTTTGGGCTCCTGAGTTGTTCGATCTATCTTAACCCAGTCTATGTCCTGCACTGGCACTTTCTCTTTTAGCCATGTTATTACCCTCTCGTACTTTTCCATGACTCTGTCTGACGGACCATTTGTCCGAATATCTCTCGGAGGCTCGCAAGCGGGCCATTCAACACTAAGCTTGCATGCCGTCCACAAATCTCCGGGTACTACGATATCGAACAATGTGTTCAAATCGATCCACAGCACCTTAGAGATCTTCACGAACCTCTCTACCTGCTTGTACCACTCAACAGGGTTTTCTCTAAGCTTCGGGAAGGAATTAGTGAATGCCGCTAAATCCCCCCTACTCCAAGGTACATGAACGTAGTTTCCGTTCGCGATTTCTCGCAAAGGGAAAGCTTCCATTCGCATTAGGTCTGTATCCTGGGACTTCACAATTGTACTTCTTCTGACAGATCCCTTCTTAGACCATTTTTCCTCCCATCTATCCAGATCTCTCCATATTCTGATACACATGACTAGTTCCCGTATGTGTACTCTTAGTCCAATCGTTCTACGTTCATCCAAATCTAGGTCTGTGCAATTTAGCCTATGATTGGGCTGTAAAGCTTTGGTTCGTGACAGGTCTATCATATACCTATTTGCCAAATTAGATAAATTTTCATGAGCTGACCTCGCTCTCCGAGTAACATCCTTGGATAAGAACAATATTTCATCTGGTGCGTACAACTCTAATCTCTCTATTGCCACTGTGCCATCAATTATTTCATCTAAGTCTGACTTCAAACTCATTACATCGAGCCGTTTTGCTTTTATTTCAGCTCTCAGTATGTCAGTCCTAGGTGGTTCGCTCATACCCCTCTCACCTCCACTATGCGCCCTACGCCTGAACACAGGTGAGTTATGAGGAGTTTTCCTTCCATCTCTTTGTTCCCACCTCTCTAGATCCCAAGCCTTTCCATCTTCCCGTGGGGTGTGGTGGAACATTACTCCATCCCCCATCCCTACATTGCGCCTTTTCGGCTCGGTTTCTCCAGATACGAGATAGGATCCACCGTTCTGTTCAAAATCACTGTAACTCGCTTGCTGTCTGGTGTCGCTCAATAACCGATAAGGTCCTTCATGGCCCTCCATGCTCCCGCGATCTCGTTCTTGATCACCAGAAGTATGGCAAGACGTTTCGCGACTCCCTATTTTCTCATGACTTCGCCCATGATCACCGGATGCATGGCGAGACCCTTCACGACTCTCCATGTTCCCGTGATTCCAATGTTGCACTGTTTCACTCGGGGTATGGTGAGTGCATCTGAAAGTATTTCGGTACTCCTGCGTCCTTCTTTCCCCCTCACTAAAGGTGACGCGAGGCACTTCGCCACACCCTGCACTCCTGTCATCGCACATTTGCCTATTGCCGCTAATAGTAGGACAATTATTTCCTCTGCTTTCCTGACTCCCTCTCTCCCACTCCGGGCTGCTTTCGCCAGCTCCACAATGAGAGAGGATCCGGTTATCCTGGTCTCTCCACTCTGCTCCTGTTTCTAAACTTTTATTCCGAGCCTCTTCGGCAGTATCCCATTCTTTCAGGTATTCCCTTAATTCCTTATGGGATTTCGGTTTTGGTCCCCTTAAGTCCATTGGCCCTCTTTGACCCCCTTGTTCTACCCAGGGACCTGTTGCGGCATCTAATGGGGTACTCCGACTCATCGGTGCTAGTATCTGTCTCTGAGGATTCATCATGGTATTCCTATTCTCCATCTCTGCCCTTTCCCTGTCCCATCGTGCCTGTTCCTCCTGCTGGACCCCTTCTGGGTTGTAGATTGACACAATAGGGCCTATGGTAACAGGTACTTGTAGAGCATCTGGCATTTGATACGATCTTGCATATTGCGTTTCTGGCACCTTCTGGACCACTAGTCTTCCCACTACTCTCTGTTCGGAACTAGATTGAGGTACCTCTTCATCTTTCTTGGCATCCCACTCTGTTACTGGGATCGATTTATATTCCCCCCATCTAGCTCCGTCTTCCTGTGGTAATATGGGACTTGCGGCCCCTCCGCTGTACGGAGGTGGTCTATCTGTTAATAGCCTCTCTATCAGATCCTCTTCTGTCTCGCTTTCCACATCTTCCTCTAGAGGTTTCTTTTCTCCCGTAACTTCTAGCATCGGGTACAGTTTGTCTGCTTCTATCTTTTGTACCCTCCATTTCTTAGCTTCCTCATCCCATTTGGCATCCTGCACTGCCTTTACTGATCGTCTCACTCTTTCTTGGCGCCTCTTTACGCTCTTTTCGTGTGCTGCTCTAAACCATGCGCTAAGGGCTTCAAACTGTGTTGGCCTCGGTAGAGGTCTTGTTGCAAGCATTACCGCTTTCAGTTCGTTCAACACGTCTAGCTTAAACGTTCCGAATCTCGGAAACGTCAGTTCCTTATTCCCTTCAGTTAGCTTATTCCACTCGGAGATCCATAGTATCGAGTGTAAGCCTACATTTACTGCCATATGATAAGCTGGTGTGCCTTCTGGTGGAGCTTCCTCTCCAGCATATAAGTTTCTTCTATTCCTCCTAAAGAGTGCTCTTAAACTCTTAAAACACTTCATTTTCGATAATCTACAATTTTCCCTTTACTCTTCCTTGTTTACGTCCCGATGACAACCACCAATCAATCCCTACGCGGCTCTCGCTAATCGGCCTATCTCAGCGCGACTCTACGCTGACCGACCAATCTCAGCGCGACTCTTCGCTGACGTCTGACAAACTAACCAATCTCAACGCGGTTCTATGCTGACGTCACTCGTTCCCTCTGCAGCAGTTCTCCTTCTTTCTCAATTCGTCTCACGATTTCGCATGCGTTTTCATTCATTAACTGAAAAATGACTACTTCCGTCCAAGCGATCACTTTCCTCTGACTGTACGGCCACAGTCCAACTGTAATTGCTACCTCAACTGGCGAAACGTCTTCCCTCTGACGGTCGGACGATCGCCTCAACTGATAGGTTACTTACACACAGTAAACGTACGACCAGCGTCCGCTACTCATTCACTCACTCTTACGCTCCCCCTATCATCGGTCTGTCGGGCGATCAATGGTACCTCATGACCCCCTTTCAATGGTAGACAAATTACTCTGGGTGTTCGATACACCCGAACCACTTAAGTCCTTCCCTGGAGCTTAAGATTTCATCCGGTTGCGCGCGCTCACAACCTTCCCTCAATCACACTACAGGCATTCAACTCCGCTTGACATTACAACACAGGAACAACATAAAACACCGCAATCTTACAACGCATGACCCTTATACTCACTCTCGACCGACTCTGCTGCTTTTCTCTCGACACGCCGTCAGCACCGTCTTCGGCAGGGATTCTTCTTCTGGTCGTCGATGACTAGGGACCTTGGGGTAAACTAAACCTGACCTAGGTTGTCTTCCTCAAGAAGAAAACCATCTTTCTCTGCTACCAACTGCGAGGAATGAGATTTTGATATCAATTTATGATCAATTTAATAACTTATCTCATTCGAAAATTTTGGATCGCTTGATTTCTGTCGTTGAGTAAAAGACAAACCCCGCATAGGTTACATCAACCCCATAAACTGACGCCACTCTGAAGAACCACTTACAACTGATAAAGTTTAAAAGTTTTATATAAAAGTCAAATTTAAATGCGAATACAATCCTCTTAGGATAAATCTCAAAAGTATACAAAAGAATACAAAATCAATTCCAGAATCAGCAATTTAAAGCATCGATGTGAAGTGGTTCCTTTGCGTCATCTACAGAAAGAGAAAATTAATCAAGTTAAATCTGTCCCTACTCTATACTAAGTGACATCCCTACTTCGCAAGTTCCTAACCTAAAAAGGTGTCAGCAGTTTGACTCCCAAAGAAGTTCAAACTCTCTTAGCCTCTAAAGGTAACTTAAGTTTAAAAAGCAGTACCCTCTCTGCCTACCCATCCGCTCTCTAAGGGTCCTCGGCCTACTGCTCTCTTGCGCTCTGTTCTCTCTCAGCGCATCTGCTCAAGTCATCTACCCTTCGCCCTTCGCTCTGAGCTGTTCCTCTGAGCAATTCGCTTCGCTGTTCCCTTCGCTAATGGCTAATTGCTATCTTCACCCCGGGGTGCTGTCCCTAAAATACACAATCACAGTGTGGGTGGAACGCCCCTTCGACGCCCACCACGGACTTTCCCCGTGAGGTAATCTTCCAGCTTTTTCCTTGCTTCGTCTCTTTCGCCGTCCGTTAAGTTGACCTTTCTTCCTTTAGACGCCATCTTCGTCTTCTTGTTGGTGACTTCATTCAGTATTACAATTGACACCTTCAGATCATAAGTCAACAACCTCAGCAGAACTTTAAACTTTACGACTATGATTTTGACCCTTCTAGGTCCTGTGAATGGACTTCTCAAAACAACTCTCAAATTCTAAGCGCTTCTTATCACGTTCAGGCCATAAACCTTGTCCAGCGTTGTCACCCTAAATCTAGCAAGCGCTAGACTCCTTGGCTCGCACGTTCACAGCAAGGCTATTCACGACTCCTGTGAGCCCACTAAATTACAAACAGCGGACTACACTTCTGCGAACCCTTGGTCAGTCAGGTTAAAATCACAAATGACCTAAACCTTTCTAACATTCTTACAAAAAAGCTCTCTACACAGTATAACCTTTAACACACATTTATATATATTCGTATTTAGCAAATCCTTACATATAAGTGAATATATTGTACATAGAATATAAACTATGTAGAGTATAACTTACGTTGAATATAAAGTTATATTCTCATTCGTTACATCGTTATGTATGTTCTCTGCACATTTCTCCATGTTACATTTCACTCCGTTTCTCCATTTAAAGTTACACACGTACATGAATTCTACTTTGCACGTTCTATATTTCGTATGCTCTTCTACACATTTCGACATCAGCCCACTACGTATACGGGCCTTCTAAATCTAATACATGTTCTAAAGTAAATACAGTTACATTTCCTATATTACTTTTGATTATATCGGTTAGCTTTATGCTATAAGTGTCAACTTCACGTTACGATATACATTTCATCCCTACGTTATACAATTTGGTTGTAAATATGGCCTATACATAACTTTTATTCAAATTTGCGCTCTCTCAAAGACATAGGAATAAAAAGAAAAAAGAAAAAAAAGGCTGAGAAAAACTTTCATTTTCATGAGAATAAAATGGTTATGTTGTCTCATGTGCAAAACTAGTTTCTATTATGAGTGTAAGAGAAATGCCTGAGATTTGTAAAACTCTTTGATGTCAGATGTTAACATTTCAGGTTAATGTGCTCTTCTACCCTTGTAGTTGTACATGTTGTGAAATCCGGGGGCCACATTTATGAGGCCTTGCGTCAGTTTTGCGCTTCCGATGCGTCACTTTTTGTGAAACATCGGCGGTGTAAAACATGGCTCCTGTTGCGCACTATTTACAAAGTGACCCATCTAAGCAGATGCGTCTTTTTGTAAACCCCTGCGCTACATTATACCTGCGTCAGGTATAATGTATGCAGGGGGGGCACTCCCCCGGAAAAAGCTTCGTAGAAGTGACGCAGTGAAATCTATGAGATTTCACTGTGTCACTTCTAGGATACCGTTGCGTCAAAATCTTGCGCCTGCCTCACAGCAGGCGTAAGACTGACACAGGCCCTTTCACATGGGGCTTGCCCCATGTGAAAGGACGCATTGCTGGAGTTGAGTCACTTTTGTGACACACACCAGCAATGCGTCACTTTTGCGCTTACAGATATGTCAGAAATACTGACGTATCTGTAACTCCTTGCGACATGATGGGTCATACATTAAATATGACGCATCAAGTATGTCGCAAGGAGTGCGCACTGAGAAGTGACGCATCGCTGCTTTCACGCAGCGATGCGTCATTTCTCATAAATGAGGCCCCGGGTTTTTATAACGGTTGACCCGAAGAGCGAGCACTGTTTAAGTTATTGGACAAATAGTGTGCAGGCAGACTTTAGGCCACAACCGTTCTTGTTGAGTTGTGGCGCTATCCATGACAGTCTAGCTGTGCAAAGTGGACTGGGCTATGTTATGCAGAAATCTCACTTGCTCAGCCTGCAGATGTGTGCATAAAGGTATGCGTGCAGGTTCATGTGTAACCAACCCAGAGCTTATTATGCCAGCAGCACAGCATATGGTTTTATTTTAAAAATCTGTTTTTTGGAAATGATTATCTTTGGCGTGGTGTACCACCAGATTTTTGCCTTGACTGTTTTGGTGGCTGTAGACCTCTGTGCACTTTAGCCCTGCTAACCAGGAGTAAAGTTCAGGTACTCCCACTTTCAACGTGATGAAAGTGTCATAACCATATTTGATATATTTTACTTACACATAAGTACCTAGTACATGCTACAAAGTATTCACAGGTCATGTATGTTAAATTACCAGTAGATTGTAGTTACCATTGGCCCGACCCACTGCAGTAAGACTGCGAACATGACCGCAGGCCTACCATTTGTAGCCTTGCTGCACAATTTTTAAGCCGCAAGTTCGACCTGTCAAAATCTCCCTTTTTGGCAGGACTGAATTTTCTTTTTAAATATCAATATCCCAATAACATAGGTCTTACTGCCCATAAGACAGGGCGCATGGCATTTAAACGTACAACATGTAATAGATCAACATTTCCTTACAGTGAAAAGGCCCCAAAAGCTATTTTAAATCTAGCAGGGTTGGCTGTTCTATTGGGAAGTATTGGGATACAATATTACATTTAATAGTGTTATTGCCAGGAAATTTCTTTCTTGTACTTTTTTATATTAATTACAAGGCCAATTCACTGATAAAGTTGGAATTGCAATAAGCATTTTGCAAAAAAGTACTTTTAGAAAGTTAACTTTTCCCTGCCTAAATCCTCTGGGGACCCCTTTCAATGAAGTCTAACTGTCACCCAGGAGCTGATCAGCCCCCTTGATGAGCTGTGAAATTGCTCCCAGAACTGAGACATAGGCCTTGAGTGTGGGGAGGTGATCATTTGGGCTGTGCCCAGGAACTTGAATAACTTCAAAGAGACCAGCCTTGTCTCACAAAATTATAGATGGCACCTGGGCAAGGCCCTGATTTGTTCCCCCAGTTAGGCAGGCACCAGTCCCAGAAGGAGAGGAGTTGTACCCAGAACTCGCTTAGAGTGGCCACAGAGGTGCAGTTGCTAACTTCCTTTGCCCTTTCCTATGGTGTGGGCACACAGGCTCTGCTCATGGAAAGAAGGGTTTCACCATCTTGGATTTAAACACAGAAGGGCACAATGGTATTGTTTCCAGTAGGGCACACAGAAAGTGTTGCAAAAGTAAGTAGACTTGCCCCTGTGAACATTTGCCCAGTTGGTTAGGAAGAGACCAGGAGTCACCCCCGCCTACAATCTGGTGCCAGGCATTCATTTGGCACCCAAAGTCCCTTCCTCAGAACACTTTCTGGACCTGCAGAAGAACAGAAGAGGACTGAACCTGCTGTCTGTGACTTTATAAGAATCTAGAAGACTGGAAATGCTCTCGCTTTTGTACCAAGGACAAAGTGTACTCAATTAGTCATAAGGCTGTCCTTCTGTTCAAGCTACAGGGACACAAAGAGAGGCCTTTTCTGCAGTTGCACAGACGCCCAGTTGCCCAGTTCCAACTGGATGTGCCCTGGACCCAGTGGCTTGCCTCTGCTATCATGAGTCTTAACCCCTGATTGCTATCCCTAAGGACCTGGACCCTTGACTGGTTTCAACGTGTACTCCACCTAATGTTTCTGGAAACCTAGGACTTAGAACGTCTTTGGTTTCAAAGTCCTCTGGAGGACAAGGACCAACATTTTAGGCTGATCAGAAGAAAGTGCTTTGCACTGGGCTCAAGACAGAGGTTGTTCCCAAATGGAGTTTTCCGCAGCAGTAAATATGATTCAACAGGATCTTGTGGAGATAGTATCTGGCCTTGTGGAGCCCTATTCGGCTACAGCCTGCAACCTTGTTCCACAGAAAGAATCAAGCTCTAAAAAAGTGACTGAATCTGAAGTTAGAAATCTTCACAGGAAAAAGCGCCATAAGGATTTGGGCAATGAGGGGCCTTCTGCGGGCATTAAGTTCACATTTCTCTCACTCAGAGCTTTCCCCCCAAACATTAACAACTTCATTGAGACCTGGCCCAGCAGATATCTGATGGTGTGGAAACCTCTTAAGCCACAGCCTGCTGCCTTGCCCACTGAGGATTTTTGACTTTCTTTTCAGAGACCTGGGGGCTCATTAGTACCCCCTCCATTTGCATGCACAAGGTGGCAGGCACCGCACAGTGCCTGCCATGTTGTGCATACAAAAGCACAACATGCAATTTGGCATTGCGGCAGGTGGTGCTGTACGCAGCACCCATAGCAATGTCAAATATGCAGGATGCGACCACCAGTGGACGGTTGCATCCTAATCAGGGCTGCGGGACCACCGCATGTCTGGTGGGCGGTCCCATTTCCACTGGGATGGCGGGCAGACAAAAATCCGCCTGCCATCCTAATCAACCCCTAAGTTCCAAGGTAAAATGTCCGACCAGGTCAAACATGGTATCTCTATCTGACCCGAGCTCCATTACAATTTACTTTTACTTGCGCCGAGGTACCGGACCACTGCAACCAAATGAATGTGTAAATATTTAACGCTGTTTGGCATTATGTTCACATTTAAACTTTAAAAATATATAACCTCTGAACTAATAGCCCAAATTCTTACACAGGTATTGATCATTAGCATTCCCAATCCATGTTGACAGTAGGGCACACAGAAAGTGTTGCAAAAGTAAGTAGACTTTCCCCTGGGAACATTTGCCCAGTTGGTTAGGAAGAGACCAGGAGTCACCCCCGCCCACAATCTGGTGCCAGACATTCATTTGGCACACAAAGTCCCTTCCTCAGAACTCTTTCTGGACCTGCAGAAGAACAGAAGAGGACTGAACCTGCTGTCTGTGACTTTATAAGAATCTAGAAGACTGGAAATGCTCTTCCTTTTGTACCAAGGACAAAGTGTACTCCATTAGTCATAAGGCTGTCCTTCTGTTCAAGCTACAGGGACACAAAGAGAGGCCTTTTCTGCAGTTGCACAGACGCCCAGTTGCCCAGTTCCAACTGGATGTGCCCTGAACCCAGCGGCTTGCCTCTGCTATCATGAGTCTTAACCCCTGATTGCTATCCCTAAGGACCTGGACCCTTGACTGGTTTCAACGTGTACTCCACCTAATGTTTCTGGAAACCTAGGACTTAGAACTTCTTTGGTTTCAAAGTCCTCTGGAGGACAAGGACCAACATTTTAGGCTGATCAGAAGAAAGTACTTTGAACTGGGCTCAAGACAGAGGTTGTTCCCAAATGGAGTTTTCCGCAGCAGCAAATATGATTCAGCAGGATCGTGTGGAGATAGTATCTGGCCTTGTGGAGCCCTATTCGGCTACAGCCTGCAACCTTGTTCCACAGAAAGAATCAAGCTCCAAAAAAGTGACTGAATCTGAAGTTAGAAATCTTCACAGGAAAAAGCGCCATAAGGATCTGGGCAATGAGGGGCCTTCTCCGGGCATTAAATTCACATTTCTCTCACTCAGAGCTTTCCCCCCAACATTAACAACTTCATTGAGAACTGGCCCAGCAGATATCTGATGGTGTGGAAACCTCTTAAGCCACAGCCTGCTACCTTGTCCACTGAGGATTTTTGACTTTCTTTTCAGAGACCTGGGGGCTCATTAGTACCCCCTCCATTTGCATGCACAAGGTGGCAGGCACCGCACAGTGCCTGCCATGTTGTGCATACAAGTGCACAACATGCAATTTGGCATTGCGGCAGGTGGTGCTGTACGCAGCACCCATAGCAATGTCAAATATGCAGGATGCGACCACCAGTGGACGGTTGCATTCTAATCAGGGCTGCGGGACCACCGCATGTCTGGTGGGCGGTCCCGTTTCCACTGGGATGGCGGGCGGACTAAAATCCGCCTGCCATCCTAATCAACCCCTAAGTTCGAAGGTAAAACGTCTGACCAGGTCAAACATGGTATCTCTATCTGACCCGAGCTCCATTACAATTTACTTTTACTTGCGCCGAGGTACCGGACCACTGCAACCAAATGAATGTGTAAATATTTAACGCTGTTTGGCATTATGTTCACATTTAAACTTTAAAAATATATAACCTCTGAACTAATAGCCCAAATTCTTACACAGGTATTGATCATTAGCATTCCCAATCCATGTTGACAGTAGGGCACACAGAAAGTGTTGCAAAAGTAAGTAGACATGCCCCTTCGAACATTTGCCAAGTTGGTTAGGAAGGGACCAGGAGTCACCCCCACCCACAATCTGGTGCCAGGCATTCATTTGGCACCCAAAGTCCCTTCCTCAGAACACTTTCTGGACCTGCAGAAGAACAGAAGAGGACTGAACCTGCTGTTTCTGACTTTATAAGAATCTAGAAGACTGGAAATGCTCACCCTTTTGTACCAAGGACAAAGCGTACTCCATTAGTCATAAGGCTGTCCTTCTGTTCAAGCTACAGGGACACAAAGAGAGGCCTTTTCTGCAGTTGCACAGACGCCCAGTTGCCCAGTTCCGACTGGATGTGCCCTGGACCCTGTGGATTTCCTCTGCTATCATGAGTCTTAACCCCTGATCGCTATCCCTAAGGACCTGTACCCTTGACTAGTTTCAACGTGTACTCCACCTAATGTTTCTGGAAACCTAGGACTTAGAACTTCTTTGGTTTCGAAGTCCTCTGGAGGACAAGGACCAACATTTTAGGCTGATCAGAAGAAGGTGTTTTGCACTGGGCTCAAGACAGAGGTTGTTCCCAAATGGAGCTTTTCCGTAGCAGAAAATATGATTCAGCAGGATCTTGTGGAGATAGTATCTGGCCTCGTGGAGCCCTATTCGGCTACAGCCTGCAACCTTGTTCCACAGAAAGAATCATGCTCTAAAAAAGTGACTGAATCTGAAGTTAAACAAAAAAGGGAGGGAGAAGGAGGTTAAACCAGACCAGGTCGGCCTCCAGTCAGTATATGCAATACAGGAACCCTATGTGAAGGGTCCAGAGACCTGGTAGGTGTTGTATGGTTACTGCTTACTAAGTCAGTGTGTACCAAAAATATGTAAGAAAGAAAAATTTCTTTCTAGAGTCCCCTCACTCACCGGGGTTGCCCCACGGTGACATGCTTCATCATTGGGGCCATCCCAGTTCTCTACGAAAAGGGGCGTGCTGCGACAAGGCGACTACGCTGGAGCACTGGTTTTGTGAGATGACTATGTGTGGTGCAAGTGTGGTGATGGTGGAGTGGGTGTGGAATTAAAAATACCGTGCTAGTGGGCCTCAACAATTTATTTTGCTCCTAGTGTGGTATAAAAATTAAAAAGGGGTAACACTGTATTCTAACTTTTACTGAGCTAGATCAGTGTTATGGTCAACATGTTTCAAGCTCCCCCAAGCTTTTCTTCAGGACCATACAGGGTCCAGCCCTGTATTGCCACTCCTGTTTTCAAATGAAAAAAGTGTTGCTAAGAACTACTTATTTACTTTAAACGCTGTTGTTATTAAAACATGCGTGTTGTTGTACATACGTTTTGTATTCTACTTGGAATTCTGTAAAAGAGAATAACAGTTGTTAAGTGATGGACATCCCCTTCCGAGAAGGGGAACAACTCACATGCATCTCACTCCATCTAGGGCGTGGGTGTGCCCTTGGCATCATACTGATGCGTGCTGGTTTTCAAACCGGTGTAGAGAAATAAATCACTGTGAATAAAGTGGTTTAGTGGTTTCACACACAAAACATATAGACTTAATGTGACTATTGACAAGACACACAACACATACACATGAAATAATAACATGGCAGATGGTTATATTTACATAAAAGAGTGTTTGATTACACCCCATGGTCTTAGGCAAGGGCAGGAACGCCTCGTGGAAACATTGCTGAAAAAGGAGTTTCAAGGTTAGAGTTAGAAGGCTCCTTTACTGTTTTCCCATTTAAAATTGCCGATATCCTTGCAATCTAGCGTCGTTTATACACTTACTTCCTATCGGCAAACCCGCTCGGTACTACCTGATGCTTCCTCACCCGACCGCATACTGATGTGAAGCGGGGCTCGGGGTGTATTTAGAACGCGCGAGATTCCGGGTTGCCGGGAAATCTCTGTTAACTAGAGCGCTCGCTTAGAGCGGCCATCTTGGTGGGATGTTATCGTGCTCGGCGCGAGTGCTGGCAAATATTAGGGATTACTCCCGAACTGTGCCGGAGTTAAGGATGAAAAATAATTTAGAGTGATGCTATAAACGGGGGCATTTTAATAAACTAATTTAGAACACGGGTTTTTTTCACGGATGGGTGAAGTTTTTTATAAGATAAGGCTAGTCATATTTTTAAGAAAAACTGGTATTTTGGCATTTGGTAGATAGGAGGGCTAGTGCCTATCTTTGCTGGGAAGTCAGTGAAGGGTGTTATGTTATTATGGAAGATAGTATTCATGGTTGTGGGTTTTTTTATATTATTGTTGGGGGCAGTATTACCATAGTAATGATTCAGTTTCGGTTCATACCATCCCAAGTCATTTCATTATTACTGATGGCCTACGGGCGAAAGGCCCCCCATGGGATTTCATCATTAAGTCCTTGGGTGTCCGTATGTAGACGAAACACCCATCTTTGTTCTTTCTCATGGAGGATTCGTTCCTGATTGTCTTTGTTTTTCACTGTTTCTATGACCACCCAGGTTAGATCATTAGGTGTATGGTTCTGTTCAATGAAGTGGGTGGTCATTCTCGTTGTGGCTCGTTTGCACCTGATGTTACTTCTGTGCTCTACTATGCGAGTACTGACCTTTCTAGTGGTCATTCCTACATAGTGTAGGTTGCATGTGCAGGTTATCAAGTACACAACTCCACTGGTATTGCAATTGGAAAATCCCTTTAGCTCCCATTTCGTAGTGTTGTTGAAGGTTATGTTTTTGGTTGGGGAAGTCAAATGACAGACACTACAGTTGTTACATGGGAAATGACCATCAGGTAGTGGTTGGGATCTTACTGTCTGGGTTATTGATGTGTGACGGGTATGTACCAAATAATCTTTCAAATTTTTACCCCGCCTATGGACACACTGTCAGAGACTTGGTTGTACGTAGTGATACAGATTGGTTTTTTGTTCTCAGGTTGTGTTCTTTCTTTAGGTTCTAATAGTGCTTCCCTATTGTTGTTTGCCGCCCGTTTCTTAGCCTCTTTGATCAGTTTGTTTGGGTATTTTCTGTTTCTCAGCTTGTTGCTCAAGTCCTCCGCTTGGGTTAGGTAGTCAGATTTTTTGCTACAATTCCTGCGCAAACGGAGGAATTGCCCAAATGGGAGGTTTTGTTTGAGATGGCGAGGATGGAAACTGTCAAAGGTCAAGAGGCAGTTTCTTGACCAGAAATTCGGAGAGCACGGTGTGCACATGCTTCTCCAAGATCTTAACCAGCGCAGGGAGAACAGAGATAGGCCTGTAGTTGGCCAGGACCTCAGGGTCTAAGCCAGGCTTCTTGAGAAGGGGAATAACGTTCACCTGTTTCCAGGCCTGTGGTACCACCCCCCGACTCAAGGAGAGATTCAAGAGTGGGTTTGCCAGCGGATTCACAACTTCAGCCATTTTAGCCAAGAATTTGGCCGGACAAGGGTCGAGAGGCGACCAAGATTTAAGATTGGCCATGAGTGCCAATGAAGATACAACTGAGATTGGCGGAATATCTGCCAGGACTGGACCAAACGGGGCCAACAACACTGACCTGTCCTTAAGACTGGGGGGTACTTCAACCGCCCTTAAGGGAAAAGAGTCCTGGATTAGTTTAATCTTGGTGGTGAAGAAATTGGCAAGGGCAGAGACCCACGGCTCAGAGGGAGGCCTGGGTCGAATTGGAATGTGGGGCTGTAAACTCCCTGACGATCGTAAAAATCTCCTTACAGGAGTTAGAGGAAGCCTCTATCCTCCTTGCCAAGTAATCTTTCTTACCAAGGAGTATACCCCGATGGTATGCTTTAATCGCTGTCCTATAGGCAAGCCTGGCCACGGGATCATATTGAGACCAGCATGCCCTTTCAGCCACCTTGCACTGCCGTCGACAGGCCGATAGTGCTTCAGTGAACCAAGGGGCCGAGACCCGCTTAGATGTTGATCAGGGGGGGGGCATCTCAGGGGCTAGATCATTCAGCCTGTCCATTAACCACGCTTGCAAGGACTCTAAATCCCTCTCCAAGTCTCCCGTCGAAGGGCAGGGATGATCAAGAGCTGCCTGGGCCAACATTTCAGGAGTCACCCGATGAAATGCCCTAGGGGCTCGTCCCAACTGCCTAGGGGCAATGCTAGATGGTTTCTTTGTGCCAAGTATATAAAATTTAGCCAGACTTTGATCTGACCAAAGCACCGGCAGAAGTGCTAGCTTGAATCACAGTCTTCATGTTGAGCATGTCATGCATGGCTTAGCTTTAATGTATGCGTTGTTACAATGTTTGAGCTCTCCACTCCATGTCACAAACTTGCAACTTTCACTTTATTCTTTTGTTGTTTTTCATTTAAAGGCATTAAGACAAATACATTGATTCAATGATTTTGGCAAACAAAAACACACTGTATCTTTAAAGCTGTAGATCTGAATTACAAATCTCATTTTAAAAAGTTAGAAGTCCATTCCACCAGTTTTGCTCCTACATTTGAAGTGCATTTATGATATTTTGGTAAGCTGCTCACCATTAACATGAAACATTGGAAAATATGTCCTTTTGGCATATATTACATTAAGTACGTTGTGTGACTGGAAAGGATTTACTTGACCCCATTCAGGCAATTCGTTAATGGATTTTGGAACTATACAGCCCTCTTGAGTAGTTTCAAAATCCATTGAGGTATCTCACTTGATTATAATTTATGAGTCCACTGAGGAGATCTGCATTTACAGGTATCTGTACCTCTAAGTGAAGTAATATTGGCATCTGGTGTAAATGTCTCTGGGATAGCCCTACTGTAAACTAATTGTTATTTTTAAATGTTGTGCTACATATTCACTAGAATTTGTTTGCAAGTGATTTAGTGACACTGACAACTGTTCGCTTACGATTATTAGTAGAAAATAATGGGCCTGATTCATAAAGGTAAACTTACACTATCGAGTAAGTTTAGGATTGTTTGCTATTTACAATGGTATTTTACTAGTAGTATCTTTACGGCTATGGAGTCTCCACTCATATAAAGATAGGAATGCATACACACCATCACCTACAAAACTTAACATAGATCTCAAGTAAGTTTGTGAAGTTGATAAACATTGGTGTTAAAAGTATGTAGTAGCATGCTATTTACGCAATAGCCACACATTTCCAAGGTCTCCTCTTTCAAGATGATCATATAATGCACTACGTCTAAGGGGCTGATTACAATCTTGTTCGGAAAGCATTCTGACCGAATCGTGTCCAGAATGCTTTCCGAACGACTCGACCTGGGGGAGTCCGAATGAGCTTATGGGATGCATCTAGATGCTTCCGGATACGAGTTGGTCGGACTCCCTTTGACTTCAATGGGAACCTGTGTGTCGAACGAGAATACAGGCTCCTAATGAAGAAAGGGGTGACCGGGGAAAACGGTGCACCCTGTTGCGGGCACCCCATGGTGCCTGCCATCCTGTGCAGGGTTGGGAAAAGGGTACCCATGTGTACCCCACAGCCTGATTCTGAAGCCCCCTGGTGAAGGGGGGCTGTTATGGGTCCCCAAAGACCGGTTCCAACAGCTGTTTCTTTCCTGAGAAACCGATTCGGAATGGCTGTCCAGATCAGTCATCAGGGCAGGACTGGAAACCAAAACCGGCCCTGGCAAACTGCTCAGCCACCTCAGGGGGGGAGCGGCCGAGCTGTTTGTTAGGGCCGCTTTCGCCCGATTTTGCTACAGGGAGCTGATATTGCTGGGTCCTGGTTCAAAAACCGGCCCCCTAGTGCCCCAAAAGCGCCCCCACCCTGCAGTCCCCTGGAGAAACACCCAGTGCCCGCTACGGCCATTCTGGCCCTGTCGGTCATCGTACTCGCTCGCTCGGAAATCATAGAGCTGTATGATTCAGTACCAGAAAGGCTTGACATGCCTGAATGCCTTCCTGAACCAATTCGGACAGCCCTTACAGTTTCCGGGCATTGTAATTGGTCATTCTGAACTGACTGATTTGGTCTGAAACAAGGCTCCCGAATCGGATTTGGCAAGCCCAAATCTGGTTCGGAGCACTTCCGAACGAGATCGTACTCAACCCCTAAATATGTTTGACTTATGGGTACTAACAGGGGGATCTATGACAGAATTTCGACTACAAAAATATCGACCTACAAGAATATCGAGTCAACAATATCGAGGGCAAAAATATCGACATCCTATCTACAACATGGTAAGTACAAAAATATCGAAAAAATAATATCGTTGTAAAAAATATCGATGTTAAAAATATCGATTTTTTTTTTAATATATATAAATGTAAAAGTAAGTATACAACACTAATAAATAAAATATACATATTTAAAATTATCTAATAATGTTTAAAATTAATAAATAAAACATATATATTAATAATACATTAATTAAATATATACAGTAAAGATATAATATATATGTACTGAACAATAAGTATTAATAATTAATTTACTAATTTCTAAATTAATGAAATATATTCTAATTTACTAATACATGTACAAACATAAAACAATAACATACATAAAATGTAAGTAATATAAAAAATAAAATAAACGTGATATTTTAACAATTAATTATATAAAACGTTGGATAGCGTAAGGGTAAACATTACTATTCCTACTCCAGAGAGTGGAACAGTCGAGAAAACTGACCCTGAACCCAAAAACCACCCCTTTACCCACGAACTGAAAACTGACCCTGAACCCTAAAAATACCCCTTTACCCAAAAACTGAAAACTGACCCTGAACCCTAAAAATACCCCTTTACCCAAAAACTGAAAACTGACCCTGAACCCTAAAAATACCCCTTTACCCAAGAACTGAAAACTGACCCTGAACCCTAAAAATACCCCTTTACCCAAAAACTGAAAACTGACCCTGAACCCTAAAAATACCCCTTTACCCATGAACTGAAAACTGACCCTGAACCCTAAAAATACCCCTTTACCCATGAACTGAAAACTGACCCTGAACCCTAAAAATACCCCTTTACCCATGAACTGAAAACTGACCCTGAACCCTAAAAATACCCCTTTACCCATGAACTGAAAACTGACCCTGAACCCTAAAAATACCCCTTTACCCAAAAACTGAAAACTGACCCTGGACCCTAAAAATACCCCTTTACCCATGAACTGAAAACTGACCCTGAACCCTAAAAATACCCCTTTACCCAAAAACTGAAAACTGACCCTGAACCCTAAAAATACCCCTTTACCCATGAACTGAAAACTGACCCTGAACACTAAAAATACCCCTTTACCCATGAACTGAAAACTGACCCTGAACCCTAAAAATACCCCTTTACCCAAAAACTGAAAACTGACCCTGAACCCTAAAAATACCCCTTTACCCAAAAACTGAAAACTGACCCTAAACACTCAAAATACCCCTTTACCCAAAAACCCAAAAATGACCCTGAACCCTAAAAATACTCCTTAACCCAAAGTTAAATAATATTATTTAATTAGCAATTCATAATTAATTAACAATAACAATAAAGTAAATATATTAGCACATAAGCTGTAATTAATATAATTTAATAATTATTATCATTTTTCCCCAATTAATTAATTAACAGTAACTAAAAATTATATATATAAATAAAGTACTCTAATAATGTAATTAACTAACTAATATTATTTAATTACCAATTAATTACTAATTTAAAATATGTACAACATTATATTAATTAATTAACTAATTAATATTAATTATTTGCCAATTAATTAGTTATAAATATTTAAAAACATATATTAATTAATTAATTATTATTAAATTACTCCCCACCCTATTCCCCTATAAACCCACATCCCGCTACAGAAAATATATATCAATTAATCAATTAATTATTTCCCAATTAATCAATATTAATTAGCAAATAATTATAATTAATTAATTAATCCTACTAATTATTAATCAACTTACCATAATTAAATTACTTCCCACCCTATTCCCCTATAAACCCACAACCCGCTCCGGTACTAAAACATCAAATTTCCTTATAAATTTCTATATTATTATAGAAAATGTATACACATATAATAGTAATTATTTTAAATACTTAAATTAAACATATAACACATACATAATAAAAAACTATAAAATAATACAAATATCGATATTAGTGTCATCGAAATTATTAACATCGATATATATGCTATCGATATTACTAACTTCGATATTACTTACATCGATATTAAGTATTTCGATATTACTTACCTTGGGTCGATATTCTGTCCTACGATATTCTTGCCTTCGATATTATGCTCCTTCGATATTTCAGACTCGATATTATGGTAGGTCGATATTTCCAGCTCGATATTTTGACTGTCTACCCTAACAGGGCAGTGTGATACAAGGGCCGTAATTATGCACTCAGGGTTACATAACACCTGCATGTTCAAGAAATTATGTTTTTCCAATTCCTGCAGGCGCGGCCAGTGCAGGTAAGAGTGGTGGGCGGGGTGAAGTGGAGCGGGGGGGGAACGACATACGACAGGATAGGGTAAATAGAATAAATAAATAAATAAAACCACTTACCTTGTGCTCGCCACACAAGGAATGTGGTTTTATTTATTTATTTTGCTTATTCCATCGTTTGTCAACTTCCCACCTTCCGCCTCACTGCTCCACCGCTATTCTGGTACAGGTGTTCTGTAACTGATCGTCGGCATATTAATATATGTCTTTGATCTACACATCCTATTACTTGTGGGAATAGTGCGCTGCTAGAGAAACCCAGCATGGTTTCTTGCAGCTCTTCCTCGTTGTGCAGAAATTATACATAAGAATGTATCCTGGAAAATGAATCTAGAAATGGGTTAAAAACCTGAGAGAGTGAATTTTCAGATATCCCACAAGCAACAGCTTTGTGTTCCAGTAGCGGCTCCTGGAGGGAGTGCTGCGGGCGGTGGGCGGGGCGGTGGAGGGGCAGGGTGGGGTGTAGTAAACTCCAGCATACGGCCGACTGGAGTTAGCTCACTAAATAAATAAATAAAATGAATTACATTGTGTGCGCTGCAACGCGGATGGCGTTTCAGCGCGAGCAATGTAATTTGTTTTATTTATTCATTTAGTTAGCTACTCCGGTCACTGTATGCTTGAGTTTACTACCCCCCACCCTGCCCCTTCCCTGCCCTGCCTCACCGCCCCACAGCACTCCATCCAGGAGCCGCTACTGCTGTGTTCTGGTAGCTGTCTGATGCAAGGTGGTGTAAAAATCTCTGGGCCTCATTTATGAAAAGTGACGCATCGCTGCGTGAAAACAGGGATGCGTCACTTTTCACTGCACCCTCCTTGCGAGACCAGTGATGAGTCATATTTACAGTATGGCGCATCATGGCGCAAGGAGTTACAGATTCGTCAGTATTTCTGACGTATGTGTATGGCGCAAAAGTGACGCATTTCTGGAGTGTGTCACATAAGTGACGCAACTCCAGCAATGTATCCTTTCACATGGGGCAAGCACCATGTGAAAGGGCCTGCGTCAGTCTTACGCCTGCTGTGAGGCAGCCGTAGGAAATTAATGCATTTGTGTCCTAGAAGTGGCGCAGTGAAATCTTAAAGAATTCACTGCGTCACTTCTATGACCCTGTCTTGCGTCAGAACGCCCTCCCCTGCATACATTATACCTGGCGTAGGTATAATGTAGTGCAGGGGTTTACAAAGTGACGCATCTACCTAGATGCGTCACTTTGTAAATATGGTGCAACAAGGCACATTTTTTAAGCTGCTGGTGCGTCACAAAAAGTGATGCATCGGTGGCATAAAAGTGACGCATGGCCTCATAAATGAGGCCCTCTGTGCCTGCACATGCGTAGGTATGTCTTGGCTGTGCTGAATTTACATCTCAACAGAAGATCCGATTCATTATTGAGATCAAATAAGGCAAGTGTTCTTAAAATATAATTTGCAGAAGGGGAACGAGAGCAAAGGCTTAATTTGCTTTTGTTGTCTTCCTCAACCTGTTAAAAAGAAAAGACAGTACCTTAAACTCCACTGATTTCTTCATCTCCTCTTTAGGGCTGCCACAATGTACATTCTACTTACCAGTGATGAGTGTCTGCCACTGTAAAAGAGAGTGTGTTTCCTTATGGGCCTCTCTTTTCAGTTAGCACGTGATTACCACCTACTTACACTTGGCGGTACAGTGCACAAGCAAAACATTATCATTTTGTGACCGTTATCAGTTTGTGAATGGTTCACACATACTATTTGTGAATCGCAAATAAGAAATTGGAAATTACGAGAATCGTCACTTAGCAATTCATACATATTTGGTTGGGTGTGCTAAAAAACGACGTCAACAATAATTTAAAACATTAGGGTTCCAACAGAAACAGGGGCTCCACTCAGTGCTAACATACGGCGTCCCAACAGGCCACAAGTTTGACGCACTGAACTTTCACGGCCCTCGCCCGATGCCCAATATTAACTGGAAAAATTCCTATTATATATTAAAGCTCCAGATAGAGCGGCACTTTCCATTTCGCAGCTATTGATTGACTGAGCTTTTAATATCTCCCACCGCACTTTATCAACGTGCTTTATGGAGATTCTCCCACACATCATCTCCGCGGAAACCACGGGGTCTCTCGGGCGCCATTTATCGCTTTTTCCCAGAGGCCGCTGTCATGTGATGTAATGCAGATCACAAAAGACACAGACATGTCTTTGATAAACGGCGCCTGACAGACTCATCCCTCATTTTAAATCAGTGCGATATATTTTTTCCTCATTCAACTTTTTTTTAACATATAAAATGCTGTTCTAGAGGAAAAGTAAGTTAGTTCTGTGTGATAGCAAGTTAGATACACCCCCCAAAAGGCGACGGTGACAAGCAAACAGGCATTGCGGCAGAAGGTAATTTTCATTTCTCTTTTAATATCACACCCAGAAGCGGCTCAGGCTGAACTTCAAGAGTTTTTTTTTTATTTGAAACGGTAAAGAAAAGGATATGACGCGCTGAATAGAATCTCATTTGCACCCTTTTACTGCTAATAGAACATTTCTTCATAGGAGCTCATTCACTGGAGAGAATGAAAGGTGAATTCAATATAAGAAATGCATTTTAAGAACAGTTGAGACGCTAATTAGTCAGAAAATGTAAAATTATTCGCTCAGTCGTAAAAACTGTGATGACAATTTGAAACTTGATCGGGGATCTTGTGGTTATTGTACCAAGCTATAATTAGGTGGAATAGAATGTGGTGGGAATATAGGGCACTCATTGTACGCTTTCCATTTTTACAGGTTTTTGAACCCAATCGATAGCAGAAATAGGCATTTGTAAACAAATCGCTTTCTTAAAAAGGTGTATTTTTATTGTTTTGGTGGCTTGTCAGTAAAGGCTAAGAAAGGTGTTTCTGCTATTACCAGTCTTACCCCCAGATTCATCATGGTCATGTTTTGCGAGTCCTTAATAGCGAATTTTACGGATTCGCTATTAAAGACTCGCAAAACGGGATGCATGTAGAAATTGCAATATTTTATGCGTTTTCTACTGCTTCCTAATTTCCAAATCGCTAATTGCTAATCGCAAATAAGGAATGGCTTTCCCATTCATTTCTATGGGCCTAAAGGCCCATAGGAATGAATGGGGAGTCATTCCTTATTTGTGATTCGCAATTAGCGAATCGCAAATAAGGAAGTAATTTCAAGGGTGCCAGGGTGTCCAAAGGACACCCTGTAGCACCCCTGAAATGGTAATGTACGCTGGTGTTGCGCACACACATGTCCAAAGGACATGTGTGTGTGTAACATACAACTTAGAAAAATGCACTAATGTGAATTTTTCTAAGTTTTTGCTATATACCATGTAGTTAGACTTCGCAGTAAATAGTGGCCCCAGATTGCGAATTCGCAATTTTAAATGGTTCATGAATTGCATTTAAGGAATCTCAACTTTAGATTCCTTAAACCCCTGGTATGCTGGTGACGAACCCCAGCCGTCACGCTTCGCGGTGCTCGTGTGCTGATGACGGCTGGGGTTCGTCAAGGCCCCGCCCTGTTCGTTTGTTTACCGCACAGCGGCGGAAACGGGCCAGCAGCGAAGGGGTTAAATGCAATTATTCGCAATTTAGCAATTTCTAGAATTGCGATTTTTGAATTTGGGATGATGAATCCCAAATGCAAAAATAGCACTCACAAAGGGCCAGATTCTCAGAATCTGCCCTTTGCGAGCCAATTTCGGCTTGATGAATCTACCTGTAGGCCTTTGCGGTTAGAGACACTGGAGCTTAACTTATCTTGGTAGCTGGAGTATGGTTCAAACTACATTCAAAGATTTTTTCCAAATCACCATTGTTAGAACCGGGGGTCTCTGGTTGGCACAGGTAAGTACCTTAGACCAAGTAGGGACCCTTGCTTCTAGTCAGGGTGAAGGAATAACCCTCTGAGATAACCCCCGCTCACCCTCAAGGTAGCATGGCGCGAGCAGTCTAGGCTAAACTCGGAGGCAATGTGGATAACATTTGCACTTAACACAACAGTAATCCCCAATCCACCACAAACTGAGACCACACAGGTAAGTATATTTTGTAAAAATATATAACTTTATCTAGTTTCAGCAAGGTAAATCAAGCAGTTGCACGATAATCACTTCATTATTAAAATGATGCACTTAATCTTAATGGTGGTACTTAGTTTCAGGAAGTTCTCAAAAACAATGTCTCTAGTCTCTTCTAATCAGGTATTAAAAATAATGCCCCTGATTTCTAAATGATGCGCTCTAAAAACGAGCAGTCCAAACAATGCCAGCGTTTAAAAGATATGCCAGTGTTATTCTGTTGACCATGCTCTTCAAATGAGCAAAGAAACAATGCCAGCGGTATTAAACTATGCCCCCAATGGTCCCCTGGCTTCAGGGACCACAAGCGCTCCTAGCGCGTCTCACCCGGTATCCTCAGGGAGGGGGGACTTCTTTCCCCGTGCTCGCGGTGACGCGGGTCCCCCAGGGGCACCTCGCGGTAGAAGGCTCAGTGTTGCTCCCGCCCGGCCGGTCTCAGGACGCTCTCCGCCCGCTCTGGATCCTCAAAGAGCAGCGGGGAGCAGAGACGGCAGGCCAGGGGCTGGAGCACTGGCAGAGATCCCTCGGCGAGGTCAGGTCACTTCTTCCCGGGCCCGGCGGTGATCGCGCTGGTTCCTAGGCTTCTTCGGCTGCCTCAGCGAAGGCAGCCAATCCCCTCGCGGCTCCTCAGTCGAGCCTCCACAGCACCCGGGAGTCAGCCAATGGCAGCGCGGCTCCCGGGCAAGTCAACTGATGACGCTCCGCTCCCTAGGCCAATCACGGCCCAGCACTGCTGATGACGCTGCGCCGCACGGGCCAATCCCGTCGCGGCGTTAGTGAGGGGGCTCGGCTCCCTCCACCAATGGGAGCGCGGCGGCTTCGTTCTTTGCCGCGGCAGCTCCTGGACCTCACAGCAAGTTACTGGGGGGTTCCTGGCCCCGGGCCGCGATGGTGATTTGGCGGCAAAGGGTTTTCAAGGGCGCTGGTCACGATTAGACCCCCCTCTCGACCTCCCCACCACGTTAGGAGCAGGTTTCACGAGGGGAGGCGCCACAAGCCTCCAACCCTCACGGGAAATGTGCCGATGAGCACACCGATCCCTTCCTCACGCTCCGCAGTCGAGTGCCACGCGCCTCGGGTCACAACAGCACGATTTTGCAGCTGTTTTCTGGCAAAGCTTTAGGAACCTTTGGCCCTGGGTTCCCAACAGGAGGCCAGCTCTTCTCAGGCCCTTGGAGATTCAGTAAAGACACAGCACACAGCAAAGTCTTGGTAGGTTCAAGCAGGCAGGGTCACAGCACTCAGCAAAGTCCCTTTCTCCTCTTCAGCTTTCAGTGGCCACAGCAGAACAGGTCAGCCCTTAGAGCACACAGCAAGGCAATCTTCCTTTAGTTCTTCAGCTGTCCTTCCTCCAGCAGAGGTTCCTTCTTGCTTGTAGAATTTTAGAATCTAATCTTCTGTAGTAAAGGGTCCTTCCCTTATACCCCTAAACGCCTTTGAAGTCCTTGGTGCAAGGGGGTCCTTGGCTCTGGAATGTTTCTGGCGTTCTTCTTCCTGACAGCTTCAGGGCCAGAGGTGACAGCAGGCCGGCAGGGGAGTTAGCCAGCACGGTGGTCAGGCAGGCACAGCCCAGCACTATCAGGCGCTTCTCTCTCCCCTTCCCCGGGCAACAGATGTCGCCTTTCACCCCTGGGCTGACTCCAACCCCCTCCGGGGCCCTGCAGCTCCTGTCACGCAGGCATTCCACACACACACAGGCCCAAGCACACAGAAAGGTTTATACAAAAGAACAGCCACTTTCTAAAAGTGCTATTCTCAACCCCAGGATCCAAAAACAACCTTCACTAAAAGATGTGTCATTTAATTCTGAGTTCAGGGATATCTTTCATGGATGTTCCATCTTGTTCCTATAGGGAGATAGGCTGGGGTCCAATGGGACCAGCCTCCCCATGTTACCCTAGGGAGCCTTACAGCCCTACAGCAGTGAGCACACAAAGTGGCTGCTGCTCTCCACCAGTGCATGTTACCTGCACTAGTACATGCTCTCCCCTATCCATACACTGCACCCTGCCCAGGGGGGTACCTGGAGCCTTCCATAGGGGTGGCTGATGTGCACAGACAGGGGAGGGTTAAGCCCAGCCAGTGGGGACACTGGCCAGGCGGACATGGCAGTCCACTGACTGCACACGGGCCCTGCGCTGGCAGGCCTGAGACACCATTTTAGAGCTACTCATGTGGGTGGCGCAATCTGCGCCGCAGGCCCACTAGTAGCATCTGTCATCACCAGCCCTGGCACACACAGTGCACTTTACTAGGGACTTCATGGTGATGCAGATATGCCAATCAGGTATACCCAATCAATATGACAATTTACAGAGGGAGCACTTACCCTCTGACACTGTTCAGCAGTGGCAGAGGGTCCAAAGCATCTAAACCAGCAAAAACGAAATCCAGCACAGCATCAAAAATACATGAGTCAGAGGCAAAAAGATGGGGGGAATAACCACGCCAAGGATGTCAGGTCTAACACGTGTCCCCTCCAGCTGAAAGTGGGGAGAACTACCCAACCTCTTGGGAGTCCTCATCACTAAGGCGGAAGAATCTGGACAGACCGTCAGCATTGGCGTGTTCTGTACCAGGGCGGTGCTCCACCGTGAAGTCCATCCCCTGTAGGGAAATGGACCACCTCAACAGTTTTGGATTCTCGCCCCTCATATGCATTAACCATCTGAGGGGCCTGTGGTCGGTCTGAACACGGAAGTGAGTCCCAAACAGGTAGGGCCTCAGCTTCTTCAGAGCCCAGACCACAGCGAAAGCTTCCCTTTCGATTGCACTCCATCTCTGTTCCCTGGGGAGTAGCCTCCTACTAATGAAAGCCACTGGTTGGTCTTCGCCCTCCTCATTGATCTGTGAGAGTACTGCTCCCACGCCTTGCTCTGAAGCGTCAGTTTGCACAATGAGCTCACTGGAAAAGTCAGGTGCCTTAAGCACCGGTGCTGTGCACATGGCAGTTTTGAGGGTGTCAAAAGCAGTTTGACAGGCCTCAGTCCAATTCACTTTTCTGGGCTGATTTCTAGATGTCAGCTCAGTCAAAGGGGCTACAATGGTGCCATAACCTTTGACAAACCGTCTGTAATACCCGGTGAGACCTAAAAAGGCTCTCACCTCAGTCTGGGTCTTGGGGGGTTCCCAAGCCAGAATGGTATCAATCTTCGCCTGTAGGGGCGCCACCTGGCCGCTCCCCACCTGGTGTCCCAAGTACACCACAGATCCCTGCCCTATCTGGCACTTACTGGCCTTGATAGTGAGGCCTGCCTTCTGCAGAGCCTTCAACACTGCGCAGAGGTGTTGCAAGTGTTCCTCCCATGTGGAGCTGAACACAGCAATGTCATCCAGGTATGCTGCGCTGAATTCCTCCAGCCCTGCTAATACCTGGTTGACCAGTCTCTGGAATGTGGCCGGGGCATTTTTCATCCCAAAGGGCATGACACGAAACTGGAAGTGCCCCTCGGGTGTTGAAAATGCTGATCTTTCCTTGGCCCCCTCAGTTAAGGCAATCTGCCAGTAACCTGAAGTCAAATCAAAAGTGCTCAGGTACCGGGCAGCTCCCAACCGATCCACCAGCTCATCAGCTCTGGGGATGGGGTGCGCGTCAGTCTTGGTGACCGCATTGAGCCCGCGGTAGTCCACACAGAAACGGAGTTCTGGGGGGCCACCAGGTGTAGCAGCTTTCTTAGGCACTAAGACTACTGGGCTAGCCCAGGGGCTGCTGGAGGGCTCAATTACCCCTAGCGCTAACATCTTAGAAACCTCTTCTTTGATGCTAGCCCTGACCTTGTCAGCCACTCTGTAAAACTTCTGTTTCACAGGCAGGTTGTCACCGGTGTCCACATCGTGGACGCACCACTTGGTGACACCTGGGGTCAGGGAGAACAGGGGGGCGAACTGACCCAAGACTTGGCGACAGTCCTTCTGCTGCTCTGGGGTCAGGGTGGGTGAGAGTATCACACCATCCACTGACCCATCCTGCTCCTTGACTGCCAGGAGGTCAGGGAGAGGATCACTATCCTCCTCCCCTCCAGCATCTGTAGCCATGAGCATAGTCACTTCAGTCCTCTCAAAGTGAGGTTTGAGGCGGTTCACATGTAGCACTCTCAGGGGTTGCCTGGGAGTCTTCAGGTTAACCAAATAGGTAACCTCGCTCTTGCGCTCCACCACCTCGTATGGCCCTGACCATTTGTCACGGAGCGCACAAGGCTCCACCGGCGCCATCACCCACACTTTCTGCCCAGGTTGGAACTCCACAAGAGAGGTATTCTGGTCATACCACCTCTTCATTTCCTCCTGGCTAGCCTCCAGGTTCTCTTGAGCGAGCTTCCTGAAGCGCTTGGTCTGGTTGCGAATGGCCAGCACATAACTGAACACATCCTGAGGGGTTTTCCCACGGGATTTCTCCCACCCCTCCTTCACCAGAGTAAGAGGCCCTCTGACAGGGTGGCCATACAGCAACTCAAAGGGACTGAACCCTAAGGATTTCTGAGGCACCTCCCTGTAGGCAAACAACAGGCATGGCAACAAGACATCCCATTTCCGCCTCATGGGCTCTTCCAGCCCCATGATCATGCCCTTCAAGGTGCGGTTGAATCTCTCAACCAAACCATTTCCTTGGGGGTGGTAAGGAGTGGTGAATTTGTATGTCACCCCACACTCCGCCCACAGGGACTTCATATACCTAGAAATGAAGTTTGTCCCCCTGTCTGAGACCACCTCCCTGGGAAATCCCACCCGGGAAAAGATCCCCATCAGGGCACGGCCCACCACTGGGGCTGTGACCGTCCTGAGCGGGATGGCTTCCGGGTACCGAGTGGCATGGTCCACCAAGACCAGGATAAACCTGTTGCCTAGGGCTGTCTTGGGGTCCAGGGGCCCCACGATGTCAATGCCCACCCGCTCAAAAGGGGTGCTCACCACGGGAAAGGGTTGGAGGGGTGCCACGCACTTCCCTCCGCTCTTGCCACTGGCCTGACAAGTCTGACAAGACTTACAAAAGGCAGCGACGTGCTTCTTCATCTGGGGCCAGTAGAAATGGGTGACAAGCCTGTGATAGGTCTTATCTTGCCCCAGATGTCCTGCGAGAGGCACGTCATGAGCCAGACCCAGTAGGAAGTTCCTGAAGCGCTCGGGCACTACCAGCACTCGTGCTGCACCGGGCTCAGCGAACTTAGGCTCACTATAAAGTAAGTCATCCTCCCAGTAGATCAAATGCTCCTTGGACCCCAGGCCTGCGGCCTGGTCGGCAGCCTGCTGCCGCACACCAACGAGAGAAGGGCACTCCTTCTGAGCCTGGCAGAATTCCTCCCTGGAGGGACCACCTTCCTGCTGCCACTGGGACAGCTCAGGCAATTCCCCTAGTTCGGCCACCTGCTCCCCTGTAGGTTCCAGGGCATCCCCCTCTGGGTCTGCCTCCTCCTGGACCGTGGGAACAGTGGGGGCCGGTTTCCCGCGCCCTCTACCCCTTCTTCTCTTGGTAGGTTCCTGGGCCTTTGTTCCAGGCTCCAGCTCTGCTAGACCGCCCTCTCTGGCTGTCATGGCCCGGGTGGACACACAGATCCACGCAGGCAAACCCAACATCTCCAAGTGAGTCCTGTGCTCTACATCTTTCCATGGAGAGCTCTCCAGGTCATTACCTAATAGACAATCTACAGGCAAGGCATCACTTACAACAACTTCCAATGTACCGGAGACTCCTCCCCACTCAAATGGAACCCGTGCCAACTTGCAGTAGCGCACTGAACTGTCAGCTGCCACCACAGGACGGAGTACATTGGGAATGATCTGCTCTTCAGACACCCATTGACACCTGACAGATGTCACACTGGCCCCGGTGTCTCTCAGAGCTTCTATCTCCTTTCCATTGATGGTCACCTTCTGCCCATATTTCTTAGTGTTTAAGGGCAGCAAGGCTTCCTGGGCCATCTCTTGGTCTCCTAAAGAGACAAGGGTCATCACTGCTAACCCCTCCTCCCCACTAGAAATCAAATCCCCTCCCAAAGCTACACTGGCCAACGCCGGTGCTGGAGCACCAGAGGGTGCTGGAGGTTTCTTTGGACATTTGGGGGCAATGTGCCCCACCTCCCCACATGTAAAGCAGGTAGGCGGGGGCCTGTTGTCCTGCTTGCCCTTACGGGGCCAGGACTTCTTAGACTTGGGGGGTTGAGACACCTTCTCCTGGGAACCAGTTTGGGGCCCTTTAGAAGACTCCTTTTGATTACCCGTGTCCCCCCCACTCTTCTGCTGGGGACCCTGTCCACCCTTGGCTGGGGTACTTACCACCCCCTTGTGGACCCTGGTGCTAGTCCACCGGTCCGCCTCTTTAGCAAGCTCACTGGGATCAGTTAACTTGCTATCCAAAAGATGCTGGCGCAGCTCTGGGACACATAAACTACTTAAGTGCTCCCTACTAATCAAGTGACACAACCCCACATAATCAGTAACTTTGCTGCCCTTCATCCAACCTTCCAGTGCACGCGTGTACATACTCACACACTCCACCCAAGTACTTGAATCAAGCTTCTTGAAGTTCCTAAACTTCAGGCGGTACTGTTCAGCAGTGAGCCCATACCTGAGGCACAACGCCTCCTTCATGGCGGAGTAGGATAAAGCATCCTCTGCGTCTAAGGGTGCCAAAACATCCCTCCCAGAGGCCTCAAAATGCTTCCACAATCCTGCTCCCCAATTCTTCTCAGGCACTTCATTCATCTTTAAGGCAAGTTCATACGCTCTGAACCACGCATAAATATCCTCACCCCTCTGATAATTCTGTACCAGATCCTTTGGTATGTATACCTTACCCGCCTGTACTGGTTGTGCGCTGCCACCATTAGAACTGGACACCCTCTCTTTATACTTGATGGCCAACTCTTTCATGCCCCTCTCATGAGCCAATTTGAGCTTCTTCTCCTCCAAAGCGAGAGCATGCCTTCTCTCCTGCGCCGCTCTCTCCTGCGCCTCTTTCTCAATTTCCAGGCGCAGTTTCTTCTCATCGGCGTCCGCTCGGAGTTTCAAAATCTCAATCTCATGGGCCCTGGCTCTCTGATTATCCTCCAGCTCCTCTGGAGAAATAACCCTACTGGAATGGTTGCTGCCAGCCTTAGATGCTGACCGCGCTGGCAAATCACTGAGCAAAACAACATTCTCCTGTGTGCCGTCCACTTCAGTAGCTTCTTCTGAGACAACATGTTTGGCCTCCCACCAGGCCCTCAGAGATTTCTGTAACTCTTCCTTGTTTGCGCTGCCCTTCACTGGGCATCCAAGCTGTTTGCAGAATTGTTTCAGGAGATCCTTTCTGTAGTTGTACAACTCCTGAATTGCGAATTCCACTTCCAATTCTACTCTCACGCTGGCCGCGTTCAAAGACATGATGCTTCCTAACCTTTTCACCAAAAAGGTTTCACCAAAAAGACAAAATCTTGCGCAACCTGTGCTTGCTAAACTAGACTAGTGATGTACAAGGAATCACTGCAGGTCAAGTGCAACTATTAGTTCAAAATCCGCACCGCTGTCCAACAATGTTAGAACCGGGGGTCTCTGGTTGGCACAGGTAAGTACCTTAGACCAAGTAGGGACCCTTGCTTCTAGTCAGGGTGAAGGAATAACCCTCTGAGATAACCCCCACTCACCCTCAAGGTAGCATGGCGTGAGCAGTCTAGGCTAAACTCGGAGGCAATGTGGATAACATTTGCACTTAACACAACAGTAATCCCCAATCCACCACAAACTGAGACCACACAGGTAAGTATATTTTGTAAAAATATATAACTTTATCTAGTTTCAGCAAGGTAAATCAAGCAGTTGCACGATAATCACTTCATTATTAAAATGATGCACTTAATCTTAATGGTGGTACTTAGTTTCAGGAAGTTCTCAAAAACAATGTCTCTAGTCTCTTCTAATCAGGTATTAAAAATAATGCCCCTGATTTCTAAATGATGCGCTCTAAAAACGAGCAGTCCAAACAATGCCAGCGTTTAAAAGATATGCCAGTGTTATTCTGTTGACCATGCTCTTCAAATGAGCAAAGAAACAATGCCAGCGGTATTAAACTATGCCCCCAATGGTCCCCTGGCTTCAGGGACCACAAGCGCTCCTAGCGCGTCTCACCCGGTATCCTCAGGGAGGGGGGACTTCTTTCCCCGTGCTCGCGGTGACGCGGGTCCCCCAGGGGCACCTCGCGGTAGAAGGCTCAGTGTTGCTCCCGCCCGGCCGGTCTCAGGACGCTCTCCGCCCGCTCTGGATCCTCAAAGAGCAGCGGGGAGCAGAGACGGCAGGCCAGGGGCTGGAGCACTGGCAGAGATCCCTCGGCGAGGTCAGGTCACTTCTTCCCGGGCCCGGCGGTGATCGCGCTGGTTCCTAGGCTTCTTCGGCTGCCTCAGCGAAGGCAGCCAATCCCCTCGCGGCTCCTCAGTCGAGCCTCCACAGCACCCGGGAGTCAGCCAATGGCAGCGCGGCTCCCGGGCAAGTCAACTGATGACGCTCCGCTCCCTAGGCCAATCACGGCCCAGCACTGCTGATGACGCTGCGCCGCACGGGCCAATCCCGTCGCGGCGTTAGTGAGGGGGCTCGGCTCCCTCCACCAATGGGAGCGCGGCGGCTTCGTTCTTTGCCGCGGCAGCTCCTGGACCTCACAGCAAGTTACTGGGGGGTTCCTGGCCCCGGGCCGCGATGGTGATTTGGCGGCAAAGGGTTTTCAAGGGCGCTGGTCACGATTAGACCCCCCTCTCGACCTCCCCACCACGTTAGGAGCAGGTTTCACGAGGGGAGGCGCCACAAGCCTCCAACCCTCACGGGAAATGTGCCGATGAGCACACCGATCCCTTCCTCACGCTCCGCAGTCGAGTGCCACGCGCCTCGGGTCACAACAGCACGATTTTGCAGCTGTTTTCTGGCAAAGCTTTAGGAACCTTTGGCCCTGGGTTCCCAACAGGAGGCCAGCTCTTCTCAGGCCCTTGGAGATTCAGTAAAGACACAGCACACAACAAAGTCTTGGTAGGTTCAAGCAGGCAGGGTCACAGCACTCAGCAAAGTCCCTTTCTCCTCTTCAGCTTTCAGTGGCCACAGCAGAACAGGTCAGCCCTTAGAGCACACAGCAAGGCAATCTTCCTTTAGTTCTTCAGCTGTCCTTCCTCCAGCAGAGGTTCCTTCTTGCTTGTAGAATTTTAGAATCTAATCTTCTGTAGTAAAGGGTCCTTCCCTTATACCCCTAAACGCCTTTGAAGTCCTTGGTGCAAGGGGGTCCTTGGCTCTGGAATGTTTCTGGCGTTCTTCTTCCTGACAGCTTCAGGGCCAGAGGTGACAGCAGGCCGGCAGGGGAGTTAGCCAGCACGGTGGTCAGGCAGGCACAGCCCAGCACTATCAGGCGCTTCTCTCTCCCCTTCCCCGGGCAACAGATGTCGCCTTTCACCCCTGGGCTGACTCCAACCCCCTCCGGGGCCCTGCAGCTCCTGTCACGCAGGCATTCCACACACACACAGGCCCAAGCACACAGAAAGGTTTATACAAAAGAACAGCCACTTTCTAAAAGTGCTATTCTCAACCCCAGGATCCAAAAACAACCTTCACTAAAAGATGTGTCATTTAATTCTGAGTTCAGGGATATCTTTCATGGATGTTCCATCTTGTTCCTATAGGGAGATAGGCTGGGGTCCAATGGGACCAGCCTCCCCATGTTACCCTAGGGAGCCTTACAGCCCTACAGCAGTGAGCACACAAAGTGGCTGCTGCTCTCCACCAGTGCATGTTACCTGCACTACTACATGCTCTCCCCTATCCATACACTGCACCCTGCCCAGGGGGGTACCTGGAGCCTTCCATAGGGGTGGCTGATGTGCACAGACAGGGGAGGGTTAAGCCCAGCCAGTGGGGACACTGGCCAGGCGGACATGGCAGTCCACTGACTGCACACGGGCCCTGCGCTGGCAGGCCTGAGACACCATTTTAGAGCTACTCATGTGGGTGGCGCAATCTGCGCCGCAGGCCCACTAGTAGCATCTGTCATCACCAGCCCTGGCACACACAGTGCACTTTACTAGGGACTTCATGGTGATGCAGATATGCCAATCAGGTATACCCAATCAATATGACAATTTACAGAGGGAGCACTTACCCTCTGACACTGTTCAGCAGTGGCAGAGGGTCCAAAGCATCTAAACCAGCAAAAACGAAATCCAGCACAGCATCAAAAATACATGAGTCAGAGGCAAAAAGATGGGGGGAATAACCACGCCAAGGATGTCAGGTCTAACAACCATCCATTCTATGAGTAATACGCAACAGGGCCAGGGGGATTTACAATGATTCATTTCTGCTTGTATATTATCTTTTTATTACTCTGATATGGTCTGTTTACTACACAGAAAACACAAGAAAATAATAAGACACAGCTACAATACGGAGAAAAGCTCAGAATGTAAGAAAGAGACTGCTTTAAGAGCAGTATCCAGGAATAAAAGCAAGAATAAACTAGAAGCAAAGAGATGAACTCCAGGGGCTTTATTTATGAGGCCTTATGCTGCCCTTGTATCACTTTTTTGTGATGCTGCAGCAGCGTAAAATATGCACCACACTGCACCCTATTTGCAAAGTGACACATCAAGGCGGATGCATTACTTTGTAAAGTCCTGCGCTACATGTTATAATATATGCAGGGTGGACGTTCCCATGTAAAAAAAGGCTTGTAGAAGGGGCGCCATGAGATCTCTGATATTTCACTGCTCCACTTCTAGGAGTTCACTGCGTCACATCGTTACGCATGCTGCACAGTAGGTTTAAGGACTGACAAGAGCTCATTTACATGGGTCTTGCTCATGCGTAATGACACATTGCTGGAGTTGCATCTGTTTTGTGACACACTTCAGCAATGCGTTATTTCTGCGCCACCTGATACATCTGAATTCCTGACGCATCTGGTCAATCCTTGCGACATGGAGCACCATGCTGTAAATACGGCGCATCCAAAGTATCGCAAGGAGGGCGCAATGAAAAGTGTTGCATTGCTTTTTTCAACCAGTGATGCAACACTTTTCATAAATGAGCCCCCAAGTGCTTTCATAGAGCCAGTGGATTTAGTTTTGTAACGTTTAGTTACTTAAGAGTGCATCACATCTCTACGTGGGAAGAGCAAAGAGTGTTCCCAAAATAAATCCAAGTAATCAGATTTGGGCGCTATAATACACAGGGGAATGTAAAAGATATTTGAAAGTGTAAAATGTATTGTTGAGATTGCAAATGGAACAGCTTTATTTGAAGACAAATGTCATATTTTAAATGTTTATGTTATACAGGCAAGTAGAGACATGTACTGTATCATTGGACAGTTGATCATATAAGGACCCGCCCCACCATAGTTCGCATGACTCAGTGACAGTGAATAACAGAAACCCCTGATGCCATAACAGTTAACAGCAGCGCTACCTAAAAAGGCATTCGTTTGTACACCCATGCTCAGATCTACTAATTCTTTGTGCCAGTGCTGGCATGATGCGCAGAGTTGCAAAGCTGCGAAACGTGATAGTACGGATTTACCTTTTCTGCGCTAAGGGCGTTTTTTGGTGTAATGGTGCAATTTTTGCGGCACCAAATCCACTTTGTGACCTTTGCGTAACGGGGCAGTACTGGGGGAGGATCGGTGCAAACACTTATAGGTTTTGACAGAAAGGATGATCACCTAAGATAGCCTTACTAGAATTTGCGTCAAAAACCAGGAAACCTATGGGAGCCAGGTGCATACAAGGAACACATTCCTTTACAATGCGGTCAACACAACACAGCTTCCATAACAACTCATGCCATTTAAACATAAGCCATTATAACACATATTCCATTGCAGCAAAAATTATTATTTTAACACCACTGGGTGCTTACCTCAGGGAAGGTGCTGGTAAGTGAGGGATATGTGTTGTAATGGCATGCGTTGTAATGGATCCTGCATTGTATTGACCATGTTGTACATGCATTGCGTTGTAATGACTGTGTTGTAATGGATGTTTCCCGCAAACAAGAGGGAATGTGTTAAAACTCCTAAAGAAAGAAATAGATTGTACACGCGTGGCAATGAACAACACAGATCTAAAGAGTCTGACACTTCAGAAGTCTAAGCATAGGAATTGACACTGGAAGGATATACCTTTGCAGCACAGTGTACACTCTTATCGGGGACATTGTGTAAGACTGTATATGTCACATCGCATCCTGTGTGTGAGCCAATGCACAGGATGACACCAGCAGCAGGCTAATCTTTGTAAATATGGTGCTGTCTGTGTTTCTGTTTCATATGGATGCTGCTGTATGCTCATGAAATCTTAATAAATCCAGAACCCAGTGTTTGGTGCTTCTGGGGTCAGAGTGCACCATTAAGCTTAATGGTGCACTCTGACCCCCAGAAGCACCTGCACTTCAATACACCAATGAAATAGAGTCTAAGGTATGCTTGAAACAACTGGGCTGATACAGACCATTGTTCGGATCGGAGTTGAAAGGATATATAAGGTTTGATAAATTACAGGAAAACCCCTTCATCTTCTCCTCTGAGCCAACCTCAACTGTCACATACTACAAGGAAATCCTTACACTTTCAAGTAGGCTATACTGTGCTAACCATGACCGTGTGTGACAAGAAACGTTTTGATGTATTTTAAATTATTATTAATATATATTGATTTTTTCACTGTGCCTGATCAAACTGCAGGCTGTTTTTGAGAAGGAGGAATCATTTTTGTAATGCATATTGTTTGCAGCATTTCACGCTTATTCTTTATTTGCATTTGGTTGTACTGATCATTTTTGCAAAGTTACATAAGTATCACTCATTATAAATAATGTGTTTTTTATGTTCATCAGTTATAAAGAGCAACTTTGACCCATAGGATTTAGGCACATGATTTAATAGATGTAACTAAGTACACTGTGTGGAAGACAAAGCCGAGCTCTGCTTTTATACAACTAAGTATTTACCTTCCTCCCGAACAGAAGTAAATCTGTGGATTTCAATGGTGTACATGCAACATTAAAATAATTTGGTACCAAGAAAGCAAAAACACATACAAAGTTCGTTTCGATATTCACCCTTGACCTTATGGGGCCTGTGACAGCTACAGTACAACCCTCCTGAGTGAGACAGGGTAAGGTCTCCCATAACAAACTCAGGCAGAAGAAGCAGAAGGGCAATGAGACAAAAATCTAAACATTTCGAGAAAGCTAGATGACATATAGACAGGCTACCCACAACCAGAATTAGACCCAAAAAAGTGCCCGCCTTCCTAAGTCAATATGATTGGGCCCATACATTCTTGTGGCCACGGCCAACATCACTTTGAACTTGCCTCAAATGCTTAGTCACTGATCTCTCCCTTGACTGTGGAATTTATAGATGATAGTCCCATTGTGGGCACTAATAAGTCTTAGCCTGGGAGCTTTCAGCAAACATGTAAAGGATAGATCTGTGGAATTGGATCAACCTAGCCCAATATATAAGGCTTCAATGTAAGGTCAAATAAGCTAGGACCTACAGCTAAGGACTGGAGCATAAAACACATCTGCAGAGAGCCTTAAAATGCTAGAAGAAGGCAGACTCCTTTATTGTGAGCTTCCAGTAATGAATTAAACCAGGCTAAAACTAAATTATAACTGCTAATGTTCTTATGTTTTTGCAAAAGAATTATGTGATCAAGGGTGTCAAATGCTTCCTACAGATCAGGCAAAACGATGATAATGATATTGCAGTTATTTCCAGTCATACACAGAAATTGGGGACAAACCCAATCTAAATTAAGACAGTATATACTATTCCTCCTCATAGACCCTGGCCTTATACCTAAATAGCATCAATCTCAAGAGGAAGACATCTCCTGTTTTCCCTGCATCCATTTCTACAAAATGGAACATCACTGCATTTAACAGTATACATCTATACAGGCAGAGACATCTATGGTTTCTTGACATAACCGCCTTTAAAAGAGGCCACACAAGCAACGCTAATTGACCAATGACCAAATCAACAGGAAGATGTCTCCAGATTTCCAGGGGGGCTCATTTGAAAGGGTGGCAAGTTTCTACATCCACAGATAGTGGTAGTTCTTGCCACTTTCCCAAAGAAAAGTACCATACATTTGTTCATTTTTTAAGATCCTGCAATAATATCATTTCTATAATAGAACATGACATAACATTGACTTTTTCATTATTAACATTACCTTTTTGTATATGTTTACTTTAATAGTCAGAAATCATTAAGGCAGCTCCAGAACACATTTTAAAGTGCATTCTTCATATATTTACTGATTTAAGTATGTACTCATAAGGAGGAAAAATACAGTCTCAAGGTGATTTTTATCTTTTTTGTACTGGCGGGGACATTAAAATTGTGGTCATGCCAGTATAAAACTGAATAGTTGAAAACACTGCTTTCCGGGAAGGAAAGGGATGAAAACCCAGAGGGAGCAAACAGTGTGGGAAGGGAGAGCTGCAAGAGCCTCAACGGCTAGTGCACTTCAAGGGGGATTAAGGAAAGGGGGCTTAGCAGGAGCCAATAGGGAAAGGGTGATAATCAATTCTGGAGGTAGATTGCATGGAGGGATTGAGAAGGGGATATATGTCACTACCACGCGCGCGGTACAACGAAGTACCATTACAACGCGGTTGTAACAACGCAAGTCGTTACAACGACTTGCGTTGGGGGGGCGCAAATTTAAAGAATATAATTTACTATTCCAACACCAGTCCCCGTGGATAGTAGAGAAGGTGTTCGGATAGTAAATTAAATTATTTATTATCCTCGAGCGCCATCCAGCGCATTTCGTTGTAACAACTTTCGTTGTTATAACTGCGTGGTAATGGTACTTCGTTGTACCGCGCACGTTGTAAACGCTGTATACCTTGAGAAGGTCATCAGTCAGGAGCAAAGAAGGAGTCCAAAAACATGGACTGAGGAAGCACTGAGGAAGTGAGGTGCAAGGAAAGATGCAAGAGCGTGGACAGAGTTAGTGCCTTATGTTCCTTTAGCATACCTGATAACCTTTTGAGTGTCCCAGTGTGGTGAGATGAAGACGTTTTGAAGTGTGATCCCTTTGAAATTGATGGTGATAAAACATTGTGTTATGTTGAAGAAAGATTTCAGGATGGGGGATTCGATTTAGGTTAATGGGAGGCATTTTTCTTGTCTGAAAGGTGAAAATAAGCCCTTGCAAGGAAACAGTCTCATGGTGATGCTTCTTTGAGCATTATGTCATGGAGGGAGGAGGTGCTGCAAGAGTCTTGAGGATTAGAACAGTGGAAAAAGAGATGGAGGGAAAGCTGCAAAGGCTAGTGTCGGGGAGGGGAGTAGGCAAGAGACTGTGTGAGCCTGAGAGAATCAATGCAGGAGTCAGCATTGAGAAGGGGCAGCAGAAACCCGGATAAAGTTGGAAACAGGAAAGAGGAAAACCTCACTTCTTTGTGCCAAAGAAAAATCCCCACTGTCCAATACAGTTGAACAAGTCCCTCCCTACCTTCCAAAAACATTCTGCAATGCCAAAAATGTAATCTCCCTGCCCATGTCAACATTAGGGGGACCCATGCAAAAACATTTTGCTCCGGGATGCTTGTCGTTATAAAGTTTGAAGGCCACTGATGCAGAGAGAATGTCCCAACTTATCTTCCTGTCTCGTAAGTTCTCGTACTGCATAGATTTAAGACAACATTTTGAGGTAACATTCAAACTTTGTCTTAATTTTGTTCCTTTTGGAGTAATGCTGTAGTTCTAGTTGTGCCTGGGCTTAAAGCTTTGAAAACGTCACATGGTTACATTTACTTTATTGCTATCCCAAATCCACTATGTTCTCCAACATTAAGTTAAAATCGGATTTTCATTAGCAGCAGCGAAGCTTCTTCATAATTCCTTCTAATTTAATGAGTGGTAAATCCAACTCTGTTCAGCCGTGCTAAAAAAAAATCTACCAATATACTAAGGGGTCTAAATATAGAGACACTTTGGAGCACCTACAGTAATACTGCTGTCTCTTATATGCTTTGTGAGTTATATCTAAAATGAAAATTAAATGAGAATATAATACTAATATTCACTTACAGTTAGGAGAAGTAGGAATGACTGTGCCCTTTTTGCACATTTACTTTAAGGCTGTTTGATATATCGAAGATGACTTATAAAGCAGGTATGTAACATAGTACTTCTGCAGTACTATTCTCTGTACTCATACACATTTTGTGATTTGGCATCTCAGTTTCCTTTTATTTCCACATGACCTAATCAACTGCACAATAGCAACAACCAACTTGTCATAAGGGTTAGTAGATAAAGGGTTAAGAATAGTAAATCTAAACTTCCCTATATATGCTTACTTTGAGAATATGATGGTAGTCGGCATTCTGGAGGCAATATATGTGCACGCCAACATTATTGAGTTGCCATCTGTTTCCAGGGCTGTGCAAATGACATAAGCAAAAATATTTGGTTGAGCATTTAGTATACCCATGACATTAAATAAAGTGGTTTCATCTACAAGATTTGTTGGCAAACATAGATTTATTTCTAAGACTGTTCATTGACAATAGAATATCGATTATGGTTTGGCATGCCATTGTTTATTCATCAAATTTTGACTTTCTAATTAACATTAATGTGTTCTGTCCTTCAATTGCTTTAATATGCAATTAAGGAGCTAATTAATGGCGATTTGACCGAAATGCATTTATCGGTTGTGATTATTATCTTGAATGTGATGTGTATGAAGTTATGTTATGTTATGTTAAGCGGCATTTATAAAGCGCACTGACACCATAATTTTCCTGGCGCTGAAAGGTGCAGAGGTTGCAGTGAGACAGGCTTAACCGGTTTGAGTAAAGAGCCAGGTTTTTAAAAGCTTCCAGATGTTCAGTAAAGAGCAGCTTGTCTTGTTAGAAAGGGGGAGGGGGTTCCACAGTTTAGGGGCCAGATGGGCAAACCTGCGGCCACCCAACTTTTTGAGTTTTATGGAAGGGGTGACTAGCAGGTAGAGGTGAGCCGACCGGAGATTGCGTACCGGGCGGTGCTGCGCGATAAGGGTTTTGAGGAAGTAAGGACTGGTGCAATGAAGGGCTTTGAAGGTCAGACAGCCAATCTTAAAGGCTGCTCTTTGTTCGATAGGTAACCAATGTAGTTTGCACAGCAGGGGTTTTGTGGATTGCCATTTCGGAGATTTATGGATTAATCTGGCAGCCTGGTTTTGTACAATTTGGGGATGGCGGAGCATAGACTGAGGTAGACCATGATAGAGGGAATTGGAGGAATCGAGGCGGGATAGTACCAGGGAGATCACTACCTATACCAGTGCCGCATGCATGAGTAAGTGGGCAATTTTGCGGATTTTGCGCAGTTGAAAGTCAATTCATTGACATAATAGATTTAAAGATGAACAAACTGGAGTCAAATTATTTATAAGAGATTAAAGTTTGCCCAGCTGACAAGATTTGTGTTCTTTGTTCAATGATGTCACTACTGGCGTTAACATGCAAAATGGTTGATGCAAATTTGAGTGTATGCTAGTAAAGGCTTCAGAATAATTCACAGAACTTTTCTTCTGACGTAAACAACAGGTATTGGTTGTTTAGCCAGAATGTTTACTTTCAAAGATCGCTACTAGGATCTCACTGAAACTGTGGAAGATTCGACTTTATTTATGGGACATCCTGTTGGTTCTATATTCATGTCATTAGTCCAAAGGGCCAATTGCAATATTTTAATTAATTTGTATTTAAACCCTGTTCATACCACTTAATAATGCAAGCTTCAGTGATACATCAATGGGGTGTCTCTTGTGAATTGTTACTCCCCTTCGCCAACATTCATTACAGCACATAAAGAGGGGCAACTATTACTTAATGGAAGCATGCAGATTGTGGACCACACGGAGTGATTGGAGAGTCCTTGGGCAACCTATTACGAGCAGAGAAACACTAATTGGTAACCAGACAAAGAAACTAAATCAACGGGCGCTCAACAATGATATAGGGCAAGTAATAGATGCAAATGTATTGGTGCTCCAAGAGAAGAGATGTCCGCTGCCAATTCCAACCCACTAGTCCCTTCTAAGAAGAGACTACAGAAACAATATAGCTCCTCACAGAGCACTCAAAATTTAAATACCAAGTCCAGCAGAAATAAAGTCTCTTATTGTGCTTGTTCCACTTTATTTCTTTAATATCCATTCAGAGACTCAGCATCCGATGTTCAAGAATACAGTGTCAATCAGTGTACAGCTTCCAAAATGTTAACAGGCAAGAAAACAATATTCTACAGCCAACACGTGTTTTGTCATGTGTATTTGCACACATTGACTTCTTCAGGGCTGTTTTTCCAAATATAAAATGTTACCATAGTGATGTGTGGCCCCAAAAGGTCTCAGGCTTTAAAAATCACAATTGGTCCAAACACCTTATCTAGCACAAACACCTGTTCTTATTTAGATGTTACCTTCAGTGTGACAGGCTCCCGGGTTCCGCACATTTTGCAAAGCAATTCAAAATTGCTAAGATCAACAGGTTCAATCCTCAGTCGTTGGCGTTTCTCCAGTAGATGGTCATTGATAATGGTGCCACAAATTTACACTGCACAATGCACCTCAACAGCCTCTTATCGGGCGGGCATGGCCTCTTATGGGGCAGACATCTTGCGTTCTGCTGAGTAAACAGCAATACAGAGGGAGAACAAATATTTTTTGTAGGACAGTTTTGGCAGTCCCCGTAACCTCTTCACACTTTATCTGTCATAGTGACTTGGGCTTGCCCTATCTGTAGGATTATATTCAAACTAGATCTCCATTGTTGTGGCTTTCTATTTGGTGCACTGAGGAAGAATCTCTAAATCATTTCATATGTGAAAGATTCACCTGAAGGGGTTAGCCTCTCTCATGCATTTTATCACAAAGCTTCATGCATATCCATTGACAAAAAACAGGTGTCCGCATCGTTGCTAGCCCAAGATTAAAGGCCGAGTCCCAGGAAACAACCATTGAAAGTCACTTGCAGTTAAATCTCTGGGGTTATACAGACAGATACCTGTGGAAACCAAGAAGGACTTGGGAGCTTGTGGTATTATTTCAGTTTAGAGCAAACACAGGAAAGTACTTACTTTGTTTCCATATAAGGCAGAAGTCGAATTTCGATGCAATTGTATGCCCATGCAACAATGGTGCCAATAAACCAATGGGCCATTTTATTTTCTTGTGTGAATTTTATGAATCATATACCAAATGGTTTTTGGTCCCATTTTTTAGAACAAGGAATTTAAGGCACTGTGATGCAGCCTACCACTTCCTCCAATGACTTTCAGATGAGGAAACTTGTACTGTTGTAAGCCAATTTATATGTGCTGCTTTGCCATCGAGGGGCACTATGCACTTTATTTAGATTATGCTTACATGATTTTATCTGGATTTTATTGTATGATACATCATTTGACTGTTTATCAAACGTGGAAGTATTTTATTATTCCAATATATTATGATTTTATGCCTGCGTACTTTCATGTTTGTATGATAAGATGGATACTGTTGTTTAAAGTCAAGAGTACGTATGTACTTCTCGTTACCAAAGGCTTACTCTTTATTGAATAAGACTGAGATTCAGGAGTGTTATCCCTTCAAGGAGCCCAGAGAGCATTGTCCAGCAGATCGGAACCAAGATAGTGGAGGAAAAGAATGGAGAAAAAGTGAAAACGTTGAATGTTCCAACGAGCACAGTGCACATGATGGAAGTGGCACATGGGAAGATCATGAAGGGAGATTACAGGAGAAGATACAGTGAAGTGGAATCTTTAACTGCAAACTCAAAGTTATGAAGGCAGCTTTCATTGTAGAAATTAGCAAATTGTGAGAACCATAATTTATAGCACATTATAAAAAATATATCTTACACTTTTTAGATTGCAAATAACTAAAAACATAAAAAACATTTATACAACTGATTAACAGCTACAAGCCCTCCCATCAACCAATTCAGAAGGAGTTGTGACCAATCAGAAGCATTTTTCGATTTACTAAACTTGTTTACCGATTTAGAAGACTCCTTCCGAATCAATTCCTTATTTAGAGATGGGTTGCGAATCACAATTTGAAAGGGTCATGTTGTGGGCTTCTCTTCTAGAATGCAATTCATTCCCTGATATATGAATGGTTTGCAACCATAATTTCAGTCACACACCATTTAAAAGTGACGCATTCCCAAATTGGGGTGGTAACTGATCCACAAAGATGGAGGGGGTCACTTGTGAACCCTTTCCCCTTTAGGAATGGGTTGCAAGTTTCAAAGGGAGATGGCTGTGAACTAGGGGACCACTGCCAACTCTTACTGAAACTTTCAAAAAAAGAAAACTTAAAAAAAGAAAGCAGCCCCTTTTTATTCAAGGAAATCGAACTGCTTTTTTTCAAAAAAGTTTTTCTTTATGAAAATTAATCACAGGGGGGGTGGTCTGCTCACCCTTGCAGAAAAACATTAGTGTGATTGCAGCCAGTCATTGTGGTCGTAAATTGTGAACTGCCAAATTAATATTCGTTAGGCAGCTTGATCTGTGACCCACTATGACTTGGTATTTTGTGAGCCAGCCCATTAGTAAATAGGTTGTTTCGCACAATAAGGTTTCACACAAAAAAGTCAATGCACAATGTTGACTACTTTTTGAAAATGTAATGTTCATAACTCAGGCCCATAGTTTTACAAGCAAAATTCATACTGTAGTATTGATGTAATAAGGTTTTACAATAACCAATGACTTACATTTTTAATGTGAAGTAACTGAGTTGTTTATACTTTGGTATACTTTGGTATATGAAGGGTATCTGCCAAAAATGTGCACTTTTTTCTGCTTTCCCTCTTTAGAGTGCATATCCTACACACTCAAAATAGTGGAGACTTAACATCCACACATTTTTGGTCAGTGTCCCGCAGCTGCCAATCTCCAAATAACCCCTAATATTTCTACTCAGCATATATTCTGTTGACAAATTTAGGCTAATCAAACCTATGCCAACCTGAATTTGGTCTGTAAACATAAGTTTAAAGCTGTAATACAACACTGAACCAGAAACAGTGAATTGATGCATGCCGCTTTGCCGATCAAATAAATATCAATGGAACTTTGCATGATTTAATTACCCAGAAAGTTGTGGTGATGTCATACAGTAAGTTCAAAACAGCCAACATGTGTTTTGGTCCCATAGACACATTTTTAAGGCTGTAAGTACAAGTGAGGAGAAGTGTGCATCAGAACATTTTTTTTTTTTTAAAAACCTTTATTTACGAATGCACAATACACAGCGTCTGCCTACAACCCCGCAGGGCCGGCCGCTATGACAAAAACAGGCTGAGCGAAAAGTGCAATACGAGGCAGTACGTTGCTGGAGCAATCACTCACGTCAACATTATCGGCAAGAGCATAACATCATACAAATAGGATAAGAAAGGTTTAATTTTATGTTTTTGTCGAAATGAACACAAACAAACAAACACATGGTATCATAGTGGCAAGGGTTGCTGGAGGTGGGGGGGGGGGAATGGATGTAGGAGAGACGACAATGGTGAGGGGGGGGTGGCGCGTGCAAGAGAACAAAGCATGTGGTGAGAATAGGAGAGGAACGTAAATCACGGGAAGGAGGGGAGAGGGACCTCGTAGTCAAGCGGGGGAGAACAGATGTCTCCACGATAAGTATTCCAGGGAGCCCAAACTCTGGACCACTTCCCTGGACGCCCCCGGGCCTCATACACCGTCTTCTCTCGGAACATGGACCAGTCCATGTTCTCTTTCCAGGCACTTAGCACTGGCGGTCTAGGGGAGCCCCAAAGCTGCGCAATATCCCTCTTCGCGATCATATTGCCTAGGGTAACCCAAAGTGTCTGGGCAGCAGTGCAATCAGACGGTTCCCACACATTCAACAGGCAACGACGTGCCTCAGGAAGCAATGGGACCCCCGTAACACGACTCATCACATCATGCACCCTAGACCAGTACGCTGCAATCATCGGACATTCCCATAGAACATGAAGGAAGGTACCATCCATCCCACACCCACGCTTGCATCGTCCATCCGAAACCAAACCCATTCGCACCAGACGCACTCCAGTAAGATACACACGATGGAGGATTTTCAGTTGGACAAAGCGAAGTCGTGCCGGAATAGCCACCTCCTTAGGGGAGGACACAGCTGACTGCCAGTCCTCGTCGTCCAATTCAAGTCCGTCAGCCGTCCAGGCAGCCCGGAGCTTCTCGAGCTGGTCAGCTCTGTTATTGATAAGCTTCTTGTAAATTAAGGAGATGGTACTGTCTGGGACGTGGCCATCTAGAACTCGATCCTCCAAAGGGGAGGACTGCGGAACGTCCGTACCGGGGGGGAAGACAGAAGACAAGGCATGCCGCACCTGCATGTAACGGAAGTGCTCCCTATCATCGAGCCGGTATTCCAGCTTCAATGATTCAAAGGACTTAACCGCGCCACGTGCCCACAGGTCCCCCACCGTGCTAATCCCAATCATGTCCCATTTCTCAAACCCTTTCGTCTTCCACAGGTTGCCCAGTCGTTCCGAATCATACAGTGGCGTCATACGTCTCAGTCTACCACCCCAGCCCGTGGCCACCGTAGCGTCCCGCCATGCCCGCACAGCACATTTCGTTGGGCCCGTAAGGAGTCGGACGGGGGCCTTAGAATACAGCGCCCTATTAAAGTTGCCACCGGGCAGCAGCAGTTTATCCAAAGCAAAGGCAGGAGCGGGCTCCGGAGAGTATGTCGCATGGTTGATGGCGCTCAGGTGCGAGGCCCAGTAGTATCGTCTAATATCCGGCAGCGCGATACCTCCGTCGTACCAGGAGAGCGTGAGCTTGGATAAGGCAATGCGGGCACGGCCGTCCCAGATAAGTTGCCGCTGTAAACTCTCGACTTCATGGAAGTAGCGAGCTGGAACAGGGTCGAAGAAATTTTGCAGGGCATAGAGGAATCGGGGGAGCGACATCATTTTAAAGAGCGCCGCCCGGCCTAATGGAGATAGGGGCAGATCGCGCCAACGCCGAACATCCTGCTTCAGTCTGCGGAGCGGAGCATACAAGTTCCGCTCATAGCGGACCGAAGAGATCATGGATACATGGACCCCCAGATACTTAAAGCCGTCGGTCGCTACCAGGATGGGAAATCTGCGGGGGAGAGGCGGCAGAGTACCAGCTATGGCGTAGACACAGGACTTGGTCCAATTAATGACAAGTCCAGAGTTCTTACCGAAGGACGTGAGGACGTCGAAGAGAACATTGAGTGACTTCAGAGGGGAAGTGAGATAAAGGAGGATATCATCCGCGTACAAGGAGACACGATCCTCGAGGTCAGGGGACCATCGGATCCCTTTGATAGAGGGTTCCCACCGGAGCCACGCGGCAAGAGGTTCGAGTGCCAAAGCGAATAAAAGCGGAGAAAGGGGACAGCCTTGAGGTGTGCCACGGCCCAAGGGGAAGGGGTCTGAGCATCTACCATTCACCGCGACCTGAGCCAGCGGCTGTTCGTAAAGAAGCTTGACCCATGCGATGAAATTGGGGCCAAAGCCAAATTTAGCGAGGGCTGCCCATAGGTAGGGCCATTCAATAGTGTCAAATGCCATCGTGGCGTCAAGGGAAGCGACAACTGCTGGCTCGGCGAGAATAGAAGCTCTCGCGAGGACACTGTGGAGCCTACGCAAATTAAGAGCAGTGTTTCTGTGGGGGATGAAACCGGATTGATCCGGGTGGATCAGGTCACAAATCACAGCAAGCAACCGATTGGCCAGCACCTTAGCGAGGATTTTGGGTTCCGCGTTAAGGAGGGAGACGGGGCGGTACGAGGCACAGCGATCACGAGGTTTGCCGTCCTTATAAATGACCACTATGGTAGCGAGGCGCTGCTCAAGGGGGAGGCATCCAGCCTCAACCGCCTCGAGAAACATGTGACGCAGGTGGGCGGCCATCTTGTCGGGGCAAAGTTTGTAAAGTTCAATGGGGAGTCCATTAGGGCCCATTGCCTTACCCGAGCGAAGGGAACGAATTGCAAGGGCGATCTCGTCGACAGTAAAGGGGGCCTCCAGAGCGAGGCAGCCCGCATCAGACACAGTAGGCAGGGCAATGTCACGTAGGAGTAGCCTGGAGTCGGCCTCATCGCGATCACTAACAGGCGTGTAAACCATACGGAAGTGGTCAACAAAGCACTCAACAATCTCACCCGGATCAGAGACAGTCTCACCAGAATCACGAACAATGGAAGGAACAACACGACTCGCACGCTCAGTCTTATCCAGCCACGCAAGAAGCTTGCTAGCCTTGTCACCCACATCATACAGTCGACCAAGTTGATTAGACCGCATCAATTTAGCAGCATCAGTGACACAGGCTTTATAGTCTGCTTGCTTCAATTCCAATTCGTGCAACAGTGCAGGCGTGTCATTCCCACCCAACTCACTTTCAAGCGCAGTGATTTCGGTTTCAAGAGCCACAACAGCCTCCCTCTTGACCCTACGCTCAGTGGCAATGAGTGACAGGGCGGAACCCCGAATAACCGTCTTAAAGGCCTCCCAGAGAACAGTGGGGGAAGTGACTGAGCCCAGATTCTCAGAAAAATAGCAATCTATTGCCTTAATCAAGTCTGAGCGGAGCCGGGGGTTTCGAAAATGCCAGGGAGGGATCGGGGGAACTCTGTTACCAGGCAGACCGCCCACAGAAATCGTAATCAGCAGGGGGGAGTGGTCAGAGATACCCCGGGGGAGATGCCGAACCTCACGAACAGTGGACAAAGTGGAGGCTAACATAAGAAAATAATCGATACGGGAGAGGCTGCCGTGTGCACCAGAGTGAAAAGTGTATTGTTGGAGTGTGGGATGTAGTGAGCGCCAGACATCCACTAAGCCGAAAGTTTCAGCCATTTCACTGAGCCACATCTGGGACTGTGGCAATACTCTAGGGGGTAGCCGGTCGCAGTCGCCGGACATGACAGAATTGAAATCCCCGCCCAGGACCAACAAGCCGTCTGGCAGCCCAAGGAGAGTCCTGCCTAAATCAGCATAAGTGGTAGCCTGCAGTCCCGGGGGGATATAGACAACAACAAACACGACCTGCTTACCCTCCCACCTCCCCGAAACAGCAGCATACCGCCCACGCTCATCAAGGATAACATCGTCAATAGCAAGAGCAAGGGAAGACTTTACCATAATACCCACACCCCGGGAACCCGAGGTGAAACCCGCATGTGCAATCAGTCGATAACCCCGGCGGTCTAAGGCCTTGCAAGCATTGCCAATCAAGTGGGTCTCCTGAAGGAACACAACATCAGGGGCGTGGCGCCTCAAGAATTGCAGTACAATGCCTCGCTTAATCCTGTCACCCAAACCATTTACGTTCCAAGAAAGAATCCGCATTTCACCCCCCCCCATTGCGACAGAAACATTCCACACCCACCCCCCAGCAGGACCCACTATGCAAAGTCATTGCAAGATACGAAATACCATGAAACACAAAACAGAACAAATTAAACGAAACACAACCTAGTCCCCAAACACCAACCCCAAAACCCAAACCCGTTACAACACCCCCCTCCCTGCACCCCTGCTGACTAAAAAGCCACCCCCAACTGCAGTGTGCCTGTCGCCCCATACTTCTACACAAAGAACCCCCCGAGGAGGAAGGGAGAAATCACCCGTTACCGCACCGCCACGGGCAAAGTCATAAGGGACTAAGTCAATTTACACAGTACGTTGCATAGTCTCAGTCGGAACCTCCAGGGCCTCAGTTACTCCTGGGCCGCTGCACCACCTTCCGCACCACCAGGGCCTCCGCTCCCAAAGTCATCTGCCGGCAACGAGTCCAACCAGTCGGCTGCACGTTCAGGTTGATCAAAGAAATAGGCACGCTCTCGATATTCGATCCGGAGCCGGGCCGGAAACAGCATGGCATACTTCAGTCCCCGGTCTCTCAGGCGACGCTTCACTCCAAGGAAGCCTGATCTTTGTCGCTGCACTTGGGGAGTGAAATCGGGATATATGGAGACAGAGTTATTGTCGTACTTCAGGGGACCATGTTTACGGGCGGCCTGGAGGATAGCATCCCTGTCCCGGTAGTGAAAAAGCCTCGCGATGATAGGCCTCGGCGGGTTCCCCGGCTTCACTTGACCTCCTGGAAAACGATATGCGCGCTCCACGGCAAAGAACTTACTAAGTCCTGCCGGAGCCAGTTGGGCGACTATAAGTTCCTCAACCAAAAGATCGGTCGCTACAGCACCATCACCTTCCGGCACTCCGACAAGGCGTATGTTGTTCCGCCTGGCCCTGTTGTCATAATCCTCCATCCGCTTGAGCAGTAAGTCGTGCGATGCACGCAGATTGCCAATTTCGGATTGCGCCTCAGCCATGTCGTTCACCAGGCTCGACGTTTTAAGATCCAGTGCCTTCACCCGCTCATTTGTTTTGGCCAAGTCGGCCCGAATCAGAGTCACATCCACCGCCACCGTGTCTATTTTGGACACTACGGCTTCGAATTGTTGACTCATGTCGGCCTTGAGTCCAGTAATGGCAGCCAAAAGGTCTTGGAGCGACACTTCCGAAGTAGACGATGTGTCCGTTTGAAGTCCTTCAGCACCCATGCATACGGCCCCGGGGGAGCCTCTCGGCTGGGTGTAGCGTTCGATCATGTTCGACTGGATCGATCCCCCCCGGGTCGCAGCCTTCCGGCGTTTTTCGGCCTCCGCTTTCGTTGCCATCTCGCGTTCAGTGTCGGCCGGATAGCCAGGGGAAGTGACGAGAAGGTAGAAAAGTCTCGAAACTCCGACGCGCCACTGAGACAGAGGTGTCGCGGCCTCCTTGCCAGTCCCGCGGAGGATAGTGCAGGCTGAGAGGGCAGCAGGCGAGGCAGAGTAGGAGGAGAAAGGAACAAAGGGAAGGAAACCGAAAGTGAAAGCAATACACCTCCGGCGGGCCAGATGCCAGGCAGCCGTTGTTGTTCAATTACAGGTCGGCCACAGTGGGCAGCCGAGTCCCCGGCCGCGCCCGCGGGCAGGCCAGAAAGTTGCAAATTTCAGAAAAATGGTCCCCAGGGTCCGATTTCGACCGGAAAAGGATCAGTAGTATCAGTGATGATGGCGCTGCAAAAGCCCGTCAAAATGACCAGGATAGGCGAAGGATAGATAAAGAAGGACAGCGCGGGTCTCGGGAGCTCTCTGCTCACGCGACCATCTTGGATGCCCGCGTAGCTCCTCCCCCTGCATCAGAACATTTAATAAATTTAGGATTTTTTAAAAGCGCTACTATATATTCGGTCTCAGAGCACTTTCTAGGGGTGGGTACATATAAGAGTGAATAATACGTAGGATGATGAGATGAGCAATATCCTAGAAATAATGGCGAGGAGACTGGTATAAAGGCTTTTGACATAATCCAGGCATGAATTAACTGCAATGAGGTGTAGGGTGATATTCTGAGAACAGGAAAGCAGCAGGGTGACCTCTTTCAGCAGACGTATGCAGTGAAATACAAATTTGAACACTACATTTACCTCAGGGGTAAATAAAAAATCGTCATCAGTCAGTTAGTCAGTCACAGATTCTTTATTCGGCAAATAAAAGCCATAAAAACAGTTGTACCAAAGATACTTATAAATACCAAAGCTTAAAAAGAGACTATAAATACATAGCAGGTCCAGTTAACCCGAATACAATTATCTAAGACTGTTTGAACAGACAAGTAGGAATACAACTCACTATTAAAAAAAAGTACTGAAAGCAATTCGGGATGTTAAACACAACTAATAATCAAAAATCATAATCAAATGTCATGCTCTTTTAAATGGTTTATGGGTACTCACATTCTCTGGTAAAGATGGAGGAAAGCAGGATTAACAAGTTCTAGGAAAAAGCTTTCTGTCTTTTGCTGTTTATGCAGAGAAAATGATTCTGCATCCATAGATAGGCCGGAGAAATGCAGTGAAATAATTCGGGAATGCTATCAGGATCCTTTTCGAACTTGAGACTGATCTGTGTTCTATCTGCTTGTCTAGTAGAAGTCCAAGATGACAACCATGGAAGGTATAATGGGCCAGATGTAGGTCGGTCGGTAACGGCCGAAAATTGGTATTTTCGGCCGTTACCGACCGGTTTACAAGATTTGGCATGTAGGGGGCAATATTTTACCGAATCGGTAAAATTACCGATTCGGTAAAATAAAACATCGGTAAATTTACCGATTTGAAGCCACCCATATGTAGGTGGGACTCTTCAGAGTCCCAGGAGCCTTTACGAATCGGTATTTTACCATCAAAACCAATTTGATGGTAAAATACCGATTCCGGTGTGCATGCACATGTGTGCATGCACACCTATGTCATGTGACAGGCAGACCTGCCCTTAGGGCAGGTATGCCTGCCACATGACACCTGTGCCTGTTTTGGGGGTGCCAGAGGGTGTCAAAGTGACACCCCCTGCACCCTTGTGAATTCATTAATTACCAATTCGGTAAATACCGAATCGGTAATGCCTAATCATTCCTATGGGCTTCAAAGCCCATAGGAATAAATGGGCATTACCGATTCGGTATTTACCGAATCGGTAATTAATGAATTGTTAAAGATTCGGTAACGAATCCAGATGTTGGGACCTACATATCATTTACCGATTTTGAAATACCGAATCGGTACAATTCGGTATTTCAAAATCGGTAAATGGGATTTACCTACATCTGGCCCAATATTACTAAAAAGTGCTGGTCACATGGTAGGACCGTGGCAGATTTTGTTAGGTTTCCTTGGTTAGATTCGGATGAATTTTTCTTGATGGGTGCAGTTACACTGAAGACAGCAAACAATAACAATGTTGCACAGCTAATGCTTGCTTACATAAGCAGTGCATGTATAAGCATCTGATGGTCAATGCAACTAGAGACAGCTGAGAGATCATGTGAGAGCAAGGCATAGAGGTGGCGTTAATCGCTGTTTTAAAAATGTTTTAAATTTATATTTAAGAGGGTAGTCTATGTGCCACGATTCAGCCTGAAGTCTGACCTAAAATCACTTGTAAGGCTATTGCCCTCGACCTGTGCAGAGTGTTGATACAGTTTTAAGTTCTTTGAGATCCATGGATGGTTCAGTAACTGTCTACAGTATCGTAAATTGTTGTGTTTGGGGTGCTTCTCTTTAGGGTGGGAGTAATGATTGCATGCTCAATCGCCTGAGAGATGACTCCACTAAATAGATGGAGAATAATAAGGTTTGTGAGGATCACTGTAAGTTTAGGAAGGTTGAGGACTTTATTAGTACAAGATGGAGAATATTTTTTTGAGGACGCCAAGATTCTGTCACATTCCGAGAGAGGCACAATCTCGTAGAGAAGGCTTGCCCCAGAAGGGGTGGGAGGATGACAGAGCAGCAAGCTCTGCGGGGTGTCAGAGGCAATACATACTTTTATGACATCACTTATATTGGTACAACATGACAGGAGGTTGTTACAGATATCAGATGTGAGAGCTGGCATGTTACTGCAGAAGTTATGGAACACTAGTTTCCTAAAGATGTGGTATAATTCTATGATAGAATTTTAATATTCAGCAATTGAGGTGTGGAAGTATTCTTTCTTTGCATGAGTACAAGTTGATTTATAACCTCTGGAGTAGCCACAACTTTCTGTGAAAAATGGATGACAGTTTAGTTTCATCCCACCATCTTTCTAATGCTCTACTTTCAACTTTTAGGTAGTGTAGGCAATGTAAATGTAAATGTAGGTGTACTTATATTGCGCAACCTGTCACCAAAAGGGCATCCTGGCGCTTGCTTAGGGAACCCGTCCTGGTATTCCCCTGTGAGAGGCCCCGGCAGGGTGTCCACAAGATGAAAGCCAGGCATCCCACCGCGAGGGGCCGTTGTGGAGATTAAGCAAGCTATTGCCCAGAGTTGCAGAGTGCGACCCCGTGAGTCGAGTAGGCACCGAAGCGAGAATTGTCGAGGCCGTGGAATTTTGAGCCCGAGACCCGCCGAGGCGGGGAATCGAACCCTGGTCCACGGTCGATCCCAGCATCCGGGTCTGCCGCCTCTAACCACTGAGCCACACTTCTCCGCAATCGGTCAACCATTATTAGTCTTCAGGCTGCACCATTCCTGATGGAGGTAGGAGCCAATGTGTCAAGCGTCTTGCTCTGTGCAGGTTATAGGTGGGCTGGGATGTCATTGCTGAGGGCTCACTTTGTATTTTTATCTAAGGCCTAATGACTAGCTCATTATTGATGTAGAATGTGACTAGAAAGTAGTCAAACCACGACAGCTGTTGGATTCGAAGGAGATGGAGTTCCACTATATCTAAGAGAAAAGTGGACTAGGACTGTGACCTCTCTCATTGGTTTGTCCCTAAAGCAATTGAATGAGACTCCAACTCCATATCCTTGATTACGTTCTCACAATATCCATTCAATGGCTCGTCAGTTAAGATATTCAAACAACCCACGATAAAGTAATGGACACATATGTCTCGAATATTTTAGTGAATATGTATGCGACTGAATTGGAAAGTAGCCAGGCATTTATTGGGAGGTGATTGTGTAGGAGCTTTGGTTAGGAGAAACTCAGTTAAATAGTAAGATTGGCCCTGCAGCTACTAGAGAGAGAGCGAGTAGACATGGATCCTAGCCACACCTCTAATATCGTCCCTGACCTCTGTTTTTCCTCAGGTTATTTTTAATGCAGAGGGAAGGAGATATATTCTATTAGGTGGTGAAGAGTTCTTGAAAGACAGGTCTTAGTAAGGGCAAATATGTGAATTTAACACGTAGGCTGAGGTCATGAATGTTGAAGGGATTTCTAGCTGTGATCTTAAGTTTATGAGGGCTTAAGGCATTTGGGGTGGATTTGATGATATCGAGGCATCCAAACAAATAATTGGGGATAGGGTGATGAAGCATGAAATGAAATGCAGCTATGGAAGCAGATGCCCGGTTACTCACCGGTAATACCCATTACTCCGAGTCCTTGTCTCCCCGTCCCAATCCTGATACATGAGCAGCTAGTCTGCTCTACAGAACCCCTACCTAGCTGAGCTGTTGGCACTTCCCCCTAGGATGACGTCACCATCACGTGACTACAAAAGGGGGAAGTGCCGGAAGAATCATCCTGAAAATACCAAAGACAACAGAACGAAACACATACAATCACCCACAGAAAACCCAAATCAGGGAGGGAGGGAAGGGCTCAGGAATGGGACGGGGAGACCAGGACTCGGAGTAATGGGTATTACCGGTGAGTAACCGGGCATTACCTCCTCGTCCTGGTCTCCCCGTCCCATTCCTGATACATGAGCCCATACCCAAGCACATGGTGATTGTAAGAAGAAAACAGACCAGAAGTATGCCAGAAAAACAGGTCCATTTTAATCAAATCAAACAGTACAAATCATAAATCAAGCACTGCAGACAGGACACTAGTCCCAAAGGCAGCGGAGGCCGCCATCCCCAACTCCAGACGATAACGGGCAACAAAAGTGTGGGGAGAAGCCCACGTAGCAGCATTGCAAATGTCTCGCAAAGAGGCACCCCTGAACATGGCCCAGGAGGACGAAACGCTCCGAGTCGACCGACCCTGAACAGTAGAAGGCAGGGGACATTGGACCGAATCATAAGCAGAAACCACTGCGCCCTTGACCCAACGAGACAAGGAGGACAAAGAAGGACGAAGCCCTAGACCCGACAGGCCGTAGGTGACGAACAGGGAGTCAACCTTACGGAAACCAGCCGTACGCTCCAAGTAGATGTGGAGAGCCCTCAACACATCCAAAGAATGGAGGAGCTACTCCTCAGGAGAGGCAGGAGCAGGAAAAAATACAGGGAGAACAATATCCTCCTGACAGTGAAAAGTGGAAATCACTTTAGGGAGAAAAAACTGACTCGGTCTGAGAACGACCTTGTCAGCGCAGAAGCGCAAGAAGGGGGGGGAAGCCATCAGCGCACCAATCTCACCAACCCTACGCCCAGAGGTAATGGCCACCAGGAAGATAACTTTGGCAGAAAGGAACTTCAGGGCCACGGAGTCCAAAGGCTCAAACGGGGGACCCGTCAAAGCCCGTAGAACCAAGGGCAGATCCCAAGGAGGCACAGGGGAACGGGAGACAGGACGTTGGAGCAAGAAACTCCTCAGAAGGCGAGCCACCAACGGGGACACAGACGAAACAGAGGAACCCCGAAAGGCAAGAACGGCAGCCCACTGCGTCCGCAGGGAAGAAACAGCCAGTCCCAAGACAAAACCATCCCGTAAAAAGTCTAACACCCGCACTGCCTCACAGGAGACAGGAGAGAGATCCCTCCCATGACACCAGGTGGAAAAATTCTTCCAGTGACGGGCATAAGACATCAAGGTGGATGGACGCCGGGAAAGCTGGAGACACTGGACAACCTCCAATGAGCAACCCAGACCCAGCAAACTCAACCTCTCAAGTGCCAAACCCCCAGCCGGAGGCGACGCAGGGAGGCAAGACTGAGAAGAGGAGCCGGCAGGGGGGAGGGAGACAGGGGAAACCTCCAATGAGGGCAAACGGCAAAAGCCAGCAGCAGGGGAAACCAAGACTGCCGAGACCACTCCGGAACCACCAGGAGAACCTCCGCCTGATCCAAACGAATCTTCCGGAGGACCCTCGGAATCAAGGCAAAGGGAGGGAAGGCAAACAGCAGACCCCCCGACCAAGGAATCGAGAAAGCATCGGTCGCCCAAGCCATTGGAGACGGAATGATGCTGCAAAACAGAGGAAGAAGGGTGGAATCCTCCGAGGCAAAAAGATCCATCCAAGGAAGGCGGAACCGAAGGACAATCTGCCCGAACAGATCCGGGGACAGACAGAGGGACACCGAGGAGGGGAACACCATGCTCAAAGTATCCGCAGGCCCATTCTCCTTCCCCGGAAGACAGACCGCCGTCAGAGACAACAGATTCGACTCGGCCCAAAGGCCGATCTCCCGGGACAGGAGAAAGAGAGAATGACACATGCCCCCCAGGTGATTCACATAGGAGCGAACCACCTGATTGTCTGTCTGCACCGAGACCGCCCGACCCCGAAGGAGAGGAGCGAACCAAAGGAGAACAAGCCAGACCGCTCGCAACTCCTTCCAGTTCGAGGACTGTAGGGACTCGAATCGGGACCACCGACCCTGACCCTTGGAAGAACCCAGAACAGCCCCCCATCCCAAAGCACTCGCATCCGTGGACAACACGACCATAGACTGAGGGGGAAGGAGATCGAACCCCCCGGAAAGGGAGAGAGGAGACAACCACCACTGTAGATCCGCCCGAATCCCCGGAGTGACAGGGATCAGAGTCTCGTAGTCCAAGGAGGCGGGATCCCAGTGAGACAGGACATGATGCAACAGGGGGTACAGATGAAGCCTGGCCCAAGGAAGGAGATGTAGAGTGGACACCATCTCCCCCTGACTCCGCAACCAGAGACGGGTAGACACCTGCGACTGGGAAAGAAGCCAAGAAAGGTGGCGAAACAAAGTCAACTGGCGCTCCTGGGAGAGGAACACCATGCCCAGGTCCATCCGGAAGAAAGCCCCCAGGAACTTCAGGGACTGAGAGGGCACCAGGGAGGACTTCCGGTGGTTGATAAGGAAGCCAAAGGAACCCAGCAGATGACACACCTGGGCCACATCCGACAGAGCCTGCGAAAAAGAGGGAGAGACAATCAACCAGTCATCCAGATATGGAAACACCAGCAGCCCCCTGGAATTAAGAATACCCACCAGAGGGGCCAGGAGCTTGGTGAACACCCTGGGCGCAGAGGACAGGCCCAAAGGCAGCACCCAGAACTGGTAGTGATGGGTCTCCACAGCAAAGCGCAGAAAACGCTGGTCGGCAGGATGGACAGGAACATGCAGGTATGCATCCATCAAATCCAGGGATGCCAGGAAGCCACCCGGAAGGACCAGAGGTAGGATGGACTGGAGGGTCACCATCTTGAAAGGGCGATGGACGACGAAGCGGTTGACACGCTTCAGATCCAGAACAGGACGAAGATCCGAAGTGTCCTTCTTGGAAACCAGAAATAGGATCGAGTAGCAACCCTCGCCCCTCTCCAGAGGTGGAACCTCCACAATAGCATTTTTCTTCAACAGGAGTTGAACACCCGACAACAAAGCTACTCTTCGCAAAGGAAGACGGGGCAGCGGAGTCCGAACAAAACCCGGAGGAGGAGGAGAGGAAAACTCTATCCGGCAACCCTCCGAAACAGTCCGAACCGCCCAGGCATCCGGAACCGATAACCACTGGGCGCGGAAGCACTGGAGTGGACCACCAACGGGCAAAGGCAGACAGTCATTGTGAAGAAGAGGAAGCGGTAGTGGCAACACTGGCAGCGGCCCGGGGCCTGGCACTTCCAGGGGCCCCCCGGCCACGACCCCTGCCACGAAAGGGCTGAGAAGCGCCACGAGCAGGAGGCCCAAAAGCGCGACGATAACCAAATCCGCGCCCCCGAGCAGGAGGACGGACCGGAGCCACCAGCTTGCGGTTCTCCGCGGACTGCTTGACCATGCCCTCCAGCTGAGGACCGAACACCTTAGAACCTTCAAAAGGTAACTTAAGTAGGACCAACTTCTGCGAAGAGTCCGCCTTCCAGGAACGCATCCAAATATGACGCCGGGCAGCAATGGAAGCACCAGAAGCGGCGGCCGCCGCCCCCAAATTGTCGAAGGAAATGTCCGACAGGTAACGCACCTGCATCTCCATCAAAGACAGAAGAGGAGTGGCATCCTCGCCGTCGTTCAGCAGAACAGACAGAGACTGGAAGTCTTTAAGGAGCGACTGAACCATATAGTTGGAATACGCAGTCGCCCGGACAGAGAAATTAGAAGCAGCATAGGAACGCTTCACAGCCCCTTCAACACGCTAATCCACAGCGTCCGCAGGAAGGGCGTCTTCAGAAACAACCAAACCCTGAGAGGAAAGGCCAGCCATCAAATTGTCCACTTTCACAGACTGAGGGAACTCATCAGCAAAACCCTCAAGAGGGTAACGTCTGGACAGGAAACGAGGAAAAGAAGACTTGTCCACCTCCTTCCATTCGTGAGACAGCACATTGCGCACTGCACCATGCAAAGGCAAAGTATCCGGAGCCGGCTGGACATACTGTGTAAAAAAGTCATCCTCAACAACAGCATCCGCAGGAGGAGAAAAACCCAAGTTGGACCTCACATGGGCAAACAGGTCAGCGAGCTCAGCACCCTGAACAAAACAACCACGGACACCCTCATCCTCACCAGGATCAACGTCATCCTCAGGAGCATCTTGTGGATCTAAAGACACACAAGGCACCTTGGGAGGAGGCCCAGCTGCGTCCCTAGCCAGGAAAGCAGCAGCCACAGCCTCATTAATAATGAGGCGCAGGGCATCAAGAGGAGCCGCAGAAGAAGAAGCATCCAAATCCATAGCGGAAGCCAAAAAGTCCAAACAACACTCCCAACAGGCACAAACAAGGACAAAAAACATCCCAACTAGGACCCCAGATATAGCCGAGGACCCGAACACCTGTGGGAGGAGAAAAAAATCAGGCCGGCATAAAAAGCCCAGCCAGCCGCCAAAATCGCCCCTTAAGAGGATGCAGGACACCAAACTCCACAGAACAGCCCCTGCCCGCTATAGCAGGGCGAAAAAGGACCGGAGAAAGCCCAGGAACGGCCGCTGTAGCAGACCAACCCAAGTCAGGTGAGCATCACGAAGCACAAACACTAAAAACGGCCGCTAACGCGAGCCGCGTGTAAAGGAGTGCCCCCAAACAGAGCCGGCTGCTAACGCGAGCCGCGTGAAAGAAACAAGCCCCCAAAACGGAGCCAGCGTGGGGGAAAGGCAGCGCAACAAGCACAGGCGGCCGCTAGAGCAGGACGCCGCAAAAACAAAGGAAAACAGCCAGGAGACTTACCAGGACACAGGAAGCCTCCAAACAGCACAGCCAGGAACGCGGTCGTAGACTGCAGAATAGAAAAAACAGGATGATTCTTCCGGCACTTTCCCCTTTTGTAGTCACGTGATGGTGACGTCATCCTAGGGGGAAGTGCCAACAGCTCAGCTAGGTAGGGGTTCTGTAGAGCAGACTAGCTGCTCATGTATCAGGAATGGGACGGGGAGACCAGGACGAGGAGGTAATATAAGTTAAGGGGCAGATATATGCTCATGCTATAATGGTTCTGGTCTCAGTGACCCAATTGCGTGGGACTGATTGAGATCGTGGTAACAAGGGTAGTAGTGTTACATTCCATGTCACTTGTCTACTGTTACTTCTGACACTCGGTGTAAGACTTTTCTTGCAAAGCTCCAGTATCAGGAAGGAGTTTTCCACAGTATGGTCTGTAGCTGTACTCATAACTACACTCTAGCTTGGTTTACTTAATAGAGGATGAGACTTCGGGTTTAGAGGTGGGATTTATACAGGAATGACAGAATGCTATGTATTATATTTGTATTCTTTAGATTCTTTCAAATGTTTCAAAGGATTAATCATTCCTACTTAGTACGTAGGCTTCAGATACAAGGTCTCGACCCCTACATATTAGTGACTCCAGGCATTGGAGTAAGCAGTATCGTTTTATTCATATTTGAATGTTTCATTTGCCTGCACTTAGCTGGTGGTCTCAACACTTTTTTTTCACATATACTTTCTTAACTTTTCACAGACTTTGGGGTTTGTGCTTCAGTTTGATCAACCTTTTTGAGTTGGTGTAGGTTTTTGTAGTGTATGTCATTTCAGCTTGACTTACACATTGTTTTACTTCTATCTTAGGCGATATATAAATTATGTGTTCAAAATTGTATATATCGATGAACTGATGTAAGTTGCTTCACACTTGCACTAACACTATTGATACAATTTAGTCATGGGAATGAAACAAGTGTTGCCTGTTGCTGTCCCCCACAAACTGAAGAAAGAGCAATCACGAAAAGGTACATTGGCGTCTATTTGAATCTCTGATACATACCAGTGAATTAATGGACTTTCCTCATAAGGAAAACATAGTTTGAAGCGTTGCTTCATATCTCAATACCAATACAATATAATTAAAGAGAGAGAGTATGCACTTTCGCTGTCTAAGCAACCCTAGCTAGAGGGATACAAAGTGACAGGGTATACTGTTTCTTTTATCCTACAGTATCAGGAACAAACCCAAAAAGTGACTTAATTCAATGCTCAATGTTATTCATGCTATTGTGCTATACATTACTTATTAGGTAGTATGCATTACCCAGCTTGAATATGTATGCTGCACAAATCGAGGAGCTGTTCAAAGTCAAATAGGCTTTTAGTCCAATGTCATCCATAGGAGGGATATACTTATCTTTAAAAAAAGGCAAGGGAACAATTGCAAAGTTAACAGTGCCGCGTCACTGAGATGTTTCTTCAAGAAGACCCCCGTTGCCAAATGTCTCGGTGACGCAAAACCAAATTAAAGCACCTCAAATTTAGACATTTTCCTCCAAAAAATCAACATTATTATATACGTTATCTCCACTATAACTTATTTCAGTTTTACTTTGAAAAGTGGTTGTCTCTGTTTTGGCCTAGTTTTTCTGTTTGAAGATCTTTTTTCACTGTAAATGTGTTCGACTTGTCTTCATAAAGAGGGACCCTGTGATATAAAATGGAAGGGTTAAGGTTGCCGTCTCGTTGCCCTTCATCCAGAATGAGACACTTGCAGGAGAATGTATTCGACGATTGTCTCCCTTGTGAACCGGAGTTCAGAGCAATTAACACCGCGGGGCAAACTTTTTCAGTACTCGCGTCTTCTTCCAGCTATCTTGCTCTGGGGTCAAACAGCTGACAGACAGAGAAAAGCCACAAGTCTGAAAGAAACACCCTTGAAAAGAAGTTAATATAATACTGTACACTGGTAATGATTCAAAGGAAGAAGCGGATTGTTTATTTTATACTTTGCAGAGAATGTACGGTAAGAGTACTAAGAGTATAATAATTATGTTGTTTTCCATTTTTAAAGAGTAAATTGGAAAACCTGATAAAAAAGAAAATGATTAGTCTCAGGTCTTTAAATGTGCACCTAAGAAGTCATTTAAAAAGCACTGCACAATATAAAAGAAGTGGCTATTTACCCGTCCGTTGGCTAAAATAGTACATCATTTCTGCTATTTTCCTAGCGACCAACAAAATAGTACATAATCTCTGCTGTTTTGCCAGCCCCAGGCTAAACATTACAGATGATGAACAATTTAACCGGCGGTGGACGGAAAAATAGTATGGAGGAGGTCTTCATTTATCCAGCCATGAGGAAAGAATTGTCACGAGGCAATGGTAGCGTGGGGGCCATCTTGTAAGAGGAATGCAACATGAGAGGCATTTGAAATTAGGTGCATATACAAATGTACAATAGTTTGTATAAAGGGACATGAATGAACTTAGTTAAACTGTCTACAGGTGAAAAAGCAGTAAAATCAATTTTGAATGCAAACATTTATGTTATTTCAATATTCGAATAAGAAATGTTGGAATCGAAATTCTATGTCAGGAGCTTTAGGATGTGGCACGCAGATTTTTTTGTGCTGCAGTCCGGGAGTCTACAATGAAGAATGAGTATGGGTTTAATGCATGCTACATACATATTTTATCCACTCATGATAGATAATACACTGTTTTTTTAATAGCCATGATCCTCCTTTTGGTGATTTTTGAGGGCTATGTTCTTTTTGGGCTTCTGATGAAAGGCCTTTAGCTAACTTTAGGTTTCTTTTTAAAGAGGGGTCCCACTTGCTCAGTATTTCAAACCTGCTGCAGTCGACAAGTAGCAGCAAACAGGGAATGCAGACAGATAAGTTATATCTGGGCCATTGAGAGAGGAACATGCACAGAAGGCAATTGGTGCTTGGGCACACTTGCAGGAGGTAACTTGAGTGAGGCACAGTAATGGGGCTCTTGTGGAATGGTGAAGTGAATGCAGGAGAAAGGTAGATAATTCATCTGGGTAATCCACAGGAGGAGTTCATCGTGCTGCCCTTGAATAAACTACATTTTTAATACTATTCACTCAGCAGAGTGGGTTTCAGACATAGATGTGTTTTGGTCTTACTAGACCTGGCATCTTTTGGCATGGTTTCCCCTGTCTTTTTGCTTCTGACCTCCTGTTTTTGACTGTGTGCTGAACTCGGTTTTTGCTAGTTTTAACACTCTGGGCACTTTACCACTCTAGGTCAGTGCTAAAGTGGATGTACTCTATGTCTAAAATGTAATGTATTTGGTTTCCCGATGATTGACATATTTGATTTACTGATAAGTCCTTAGTACAGTGCACTGTGTGTGCCCAGGACCTATAAATCAAATGTTCCTAGTGGGTCTGCAGCACTGCTTGTGCCACACGCAGGAATAGCCCTTCAAGCATGTCTCAGGCCTACTACTGCAAGGCCTCTGTGTGTAGTTTTAAACTACCATTTCGACCAGGCAAGTTCACTTACTTACCAGCTCAAACCTTCCATTTTTTTATTGCATGTAAGGCACATCTAACGTAGGACCTAGATGGCCCCATGGGCAGAGAGCAGTATACTTAAAAGGTAGGCCATGTACTTTTGAGTTGTACATGTACTGGTAGTGAAAAAACACAACATTTGTCTTCACTACATCAAGGCTGATCCTTTACATAGGTTAGCATGGGAGCTGCCTTGTAACCCTTTACAAGTGTAACTTCCAATTGGGAGCAGATAGAAAATTGGAGTTTGATTTCTCCAGGCTCACAATTTAAAAAAACATCTTTTAGTGAAGTCGGTTTTTAAATTGCAGGTCTGACATTTTCACTTTTAGAAAGTTGCTATTTTCTTATTTTAACCATTCTGTGCCTCTGCCTGCTCCTAGAATACACGTTTGGGTTAAATAACAGCTGGGCTTTGTGAATTCACTCTAGACCGTCACACAGAAAAGGGAGCTGAGGTGTGCCCTGTATATCCTGATGGCCCATCACCAGTCTGATGAGCTGAGACTAGAGTGGTGGGAGAAGCTGACCATTGTACTTGAAAAGGTCTGTTGCTGTCCCCTCCCCGCAAAGAGCTGTATACCCCCTTGTAGTGAGTCTAGAGTCAGGGCCAGCAAGGGCAGAGTCTTGTGCATTACAAATGCCTTTCTTTGAAGTCTGCCTACTTCAAAGTTCAAAATGGACATAAATACTGGACCTCTGACACCATATATTCAGGACACTTCTGAACTGAGAACATTCTGCCAGGAAGAAGAGCTGTTTTGCTGACAAGAGGGCATGCCACTTTGCTACTTACTTTGCTGTGTTGGTCTGCTACTTGCTGCTTCTTACCTGGGAGTGAGAGGTCTGAACGTTACTCTCTCCATCTTGCATCTAATGTTTCTCCAAGGGCTTGACTGAGGTTGCCTCCTGTTGCTGAAGTCTCAAGGACAACGAAGACTTCCCCTGCATCTTGCTACCAGCAACTGGGCTCCCCTGCTCTGTGTCCCGTTCTGGCTAGTGATGCTAAATCCAGTCTTGGGACTTGGAAGGGAGTTTTTGTGTGAAAACCAAGAAATGGATGCATCAACCCCAAGGCATCATTTCGGAACTAGCTAATTCCTGAAAGATCGACGCATCACCACTGCCTGCACTGAAGCACCCTGGTCTGAGTGCTCAATGCAATGACCTTAACTTTCAACGTAGCCCTGACTTTGCTGCAGCGCCTCCAAAGAAACACCACTGCAAGAGTTCAGAACACTGCCTCCCGAGGTCTGTGATGTACCTTCGGACTCTGATGCAGTCTTGGCCCCGAGTGGCTTTCACCAAACACAGCATTTGCAGTCCAGTGGTTTGACATTGACTTCGTGAAATTGGTGCATCACGCTCTTGACCTTGATGCATCATCGACGCCACATAGCGTTCAGGAACCAATCCCATGCACCAGCAACCAGTGCATCACCTCCACTGTGCACCACGATGTCCCTAGGTGTTAAAGCTTCAATGACCTTGCACCACCTTCAGGAACAGATATATCACATGCATCCACGAAGCCTTACCTGCTCTGTGCCTATCATCCTCTTTGATTTCTGACACATCCAAGGTACTATAAGGGGGTCTGCATGACTCCCGTATTTGGCCAGTGCTCCATCGTGGTCGGACTGAACTTTTGGATCTGTCCCGGTCAAGCATGACCAGGGTAGCTTCAGTTGGAGCTACTGGCTTCTAAGCACTGCATTTTGATTTAATATTTGAGAATTGATATCCTGACTTTTGTAGGTTGGATTTTTGTCATTTGGATTTAGTTTTACTCCGTTAAATAATGGTTATTTTATTCGAAACTGGCGTGGAGTACTTTTGAGGAATTGTTACTGTGTGTATGTATGCACATATACTTACCACATTGTCTCTTTAGTTTAGCCTGACTGCTCTGTGTTGAGCTACAACAGAGTGAGCACAGGTACACTTTTAGTATGTAGTACACTTACCTTGACTAGAGTGTGAGTCCCTACTACAACAGGGTGCATACCTCTGTCAAGTATTATTATAGTCAGATTTGTATTGCGCATGGGTGCCCCAGCAACGGGGCGTCCCAGAGCCACCAAAGACCATGAGTGTGAGCCTAAAGGGAAAAGATTAAGGAATTAGGCCGGGAAAATCCAGGGCTTTATGGCTTTGTAAAATGTCAAATGATTCTGGATCGCTCTGATAGAAATAGGGAGCAAATTCCAAAGTTTTGCAGCAAGACTGCAAAAAGAACGGCCACCGGCTCTGGCTTTAAAAACTCGAGGAGTACTGATTAATGCTTGGTCAGCAGATCTTAGGGTACACCGCAGCACATATAACTCCAACAGATTAGCCAGCCCTAAAGGTGCCTGTTGCGTCAAAATACTGTGCGACACACAAAGTGTTTTGAAATGAATGCGCTTTTCAACAGGCAGCCAGTGTAGTTTAAGAAGGACATGGGAAACAGAGCAAGATTTTGGAAGTGCCACCAACATGTGTGCCGCTGCATTCTGTATTCTCTGCAGATGCCTGATACTGGACTTAGTAGCACCAAGATAAAGAGAATTCCCATAATCCAGTCTAGATAAGATTGTCGCCTGGACAATGGTTTGATGTACTTTAGGAGGAAAAAAGCCCAACAGAGGTTTCAAGCCTCGCAGAAGCACAAAACAAACCCCTGCAACTGCTTTTGATTGAATGCCAAAAGTGAGACCACTGTCGAACTGCACGCACAGGTTCTTCACCGCCTTCTTGGGCGATGGGGCTGGATTAAGATGATCCGGCCAGCACTGCTTGGACCACAACTCCCGGGCATTCCCAAACAATAAAACCTCTGACTTTCTGGCGTTCAACTGCAAGCAGTTTGCCGCCATCCAGTCCACAACCACTAGCAGGTCCTCTTTAAACTTGTCCAGATTAACACTACATTTCTGAGAGAAGGTGATCACCAATTGGGTGTCGTCAGCGTACGACACCAGTGACAGCCCCCTACCTTTGGCTACCAATTTATTTATTTATTTATTTATGAAGCTTGTAGAGCGCACAGCTACCTCCGAAGGAAGTGTCCCGGCGCTAAGATTACTGAATTGTCCCCAGGGGAAGAAAACAGAAACAGATCTCATGCCAGGGGTCGGACATAAATGTTAAACTGTAAGGGGCTCAATATTGAGCGCTGTGGCACCCACTGTTGCAAGGCAAATTCCTGCAAATGAAAAGGTGGCACAGATACCTGGAAAGATCTCCCCTCCGAAAAGGACCGAACCCAGTCCAAAGCCACACCTCTGATATCAATTTCCTGTAAACGCTTTAAAAGTATTGTGTGAGAGACGGTGTCAAACGTGGCACTTATGTCCAAAAGGACTAAGGCCGCCGAATAACCGACATCCAGACTCTCCAGGATTGCTTCTGTCACCGCCAGCAAGGCAGACTCTGTGCTATGGCGTGCTCGGAAACCGTTCTGCGAAGGGTCCAAGATGGCATTATGGTCAATAAACTCAGAGAGAGTGGAGTTCACATGAGATTTGACCACCTTAGCCAACAAAGGCAGCTGGTAGATGGGGAGATAGTTACCCAACTCAGAAGGACCCAGAGGTGGTTCCTTTAGCAGCGGAATGACTTTGGCGTGTTTCCAGGCCACTGGTATAGATGCTGAGGACAAAGAGAGATTGACCAACTAGAGATCCCATTTGTAACATTGGTAATCAGCAGTAAAGATAGGACTTGTATATGTTCATTACATACAGTTATTGGTGTACACTACATCCATGTCTCACACCACTGCATACCAGCATACTATTTTTCTTTTTCCTCTTTTGCAACTGGTTAAGCTGTACGTGCAGTACTAGAGTTTGAACAGGAGAAATTGGAATCCTAAACAGTTTCCCAGTTGAAAATTTTCTGCAAGAAACTCAAAAATTCTTTTGAATGCCTCATTAAAAAGAAGGAGCTGTAAGAGGCACTGAGGGCCTGGGTAGCAGCCAGGGATGCACAGCTGTGCACCCAGAAGATGGAAATGATGTTGAGGAGGAATCAAGTTTGCATCTGGAATGGCTGGAGGATCCAGCATTGCGTGTAGGGTGGGGGCCAGGCTGAATGGTGGAAGAGCTCTCTCAGATCCGGCAGCATTGCTTCCTCTAAAAGTCTGTCTTCAGTAGAGTAGGACAGGTGGGAAGAAAGGAAGCTCCAGTGGGAGCTGGGAAAACTCAATAGGGATATGGAAAAGCAGAAATTGACACAAGGGTGGCTGGTATTTGAAGGGGGTGGAAGGCGGAGGTGGTGAGGGGAGGAGACAATGAAAAAATGTACATACTTAACTGTCTGCCACTGCCACCCACAGTTGCTGCTGCTTCCTCCTCTCAGCCCTCTTCCCTGATTTCAGGGCAGGAGGCAGTATGCACTCACATCCAGATATCCAATCACAATTCTGCAATGTAGTGCTGTGATTGGTCAGAGTTCTGGCCTAAGTGCTGTAGTTCAGTTCTCAGCCAGAGTATGGAGGGCTGGGCATTTTCTCCATGCAGGCTGTAATGCAGCCTGCATGAAGGACATGCAAAGTGCACATGGCGGTTTTGCCGGCCTGAGACAGCTGGCCACAGCCTCATGCACAGTTAGAGTGGGAAAACCACTCCTCCCCTGCTCTGCGAGCAGAGCAGCCCCGCCGCTACCTAGCTGAGCAAGGGGAAAAATAAAATGATAAAAACAATTACTTATTATCATTTTATTTTTTCCTCTTTTGACCTGCTCAGTTAGGTGACGCTCCTCCACCTTAGCGGAGGAGCTCCCACGGAATTGGCAATGGAGTAAAAGAAAATGCTTTTAGCTCAGGAACTGCGTTTGAAGGAGCTGGATGTGAAAGCCAAGAGGGCTGATTCCAGCACAGATGGTGGCAGCATTTCGTCAGTACACTCAGAGGCAAAAGTCCGCATATCCAAATATCTGGTGCCTGATTAAGGAGCGGGGATCAATAGGTCCATGGTTTCAAGCCTATCAGATATCTTTTCAAATGCACAGGATCCCTGAGACAAATTGGGTGCAGGTTTGTGAAAACATTTCTCAGTGGAAGGGGGGGGGCACCTTACTGGCCCTCTGGGAAGAGGACCAGACAATTTATCCCACCATGAGGGAGACCCTGATTAGAATGTATGGCCTGAGCCCACAGAAATACAGTAAAAGGTTTAGGGAAGGTTTGAAACTGAGTCTAAAGACTTGAGTAGAGTGTGTTGATTCTTTTTGCAGATCACTGGATGGTTGGGTGAATGGCCGCGAAGTAACAGATTATGAGGGGCTGTACAATTGGATTGCACAAGAGTACTTGTTCACTCTTTGCATTCCACAGCTACGCCAGCACTTAACTGACTGTAAGAGTTCTGATCCCAGGAAGCTTGCTCAGGAGGCATATCTCTGACTCAGTAACTGGGTCCACAAGAAGTTATATGTGGGAGACTCTGCCAGGAGTTGGAAGGGTCCCCAACAGAAGAAGGAGGAGGGAGACAAAATAATGGTAAGGAGTTCTCTAAAGGGTCCTAAACTAGTTCCCAGGGTAAGGTTTCTCAACCCCCCTGTTGAGAAGAAGAAGTGGTTCCCTATAGAAGAGCCTACAGGGAAACAACCCCTGAATTGTTTTGAGTGTAATCAGAAAGGGCACTTTAAGGGGGTTTCCAATGTTTTCCAAGTGGGCACAGCTGCCCACAGGTGGGCAGTCACTGGGGATGATGTGTGTAGCGCTTGGGAGGAAGTTGACCCCAGTTAGTGGTGGGGGGGGTCTTCTGAGATGACCCTAGTATCCTATGGTGATAATACAATGATCCAGAGAACCCTCATGCCTGACAACACCAGGAAGTGCAGACCAGTGGGTGACCATCTGTTGCAAAGTCATCCTGTGCCATGGGTACCCCCATTTTCTTTTTGCTGACTGGTACTTCTGGTAACTGACTCTGACTGTCTGTGAGAAGCAGGCCAGGTATATGATGTCCACTAATGTAAGTGGGCACCTTGAAACAGTCCAGACAACCATTATGGTGATTTAAGAGGTCTCAGACAACCTTAGAAAGATATCCAAGTGGAAACTGTGGAGAGCAGCCTTCAGTCTTAGTCTTGAAGGAGTGTAAAGCAGCATGTTTTACTAGAATGCAACATATAAAATAGGTTAAATGAAAAGAACCACACAAACTATTTATGAAAGTATTTATTTAATATATAACACTCTCTAGTACATTACAGTATCTCCTACACGGAGATAAACACAAAGCACACAGGGGCATATTACCAACAACTAGCGATAATTTTTGTCTCTAACTTGTTTAGAGACAAAACTTATCGCCGCACATCGGCGATTTTTATCGCAGATAAACCTTGCTATTAGCAAGGTTTATCGCAAATGCGATAAAAAACGGCCGCAATGCATGAATATCGCTGAAAAGTCAGCGATATTCATGCATTATCGAGCAAATGCTCTTAGCCATGTTATCCACCTCCCATTGGATAACATGGCTAAGAACTGCTCAGGGCAGGTGTTAGCTTTTGGAGATATTCGCGCTTAGCGCGAATATCTCCAAAAGTTGGTAATAGGAGATAGCGATGTTAGGGACTGTTTCCAGTCGCTAACATCTTGGCACGCCCACTTTGCATGTCATTAGTGATAAATATCACTGACATGCAAAGCGGGGCCCAAGATGGCCGCTATCTCCTTTTAGCTGTCACTAACTGGTGTTAGCGACAGCTTGGTAATAGGGAGATAATTTTATCTCCGCTTTCTTGGCTTTGAAAGCCAAAAAAAACGGAGATAAACCCCCTTGATAATATGCCCCACAATACCTTAGCAAAGAAATCACGGTAAGTAGCACTAATACACATTGCCCCAGGCGGGGACCAATCTTTATAGTAAGAAAGTGGTATAAGAACCACGACTTGAGTCAGGACAATGTCGAGAGTACGTAGAACTGCTGGGGACCTACGGAACCACCAAAGGTAAGTAGATAGGGACCCTACAGAGAGTGCGCGTCAACACAACGTGTGCTCCATACACGTCTATGTGCAAGTCGCGGTTGAAATTTTAAAGATTATGGACCCTGCCCAGTGAACCCTGAGGAAACCCCATGGAAAACAGAAGGTTGGAGAGCCACCCAACCCGTGGATGATATGGTACCCAAGTTACTTATCCCAGGGAGGCCAGGTGTATAGGTGTGAAGTGGCGTCGGAAACCGCTGTTAAACCCAATGGAGGACTTCAGGAAAGTGCAGCTGCTGGAAGAGCAGAAAGTGTCCGAAGAAATCCAAATGTGGATTCTTGAAGAGGAATACCTGAAAGCAGAGGGGACAGAGTCTATGTCACTCGTGAGTGACCAGCAGACTTGGTAGACAGATGCCCTCCGATGTCGGGTGCTTCAGGAAGAGTGATGGTGACCTTGACTCTGCAGCTGCAAGGACCAGGTGACACTGAGAATGACCAGGTCTTGTATACTAGCTGTTCCGAAAAGGATAGCGAGTGCTGAGGGGTCGCTGTCCGGCAGGAGTACCAACAAGCCTTGGCAAATGCAACCCACGCAGGAAATCAAGAAGGTGCATGGTTGGACCCAGCAAGGTCCAAGAGACTCACCACAAGCAGAGAAGTCAGGACAGGCCCCGAACAATCAGGGGAGCCCAAGACTGTGGTCAGTGGAGGGGCTCTACTTGGAGCCCAAAGATTTTCTTGCAAAGATGTCCGCAAACCTTTGCAACTGCAAAGGGAACACGGTACCCAGGTGTTGGGTTATTGCAACCCCCACAAGGACTACTGACCTCAAACTTGGTAAGAGGGTAGAGCAGGCCTCTGGAGCTCAGGCAAAAACCATCACCTGTGTTGCAGATCCTACAGAGTCTAGAGGAACTTAGGATCTGCAGACCGGTTGTCTTCTTTGCGGTACCTGCGAATGCAGGGGAGTGACTCCTTCACTCCAAGGGAGATTACTTTGGTTGTTGATGCACAGGCACAGACAATGCAGCAGACTTGGAAGGGAGACGAAGTCAGGCCCAAACGAAGTCCAGCGTAGTCCAGAGTGCCCAGACAGTAGAAGTGCAGTGGTTTCAGTTCTGAATCTTATCCCACAGAAAGTCTAGGGACCTACACCTAGGTAAGCCCTTAAGTAACCTAAGGAAAGGGTTGGGACAATTCAGGGGACCCTACCATGGGAGGGTCTGGAAAGGGGGAGGTTACATCCATGTCCTTTGTCTAGTTTTGTGTCAGAGCGGGACTGGTTTGAAGTGGACTATGCGCAGGGCCACCAAATGTGCCCCTCATGTAGACTTTCAGGTGCTGGCAAGCACACCCACCCAGCCCTAATACACTAAATCCTGTCTGGGAGGTGGTCACACCTCCCTATGACAGGATGCCTGTTGTTCTGCTTTCATCTGATCGAGTTTGGCTCAGCAGCAGGAGGGCAGAAATGTGTCTCTGGTTGGCAGCAACCATTTTGTGCTGTCTGAAACTAGACAGCTGGTACCAGGAACCCTGAGAGCCTAACGGAGGGCTCTCCCAGTGCTTGCAATCATACCTCTCACACCATTTACGGTGTGGGGGTATGATTCCAACATGCTTGATATAAAACATGTTAGAGTTCTTTGCAGTCTTTTCGACATATTCATCACGTGATTATGCAGTGCCCCTCTATATGGTATATGGCTGCTTCACTGACAACCCGGGAGAATGGACTCTGTAGGCTGCAGAGATGTCCTGCTCACACAGGGGCACCCTCTCACTTAGAACCAAGCACTCTGCCCTCAGGATTATAAAGACCTGCTATAGGGGTGACTTATAGGTTTTAAGTGCAGTGACTCTTAGATATAGTAAATCTATATCTTTAGTAAGTGGTGCATGCACCAACTTACACAGGCTGCAATGGAAGGCCTGTAGTTCCAATTTTAATGGTCTCTCATGGGTGGCATAATTCATGCTTCAGCCCATGGGAGACCTCTGGGTATATATGCCATGGGTGCCAGGTTCCCATATACTAGGGACTGACAAGGGTACCCCAGTATCCAATCTGGGATATACACAACATTTTAGGGAGAAACCAGATAGACGTGGGTCCTGATTAGCAGAATCCCAGTCAGACTAGTCAAAAACAGCATCATATCAAGCAAAAAGTGGGGGTAACAATAATAAGCAGATTCTACTTTTCTACATGGTCTCTAGGCTCTGCCCCATCAGGCCCAGGGCCAGTGCTATGCTGAAAGCACCTACATACACCAAGGTACACTCTATTTTAGGGTACCCTTTGATTGGTATGACTTGACCTATAAGGCCCCAGTACCTGATAGGGCAGGGTGAGTAAAACGACCGTTAAGCCCCTAGTATATAATAGAGCATAGCAGTTTAGAGGCCATAAGCCCTTTCTGCACATGCATGTGTGCACTGCTGAGAGTCTGAGGTCATTTTAAAAGCAGCCCTGTATTGCAGAACTGCTTTCAACAGCAAATGTTCCTAAACTCGACTTTGGTGTTAGAGGCACTTAAAAATTGATTAAAATGATAAACTACAATATTTTCCCATTTTAGATACCCCCAGGATATCCAATAGGTGTTCCAGAGGTGTGGGGGGGGGGGGAGGAGGCAGGTACTTTTAAAGAGGACCAGTAAAAATGATGTTTTATATGCCTCTGGAAATGAGAAATTGTACATTTCACTTTCCTCATTGCGGTAATGGGCTTCTGAAAACTTACTTTTGTGCTAGAAGCACTGTGGAGTAAGGATCTACATACTTTTTGTATATTCTGAACCCCTAAAGTCTCCCCTAGCTGTCCCAGCGGTGGCAGTCTTGTAGTTCTAAGAAGGGTCCTTTAAAATCAGTTTTTTGGGCCCTTGTGTTTGAGAAGTATGACATTTCATATTTCCCATTGTAGATCCCCAGCCACATAGGTTCAATTGCAATTAATTACAAACTTATAACTACCTCTAAGAATGAAAGTAAAGTATAATTCATGGACTTAGTAGAATGATATTGATTAGTGCAAAAATATGCTATTGTGGAATTGATCCTAAAATATACAGAAAATAAGTTTAAAGACTTTTTTGCCTCATTGGACAGGAGTGCCCTCCTGTTGGACCCCAGAGAACACTGAAAAAGTATGTTATGATTTGTAAAGCGCATGTTTGCCCTTAGGTGTCCAGGGTATCTAAGAGGGGCAGATCCTCTCAGCTCCACTGCTTGAAACTGAGAGAAAAAGACAGATTGCAAAGCTGGAAACTTTATTTGCACCATTTACATTCCGACTAACTGTGCCTGCTGCATTATCTGGAACTACAGCCCTTTGGATGTACCTTGCTTCAAAAGGAATAAAGAGGGGTTGCCAAACTGGAAAGTTGACTTGCAATATCAGGCTTTGCATTCTGACTTACTGTGCCTGCTGCATTATCTGGAACTACAGCCCTTTGGATGTACCTTGTTTCAAGAGGCATAAAGAATGGGCTCCATGCAAGCTCGAAGTTAATAGAGCTCACCTGCGTCAACTCCACCAAGAGTCCCCAGCCTCGAGTGCATCCAGTGGACTTTTAAGGGTGTTGGCCATGTGAATTGTCAGAATTGTGGTCCCAAACTTTCCAGGACCATCCTAGAGCTTCCAGGCCCCTGGATTGTGGTCTGGACTCTTTGGACCCTTAAGAGGAACTTCAGTAAGAAGTCCAGAAGTTTGGAAAAGTGTGGAGCAACTTTGGGAAAAAACTCCATAAGGAGACTAAGTGCTGCAAAGTGTTTATTCTTTAAAAATTAATATCTCAGGTTCCCTACGTTAGATTTTTTTTGGTTTCATTTTAAAGATAAAATGTTTTCATATTTTTATAATGTGATGTTGGATTTTTATTGCGTGTTGTGTCTTACTTATTTATTGAGTCAGTGTTTTTAAATGCGTTACATACCTGTCTCTGAAGTAGGCATGGGCGTAAAATCCGTTCCGCTCGCGGATTTTGCGGATTTTCGGTAAATCCGCAATCCGCGAGATTCACGGATTTCCCGCAAAATCCGCAAATCCGCGCGCTGCGGATTTTTTGCTTGTGTTCGCACTGCTCCCGGCCCGCGGCGTGGGCAGCAACAATCTCGCACTCGCGAAATTAAAAAAAAAAAAATGGCGGAGGAGTGAAGGAAGGAAGTGGCCCAGTCTCCAACTTCCTGTTCCTGTCCAGCAAGTTCCTCCATTGGGGAGGGGTGAAGGAAGTGCCCCAGTCTCCAACTTCCTGTTCCTGTTTCCTTTCCTGGCCATTTTGGATTCGATCTTGACTGGGAAGGATTACTTTTTGTGGATGCTGCTGGATATTTGGATTTGAGGCCTTTTGGATTCAAAATTTGATTTCACAAGTAAGTTGATAAGTTGATGTTGTTTGTGGTGATTTTTGTGTGTGTTTTTCGACTTTTGGGGTGGTGTTGGGGGCTGGCTATGTTGCAAAAGGAAAAGCTATGAGCAGGTGCAAAAGTTCAACCTCATCATTTGTAACCATTCCCTGTAGTGCTTCCTGAAGGGGCCCTCCAGAATTCGGTTAGGTTCCTGTTAAAAAAAATTACATTGCAACAAACAGGAAAAGGAAAGGAAAGGGAGCAGACAAGCAGGTGCCAGCCTTCATTAATGTCAGTTGGGGCAGGGCAGGTGTTGTTGTAATTTAATTATGCAAAACTTAAGGCACTTAGCAGGTGTGCTTTGCTTTGCCACAATAATGTACACTCACTGGTCAACCAGAGGGTGCTGTGATGACACCGAGGGTGGCATGGGTGTGACAGCCAGAGGGTGGCATGGGTGAACCAGAGTGCCAGTGTTGACAGAGGATGGCAGTGCTTTGTTTGCCCCAATAATGTACACTGGTGAACCAGAGGGTGTTGTGATGACACAGAGGGTGACATGGGTGAGCCAGAGGGTGGCATGGGTGAACAAAGAGAGTAGTAAACAAAAAATTGTGCAAAGTTCCCAGAGGGGGCCAAAAAAGTGGCTCAGAATGACATTTCTCTCACTAGTTAAGAACACGCAAGTACATGGTGTGAACCCTTGTCGGAAAGTTTAGGATACCTCACACAAGTAACCGGTTGGACAACAGCTGTCATCCCATCCGGTGACCGTCCAGCGTCATCATTGGCATCCTGCTCCTACGGCAGGCTGGCGGTGCAATGCCCGTCGGGTAACCCAGGAGGTCTACACTTTAGTGGAGATCTTTTTTTCCTGCCAACGGGTGTGTGAATGTAAGGGGCCTAAATAAAGTGCAATTGTGAGCGTGAGTGTGAATTCTAAAAAAAGTCAGTTGAGTCCATTAAGCAATTTTAATAGTGTGGCTCACTGCTTTGTTAAAAGGGAATAAGGGGTATAAAGGAATGATGGGTAATCTGATCAATCCTTATTCAACCCTTAGTGTGAAGTTGGTCAACATGTTTCTTGCCTAGACGGCAATTCATCAGGACCTATAAAGCTCATAAATTGCTAACGGTCCCTCTAATTTCAGAGAGATCGGAGATACGACCTGTACGTTGTCGCAGAATTAATGTATTCCTTGGGGACCTATCAGGAACCGCTAATCCCTTGGAATAGGCCAGCTCGGCTGACCTGGTGGGGCCAGCAACCAGCGAGGAGAGCCTCGTTAGTTGCTAGAGGAAAGCCTCTAGGCACCTACCCATCCCACGTCGCTGCCGATTGCAGGACAGCCGGTAACAGCATGGGTGTCCCGGCGAGGCAGATAAGCGTGGGTTGCGCGCGCGCCCAGAGGGGCGTTTCTTTCAAGTTGCTATGGCCAAAGAGAGTGCCAGTGGTGACAGAGGGTGGCAGTGATGAAGAAAGGCTTGCAAACAGGCTGGGCACGTAGAAGCAACAAGTTCGCAAAACTGGCAACCTGACAAGTAAGTTCGCAATTTGCGAAATTGCACAAAACCCTCGCGAACTTGCAGAAACCCGTGCGAACACCCAAAAAAAAAAATCTGCAAAATCCGCGAGGATTCGCGGATTTTGCGGATTTTTGCAATCCGCAAATCCGCAAATCCGCAAATCCGCAATTCGCGGATTGCGAATCCGCAAAATCCGCCCATGCCTACTCTGAAGTTAAGCCTGTCTGCTTGCAGCCAAGCTACCTAGGGTTGAGCATGGAAACTATTTTCTGAGACCTATTCTGAGCCCTAGACTGTGTTAGGGGCCTTATTGCCAGTAGTAGATGCATATTTATCACTACTAATAAACCACTTTCCAACACAGTCAATAGCAAAAGGGTGGAATTTCTGAGAGACCAGCAGCCAGCATGACAATCGTCAGGTGTCATCTGGTTCCTTAAGAGCAGGTAGTCCCTAATGAGGTCCACCAAATAGTTGCTGTAAACAACAGTGAGTGCCAATGTTTGGTGGCTTACGTTCCCCTTGACCTACTCTGAAGTTAAGCCTGTCTGCTTGCAGCCAAGCTACCTAGGGTTGAGCATGGAAACTATTTTCTGAGACCTATTCTGAGCCCTAGACTGTGTTAGGGGCCTTATTGCCAGTAGTAGATGCATATTTATCACTACTAATAAACCACTTTCCAACACAGTCAATAGCAAAAGGGTGGAATTTCTGAGAGACCAGCAGCCAGCATGACAATCGTCAGGTGTCATCTGGTTCCTTAAGAGCAGGTAGTCCCTAATGAGGTCCACCAAATAGTTGCTGTAAACAACAGTGAGTGCCAATGTTTGTGGCTTACGTTCCCCTTGATTGGGGGGGGGGTTGTCTTAGGATCCTTCAGGGTAGCTGTAAGTCCATCCATGTCTGTTGTCTGCTGGCCATTGAACTGGGGCATACTGCCTGAAAGGAGGTTAAGCTCAGGTCACACTTAGTGATGTTGGGATAGCCTGAGTTGGTGTGCCTGACCACATGGCCCAAGGCAGCATGTGAGGTAGCAGGACTTGGAGCCTAAAAGAGTGGCCCAGCTGAATGCCAAAAAGAGGAAGGGCAAAGGGTGCTGGAAATCTGCTCCTGAAATTCCCAGTCTGGGAGAAGGCTCAACCTGAGGGGGATGCCAAGGAACATACAGGGGGAGATTTGGCCCGACTGAGGAACCTGCCTGACCTGTCCCATTCGCCGCTGGATGAGAGTCCTTCCAGGGAGTAAATCTATGCAGCGCAGAAAAAGTGCCCTACTCTTGTGGGTCTTCGAAAGCAGGCTGAGGCCCAGGCAGCTGGTGACATCTCTGGAACTCACCTGATATGCTTGGAGAACAATATCCGCGATAGTGACCCTAAGGTTGCTGAGCCTTCGACAGCCAGTGTTCTGGTGGTACCCCAGTGCTTCAGAACCTTCCTTCTTGGTGTGGCTCATGATGTACCTCTGGCATATTATTTTGGGCAAGACAACACATTTTCAGGCTTGTCCCCCACTTCGATTGGCCTCAAATGAGAAAGGCCCCAGATGCATTCTACAGGTCCTGTCCTACTGGCCAGGTGAATGACAAGACAGGGGGGAGATGTAAAGCTCGCCTTCAACCGTTTCCTGTCATGAACATCCCTTTTAACTGGGTGGGCATTGACATTGTTGTGCCTCTGGATCCCAATAAGTGTCCCTTTCAACCGTTTCCAGTCACAAGCATACTGTTCGAGCAGGTGGGCATTGATATTGTTGGGCCTCTGGATCCCAAGACAGCCCTGGGCAACATGTTTGACCTGGTCTTGCTAGACCAATCCACCCAGAAGCTATCTCACTGAGGACAGTGACTGCACCCACCATGGCCAGGCACTGACTGGGATTTTTATCTGTATGAATTTCCCCAAGGAAGTGATATCTGACTGTGGTACCAACTTCATGTCCTTGTACATGAAAGCCATGTGGGAGGGATATGGAAAACCCTACAACTTCTCTACTCCTTACCACCCCTAAACCAATGAGTTGGCTGAAATGTTCAACCGTACCCTCTAAGGCATGATTATCCGTCTCAGTCTGAATCCATGATGTGTAAGTGGGACTTCCTCCTACCATGCCTTTCTTTTGCCCACAAGGAGGTACCACAGAAGGAGGTTGTCTTCACCCCTTTTGAACTTCTGTACAGGCACCCTGTGAGATGACCTCTCAGTTTGGTGAAAGAGGGCAGGGAGCTTTCCGCAACCCGACTTACGGATACTCCCCAAGGAGAATCTGGAAGCTAGCCAAGAGAACATGAAACACTGGTTGACCAGAATACCACTCTGAATGAGTCTCAGCCTGGTCAAAAGGTGTTGGTGAAGGCGCCAGTAGAGCCCCGTGCTCTGCAAGACCAATGGTCTGGCCCATTTAAGGTGAAAGAGCGCAACAGTAATACCACCTACCTGGTAGACTTGCAAAATGCTAGGAACCCTTTGAGGGTCCTGCACATGAACCGCCCCAAACCTCACTTTGAGAGGTCTGAGTTGATGATGCGCATGGTTTCTGATGATGGATTGAAGAGGAGAGTGTGCCTTTTCCCAACCTTCTGTCTTCCAAAGAGCATGATGAGTCATAAGAGGGTGTGAGCCTTTCCCCTACTTTGACTCCAGAGCAGCAGAAAGACTGTCACCCGTGCTGGGACAGTTGGCATCTCTTTTCTCACTACCCCCAAGAGTCACCCATTAGTGTACTTATAACATCGATACTGGGGATAGACTACCTGTTAAGTAAACAACTTGTAGATCAACAGAGTGAGGGCAAGCATCAAGGAGGAAGTTTCTAAGATGCTGGAGTTAATGGTCATTAAGTCCTCCAAATGTCCTTGGTCCAGTCCAGTGGTATGTTCCCAAAGGCTGCTTTGCCCTGTGTCGATTTCCAATGCTGCAAGGAACTAGAAGGTGGTCTGCATGAATCCTGAATCCGGCCTGCGCTCTGAACTTTTGGATTTGTCCCGGTCAAGTACGACCAGGTAGCCCCAGCTGGAGCTATTGACTTCTAAGCTCTGCTTTTTGATGTCATCTTTGAAAATTCATATCTTGACCTATGTATGTTGGATGTTTGGCTTTTTAGTCTTGTTTTACTCAGATGACTATCGACTATCTTTCTCTAAACTGGTGTGGAGTACTTTTGTGGAGTCTTCACTGTGTTACTATGTGCGTGTGGGCGTGCACAAATATTTTGCACATTTCTTCTTTAGTTTAGCCTGACTGCTCTGTGTGAAGCTACCAGAGGGTGAGCACATGTAAACTTTTAGGGGTCCATTAAGATGTCAGACGGTGGCACCACTGCGGTGCTGGTGGGGCGGAAAAATGCCTTTTTCCGATCGCGATCAGCGGGAATCTCGTCCACCATAATAGGAAAGCAAAACATAGGTCATTTCCCTTCCGCCGCGGAGCGACTTGCACCTCCATCAAAGTGCGCCCACAACTGCGGCAGTGGGAGCCAATGCAGACTCTCCGCCATGCGGAATGACTTCCACCCGCTCCACAAATTAGGATGGCCCAAACAGGCAGACGCACCACAGCGGAGACACATCGCCCAACCAGAGACTGTGGAAACTCGACAGCGGAGCGCAATTGTAGAGACCCGGTCCACACCACCCGGTCATGACCGCCATGAACCCAGCTCCACATGTGTTTCCGGTGCTGTACCTGCAACAGCACTATTATGAAATGGGGGGCCACCGCGGACGACGCCGCAGGCACGTAACTACACACATACAACACACAACACACAGGCTGACACAGGGTGCAATTCCACCACAGACACCCTGCTGGGGGTAACAATACATCCACAAGGGCACCCACACATGACCCACCAGCCACCAAGTCACCCCACTGCATCCTGGACACACATCGACCGCGAACTAGCAGGAACGTCCCGGTCACGTCACCGCAGCGGTCAACACATGCACACAATGCAGAAGGCAGGGACACTCCAAGACATGGGCAGGGCACAAAGACCACAGGGACACACCACCCCCAACCACACATCAACAAACCCCATCAAGTCACAGGCCAGGTGCCCATCCTGTGCACCCCCATGCACAGCAACAAGGACAAAGCACAGCAACAAGCAAGCACAATCCACAACCTGCACCACACAATAATTAACCAGGGAGACAGCCACTGCAGGAGTGGCTGACAAGGAACACACAACACCAGTGCCCTACACACTGACGGCTGACAATCCTTGCCAGCATATACACACACAAACAAAAACTCACCCTGGGTGTAGCTACAAACATACCACACACACAGGGAAGCCTGAACAGATGCCTGCCCAAAAACAACACACAAACACCACAGGAACACAAACAGAACCCCAACAGAAACAGACATACCCTGTCCGCCAAACTGTGGAAAGGCAATGGGAGCACAAACACCCCATGAGTGCACAACATCATCACTCAGGAACAAAACACACACAACATACCACAAATTACACAATAGTGCACCTGCACAGAAATACACTGCCACATCAAACCAACCACAGATGCACATGAAATCAAAAATTAATAAACACCACAGGACATCAGGGACTGCACATCAGGCAATGCCAAGGCGACATACACACAGCACTGTATGCACAACAAGCAGTGTGTGCACACCAACCACAACAGCCACACACAGACATGACTGACACAACCTCAACACACACACCACAAATCAGTACATCACAAATACAACAGAACACCCAGGAAGTAAAGCAATACCACAGCCAACACACACATACACCCAACACAACAACAACAGGATGCACCACTCTGGGATACAAAAGCAGAACCATCTTCACCAGAGAACTGGGCAGCACACATAGCTGAAATGCACATGAACAATCCTCACTAATAAATAGCACAAGAACATCACATAAACCATTGGGGCAATGTCCATTCAGAGTGGAACATAACTCTTGGCCCAAGAACTGCACCACAAGGCACAGTGTCACAAATGAAGTTATGGGGAGGCACATACACATGTAAACCAAGGGGACAGCTGACATCAAAGTCAACTGACTTGCATGTCAGTAGTAGACATGTAAGGGCCGTGCCATACACAAATAGAGGGAGTGCAGACCAACAATGGCTAGGCACAAGTGACACACATAGGGGATGGCATTACACCACACACACCATGCCACACACACCATGCCATACAGGAGGAAAAAAAGGCACCATGTGCCTGTAATGCATGGGAAACACAAACACAATGCCAGTGAGGAGCAGCAGGGCCAAACAGTCTACACAAACACACTCAAGACACATTGATGATCAAACAAACACAACACTGATGTGCAAGTCACACACTTTGCACACTCATAAGTGACTAAAACAACAAGGAGGAGTCAGACAGAACTGCATTAACACACCAACACACTGCATAGTGCACAACAGACAACTCACACAAGTGCATACAATCATTTACACAGGGCAGGACAATCCAAACAACAGACACACATCTCCTGGGTGACACATGTGTGTCTATCACAATCCAGGGGCACACACACATCCACACCCACTACAAAGTCACACCCTCCACACTGCACACCTCTTGACCACCCAAGCCACACATCTCTTGTAGACCAGAGAACCAGGACTAAGGGCCATCACAAAATGACCATACACAGCTGGGCACATATACAGGAATAACACACATACATCCTGACATTGCCCAGCCTGCATACAAACCTGTGCACAGCATCACACCCTGTGCTGGCAGTGTCCCCTAACCTGATATGGCACCAATGTACCCAACAATAGCAAACCACTAAAAGGAGAACTGCATGACAGGTAAAATAGCCATCACAGATAACACTACTATCAGTATCAGTGTCTGAATGGACTGAAGACACTGTCACCCCTGTCTAAAAATGTGATGCGGGCAAAGAGCCTGGCAATGTCGAAGTGACACATAGAGCATGGGGCACAGGCAACCAAATGCACATACCAAAAGAATTTTCATCAGCAAGGACACTGCCAAAACACACAACAGGAGTAACTGTCTTTATTCACATATTGCACAGATGTGACAGTAGAACAACAGTAGACAAGAGCAAGGCACAAAATGCTGATCATATGCAAGATAATCTGCACAGGCAAACTTCAAACAGGAAGGCCAGTATCCATGGCACAGGGGAGAGTACAACATAGCAAAGCAACAGGGCCAGTGTCCATGGCACAGGGGAGAGCCCAGCACAGCAGAGCAACAGGGCCAGTGTCCATGGCAGGTGGCACAGCAAGTACATGAGAGGCTGCACAGGGGGGACTCCAACACAGCAGAGCAACAGGGCCAGTGTCCATGGCAGGGGGCACAGCAAGTACATGAGAGGCTGCACAGGAGAGAGTACAACACAGCAGAGCAACAGGGCCAGAGTCCATGGCAGGTGGCCCAGCAAGTACATGAGAGGCTGCACAGGGGAGAGTCCAACACAGCAGAGCAACAGGGCCAGTGTCCATGGTACAGGGGAGAGTACAACACAGGAGAGCAACAGGGCCAGTGTCAATGGCACAGGGGAGAGTCCAACACAGCAGAGCAACAGGGCCAGTGTCCATGGCACAGGGGAGAGTACAACACAGCAGAGCAACAGGGCTGGTGTCCATGGCAGGTGGCACAACAAGTACATGAGAGTGTGCACAGGGGAGAGTCGGAGATGGGCGAACCTTATCCAGTAAAATACCGGTGACGCGTGGCCTTAAGCAGGGCTGCGTCCTTGCACCACTACTTTTTAACTTATTTTTAGCTGACCTCACCAATGCACTAAATGATGTGAACTCACATCCACCAAGGCTACCAGGAACACAATTGTCAAATTTGTTGTATGCAGATGACGTGGTGTTGTTTAGTCAGACAAAAGTGGGACTGCAAAGACTAATTGATCGAACACTTAGTTATGCAAAGGATAATCAAATGGTAATAAATGAGGCAAATACAAAAGTAAAGGTAGTTACAAGGAATAGAAGACAAAAAAACAAATGGATGCTGGGACAAACTCAGCTGGAGCAAGTTGACAACTATCGGTATCTTGGTGTCCTATTTAATGAGAATGGAAGTTTTCTCCCCCAGAGGAAAGATATCAACAGGAAAGCAAACAGCTTGATTGCGGCTTTTAGAATCATTCAAAAGAAACTAACTACTCTGACATACAGTCCTTTACTAAACATCATATCTGCCAAACTATTACCGACCTTAACATACGGTGCCGAAGTCGTAAATGGTAAGGATGCGGACTTAATTAACAAAGCAGTGGCAAAAACCTACAAAATACTGTTCCAGTTACCACGCAATGCCTCGCAGGCACAAGTAAGGCTGGAGTTTGGGATAAACAATCAGCAATATGCCCGACAAGGCCAAATTCTGAAAGTCTGGAACCGTGTAAAAAACGACCAGGATAATCAATTATCTAGAGCTTTATGGCATGAAGCAAGAGACAATCGTAAACTTCAAGCATGGGCTTATTTAAATAAAGCAAAAGAAGAATTTGGAATAACAGCAATTTGGAAAAATACAATCACCCAAGAAAGCTTTAAATAAAAAATTAATACATTAGCTATTCACATATCACTGCTAAAAGACAAAGAAATATTGGTGAAAAGAAAGCCTGCATGGCCAATTATAAACGAATATAAAAAAAGCAAGTCCAAAAATACCTGGAAACTCCATGGTCCCACCAAAGTAAGCGATCTTTTATAAAAGTACGCTTTGGACTCTGGCCAGGCTCGTGCCATCTTCCACCATGGAAGACTAATGAGGGCAATACGACATGTAGGTTATGTAAACGGGGACAAGAAGATATTTTGCATTTGGTATGTCTGTGTTCTGTAATGGATACAAAAAGGAAAGTAATCCTCAGGAGGTTATTTAATGCCCGAGGTATAAGGACTTGTAGACAAGCAGTAATGGCTTGTCTAAACCCGAAAGATCTACCAATGAATTCAGCTTTTGTAAAAATTTTATCTGTGATCATGAAAAATCTTAAGGAAAGTTTTAATTAGATTTTGTTTTATTGAAATATGAGCATAATTATGTGCATGGCGTTTTTAAACTACTGATTACTTAAAGATATTTTAAAATGTATTTGTTTTGTAAGATTTTAATTAATCAAACAAATAAACATGAACTTGAACTTGAACTTGAACACAGGGGAGAGTCCCCCAACCTGACATGGCAACAATGTAGCCAACAATAGCAAACCACTAAAAAGAGAACTGCATGACAGGTAAAATAGCCATCACAGATAACACTAGTATAAGTGTCTGAATGGACTGAAGACACTGTCACCCCTGTCTAAAAATGTGATCCGGGCAAAGAGCCTGGCAATGTTGAAGTGACACATAGAACATGGGGCAGAGACAACCAAATGAACACACCAAAAGAACTTTAATCAGCAAGGACACTGATACACAACAGGAGTAACTGTCTATATTCACATATTGCACAGATGTGACAGTAGAACAACAGTAGACAAGAGCAAGGCACAAAATCCTTATCATATGCAAGATAATCTGCACAGGCAAACTTCAAACAGGAAGGCCAGTGCCCATGGCACAGGGTAGAGTACAACACAGCAGTGAAAGACAATTTCTGTGGCCAGGGAGAAATGTGGAGTCAGGACATTAGAATCTGCAGAGTGAGTGTGTTTGACTGTACCCTTCCCTGACCAGCAACATACCCAGGTGGCACACAATGGGCAGGACTAGCACAACTGTATGAGAGACAGGTGTTATGTTATGTTATGGTAATCGGGTACTTTTATAGTGCACGGCTACTCCGAAAAGTGTCCCGGCGCTGAAAGAACCTCATGGACCCAGAGAAAGGAGGGAACGAGAGAGAGAGAACATAGCTCAGAATAGAGCGGGTTATTGCGTAAAAAGCCGGGTCTTCAGATCCTTCCTAAATGCCAGCAGATTGGTGTTAGATCTGAGAGATAGAGGAAGAGTGTTCCACAGGGGCAAGATGTTTGAAGGACCGCCCTCCACAGCGAGCACGTCGGATCACAGGGGTGACTGCCCTGGCCTGGGTAGAGGAGCGCAGGGATCTGGAAGGCAGATAGAAGCTAATCCATTTCCGAAGGAAACGGGCACCTGTACCATGAAGGGCTTTAAAGGCAATGGTCAGGGCCTTGAAAGTGATCTGTTTCTTGATGGGCAGCCAGTGAAGAGTTCTAAGAAGTTCACTGGCCCTGGCTCTCCTAGTGAAGCCAAAGATGGCCCGGGCTGCAGAGTTTTGCACAACCTGGAGACGCGCAAGGAGGAAGTCCGGGAGGCCTAGGTACAGTACGTTGGATTAGTCCAGGCGAGAGCCTATCAAGGCCTGTACCGTGATCTTTCTATGCTCTAAGGATAAAAGCGGCAAAAACTTCCTCAGCATCTTCAGGATCGCAAAACACCTGCCGGCCAGACCAGACACCTGAGCCCTGAAAGAGAGGCTGTTGTCAATCTGGATACCTAGATTTTTGGCAGCCCCTGAATCGCTGGCAGGAGGGAACATGGCAGCAGGCCACCATTCCTTCCATCTGGGGTCCTCGGGACAGCCGAAAAAAAGCACTTCGGACTTATCGGAGTTGCATTTGAGGCTGTTGCGACTAAACCAGTCAAACACAGCCCCAAGGCAGTCCCAGATAGACGCCCCATCAAAATCGCGGCCCCTGTCACAGGTGAACAGGCGTTGTATGTCGTCTGCATACAAAACAATCTGGGCCCTAAAATCCTCTGCCAGTGCCGCCAGAGGGGTCATAAAGATGTTAAAGAGCGAAGGGCTCAAGATTGAGCCCTGCGGAACTCCGACCTCCAAAGGCGGCATGGCGGCAGAAAAAGGTGGGGCCCAGATTGTTTGCTGGCGATTCGAGAGGAAAGACCTAAACCATCAGAACATCGTCCCCCTCAGACCAACCTCCCAGAGTCTAGAAAGGAGGCGGTCATGGGGGACGGTGTCAAAAGCCACGGAGAGTGTATGAGGGGGACTGCCACTCACATTTGGCTGTCAGGCTGATTTGGAGCTGGATGTGTGTTGGGGACAACATGAACACTAGTCTGGGGAGACAGAGACCCAGGTGATGTAGGGCTATCAGTGGGTTGGCAAGCTGGAGGGCTGTTTGGACCAGGTGGATTAGTGGCACGTGGAGGTGGAGTCATGCAGACCTGTGACACAGTGCCCTCCTTTGCCTCTTTGCCAGGGGTGGCCCCAACAGTGCCCTCCTTTCCCTTTTTTCCAGGGGTGGCCCAGACAGTGCCCTCCTTTGTTTGTTTGCCAGGGCTAGCCCCTACAGTGCCCTCCTCCACCTGCTTCACTGGGTTTGGAATTGGAGTTAATGTGATGGGGTGATGTGGCCCTGTGCCCTTACTAGGTGTACCCTTGCCATACAACACCTCCTCAGTGGGCACAGACACTGCATGCCTAGCTCTGCGTGAAGTTTTAGGGACAGGAGAATCCTTTGCTGGTGATGCCTCTGAGGCATGTGAGCCTGATGTCAGCCTCATTGCTTTTTGGCCTTGCTCTTCCCTGACGGGCTCTTGTCTTTGGATTCTGGGCTGGCTCTGCTCTTCTGTGGGGATGGTGTCTGTGGGGGGGACCACCTGGGTTGTGTCTGCTGTGTGCTCCTTGTGCTGTATCGTGTCTGGGACGCATCCGCACCGTGGTCTCTGTCATCTGATGTGGCCACTGACTGGGGGGTTGACAAAGGCACCTGAGCAGGAATGCGAGCATGTGCCTGTTGAAGGGCAGACGTCACTGCGGACGACAAAGCCTGGACTGAATGATGTAGCCCACCCACGTCAGAGTGTATGCCCTCCATGTAGGCAACCACCTGCCTAATTTCTTTTCATGGTCGCTGATGGCATTGAGCAGGGCGGTCTGGCCCACACAAAGCTGACGCAGAAGCTCTACAGACTCAGCACTGACAGCAGCAGGGGGGACAGGTGCAGGCTCAGCTGTGCCAGGTGTGAATGTAACTCATCCCCTCTAACTGACATGGATACGGGCAGCACCAGATTAAGTGGATGGGAGGCTGGGCACTGGCCGCTGTGTTGTAGATGATGTTGCAGACTCCCCATTCCCTATGCCTGCCAACATGGATGCATCACCGCTGGCATCAGATGATGTAGTACTCTGTGTCTCAGCCACAGATTCTCCTGCATACTACGGTCCCCCTCAGATGCGCTGGTGAGCTCTGTGTCACTGGCCTCCGGTGCAGCTGTGGTGCTACTCTTGCCACCACTGGTTTACGGCTGCCGTTCCTCCGTGTCCACTGGCAATTCTGCATGAGAGACAGGGTTGTGTTAGTGTCATCATCAGGACAAAGCAATCCAATCAATGCTGTACAGAAGATGCCCAAATAAACATGGTGACCACCACACCCTGCAATCACTTTGCAGAAACACACTACATAGACCACAACAGTGCATGTAACCCTGAATATCTGCCATGACTGAGCCATGTTGAGGCCACACAGCAAAACACCCTGCCCGTGGATGAAGTGTACCAGACACACAACTTGTCCTGTCCACACCTAGGGACATGATGTGGGGACAACACTCTTTGGCACTGACAGACCTTCAGGGAACAGGAGGGGACAACATACACACCTAATATGACATGATAGTCCACAATGCCAAGTAGGCCATACCAAGCACCATGTGGTACTCTGGGGCACCTTGTTGTCAGATGTGTGGGCCTCACTGATCATGGTGCATGCAAAGTAGGCATACATGAAGTCACACTCAGATAGTGGACCCTACTGTTCACCCCCTAATAGATTCCCCACACTATCCCAATGCTGAATAACCATGTAGATCCTAACACATGTTATGTTATGTTATTTTATTTTATAAAGCGCTCTGTTACCCAGAGGTGTCCTGGCGCTGAGCACTACTAGACTGCAAGCAAAAGTGTCCAAAGCTGATCCGATCAGTGAGTGAGAGAATAACCAGGTTTTCAATTCCTTCCTGAATGGAAGTAATTCCGTTTTTTTGTTCAGGTGGAATGGTAAGCCATTCCAGGCCCTGGCAGCACAGTAACTGAAACCTCTTCCGCCCCATTCTACTCGGTTATAGCGAGGAACAGTGAGAAGTTTGGATTGGGCCGAGCACAGTTATCTGCTGGGAATGTACTGATTGATAAGGGATTTTAGGAATTCCGGGCCTGCACCTTTGAGGGCTTTAACCCGTTTACTGCTGCCCCGATTTTCCCGCAGTGCTGCACTTCCGCAAAACGGGCAGGGCCGCGTCGGCCATTGGCCGACGGCAGCACTGGGGAGGTATTGCTGCCGTCGGCCAATGGCCGACGGCAGCAAGGAAGGGTTAAACACCATACATATCGCCTTAAAGTGAATGCGTTCCCTCACAGGGAGCCAGTGGAGAATCCTGAGATCTGATCTGACTGAAACAAATCTGGGTGCACCCTTGAACAATGAAAACAGCCGCATTTTGTATGGTCTGGAATCTGCTCATGGGGCATCCTTCGAATATTTATGTAGAGGCAGTTGCAGTAGTCCAGCCGTGTAAGTGCGGTGACTACAGTTTTCAGACAATCTTCAGGGAGGAAAAATTTAATTTTCCTTATGATTTTGAGCATGTGGAAGCAGGTGGAAACCACCCTGCTAACCTGGTCCTCATAAAGAAGTTTGGAATCTATGATCACTCCCAGGTGTTTCGCCTGAGCGACTGGAACTGGAAGAGATCCCATCGAATCTGGTTAGTCAGATTACTAAACACAATGACTTCCGTTTTATTAGCATTGAACTTTAAACAATTGGAATCCATCCATGCAGCTACTGCATGCAAGCAGTCCCTGCATCTGGTTCCGGTCTCAGCCCCCTTCTTAATTGACAAGTTTGAAGCCAAAAGATCTAATAAGGCTGGCCAAAGGTGTAACGTAGACAGTAAAGAGCATGGGGCTGAGAGAGGAACCCTGCGGGACACCACATGGAAGTGCAAGTGATTTTGATTTGGCACCACCCGCATCCACTGTTTGGGTTCTGTTGGACAGGAAAGATTCCAGCAGATCTTTAGCCCTCCCCTGAACCTTCGCCGCCCCTAACCGGTCCACCAGAACTGCATGGTGGACCTTGTCAAAGGCGGCTGAGAGGTCCAATAAGATCAGAATTGCTGCTCCCCCTTGATCGAGGGCCTCTCTGATTTCTTCGGTCGAATTGAGAAGTGCCAGTTCAGTACTGTGTTCGGTACGGAACCCTACCTGTGAGTTATCCAGAACCGGGTTGGTTAAAAGAAACGCACTAAGATGCTCATTAATAGCTTTTTCAAGCATCTTACCACGGAAAGGCAGGCGAGATATAGGCCTGTAGGGGCATATTATCAAGGGGGTTTATCTCCGCTTTTTTGGCTTTAAAAGCCAAGAAAGCGGAGATAAAATAATCTCCCTATTACCTAGCTGCCGCTAACACCAGTTAGCGACAGCTAGTAGGAGATAGCGACCATCTTGGGCCCCACTTTGCATGTCAGTGATATTTATCACTAATGATATGCAAAGTGGGCGTGGCAAGATGTTAGAGACTGAAAACAGTCGCTAACATCGCTATCTCCTATTACCAACTTTTGGAGATATTCGCGCAAAGCGCGAATATCTCCAAAAGCTAACACCTGCCCTGAGCAGTTCTTAGCCATGTTAACCAATGGGAGGTGGATAACATGGCTAAGAGCATTAGCTCGGTAATGCATGAATATTGCGAACTTTTCAGCGATATTCATGCATTGCGGCGATTTTTATCGCATTTGCGATAAACCTTGGTAATACCAAGGTTTATTTGCGGTAAAAATTACCGCAGCGCAGCGGTAAAATTTTGTCTCTAACCAAGCAATAGCGATAATTATCGCTATTGCTTGGTAATATGCCCGTAGTTATCCGGTACAAGAGGATCCAAATTTGACTTTTTTATTAGGAGGTAGAATAGAAGCCTTTTTCCAACTCAAGGGATAGTGTCATGCTTTAAAAATGGCTGAAAAAAGTGGGGTAAGTACTGCTCCAATGGTATCTGGGACCATTTTCAATATATCTACTGGGCAGTAATCCAGTGGGAAACCTGACCGAACATTCTGTATAAGTTTGATGATATCCTGAGGAGAGGGGGGTTTGAAACTGTCGAAAAGGGAGTCATGTATGTTATCTGTGGGCGTTGGAGTAACCAGCCCTGATTCCTGAGGTCTGGAAATAAAGGATGAAAAAATCTTTTCTACCTTATTGCGAAAGAAGGTAGCCAGAGTTTCACAGAACGCTGAACTGCCTTCTGATTTTGGGCTTGTCTGTGTGGTCAGTTTAGTTATGGTGTTGAACAGCACCCTTGGCGTTGAGCCAGCCTTCCTGATTTGTTCACAGTAGTAGGTTTTTTTTGTCTCAGCAAGCGCTTTTTTGTAGTCAGATAGACTTTTTTTTTATAGACCTCTTTATCTGATGGATTGTAAAAATATCTCCATATGCGTTCCAACTTTTTACAGTCACATTTGTATTTCTTCAAATTTTCTGAACACCAAGGCTGAGACGGCATGCTCCTTTTAAAAATGTACTGTTTGTCTGGAGCTAATTTTTTACAGGCAGCATCTATCCAATCTGTATAGTCTGCTGTAGCTGTTTCAATGTTAGTAGATGGAATTGGTAAGGACATTTTTAATTGATTGTTCAATTCCTGAGCTTTGATGTCTTTCCAAACCCTTATTGAGGTGGACGCTTCGGAGAAAGTTTCCTTTTTGGGTCGATTAGTAAGTTCAAGATCAAACCGTATTGCAGCATGATCTGACCAAGTGAGAGGTAGTGTATTGATAAAATTCATATGGGGATTGTTAGAAAATATACCGTCCAATGTGTGTCCTGCAGAATGAGTAGGGCCTTCCACTATCTGTTGCAAGTTACCTCCTCTGAGAATTTGCACTAGTTTGAGGTGATCTAAATCATTGGAATTTTCAAGATGAAATTGAAATCACCCATGATTGTAAAAGACTTATTAGACAATCCGTCCTCAACTAGTAGAGAGTCCAAAAAAGCCCCTTTAGGTCCTGGAGCACGATAAATAAGGACGGTGCTCAGTGTATCATGATTAGAGAGCTTGCTATGAGAAAGCGCAGCAGTGAGGATCAGCTTTGTAAGGCCAGTTTGGCCCAATGCCTGACACTAGCACACATCCAAGCAGCCACTCACATGACACAGGACAGCACCACCACACGAACATCACATGGGCCACCGCTACCACAGGCCCTATACACTTGCATCCGTTCTTAGCCAAAGTCACCCTCCCCAAATAATCACCCCTGCCTTGCTGGCGATGCTCCTTCAGACGTGCATCCAGCTCCGGGTGAGTCACTGCCAATATGCGGCCCATCAGTGGTGTTATGTTGCGCCGCGCCGAACGCCCAGTGCGCGGTAACAGCCCCAATGTTATCTCTGCCACGTACTTTGCCAGCTGGCTGATGTCGTCCAACCTCTTGTGGCAGTGGGTGCGTCGTCGGTTGGATACCCCCAGGGCTCTCACTTTTGCTGCAATGGCCCTCCACACAGCCTTACGCTGGTGTACCTTGAACTGCAGGTTTGGGGGAAAAGAAGGATAAATGACCAGTGACACAGTGTCATGTACCTACGTCTATCAGTACAGTAGCAAGACACATACTCATGACCAATTGTAATCTCCCTCCATCCCAAACTGGGGGACACCTCACAACGGCACTCTGCATGGGCCAAACAGATGTGATTGCATGCATACATGAGGGCGTAGAGGGTCCCTGATAATCTCACACACATGCAGGATGACTGCACTGAACCCCTCAGTGTATTGTAGACATCTCCAGTCCAATGCATGTCTGCCCACTACATATGAATGAATAAACAGAAAAAGTTGGCTGATCAGGAAAATATTTCAAGCAAAAATATATAAAAATATATAAAACCACGCAGACAAAATGTACTACGTGGTCAGCAGTTTATATTCCAAAAGAATTTATTTTCATTTGCAATTAAATTTTGATGTTTTCACAAAATATGGCATAAAGGGAAAACTGTCAGCACAGTCAGTTCAAAAACATGCAATTGTGTGTACAATATATACAAAATATACAAATATACAGATAGACAAACACTGAAGGTGAAGAATTCAAAATCAACATATCATGACACCAAGAAATGATATTTCAAACCAATTGCAAAAGTGAGATGACCTTTACACAAAGCACGTTATTTACGCGTTTACAAAAAAACAGTCCTATACACTAGAATCCAGTGGACAGGCGGAGCATTCACACCCACATACAAAGTGATGGCAGTCCTCCACTTTTTTGCAACTGGTTCCTTCCAGGAGACCGTGGCCAGCGCTGCAGGGATGTTAAAACCCATGTTCAGCCTGGTGCTGAGGGATGTTCATGCAGCCATGATGATATATAAGGATCAATACATATATTTCCCCAGAGGAGCAGAATTGGCCGGTGTGAAGGGTGACTTCTATCCCCTTGGGCATATCCCCCATGTTGTTGGTGCCATCGATTGCACCCATGTCGGTCTGGTGCCACCACAGGCGAGTGAGCACACATTTTAGAATTCGTAAACATTATCATTTGATCAATGTGTAGATGGTGTGCCTTGTGCACATGACCATGTCACATGTGTGTGCAAGATTCCCCGGCTCGGCCCATGACTCGTACATCCTGAGGAACAGCATGGTGTCCCGGATGATTGCAAATCTGCTTCCAGAGCGTGCTTGGATCGTGGGTGAGTATGCCTAGTGATATGGCGTGCTGCGTGTGTGACCTGCTGTCCTCTGCGTGTACAACATTGCAATGTGTGTTTGTCATTCACAGGTGACTCTGCACATCCCAGCCGTCCATGGCTGCTGAGCCCACTACGGAATCCCAGGACCCCGGCTGACGTCAGGTACAATCAGGCCCATGGCATGACCCGGCGTGTCATTGAGCGGACTTTTGGCCTGCTCAAGTCAAGATTCCGCAGCCTTGACAGGACTGGAGGTGCACTGTCAGACTCGCCTGGGAAGGTCTGCACGATCATTGTGGCATGCTGTATGCTCCACAACATAGCCATTCACAAGGGGATTCCCCTTCTCCTGGATGATGGTGAGGACCCAAGGCCACCACCAGTTCAGGGCCCTGAGTACAGTGATGAGCACAGTGGAGAGGAGGAAGGAGTTGACATGCATCAACAGCTCATCTTCCGCTACTTCACTTTAATGTGGGTGACGAGGTATGACTTGTACATTGTCTGGTGTGATTGCTGTTGTTGTGAAGGGCTATGTGCAGATGGTACAGACAGGCACATGTTGAGTCACCTGTGTGTGGAAATGTGGCAATGACATTTCACATGTGAACGTATACAGAACTCTGTTTGTTGACACTTGTTGCACATTATGTTGTCTGTCTGTAGACTTATGTGGATGTTTGGTGTAGTGTTATGTCTGTGATGCCACACTAACGCCAGTGACTATTGTTCTGTTGTGTCTCCCTAGGTGACTCAAAATTATCCAGGCCTACATACTGTACATCTTTTGGATACATCATGGGCATTTTCAACACTGTAAATATTGCACTAAAGACAAAGCTACACCAATTGAAGTGTGTAAGGTATATTTTTTGCAAAGTTGACATGTGAGGGGTGCGGGCATATTTACATGAAGGTGGTGATGAAGCAGTGAGTTGACAGTCATGTTAAATGAGATACAAGAGTAGACACCACATGTATGTGGTGACCCAGTCCAACAGACAGGTGCCATTCTCAAGGCAGTGTGGGGAAGGACAGTTCAAACAGTCAATACAGTGGGGAAGAGGCTTGCCATCAGGGCTGGCTCCGTGACTGGCGTGTGGCTGGTGCTTTGCCTCCAGAGACTCCCAGGCTCTTCTTTGGATGCCCCCTTGATCGCTTTTGCGGGGGGGGGCTGCTGTATGGCGAGTGAAGTCTGAGGACTCACCCCTCTCTGTGGCCGCAGGGGAAGATGGTGCACTGTCATCCTGCAGCCCAAAAGAGAGGGGCGGAGGTGTTGTTTGGGACGCAGGCCTGTTCCTCAGTAACTCCACTTGCTGGTCCATGAGGTCAACCACTTGTCCAATGCGTGTGTTGATGACCTCATCAGCAGGATGAGCTCACATAATAGTTCGTCAGACCAACCACTTTGTCCCTGGACCTGTTCATGTGCCCCGATGACTCTGGTGAAGTGGTCCAGGGATGGTGTGCCAACCTCCTGAGTTCTTGGGGTGACCCTGGCCCTCCCACATGCCCTGCTGCCATGGACATGTTGCCTCGCCACTGTGGGACCCCGCACACTCTCCCTGCCCTCCACAGTTGTTGGTGTGGCCTGGTCATACCCTGGGACAGGGAGGGTGCTGACTTGTGGTTCTGGTAGTGGTGGTGGTGGAGGTGGCAGCATTGGAGGCACAGGCCATGACTGCAGGGGTCTGCTGTGCTGTTGTTGTTGCAGCAGACATGGTAGTGGTGAAGATGGGGGCCTGTGACCTGTTGGTCCCTGGCACACCAGATGGACCAGCCTGGAGCTCATCGTCCAAACTATCCTGGGAATCAACATCCGAGAGTCCATGTACTGGGGGTAGAGACTGGCTCTGCTGGTCGTCGTTGTCCTCAGCAGTGAGTTCTTCATCACCTGTGGATTAGATGGGGAATAGTCAGTGTTGGGCACTGTGCAAGTATTCTGTTAGGTACGTGTTACACTACACAACTGAGAGATCTTCACTATTATTATTAAGTCCAATACTGGGCATCATTACATGGTGAGGCAGAACATCAATTACTCGAACATGTCAGGTATCGATGCATTGCATGCAATTGGTGCTGTGTGTAGTGATGCAGGTCTCCCACCCACAAACAGCCAGCCCAGTGAAGATGGCTACCTACCTGTTAGGCGAAGGTGAACAATGCAATAGCTGACACATGCTCCTGGGTGGGGGAGGCCTCTATCCTGCTCAGGTGTGGGACAGGGGACATGGTAGGAGTAGGAGTGCAGGCCTCCCTCCCCCAAACACCCTCACTGTGAAGATGGCTACCTACATGTTAGTGTGTTTGGTGAACAGTACAATGGCTGACACATGCTCCTTGGTGGGGGAGTGCTCCATGCTGCTGGGGTGTGGGACAGGGGGCATGGTGGAACATCACTCAGAGCTATTCTGAGGCAAATGATCTAATAGTTAACCTTGAGAAAACTCAATCTATGAACATCAGTAAAAGAAAAAGAAAAACCTTCACGTGGCTCTGGAACAAATCTCGCATTAAAGATACGTCAATATATAAATTTCTAGGCGTGAAAATTGACAACGGCGGCCGATTCACTGCACAAAGGTCTTGCATCAAAGGCAAAGGGATAGCTCTGGCAATTGCTTTAAAAACCTTGAATAACAAGCTATCTGGTCCATCATTAACACCACTGGTACAAGCTATCCGAGCAAAACTTCTGCCAACAATCACTTATGGAAGTGAGGTTTTACGAGGCAGAGATGCAATAATACTTGACAATACAATCACAGCCGCATATAGAATCATCTTTAGTCTTCCTAAGTGGACCTCCCCATCACAGATTAGGCTGGAGTTTGGCATTCAACAACAGCTACTGGGACGCCAGGGGGCCTACATCTGTGTATGGGACAAAGTGAGGAAATCTGCACAGGGAACCTTGAACGATCATCTATGGTGGGAAATAGAGCAGACTTCGACCTCGCCTGCAGCCAAATATCTTGCAAAAAGTCTTGTAAACACCGGGCTGAACAGCTCTGGGCATCCTCCTTAGACCATAAAACCTTCAACAAACTGGTTAAGAAATCTATCAAACACCAGTCGTGGGTACAAGACAAAACAGTTTTTGCAAAAAGAACGCATGCTTGGATGATTTTGAATTCTTACTCGGCAAAAGCTCCTCAGAACTATTTGGGCTTGGGCTATGCAAAAAAGACAAAAATGAGCTTCTTAAAATACAGATTTGGGCTGCTGCCCTGCATCCAGCATTTCCCGCACTGGTTAAAAAAGAAAGCAGGTTTGTCATGCCGGCTATGCGGTCATAGAGAAGAAGACATAATTCACTTACTATGCTCTTGCGAGAAATTGTTGGATGAGAGGAAATCCCTTTTAAAACAACACTTTATTCGGCTTGGGATACGTACACGAAGGAGCGCAGTACTAACATGCTTTTCATCTCAGGACCCTCAATTGAGCTGCAGCCTGGTAAAATTTTTGAACGCTGTGGGGGACAAAATGCCAGGTCCAGAATATTGAATTGACTTGGTTCCAACTTGTCTTGTAACACAAATCATACTTAATATCAAATACTGAGAGATAACTGAATGGCTGATATGATTTTAAAATTACTAAGAAAAGAACATAAATGTTCATACAATGATGGTTTTAAACATATGTGATTTTACATTGTGCTTCAATTTTTATGTTTTGTATTGCATTGCATTGGTTTTAATTAACTGTGCAAATAAATTACTTACTTACTTACTTACCCTCATTGTGAAGATGGCTTCCTACCTGTAAGTTTGTTTGGTAAACAGTGCAATGGTTGACACATGCTCCTGGGTGGGGAGTGCTCTATGCTGCTGGGGTGTGGGACAGGCGGCATGGTGGGAGTTGGGGTACGGGCCTCCCACCTCCAAACAAGCTTCCCAAGCAAGATGGCTACCTACCTGTTAGGTGACGGTGAACAATGCAATGGCTGACACATGCTCCTGGGTGGGGGAGGCCTCTATCCTGCTAAGGTGTGGGACAGGGGTCATGGTGGTTGTAGGAGTGCAGGACTTCCTCCCCCAAGCAACCCTCACTGTGAAAATGGCTACCTACCTGTTAGGTGAGGGTGAACAATGCAATGGCTGAGACATTCTCCTGGGTGGGGGAGGCCTCTATCCTGCTCAGGTGTGGGACAGGGGGTACAGTTGGAGTAGGAGTGCAAGCCTCCCTCCCCAAACACCCTCACTGTGAAGATAGCTACCTACCTGTGTTTGTTTGGTGAACAGTGCAATGGCTGACACATGCTCCTGGGTGGGGGAGTGCTCCATGCTGCTGGGGTATATGACAGGGGGCATGGTGGGAGTAGGAGTGCAGGCCTCCCTCCCCCAAACACCCTCACTGTGAAGATGGCTACCTACATGTAAGTGTGTTTGGTGAACAGTACAATGGCTGACACATGCTTCTTGGTGGGGGAGTGCTCCATGCTGCTGGGGTGTGGGACAGGGGGCATGGTGGAAGTCATGGCACAGGCCTCCCACCCGCAAACAAGCCTCCCAAGCAAGATGGCTAGCTACCTGTTAGGTGAGGGTGGACAATGCAATGGTTTTTGGGCTGTGCAAGGAAGTATTTATCAGTGTGTTGGTTGCCATTTGTTTGTACTTACCAGCCTCCATTCCCCCGGATACTCCTGTGAGACTCTCAGGATGCAGTATGGCAAGCTCCTTCTCCTCCCATGGTTTGAATGTTTTCTGTAGGATGGGAGGGCCACTGCCAGTCTGGTTATCCAGCTCCCAGTTCTTGCTCCTCCTCTCTTTGACAACCCTCTTGAGATCATGCCACCGCTTCATGATCTCCTTCTTGGATCGCGGGGTGGTCCCTACTGCATTGACCCTTTGTACTATCCTTTTCCATATTTGAGTCCTTGTGGCTAATGGTGTCTGTTGGACCAGGCTACCAAACAGTTGGGGTTTCACTCTGACTATCTCATTGACCATGACTATCAACTCACTCTCTGTGAATTTGGGCATTTTCTGTGTTCCCATGGTTCGTGGTGTTTGAAGTGTTTTTGGGTGCAGGGGTGTGTTTGGTGGGTGTGGTGTTGATGTGTGAGGTGTGTTGGGTGCTGGGGTATTGTTGGTGCTGGTGCGATGGTGGTAGTGGTGGCGGTGTGTGTGCTTTGTTCTTTTGCCTCTCCTGTCAGATCTGGTGTATCCCCTTCTTTTCTGGAGTATTGCAAAGGATTGTGGTCAGTAAAGGGGCTGGTTTATACTCAGCGGATTTTGCTGTCAGGTGTGTTACGGGTGTTGTCCTGGGAATTGTATGTTTTTTTTGGCATTTGTTTTTTCATTGGTATGTGTTTTGTGTATTTGGAGGGCATGGCTACTTTGATTTGTGCAAAGTTTGGCATCGTTGCCGTGTTTTAGCATCGTTTGCCATGTTTTTTATGTATCGTTCGCTGCGGCTGGCTATGCTGCAGCTCTTCCGCTGTCTCTCCCATTCACTCCTGTGTGCGACCGCAGCGGTCGGAAACAGCGGATCGTACCGCCGGACCATCGGGATATACTGATTTCCCATGCTGTGTTTCCGCTTTGCTGGCATTGGGTTGTAGCTTTTCCAACCTCCGCGGCCGGTTTTTAAACGTCACCGCACGTGTCGGGCGATTTTGGTTTGCCCGCTACCACCGCAGCCGGTCTTTTTTGGCGGTTGTTCTTAATTCGACCGCCGGTTTATCAGCGGGCCCGGCGGGCGGTTGTTTCCCACCTCCATGGCGGTCAGGGTGGTTTTCTGCCCGCTATCATAATGGGGCCCTTAGTTTCTCCTAAACTTACCCTGACTAGAGTTTGGACCCTACTTGGATAGAGTGCATACCTCTTCCAACTAGTGACCCCATTTCTAACAGGTGCCATGCCATGAGAGGCCCCCTCAGCCACAGTGACATTTTAGTCACAATGTACACTGCGCAACGTATCTTTGGAATGGTTATTTTGATTCTTAAGGGCCCATGAGGATTTAGGCATCCTAGAGCGCCTGCACCCCCATTTCTCCCGGCACATTAGTATGGTGGGGGGACCGCGGCTGACGGGAAGACAGTCCACCGCTTTTCCGCCCGGACAATGAGTTGACCGGGTGGAAAAGGGTTTCATATGGCGGCGATGTCTGCTAGACACCGCCATCCAAATCAGGATGCAGGCGGGAGGGTGCCTTTCCATGGCGGCGTTGCCACCACGGAAAGGCATGCAGTGTTTGTGTTAGGTGGCCCGTTGCAGGCCCCCAGGATGTTGGGTGTTGAGGGGTGCCACATGGGGGTACCTAGGGTACCTCCCAGCAGTTCCAGCACAACATTGCAGGCACCGCGCAGTGCCTACCATGTTGTGCATGGAAGTGCACAACATGCCTTCTTGGCATTGTGGCGGGCGGTGCTGAGTGCACTGCCCACCACAATGCCAGGAATGCAGGATGTGCCTGCCACTGTGGCGGGCGCATCCTAATTGCCCACACAGGACCCCCACCCTTATGGCTGGTGAACCCAATCCCCGAAAGTATGGCGGGCAGACAAAGTCCGCCCGCCATCCTAATGACCCCCTTAATGTGGTAGGCAGTGTTTTAAGTGGGCAAGGTCTTGTCTCTGCTGAGCCTTCTTTTTCTGTCTATGACAGTGCTGCCTCAGCAAAGTAAATCTGGAAGCCAAAGAAAATATAAAATCTAAGTGGAGGCTATACCTGACTAAAGTCATTGTGGAGGGGGCTGGAGAAAGAAAGGAGTAGAACCAATAGGCAGAGGATAATGACAAGTAGGAAAATAAGTGCTGATAGCCTTACCTAGGATGATCAAAGCCATGAGGGCAAGGACAAGAAAAACCATGCTCGGGGAGACCTAAGCTATGAGGGACAGGGTTGCTGCACAGAGAGAATATTGAGTTTAAAATGTGGAAATACACAAATATTGAGTTTAAATATCATGGTAAAGAAATATCGACAAGAAGAATATTGTGGTCAAGAATATCGACTTGCAGGTAATAAATATCGTTTTTGGAAATATCAAAGTTGTTAATATTGTTTGCAAAAATATAGTTGTTTAAAATATCGATGTTTTAATTAGTGTTGTGTATTTTAGTATGTATTCTAAAGCATGTGATCTATTTTTTGCATAAGAATTTGTTTTTAATATATGTGTTGGATTTTTAATAGTTATTAATTTTATCTTAATTACATTTTGCATTTTTTAAGTTATGCAGCAGGTTGTGGGTTTATAGGGGAATAGTGTGGGAAGTAATTTAGGGGACCATCATTCCGCTTCCGGTCGGAAGGGCTCCGGACCATGTTCGGAGCCCTGCTGACCGAATCGGAACGTGTCGGCCGGATTCCTTTCTGACCGAGCCATTCCGATGGGCTCGGTCAGAAAGGAATCTGACTCGGATTTCCGGATGGCTTACAACAGGCTTGGAGTGCCCGTCCACCATCCGGAAATCCTTTAATACTCCCCTGGTCGCCTCTTTACGACTGAGGGAGTACAATGGCAGTTTTTTACTGCCTTTTCGTGCCAGTGTATCCGGCATGAAAAGGCAGTTAGAAACTGTCTCTGGGGGCCCCCAGCAGGGCCCCCATGGTTGTGAGGCTACCGAATGGCCGTCTGGGGGCACCTAAGGTGCCCATCCATTGATCCCTGCACCCGGTGGCAGGCACCTTGGGGTGCCGGCCACAGGGTGCAGGGATGAACTGCACCCCTGCATTGTACAATGAAGGCATGCATTTCCGCTCGGAATGCATGCTCCCATTGTGAAGCATACCAGTGCGACCGAACTCGGTTCAGTCGCATCATACTTGTAGGGCCATAACCGACCACAGCCTGTCGGTCAGTTATGGCTCCTGACCGATGTCGTACGGACTCAGGTCCGTCCGGTATCGGAATCGGGCCCTTAATTATAATAAATGAATGATTATTTTTCATGTACAAGTATTTATTTAATTTAGATTTTATAGGGTGAATTGTGGGAATTAATTATTATTAATTATTAATTAATTGGCTGTTAATTATTATCAATTAATTATTTGTCAATTACGCTAATTTTGTCAATTTTTTGGTCGCGGGTTGTAGGTTTATAGGGGAATAGGGTAGGAAGTTATTTAATTACAATAAATTAATTATACTTTTTTAAATATTCGTATTTATTTCATTTTGATTTTATAGTGTTAATTGTGGGAATTAATGTATTATTAATTAATAATTAATTGCCGGGTAATTATTAATTAATAAATGGCACTTATGTTAATTTTGTAATTGTTTTAGGAGCATGTTGTGGGTTTATAGGTGAATAGGGTGGGAAGTAATTTAAATATATTAAATGTATTCATATTTTTTATTTATTGATATTTATTGAATTTATATTTTGTAGTGTTAATTGTAGGAGTTATTTTATTATGACATATTTATTAATTAGTTGTTAGCTATTATGGATTAATTGATTTGTAATTAATTACGTTAATTGTGTAACTTTTTTAAGAGTGGGTGGTGGGGTTTATAGGAGAATAGGGTGGGAAGTACTTTATTTATAATTAATTATTAATTGTTAATAATGCGAAATAATTAATTAAAAATAAAGTTTGGAAATTATGTAATTAATTTGTGATGTAAGTTGTGGGGTTTATAGTGGTAAAGGGTAGGAAATAAATTATTTTAAATTAATTATTACGTTGTTAATTGATATTAATTCATAAATGTAAAATTAGTTATGGAAATTGTGTAATGCCTTTTAGGTGTGGGTTTGTGGTGTTTATTGGGGTAGAGAGGGGAAAGTTATTTACGTTTAAATAATTAATATTTAGTTGAATATTAATATTAATTAATCAATTGATAAACATTTTATCTTGTGTGTGTTTTATTTTTATAGGGGTAAAGTTTTGTGGAGTAAATACATTTTTATTTTTTCACATTTTTAAAAAAAGAATAAGATATTTTAATTGATAATTATTTATGTTAATGATGGGGTACATTTAGAAAAAAATTAAAATGTGGGTTGTGAATTGTGTGGAACTAAAAAAAAATACATTCATGTAATAAATAATGTTTTTGTTTATAAAAAGCTTCTACTAAATAATTGTTTTTTGTTTTTAAATTATTTTAGATTTTTTTAAATAATTTTCCTAGGTTTTTTATAGATATTTTTATCATTCTAATCTGTTTCTATCTTTTGTAATATTTAAAACTTTAATTTTTTTGCTTTTTAAAATCTTTTGTGTCGTTGTTAATTTGTTTATTTTTTATTTTTGAACTAACTTAAGTGGAAATATTATTTTTACCCCTCTGCTATCCAACACTTTCCCTACTGTTGCACAAACAGGAGTAGGACTAGTAATTTTTAACTCTCCGCTATCCAACACTTTCCCCACTGTTGTACTCACTGAAGTGAGAATAGCATTTTTTACCCCTCCGCTATCCAACGCTTTCGCTACTGTTGCACTCACTGGAGTGGGAATAGTAATTTTGACCCCTCCGCTTTCCAACATTTTCTTTACTATTGTACTTACTGGCGTGGGAATATTAAGTGTTAGCCCTCGGCTATCCAACACTTTCCCTACTGTTGCACTCACTCGAGTGCAAAATTACATCTTTATAAAATTATAAAATAAATTAAAATTAATAGTTTAGTAATTGTTTTAAAGGAAATAGATATAGAACCTAAATTTTCTATATGTATGTTTAAATATTTTTTAAATTACATTTATTTTATATTATTTGTAAAATGTATATTAAATCTAAATAAAAAATGTAAGTTGATTTTATTATTTATTCATTTTTATTTAGATAAAATAAATCTATATTTTTTACATTCATATTTTTCCTTTCAATATTTTTGTATTTACAATTTTAAATATAAGATGTCTATAATTATGACATCAATATTTTTTCATCAATATTTGTGTATGTAGATATTTTCGGAATCTATATTCTAGCAGTGAACCTCAGGGTTACCAGTGCTAAGAACAAATAAATGACGAGGTACAGGACAAAGAAAATCAGGTCTAGGGGTACCGGGACCAAGGTGAAATGGATGAGGAAGGTCAGAAGGATATAGAACAAGGGGACTTGGACCCAGTGGACAAGGACCTGAAGGAACAGATGGGACAGGGGTGGAAGGAACACAAGGCCCTTGACCAAAACGATGAGGATAGGAGGACCTGATTGAACCAACCAGGACCAGAAAGAGAAAGACAACCAGGACCAGAAATAGTGGACCCAGGTTGCTGTCAACCTGGGTCAAATATTCCTGGACCAAAGAAAACCTGTGCCAGGAGACTAATGAAAAGAAGGCCCTGGGACAGGAGGGCCAAGACCATAAAGATCAGATCAAGGAGGACCAAATGAACAGAAGTAAATTGGCCAAGACCAGGGAACACCACAACCAGAAAGTGCTAGCATGAACTGTAGACCCTATGTTAGAATAACCAGAAGGGATATAAAGGTCTAAGATATCTAGGCCCCTGGTGGGACCAAGATCAGAGGATCCATGAGGGTCAGACTGAGGAGGATCCTAAGCCAAGGTGACAGGACAACATAAAGCAAGGTGACCAGCAACTGGGGATCTACGAAGTCGAGTGTCAGAGGGATGAGAAAAACTAGACCTAGGAGGCTCATTACTAGGAGGACTAGATCGTGGAAACGGGGGTCAGATGGACAAGGACAAGGTGGAACAGGCAAACCAAAAGGACTATTATGACTAGGATGTGGCAGTAGTACAGGGGGACATGGAGGATTGGGGAAACCATACCAGCGGGACTATCACAAAAAGACCAGATACATGAAGTCCCGACAAAGGAGTACAAGAACCAAGACTAGGTCTACATGGACCAGGAGCAGAGGAATTAGAGAAGGACACATCTGGGGAATACATAAGCCAAGGGAGCAGGACCAGGCAGACTAATGGATGAAATTAGGGTGAGGGGTATAGAAAAGTCCGGGACTGGGCGTCTATGTAAAAAGAGACCTAGTATACAAAGGACAAATGTGCGAGCCAGGACGGCCAAAAGGCAAGGTTTGGGATAACAAGTACAATAGGAAAAAAAGGACCAGGACATAGGTGACCATGGCTAGGATGGTTGGTGAACCAGGTACCAAAGAACCAGCTCGAAGAGAAACCAAACTATAAGGGCCAGGATCAAAAGGATCAGGGCCACTGGGCATATAAGGGCTCAACATCCCATCTATGCTATGCCCTCTCATATGTTATGACTGGGTCACACATGGATGAGATGTTGTGTCCTCCTATTGAATATATATAGGTACCACTGGGGATAAAGAGATACTGTAATCTTTGAATATTTGGTATACACTTTCAATGAGGAATCATCTAACAGACTTGATAAAAACCGTGATGAAGCCCAATGTTAGGGAAAAAAACACTTCCCAACTTGAACCACTATCATGTTTCTGTGACAACTTCCTCCAACCAGTTGTCCAGAAGACACCCTCTTTCCTACAGGACACCAGGGATGTTCTTCGCCTGATCAATACCTGTGACACCAACCCTTAGATCGAATTATTAGTGACCCTAGATGTAGAGGCCCTCTACACCAACATCACACAAGCAGCCACTTTGGAAGTAGTAGAGGTAGCACTCATGTCAGAGGGCTGGATGTCTGCTACACCAATCAACTTCACTATATAGCAGCCAGTCCAGGTGCATCTCTGACACTTTCACCCCTTATTCTAGGAACATATTTCTGTGGCGTAGGTACATTGATGATGTCCTGGTGTCCTAGAAAGGAGGTAGGGTAACTTGTGAGGAGTTTTCTGGGCAGGTCAACACTCTCAACCCATACTTGCATTTCAAGCATACCATTTCTAACATGCACATCACCTTTTTTGGACCTGTAGATAAGCATGACAGAGGGCAGACTACACATGACTGTTCACAAGAAATCTACAGACTGTAACAGTTTGCTTATTTATGGCAGTCACCACCCCAAAGCCCTAAGGGACAACCTTCCCTTCGGGCAGTTCCTACGACTTAGACGGAATTGTAGCACTGTCCAGGACTACAATATGATGGCGGAACAACTAACACACAACCTCAGACAACACGACTATCCCACCCACATTATTAAAACAGTGAGGAAACGGGCTTGCAATAATAACAGGGATGCCCTACTAGAACAGAACCCCAAGGATGACAGTGATGTCCTGACCAGTGTGACCACATTCACCCCACAGTCAAACAGAATCAAGAAGATAATCAAAAAGCGTTGGGTTTTCCTACAGACATTGTAACCCCCCAGATTTGCACTTAAACACACTAGCAATCTTTAGGACCTCCTTCTTCACACAAGACCATCACCAGACATCCGCACTAACCAACAATCACTGTGGGTCTTTTCGCCAGTTACCAGCCACTTCCCCTGTGGGTCTTGCTTGGTATGCCCCCTCTGAAAAACAACAAAGGAAATCCAACTATCACCAATCTTCAAATGGGTTCAGAGGAGGCACACCAACGGCAACACATGTAATTGCTTTTTCACAATCAACTGCCCCTGAAACGTGCGTTACTTTGTCATGACAATTAGAGTAGCAAAGACTAGGCTTATGGAACACCGAAGCAAAATCCACTGCCACAAAACCTAGGCCAAACTCTGATAAACACTTTCGGGAGAACGGCCACCCTACATATAGTCTGAGATGGACAATTATAGAGGCAAATCCACATCTGAACAAACAGGCACTCTTTAGGAAGGAACAACGTTCGATCTTCTGCCTGTCCTCTGTCAGGGACAGACTCAACAAGGACATTCCGTGGAGTGAAGTCAACAGATATTTGTAACACAGCTTTTTTGCAAAGAACACGATTTGTGAATGATTTTTGCGATTTTCTCAATTAGCGTGTTGGTGTTTGCGAATTCGCAAAAATGTATTCGCAGATTATGGTCCTCGCAAAATAGGTATTTGCTATTTTAGCGATTACCTATTTTGAACTGTGAAACTCAGTTATACATAGGAGAAAGCTATTTTGCAATTGCAAACACTGTTTTTTTGCGATTCGCAGTGTTTGCGACATCAAAATAGCTTGATACATATGCCCCAGAACCAGCTTTTTGACCATCATTAATCTCTGCTATTTTGTTGGTGTCTGAGTAAATAGTGAAGTTTCTTTGCTATTTGCATGGCCACAGGTCAAAGAGTACATGATCTCTGCTATTTAGTCGGCTGCCAAGAAAATAGTGATTTTTATTTGTTACGTGCACAGCTGCCGGCCAAACAGTACATGATCTCTGCAATCTAGTCGGAGGCTGCAAAAATAGTACAGATACAATTTAATTGTCAGTGCGTCAATAAATGAAACAGTATTGGGTACCTCCTAAAATGTAACCAATGATCCAAACATATATTCACAATTGCACTGTAAAACAATAATCGAAAATGCGGCATCTCTTCTGCTAATATATTCCTATCCTTCATGAAGAGCAACCTATATATTTTTCTGTTGCAGTGCATGACAAATAAAGAAGATATGCCAGAAACGTCGCAAAGTATTTCCCATCAATGAAAAAGCTCTTGACTCTTTCTGCATTGTGGACTATGGCTCATCATCAGCAGAAAGTGGCAAATCACTTGATTTAATTGCTGGAGAACTATTTACCGGGAGCTAAAGTGGATGCTTCTGTCCCCAGTGATCCAGGGACGCTGAAAGTAGGGGGAGCGACAACTGCTGCAGCACTCCCAGACCTGGATGCAATTCTTAAAGATAATGCAGTACAGCAAAGCCTTTCAGTTTTCTTTTCATGCAGCATTAACTGTTTATTCAAATACAGTAAAAGTTAAATGGTAATGAGAGCCCAGAGTAAAACATTAAACCACTTCACAACGCCCTGCCATATACATGTACGTTTATATTATGTGTCTTTAAATAAATAGCCTTTACTATGACTCTTGCTACTGGGTCAAGTATGAAAACGTGAAGCACCAGTGAAAAAAATATCTCCTTTTTGAAGTTTACAAATAAAAATGAGATTCCTTGTGGAGTTTTAATTGAAGAATGTGATGGCAGCCAAGTTTTGAAGTTGGGTGAAAGAACAAATCATACACTTTTATTTTACCTATCTGTGCATGCATGGCTAAAACCTCTCTGATTTACTAATGGGTTATTTTAAATAACTATTTTTTTAATCCAAATTAACATACTGCATGAATATATTTAAGAATACCGCATCATACGGCCTATTTAAACTACCCCCCACCATATTACAATGGCTTGGGGGTCCGCGGCGGATGGAAAGACCGTCCGCCGCTTTTCCGCCTGGTCGATATGTCGACCGGGCGGAAAGGGTTCTATATGGTGGCTGTGTCTGAAAGACACCGCCAGCCATATTAGGATGTAGAGTTTGAAATGCCTTTCCATTGAAAGGCATGCAGAGTCTGCTTGGGGGGCCCATTGCAGGCCCCCAGTGACTCCGGGGGGTGGAGGGTGCACAAGGGGGGTACCTGTAGTACCCCCTGCAGTTACATGCACAATATGTTGTGCATGGAAGTGCACAACATGCCTTCCTGGCATTGTGGCGGGCGGTGCTGAGTACACCACCCTCCACAATGTTAAGAATGCAGGATGCGCCCGCCACTGTGGAGGGCGCATCATAATGGCAGCCACGGTACCCCCGACCTTATGGTGGGTGGTCTCTTTGTACGACGGGATGGCGGGCCGACAAAGCCCGCCCACCATCCTAATGTGTCCACAAGTGTTTTTTTTGTTTGCAGCACTTGCTCATTCAGTAGCACTTCCGTTTTGTAACCTGTAATTTTAGCGAGCTGGTGCCCTGGGCAGCACCAATGCAGTTATCAACATTTACTGCTGAGATGTTCCCTGTCATGAGTGAAGCTTGCTCCACCAATTAGGCTGAATCTTGACTTAGGGCCCGATTATAATGCTGGACGGAAAAGCCATCCATCCACCATGGTGTCAGAAAAAATCCACCCACATGACCCGTGGTAAGTACCTCGGTCAAATTACGATGCACAATATGCCAATCAGACCGCTGCGTCCATATACCACAAAATTCCATCCAACACGGATGGATATGCTGCAAATCCGACGGCGGTGGTTAGGGAAAGCTGTTCAATGGCCTGGAAAGGCGGCTCCTGCCGCGGTATGAACGCACTGCCTATTACGATGAGAATGCGGGCATTGCAAACAGATCACTGCATTCGACCGCCGCGCATGCATATAGGCCAAATGAATGGCAGATGCAACAAACTCCACAACAATGCCCAAAGTTTGCCTGTACACCCTGCTGCCCTCAAGCACAACACACACGCCACAATGATACACCACAACTTGCTCCTGATAAGGAAAGACATGTGCAGCATGGAAGAGACATCTGGAGGTCACCAAACTTCTGGACACACCCCCATGCCAGGGTACAAAACCAACCCATCCCAAGACCAACATCCTTTGCACACCACAAGCCGAGACAGAGAGACAAGACACCATTGACTCACACAGCACAACGTCACACCCACTTATCTCCACACAAAAACACTCTCACACACACCTCACACACCTCACATATTTCCACCTCCACCTTGCACCCTGCACCCCTCACCCATTCACACCATGCCCCCAAAGAAAATGCCCAAATCCACAGACTTAGATTGGAAAGTGATGGTAGGCGAGACAATCGGCGGAGACCCACATTTGTGTGGGAACCTGGTCAAACACACCCTACTTGCGTGCAACAATCAGATGTGGGCAAGGATCCACAGCAAAGTCAATGTCATAGGGGCCAGCCTATGCACTGTGCGTGACATCAGGAGGCCCCAGAGGAACCATGCGGTGGCTCAGAAAACGGTGGCAGCCCTCCCATTCCACCACTACCCTTCACTGAATGGGAGGAGAAGGTGCCTGCCATAACGCCTCCAGAGAGCCTCACAGGAATCGAGGGGGGACTGGAGGCTGGTAAGGACTAACAAAAAGTGCACATCACACTGCAATGTACTGTTGTGCACAACACGTGAGCACTAATCGCCCGCCCACATCCAACTCATGTGGAATGCATGCGTGAAATATGAATGGATCACAAGGACAGCATATCCTTACTCAGCTTCACCCCACAGGGAGGTCGGGGTGGTCAGCTCATACACCCCGACCTCTCTCCCAAACAGCATGGCACACCCTCCACCCTTACAGTCATGGAGCAGCTAACACCGTCAATAGTGCTTCCTAGCAGGTAGCTAGCCATCTTATTGGGGGGAGGCTGTTGAGACCTGACAGCAAGACAACATTTCCCACAAGGCCCTCTGTCTCCACTCACAAACAGCATGGAGCCAAATGACCCCCATCTCCCGCACTTGGCAGCCAACTCTAAAATCCACCATAAGTTTAGGCATTGCACATGCAGCTAATACCATCGCGAGGTGGCATTAGTATCAATGTCCTTGATGAAGTCACTTTTAACAGCAGAGCAAAACACAAGAAGGCAACCACAAAAAACCAACGTGCAAATCACATTGCCTCAAAGCAGAAAGACTCGGCTCAACACAACACATGCATGGAAACTGTGTCAGCCCTCTCAAACCACAGGAGTCAAGCACAAAAAAGCACCACACAAATCATGAAGTTGCGGCATAGTAGTCTGATACACATAGGAAAAACCCAAATGTCCAAGCATAAACTGAATTGGAAGACCAACAAGTTAGAACCAGTGGACAAGTCCTTGGAAATACAATATCGGTACATATGAAATTGGCCCTTCAGCCATGTCACATCGCTAATGACCAATGTAGGTACCCAAGGCTTAAAGTGGGATGGAACAACTTGGGGTCTCACAAAGGGGTGTGGCCAATGTAATTAAGTGCGTGGCCTAAAAAACCTTAGCCATAAATCTGTGCCCAACATATTGATCTACAGAACTAACTTTTTTCTGTCACTACCATTGCACACAGATATATGATACAACAATTCACAAGATACTTACTACAATTCCGGACTACTGGCTTTGTTAATGTCTGTCAGTTGCATACAATAAAGAAGAAGCAACTATGGCTTGCCTCTAACATTGAAAAAACCTCCAATGAAAGCCCTGGTGACACCACAACGATGTTGCTGCTCCCAAGTCTCCAAAGGAGTGAATTCCAGAGACAGAATGATTCCTCATAGGATTTCACCTCCCCACAACGCTCACCTGATATGGCGTCAGGCTGTAACTTCTCCACCAGTGAGAAGTGAGGAGCGTGGTCATGCGCACATCCATGTGCCTGCTGTCAATACATTCCAGCAAAAATAATGGACCGCATGTGCTAGGGTACAAAACAGGGGCCGGTAGAGACCCGTACCGAGGCCCTCTTAAATAAATGGACCTGGCCCAATGAAAGCCCTGTGTGAACCTCAACATCATGCGCGACTGATGACAAACTGACATGATTGCCTAGTAATGCCCAGGTAAAAGTCAAAGTTTCTCAACATAAATGTGCCAAACATGAACATAAAAGTTGTGCTGTGTGCAGAACATGCTGAAAATATAACCTCACTCCTCCAGGTGACTCGCTAGCAACAGTAGGCAACCGTGCCATGGACAAGCCCTGCCAGCCCCCCCAGGAAGGTGAACCCTCAGATGCAGAGTCCCTGGACTTGTCAGGACTTGGAGGACTGACCTGACCCTCCGGCATGTCCAGGACAGCCCAAGCTCAGGCCCTCACTGACCCCAACACCACGATTCCCACAACAGCTGCCCCGCCAATGCAGACCCCTGCCTCAAAGACCAGTGTAGCACCCACCTCCGCCATCACCACCACTGCCTTCAACACTGTCCCTGTGCCAGCAGTTGCGAATACCACCAGGCACACCCGGGTGCTGGGGACGGTGTGCGGTGGTTGCACCAGGCAACGCCACAGGTCTGTGGCTTCAGGGCAGGTTGAAGGCCAACTGGGGGACAGTCACAGGAGGACAATGAGACAGAGTCCTTGGTGCATACCAGCAGACCCAGGGACAGATGGGACAGGTCCTTGAAGTACTGCGGGAACAGCGCTTGCTGCAGAGGTCCATGGACACTCTTTTGGGACAAATTGCTGAGTACATGGGCCAGATCGTGGATGTTCTGAGGGACATGTCGGCTGTTCTAATAGCTGCCCACCACCCCTCCTGGCCAGCTGGATGACAGTCACACCACCTCAGCAGAGGCCACACGGAGGGGTGAGTCGCACCACAGAGAGTCCTCAGACACATCTGAGCATGCAGCAGGTGTCCCCCTGGCAAAGGGCCGAGGGGGCATCTGAAAAAAGACCCCGGGACAATCATGTGTCACAGCACCATGCCATATCAGTTCTCTGGCCAACCGCTGATGTCACCACTGTAACACAGAACGTTGACTTTGTTGTAAATCATAACACACATTTTGCCACAAGGATATGAGTGTTTGTTTGGACTTTGGAAATCTACCATAGTGTGTTCTACCCCAACCATCCGTGTACCATCACTTTCAACTTCAAACCTCACCTGTCACTCATTGTGAAATGAACACAAGTCGCAACATTATGCCTTGGTGTCAAGAGCATTTTCAGTACAGTAAGTAGCCTGTTGACTTACATCGCAATGTGCACGAAGATGCAAAAGCAAAGATCCATTGATAGAGCGGAGGAACCTGATAGACACGACAAAATAACAGTGCGTTGACAAATGATGGCATAACCCCAAAAGCACACCACCAGGCAACACTATACAATATGCCTTCCAGAGAACACCGGCCAACACCATCAATATGGACAGTAGGGGGACTGGATCACAAGAACACACCTCCCAACACAGTTCACCCCTTAGGATCCTGATAAATGCAGTTCAGCTTAAATGCTTACTTGTGTCACCGTTATTGTGTGCCACCAAGGTTGGTGCAGGTCAGTGCTGTGATTCTCTAGACACATGTGTGTCACATTTTCATCCTACATCAGTAGAGGTAAGATACATTGTGATCAGTGCTGCTGATGAAGCTGCCAAAATCCACTTCAGTCTCTGTACCTCTCCCTGCCCAAATCAGGTGAGACACTTCAGTCCCATGGCAAGTAAGCAACATGACTGAACAGCATTTACCAGAATGCTAAGGGATGGACTGTGCAGGGAGGTGAAGCAGTGTCACAGATCACATAGCACAGAACAATGAAATCCTTAGCAGTGTGCCCACAAAAGCCAGCATCACACCACATCCTGTCATGTGGACGATGGTGACATTGTCGCATTCACACACTCAAGTACTGTTACACAGGGCTTTTCATGTGACATATGCGATCTATGCATGTTTACTCACATGAACACCAGTCTCTGACAACATACCCTTGCTAAATTTATTATATATAGGAACTGTTGCACCACGTGTTCCTTTTGTGGCAATATTATCCTAACTCACCCATATGTGATAGTGGATAGCCATTTGTGGCCTCACATTCCCACAGCGAAAGCATACGTCAATAAGTGTGCATGCACAATGGGCCTCTGTTTAGAAAAGTAGGCGTTCCCACACTAGCCCGCAGACCTTCGAATACCAGGTGTCTTGACCATCTTGCGAGATTCAGTCAGTGCTGAACACGGCTCTCCCACTATTCTCGGGGTGAAATGACACACAACTTATTGATAGAGTCTGATACTGAAGACCGTTGCACACTTTTTATCAGACTGGTGGGTCTGACCTTGTCCCTTTCTACCATGCTTTTCCGTGAGTACCATCGGGTATCATTCCTCCAATTTGTACACTGCAATTAGCGGGTTCAGATCATTACTTGACAGTACAGCTGAGCGCTGGTTCTTAGAGTGCTCTCATTCCATGTCTGACATCCTGTGGTCCAGGCGGAGCCCGGTCAGTTGCAACTGTACCGTGACCGCATGCAGCTTATCTTTGGATGTGCCCTATTGGCTGTGCTGGGCATCAGTTATAGGCTAACGTTCCGTCATGCGTATTTCACCTGCGTGCTACCAGTCTTTTCATGCAGAAGATGTCTGTTTGAGTGGGCCATGGATGTCTGCCTTTCAAACACATACCTTGCTGACCTGGATCATGAGCTGTGGGTGACTTCTTTGTTGGTTCACGTGCAAGACTGTTTTGTTGAGACACGTTTATGGGATGCCTTACAATGTGTCAGACAGGCTGACAGCTGCGCCTGTGCATTTATGCAATGGCTCCTACATCAAACCTCTCCCAGGTTGCGATGGGATGCTCCTTGCAACTTTGTGGTGAGAGAAGCACATCTGTTCATTCATACTGCTGGATTGGATGGAGGTCCTCTTCGCTGAAGATGAATTGGATTGTCTTTTGGAACTGATTGCCTTCGAAGCTGTCTGTGCCTTTTTGGATTCGTAATGACTTAACAGCAACTGGAACTGTTGGTGACTAATTCAATTATCATTTCCCTTTTTTCACGCCTACTGACACAAATTGCCAACCAGCTCTCTGACTTTCGCCCTGTCTGCATTGGCTGGGACTAGGCTGAGCTCTGCAGTCTGTTTATCCTGGTACCACAGATCTGAGCAAGGGGAGACTATCATCTAACCATTCTGTATATTTATGTCTTGCATGAGTCTGACTTCCTTTATGCAGCTGTAGTGCATGAATATTAGATGAGGTTGTTGTTTTGCAAGTACCCAGGGCTCAAGTCGGGTGTACACGCAGGTACACGCCGTCCCACCCCTGTTTGCGCAGGGTGGACACCGTCCCCCCTGCCAACAAGTTGGTCCCCACAGGAATATGCTTAACTTGTCCCGGTGTACTTTCCAGATACCGGGACATGTTCAGCAGCACCTGCACATTGACTGCTTTCCATTGCCAGCAGCAGCAAGCGAGTCTTTGTTCACCTCCAGCCTGGCAGAAGTCAAGGGGCCATCCAGCCTCCTTTTGTTTGTACATGCTGACTGGGGACCTCCTTGAACCTTACATTTGAATGTAGATGCCACAGAGGGAAACATAGGTACACAGCTTGCCTTCTCTTCACAGGTACTTAAGAGAGACATGCTTTTGCCTTTGTTATGTCCCTGTATGTCAATGCATACACTGGAAGACTGTCTGATGGGTTAGTCTGTCCCACTATTTGCACAAATCATTTTAGTCGCACTATTTTACTTCTTTCATGTCGCTTCATCGTGACGTTGTGGGGTCATTTGCATTTTGTCTTACTTGGTCAGTCACCCGACTTCATTTTTTTGGGACTTGTGCCCTGTCGGTACCTTAGTATGTGTCTGTCACATGAGAAGTGTCCGCAGAACTTGTTCTCTGCGCGGTCCTGAAGTATTGTCTGAACATTCTGTCATTGGTCGGAGAACATTGTTTCTTGTCATCCTGTTCTGGCCCTAGAACCCAGACCCAACAAAGTCTCACAGCTGCCAGAAGACACGTATCCCCTTTGCATGACATGTGAATGCGGGCTAGATACCCCACACTTGGAGAGTGAGCCATCCAGTGATGGGAGAAACACAGCACATTTGATGTAAATTTCACCATATATAGACTGAGGAATGAGGTCTGCTGACAAAGTCCATAGACCAGGAACATCCCATACAACTGCTTCCTGCAAGGGGTGTGGGGATATGCTCGTGGGTCTACGTCCAGAGGGATTATTGATGCAACATCTTCTTCTTGTTAAATGGATATGTCAATGTCGTTACTGGTTATGTACTCACACATCTCAACCTGTTGTGGCACATATGTTGCATGCTTTGACACTGTAGTAAAGACTTTAGATTTAAAACGTCTTCAACTTATCTACTTGTGTACATGTGCTTGAATGTCTCTGAGTGAGTAGGAGAGCCAGTGAGGCAGTCTAGAAATTGTGTCCTGTGAGTTGTGGTGCTTCGGGGTGCACAGTCCCTGCATGCCCAGGTTCGATGATCCTGAGTATAGTCCAGTATGTGTGCAAATCCTCAGGCACAATTGTCAAAGTCAGTGACACCACAGCAAGGCACACAAACACAGTCATGGTCACTCATTGATAACTCACACTCAGCGGAAGTAGTTGACGATGAGCTTTTAATGCTGGTTAAGGCCTTCTTCCTCACCACTGTCATCGTCACTGGGCATGTGTGGGTTGGAAGGGGGGGGGGTGGTGCTGTTCCACAAGATGTAGCAGTCATGTGCTAAGCTCGGATACTTTGCACACGTGTGTGAGTTGATCTGCCCCGCATGTCATACCACTTGCATGTTGGGGGAGTGGTAGTGTTTGTGGTTCCTATAGATTGGTTGATTGGTTGACTTGCCTGTGGTGGAACAAGGCTAATGTGGGTACCATCAATGGATCCCATCAACATATTGGATGCCTCCCTGGCAGGCCCGGCTCCAGGTATTTCCTTTTAGGCGGGCCAAGGATGCATTCGGGTGGACCACTATGGGAGCGATTTGTCACATATCGCTTGCCAGGCCTGCTTCAACGCCCTCCTTTATCTCTCCTCAGTTTTATAAGGGTCATTGAAACACATTCTATTAATCCACAATCTCTTTCTAGATGTTATCACTCTCAGAAAGTGTTTTTCCATATTCTGTCCTCCTGATGGGAGTGTGAGGTTTGCTGAGGTGGGAGTATAAGGCAAGTGACACTTCTCAGGGTCTCACTCATGCCCTCCTCCTAGGATTCCCTCACTGCCACCCTCTTCCAGTGCCCCTCATCTCTCCGCAGCCCCTCCCCTTATTGACCTCCTTCTCGGATTCCCTCACTGCTACCCTCGTCTATCACCCCTCATCTCTCTATAGCCACTCGCTCATGTGCATTTCATTTGTTATTGCCATAGTGATATCAATGTTGGGTGTGACAGTACTTTACATCATGCACACATAGTACAGAGATAATCAATCATGCAGGTACTTAAGTAAATGAGTGTACAGGGAATATCACGAAAGCCAATGAGGATTACAACAGTGTGTGAATCAAATGTCTTCCATACTGGTGGGCAGGATATTTTAAGGGCGTATGGTCTGAAGAAGCACTAACTCAGAATGTAATGCCCAGCCAGTGGTTAGGGATTGGCTTTGCTGATAAAGGTGTATATCTGTGCAAACAAACTCTTTATGGCAACATTTGAATGATGAATGACTGGGGAAGGTATGACTATGTTACAACCCAGAAATAAAGCTAAGTCCTGACTATTAATTCAGGTTATCATGCAGCTCTTTGATGACAGTTCCTAGGTCGCTATCCTATGATAGGTTTGTGACTTCTATACTGCTACTTACACAGGTATCTCTGTGACAAAGGCAGTAACCCACTGAGCTATCCACATTAGATACAGTTTATCAGCATTTTAGAACTACCAACAGACAAAGGATTGGCAGGGTCATTAATCAGCATTTACCTGTATATTTTCTTGTTGGCTTACATCGTGGCTGAGCCTTGATTAAGATACAAATTGCTTAAATGAAGTATATACGAAGTATGTGTCTTGCTGGACCTTCCCTGATGATTTTAGGAAGATAAAATAGCCAGACATTCTCTCAGCTGCTCAGTTCCTACTCACTGCCTGATCTGATAAGCAGCTGCAATGGCCAGGTAAGGTGAATCCGGAAGAATGAACCATTCTTCTCCCTGTGGAATTGAAAAGGAGACATCCACATAGCAGAACGGTTGAGGTTACCCGGTGCAGAAGAAAATATTTGTCCCCTTCGCCATGGCCATATTTTAGCAGCACGAGTAGGCGGGGACACCGCCCACCTTTCTGATAGGAGATGTGTGATTGGGAGTGCCTGTGGGAGAGGGTTCTAGCCTAAATCCGCAACTCCAAGAACAGGAAGATAATCAACATTCGTAGGAAAGTTTCACATGAATGTGGCCATTTACTACCTGCCTTCGTGCCATCACTGCCAGGGCCATGGATCATGTTGGGGTGGGCCTGGCCCACCAGGCCTACCTGCTAGGACTGGGTGTGCTCCCAGGTCATAAACTCCCCCTTCACATCTGCTAATTCATCCCTCCTTTGGAAGTGGACATGCCTGTCCTTGTAAAGCATCAATGCTGGCAGGCCATCACGTACCACCAGGCTGAACATGACCGGCGAAACCTGATCAGGCAACAGGTTAAGAGGCACCACAATGAGGGAGAGATGCTCCTCCACTCGGCAGCCTGACTACTCACTGACGTGGCCCTTCTTCAACGTGGGGAAGGTTTGGGTTTTTGAGAACAGGAATAACACGTGTCTCGGATGCTAAACGTCTTATTCGACCTGATGATAGTTAAAGTGGGATTAATGGGTGTCTTTTCCCTGATTCCCATTATTTATCACTCTATGCACACGATCCTGATGAAGTGCACAGGGATCCACTAGCGACCAACTGGTTGAGCGAAACATGTCGACCACCATTCAGCTTTAGTATACCACACACTTTTCTTACTGTTAGAGAGCGGCGGGAACACACTGATCCCTCCCTTTATTTAGTCAAGGAGTGTCTCCAAACCCTACTACTTTTTAACTTACCTAAAGGACCTGACATGAAACTTATCTGGGTACCGATAGGTAATTTTGACTTCACTTGAACTGATTCACTCGACTCACATACCCACATGCACATGTGCGACACCTCCTAAAAAGATCTCCATCAAAGAGCCCTCCTGAAGGGCCCGTGAGGGACTGCAGCACCACCCCCACAAGGAGCATTGCCCAATGACGATGCTTTACACTCACAAGGGTGTGTGAGGGAATAAGAGCCAATAGGAGGTTCATCCCCACTTCAAGCACATTCAACGGTTATTTGGAGACATTCACAAGTCACTCAGAACCATAAATTGGTTGTAGAGTCCTTGTTCTCTTCTTTCTTAGGAAGTTTTACCACTTTGCTGTTGAACTTGAGCTGTGACATCCCACCGGCGCTGGCCACAGTGTACCATAAAGACCCAGTAGCAGAGAAATGCAGTGCAGCCATACCTTTACTGTTGTGGACAATGCAGTCGGATATATTCTTTTGGGCTTCACATGGGGCTCCAACTGGGCACATGGGTTCCGTAGTGTGCGGGGATCCAAATTGAATTTCTGGTTGATTTCGATGTCCTCCATCGTTGCCAGGTCGGGGACATATCGAAGGATGGGTGGTCTACTCCTACGCATGTCAGGGTACACATGCATGAGCTGTGTTATAGATGAGATGTGGTGAACAGCTTACCCAGAGACTCGCCGAAACGGAAAATTGAGGGGACCCGTGGTCAAATGAAATGTACAAGTGACCTCCATGCAGATGTTGTTTTTCTCCGCTCACTCGCCATACTGACACTACAACATCCAAAGAAGTCGATGTGTATGGCATACAGTACACTGCTACATCAGGGAAGAGCTGACTTGTGGTTTAGATGGCACATCACTTGTGGTTACCAGTGTCAGTGCTGAGTTGCATGTAGCTGCTGTCTCTGTAAGGCCGCAAACTTTAGTCCTCCTATTCATGACAACATTGCAGAATGAGGGCAGTGAGTGCCATCTGAACAATGCAATATGGATTTACAGCACAGGGAACAGACACATGTGGACCTCATGGGGTCAGTCCTGCATAAGTGTGTAAGGATTTGGATTCACAGAAATTGCAATGTTCACCAGAATGAGGCACACATGCACATTGATTGTGTATACATGCTCACATGGCTGCTAATGTCCGATGATGTGGGTCAGAGCTATGTTTGTTTGTTCCACATGTGCACTCCTATGACGTGTGTGAGGACATTTACAGGCAATGGCAGCTGGGCAGACTGCACGCCACACCAGTACGTGTGTTGGAAGTGCTAGGGATTACAAGTATATCTGATTTGCAGACAATGGACACCTCCTATTGTCTGCCTACATCACTGGCCCTTTAGAAGACGACCCCTGGCCAAGAGGCGCCAGTCAGATGTCAACGGATAGACAACCGATGTTCACACTTTGAATGTTTCATTGCACAACATTGGTACAGTGCGAGGGACCTTTGTCCTTTTGGACTCCTTTTCCCATTTCAGTACGTGCTGGCCACGAAGCATGACAATGTATGTAATTTCTCTCTGCTTTCTTGGACATACCATGTTTGTGATGACTTGACTAATAGGCCTCACTCTCTCATACCTTCACCGTGTAGTGAGCAGCTGGTCACTGTTCTAGTTTTCCTGATGTACCAGCCACTCCCAGAGGGCTGGGTTACACTCCACCCCACAGCCACAAAGCACAGGCATCACTGGACCTGTGACGATGGCAGCAAATGGGGCGGAACGCACGTGCCCTGGGAAGTTCTCCCATGCAAGTACATTATCTGTGTGTGTGGTGACTTGCTATGCATGGGGGCTTCATTGCCCACATTACACATGGGGTGCACCAATCACTTTAGGCGAAAGAGTTGAGATGTGTGATGCAATTCGCATGGCAACAATGCAATTGCAGTATGTGTTTGCATGTGCGGTAGCTGGTATCCGCAGCAATGGCACGCATTGGCCCCAATTGAATGCTGCAGGATTGTGGTCACAACTTCCATGCCTCCGCCGTGTGACACACACTTCACGAATGGGCCATCAGCCAATGTGAGCCTTTGACGGCATACATATTTTGAAATTGTGGTGTGAGCATTCTGAAACTGCGGGGCTCGGCATTGGCCCCGAATGCCATCAGGTGCACCGAGGGTCACTCTTGAGTATTGGGTGGGCCTCGTACTTTGCATTTGGCAGGTTGCCACATTCATCGTGGTAACACAATGCTTGTTGGGAGTTTTAGTTGTTCAGGGTTTGCATGCGTGCAGAAGTTTGGTAGGTACCTCTGCTGTTGAGCGCAGTGGCATCTTGTCTGCCGGAGGTGTAGCAGGTAGTACAGCAGGAGGTCGGTCTCTCAGGAACCATGGTGGCTCTGGGGGTTTAGATGGGTACTGTATCAGCTTTTCCTCTCCGTTGTTGTTTTTTCCGCCATCCACAATGTGGTGGTTTTTACGCGGCGGTGGGATGGGCTGTCTTCAACATTGTAATCTGTTTGGCAGATGGAATGTGTTTCCACATGCCAAGTCTGCTCTATTGGCTCTGTCCGCCACCTTTGTGTACGCAAAAAAGGTGCGGACCCTGAAAGACCAGGCTGGGTGGTAAATGACCGCTGTGGGACCATTGTAATTTGGTGGTCAAAATGACTGCACCTGGAGTGGCAAAATAAATGTTTTCCGCCACCAGCACAGATGGCCTTATGTCCGGAATTGTAATGAGCTCCTTAGTGTTTATAAGAAACGTTCTCGGGAGGTGGAGCTTATCAAGCAGCAATATAGCTGCATTCTTGTTTAGCTCTGGAGTGGACTTCCGTCTTTGGGTTTACCCGACTGCTCAGAAACCTTGAGGACCATTTTTGGACTATACCAGGCGAGTGACATCCTTAGGCTTACTTGAAGCATAACAGTGGAGTATGGAAGTGGGGGCAGGTCTTAGAGAACTCAGTTGTGCTTGACCTCGCAGCATACTTGTGGAGCAAAAGTGCAAACACTGAAGGAGCCCATGGTAGCACTCCCTTGCAACTGGGCTCCATAAGTTAGAGGCTGGGAGCAACTAAGGAGACATCAGAGACGACAGGAGGGGGTGAGCCACATGCCCATGAAAGCAAGAGGAGTAAAGTGGTGTCAATCAGTTGACTTGAGGACACACCCACACAGCTGAGTATAAAACCAGCCCCTTTACCCTTGACCCTTTACTGACCACAATCCTTTGCAACACTCCAGAAGAGAAGGGCATACACCAGATCTGACAGGAGAGGCAAAAGAACATAGTGTAAACACACCACCGCCACCACCGCCACCACCACTACCACCATCACTACAGCCATCATACCAGCACCAACAATCGCTCAGCACACAACACACCTCACACATCAACACTACACCCACCACAAACAACCCTGCACCCACAAACACTTCGAACACCACACACCATGGCAGCACAGAAAATGCCCAAATTCACAGAGAGTGAGTTGACAGTTATGGTCAATGAGATAGTCAGAGTGGAACCACAACAGTTTGGTAGCCTAGTCCAACAGACACCATTAGCCATAAGGCCTCAAATGTGGCAAAGGATACTACAAAAGGACAATGCAGTAGGGACCACCCCGCGATCCAAGAAGGAGATCATGAAGTGGTGGCATAATCTCAAGAGGGTTGTCAAAGAGAGGAAGAGCAAGAACTGGGAGCTGGCTAACCAGAATGGCACTGGCCCTCCCATCCCACAGAAAACATTCACACCATGGGAGGAGAAAGTGCTTTCCATACTGCATCCTGAGAGTCTCACAGGAGTATCCGGGGGAATGGAGGCTGGTAAGTACAAACAAATGGCAACCAACACACTGATAAGTACTTCCTTGCACAAACCAAACACCATTGCGTTGTCCACCCTCACCTAACAGGTAGCTAGCTATCTTGCTTGGGAGGCTTGTTTGTGGGTGGGTGGCCTGTACCACGACCTTCACCATGCCCCCTGTCCCACACCCCAGCAGCATGGAGCACTCCCCCACCCAGGAGCATGTGTCAGCCATTGCACTGTTCACCAAACAAACGTACAGGTAGGTAGCCATCTTCACAGTGAGGGTGTTTGGGGGAGGGAGGCCTGCAATCCTATTCCCACCATGCCCCCTGTCCCACACCTGAGCAGGATAGAGGCCTCCCCCACCTAACATGTAGATAGCCATCTTCACAGTGAGGGTTGTTTGGGGGAGGGAGGCCTGTACTCCTACTCCCACCATGTCCCCTATCTCACACCTGAGCAGGATAAAGGCATCCCCCACCCAGGAGCATGTGACAGCCATTGCATTGTTCACCCTCACCTAAAAGGTAGGTAGCCATCTTGCTTGGGAGGCTTGTTTGGGGGTGGGATGCCTGTACCACTACTCCCACCATGCCCCCTGTCCCACAACTGAGCAGGATGGAGCCTTCCCCCTACACCACCCAGAAGCAATTGGAATCCATTGCAGTACACCAAACAAGCTTACAGGTAGGTAACCATCTTTCCTGTTCTGGCTGTTTGGGGGTTGGCGGCCTGTACCACGACTCCCACCATGCCCCCTGTCCCACACCTTGGCAGGATAGAGCCCTCCCCCACTCAGGACCATGTGTCAGCCATTGCATTGTTCACCCTTACCTAACAGGTAGATAGCCATCTTGCTTGGGAGGCTTGTTTGGGGGTGGGATGCCTGTACCACTACTCCCACCATGCCCCCTGTCCCACAGCTGAGCAGGAGAGAGGCCTCCTCCACCCAGGAGCTTGTGCAGCCATTGCATTGTTCACCAAACAAACTTACAGGTATGTCGCCATCTTCAATGGGCTGGCTGTTTGTGGGTGGGAGACCTGCATCACCACACACATCACCAATTGCATGCAATGCATCGATCCATGACATGTACGAGTAAATGTTCCTCTGCACCATGTAATGACGCCCAGTATTGCACTTAATAATAATAGTGAAGATCTCTCAATTGTGTATTGTACAGACAGTGGATGACACGCAGCTAACAGAATACTTGCACAGTGCCCAACACTGACCATTCCCCATCAAATCCACAAAGATGAAGAACTCACTGTTGAGGACAACAATGACCATCAGAGCCAGTCTCCACCCGCGGTACATGGACTCTCGGATGTTGACTCCCAGGATAGTTTGGACGATAAGCTCCAGGCCGGCCCATCTGGTGTGCCAGGGACCAACAGGTCGCAGGCCCCCATCCTCCCCACCACCACGTCTGCTGCAACAACAACAGCACAGCAGACCACTGCAGTCACAGCCTGTGCCTCCACCGCTGCCACCTCCACCACCACCACCACCAGTACTACCTGCAGCACCCTCCCTGTCCCAAGGGATGACCAGGCCACACCAACAACTGAGGAGGGCAGGGAGAGTGTACAGGGATCCACAGTGGCGAGGCAACTGGTCCATGGCAGCAGGGCAGGTGGGAGGGCCAGAGTCACCCCCAGACCTCAGGAGGTTGGCACACCCTCCCTGGACCACTTCACCAGAGTCATCGGGCATATGAACAGTTCCAGGGACAAAGTGGCTGGTCTGACAAACTAATAAGTGAGCTCATGCTGCTGATGAGGTCCATCGACACACACATTGGAGAAATGGTGGACCTCATGGCCCAGAAAGTGGCGTTACTGAGGGACAGGCCTGCGTCCCTCTGCGGCCACAGAGAGGAGTGAGTCCTCAGACGCCGCTGGCCATGCAGCAGGCCCCCTCCCGCCAAAGCGATCAAGAGGGCATCCAAAGAAGAGCCTGGGAGTCTCTAGAGACAAAGCACCAGCCACAAGCCAGTCACGGAGCCAGCCCTGATGGCAACCTTCTTCCCCCACTGCATTGACTGTTTAGACTGTCCTTCCCCACACTGGCTTGAGAATGGCACCTGTCTGTTGGACTGGGTCACCACATCCATGTGGTGTCTACTTTGGCATCTCATTTACTGTGACTGTCAACTCACTGCTCCATCACCACCTTCATGTGACTATGCCTGCAGGCCTCACATGTCAACTTTGTAAATAAAATACCTTACACACTTCAATTAGTGCATCTTTGTCTTTAGTGCAATATTTACAGTGTTGAAAATGTCCATGATGTATCCAAAAGATGTACAGTATGTAGGCTTGGATAATTTTGAGTCACCTAGGGAGACACAACAGAACAACTGGCGTTAGTGTGGCATCACAGACATAACAATACACCAAACATCCACATAAGTCTACAGGCAGATAACACAATGTGCAACAAGTATCAAGAAACAGAGTTCTGTATGTGTTCACATGTGAAATGTCACTGCCACAATTCCATACACAGGTGACTCAACATGTGCCTGTCTGTACCATCTGCACATAGACCTTCACAACAACAGCAAGCACACCAGACAATGTAAAAGTCGTACCTTGTCACCAACCTTCAAGTAAAGTAGCGGGTGAGAGCTGTTGACGCATGTCAACTCCTTCCTCCTCTCCACTGTCCTCATCACTGGACTCAGAGCCCTGAACAGGCGGGGGCCTTGGGTCCTCACCATCATCCAGGAGCGGGGGAATCCCCTTGTGAATGGCCATGTTGTGGAGCATACAGCATGCCACAATGATCTTGCAGACCTTCCCAGGTCACCAGGATCTTCCAGGACAGTGCACCTCCAGTCCTGTCAAGGCAGCGGAATCTTGACTTGAGCAGGCCAAAAGTCTGCTCAATGACACGTCGGGTCCTGCCATGGGCCTGATTGTACCTGACGTCAGCCAGGGTCCTAGGATTCCGTAGTGGGCTCAACAGCCATGGACGGCTGGGATATGTAGAGTCACCTGTGAATGACAAAAAAATATTGCAATGCTGCACAGGCAGAAGGCAGCAGGTCACACACACAGCATGCCATATCACTAGGCATACTCACCCACAATCCAAGCACGCTCGGGTACCAGATTTGCCATCATCCGGGGCACCATGCTGTTCCTCCGGATGTACGAGTCATGGGCTGAGCCGGGGAATCTTGCACACACAAGAGACATGGTCAGTCCGTAAGGCACTTCACCTGCACATTGATCGAATGAAAATGTTTACGATTTCTAAAAATCTGCTAACTCGCCTGTGGTGGCACCAGACCGACATGGGTGCAATCGATGGCACCAACAACATGGGGGATGTGCCCAAGGGGATAGAAGTCACCCTTCACGCTGGCCAATTCTGCTCCCCTGGGGAAATGTATGTATCAATCCTTATGTATCATCATGGCTGAAAGAACATCCCTCAGCACCAGGCTGAACATGGGTTGCGACATCCCTGCAGCGCTGGCCACGGTCTCCTGGAAGGAACAAGTTGCAAAAAAGTGGAGGGCTGCCATCACTTTGTATGTCGATGTGAATGCTGTTGGGTAGTGGCCACGAAGCTGCAGGTGGGGCTCCAACAGATCACAAAGGGTCTCCAGTGTCGGTCTGTCGAGGCAGAATTTGCGAATGATCGCAACATCCTCCATGTCCTCCAGCGCTGTCAGGTGGCGTGTGAGATTAGGCCTCTTCCTAGTTGAGATGTAAATGGACACATCTCAATGACAACCATTATGAGATGGCCACAGCACATCCCGTTAAGGATGTCACGGAAAAACAAAGACTGCCATGAGAGATGCGTGGCACACCTGTGCACATGGGTGGACATTTGAGACACACAGAGGGCACACCTCTCTATTTACAATACACAAGGACATAGGTCAATGTGAGTGCACACATACTGAACCCCACATTTCACATGTGCACGCCTCGTACCGTATCATCCACCAATGTGTTTAAAATGACCATGACTGTCTCATACCCATCTGCTGTACCTGTCATACCTCAATGCATCATGTGAACTTGGCACACATCCACAACCCAATGATCACAGTAGCTGGAAAACTGTCACTTGTGTGCATGAGCTGATATGAAAGCACAAGTAAGTAACAACACCATACAGTGAGACAAGCCTTGCCAAGGTCAGCACTGACCCACAACACATTGATTGGTTACACATTATTGACACCAGCTTAACACTGTCAAGCATCATCAGCCATCAAATGCATAAGTGACAATGCAGGGACCACAAACCAATGTGTGTCACGTATAACGTGCGTCCACCTGTGGATTATATGAAATAATGGCATTGTGTGCACAATGATGTGCCCGTAACCCTGTTGCTGCTGTGTACTGATGCAGTGTTCTCGATGGACATTGCCATTGCATGTGCCCGAAATGTGGTAGCTACCGCCTGGCAACGGCGGTGTGACACCAGCACCACCCCCTTCACAAGTGCGGTAGCCATTGGCATGGAGACATGGGTAGATGGCGGTGGGCATGCTCCGCCACCCAAATCGCGGTAGTTACCGCCTGGCCATGGCGGTGTGACGCAAGCACCACCCCCTTTACAAGTGCGGTAGTCATTGGCATGGAGACATTGGTAGATGGCGGTGGGCATGCGCCGCCACCCAAATCGCGGTAGTTACCACCTGGCCACGGCGGTGTGACACCAGCACCACCCACTTCACAAGTGCTCTAGCCATTGGCATGGAGACATGGGTAGTTGGCGGTGGGCATGCTCCACCACCCAAATCGCGGTAGTTACCACCTGGCCATGGGGCATTGCCAACAGCCAATGGGAGTGATGACTGCGGTGGTATGATGCAGTTTTTGAAATCACGGAAGGCGTGCTCCGCCACCGCAGATGTGGTCATTGGATGCCTTTGAAAGATTCACCATCGCGGTAGCGCGCCCCTGCAGTGCATCACCGACATGGAGCATTGCCTACAGCCAATAAGAGCGATAATTGCGGTGGTATGGTGCAGTTTTGAAAATCGTGGAAGGCGTGCTCTGCCACCACGAAGGCGGTCATTGGATGCTTTTGAATGAGGCAGACCTGGACAACCAAATGTTGCAGCTTTGCACCTTACAAATGACCCAGGGGGGCTATAAATCTTTGGTAGTGAGCCTCACATTTCCCCTGCTCACAGAGCATTCTGCCTGGGACCCTCTCCTGCTGCTGCCTGGGACCCTCTGCTGCAGCTGCCTCAAGTGCCTGCATCCTGGGACCCTCTCCTGCTACTGCTGCAAGTGCCTGCTGCCTGGGACCCTCTCCGGCTGCTGCCTCAAGTGCCTGCTGCCTGGGACCCCTCACCACTCACTTCAACCACAGGTGTTCCATGTCCACAGGGATGGCAAGGACAGAAAAGATCTGTGCTAGTCCATCCACAAGCGAGGAGCTGGAGGTCCTAGCGGACGAGGTGTGGACACAGTACCCAAAGCTGTATGGTGGCCCCAATGTAGTGGTAAGTTATCATAAAGGGAGCTGTAGGGCAGGGGGGATATCAGCCATGTAGTTGTGCTGCTGCAGTACATACCTGCGGGTGTGGGGTTGTGTCATACACTGACAAACATGCTGTTTCCAGGGCGAGGGAGTGTGTGTGTGTGTGTCCCAATGTCACTGTTTTCCCTGCCTGCAGTTGTATGTGTAAGTGGAATGTGTTACATTGTCAGCCATACAGAGCCACAGGATGTTGGACATGTAGGTGCCAGGACAGTAATTGCTTGGGTGATTGTTTCTGTGTACCCCTGTTGTCCGACTCAGTGTGAACCCAGAGATTAGGCCCAGTGCCCGCCCACCCAAATGAGAACACATCACCGAACTCATCTCAGCCCTGTATAATTGCATGCAAACACACTTCTGTAGATGGCTATTTTGTTGGTGAGTCCATGTGCCCTGAGGCCATACACATTACAAACACATTTGTTCACTGGACATGCTCATTGAATGCTGGCCAGTCATGCACACAGTGCTTCTAGACACAGACGCAGGTAGATATGTGATGTATGTAGTGGGCAGACATGCATGGGACTGTAGATGTCTGCAATACACTGAGGGGTTCAGTTCAGTCATCCTGCATGTGTGTGAGATTATCAGGGACCCTCTAATGTAATGTAAAAAATGTAATGTAATGTAATTTGACTTATATAGCGCACAAATCACCCGAAGGTCTCAGGGCGCTTGCTTAGGGAACCCGTCCTGGTATTCCCTTGTGAGATACCCCCGGCAGGGTATCCACAAGGTGAAAGCCAGGCATCCCACCGCGAGGGGCCGTAGTGGAGATTAAGCAAGCTATTGCCCAGAGTCGCAGAGTGTGACCCCGTGAGTTGAGTAGGCACCGGCGCGAGAATTAACGAGTTCGTGGAATTTTTGAGCCCGAGACCCTGCCGCGTCGGGAATCGAACCCTGGTCCACGGCCGCTCTCAGCCTCCGGGTCTGCCGCCTCCTCCTCTACACCCTCATGTATGTATGGAATGACTTCTGTTTGGCCGATCTCTGCAATATGTGAAGAAAGACAGTTACTGCTGTTGTGTGTTTTGTCAGTGTCCTTGCTGATTAAAGTTATTTTGGTGTGTGCATTTGGTTGCCTGTGCCCCATGCTCTTTGTGTCACTTCAACATGTCCAGGCTCTTTGCCCGCATCACATTTTTAGAAAGGGGTGACAGTGTCTTCAAGTTATTCAGACACTGATACTAGTGTTATCTGTGATGGCTATTGTTGGCTACATTGTTGCCATGTCAGGTTGGGGGACACTGTCAGCACAGGGTGTGATGCAGTGCACAGGTTTGCATGCAGGCTGGGCAATGTCATGATGTATGTGTGTTATTCCTGTATATATGCCCAGCTGTGTATGTGTATGGTCATCTTGTATTGGCCCTTAGTCCTGGTCGCCTGGCCTACATGCAATGTGTGCTCTTGGGTGGTCAAGAGGTCTGCAGTGTGAAGGGTGTGACTTTGTAGTGGGTGTGGATGTGTGTGTGCCCCTGGATTGTGATAGACACACATGTGTCCCCCAGGAGTTGTGTGCCTGTTGTTTGGATTTGCTACAAGTGCCTAGCAATTGTGGGTCGCACTCCCTCCATTTGTCTATGGTACACCCCTTACATGTCTAATACTGACATGCAAGTCAGCTGTACCCTTGGTTTACATGTGGATGTGCCTCCCCATCACTTCATTTGTGACACTGTGCCTTGTGGTGCAGTTCTTGGGCCAAGAGTGATGTTCCACTCTGGACATTGCCCCAATGGTTTATGCGTAATGTTCTTGTGCTATTTATCAGTGAGGATTGCTCATGTGCACTTCGGCTGTGTGTGCTGCCCAGTGCTGTGGTGAAGATGGTTCTGCTCTTGTATCCCAGAGTGGTGTATCCTGATGTTGTTGTTTTGGATGTATGTGTGTTGGCTGAGGTATTGCTTACTTCCTGGGTGTGCTGTTGTATTTGTGCTGTGATTATTTGTGGTGTGTGTGTTGAGGTTGTGTCAGTCATGTCTGTGTGTGGCTGTTGTGGTTGGTGTGCACACACTGCTTGTTGTGCATACAGTGCTGTGTGTATGTGGCCTTGGCATTGCCTGATGTGCATCCCCTGATGTCCTGTGGTGTTTGTTGATTTTTTATTTCATGTGTGATGTGGCACTGTAGTTCTGTGCAGGTGCAATTCATGTGTGTTTTGTGGCATGTTGTGTGTGTTTGTTCCTGAGTGATGATGTTGTGCACTCATTTTGTGTTTGTGCTCACATTGCCTTTCCACAGTTTGGCTGACAGGGTATGTCAGTTTCTGTTGGGGTTCTGTGTGTGTTCCTGTGGTGTTTGTGTGTTGTTTTTGGGCAGGCATTTGTTCAGGCTTCCCTGTGTGTGTGTTATGTTTGTAGCTACACCCAGGATGTGTGTTTGTTTGTGTGTGTATGTACTGGCCAGGATTGTCAGCCTTCAGTGTGTGTGGCATTGGTTTTGTGTGTTCCTTGTCTCCCTGGTTGTTTGTTGTGTGGTGCAACTGTGGATTGTGCTTGCTTGTTGCTGTGCTTGTTGCTGTGCATGGGGGTGCACAGGATGGGCACCTGGCCTGTGACTTGATGGGGTGTGTTGATGTGGGGTTGGGGGTGGTATGTCAGGTTTTGTGAGGGACCTGTCATGCTCAAGACGTAAGGCCCCTGACAGTTTATGATGTTTCAGTGTTGCCATATCATTCTGATGGTTTCACTTTAGGTCGCTCTGTATGCTCACTCCTAAATATGTGCACTCCCTAACTTGCTCCAGGGGGCGATTATTCATTGAAATACCGCCTTTAAAAACTCTGTGTTGGTTAAAAGTCATATGTTTTGTTTTCGACACATTGACTTTGAGACCACCAGCTGAGCAGAATTCCTCAAATATTGTCAGAGCTCGTTGAAGCCCACTCAGAGTCTTCGAAATTATCAATGTTTCATTCGCAAACATTAAAATCGGGATTTTAATCCCTGCTAAAATCAGGGAATCTGTGTTCATACGTGTCATACAATCAACTATCCCATTAATAAACACAGTGAACAAGATCGGGGCCATAACGCATCCCTGGCGCACCCCTCGCTCAACAGGAAAATAATCAGTCACCTGACCCTGGGAGTCCCAACGTATTTTTGCGTAATTACCCTCGTGCAATCTCTATAAAAGCATCAGAAGTTTAATGAGCAGCCCTAGTTCTTGAAGGGTTGTCCATCGCCTAGAACAGGGAACAAGATCGTAAGCTGATTTTAGGTCCACAAAGGCGGCGTACATGCCCAGGACCATCACCTTCCAGTGTAGTAAAACAAAACAAAACACCTGATCGATGGTGCTTGTGTATGCACGGAAGCCGGCTTGCAAAGGTGACGGTATGCCATACTCCTCAATCTAATCCTGGATTTTATTAAGGATTAATCTCCCCAGTATTTTTTGTAATGAGTTGATCAGGCTAATGGGTCGATAGTTCTCTGGCAATGAGTTATCACCTCTTTTATAAACAGGGATTATTTTGAATCCTTTCCAGGTGTCCAGTATTGGGGCTCCTTGCACAATTGCATTAACCAGTAGCATGATATACTTTCCCCATCTGGTTTTATCCTAGAGAAACACATCCGCTGGGATGCGGTCTGGGCCGGGTGCTCTCACTCCAACCACAGCACCAAGAGCTGTCTCAACAACTTTGCTATTAAAAGCCTTGTCTACATAAAAAACATAGCTTGCCCCCCCCACAGTTTGCTCTAGTGGGCTACATGTATATTGTGGTTCAAAATGAATAACCCACTCTTCTTGCGAAACATGATTATGTGGAGAATCAGGGGTACCCTCCCTGTCCTACTTTATAATGTTCCAGAATTGTTTACTGTCTTTCTTGTTACTAGCCTCTTTAAGATCCTGCAACCTTTTTTCACCCCAGGAGCGTTTTGCTATGGCCATGGAGTTTTTATGTGCTGGCCTGGCTGATGTACTGTGGCTGGTTTCCCACCTTTAATGGCCTTCCCAAGAAGAGCTCTTGTCCGTCAACAATCTTTATAGTATCAGTGGCAAGATGTCTGGTAGGTTACTTTCTTTGGCTTAGGAGGTTTGGTGAAATTAGTTCTCATATGTAAAAAAAGTCTGTTATGGGACTGGGTGACAATCTCCAAACCAATGCTGTTTAAATGTACCCTATCCAGCGTTATTAGGGCATGGTCACCTTCCTTTGCAATTTTTTCCAGGGACCCTGGATTTTCAACTATGCTCGACCACTTGAGTCGTCTCATATCATTCATTGGGACTACATCGTAGGAGTGTAGTTCAGCCTCTCTACAGGACGATTGCTTGGGCAGACATCAACTTAAAGCTGCACACAAAAGATTGTGGTTGCTTTCCTGTCGATCCCTTACTTCCATATCATCAATGTTATGCCAGAGTTTCAAACTCACAAGTATGTAGTCAATCCTACTTTTACTGAAGCCATAATTAAATGTGTAGGAACCTAGCCTAACATGGGTAGTCCTACTATTTAGTGCCCTAAGCCCCTTCTCTAAGCAGATGGCATTTATCTGTATTACCGGATCTGTCCATTTCTTTATGGGAACAAGCTCCAACTTTGGGATTCCCCACTGGGCATCTTGCTCTTCGGTGAGGAACCATTCCTTACTGGTGAGTGGCTCAAACGTTGAGTTAAAATCACCCGCTATAATTATGTTGCTTTCTTGAGAGTGGGAGTCGAGAAGATCATCTAAAGCGGCTAAAACTTGAGTCCTACCCCCTCTTGTTCCCCTCACATAGATGTTATAAATATCAACTTTACCTAACGATCCCAAGTTTAATCTTAGTGCGTGGATGTCATTCCTGTTGGAAGGAAGTTCCTTAATGCTGATATCTAATGATTAAGTCAGTAAAAAAAGATTCCCTTTGGGCAGATTAACGCTAAGGCATTCATTCATACATATACATGTGAAATTAGAAAACAAAAATATGACAAGTAAAACAAATAGAACACATAAAAGGCAATGCAGAAAACATATATATATATATAAAAATTATACTTCACAGTTTATTTAAAACAAATACAATAAAAGCAATCATAACCAATGTGGTTTGAGCTCACTGAATTATTTCACAATAGGATACATTAAAATATTTGCGTAACAAATAACGGGATAGATACAAATAAAAGGAGAAATTAATTCCTTTTTCTAAACAAGAAGATGCACAAATGAGATAAATTTAGCCTCACATCAAAATTGTTGTCTCTCAATACTTAAAGTATTTCTCCTTGTATTTGAGCATCGATGCGTTTCGGTGTGCGCTTATGAAAAAGCCAACACCTTCTTTAGGAAAACAATACAACCATCCCATAAAATCTTAAAAAGTGTGGTGAGACTATCATTGGTTTGCGACAATAAAGAGCTTCATAACTTCATCAAATAGGGCTACCTTCACAGGCTCCTAAGAAGCAAACCTGACGATTCCGCTTATATACCAGGACAAGCACTTGGATGGTGGAGCACCTCCAACCAAAGATGCTCATCCAAAATATACCCAGAGTTTTTGCCAGGTCAAAATATGTGGTGCAAGCGCAGGAAATACAGCGGGGCAGACACCTCCAAGTCAGTTTCAAAATTTCAAAATTTCAATGGCGCCAAACTGGTCACTAGCGCTTTTTTCGGGCGCATGACACGTTGCTCGCATCTTATGTGATGAACTAGCGAGGGGGGACCAGTTTGGCGCCCTTGAAATTTTTAAATTTTGAAACTGACTTGGAAGTGTCTGCCCCACTGTATTTCCTGCTCTTGCATGACATTTTTTGACATTACTTTAATGTATAACTCGATTCTGTGTGGGGATTTTTTATGACCTGGCAAAAACTCAGGGTATATTTTGGATGAGCATTTTTTTACTGACTTTGTCTTGCTGGTACCCCGTCCCAATGGTTAGTGGGTCCCTCTCTTTTATTAGAGATATCTAATGATTGCCAGACCCACATGGTCAAACCACCCAAGGGACGACCTTTTTTCTCCCTTTTACTGCCGGCACGTAATAATTTAAGAAACCTACCCGATGATGTGAATTTTATAGCCACGTTTCTTGAAAACAACAAATATCAAAAAGGTCAATGAAAGCAAGCCAGTTTGGAGATGATAATTTGGAGCCGATACCGGCAATGTTCCACAATAACAGAGTGTTCCTTCTAGAGTCTTGGGAGCTAAGGGTTAAATCTATATAATTCCCTATGGGAGAATTGCTGGACCTTTTGGGACCCACGGGTTCAGTTAGCTCCAAGATTACATTTTGGAAAGGTTTAATTGGACTATTATGAATTCCGCAGGACAGGATCATTATTGGTTCACTTTTCCTAATTGTTGGCAAGTCTTCACCACTACCAGTACGGGATTTTGGCACATCAGTCAGTCAGTCATTACATTCAAGAGTGGAGCTACCTATTCTAGTTGCCAATTGCTCATGGTAGTTATTCGGCTTGCTAGCAGGTGGTGACTGTCTAAACTGGATAGACGAGTGGTCAGGGGAGCAGGTTCTGTATTCAAGTGCCAGTAAGTTTACAACAAGTCCTTCACTATGGAAATTTAATTCTATACAATCCAGGGGGTTAGTGGAAGAGGTAAGCCTACACGCTTTCACTTTGTCTTCCCTTATTACAGAGCGTCAGCCCCTTACATCTCGTATCAAATGTATGACCTTATTGGTCAGTGGATCTGCGCTTTCTATATTATTTTTCCCCAGCTTTGGCACATTCACCATAAAGATTCTGTGGATTTTATGTGACTTGATGATTACACGATCCTCCCCTCCCTTCATGATTAACACACTGCCTAGTTAAGGGAGTGCCAGTGTTTAGACTCCTACCCTGCTGTGGCTGCTTACTAAATGTATCATTAAGCTGAGAGCCAGTAGTGATTCTGATGTTGAGCGGCGCATTTCTTCTAGTAGGGATCGCTTTACTAAATGTCTCCTTGACTCAGGGGAGAATGATTTTGCCTGGACTAGTGGCTGGTTGTGTGAAATGTTGGCGCTGCAGGTTAGACAATAAGTGCTGGAAGACTTTCCTTGGGTCAAAAGCTTAATCATAGATGTTAAGTTCTCCATCATGGCCTTCAAAGCCCCTAATTCGGTCTGGAGTGAGTGAACTACACTGATAACTTTTTGTTTATCTAGAGTATGATTCCTAGCCTGACTTTCAACCTGCTCTGCGCTTTTAACCAATCGCAATTCCAAACATTGCATGCTTCTCTCCCCCTGGAGGTTCGACAGGATGGCGTATCTATTAGTACAGGTGTCTAGAAGATTAGGGATTGAGTACCACTGGTTTCAAGGGGATTTGGGACAATACCAGAGGGAGCTGACTTCCTACCAGAACTTGTTTGACTTTCATCCTTGCTCTCCTTAGAGGCCCGTTTTGAGCTTGAGGTACATGTTGGGGATCATGGAGCAATTGTTTCGGCTATCCCTGGTGCGGTGCTCTGTGCTAATCAGGGACTTATCCGTCACATGCAAGTTTGGCTCACTTACTAGTAGATCCTCACATTCCTCCATAAGTGTGTCAATACAGTTTAAAACACAATTACTTGCTGAATGTTTGGGTGCCTTTCTAGCCTTTTTAGCCTTTACGAGTTTTACCACCAATACCACCGCCCCCCACACTCCCCGTCTTCCATGGTCTTTCTTTTCCCCATCACTGCTGGATAGTATTGGATCCTAAAGAGATCTGCACAGATCAACTCTGATAGGCAGTGGACCGTTATCAGGTGTTTCCAAAATATAAGGAGGGGAGTGGGGAATGTCACCAAAACAGTACCTTGTTAGGAATGCAACCTCCAGAATAGGGCTGCGCTGGACAGCAAACAAAAGGGGGGTGGCCCTGCCCTGCCTCTTCGTGGCAACGACAGGCAAGGAAGGGCCTGCCCTTGGCCCGGGTTTTGCCCGAGTGCATCCCGCGAAGCGGGAGCCGCGAGGAAATTTATGCACCTCCTAGCGCGCAATTGATGGCAGTGGCAGCAGATGAGAGCAGTCTGGGGCTGTAGTCCCCCCCCCCCCCAGTAGTGCAGGTAAGTTGCTGGTGGTGCCGGTGATGTGCCGGTGATGTTGTGCGGGTCCCGCGAAGCGGGAGCCGCAAGGAAATTTGTGTGCCTCATGGCACGCAATTTATGGCTGCGACAGCAGCAGAGAGCAGTCTGGGGGGGCGGTAGTATCCCCCGCAGTGCAGGCAAATTGCTGGTGGTGCCGGTGATATTGTTAGGGTCCCCAAAGTGGGAGCCGCGAGGAAATTTGCGGTGGCAGAAGAGAGCAGTCTGGGGGCTGTAGTCCCCCCCGTAGTTCAGGCAAGTTGCTGGTGGTGCCAGTGATGTTGTGTGGGTCCTCACAAAAAAACAGGAAGAATGATCAGTTAATGGCATAATACTGAAATAAGAGTGCAAACCTAATTAGCTGTATTAACAACTTGCCTATGTTGGTTTGTTTTATTGCATTTGCTGGATTAAACTTATTAAAATATGTACAGCTCTTTGTTTAATGTGAATGTAATCATCATTTTTGTTCTAAAAAGGATCTGCAAGTAACATGCCCTTAATTATGCCAATTTCGTGCGTAATAACTATAGATTAGGTAAGCTTTCTCCCTGCACAATAAGTGTTCAATCATGTAAGCCAGCGAAGCTTTAAATCCCTGGTTGGTAGAGAGATGAAAAACCATAATCATGGCTATCCAGTTTTAAAATATGAATCAACAATTTTGAATGCCTGTAACTAAATAACCATTGTACATTTGCAAGAACTTAATGACACGGCCAGCTTCCTCTTGAAACTTAAAGGCTATGACGATTAACTATGACCAAATAAATAGTGGCCTAACAGTAACTCCATGATAAGCTTACATGTGTACGTCAAGGAATTAATTTGTTGCAATGGTAAAGTGTATATGCTTTGCAGTGTACTGTGTTCAGATATCTGTGCCCTTGGCACTCTCCCCCCTTATTCTTTTTTTAAGAATTGCACTTACAAACAAGTTGTTTCTTTTTGTAATTCCATTCAGTATTTTTATTGTCGTGTGCATGGAATGAAAACGTCTCCTAAAGCAAATTCCTACACAAAAAGTAAATTGCTGCCACATTTAAAAAAGAATCAATAAACACACAAAGCACCAATTGAGAGTGCATTTTGGTGCATAGATATAAAACGTGAAGTTACATTATCTGGTTACTTAATATCTTTAAAGAAGGGAATTGTGGTCTTTAAAACAATGCTGTTAACCCCAAATAAATAAAAATACACAAGTAGAATATATAGCATTGTTGAGACAGAAAAGTCCTCTGCATGGTTAGAGATGTGTACCCCTGATTTGAGTGCTGAACTGCACTGTTCTCTACATCCCTAAAGCTGATGTTTGCATTGGTGAACACGGATCTTGCAGGAGCTCATGACTTAAATTTGTCTCATGGATTGCGGTCTTCTTGGAATGGAAGTGGTGCACAAAGCGCTACCCTCATAGTGGTGGAAGGCTACTGCCTTCACAAGAAGTTAAGCAGCACAAGTGCGTTGGTGGCAGCATACCTGTGTGCTTAACTTACTCTCGCCCATCAGGTAGATGTGGAGGGCTGCACAGCACAGGAATAGTGACTCAGCGCTGGATGCATGTGTGCCTGGGAAGGGTGCAGTACAGGGATGGCAGAGCAGTATGGTGCAGTCCAGCTGTGGATAGTACAAGTGCTGGCTGTATGAATGCTTGAAAGGTATATATTGCATGAGAGAGATAGTGCATTACGGTACGTGTGGATAGAGCATGTGCTGGGTGTACATGTGCTTGCGTGAAGTACAATACCTAAAGTGTGAAGTGTTGTGCAGCACATAAATGGTCAGTGTTTGTGTTGAAAATGTGTGATTGTAAATAGCACAGCCTGGAAAAAGCAACAGTGCTGAACAGTCTGGACTGATGGAGTGTGTCTTCTGAATGCATGTGTACATGTAAGGGTACAATGCATGTAAGTAACACTGCAGAACAGAAAGTGTGCCATGCATGTACACTATGTAATTGTGCATGCAATGATACATTACATGGAGGACCCGGGGTTCCACTTTAGGAAGCCCGGGCTTGCCTGGTGAAGACATGAGGAGAAAAGGAAGCCCGCCAGACAATTTTGTGTATTGCTGCATTACTGTGTGGCACACACTGGAGAGAAAAGAAAGAGACTCCTTTACTCTTCAAAAGACTACTTGTTGACTCAGTGATAGATCAAAAGGAAGGGGTCTAGATACATTGCGGGAAGAGAGATCAATAGAGCTGATAAGGGAATCATAAAGTGTAGGGATGGGGGTCTAGAATTTACCAAGAGACACCATATCACTGTTGCTCACATGCCGGGGTGAACTCTGGTCACTCCCATGAATTGTGATGTGGGACAATCAGCTTTGGAGTCATGCCTGCTCCGACAGACATCTTTCATGAGGAAAGAAGAAAGAGACTTCAAAAGAAGCGGAACCGCAACATAAAATGTCTCAGTTTCAGACCATAAATCACATCTGGTGTCTAGAAAAGAAGTATAAGAAGGGGAGGTTGAGTTCCCAAAAAAGTGTAATCTGCCAAGCAGCCAGATGGGCTTTGTGAGAAGGGGAAGCTCTCCAAAACCTCTGCATGTGAACGGAACTGGGGACCACAGCCTTCTAGTCTTCCTGCGGGGTGAAGGGACTTCACCGAAACCAAGATCACTTTCCCTGGAGCATGGAGCACCAGAGACTACCTGCTTGCCAAGACTAGTGTGCTCTGTGGGGAAGAGGAGAGCATTAGTGAAAGAAAGGTCCAGAGGAGAGTCCTACCCTGTGTGACGTATGAGGTGTGATGATTCGGCTGTGCACGTATTAGTTTGTAATCTATTTGCAGGACATTTTTTGGCAACCCTTGGATTTCATAAGACGGCTGTGGCAAACTGAGCCAAGTATTAAGCTCTGTGCGAAGTCATCAAGCCCGCACAGCCTTGTTGCAGTGATCCCGTATGTCAGATGGGGCCACAGCTGAATTAGTTGTTATTTATTTATTTATTTATTTATTTAGTTGTGTTACCAGCATGACAGAACTCATGAACGCAACAACTTCTTATGCCAGGAGGAGCCCTTGAGGGTGGGCAATTGCACCTGAGGAATCTATGTTGGGTCTGGAAGGTACCACAGCAACCTCATATGCCAGGAGGGGCTTCAAGGACCAAATCACCAAAGACTCAACCATCACCCAGGACTGGAGTGAGGCTGCAACCAGTGGGTATAGCTGCACCATGAGATATGCCCTGACTGCCCTGACGACCAGGAGGATGCAGAGGAGAATAATGCGCCCTCGCAGGACTCTAAGCGGGAGCCGAAGCTGGAGGAGAGCCCGCTGCACTACTCCAGAGAATGAGCCTGCACCAGCCTGATGCTGTCACATGGACCACAAGCAGTCTGACTTCTCCAAGCAGTATCTGATCTCACAAGTGTTCACGCTAAGTGTATCCGCTGTAACCTGGAACGCTTATTTGCTGCAAGAGGGGGTAAGACTCAAACTTGGTCTCTGGGTACCAGAGGATTTTCTGCTGGAGGGACCATAGACACTTTGACTCAAAGAGTCAAAGGAACTCCTGAGTACAGCCAAAAGGTGTGCATTCCCTAGATACGGCCACCAGTGAATAGGAAAAAACCCAAGCATGTTACACGAAAGAAGGTGGGACAGGGATTTCCCTGGCAACTACTAGAGGGATTGTGTTGTTTCTTCTGAATGTCTTATTCTTTTGCATTGAAGAGTTAGAACTAAAATACGACTTTTTCTTATAAAGGCAAATATTTGGCAGTACACTGATTTATTGTTCATACTGTTTGCACTTTGAGCTATGACTTATTTTTACTGACCTGAATCTAAATTCCCCATAGGGAGCCTTGACTGTTCGACCACAGCTACCACTGACGATCAAGTGCAGAAGGGATACTTGGCCCATTAAGCAGGATCTATTGTAAATTGGGACATCAGGAGTAAAAGACTTCATGTACCACGGGTGGGTTCAGTAACCCCTGTGTAGAAAGGTAGGATCTTTATAGCATGTTATCCCCAATTTGACCCTGGTGTCAGTGTAATTTGATTGTAGTTTGATGGGATCCTGCTAATTAGGACCCCAGCAACTCTGCTCTCACCCCTAAATTGGCTGTGGCAAGTACTTTGGTACATCCACAATTGGCTACTGGTGTACCTTTAAAATTCACTAGCTTATGGTACTGAGGTAACCAGGACATAGGTACACCAGGGGTCCCCCATGGGCTGCAACATGTATTGTGCCACTCATGGGAGTCCACTTAAACTCTGACTACAGGCCGGCCATTGCAGCCTCTGTGAGAGGCTGCTTGCACCCCTCACAACAGATATACGCTTCCTTTTATCGTAGATCACTGCACTTAAAACCTATAAGTCACCCAGATGGTAGACCCTTCAGTCCTGGTGGCAGGGTGCTTGGTTATAAGTGTGAGGGTGCCATTGCATAAGCAGGACACCCTTACAAATGCTGGAGTCAATTCTCCAGGCTTTGTACATGTGTTCAGCTATTTGGAGATATATAGTGGACATCCGTAATTACGAGATGTCTAACTATATAATGGCTGCACTGAACCTGGTCATGTTTGGTATCATACTTGTTGGAATCATACCCCAACACCCATTCTAGTGCTGGAAGTGTGATCCCATGCACTGGGGGATCCTTAGGGGACACCCCTGTACTCCAGGTAACTGCCCTTCAGGGTCTGCCAGCAAGCTAGTGCTGCTGCCAACCAAAGTCAAGATTCTACTCTTCTGCTGCTGAGCTGAGCTTGAGCAAGGGAAACCAGAAAAATAGGTTTCCTGTCACAGGGAGGTGTGACAACCACCCACACAGGACGTAGTGTATTTGGCTGGCATGGGGGTTCTTTGCAGCACCACCAGACTGCATTGAAGGGCATATTTGGTGCCCTCCTTGCATACTCTGGTTTGAGCCAGTTCAGGAACCCTTGTATCCCGCGCTGGCATGAAACTGGACAAAGGAAAGGGGAGTATACTACCCTCTTTCCAGTCCCTCCTCTTCAAGGGACCCCTGAATTGTTCCAACTCTTTTTCTAGGGTACTTATAGGCTCCTGTGTGGGTTGGTACTCAGATTAATTGTGGAACAGGACTCACCTTTGAAACCAAGGCACTCTTTGACCGTTTAGACACTTGAACTTCTTTGGACTTCAACTGGAACCCAGACTGCATCAAGGAAGACTCCTACTGCTCCTGGTCTCACTGTTCTTCAAGTCTTCTGCCTCATCGTGTCTGTGATTTATCCAGGCTCTCCAGAAGACCTCTGAGCATCAAGGACTTCCAAAGTAATCTAGCTTGGATGGAAGGAGTCACTCCCCTACATCTGCAGGCACTGCAATGAAACTAACTAGTCTGTTGCTCCTGTTGTCCTATGGACTTCCAGAGGCCTAGCAACACAGATTGTGGTTCTACAGCTCTCTAAAGGAGGCCAGACATTTGTTCTCTGCAATATTGAGGACAGTATCCCTTGTTGGTGATGCTGGGACCATTCCCTGTGCAATGTGTTGAATTGCAGATGCCAAAGTTGCACTCCAGAGATCTTCATGCTAGAAGAAGCTCCATCCTCCAGCACCTCATCCTTCAAAGATCTCTATCCTCACTGCATCCCTTGCACCATGGGCCTCCATCTTTGGTGAGCTGCCTGAGGTCCTCTTGCGACTCCTGTGCCTTTGGCCTGCTCTGACTCTCCGGCACTTGGCGAGTCCCTTGGACCTAGCTAGTCCCAACATATGCATCATTGTGCTTTTCACGCTATTTGTAGCTACCAAGGCAGGTTTGTGCACCCTCCGGACACTGACCACCTAGACACTCTCATCGGACATGGGATAGCTTGTGCACGGCTCCTGGTCTTCCTCAGAGCTGCCTGCTCCACACAGCTGCAGTGAAAATGTCACTGTTTTCACTCCTGAACCTCCTGACATCGCTGGGCATAGTGCTTCTGTGCCTCCTTGTCAACTCCGAGTTGTAGGTTGCTTGTAGGTTCTATTCTTCATGAATCCACCCTTGAATTCCACTGTACTCCTTCACAGGCTTCTCCAGAGGCATCTTCTTCAAAGTAATCATTGTCATCTACAGCAGGATCCAACGTCACTTCACCCCTATGCATCCAGCTTCCCTGGTGCAGGTACCTGGTGCTGGGGCATCCACGATTGGGGTGGCTCTCCGACTTTCTCAAGGGTTTCTTTGGGGTCCTCTAGGAAGGTTCTTTCTTCTTTAAAACTGCCACTGCAACTTCTAAATTGACTCAAATCGGCACACAGCTGTGTTTCCACTCTGCTAATAGCCAGCATGTGGTTTGTGGATACTTACCTTGGGTTGTTCCTTGTGTCATCACCACCCCCTTTTCTGAATCGATTTTGGCCACTATAGGTGTGGCAGGGTATACTCAGACATGAGTCCCTTTCTCACTGCACCATCAGGATTCAAGCAAGCCGGGCCGAAGACGGCTGAAATGCCAGAAACCGGTCCCCGGTAGCTTGTCTCCTTTCTGGTGAAGAATTGGCTTGGTAGTTTAGTCTGCCCTGTTCCCATGATGCACTGGGCCAGGGACAGACTGATTTGCATATAGCCAGGTTCTGAGCTGGGATGGTGCAGTGAGATAAATAACGGTGATGGATAAAGCCCTGATCTTTGGACTGGGTAAGAGTGGTCTGCTTAATTCAGACACTCTGTTCATCACCACCCCCTTTTCTGAATCGATTTTGGCCACTATAGGTGTGGCAGGGTATACTCAGACATGAGTCCCTTTCTCAATGCACCATCAGGATTCAAGCAAGCCGGGCCGAAGACGGCTGAAATGCCAGAAACCGGTCCCCGGTAGCTTGTCTCCTTTCTGGTGAAGAATTGGCTTGGTAGTTTAGTCTGCCCTGTTCCCATGATGCACTGGGCCAGGGACAGACTGATTTGCATATAGCCAGGTTCTGAGCTGGGATGGTGCAGTGAGATAAATAACGGTGATGGATAAAGCCCTGATCTTAGACTGGGTAAGAGTGGTCTGCTTAATTCAGACACTCTGTTCATCACCACCCCCTTTTCTGAATCAATTTTGGCCCCTATAGGTGTGGCAGGGTATACTCAGACATGAGTCCCTTTCTCACTGCACCATCAGGATTCAAGCAAGCCGGGCCGAAGATGGCTGAAATGCCAGAAACCGGTCCCCGGTAGCTTGTCTCCTTTCTGGTGAAGAATTGGCTTGGTAGTTTAGTCTGCCCTGTTCCCATGATGCACTGGGCCAGGGACAGACTGATTTGCATATAGCCAGGTTCTGAGCTGGGATGGTGCAGTGAGATAAATAACGGTGATGGATAAAGCCCTGATCTTTGGACTGGGTAAGAGTGGTCTGCTTAATTCAGACACTCTGTTCATCGCCACCCCCTTTTCTGAATCGATTTTGGCCACTATAGGTGTGGCAGGGTATACTCAGACATGAGTCCCTTTCTCACTGCACCATCAGGATTCAAGCAAGCCGGGCCGAAGACGGCTGAAATGCCAGAAACCGGTCCCCGGTAGCTTATCTCCTTTCTGGTGAAAAATTGGCTTGGTAGTTTAGTCTCCCCTGTGCCCATGATGCACTGGGCCAGGGACAGATTGATTTGCATATAGCCAGGTTCTGAGCTGGGATGGTGCAGTGAGATAAATAACGGTGATGGATAAAGCCCTGATCTTTGGACTGGGTAAGAGTGGTCTGCTTAATTCAGACACTCTGTTCATCACCACCCCCTTTTCTGAATCGATTTTGGCCACTATAGGTTTGGCAGGGTATACTCAGACATGAGTCCCTTTCTCACTGCACCATCAGGATTCAAGCAAGCCGGGCCGAAGAGGGCTGAAATGCCAGAAACCGGTCCCCGGTAGCTTGTCTCCTTTCTGGTGAAGAATTGGCTTGGTAGTTTAGTCTGCCCTGTTCCCATGATGCACTGGGCCAGGGACAGACTGATTTGCATATAGCCAGGTTCTGAGCTGGGATGGTGCAGTGAGATAAATAACGGTGATGGATAAAGCCCTGATCTTTTGACTGGGTAAGAGTGGTCTGCTTAATTCAGACACTCTGTTCATCACCACCCCCTTTTCTGAATCGATTTTGGCCACTATAGGTGTGGCAGGGTATACTCAGACATGAGTCCCTTTCTCACTGCACCATCAGGATTCAAGCAAGCCGGGCCGAAGAGGGCTGAAATGCCAGAAACCGGTCCCCGGTAGCTTGTCTCCTTTCTGGTGAAGAATTGGCTTGGTAGTTTAGTCTGCCCTGTTCCCATGATGCACTGGGCCAGGGACAGACTGATTTGCATATAGCCAGGTTCTGAGCTGGGATGGTGCAGTGAGAAAAATAACGGTGATGGATAAAGCCCTGATCTTTTGACTGGGTAAGAGTGGTCTGCTTAATTCAGACACTCTGTTCATCACCACCCCCTTTTCTGAATCGATTTTGGCCACTATAGGTGTGGCAGGGTATACTCAGACATGAGTCCCTTTCTCACTGCACCATCAGGATTCAAGCAAGCCGGGCCGAAGACGGCTGAAATGCCAGAAACCGGTCCCCGGTAGCTTGTCTCCTTTCTGGTGAAGAATTGGCTTGGTAGTTTAGTCTGCCCTGTTCCCATGATGCACTGGGCCAGGGACAGACTGATTTGCATATAGCCAGGTTCTGAGCTGGGATGGTGCAGTGAGATAAATAACGGTGATGGATAAAGCCCTGATCTTTGGACTGGGTTAGAGTGGTCTGCTTAATTTAGACACTCTGTTCATCACCACCCCCTTTTCTGAATCGATTTTGGCCACTATAGGTGTGGCAGGGTATACTCAGACATGAGTCCCTTTCTCACTGCACCATCAGGATTCAAGCAAGCCGGGCCGAAGACGGCTGAAATGCCAGAAACCGGTCCCCGGTAGCTTGTCTCCTTTCTGGTGAAGAATTGGCTTGGTAGTTTAGTCTGCCCTGTTCCCATGATGCACTGGGCCAGGGACAGACTGATTTGCATATAGCCAGGTTCTGAGCTGGGATGGTGCAGTGAGATAAATAACGGTGATGGATAAAGCCCTGATCTTTGGACTGGGTAAGAGTGGTCTGCTTAATTCAGACACTCTGTTCATCACCACCCCCTTTTCTGAATCGATTTTGGCCACTATAGGTGTGGCAGGGTATACTCAGACATGAGTCCCTTTCTCACTGCACCATCAGGATTCAAGCAAGCCGGGCCGAAGACGGCTGAAATGTCAGAAACCGGTCCCCGGTAGCTTGTCTCCTTTCTGGTGAAGAATTGGCTTGGTAGTTTAGTCTGCCCTGTTCCCATGATGCACTTGGCCAGGGACAGACTGATTTGCATATAGCCAGGTTCTGAGCTGGGATGGTGCAGTGAGATAAATAACGGTGATGGATAAAGCCCTGATCTTTGGACTGGGTAAGAGTGGTCTGCTTAATTCAGACACTCTGTTCATCACCACCCCCTTTTCTGAATCGTTCCTTGTGTCCCCAGCTCCTCTAAGTCTTTTGGTCCAAGTCCTGTTTTCCTTTATAGTTTGCATTCCACTTTCTTAGTATATGGTTTGGTCTCCCCCTGGAGACCAGTGTATATTTGGGCTACTTACCCAATTATTTTGAAGTATTCTTGTGTGTATTATTGATATCACCGGGAAGGAGATATACCAAATGTTTTAGTGATTGTGCTGCAAAATAAGTAGACTTATTTTCATAAACACTGTGTGGTTCTTTTTAATCTAATCTACACTGTCGATTAAATGTGGTAAAGCAAGCTCGTTTACACTCCTTCAACATAAGCCTGAAGGCTGTTCTCCACAGCTACCCACTTGAGAACTTTCGATGGTTATCAAGACCACTTATATCACCATAAGAGTTGCCTGGATTAGTGCAAGGTGCATCATATACTGAGCCAGCCTCCTACACCCTGCATGCCCCATTGCCCTCTGAAATGGGTTCTGAAAAGCACAAAATGCAAACAAATATAACTACACTAAAAGTACAGCAAAGTCCAGTATTGGAGTTTTAAGCAATAGAATGTATGCGAGCTGTGAAAGCAATGAAAACAACTGCAGGAAAGCTGGGTAATGCTCCAAACAAAAACAGCAACACAGCAGGTTTACTCCAATATTAACAGCAACAATTAAGGCTGATAAAAACTCAGGTTAGTTCAGAAAGTGTCCCTGGAAACCCTGTGCATTGGGAGAGAAAATAGGGGGTTGGAATACATAAAACTGTTTACTATGGATTTAACAGGAGAGATGCTCTACTTTGGCCCACACCGCACCACATCCACCATTACCCACACACAAGAAGGTGCTTGCCAATACCAGAAACAGAGAAAGAGGAAGGAGATATGAGAGAAAACACAAAAAGTTAGATATCAATACTCTGACTCATCTCTCTGCTGGGCACTGAAGTGTTCAGATTGAAGGGGCTATCTAAATGCAAAATAAAATATTTTAATAATCTGCCATTAAGATGCTAAATCTGATTTTTTCATGAAATACTTAAAAAATATCTCAATGTAACCATCTGTTTGCACTATGGTGTGAAGTTAATGCTCCTGAGCAGAAGCATAACAGCATTTAATAATATTTATATTATGATTGACTTTACTCCTCTACTGACAATATACCTAGTGAATATAGGCTCTCTAATACAGTAAGGCTTAGTTTCTAGCTTGCCTTTTGTGCAACTGAAAAATAAATGATCAACAATCTTCAGCGGTTCCTGCTTGGCGCAAGCAATATTTATCACTTTGTGAAACATTTAATCATGTATGGGAAGAGGTATGGCGCAGCAGACAGGCCAGCTGACTCCGGAACATGGGGGCTTACAGTTAGATCCCCGCCGCCTCCAGCAGGTTAGCCCAGCACCATGTGACTCTGGGCATTAGCTCGGTTAATCTTCTTGACGGCCCCCGGAGCCTTGACACACTCGGTTAACATTCGAACTTTACAAATACTGGTATTATTATTATACATTTCATGAACATTCAAGAGTCTGGGCGTTAAGAATTTTTCCTGTTCCTTCAAAAAAGAAAATTCAAAGTTCATCCAAAATAATCTACAACGTCTTAAAGTTTCAATGTTCAAATACTTTGAAGTTTATTTTTCCCAAGCACAACTTGATTTCCAGAATACTTCTCTGTATCCCCAAAGTATGCTCCAGAAGTCTTTTGTGGTAAGGTTATAGTTGTGACAGTGAATTTACTATCCACATGGAAAGGCCTTAGCTACACCATACAGCCTAGCAAGAACACAAGGAACCTAGCAAGAACACAAGGGATCATAAGGAAACAAATATCCAATGATGCAAGATGATTGCCTCAATTTGCAAATAATGTGAGAACACAGGGATTATCGGGAAATTACGTTTTTTGTTGGGTTAAAAACCAAAAACACACTGGGGGTCTTTATCAGAGCCTGTCGTGCTCCAGAAGTAAATGAACACTCCTACCTAAGTCAGTGGGCGTTGCTGAGGCTATGTACCATTAGCTTACTCATAAAGTACCAAAATAGGCAACCCGTATGGTGGGATTCACTACAATTGTCGAATAGACCCATACAGAGAAAGACTGGATTTCCATCAACGTCAGATGTAGATCATGTATTCTCATTTGGTCATCCAAATAGGTATGGTATGTCTCATGATCATTGAGACTAGTCCATAACCCATACTCGTCTGGGTCACATCTCCAAATGTCGTGAAGACCATGAGTGATGGAGTCCGATGCAGTGCAAAAAATAATAAAGTGGGGTGAAATTAAAAAAGGATAGAAGATCAATACAACAAGCTTTAATATAACTTGATCTCTCCCTTACTAAAAACTAGAACAGTGCAAAGATGCAGTCTAACCATATAACTGCATGTATCGGGCCAACATGTTTCAGCCTGAAGGGAACTAAATCCTGTGGCTTTCTTCAGGGCCACAGTCCTTAACGTTTGCTACTGCATATCAAAAACGTAAAACATAACTAAACCAATCAAAGGATACAAGTGTGTCATATGTATTTCTCTCAATCCTCTGTATAAACCAGTATCGTTTGTATCTGTTCACAAAAGAAATCAGAGATATATCATGAATTCCAAAATAAGGTTGCCTTATGGTCAAAGTCCCAAGTAGGTGACCACTATTTTTACAGGGAGTATACCTCACCTCTCCTGGAACCTTGCTCAGGTAAAATGAGGCCCGCTCTGTAAAAGGTAAAGGAGGGCATGAAAGAGAAGCAGTAGGCTAAAGTAACCTAGTCTTCTACTGACTACCTTGACTGATACCCTTCAAATCTTCACACCTTTTAGAGCGTTTGCTAGGTCTTAAACAGAAGGAGGACAAGACCCTATCCCGGGGAACAGTCCCAAGCACCCATCTCAGTGCATACCTTACTTCTTAAGAGCAATAAATCTAACTGCTCTCGGGTTCATACTAAGCAAAGTAGATGAATTGATGGTAAAAAGTGCTATCGGTAGAGGAGGCATAACGGAGACCCCATCTTCAAATAAAGCATTGAAGTCACCCCCAACTATCTAAGCTCTCTTTCTTAAGCCATAACTTTTGCGCTTAAAAACGCCTTTTGCAGTAGCCATACTACAAGTCGCCCACGCCTCACCTGTCCATCATTGCCTCGCAGCTTTAAAGTGAGCTCAGGGGGAGGCAACGAGGACAGGAGTGTGGCTGTTTAAAAAGGGTGTATAAGGGGGAGGAGCTCTCCTTGGTGCGTTTGCGTTTTTACAAAATGATGATAAAACGTCATATGTTACATACCCCAATGTCGAACACACGCTGTTTACAAGTCGCAATCACCACTTGTTTACTGCGCGGGGTGACGATGTTCTCTGTAGCCTGATCCGAGTGAAAACACGGCCAAACCCCTCTCGCGAGAGTGACGTGCCGGACTACAAAAATGCGTCATCACGCGCACCCTTGTAGTTCTAAGGCCAGCTCTAGACAGACTGCCGGAATAATGCAAAAACAAACGGATTGCCCGATCTATTATGCGAAACCAAGCTCACTGTGTCTTTGTACAAGTATAATATGAGGGACGTGTGGCTGACAAGGTGTGTCTACTAAAAAGTGACGCCATAACCCCCATTTTAGTAGTTCTGATCCACTGTCAATTCCCAAAAACTTTATTGAACCCTGACCAAACGTGTGGCCGACAAAGCATATCTCATGAAGCAAGACACCATCATCGCTGCTGTCCAATACACAGAACTTTATTGATTGAAAAATAGTACTGTGATCAGTCAATGAAACAGTCCTCTGTTCACCCCAAATAGGTTGTGTGAAGTTAAGAGACATGCCGAAATCATTATGTGGTTGCGTAGTAACATGGAAAACGTACTACCACCATTGATACACAGCCCAGTCTCCCGACGGAAGGGTATCCACCAAGGAGAAATAAGCAGTGTACCAATTGTAAATAATTCCTCCTGCCATGCTTATATGCAAAATTAGAAACCTTGGAAAACCCTTAGAAATCAATTCAGGGCCGCCCACGGGATCTCGTCATTGAGTCCACTAGTGTCAGTGGTCAGTCTGTAGACCCATTTTTGTTCTTTGAGAAAAAGAAAGCTATAGATGTCAGCTACATGTGACGCAACATATGGTTTCTCTAAAACTGTCCATGTGAAATCAGTCTCTTGGTGATTGCGATCTACGAAGTGTTTGGACAATTTTCATACAGTTTTTTTGCACCTAAATACACTCTTGTGCGCAAGTATTCTTGGGCGTACCTTCCTTGTGGTCATCCCAACGTATTTCATGTTGCACGAACATGTGAGTTGATAAATTAGATTTGTGCTGTTACAGTTGGTGAACTGTTTTTGCACCCACGGATGGCCAGTGCCTATGTCAACCTCGAGGGAATGGGCAGTCTGTGGGCAAACTGAGCAAGCACCACAAGGGTGGTGCCCTGTCACAGCTGGCAGATCCCACAGTTTGCCAATAGGTCTATTCGGTACATCTTTGGGTCGAGTGTGGACCAATTTGTCACGTAGGCTCGTTGACCTCTTAAAAGTGAATAATGGAGGCTCAATTTTGTTGTTGCTAGCATTCAAGAGCTTCCAATGTCGCCTGACTATCTGTTGTATTGTATTGGACTTGGTGTTAAAGGTGCTGACAAAGGTGATACGTTCTGACGGTGGTTTAGGCACCGGAGGATCAAGTAGACTTGAGCGATTATTGTTGGAGGCACGTTTGGGAGAGCGTTTAATTAGTTTCTTCGGATATTGTCTCTCAGAGAGTTGATGACATAACTCAGTAGCATGTTTAGAAAAAGTCTCTCTCTCTGAGCAATTGCACCTCACTCGGAGAAACTGCCAGTAGGGTAAATTATGTCTAAGGGCTTTGGGGTGCTGGCTCTGGTATAGCAGAAGGGAGTTCCTGGCCATTGGTTTGCGAAATAACTCACTCTGTAACCCAGACTCGGTGGCATAAATAGAGAGGTCTAAGAAAGAGATCCTGGCTTTATTGATATCCACTGTAAATCACAAAAATTGGTTTTGCATGTTAAGCCACTGGTGAAACAAGAGGTTTGACTCACGGTCTCCTCTCCAAATTACCAAGATGTCATCTATATACCTCTTCACCAGTTAATATAAGGGTGGAAGGGGTTGGTTGGCGTCAGGACGTGTTGTTGCTCGAAGGTATGGACATACAGATTCGCCAAGCTTGGGGCGAAAATGCTGCCCATACTGGTCCCCGAGGTCTGAAGGTAGACCGTGTTCTCATATTTGAAAAAATTGTCTTTCATTGCTAGCTTGGCCAAGGCCATGATAAAGGAAACCGGTGTGATGGAATCCAGCTCGGTATGGCTCAAGATATTTCGGATGGTCTCCAGAGTCTCGTCCTGAGGTATTGACGTGTACAAGGACTCCATGTCGAACGAGACCAGATAGTCTGTCTCGATGTTATACTCAATCTCTGGTATAGCTCGCAACACATCAATAGTATCTTTCAGATACGTCAGCATGGTTTGGGCTCTGATACAGACCCCCAGTGTGTTTTTGGTTTTTAATTCATTGAGTAGGGGACTTCACCCTGGATAGGTCTTTAAACATTTTCCCTTAGACCCTTTTTCTCTTGGTTGTTTAGTTTTTTGTTGGGTGCCATGGTGCAATGCGTTTTTTAAACACATGAAGCCCGTGCCCGAAGGGGGGGTAACTATATAGAGGACATTTCTCTCAGCTGTGGCTCAAAGCGAGAGGGTCAGAGAGAGGGAGGCATTGGTTTTACTTCAACTTGGGGGGCTTCTTCTGCTCCAGTGCTTAATTTGTAAAAAAAGAAGTGCAGGTGCTGAAAATTTTGCCACCGCTCATGTCTTCCTCCGGTGAGCCCCACTTTCAACACTCTCACTGCCTCAGTCTCTATTTTATAACCTTGATCTGTTGTCTGTCCCCTAAGTCTTTACTCTAAGAGTCTATCCTCTCACCTCTCTAATTGTTTTCTATCACCTTTGTCACACCCTGTATTTCTGATTTGCCCTCTATTCATTTTAGCCCTTCACTTTTTTCTCTTCACTTGTATCCATGCTCTGCTCTCTCTCCCCTTGATCTTTGCTCATTACTATCACTCTCTAGCAGTGATTAGCTTTGTATCCATTTTATCATTTGTCTGTTTGTTTTCTCTGTCCTCTCGTCCACATCCTTTCATTCTATCGTCTCTCTTCTTAATGCTCTCTTTTTCACATCATGGCTGCTTTCTCTTTGTATCTGATTTGCTCTCCTCCTTTTCTTCTACTTTGCTCCGTTTTATTTCTCTCCTCTCTTGTTGTTTCCTCTCCTCTTTACTCTTCTCTAACACTGCTGCCTGTGACCCCTGTTGTCAGCCTGTACATGTCCCTGCTATTTTGAACTCTGCGTTTTCCTGTTGTCATTCCTAAAGAAGCGGAAGATGATGTGTTTTACTTTCTTACCTACAGTGTAAACAATATGGCATATTATTAACATGTATCAAGGGAGAAATCGTAAGAAAGACACCAAACTAAGTAATTAAAAAATTAGCTTTCATTTAATATATTAATAAATCTTAACGGTTAAAAACAATTCATAAAAGTACATAATATAAATCTGTTATGCAAACAACAAAATTACTCAATCAATGTATAATACATAAAAAGTGCATACAACATAGCTTCTACTAGTGGCAAACAATATTATACTATTCGACGCGCGTTTCGGCGTTTTTCGGAACGCCTTCTTCAGGAGCCACAGTAATATCTGAAAAACATATTTAATACATAAATAAAAAATGCAAAATTTTCTTTACGAGCGCATAAGACAGATCATCAATGCCAACTGGCATATCCTTAACTGTAATCCGACCTGTGAATCGGTCCTACCAAAACCATTATATGCTCATAGAAGGAACAGAAACCTGAAAGACAAGATAGTTCATTCCAAGTTTAATGTTAGCCACGCAAACACTAACTGCGTACAAAGATCCCTGTTAACTAACTTACCAGTCCGAGGAACTGTTCCTTGCTCTTCCTGTAAATCGTGTGCGAAAATCTTAGGTGGTGAGACGTTTGTTCACAATGGCTTCACAGCAAAAGCACTGGAACTATGGAACTGCAAAACCACAAATGTGGTTTATTTTATCAGTTGCCCTTGTGGCCTAGGCTACGTCGGCGAAACTTGCAGGTCAATTCAAACACGTCTCACCGAACATCGATCAGCCATTAAAACCAAAAAGCTTAATCACCCTTAGTAAAACATTTCATTGACAACAGTCACAAACCAGAAGATCTAAACTGGCGCATTTTAGAGAAAATGAAAACTGCAGACAGTAAAGGAGGATGCGCCATCCGTAAGAAAAGAGAAGTCTATTGGATTTTTGTTTTGGACACATATAAAAAGGGACTTAACAGCGAAATCCCCTGGGAGAACGCAATACAATAACTCTTCTAAAAGCGAAGCGTTCTGACTATATTATGTCCCGACAAGTTTCTTGAATTAGATCTCAACTGTAGACGGTAAGCTGAAAATGCTCTAGCAATTAGAAACTTCTCTCTCCCTATATCATTTAGAAGTTGCCTTGAGTAGTCAAATATTACTCACCCTCTAGTTCTCCAGAATTCCATCGTTGTCCAACACCATACATCTAGCATGGATGGAATTCCGTTCGTGTGACTGCGCCAGTCCTAAGAAACTGACTGCGCCAGTTCTAAGAATACTTTTTGAGACCTGTGGCTGTCTCACTATATGTTAACCAATATTAGCTGATATAAAAGCCCATCATATATCTTGGTGCCCCCAACCTTCATAATTGTGGGTTAGGTATTAATAAGAGTTCATATCCCACAATTTCCAGACTAGAAATAGATGCTTTCTAGGCACTATGTCATATTCATTCTTAACAACCGTTCCATTAATTCTTTTGCTTGCCCCTTCATCTTTCCTCCCTATCCCCCGCTGGTTCGCGTGATCAGTCTAGGCACAATGTCATATTCATTCTTAACAACCTTTTCCATTACAGGCACGATGTCGTATTCATTCTTAACAACCTTTTCCATTAATTCTTTTGCTTGCCCCTTCATCTTTCCTCCCTATCCCCCGCTGGTTCGCGTGACCTGTTAGGCGCGCTGATTGGTTTTTATTTTGTGATTCTTATGACAAATGGACACAAGATTACCGGTCTTGTTTCATTTTCCTTTATTAAGGTAAGACGTTCTTAGTGACACCTCTGAACGCATGGGTCCTTACACCCACTCTTGGCAACTCCCGTACGTGAAGCTGTAAATTGACTTTAACTGGAAGGGATTCCCCTTTAAATAGGTGGAACCACCTTCCACACACGTCACACTAATTAATTCAATCTGCCCATTCAAAAAGACTTGTGGATGAGCTTATCGAGTCACTCCTTTCTTACAACGGCTGCGGGACGCCAGCAGTCTTTTCCAGCGCGGCTCCCCCGGGTTGATATAAACGGACACATCGGTACCGTTTAGGTAAGACTCGTCCCTCCTTGAGACCCACACCATTGCGTTAGACTTAATTGCACTTTCTTTTTCCTTTAGAAACCGATAGGGTTTCAATCTGATCTATTTCTTCTATCCCCCCTCCTTTCTTTACCTAGATACCAGATAGCAGCACAGCTATATATTTTTCATTGGCCGACTAATGATGGCAGACTAAAAGAACCGCTTCTATTTATTTCATCCATATGCAGACGGCATCCACACGTATTTTACTTTTCCGGTAAGACACTGCACTTGAAACTATTTTGCCCTTATAGCCTCTAACATTTTTAGATGATCGTTTTATGCCGCAAAATACATCGATCCTAAATAGGACACATGTTGTATTTTTAATTTTTCAGTACCGCAAGGGATTTTATTCATTCCCCATTGTTTGGAAGCTGACACAAACAAAATTGGACAATATCTACGTCCCTCATTTGTTGATGCCAGAACGTAAAACGTCCACCTTTACTGGGTTTCTTTGTTAAGAACCGTTACTTGTACAACGATTTCTGCGCACCTGTAGATTGTGAAGTCTCGATTAGCACCTCATCTTGGGTTCAATTAAAGACTAGTCTTTTGTAGAATGGTACAGCTTAAACCTGTTGAATCCCAGCCCTTTTTTCCTGCAACATAAAGATAATCACAAAATGGGAGCTATAAACTTACCAGGACTAAACCTACTACGCTGCCCCATTTTTTCTAATACTATCATTAGTAGTGGGACCTTGGAATAACCGACAATATCTAGTAAGTTGCGGCATTTATAAGCCCATTCCGATGCAATCATCATATTTAATTTTTTTAATTTCATTGCTTCTCAATTCACAGATATATACACTTGAAGACCGATTGGCTGGATAGAAAAGTTACTACCATGACCACAATCAAAGAGGTTCTTCTAATATGAAAGGCCAGTAAAGGCTTATTTTGGTAAGCCTTTAGCTATTAACTATGCTAGAATGTATAGAGAGGGGTATTCTGCTTCAGGGTATCAGGGATCACCCTCATTTAAGACTTTAGGGGATGCATATACGTCCGCTATACAGATAGTGAGTCTACTAAAAACAGGATAACATCTATAGCAAATCTCTGTCTGTATAGTTACTTTATAAAAATCATCACTGAAAGCTTTCCCTACCATCTCTTTCCATTAGAAATCCATATTTTAGATGTACACCACGGACATTGACTCATAAAGGAAGATAAACATATGCTCTTCAAACTCAACGTCTTGTGGTATTGGTAAGTGAGCTTTAATACCATGAACCTGGGCCCCTGTATCTGTGTACCCTTGAAACCGTTTTCTGACCATCTAGACCTGGAAGATTTAGTCAGAATAGCTAATGTGAAAATGACCAACAGTGGCACCAACTATCTAGATGCATTTTAAACATCAGAGTCCTCAATACAGACTTCCGCTCTATGTGGAATATGTGCACATGGTCTACCCTGGAATAAAAATCATATTATGCTGGAATCAGAATGGTTTCCCCATACTGATTATCTGTGGAAATCTGTTTCTCATATACAAGTGTTGCCATTAAACGACTTTAGATATTTAAAGTCCTCTTTACTGATAGTTACCACTGCTCAAAATATAATCATGTTAGTTTGTTCCTTATATAGCAACATTCTATCTGCTATATAAGTAGGGAGTTATTGTGATTTAGACACTGTATTGCTTTTGTGATTTGTTGTTTGTAAATTAGGGTTGTGATTATTCTTTTTTTTTTTTTAAAGAAAATTTTGCATACTGGTGTTTGAATTGCACAGGCAGTTTCAAAATTGACGACATACCGGCAACGCATCAGCAAAGTGCCGGAGTTTGGTGGCTGCGGTTTCCTGTGGTTGCGCTGTCCGGTACCCAGCGCCTCCATGCCGGTCTGAAAGCTGCAGTTTTGCAGGTCGGTCATGGAAGGCGGAGCCTGGCTAGACGGCGGAGCCGGTGCTAGAAGCAGGAGCAGGCGTAAGCCGAGCAGTGGCAGCTGGAACGGTCTCTCTACCTCTCTCACCTAAGGTAGACTGGCACTGAAGCGCACCGCATGGTTCGAGCTCCGGCTCACAGAGAGCTGCACGGCAGTAAGGAGCACAGGTGTTTGAGGCGTTAAGAGCTGGAGGAACATTGAGAGCTGCAGTCAGTGCAGCGCGGAAGGGGAGTGGAGCGCAACGGTCTGCGGTTTCTGGCCTCGGAGCAGCTAAGTGACTCGAATGGCGCCAAAGGGCAGAGGTGGTGCAAGGGCACGGGGCAGCATTTCGGCAAATACAGCTGCAGGTATGGGGATGGAGGGAGGCAGCACAGCCCCGGGCACAGCGGAGTGTGCGGGGCATACTGGCACACCCAGAAGTGGAGATACTGGGGGTAGTAAAGGCAGTAAAGGCAGCCTTAACAGTAATGCGATGACAACACCGCAAAAATAGGGGGTACTCAGCACCCAGTAGGTGGTGCCAAGCCACAACAAGCGTCAGCTAATGCCCATAGCGTACAGGCAATACCACAGAAGCAGGATACGGCAGCAAAGCTTTGGACTGTCCCAGCAATCTTTAACAAAAAACAGGGTCTGAAAGCGAAAACTGGTTCAGAGGTGGTTCAGAGGTGGTTACTATCAATTAGGTTACTATCGATCAAGCTGCTCCTGGGGCCTTAATTGTGCCGGCTAATGATGAAATGGTCTCTGCTATAGGAGATGCTCCAGAGGTGGCTACCTCAGTTAGTTCATCATGTAATGCAAACATTTCAGTGATTGATGAGTCAGTAGTTTCGGTTGTAGCAGCCTTCCGGTAGGGTTGAGCTCAGCCCCTACCATATCAGCAATTGACAGGGGCAGTGATGTGGAGTATGCTGGGTCCGAGGGCAAGTTCTATTCCATGTCTGATCTATCTATTGTCTCCGGTAAAGAGAATGATGAAGATGAGGACAACGACAGCTTCAGCAACCCAGGAGATTGGGGGGACGCTCCAGATGAAGAGGAAGGTGATGATCTGGAGCAATCTTTGTCCCATGAGACAGTGAGGAAGCAGATGGAAACCGGGGACGGGCCACTACATGAGCAGAGTCTACCGTTCGCTCAGCCTAATCTGGACGATGATCTTGTGGAGGATTCTATCACTCTTGGCATAATCTTTAAGAACATTATGGCCCATTGGGCAGAGACCAAGGCAGAGGGGTTGCGCACACAAGGGGCTGTGAGGAAGCTCCAATATACAGTGCAGCATTTGGTTAAGACCTGTGCAGAGGTTTCCACTCGCGTGGTCGAAGTTGAAGGACGAGTTTCCTCAGCTGAGGACTGCCTTGTGAAGCAGCAATCAGCCATAGAGACTATGCAAAAGTCTAAAATGGATGTGGATTGGAAGTTTACAGATCTAGAAAACCGCTCGCATCAGAATAATCTGCGCGTTTTGGGCATAGCTGAGTCAAAAGAAGGGGCAGACCCAAGGAAATTTATTGTTCAACTTTTCACAGAGGCCTTCCCTGTACTTAAGGATTGGAGTTGGGAAACGGAGGTGATCATGGCGCACAGGTTTCCATTTGCTGTGCGGCAGCGCAGGAATGAGCGCCAACCTGACCAAAACATGTTCCCTAATGCGATTTTAATTTGCCTAAATAACTATTTGTTGCGTGAGGCAATCTATGATTTGGCATGACCTGAGAAGAAACGGGTTGGAATGGGGTGTGAGTTCTTCGTGCGCCCTGATTTTTGTCCGGCAACGGTTTATCAACGCTGGCAACTTCGGAAGTTAATTATACCTTTGCAAGCAAAAGGGGCTCAGGTATTCCTCCTCCATCCTGCAAAACTAAAAAATCATCTTTAAGGGTCAAACAAGATATTTTACATCTGGGATCACTGCACAGGACTATCTAAATGATATGAACAAGGGGTAAAAAGGTTACTGTCAGTTCTCTTGCATACCATTCTACATCGAAAGCTGATTGAACATTCTTTTTCAGGGATGGGGACTTTTTTCTGCTTTTGCTGTTTTTTTTCTCTCCCAGGATCCTTTTTTTTGGGGGGGGGGGGTTTCTGTCTATTCGGTTAGGTGTACGTGTTACCGTATGATTGTTAATATGGGTAATAGGAATCTAGTATATAATATAAAATTGAAAGAGGGAAAAAAAGAAAAAAAATATATATATACGATAACCGAATTTCTGTAAGGATGCAATGGAAAAGAGAGGGCCTGGAGGGCGGGAGTGCCAAGGGGGGGGGGTTGAGTTTGAGTTTGAGTTTAAAAATATTTGTATAGCGCACTTTCACCAGCGGTTTCATGGCGCTGCAACAGACAGACCCCTTGGGTGGGAGTAACAGAAATGAAATAAAGAGGCAAAAACAGCAAGGGATCTAGTTAAAATATTTAGCAAATAGATAGGCTTTAAGCTTTGCACACATCAATACTTCATCGAAGAGGACATGTCCTTAAGCCTCATTTTGGGTGGTGGGGGTGAGGGTGGGGAGCGGGTGGGCTTGGTGGTTAGAGTGGTTGGGGTGTCGAGGGTGGGGGTGTGGGTGGAAAAAAAGAAAATAATACATGAGTACAGTATGGAAATGAGTCCTGCGTGCAAGTTCTCTGTTCGTTCAATTCAGTATGTGTGGCAAGCGGAGGAAAATCATGCTCAATTCGATGGCGGTTAGGGGTATCAGGATAGGCACACTGAATGTCAGGGGTTTGAATTCTTTAGATAAAAGACGGCGGGTGGCACAGGAACTACGGCTGCTCTGTTGTGATATAATGTGTCACCAGGAGACCCATATAGTTTGGTCAAAAAGTAAACTGTTAGAAGAGTTGGGATTTAATCTATTAGCTTGTACTAAAGACACTTGCACATCTAGAGGTGTTGCAATCCTGGTTAAAAAAAAACATAGGCAATACCGGTAGAACCTTAACTAATGGGTTGGGTAGGTGGGCCATCGCAGAAAGTCTCATAGGTGTCACAAAATTCACGATCTGTGCAGTATATGGTTCTAATATAGATGAAGCTGCCATCTTAGATTTTTTAAATGTAGAGCTTGCGACCTGGCTAACACCTTTGATCCTGTGCAGGGACCTAAATATAAATCTGACACAAAATGTATTATGTACATTTTGTGTCAGATTTATATTTAGGTCCCTGAGAAAGCGATGTACAGTGGTAGGAAACCGCGTGTCTCCAAAGCTCTGCAATCATTACTTTGTTGGGTTGCTAGATGTTTAGGCCTCTCTTAGGGATGTGGAGACTGGCTATACCTTTTTCTCCTTTCCTCACCAAAAGTTAGTGAGACTGGACTATTTTTTTGCTCCACAATTTTTATAGAATCAGGCATCTATTCAGGTGTATCTACGAATTACATCAGATCGTGGTCCAATGGTTATCTCTGTAACTGGTATTGCATCAGCTAGCAGGCATTGGGGGTTTTCCTCTACTCGTAAATTATTATTAGACCAGCAATTCATGGAGCATATGAAAGAATTGATTACTATCTTTTTTAGTATAAATCGTGGGAGCACTAATGTTGGCTGTGTCTGGGATACCTTCAAGGCCGCCTTCAGAGGCGAAGCTTTGAGAGTAGGACTATATAATCAAACAAATGCAGGCAGCAAAACTCCAAGAATCGTATCAGGGTCTTATAAAGGCTGAGGAGTCGCTCATGCAGGGCATTCATAAAGGGAATTATATAGCCTCCCTGACAAGGCGGTGGCATGGCTCAAAGCAAGGATAAATCTTAACTGGTCCCAGGAAGCTGCAAAACATTTTTTAATCAAACGGCAACTGCATTATGAGTATGGGGAGGCAAGTGGCAGATGCCTCACCCAAAAACTTAGAGTGAGAGAGGCAGCTCAAAGAATTGATAATATTTTGTACTCGAATGGCTGTTATATTGAGGATGAAAGTTGTATCCTAGAGGTGTTTAAACAGTTCTACGATTCACTTTATCATGGAGATGATTATGATGAGCATAGGGCAGGAATTCTCCTTCATCAATACTGTGCGTCAGACCTCCCTGTAGCTGAGGCAGAAAGGTCGGACACTCCAATCACGCTTGAGAAATTGGAAGCAGTGGTGAATGGGTTACTCATGGGTAAGCAAGCAGACCCAGATAAACTCCCTGTGGAGATCTATGAACTTTTTTTTACTGTATTGAAGCTCGATCTGTAAGCAACAATTAGAGTGGCTCAGAAAGGGGCTGCCCCCAAGTCTTGGATGAAGCGTGCATAGTTGTGTTTCATAAAAAAGACAAGCCTGCAAATGCACCCGGCTCATGTCGGCCCATTTCGTTATTAAATGCGGATGGAAGATCTACTCAAAGATATTGGCTACCGGGCTAGCTTCAGTTATTACCCCACTAGTATCCATTACACAGCATGGATTCATTCCACATCGGGGTACGACAAATCACGTAAGCCGGGTAATAACATTCTTCGACCCAGGGGGAAGGCCCGTCGGGCTATGCGATATATGGTACTACCTAGATTGTCAGGGGGCTGGTCTGTACCGGACTTCACTTTGTAATACTACGCAGGTATGATTCAAGGTATGAATATATTGCTTACAGGGGTGGGCCCGCTCGATACTGCGGAGTGTCCCTCTATATATCAGATGTTATTGGGAGTGAAAGCTAAAAATTGTTTGTTTTTAAATTTAGATTGGAGTTACTACAAGCTTACTAGATTCAAGGTCTTGGGGGCAGCATATAAAGTATGGAAAGTAATCAGGAAAATTTATGGGTTTGAGAAAGTATCTTGGTATACACCATTGACAGCTACAACATTCTTCCCAATTGCATTTTGGGATCTTGTGATCTATAATTGGAGATTAAAAGGAATAAGGCTGGTGGGAGATTTGTACTCGGAAGCGGGCCTCAAATCATTCGATCAACTTAGGGAGTATTATCAGCTGCCTAAGGAGGACTTTTTTAAGTATTTAAAAATTAGGCATTATCTGTTGAATGCGTGTGGTACTATTCAATCTAATCCCCTGGTAGATCCAAACAGTAAATCAGCAAGGATAGGCACTTTATATGGCCTTATGCTCAGTAACAAGTCTAATGATTTGAAAGAGCAGAATCGTAAATGGGGGATTAAATTGGGGCGACAGGATATATGTTTAGAGGCCTCTATTGCATTGGCCACTCAATTATTTCTGTCTGCTAAACTGCCTGCCCAACACTTTAAATCAGTTTTTAATCTTTATTATACCCCAGATAAGGTCTCAAAATGGAGTGGGGATCAAATAGGGAAATGTTTCCGTTGTGGTTATCCCTCTGCAGATGATGTACATATTTTGTTTGCATGCCCATCTTTAGCTAGACTATTGTCGCAGCCGGAGAATTTTCTAACAGAGATTTTGGGTGTCCCTACACAATTATCAGCTGTCCAGATTCTGGTAGGGGTGGAAATGGGATCTGGGGCGCTCGGAATACCAAAGCATCAGGCTTTTTTAATATTCTTGGCCACTGCTGTATTTAGATTGAGTACAGCTTCGCATTGGCTTCAACAGGAATTGCCCACATTTGAGTGCTGGAGGGCACGGTTCTTTTCTGTGTACAATATGGAGCATAGCCTGTATGCCCTTAAAGGTCATCGTAAAAAGAAGTTAGGGAGGCAAATCTGGGGTACAGTCTCGCATTATTTGGATTTGGATACTTAAACTGTGGGCTCAGTCTGGTCCCCCGACTGGTGTGCATTATGGCTGCAGGTTAAACATCTCTTGATTTGTATCATCTGTTTTTGTCCTTTCTGATTATGTCAATGTATATGCATGTAAACACATTTTTTTTCTTTTTCTTCTTCTTTTTTAGTTTATTTGAAAGATCTCTGTGCATATTGTTTGTATGATATTGATTTGAACCTACTGACTCATGTATTTTCAATAACATTTTTTATTAAAAAAGACTTCTTGGATTTGTGATCGGTGTAATGACCTCATCACTAACATGGTGATACACAATCATGCCTGCCTGGACAGGCGTATGCTGGCCGGCCTATGAACATTTACCAGCCAGTCATCATTTAATGTATGTTATTCTTTTTATTTTGAATTGAACAGTTAATATTGAGACCACCACCCGCAGGTTAAAAACTGTAGCCCAGGCCCTGTGAAAGAAGTGCAGGTGATGAGCACCTGAAAGCACCTGCTCAAATTAAGCACTGCCCTGCTCAGCCTTTCCAGTATGTGGGTATTAGATGTCAAGCGCAACAGTTGCTTGCATGCATGCAACTCTTCCTGCAAGTCCTGCTGTGTTGCTGATCCTGGGATTATTGGATAAAGAGTTTGCAGATCTGGTAAATCCAGGTCTGGGGCGCCAGGAAATGCACTCTTGAGTGGATTTGTAGCCCGTCCAGGGAGTACTACTCTTGTTTCCGGTCCAGGGAAGACATGGCTAGGCAGTTCGGGCTGGACTGTTCCCATGACGCACAGGATCAGACTGATTTGCATATGGCCATGTCTGAACTGGGGTGGCGGAGTGAGCTAAAGAATGATGATGGATTGAACCCAGATCAGTTGACAGGGGTGAGTGCTTGCAATGTTCAACACTCCGTCCATCATCCCCTTTAGTTTTGCTAAGTTCGCCCTAAGTTGGCAGGGTATGCCCAGACGTGGGTCCCTTGCTCACTTTGCCACTGGATTCAAGATAGCCTGGGCGATGAGGGTTATTACCCGAAACCGGTCCCAGGATCCTTGTGTCCAGTCTAGGAAAGACATGGCTTGGCTGTTCGGATCTGGTAAATCCAGGTCTGAGGCGCCAGGAAATGCACTCTTGCGTGGATTGGTAGCCCGTCCAGGGAGTACTACTCTTGTTTCCTGTCCAGGGAAGACATGGCTAGGCAGTTCGGGCAGGACTGTTCCCATGAGGCACAGGGTCAGACTGATTTGCATATGGCCATGTCTGATCTGGGGTGAAAGAGTGAGTAAAGAATGATGATGGATTAAACCCAGATCAGTTGACTGGGGGTGAGTGCTTGCAATGTTGAACACTCTGTCCATCATCCCCTTTGGTTTTGCTATGTGATATATTTATGGCATTAGTTTCAAAATATTTACAGTCCTCTGCATTGGGAAATATTACCCATGATTTATGGATTTAAAATGCTATCTACTGACCTCCATAATTATTTCTTTGGCTATTCTACATGATTTGCACTAAAGTTAACAATACATCAACTTTAGTGCTTTATGCTGAAGCAACTCTTCATTCTTTTTGTATGTTCTGGATGGGATAACCTATTGACTCTGGACTCGCTGATACTGGTCATATGCAATAGTTCTGGTAATCTGCTCTACTCTGGATTATCCATTTCACTATTGCATTGCTATGCTCTGAATAGCCTTCTACTTTTGTGGATGTAGCTACTAAGGTTACTTTGTGTGGTGACCTTTTTGTTCTCACTGGGGTACATATTGTAAATCACCTTTCAGTGTTTCATACACTTTACTTATACACCTTTGCTTTATTCCCAATCTGGTGACCTGTTCATTGCACCTGCTGCTCTTTTTTGTCATTATATTGGCCAGATTCACCTCTTATTCTTACGTCTCATCACCCTATCCAACTATCTAAGATGGCCAGCGATCTTCACATGAATCCTAACCCAACTTCCTCAGGTGCAAAGCTAAAAAGACACAAAAATTATCCACCTTCTCCTATTCTCTCCTTGCACAATCCAGTTCTTGACTCTATTTTAGATGAAGTATGTGGCCTCCAGCCATTCATGGCCACTACCAATGAAACATTAAAACAGATAGAGGACCGGTGGATTATCATGGCGGGAAAGGTGTTGGAACTTGAACAACGAGTGAGTGGCCTTCATGACATATTTGTTAAAATTCGGTTATTAGTACAAGAGATCGGCAAATTGAAACTCCATACTAAAGACCTTTGAAAAATCGTAATCGAAGGATTAACCTCCGCCTTTATGGTCTCCCGGAAAATATTGAGGGACCAGACATGTTATCCTTTCTGAGAAGTTTTATTCTAGATCTTTTAGATCTTCAATCCTCTTCACCTCTCAATATTCAACATGTGCATTGTCTGGGTCGCATCCATCCTAATTCAAATAAACTATGTGGCATTATAATGCTCTTCCTGTAATTTACTGAACTTATGCAGGTCCTGAAGGCAGTCAAACTCAAACGACGCCTCACATGGTCAAGACATATTGTTTTCATCTGTCAAGATGTTTCCAATGCAACGAATGCTCGACATACAGAATTATTTGCTCTTCGTCCGCAAATGAGACATTTGCACTTTCAGTATGGCATTCTCCATCTGTGCCTTTGCAAAATTATCCATGAAGGAAATTCGCGTTCATTTGATGATCCTGAGAATCTCAAACTCTTGCTCGACAGCATCTCTTCCCGCAACATGGACACTAATGTTTACATTTATCTTAGTTAATGGTTTGATATTGTTGTTTCTAAAGGTTTATCTATTTGGATGTTTTACTATGTTGTTCCTTTCCCTTTCCCTTATAATGTTCTCTCGTCTTTTCCCCTTTTTTAAAATCTTGTTTCTTAAATTACTCTATTTTCTTTTAATATATGTTATCACTCTTTTATGGAAAACTAATGTTCTATTCTTCTCTTAGTTTTACTAGTTTATTGGTTGTTATTGATTCTATATTTATACCTTTACTTTCTTTCTCTATGTTGTTCGATCTTTACACTATTTTTGATTTCCTGAATTTGTTTCCCTTCACTCTTTATTTCCTACTACTGTTACTCATTTATTTATTACTGAGGCTTATTATTATTCATTTACTCATACCGCTGTCTTTGCTTTTGTCGTCACCTTGCCCCTCTCATCTTTGTTTCTTGCTTACATTCAGATTTGGATTATTTTTCTTTATCTGCTTAATTTCCTAATTTTTCAGTTTTTCTCTCTTTAGTCTTTTCCTCTCTTCTATCATCCTATTCCCTCTAATTTTTTTCACGGTGCATTATTATTATCATTTTTTATATATATATATATGATTGCTTTTCATTATATTTCTTTAAGTGCTTATCTTTCTTTTTTATGTCGCGTGATGCTTGTGCCTATTATTGTTATTTGCTGTTGTACATTTCGTTTTTTGTATTCATCTAATAAGTGGTGTTTTTCTGCTTCCAGTTCTTCTCCTGAAGTCTATTATCTCCATTCATGTCTTACCCTCCCTTCCTCCATTATGTGTAATGTTGTCACGTGGAATGTTCATGGTCTTGGAAACCCCGTCAAAAGACAAATGGTACTCTCTCATTTGTCTAAATTGAATTCTCAAGTTTCATTCATTCACAAAATGCATTGTAATGATGTAGAATCACTTAAATTGTAAAGACAATGGGTAATTCAAGTTGTTTATTCTCCAGCCTCTAATTGGAAAGGTGGTGTTGCTATACTATTTCATAAATCGATCCACGTACAAATTCTATCTGCGCAATGTGATAATGATGGACGCTGGGTAATAGCTATGGTTGTTATACAAAATAAAGAACTAGTTTTATTGCATATTTACAGCCCTGTTAAACCTGACCCAGACTTTTGGAATAGTATTAGGATCTTACTCTCCTCTATTGATGGCCCAAAAATGATTGTTGCTGGAGACTTTAACCAATTGTTAGACCCATTTTTGGATTGACAATCCAAATGTAAATTTAATCCTGATGAAACTCATAAATCATTTCAATCTGCCATTGCCTCTTGTTCTTTATACAATGTTTGGAAGACATGTAATCCTGATATTCTTGAGTTTACTTTTTTCTAATGTTCATCATACTCGTTCTAGAATTTATTACATTTTGGTTAGTAAACCCTTACTCCCATTGATTCAATCCTCTGAGATTGGATCTATTTTTATTTCTGATCATGCTCTCATTTTTTGTGCTCTTGATCTTTCCCTGAGTACTCCAAAATTTGGTTGTTGGAAACGTAACAATTTTTAGTTTTCAGATACTGCTTTTGTAACTGAAGCTACTACTTTTATTAACACGTTTTTTTACTATTAACAACCCTTTGGACACCTCCATTTCTAATAACTGGGATGCCTTTAAGGCATCCTTCCATGGTTTAGCTATTTCAAAATTAGCAAAAAAAAGAAAACCGCTAAAGCTAAGTATACAACTTTACTACAACAACCTAAACTGCTGGAACATAATTACTTTACTTCTAGATCTTCCTCTGTTCTCCATGAATTGATTAAGTCCAAATCTGCTCTTAACAAACGTGCCACAATTAATGCATGTAATGTTCTTCTTAAAATTAAGTCAAAGTATCACAAGGGTCAAAATAAAGCTGGCAAGATGTTGGCCAATAACTTAAAAATTAAATCTGAGCGTAAAAATATCGGTCCTATTGTAAATGAATCTACTAATATTTTAGCATCCTCTGATAAAAATATTACAACTGCATTCCGTGATTATTATCAATCATTATATTCTGATGATACGAATCCCTCTAATCAAAATGTACACACCTTTTTCTCTGGCCTCCCTAATCCCCCTCTGCTTCCTGATAAATTTAAATTATTAGAAAGAGAGGTTACTCTTCAAGAGATAACGGAAGCTATTAAACCCTTAAAAAAATCAAAAGCACCAGGTCCTGATGGTCTTTCTGTTGAGTTATTTCCACTTTTTCCTCTATTTTTGCTCCCAAACTTCTGGCCCTTTGTAACTCATTTATTGTTGACGCCAAAGCTTCTGACTCCTTTATGGAGGATATAATTGTCCTTATTACCAAACCTGATAAGGATCATTTCCTCTGTAAAAACTAACACCCCATTTCATTAATCAATTATGACTGTAAGATATTTGCTAAAATCCTCGCCTCTCGCCTTGAGAATATTATCCCACTATTGGTTAAGACAGATCAAGCTGGTTTTGTTAAGGGCAGACCGGCTTCAGACAATGCTTGCATGCTTCCTAATGTTATCTCCTTCGGGAGTAAGTGCAAATCCCCACTTGCAGCATTATCATTAGATGCCAAAAAGGCTTTTGATTGCATAAACTGGCAATTCATGTTCAATACACTCCAATGGTTTGATTTTGATTCTTATGTTAAATTGTTACATTCTTTTCCTCGCGCTAGGATTTTATGTTAATAACCATTTTTCGAAATCTTTTCCTTTATATAGAGGCACACGCCCTTTCGCCCTTGTTTGTTTTAGGTCTTGAACCTTTCCTTGAGCGTATTTGAGTTCATTCATGTATTTCTGGCTTTTCACATAGAAACCAAATTGTCAGCATACGCTGATGATATTTTGGTATATATGTCTGATCCTAATACCTCCCTCCCTTTTTGGATATAAGTTAAACTTTTCTAAGACAGAAGTCTTACCCTTGAACTCTCTTTGCTATCAATATATGTTTAATAATACTAATTGTACCTGGTGTCCCACAAAAGTTAAATACCTTGGTATTTGGTTTTCCTCTACCTTATCTACCACCATTAGTTATACGCTTAATGTTCCAACTACCAAAACACAATCACTCCTCCTTTCATGGTCCCCTCTTCATTTGTCGTAGTGGGGTAGTTTCAATACTATTAAAATGATGATTGTGCCCCATGTCCTTTATACATTATCCATGCTACCTTTCTGGATTCCTTCTTTGTATTTTTTACAGATCAATTCTAATTGTACAAAGTTTTCATGACATAAGAAACACCCCCGCATTGCTCTTATGAAACTCAAACATCCCAAAACAGAAGGTGGTGTTCGTTTTCCTGATTTTAAATCCTACCATTCTGCGGGCCCTATTCACAGAATGAACTTAAGACTAAATCCTAAACTTACTACTATTTGGTATTCACAGAATGCACTTACTACTTTCGGGATTCACAGAGTGAACTTACTACTTTCGGGATTCACAGAATGAACTTACTACTTTCGGTATTCACAGAATAGATTTAAGACTACTAACTTTACGTCCGCACTTGGGCAGGAAATTCCGGCCCGGAGGCGGACTTTCTGGTGTGATGGCGGAGCTTACGACCCGGAGGCGGCGCTTATGGCCCAGAGGCGGAGCTTGCGGTTTGGAGGCGGAGCTTCTGGCCCAGAGGTGGAGATTTCAGTCATGGCTAAATACCCACCTCCATTGGAAGGAGAAGGGAATTATTTTTATTCATCACTTAATCAAACATAATTCTCTTATTCCCTTCCATGAATTACAAGTACAGTATAATGTACCTGAGTATCTTGTAATATCAACAGTTTTGCAGTCTTATTTATTTTCCAACAAATTCCCTTTAGCTTCTCCCTTACTCAATTCACCCTCACCGTTATATAGTGTTTCTCAGGAACATAAGCCTAAGGCTTTTATTTATAAGATGTTATCACCTGTTACTGAGCGACCTAAATCCCATGTCGAATTACTCTGGGATGTAGATGTAGATGTAGGGGACACTTTTATAGCGCGTCTATCACTCCATGGAGTATCTTGGCGCTCAAAACCAGATGGCATGGTTTAAGGAAAAGATTGACCAATGGAGACGCTTACACTTTACACCAGTGCTATGCAGGCTGCATCTGTAAGAGAGAACACCCAGGTCTTTAGAGCCTTCCTAAACTGTGTTTCGTGGGACAGTGACCTGAGGTGAAGTGGGAGCTTATTCCAGGCTCTAGCTCCCAAGACAAAAAGACATGTTCCTCCTTTGGTAGCCAGTCTGAATCTGGGGATGATTAGCAGCTTCTGATTACCAGACCTCAAGCAGCGGGTAGGATGGTATCGTTTGAAGCCGTTACACAAATATTTAGGCCCTTGCTGTAGAAAGGCTCTAAATGTGATCAATAGGATCTTAAATAAGATCCTTTTGCCAACTGACAACCAATGCAGTGTTTTAAGCGCAGCTGACGCAGATGACTTACGGGGCCAACGAAGCACCAGCCGAGCCGCAGCATGTTGGACCATCTGTAGCCTATGGAGTACGGACTTATTGACTCCACCATAAAGGCTGTTACAGTAATCCAGCCTCTAATTAATTAAGGCAACTGCAACTGATTTTCTGGCTGACAGAGGAAGAAGATCAAAAAACTTCCTCAAAGATTTGATTGTGTGAAAACACATACCGGCTACGGCCACTGCTTGCTGTTTAAAGCACAGTTGGTCGTCAAATTTAATGGCCAGGTTTCGAGCAGATGAAATGGTGTCAGGGGGGGCCTCAGCATCGACAGGCCACCAGTTTTTCGGGGAAAACAGATTTTGGTTTCCAAAAGGCAAGATCTCTGTCTTCCCAGAATTGCATTTAAGATGATTATCAGTCATCCATTTAAATGTAGCTGTTAGGCAATTCTTCAGGTTTTCCTCCGCCCCTAGCAGTTCCCCATCCAATACCAGAATAAGCTGAGTGTCATCTGCATATGATATTGTACTGATGTTAAATGATGCAATTAGCTCAATCAGCGGTACCATGTATAGATTAAAAAGAACAGGGCAGGACTCTGGGAAGCAGACTTACCTTTGTCATTCCCTATCTCTTTTTGGTATAAATTATGGCTCAAGTTAGTTAAAACTTCTATTGCCGCACATATTACTCAATCCTTTTACTTTATTTATAGTAGAGCTGTTATTACCCCTGTTTCTATATCCAAGTTTCCCCTACTTCCTCATCCCTATGTTGGTCTTGTTCTGAATCCACTGGGACTTTAATTCATCAACTTTATGATTCTTCTAATGTATTGAAGTTCTGGAAATCTATTTGGTCTAAATGTATGACAATATTTCAATGTAATATTCCATTAACAATAGAAAATGCTTTTCTAGGTTCTTCCTCACCTAATTTTGATGTTTCTAATCATATTACTTTGCTGTTTGATTTATTTATTGCTCTTGCATTTAAAGTGATGTTGTCCTGTTGGAAAGATAACTCTAAATTAGCATTATTAACTTGGTGGAACTATATTTGTGACGAACACAGAATTACTGTTACTTCTCTTACTCTTTCTCATAAAAGTAAATCTGACCTACTTTGGCTCCCTTTTACTTCTTATCTTTCTACACATGCACCTTCATCTTAATTTCTTACTGTCTCTTAATTTCTAACTCTCTTTTAGTCCTTTATTCTCTCTTTCATTGTTTTCTTCTTCTCTATATCTCTTTCTTTACTCTTGTTTTCTTTTTTCACCTCTTTTTATCTTCTTGTCTCTTGAATTATTTGCTCATGTTTTCTTTTATATATAAACTGTTCTATTCTAATCATAATATATTCATTTGTTGAATATATGTTTCTCTTTTTCTGAAAACGTAATAAAAAATTATTAAACAAAAATAAAGACAAGGATTGCAAATGTTAGTCATATTTATTTAGAGATTGGTGACCTGGTGGACCTTATGAATACTAGCAAACTGGGTGAAATAACTATGCTGTGATTTGCTCAGCAAGTGAGAGAACAAGTCTGGGGTAGCTGACTGAGGTTACCGGTGTGCAGTTTTTGATTGCCTAAAAATTGCCTAATGTTTGCATTAGGACTATTTCCTTTTGCAAAGTAATATTTGTCAGGGGTGTTGTAATCTTTGATTGTATTCTAAACCCTTTACTGCTTCTCTTAGCAATGTTGGTAGAACTAAAAGTATCATGCATGAAGATCAAGAAATATTCAAACTTTCTAACACAGTTAATGCACTTTCATTCACATATAACACTGAATGTCTGTGGTTTGGTACTCTGATTTATAGAGATGTTTGAAAGCACCAATGTTTCCAAATAATGTTAGTATGGCTGAAGCCTTTTCCCTATGCAGATTACATATAAAAGGGCAAAATCGTTTGTGAGGTATAGAATTGTCATGTTGTTCAATATTGCACTGCATCAAACTCTGCCTGCCCATCCTATCAAGCATTCCACAGAAAAGTGTAATGTCATTAATCTATTCTTCAAATAAAACATAAACCTGCCTCTCCATGCTACATCCTACAATGGTCATCCTTTAAAACCCAATGTCTTGCAGACCTTGTCGACATCCTTAACTACCTCAAGGTCACCTCCTATGTAGAGTTTGTCTGACCATGGTCCTTCATCAAGGCCCTCTCGGAAAAGCTCTCTCACCCATACTTTCACCCATACTCACCATCGTCCACACCTCCCTTGCTCGAGGCATCTTCCCAGACACTCTCAAGATAGACCAGATCCTTCCACAGTACACACTGATTTCTCAGTCAGCTACCCCTGATTGGCAATACCATCAAAAATGCAGTCTATGCCGAAATCCAATATGACACAAACATCAAACATCTCCTGCCTGACTGCCAATGCAGCTTCAGATCATGCCACAAGTACATTACAGATCCTTGGCAATGCCCTCCGGTTCACAGATATATAGAACCTCTGTCACCATTTACTGGTGGACTTCTCAACTGCCTCCAACATTGTTGACCATCCCATCATCGTGAAATCTTGCATGGAATTCACTCACCATTACAATTCCAACTGACATCAGTCCATTCACAATGGCATCTTCATGTCCCAGAAAATCCTTCTCACCTTCAGAATTTCCCAAGATTCCATCTTTCCTGCATATTCTTTAATCACTATATGGAGCCCGTTGGGACTTTACTCACTGACAGCATGAACATTCACAATGTGTTGACAACACACAAATCTATTTGAAAGTTTACTCTGGTTAATACATTTAATGCTTCAAACACTGCCTGCAACTCATCTAGGTTTGGGTTTCAAGCACCAGAATGAAGATCAAACCCACCAAATAAAAGATCCAGCTCTTTGCCAATAACAATAAAAAACAACTCATCCAAATATAGATAATGACATGAAAGTGGTCAGATTCAAACCTGCGCTTTCACCCAACTCCAAGTCACTTGGATTCACCCCGGACAGTGACCTCATCCTCAAGGAACAAAATTGCCAAAAAACTACAACTGCGTGGTAGTCCTTCAAGAGCATAACTCCAGAACGGCTGTTCAATGCCTCCTAGTCATGCATCTCTATGAGGGCAGTGTCTGCATCAAGGTTTCCCAAACGCGACACTCATCCTTGCACCTTCACACCACAGCACAGGGGCTTAACAGAGGCCCCCGCAGTCCCCACAGTGTGCGGAGGGACTGAGCTCCAGCGGGCCCCCTCAGCAAAGTATGCTGGCTTGAGAACTCCTGAATGAGCTGTAAGGGGCCCCCTCCATGTACTTTGCAGAGGGGCTCCCCTCGAGTTTTGTTACGCCACTGCCACACCATGCTTTATCAATTTTGTGAAGAAGTATGACCACATCACTGTCACTTAGGTAAAACACCACTGGCTGCCATTTCCAGCACTCAACATCCTCAAATCCAGCTGCATCATCTACAAAGCTATCAAACCAGCGGCCTCGCCTGTCTGGCTGACAAACCTACTACCTCTTGTGACTCTCAGCATACCTGGGGTCGGAATACCATCAAACTGAAGATTAGGAATTGCTGAAAAGAAAAAAATTAAAGCATGACGCCTTCACCATCTAGACAAAAAGGATACGGAATGACATTCAAGCATCCGTCAATAAACTCTACTCTAGTTAAGGAAACAGATGAAGGCACACCCATTTAAAAATTCTACATCAGGACACTGTCCACATTTGCATTTAGTTAAGCTTGAGAATGGTATGACTACATTTGAATTGATCAAACTTAACCAGATTGTAGCAATAATATAAAGAGACTGTCAAAGACGTGGAGATATTAATATCTCCTCATGGCAAAAATCTATGTTTTTCAGATGTGTGTTTGGGAAATATCGAAGGCCAATCTGAAATTTGGATTTTTGATATTGGCTTTGGCTTTTGAGCTTCACACTTTTCTCAGATGGAGGTGAAATCAATCAGATTACTCAAACAGATGACACAGTCTGCCGATATAACATCAGCAGGTTAGAAAAAACACTGCTAATAATGGAAAATCAGCCCAATTAAAAAGATACTACTGATAATAAAGCAAGATAGAAAAGGTTGATTTAGTAAGGACAATTTATCAGGATAGGATTCTGGGGAAAATATGGAGACACTGTTAGATAAATATAGAGGTACAGGGATAAGAATTTTTTTTGATCTTCTCAAAAAGGAAAAGTTTTGTAAAATCTAACAAAAATGTATAGGAAGATAACAAAAAAACAAACAAGCATGACTCTGCTTAGATATTTCTAGAGAAACTCTAAAAGAGGGGAAGGAACTAATCTCAAACGATGGCCCCCTCAGCAGTTTCACCACATCAAGTAGGGGTGTAAAGCAGCATAATATATCAAGTGAAACAGTATTCCCAGTAGAAATGACAAATGGATCTGAGAAAGAAATTAACATTGTACTAATGGTGCCAAGCCCACCGAAAAAACAACGCATCAGACAACCAATATAGAATCTAGGAGATCTACAAACTCATCTTGAATCAATTGATGTCAAATGTGACCTTAGAGGAAAGGGGTACAAAGTGCACATCATTAGTATATAGCCAAATAGGTGTGAAAATAAAATCAGCGCTCTATAAAATGGGGTTTGATACACTGTCTGTACAAATAGTTGATATGTGTGTTGACTGAGCCCCAAATCTATATCTGAATCGATTCAATATCTTGATGATGCTTAGTGCCACAACAATATTATCAAAAGTTACACCTAGTGACATAGCTAAGGTGTGGGTACCGAAACCAATGGAAGGCTGTCAGCGGAATGAAGATAAGGATCCAGGACTGGTGGAGAAGTGGGTTCTTCGATCATCATCGCCAACTTGTAGTGAAGAAACTAGGCAACAAGTGAAGGAAGAGGTAAGTACTTTTATTGTAGAAATGAGACAAGGTAGCACATCCACCACTAACCAAGGCTTCTCCCAACTGCCGCATTATAACCACTCCTCCAACACTATATTCACCCCAATATTCCACCCACAGACCTGTGATGTCACCATCATATGGTTTCTAGAACCATCTGTGCACGAAAACACCAAACTCTGCTTCATGATTACATCCTTACATCCAGCTGGGCAAATGCTATGGGGCACTTTTATTCAAGAATTATAGAAGATCTAGGGCCAGATGTAGGTCACCAAATACCGGTCGGTAACGGCCGATTTTGGCCGTTACCGACCGGTATTTGGGATTTGACATGTAGGGGGCCTCATATTTACAGAATCGGTATATTTACCGATTCGGTATATTTACAGAATCTGTAAAATACTGAATCGGTAAATTTACCGATTCTGTAAATCCATATGTAGGTGGCACTGTAATTAGTGCCACAGGCCCTTACCGAATCGTTATTTACCATGGAATACTATTCCATGGTAAATAACGAATTCCAGTGTACATGCGCATCTGTGCATGTACACCTGTGCCATGTGGCACACAGACATGCCCTAAGGGCATGTATGTGTGTCACGTGGGACACAAGCCAGAAACAGGGGTGAAACAGGGTGTCAAAGTGATACCCTGTTCCCCTTGTAAAATCGGTAAATTTACCAATTCGGTAATTACCGAATCGGTATTTGCTATGGAATCCTATGGGCTTCAAGACGGCCCATAGGAGTCAATAGCAAATACAGATTCGGTAATTACCAAATCTTACTGATTCGGTATTTTTACCGAATATTTTACCTACAAAGCAATTACCAAATAGTGAATAACGAATCGGTAAAATTCGGTATTTACCATTCGGTAATTTGCTATTACCTACATCTGGGCCTTAGTGTTGAAAGCATTAGATGGCCTAACACACTTAGGTTTTGACATCTATGAAGTTCAAGAGAACAACCAACATATAAATCAAATGAGCATACAAAAAAACATACAAACAAAATGAAACAGGTTAGATGAGAGAGGATAATATGGAAGGTGGACTATCTGGTCTCTACACTTACTCTAACAGTACCTGTCATGAGGCACTGATTGAGAGAATAATAATAATGGATGCAGAGAGATGACTATATAGAGAATCCCATCTTAAAGAACAGAGAGACTGAAGGAACCACATTGGATCCGGATAGTTGCAACAATAAACTCTGGACCAACAGTCTCTAAACCTTGCAAATGCTGATAAGAAGTATGTTTGCCTTTTGTCCTGGAACATATCTGGGCTCAAAAGAACCTTGAAACATGTAAAAATGTATTTAAAAGTCAGCAAACGGATGGTAGCTTCTCCATAAGAAGCTTGGGCAAATGATGATCAAGTGTTAAATAATAATATGGTATAAAATAAGAAAACAGAGAAGGGTGCATTGGGTCAGGTAGATGGGGGCATGATAACATTAGGAGTAATGCAAAAGGATTGCATTAGCGGAAGAGAGCTTACAGAATACTCAATTTTTATAATAATAGATGTTGGGGAGAAAATGATTTTATAAGCTGTAATGGCAACACTTGTTAACAAGGAAAACAATAAAGTAACTTGGTCCATTTAATAGAAGAGATCTGATTCACATATACCTATAATTCAAGATTTCTTTTGGTAGACTTTAACGTAAAGGTCCTGCTAGCAGGAAGAATGGATGTGGCGCAGATTGTAGAGGAAAAGGGTCTGGGAAAATCATGCCAGTTACTGTGTCCAGGAAAAAGTAATCATCTGGGACAGAAATTAGACCAGGCCTTAGAAAAGGGCCATTATGACCATAATAAAAGAGAGGGCAGTTAGTGATCAACCAACTAAAAACACCTCTAATAATGGAAGAGCAGCCTCTTTGATTGATTATTCTGTGATTCCTTTGGAATATGGTGATCGACTTGGAGTTGTGGGTAGTGTCCCCTAAAACAAAAGAAACAGGAGGGGTAGGAGAGAAGGAAGATACAAGGGGGAAAACATGGGCAAGATCCGAAAGAACTTTGCATGTGCCTTATGCTGCTTAAAAGGATGGCATAGATTGATGATGAGATAGTCATGACTCAACCTGGTTTATTGTAGAACAGTTTCTATCATGGGCTCACTTGAAATATCTATTAGACATATTAATAACCTATTTATTTACCACCGAACTTTAAAAGGGCCTATGTATCATGAATTTGAAAGGGAGATTTAGAGGAAAGAGCAATTATTGAGCAGTGCTTCATTACATTTTTCTATATCCCAGCCGTCATATTCTTGAGTATTTTCTGTTTGATTTGAACAGAATCAAGACACTGCCAAAATCTGCAGTGCTGCCAGTATGTCATAGCAGCTTTGTAGATGGATGTTGCAGTACTTTTGTTTAGGATCCGTCTTACAGCACCAGGAGCATTACAACCCAGAGCTCGTCTAACACTCCTTAGTCAAAACCTCCAGTTCTCAATCACACTCCATGCGCCACTGCACGAGCATACTGTGTGCAGGGAGCGGATGTAGTAGATTACCACAACATCTCCCTTGTTACACAGTAAGCACAAATAAAAATAAAAATAACTTTGCAAGGATAAGGTTCTACTAAGAGGATCCCCTCTATATCCTCGGACGAGGATGAAAGTTGGTTGATCCCGGACTGCACCATGTACCCTGCAAAGCGCCTACTGCCTCTGGCCCTCGCGAACAATAAGATGTTTTTTCACACTCACTAAGGGCCTGTAATGGCAGATTGGCCCCAGATGTCCCGGGTACTAGCACTTTTAATAGACCAGGGGGAAGCACCACAATTATTTATATTTTGGTGCATGTTGAGTTCTGGGCCCGTCTTAAAACTTTTTCCGTGATCCCAAGGGTTGACAGTGATCACAATTTACTGTCATTAGAATTATTAGCCCCCCTGGGTCACCACACTGAACTCGGGCGTGAGGAGACTGCTACTAATTTAAATCTAGTCATAGCAGCAGGAGGGAGACGGGTCAGATGGGAGAGGATTGCGCTGGCGCCCGACAGGCTGGCAGAACTTTACCAACTTGTTGTAAGTTCTTTTATAGTGGTTTGCAACCTCTTGGGCATCACCAGTGATCATCCTCATCCCTACTTCCAGGGGCTGCAGTGCATCCATAAGAAGCTCTTTGGCTCCCTGGCCAGTCATTTTTACTCTATTGATCCCAAGTGTCGCAGGGTAAAAAAGCAAGATCACTGGTTTAATAAAATATGTAGACACGCGAAGAAGTGTCTGATCAGGGAGGTAAAATCGGGATCAATGCCCAGTATTAGAAAAGCGAGGGAGACGTACAAAAGCCTGATCAAGGAGGCTAGATTTGAGTGGGAAGCCTCAAGGTGGGATAACATCAGGGCGGCACTGGGAGCCCAAGGTTTTAGGTCAGTCAGTCAGTCAAAGTTCTTTATTTCGATTAATTAAAATCATAAAAGACTGTACAAAATCATCTTCCGCACGTTAAAAATATATAGATAATTAAGAACACATTTGAATCTTACAATTCATATAATTCATACAAACAGAATTTAAAATGCTTTAAAATAGTAGGCAGTAAAAAAATATAAGAAAATTCCTTCTCCATCGGCAATTTGAATCCAGTATAAAGTGCATCATTTGGTATCATTTGGTATATCAATTAATGGCCATAACCCCATTTGACCCTACACAAAGATTTAAAGGAGTCTCCTTTTGTTTAACCGAGCTGCTGCCACCAAAAAACTGGCTACACTATAGGTAACCTGGACAGAACTAAGCATTTGTAAGTATAGGAGGGCAGGCCTTACTTGTACAAAACCAGATTTCTGCAAAATTGGATTTAAAAATGTTTTACGCGCCACCGAGTAGTGCTCACAGAACATTACCAAGTGGAGCGTATTCTGTAAGGAAAAGCTGTCATAAGTACATGGGGCAATGTCTTCTGGTTTCCCCCATTTAGGATATATACCTAACGTGAGATGAATAAGTTTGAACCGGAATCTAACCAGAAGAAAGCGATGGGAAGGCTTGGTGACATACTTTAGATACGGTTCAATCCCTGGGGAGATTAATAAACCATAAGTGGATCTCACCATAGGTTTTCTAAGTTCTGCCTCCTCCCTTTCCGCCTCCATCAAGTTGCGAAAATTATGCTTGATCCACCCTATATCCTCCATCTTAATGCCCTGTGGCGATGAAAACTATTCTGGTGGCCCAACCTGCCGCATGCCACTCTAACATACGACAGCCATGGACCCTATCTGCCTTCTCAAGGGCAACACAATCCTTCACTATCAGGTGGTTAAGAGTGATCTCCTCATTCAGCCAGGTTTTAACCCAGCAAATCAGAGGAGCCATTTTTAGATAGTCAGAAACATAACCCAGTCCTACTTCACAGTGTATAGAGAATGTGGGGGAAGATTGCGGGAGTGACAGAAGGGATCTGAGAAACCTGTTTTCTGCAGTGTGTATCTTGGGCGATGCTACGTGACCCCAGATATCCGAGCCATAGGAGGCAATTGCCAAACACTTTGATTTATACATCTTTAGCATTGCTTCCATGGGTCTTGCTCCCAATCTCTTGGAGAAGTTCAAAAGAGCTGTAGTAGATCTTGCTACTATATTGCTCTTTAGCTTCATCTGAGGGCCCCAGTTCCCCTTCTCGTCAAATAGAACTCCCAAGTAGGAGAAAAACGGTACCCTCGTCATTTCTGTACCGTTGCGCGTGAAGGTTTTAACCTTCAAGTTTTTATTCTGTGCTCCAGCAACCATTACATGGGAATTTGTAGTGTTAACCTTTAAATCCAGGGCTTCCATAAAACTGCCAAAGTGATCCAACAGCCTCTGTAGGCCCATGCCCGTGCGTGCAAGTAGTACGGCATCATCCGCGTTCAGGAGGACCGGGATACCCGACCCACCTATACACGGAATATCTAGTGTAGCCAAGTTGTTACGCTGGGGGTCGGCTGGGGTTCAGTTATGGGCAACAGGCGGGCTCGTTGTAATGAAGGTTTTATTGCAGTAAACCAGTGATCAGTACAACTCTTCCTAATCGGGTTAAATCTCCTTGGGGATCTACTCCTGCTACGCCTTCGTCGGGTGACCTTCTCCTTCTCTCGGACCCCTTCCGGGCTTCGAGGGGGTGATTCTTCCTCGTCTGAGTCCGTCGCTGCGAGTGCAGGGTTCTCGTTCCCCAGAAGGCAAAAAGAGAACAAGGGAAGTATCAGATATCTGTACTAGATCTCGATGTCCGGGTAAGGGAGTGAGGGAAACCACCGGTGCTCTGATTTACAAAGGTGCACTATCGTGAATGGGAGGGGCGTGTGCACAGGGTAGGGGTCCCGGGATGTTAGGTTTCCCGTGGTCTGGTACCTAATGTACCTCTAAAATCCACCCAGCCCCGCAATCGGTCACGCACCTGTGAAAGCCACGCACCTCCCCTGGGTGAGTGGCTGGGCGACTCGCGGGAACGGTGGCCTCCTGGCTTCTCTCCGTCCGTAGCAGGCGCCGACTCTGCTTCCTGAAGGTGACTCTCCGTCTCTCCCCCGGCCTCTGATGTTCCACGCCGCTCTCGTCCTCCGCCTCTCTTACTCTCTACTGCTTCCTCCGATCTCCTGCTTCTCTCGCCGTCCTCTCCTCCGGTCTCCGTATTCTCCTCGCACTCCGTCCTCTCCTCTCCTTCCTCCTCCGTCCTCCGGGTGATCAAGCACACCTGTGCCTCGGGGCGGACTCCTTTTGACGGAAATGAGTAGTACACCGACTCCTCCCAGTCCGCCTCTTGCCATGAGTTAAAGGGCCAGTCCTCGCCAGCATTATCAGCAATACCGGCTTCGGTGTCCTGAGAGGGGAGAGAGACAGGGGAGTATGGTAAAAGTACATTGCTGTCCTCATCCCCGGAGTCCCCCCTGTCACAATGCATTCTGGTAGTTGTAGGCGGAGGTGTCGGTCCGGTGACTGGGGACCTCGTGTACACCCCGTTACACAAGTCCAATGATTTTTCAAGGGCATTGATGTAAATCGTAAAAAGAAGAGGGGACAGAATACAGCCTTGTCTGACCCCCCTTCTAGACCTGAATTGCCCAGTACACCGGCCTTCACTCGTAACCCTGACAGAGGCGGACAGGTCCTGATGAACAACACTTAAAAAATTAACCAAAGACTCATCCAAACCCATCTCCCGCAAAATATGCCACAGTTTTGAACGGTTAACTAAAAAGCCGACGATAGGTCCATGAAACCTAAATATAAAAGCCCCTCCTTCACGACTGTATATGTACTTATAAGGAAGTATACGTTTAAACATTGGTCCATGGTACCCCTATGTGCTCTAAAACCGTACAGGAGGTTGGAGAGGACCCCCCCTACCTGCAAGCCAATCCCCCAATCTCTGTAAGATGACCCTGCCCAAGATTTTAACGGCAGAGTCCAACAATGAGATTGGCCTATAGCAGGCGGGGTCCCCTCTATTCCCCTTTTTAAAAATAGGGACTATGACAGAAGAGTACCAAGAGGATGGGTAACCCGCAGTGGACACCGCGTTAAACATATTGGTCAGAATTTTTGCCCAAAATTGTGGATACAGATGTACAAGTCTGCAGGAACCCCATCCGGGCCTGGGCCCTTATTTCTACTTGTCTCTTTAATAGCCCTTTCTACCTCAGCCAAGTAAAACCTGACAGGCATGGCATGCCGAACAATGTCGGCATCGGCAACAGTGTCAGCATCGGCAAAAGCTGGCCCCCTCTGATCTATGTCATAAATGCTTTTAAAGTGTTCAAGCCAACTCTCATCGGGGATCACACAGTCCATGTCCAGATTCTTCTGGTCGGAGAAGAACCGCTGATTAATAACAGCCCAGAATTTCCTGCTGTACCTTCTCATGCCCGTGGATTACAGATTTTCCCAAGCCTCCTCCTTGATTTGACGCTTGCGTGTTATAATTGCGGTTTTATACTCCTTACGGAGATCTGCAACTAGGGCTCTATTCCTCGGTCTATGTTTGAGTGCCTTAAGTAGGGCACCATGAGCAATTTAACAATTTTTATCGAACCATTTGTAGGACTGAAGAAATCTAACTGTCGGAGATCTGCTTACAGACTGCTACATAAGCATCAACGACTTCAACTCCTGCAGCAGTGTCATCCAAGCAGACAGCCAAGTTAGCCTTGGTTTTAAGTGTGAGTTCCTCAAAGAAAGCTTCTGGGACAACCCTGTTCCATTTAATCCGTCTCCCCTGGTCTATGGTTGACAGATGCCTAGGCGCCCCCCCCACCCCTCTTAAGTCATTCTGGATCCTAAAAATGACAAGATCCACTTCCAGCAGAACCGGGTTATAGTCGCTGAAAGTTGAAGTCACTACACTATAGACCATAGTTTTAGCCAAAACACCAGGGGATAAAACAATGTAATCAATAACAGTGTTTGCCCCTCTCCCTATGAAGGTAGGAGCTCTCGCCTCGCCGTTACCAATACCTGGTTCAAATAAATTCATGTTTGAGAGGAGACCCTCCAGGGCCTCTCCCTCCTTACTGTGCTCAAAATGGGGGACCCCCCTCACACAGAAACCCTCCATGAACGTCATTATAGAAGTCCCACAAGCAAGGATAATATGAAAACCTCCCAGAAGAACCACCTCTGGGGCAGAAGAAAGATCTTGTTTAGAGAATGACATAAATTGCTCCAGGGCGCTCAAATGCTCATTCAAAGATGAGCCCGTCCTAGAGTTATAAAAATTAATGAGTAAAAATTTCTGCTGCTCGGAAATAATCCATTCAATTATGAGGAAGTTCAGTGAGGCAGTTTCCAATGTCTTAAAAACCCCTGCCAAATTCTGCGAAAGAAGGGTAAGCAGTCCCCCTTTAGGTCTTCCCACTAATCCAGGAACTGCAGGGATGGAGAAACTAAGATACCCATCTAATGAAAACTGGAAGAGATGTCCCAGGTCTCGTGGAGGGCAAGAATATCATGCTGCTTAATGAACTCCAGCCAAATTGGATCTGTGGCTTTAGATCTGATGCCTGCCACGTTCCAGGTCAAAATTTTACATATGGGCCTCTGGAGTCCTACGTCAGCCCTCTCCTCTGCCGAGCTACAAGGTAGTCAATCGTTCGTTTCCATTGATGCCAAGGGGGAGAAACGATTGGTGAGACCTATCTCTACTGAGGGTGGACCTTCCTGCTGAACAACAACCAAATCACTGGATGATCCCCTTTCTGCCCTCCCTGACAACTCTCGTATAGACCTTTGTTGTGCAGTAATATTGGCCTGATAGTGTGATGAGCGCACAATGGTGCGAGGAGGCCCTTCCTGATGTATCAAAGTAGTTTTTCTAATAGGCCTTATAGGCCTGTCCGGAGGATAAAAAAAGCCGAGAGGGAGAGGTCTAATACCATCATTTCTCAGGTCTGAAGAATCCCAGAACAGTCTTTGTGAGCTGTCCTGATTGTTAAAATTTACCACTAGGCAGTCCCCTGGAATACATTTTTGGTGACGCCCTACCCAGCTAACCCTCCTCGCCATGATGACGGTGCTTGTGATGTCTGTTCCTCCGCTACTAAACTGGGAACAACATTCCCTGGCCAATACCATGAGGTCAGGAGTTGTCTCGCCTGGGCCAGCCCTTGCTGTTGAAACCCCTGTAAAAACGGCCACTAAAAGGGCAGCCTCCGGAGGCAACTCCAGGCAACTATCCCTATAGAGAGCCGGCTTAACTCCGTGGTTAAATCTCGGTGTCCCAACACTCATGGGCCTCTGCCCCTCCAGGAGACCCCCATTAATCAGGCTTCTTTCCCTTGGAGCTTCTGGGGCCCTATTTTTAGTTTTAACCCTAGAGTGAGTAACATTTAGATTTTGAGAGTTGACCAAGTTCCCCATTTGGCTTGATTGTTGTTTTAGAAAAGCATCAATTTTCTCACATTTGCCTAAAATTCCAGCTACACATACATTAAGAGTGTCCACGATGTCTTTTGCGATGGCCACCAGTGCAGGTTCGAGTCTTGATGAGAACAGTTCTTCTAGAATGTTACAGACATGATCCCTTATGCTGGCATCCTGATCAATACCCTTACCCGGTAGATTTTCCCTCTTAGGAGCTTTAATCAAAGACCTTTGCCTACAGGTATTCTTGAGGGGGGGCCAATGGGGTTGTAACCTTTTGAGAGGAGTAAGAGTGCGATGGACTTGGGCGAACAATAAGGGGCTCAACTGTGGAGGGGGTGTTTGCAATCACAATTGTAAGTTCCAATGGTACACTCGGAGTATATTCATTTTCTAATGCTGGGTCAGTGTTGGCAGGACCCAGCACCAGCTCCTTCTCAGCATTTGCTATTTCCTTGGTCAAAACACCCATGGCAGAAGTCAAGTAAGAAATTATAGATTCCGATTTCCTGGGAATCTTAGCATGTTTACCTTCGTGTTTGCCCCGGCAAAGCTGCTTTCTCTTCCCCATTGTGAATGTCAGTGAGGTGGCCCAGCTCGGCCTCTGTCGTCCTCGGACGGCCTCAGACGGCCTGCCCTTTGCCCGGGGTTCACCCAGCGTCGCCCCGCGCGCTTCCAGCGGGACAGGAGGCACTCGGCTGTTAAATGGCGCCTCCGGGTGCTGGCTGTGGCGTCACCGGTGCATTGGTGATTGCATGGGCACCTGGGGGATGTAGTTTTCAGCCTTTGCCCTCATGGCACCTCAAAAACCACAGAAGCACAGAATTGCCCCGCCATTCCCTCACTGCCGGAGCTTCCAGCAAAGTTCTGTCCTCAGCCCCCCCTGAGCGCTCGGCGCTCGGATGTTAAATGGCGCCTCCGTGTGCGGGCTGTGGCGTCACCGGTGCACTGGTGATTGCAGGGGCACCTGGGGGATGTAGTTTTCAGCCGTTGCCCTCACGGCGCCTCGAAAACCACAGAAGCATGGATTTGCCCCGACGCCGTTTCCCTCACGGCCGGAGCATGAGCAAAGTTCTGTCCTCAGCCCCCCCTGAGCGCTTGGCGCTCGGCTGTTAAATGGCGCCTCCGGGGGCTGGCTGTGGCGTCAACGGTGCACTGGTGATTGCAGGGGCACCTGGGGGATGTAGTTTTCAGCCGTTGCCCTCATGGCGCCTCGAAAAACACAGAAGCACGGAATTGCCCCGCCGCCGTTTCCCTCACGGCCGGAGCTTGCAGCAAAGTTCTGTCCTCAGCCCCCCGTGAGCGCTCGGCGCTCGGTTGTTAAATGGCGCCTCCAGGCGCTGGCTGTTGCGTCACCTGTGCACTGGTGATTGCAGGGGCACCTGGGGGATGTAGTTTTCAGCCGTTGCCCTCATGGCGCCTCGAAAAACACAGAAGCACGGAATTGCCCCCCACCGTTTCCCTCACTGCCGGAGCTTGCAGCAAAGTTCTGTCCTCAGCCCCCCCTGGATTCTGGAATTTTTTGCGAGTTGGGTCGGCCGAAGGAATGTCTGCCATTATCCCTAATCTTAGTGAAGATGTCTGGCCTCTCTATTCACTTGGCAATTCTGAACACCATGGAGAGGCCATATTCCAAACTAGCCTCACAGAGCTGGCTCTTCCTGAGGCCTCAGTTCCAGTCTGTCCATCTTGCTCTATTCACGAAGTGCAGGTGGCCCTCGGAGGTTTGAAGCTAGGGAAAGCCCCGGGCCTTGACAGGATGTAGTTTTCAGCCGTTACCCTCACTGCGCCTTGAAAAGCACAGAAGCACGGAATTGCCCCGCCACCGTTTCCCTCACTGCCGGACCTTGCAGCAAAGTTCTGTCCTCAGCCCCCCCTGGATTCTGGAATTTTTTGCGACTTGGGTCGGCCGAGGGAATGTCTGCCATTATCCCTAATCTTAGTGAAGATGTCTGGCTGGATCATTTTAAGCCCCTCTATTCACTTGGCCATTCTGAACACCATGGAGAGGCCGTATTCCAAACTAGCCTCACAGAGCTGGCTCTTCCAGAGGCCTCGGTTCCAGTCTGTCCACCTTGCTCTATTCACGAAGTGCAGGTGCCCTCGGAGGTTTGAAGCTAGGGAAAGCCCCAGGCCTTGACAGGATCCCCGGTGACCTTTTTCGTAGTGAACAAAAGGTCTGGGCCCCCTACATCTGTGTCTATTTCAATGCCATCCTCCAGTGCCTGGAGATTCCCGACACCTGGCTGGGAGCCGAAATAATCCCCATCCACAAGAAAGCTTCCCCACTTGACCCGGCTAACTACCGCCCCATAAGTTTGATCGACTTCCTCAAGAAAATTTTTGCCCGCCTATTGTTATCAAGGTTGCAGAGTTGGATGGATGAACAACACATCTTAACTTCCCTTCAGGCGGGCTTCGGTGCGAAGGTTTCCACCATTGACCAACTGTTCAGATTACAGTTGGTCTACTGGAAGACCGTCACCATTGGGGCGGGCAGTTTGTACTTGAACTTTGTGGATCTTAGGTCTGCATTTGAACTGGTCCATAGGGACAAGCTCTGGTCACTACTGTTGGAGATGGGCGCTCCACTCTACCTGTGCCACCTATTCAAACGCCTGCATCAGGGAACATACGCAAGGGTGAGGTATGGGAGGAGAGGGGAGTGGTCAGCCCCCTTCCCGGTGGAAAGGGGAGTGAGGCAGGGGTGTGTCCTGGCCCTTACCCTCTTCTCCCTTTTCCTCAATGGGTTGATAGATCATCTCTCGGGGGCAAAAGACCTGGACTCTCCTAGTCTAGCAGGGCGAAAGATACCTGCCCTAATGTTCGCTGATGACACTCTCTTAGAGTCAAAACGCCCGGGGGTATACAGCGTACATTAGAGGCATTTTGTTCCTTCTGCCGATTGAGAAATTTGGAGATTAATCTCTCCAAAACAAAGTTCATGGTCTTTAATAGCAAATTGGCTAATTGCTCCCGCCCACATATGGATGGAACGGTGCTGGACCGAGTGTCTACCTTTGAGTACTTGGGGGTCACACTCAATTATAAGATGGACTGGGGTTCCCATACGGCTAGGGCCAACCTAAAGCTTGCCCAATCATCAGGTGGCATTTTAAAGGTCTTTAATGACACCTCATCAAAGCTGCTCAGCCCGTCCCTGGAGATTTACAAGGCCCAAGCAAGAGGGGGGGTCGCTCTATGGCGTAGAGCTATGGGGCCATACCAGCGTTGCCCCCCTGCCGCTCACGGAGAACAGCTTAATCAGGCGTTTGCTCCGATTGCCTTTGAGCTCTCCCCTGACCCCATTGCGGTTGGATTTGAGCCTGGTACCTATCCAGGAGATTGTGGCAAATCATCCTCTCCTGTATTGGAGGCGTCTCTGGTCGACCCCTGAGCTTTTGAGCTATAGGGAGGACCTGAGAGACATTCTGCAGAGGGGGACCTCGGGGAAAATACCTTGGTTAATCTACATTAAGCACCTCTGCCACACTTTAGGCAGAGGAGACTTGTGGTCGTTCCCCCAAGATACCTGTCCCCTCCTCTCCAAGAAATTACTGAACGTGGTACTTAGGAGTTACCGAATGGAGTCTATCACAAGTAATTCCTCCATGGGCAGGTTGACTAACACTTTTTTGAATATCAAGGACCATCCTCTTTTCGAAGTCTTATTGGATGATATCCAGCCTCCCCTGGCTAAGAAACTTTTTATCCAGTTTAGACACGGCTCATTGCCATTGAGGGCTATAACACATAAGTGGCTGAATGCCCCCTCAACGGTGAGCACTTGCCTGGGGTGTTTGAGCAGCAGAGAGACAGATCTGCACGTCCTGCTCTTCTGGCCCTCCTATGCCAGGGCAAGAGAGAAATGGATTTTGCAGGTATGTAGGGCTAGGGGCTTTAGAGAGTACAGGGAGGTCTTTACGATTCTTAAATGTGATACTACCCCCCTGATAGTGTTCACGACAGTTAGATTTCCTCAGTCCATGTGGTATACGAGGTGTGCAATATTAAAATTGGAAGCTCACACTTCGCCTCATGCACAATAGAATATCCTTCGTAATGCTAGTGGTTCCTCTTTGATGCCACTCGGCCAAGGGTCACCTCTAGTGGGTGTCACACTTCTTTCATAATAAAACTGCTCTCTCTCTCCACCTGATGATAAGCAGATGGTAAGTCAATCTTGCTGAACACACTTGCCACTGTAAAACTTGTCACATTATCATCATTTCTAGGTAAAGGATGGAAATCCACCCCAATGGACTTGTTTATTGTCCTTAAATCAATGCAGATCCTCAAGTCACCTGTTTTCTTGTGGGCAATAACCAGAAGAGATAGCCACAAAGACAGCTCTACAGGTTCAATAACTCCTTCAATGGACATTTTCTCAAGCATAATGGCCATCCCTTCTCTAATGCTGAAAGGTACATTCCTCAACTTGTGCTTGACAGAGACCACATTCTCCTGAACCTTGATTTTGTGCTGGAATCCCTTAACTCCACCCTGCTTCCCTTCAAAAACGTTGGGGTATTTTTTTTATCCAAATGCTGTCTGTTTCTGACTCCTGATCTCCAATTGATGAAATGTAAACTTCCTTGCTTGGCCTCAAACTCATGCCAAAAAGACATTGATGATACCACCTAGTATGTTGAGTCCTTTATTTCCCAAAAATACATTCCCTATAATTACTTTCTCCTTGAACTGTAACGTGGTCTCAAAGTAACCTAATAACTCAATCCGTTTCCCATCATACGACACTGGACATCTGTCTGGTTGCATTAATTCATTGTTGGTCCACTTATCTTTGAACAAAACCTCAGTGATGATAGCCATTTTTGTACCAGAATCAACGCATAACTTTAAAATGTTGTCATCCACCCTGATATCAGTGTAGGGATCCCTGCAACCAGATTCTTCTTAACCAGTTACGACTAACATAAAACCTTTTGATCTTTCTGTAAGCTCCAACATTTATTCATCATATTCAGTCACAACATTAACTTCATTTTTCTCGACTGACATACCTGTGTAAAATGCCCTATTTTCCCACAAGATTTACACACTGCGTTCTTTGCCAGACAAGGTTTACCTTTGGGTGAATGTTGAGGATACCCACACCTGAAACATATGTTTTTTTTGTTTAAAAAAATTATGTTGATCCCATTTTTAAAATTCATTCTTAGGAGATTCATACTTTTTCCTTTGATTCACCAATTTGCTGCCATGTTGACCTTTCATATCACCATCTGTAACCACATGCACACCAACACCTTCTTTGTTTAATAATTCTCTCGAGGCATTGTGTGAAATTTCAATACTTTTGACAATTTCAATTGTCTCTAATAACAATGGATTTTTGTAAGTCAATAATTTTTCCTGAACACTTTTGTCCCAACATTTGACCACAAACTTGATCTCTCAATAGTTGGTTGGAAAAATCCTCAAATATACAATCTGATGCAAGTATTCTTAACACTGCTACATATGAATTTATTGTTTCCTCCTGGTGCTGCTCTCTGGTAAAAAAACGTAAATCTGTTGACAATTAAGCTAGGTTGCACATCAAACTGTTTTTCTAACTTCCTTACTGCCCCTTGATACTCATCAAGCTCTTCTTCCTCATTTAACCCTTTATGGACAGGAGGTTTATGTTCATAAACTTCTTGTCCTTCAAACCATAAATTGTGTTCTAAATGGAACCTCTTTCTTTCCGAACAATATCTGTTCCCACCTATCATCCCCATATATTTTGTGAAAGCACAAAACCAAGTTTTCCATTTGATGGGTGGCTCACCCAAAGATTGTAAAAAGCGAGGAGATACAGCAACAGACAGCCTAATGGTTATTGAAAATACATACAAACCCAATTAAAGAGGAAAAGAAAAAAACAATTTGAAATTGGACTAATATGTGTGTACTTATTACCTTTGGGCCAGATGATGCTTGACAGCAAGGTGAATTACAATTTGATGGACACCAATAACTCATTCCGCCATTTGTTCACTTTTGGTTTAACAGATACTACATGAACCTAAAAGCAAAAAAAAGACAAAATAAAGGTCATACACTAAAAAGCTCAGCACTGTTGGCATTAAACTTAATTGACGAGCTGGTGTAATAAAGTGTGTGTGTCACTGTGATTTCCAATTGAACAAATGAAATTAAATGTGTGTGTGTGTCACAGCATCAGTTACATTGGATACACAAAATAAATTCACCCAAAATGTATTTATGACACACAGTAAAGAGATGTGTGCATACTACTGAACAGAAACACGATGGGCTTGTTACCGAAGTTGAAATCTGATTCAGTGAGATGGTGTGTTTATCACCGATCACTCAAGAAAGGCACCCGATGTATACAAGGTGGTAAATGCTTCACCCTTATCTAATATGGCAACAAATGGATAAGACAACGTAAGGCACACTACGCATAGAGTCTCTCTTCCCAAGCACGTTGTTCAACAGGCAAATGGCCACATGAAGTGATGTGAGCCCCCCTCAGCGCCTTGAAACCCTAGCGGGTATGTAGTGCGCTTTATAAATATCTTGATTGATTGATTGAAGAGATCCTGATGGGATAAATAACAACAGATCAACTATGAGACTGGAACTACTCGTTACATCTTGTTGAAATAAATCCTTGTAGGGTACTTTATTCATTAATACTTCTTCCGAGCACGCAGGTCCCCTGTCACGTTTTTTAAAAATCTTCTGACATAGCTTGCGGCGGACACACACGATGTTCTGCACATTCAGAATCAATGTCAAACTCACTCATAAATATAAACAGTAGGCACCGTACTGTGAACATAGTTTTGATAATGTCCAACACCAATGGTCTGGAATATTCCAAAGTTCCGTTAACCGTTTTGTCATGATCACGTGTGGCGGTACCTTTGACTCTTAAATAATCAATCACAACACAGCACCTACTTCCAAACAAGCTGTCAGGCAAGATAGTACCCTAAACACAAGAGAGTTTTACTTTGAGTGGGGCTGACTTCCTCTTCTGTTATTCCCGAGTTTTATGAGCTCTACAAGAGTATGTGCCAGTAATATCTTCATAAAGCAGGCCTTGTATTACATGACTTACTTACTGGCCACTTACTGTCTTGTTCTTTGAACCCCTCATCATTCATGCATAACAGAGGAGATGGCATCTCACTTTTGAAAAGAAACTTAAAAATGTACTCTTTGCAAAATCCCTCATACATTCAAGCATATTGTAGTGTAACACAGGGACTGCCTAAGCGTATTCTCCCCGTGTCACTAGCCAATCCCATTTCACTAAATTAACCTACATATCTAAACAATGTTATCTTCAAAGTCCTGAGTCGACAAAATGTACTTCCTTTAGCTTGTTCCTTATAACTTTCTCCAGCTGTGGATAAAGGCATAATTCCAACAAACATTTCATGCAGTTGTTGTTGTAAGTTCTTTATTCAATATAAAAAATCATAAAAGCATGTACAAACATGATTTAGCAATCAAAGAAAACCATCATTACATACAACTAATGACAATAATAATTTATCTAAAAAGTCATTAAAAAAATGTATACAGTATTTACAATAAAAACACATGTCATATAATGGGCGCAATAATACAGATTTGGGACCTTGAATCACTAACTCTTGTTGTGTTTTAGCAGCTTAGTACGTAACAACCAGGCGCTGCCCAAGTATTTGGCTACCGCACAGGTCATACTGAGAGAAGAAGGATCTGTGTTAAATGTGCGTAATGCTACACTGTAATCCATAAACCCTAGATGTTTACAAGTGGGTTTAAGCCATTTCCTCCTGGCAGCCCTATATGCGGGACAAGTAAAGAAGAAATGGGGGATAGATTCTGAGGGCGCCTGACAAATGGGCCATCTCACAGAAAATAAACTATTGATTCTCCAGCCAGCTACCAACTCATTAACAGAGAGAATTCCTAACCTGAGCTTCATGTATAGCGTTCTATCTCGTGGAGATTCTATATAATAGAGATAGTATTCAAATCTAGCATTGGGCTTATGCTCCAGAAACTGTCCTGTGAGAGTCCTCCAGTTTGATTTTCGCGTCTCCTCCCCTTTTACCCATTCCCAGTATGCCTTCTTGATTATTTGCTTCGTTGGTGGGGTCTGACTTGCCCATGAATCTCCATACCTATCGCTGTTACCAACTGTTTTAATTTGCAAATCCATTTGATCTTGCTCCCTGTGTCTAAACTGATAATCTCGCTCAGTGCAGCAGCATAGTTGACCAGTTCTGGTGTCCTTCTTAGGCGCACCCAGGAAAGTATCGGGCGTAATCTTACAATCTCTGAAATGGAGTGCTTCCCAAAATCCTTTTGGAGTGGCGTTAGAGGGGTAGAAAGTGGAAGAGAAACCAGACCTCTGTAAAACTTGTTTTCTGATTTCTCTAAGTCGCTGACATTCTCGATTCCCCATAATTCTGACCCGTAGAGTGCTAAGGGCAAAGCTTTACCATCGTAGACCACGAGAGCCGGGCCTATTGGTCTGCTAGATGAAAGCAACTGTTCTCTCAAGATTGCCCCCACCACCCGCTTGTGATTAAGAAGCATCTTGGCCAGATGGGTATTCCACTTCATCAAGTTGTTCATCCGAATGCCCAGATAGTCAAAAGACTCTACGGTTTCTAGGGGAGTGCCATTCAAAGTGATGCCATTCTTAAAACGTTTAGACGGGAAGAGTGTCATTAATTTCGTCTTACTAGTATTAATGGAAAGTCCCCGTAAATCGAATAACGGACTGAACCTGTTTAACAATTTTTGTAGACCACTAGGGCTTTTTGACACCAATAGGGTGTCGTCGGCGAATAGGAGGGTGGGGGATTTCTCCACCGCCAGGGTAGGAGCGTCAGTTGGAACCTCTCTCAAATGGTCTACCACCCCATTTACAAAGAGAGAGAAGAGAGTTGGAGCCAGCGCGTTCCCCTGGCGAACCCCCCTATTCACCGCCACCCTTCCAGTCAGCTGTCCTTGGTTACCCCACCAGATTATAGCGTAATTCCCCTCATGGAGGCGCTTGGTAAAATCGAGAATCATAGGTGGGATGCTCAAATCAGACAACACCTGCCAAAGCTTGGCTCGAGGGACAGATCAAATGCAGTCTTGAGGTCGATAAAGGCTAGATATAAACTGCCTTTCCCGATGGTCACTACTTTCCAATGTAGCATGCAAAATCTAAACACTTGGTCCATTGTGCCGACTTTCTGTCTAAACCCTGCTTGGAAGTGCAAAAGGACATTGCCGTCATCCATCCATGACCTTATCCTCATTAGGAGGACCCTGCCAACTCCCTTCTGTGTTACGTCGATTAAACTAATCGGTCTGTAGTTGGCAGGATCCTCCCTATTGTCCTTTTTATATATTGCCACTACCTCTGCACCCTTCAAAGAGTCCGGGACTGAATGGCCTCTAGCTATCAGGTTCATTAAAAGCAGAATGAAGTCAGCCCACACTTTTGCTTCGCGTAGCAATAGGTCGCCTGGGAGGCCATCCGGACCCGCCGCCTTTTATGCGGCTAGCCTGGCTATAGCAGAAGCAACTTCTTTGAGGTTAAAAGGTTCAAATAGTTTAGAGTCCTCATGTGCATTGTCGGATGTAAGTCCCCCAGCCGGTAGTGAGAGGTTCTCATTATAGATTGGTGAGATAGTTCCAACATCACAATATAGACCAAGAAAATGGGCATATCACAATATAGGCCAAGAAAATGGGCATACCATTCATGTTCTGTGATGTGATTAGGGATCGGATCGGATCCCTACCGGATGCCTTTGTTGAGTATTTCCCAAAACACAGCGGTGTCTTTCAATTGGGAGGCATCTTTAAGTTCCTGCCAATGCAGTTCTTCCCAATTGCGCTTAGCTAGCTCTACTGCCCGAGAGTACTCTTTCCTAGCTATTCTAACCAGAGAGGGGTTGTTACTTTGTAGTGCCAAAGAAAGACTACGCCTCTTTTCCCTGCAAATGTCTGAGTACCACAGCTTAGAAGGCCTGGGAGGATGTTTTTTTTTGGCACTTTGATTTCTAGGGTCTGGAATGGCAAAGAACATTCCCAATCCGTCTATCATCTTTTGAAAGAATTCAGGCAGTGGGGAATTCTCTATATCCTCTACGGCATCACTAATTGACACCAACTCTATGTCTTATGCTCAATGAGTTCTCTTATACTATTCAATTTATCCTCCTGGTATGCAAGCCATTTAAGACGGCGGTTGCAATTGGAGGGTACTACCTCTTTTGTTGAAATCCTCACTGAATTGGAGGACTTTGAGATGGCCTAGTTGTTTCCTAATTGTATACAAAGGGGATTGTGGTCACTATCCTGGGTTGCCTTCACTTCCATAGCTAAAAGGTCACCCCAGAACCCAATGTCCAGCAAGATGTAATCAATCCACGAGGGGCAGCAAGACCTATTGTATCTATTGGACCTTTTTAGATCAGAATGTGTCCTACCATTCACCGCTCTTAGATTGTACTCCGCGGTTAGGTCATTCAATTGGATGGCCCTTTGAGTCCACTTTTTAATTGGAGCTAAACTGAGCGGCGGAATAGCTAATTTGCTATCCTGCTCCCCAATACCCAAAACATCCTCCCCACTCAGCAGTTCGAAGGTACCGTTAAGATCTCCCACCACGATGATGACAGAGTTGGGAGGGATGGTAGACAGTACGGACTCCAATTCTGCTAATGTAGCTGATGGTTGGTTCCCGGGTGACCCTCTGGCATACACATTAAACATTTCCACATTGGGAATATTAGGAGGACCTTTCACCGACAGGTGTAAAATGTCATTTGATGGAGTAATAAGCATGGTGGTTTTCCAGTTTAGAGAAATGCTTACCCAAATATGGAGACCCCCCGATGGACGACCCCTCCCCTGGCTTACTGCTGGGATAAAGTGAGTAGCAAACCCAGGTTTATATAAGGGTACCACGCTCCACGTCTCTTGGAACAAGCAGATGTCTTGGGTGTCAATAAAATCATTCCACTCTGGGAGCAACTGTTTTTTTTTTAGTCCTGCTATGTTCCAAGAGAGAAGGCTGATTACCCCGGATTTCCTTACGGTCCTAATGAACCCGTCACTAGTACTCCTCCCCTCCTCTCTGCCATTCTCTAAACTACTGGAACTTGCAGGCTCGTCTTCCCTGGGCTCTTCCTCTGCATCCTTACGGGGATCCAATATCCGGGCCTCATCCAGTCAATCAACTATGCTTAATTCAGACTCTCTCCCCTCCCTCTCTAATGACCATAGTGGAGAGGAGCGAATCTGTATTGCAGAGTGCCCTTGGTGGAGAGGTACGGAACTCTAGTGCCACTCGGTTCTCATCAATTACGGGATTAAATATCTGTATCTCAATACAGTCAGTCTGCGAAATTCCCAGTGTCACCCTCCTTACATTTGCCACATCTTCCCTTATTACTGACCTACATCCCCTTATATGTCTCACCCAATGTATAACTTTATTTTGAAGGGATTTGCGGCTTTCATAGCTTTGATTGCTCATGAGTTTTGGAACCTTGGTTATATAGATTGTAGGGAGAGATTTCTCAAAGGGGGTGTATCCCATATGAGAGCCCGGTCTTGAGTAGTCGGGACAAAACTATGGTGGCTTACTTTAGGAGTTTGTCAAGCTGATTGAACCCATCTGTTTCCCACGAATGTAGCTGGCTCTGGATGAAGGTTAGCATTTCTACCAGGGTTGGACCTTTCAAAAGGTGTCTGTGACTGAACCATTTGCCCTATCACTGGCCTCTTCCCTGCTCCCTCAAACTTCCCCGCCAGAGGCCTAATATCTAACGTACGGTGAGTAGGGAGTGTGGATGAAACGGGAATAGCGGATGGTCTGTGCCCACCGCTGAAATTAGCTAGTACAGAAGGGGCATGAGTGTCAGTTTGTCTGTATCTGAGTGCCTCCACCTTCTCTCTCAGGGAGGCTAATTCTCTTTAAAGAAATTCTACTCCTAGTTGTAGGGCCCTATTATTGGTACAGGAACTACAGGTCGTTGTGCTGACAGGGACTTCTACCACATTATCTCTGCACGAGATCTTAACCGTACTGCCTTCATCTATGGATTCCAAAACTGCATATCTATTTGAACAAGGTAATTGAGCCTTAGATACACCTTTGTCTAAGGACCCTTCAATAGTGGCTCCTGGTGTTTCACTTGCATTCTCTACTGGGGAAAAGGTCACTAGGGTTCCCTTCACTGATCTATGTACTTCACCAATAGTGTGCCTTTGAGGTGTTTTCTTACTAAAGATTGAAGGAATTACTCTTCTGTGTGACCGAGCTAAAGATTCATCCAGTGGATTGTTGTGTTGTTAACAGCTGAGAGAGTTGTGTTATTGTCCCCCAAAACTTCTTCACACTTGTTTACAATAGCTTCAATCCTAGTTAGGACACGATTCGATATGTCTTTATTTCGAATTAAAAATTCATAAAAGACAAGAATACAGTCATACACAATGTATAAAAAAGATACTCCAGCAATATAATATTATACACACAATATTCCTAAAAATGAAAAGATTATTTAAACATATGTATATAAAAACAGATGGGACAATGATAATTTGCACAAGAATTAATACCACTAAGAACAGTACAGGGTGCTATATACAAGTTAATAGAAGGACATTCAACATACAGGGATACCCAATTTCTTAGAACGGATCAGCCAGGCCCATCGTAAAAATTTTGCAACACCTACCACTACGGTTTCTGATCTGATAACACGAAGTTTGTGGAGTGCGTCTCGAAAGCCACCACTGTTCAGAGACAAGCAGATCGGCCTTAACCACTTGCTTCTTGGTGCACGGTAAGCAGGGCAACCAAAGAAGAAGTGGCCAACACTTTCCTCCTGGTCTGCACACCAGTGGCATTTATTTCCTGTAGACATGTCCCATTTTGCTGTAAAAGAATTGATGGGCAAGGTGCCAATTCGGAACTGGTGGTATAGTTTACGATCTGGTACACTTGTGATTAGGTCCCAATACTGTTCTAATGAGGGAACAGCCTTAAACACTAAAAAGGAGCCAGTTATGTTAGCATCCAGGGATTGGTTTACAAGGATAGATTTTCTCCAGGCCCAAAAGAGTGCTTTAAACTCAAGTTTAGAGGGAAAAGTTGCCCCCCCCGGGTTGGACCAAAGCTCCGGAAGACCCATCAAATTCAATACATTTTTAACTACACAAAACCATTGTATTTTGTTTGCCCCCCACATGAGTTTTACCTCCTCCAACTCTTGGATAAACAGGCCAAGCTCAGGAGTGGTCCAGATGCGGCGCCAAAAGGCCACCACCCGATACAGGGCCATCTCGTCGATTGGTCTGCAGCCAAGATCCAATAATAGAGGTTTAGTTGGGGTGGACTGAGGGAGACTAACCAGATTCCGTAGGAACCTGTTCTGCGCAGTTGACAAACTGGAGAGATTCTTATGACCCCAAACTTCTGCACCATAAAGGGTTGCGGGGATGACCTTCACCTCAAAAATTTTTAACACAGGGCTAACACACCTAGTAAGGGAGTTCTTCTGTTCATGAAGCAAACAGCCAGCCAACCTGTTAAACTTAAGTTTGGACGTTTCCACTTGGGGGTTCCAGCTGAGTTGGTGATCTAGGGTAACACCAAGATATGTCATAACCCTGACCTGCTCGATATGAACTCCGTTTAAAGAAACGGTACACTTAGGGGGAGTTTTCTTGCAAAAGACCATAAATTTTGTTTTATCCACATTTATTTGCAGGTCATTCTTGCTACAAAACTCGGAAAATCTGTTCAGGGCTACCTGAAGCCCGGCTCTAGTTTTAGAAAGCAGGAGGGTGTCGTCTGCAAAGATCAACATGGGGTACTTTCGACCACCCAGCATGGGAGCATCCGACTGTGTGTTGATAAAGTGTTGTGTGACCTGATTAATAAATAAGAGAAACAACGTGGGGGCCAGGACACAGCCTTGACGCACCCCACGTTGTACAGGGAATTGCTTGGTCACCTGCCCCTGGCTGCCCCACCTGACCTGGGCATAATTGTCCTCATGAAGTCGCTGGACTAGGATCAAAAGCTCAGGCGGAAATCCCATGCGGTTAAGGGCCTCCCACAACTTCTTCCTTGGCACCAAGTCGAAGGCCGACTTGAGGTCAACGAAAGCAGCATATAACGTACCACCACCCAACAAAACCACCTTCCAAAAGAGTAATGTAAACCGGAAGACTTGGTCAACTGTGCTCGTCCCAAACCTGAAACCCGCCTGCATAGGGGAAAGTATGTTATTTGAATCGATCCAATCCAGAATTCTTGCTAGGATCATTCTTGACACAATTTTCTGGATTGAATCGATCAAACTAATGGGCCGATAGTTGTTGGGGAGGGAGCGGTCACCCTTCTTGTAGACTGGCAGAATTTCTGCACCCTTCCATGAGGGAGGAATCTCGGCCCCTGCAGCTATGTTATTTGCCAGTAAGGTTATATATGGGATCCAAAGGTCAGGTTTGAGTTTAAAAACGTCAGCGGGAATAGCATCAATGCCAGGAGCTTTACCCGGCTGAACTGACTCGAGAGCGAGTGCAGTGTCAGATTCCAAAAATAAAAGTCTGTCTCCAGTATGTGGGGGTTGGCACATCAGTGTAGTTTCCATCGAAGGAACTGCCGCTATGTTTGGGTCATTAAACTGTGCGGAGTAGAATTCCACCCACAGTTGGGCGGAGACATGATTTACTGGAACCTGGGCTGCAGGGTCCTTTCTCCGCCTTATAATAAACCAAAAATCCGTTAGGTTGGGGGAGTCACATGCACCTAGGAGATCGAGCCAATAAGAGTCATCCCATTCACGCTTAGCAGCCTGAATGGTACGCTTATAGCATTGCCTTGTCGTCCTTATGGCATCGGAGTTCCGGGCCTTCACAGCAGCTAATAAGCTGCTGTGGGCATCTCTACACTTCTTATTGTACCATTTTTTGTAAACTCTAGTTTTAACAGGCCTGGATGGTTTCGTGAGAAGGTTTTTAAGGGTCGAAAAACACTCCTCATGAAGGTTGGTGATTATGGGGTCCGCAATACCAGCAGAAGATAACAAAGACATCCTACTCCACACGTCCCTTACCTCTTCCTCTATCTTTGAAGTAAGTACGGGGTCCTCCAGAACTCTAGACCATTGAACACGGCGCCTGTTATGGCACAGAATAACATCAGATGTTAGGATATTAGTCCTCCTGGCAGGTGCCCCCATGCCTGGGACCAAAATCCCAAGTGAAAGGGGATTATGGTCGCTCTCCGGGCGGGGTTCTATCGCCATGTCTTGTACAATGGACCAGCACTCGATTTTAATCAAAATATAGTCGATACGGCTTGAGCACAAGCCGTTATCGAAGGTGTTGGACCCAAGGCAATCGGATCGTGTACGACCATTGGCCGCCCGTAGGCCCCATTCTAAACAAAAGCCCAGCCAATGAATTGCTGCCTCAGTACCCTTAACACCCTTTGCAATAGTAAGCGGGGGGATTGCCCAAGCAGTGTTCTCCTCAGACCCCACATCCTCTGCCAAGGAGGAGATGGGCTCAATGGAGGTATTTAAGTCTCCCGCCACAATTACAATCTGGTCGGACCCGAAGGTCTTAAATAAAAGGTCAAGATCGTCCAAGACGTCTTGTTTTTTCCCACCCTGACAGCCACGGGCATAGACATCAACTAAAATAATATCTGGGGTTTTGGGTTTACACAGGCTAATACATAGGAGATCTGCACACGCCACCGGTGTTTCCCTACCATGGAAACCCAAATTATTTTTTATCCAGATAGTAAGACCACCAGAGGCCCTACCCTTGGGGCTCTTAATTGCGGGTTTTGAAAAATTAAAATAACCCAATTTATACAATGGGACGGTTGACCAGGTTTCCTGGAAGATGACGATATCATATGAATCAATGAAGTTGGCCCAGTCGTCATTCTCCAGACGTCCCCTAAGCCCAGCAATATTCCAAGAGATGACTCTTAAAGGGCAATCTGTAGTTAGTACACATGGTAACTGTACCACGCTCTGTACTTCATCCATTGCCAAGACAGGAGTGTGTGCTGGATCTAAAGCTGTGCCCGGATTGTTAGGCGACGAACGGCCGACGAGAGAAGGACTTGGGGATGGAGGACTCCGTCGGTGAGACGAAATCTTAGAGGGGGATATGTCTCCAGACCACCCAAGTCAGTCCACCTCCTCCAAGCAGCCGAACCTATTAGAGGTTGAAAACCCTTGCCACCAGTTTGGTTGGTTCTGACCAACAAAACTATAAGTTGGGCGACTAACATTCCTAGCGGTGGTCCATAAACCCTCACTCACTGGTTGTTGTCTGGGAGGGTAGAAAAAAGTGAGGGGCCTCACTACTATTGCGGAATTGGCCTCAAAGGATGGCCATGCACATAGGTGCTGAGCTGTGTGGGGATCAGAAAAAGAAACCACCACACAGTCTCCGGCTATAGACTTGTGAGTGCGGCCGATCCAAGGAACTCTCCGAACCATAAGTACACTGCTTCTTTGCTGGTCGGGGAGCTGTTTGTTGGAATTCAGCCAGTAAATAACTTTATTTTTTAATGAAAGATCGTTCTCCTGGGATTGTTGATCCAACTCTGGGACACCGGCTAATATAACAACGTACGGCCCTGCTTCAGGCGGGAGGTCAATAAACCCTCCTCGAAAGTTGTTGCGACTGGCCTGGCGTGGTGGATTGCGCATTGAGGGCGGCCTGAGGGGGTGGTTGACTGGCACCCTGGAGTCAGTGTTCGACCTGTGTGCTGGTTTGTACGGAAGAGGGGGTTTAGGTACTACAAGGCTAGGGGTAGGTACAATAGTTTTAGCAATGGTGGTACGAGGTTTTGGGATGGGTTTGGATATTGACAAAGTCTCGGGAACGATTGGTACTGGTTGTAAAGGAGATTGAGCGGGTTCTGTAACTAAGGGCTGGGGAGTGGGTTCAGTTGCACATAAAAGCTTAGCGTCCATTTCCTTGAGGCTCAGGCTAGCCAGGGTGACAATGGTCCTATCCATTTCAAGGAGGTTATTCTCTATACGAGAAAGCCTTAGTTCTAGGGGGGAGAGTAACTGCTTAAGCGTGTCCCATACTAGGTGCAGGAATTCACTATCACCCTCCCTGTCAGACACCGGGCCAGTCACCCGACCCTCCGGGATATTTGTACTATTCTGACTAGGAGAGATGATAAGAACATCATCTACCACCGAACTATGTGTTTCCATAGTAGCTTCCCCGTTGAGAGCACTTGGAAACGGTTGGGGGGTAACATCCTTCGCCCCAAGAGATCCCATAGCCCGCCTGTTATTAAAGAATTTTAATCTTGCTATTCTGGCTTTTTTCCTTGCGTGCAAAGTTCTCGCAAGGCATTTCTTTTTGTGTGCTGCCGCTTTCTTATCACTACAAAGACTTGCTGCTTGGGATGCTTTAGGAAGAGGGAGGGAAGTTGCGATGCTAAAAAGGGGAGCGGGGCCAGTATTTAAATGAACTGGGTTGGGTTGGGAGATTGGAGGGGAATGTAAAGGAATGATGGGGGGAGCAGGATGCATCACTGCCGTTGCTAATAATGGCCGTGGAGCGATTGAACGGTCAGGGGTACGGGCAGATGCAATATTTCCCAGAGATGATTTTTTGGAGCTAGCAATATGCGCTGACAACCTTCGTGCAGCATCAAGTTCTAAAGAGACCTTGTGCTGCATTTTACTGATTTCCTCATCAATAGCCAAGTTGGTTTTGACTAGGAAATCTTCTATGGACCTGTTGGAATTGCTGGCTGCCATAAGGGTCTTGCTCCGACTACCCCGTGAACACATAATACAGAGTACAGGTCAATAAATTAATATACACACAACAATAAAACTATAAGATGTGCCACACAGGAGTAAACCCAGAAACAAATAAAAATTAAGGGAGGGTGGCCCAGCCCAGCCCTCTTAGACCTCGAACGGCCTCAAACGGCCCAGTCTTTGTCCTGTCTTCGCCCGGGCTGCGTCCCGCGCTGCGGGAGTGCTAAAGCAATAAATAGGGGGGGCGTGGCAGCAGGGAGAGCGGACCGGAAGCTGTAGAATGGTCTCGCAGGGGCTCCTGGGCAATGGAGTCCCCTGCACGCTCGCAGCCCCGCTGACCGCACTCACCCAGAAGCCTGCAGCCCCTCAGCAGAGTCCCGATGTGCAGGTAGGCGAAGCGGCACCCGCGGAGCGGGTGCGGCGAGATGTGGCGCCTTGTCCTCTGTTAGCCGCTGGGTAGCGAGGTCGATCCCAAAAATGCCTCCAATAAGCCTCTGTTGCCTGGAAAAGCGTCCCGCCAAAGGAAAGGGTGAGAGAGGTTTTAAAGTGCAGGGGGCGGGGGGCGGCAGCAGGGAGAGCGGACCGGAAGCTGTAGAATGGTCTCGCAGGGGCTCCTGGGCAATGGAGTCCCCTGCACGCTCGCAGCCCCGCTGACCGCACTCACCCAGAAGCCTGCAGCCCCTCAGCAGAGTCCCGATGTGCAGGTAGGCGAAGCGGCACCCGCGGAGCGGGTGCGGCGAGATGTGGCGCCTTGTCCTCTGTTAGCCGCTGGGTAGCGAGGTCGATCCCAAAAATGCCTCCAATAAGCCTCTGTTGCCTGGAAAAGCGTCCCGCCAAAGGAAAGGGTGAGAGAGGTTTTAAAGTGCAGGGGGCGGGGGGCGGCAGCAGGGAGAGCGGACCGGAAGCTGTAGAATGGTCTCGCAGGGGCTCCTGGGCAATGGAGTCCCCTGCACGCTCGCAGCCCCGCTGACCGCACTCACCCAGAAGCCTGCAGCCCCTCAGCAGAGTCCCGATGTGCAGGTAGGCGAAGCGGCACCCGCGGAGCGGGTGCGGCGAGATGTGGCGCCTTGTCCTCTGTTAGCCGCTGGGTAGCGAGGTCGATCCCAAAAATGCCTCCAATAAGCCTCTGTTGCCTGGAAAAGCGTCCCGCCAAAGGAAAGGGTGAGAGAGGTTTTAAAGTGCAGGGGGCGGGGGGCGGCAGCAGGGAGAGCGGACCGGAAGCTGTAGAATGGTCTCGCAGGGGCTCCTGGGCAATGGAGTCCCCTGCACGCTCGCAGCCCCGCTGACCGCACTCACCCAGAAGCCTGCAGCCCCTCAGCAGAGTCCCGATGTGCAGGTAGGCGAGATGTGGCGCCTTGTCCTCTGTTAGCCGCTGGGTAGCGAGGTCGATCCCAAAAATGCCTCCAATAAGCCTCTGTTGCCTGGAAAAGCGTCCAAATGAGATACTTTCTTTGATCTCTTCCCTCTTTTAGTTGGTATTGTCCCCCCTTCATTGCCTTCCTCTTTCCATGCGCGACGCAGCTCCAGCAATGCTCTGGGGGGCCCATTCTACTAATGCTGCGTCAAGCCTTACGCCTGCTTCAAGCAAATGCATGGTTTTGACGTAGCATTGTCCTAAAAGTGACGGAATGAAATCTTGTAGATTTCACTCAGCTACTTTTAGGAGGCGTTCCTGCGCAGGCACGCCCCCCCTGCGCCGGAACGCCTCCTTAAGGCGCAGGGCTTTACAACGTGACGCATCTCCCAGATGCGTCACGTTGTAAATAGCCCGCACCATGGCGCATCTTTTGCGCTACCGCTGCATCGCAAAAGTGACGCAACAGCGGCGCAAATGAGGCGCAAGGGGCTTGTAAATCTGCCGCCTAGCCCCTTTGCTTCACCCTCATCTATTGACAATTCCAATATGAGAATGCTTGGACCTAAACAGGCTATGTCAAAAGAGGCTGGAAGACAGGGTTGTGAGCCATGGTTCAGATTAAGTAGCTAAACTCCACCACATGTGTAAGGAGGTAATTATGTACCAAGATGCTGATGGATCCGTTTTATAGCATATTTTATACAATCCTAATAATCTCCTCTTTAACTTTTCTTTTTTCACCATCTTATTTCTTACCTTTATTTTCATATTTTAATCTTCATTTAATTGTGAATTGGTATAATTTCTCATCTTTTTTCACTCTATTTTTATCATAAAATCTTCACTAAAATATTTAACCTGACGCTCCTCACTTTAGATTGATGTGCTTTAAGTTTACCAATACTGCAGAGCACCAATAATCACAGTCCTCGTGTCCTCTTATCTGAATTCAAGAACAACTCCGACATACACAAACGTAGTGGAGAACTATTGCTCTCTGTACACCGAAATATAAATAGCCCAGCTTTTAAAATCATATAAATTATACTTCTTTTTTTACAGCGAGATGACCAGTATTAAATCCAGAGCACTTTACAGAGGGGAGGATAGCTGTGCATGCGGAAACAGTTAGAATAGCAATGTGACATATCACAAAATGCTGAAATGTTCAGACGCTTCTTGAGGCTAGCACCATTATTTATTGAGAACATTAAAGAGGTTTATACCCAACAGCCCTAATGCCTTTTGCCTGTCCATTAGGCAGACAGGTTTATGTTCATTTTTACAGAGTTTTGTTATTAATAGCTCGAAACTGGGCTGCGGCATATAAAACAAATATATTTTTATGATAAAATCCAATCTGGTGGTAATATTGACGGCAGCACAACGCCGTATTTCTCAGTTTTGAGTATAAATGCCTCAAGCGGATACTTTTCGGTGCAATAATGAACTGTAATATTTGAGCTTGCAATTCAAGAAATAAAACGGGGGAATGAACCAGAAGCAGAAAAGGAAGTGCATTACATTTGTGCAAAAAATGCGGGAAAGTAAGGGCCTCAACCTCTGACAAATAACCATTATCAAACGGTGTAGTTTAGTCTACTGTGAATAATACGTGCACGAGAAATCTCATGTACTTCACTGTAATTTGTTCTCCATCATGTACAATTTAAATGTACATAATGGGACAGTTTGTGAATGAGGCAAATATAAACTACCTCCCAAAAATTCAGTTATTGGAATTTGTCATATTAGAAAACGGAAGGAAATGTACTACTATAACTTTTCTGCGCCTTCAAAAAGTGGAACATAAGTATTGGACAATAATAAAGTTATTTTTTTTAAAGTCCAACATTATCAGGCACTTGAAGCTCATGCGGATCAAAGCTGTGCACATGACAATTGGGGGTCCAGTTTCTGTGCATCTATGTTGCATAGATGTGCTAAATCAATTTGTATGATAAAATGTGGTGTATTTACGTACTTCATTTTTTTCAAGTAATGAGGAACTGCAAATATTAAAATGGAAAATATGTTATGGTGTCGCAGTCCTCACTGATCTGTTTGTCATGTGTTTTCTTCTATTTCAAGCACTAATGAAGATGTTTCATATAAAAAGAGGGGAAATAGTTATGTAATGCAGACTTTATTTTTACCAGAACTAAATTTAGATCAGGAACCGTAATTCCAGCAGGGAAAGTAATCTGAATATTGCTCCTTCCTGCAGGGAGCAGCATTTTTAGCTGCTGCCTGCCGGAGGGAGCAATGATGGCTTCCGCTGGACTCGGATAGTTGGCTGGGGTGGCGGTGGCCTTGGGGCTCCTCCTGGGATCACCAATAAGGATGCCCTGGGAGCACTCCATGGCACCCAAACTTTCTTGGCTGGCCCACAGGGGATGGGGTCCCCGGGACTGACATCGGCCCAGGAGCTGGGCTGCATGCCCCCTTCCACATTTTAATAAGATCAGGCCCCAGAGGATGGGATCCAAGGGCCAACATTGGCTAGGAGAGGGGAGCTGTGTGCCCCTCCACATCATAAATATATTGGAGGATCCCAGAATATGGGGTTCCTGGGAGCAAAAATGTCTGGAGAGGGGGTCCATGCACCCACTTCCTTTAAAAAATGAGCTGGACCCTGGACGATGGGGTCCAAGAGACCAAAACCAGCCTGTGCTCCCCCTCCCCCTTTTTACCTTTGGCAGGGTCCCAGGGGATGAGATGCCATGGATAAACTGCCCCTTGAAGAAGGCTGCAAAATTCCCTCCCAGATTTTAATAAGGCCAGACTCTGGGGGATGGGTTCTCCCTGGTCACAGTAGGCCCAGACAGGGTGGGGTCTGGCACCCATTCCCCTGAAAAATGAGGCCGGCCGCTGCAGATAGGTGTGTGAGTGGCTGTATGGGTGAGTGAGTGGCTGAGTGATTGGCTGTATGAGTTAGTGTCTGGTGTGTGTGTGGCTGTATGGTTTTTGTAAGTGGGTGTGTGAGTGGCTGTTTAGGAGAGTGACTAAGGGCCATATGTATCAAGCCTTTTTCCCGTTTGCAAACAGGCAGATTCTCAGAATCATCCTATTTGCGAATTGGAAAAAGCCTTTTGGGATGTATCATCCCAAAAGGCCATCGCAAAATAGAGAATTGCAAAATTTGTGATTCTCTATTTTGCGATTGCAATTAAGGAATTGCAAATTGCGATTCCTTAAATGCAATTCTGGAAGCACCGGAAATTTGCTCTTTTGGCCTTAAGGAATTGCAAATTACCACCAACTTCAAGTTGGTGGTAATTTGCAATTTTCTTTAAAAAAGCACTTTTTGGATTTTTAAAAAGTGCCATATGTCACACATACATGCACTTAGGGCATGTATGTGCACAAAATGTGCACACATGCATATTTCAGGGGTGCAACAGGGAGTCCTTTTGGCACCCTTGCGAACCTTGAAATTATATTCTCAATTTGCGATTCTCTAATTGGTAATTGCAAAATGAGAATGTCTTCCCATTTATTTGTATGGGCCTCCTAACCCATAGGAATGAATGGGAAGGTATTCTTTATTTGCGAATCTCAATTTGCGATTCGCAAATAAGAAATATGTAGGATTCACACATTTTTTTGCAAATCCTACATACATTGCATTTTGTGATTCTCTAATTGCGATTCGTTAAAAATCGCAATTTGAGAATCACAAAACTCTTTTTTTATACATATGGCCCTGGGTGCATAAGTGACTGTATGGGTGAGTCAGTAACTGTTTGAGTGTGTGTGCATAAGTAAGTTAGTATATAGTGACTTTTTATATTATAATATTGACACTGTACTTCGCATGAGAGGTGTTGCTGACCCATCGACGCAAACCCTAAACATTTACAATCAACGTCACCATCTTCCACTTGCTATTGTGTTTTCCCCTAGAGATCACATACTGTTTACATGTATATTATAACATTAACAGTCTTGGTGATCTTAGTGAAATTCACGATCCGTCGTTAAAAAGAGTAACGATAAGTAAGCAACGTTACCGGCTTCCAGTTTTCAGTCTATTTTCCCCTTGTGATCATGTGCTGGGAAAATATATACATATTATTATTCTCACCGTCATGATCTCAGAGGAGTTTATGACCCGTCACCACGAACATTAACCTTTTTCACCTTCCGGAGAAAAGAAGTTCAGTAAATAATTGCCGTTCGAAAGTATTTCATTATAGATGTACTGTTAAATACATAACTTTATTTTCCTTTTCTTTTTACTGTAACAATTGTATCAATAATTATATTATAATAGATTGTCCTATTGCTACAGAAGAGGAATGGGAGATTTTTCAGCACCACTTATAATATAACTTTCAAATATTAAAAAATACTTGATCAGATATTTTTTTCAAGAAACATATTTTACGAAACAACAGATCAAACAAATAAAGCTATCATGCATACTTTGTTACTTTAAATATTTATTAAACCCTACATTTCTGAATGTTATTTCTAATTTCTATTCTTATTTGCGGTTCCTACTCACCTTCTCCCTAAACAATATATAGGACCTGTACTTTATATTATAAGAGTACCATCCTATATATTCTTTAGTGAGTATGTGATTTATTAGCGGAACAGTCTGCAACCTCTAAGCACTATGACAGCATGTTCCTGAATTGTACAGAATACACATTTGAAAAAGAATAATGCATGCATTTCTATGTAATATAAACATCGTTTGTATTTATCTGTTTTTTTACTTGTTCTCTTGATCTGAGATAATGTAGTGCGGGAGTGTTTGTTGTAGCACTTCTGTTCTACTTTATCTAAAAGTAACTGATGCCCTCTTACATCATAAAAAATGTGGGGCAACACTTTTACAAACTGTAGAACAAAAAAGAAATATATAGCCACGCTTAACTGATATATTATGAAATTCAATTTTTAATTGTCACCCCTTTTATTTATACAGCGACAGTTTCTGAAGAAAGTTTATTTGTATTTGCTTAATAAAAACTGTTTCAAACCTAGACTGATTTTTTTGCTGTGCAACCACACCTTCCCATCAGGAACGTAAACACCAGATTATAAGTAAATAGTACTCCTAAGAAGTATGTCACCTACAAACTTGATATAAAAAACAGCGCAAGACACTGTAATTTTTCCGCCGTGATTTATACACCACACAGCAATTATATAAATGGCCCTTCAAACATATAAAAAAATGATTTCCCTTATAATCCTTCTCCACCACCTTATGGACACCGTACAGAGTTAATAGTGTTCCTAACCTGCCCTCTACTACTTTCTTTCCCCATACTCCTTTGGAAAATGCATCACAATATCACTGACAACAGTGAACCGTTCCCACCCAATAAGGAGCAAACTTGTGCTCGGTACACTTTAGCCAATAAAATGTCCATGTTGCTCCACAGACAAGCAAGGAATGACTGGCAAACGTTTTACTTTTAATACTTCACAGCCAAAGAACATTAAGCTTGGTAAAGTCCCTATTGGAGTACTTTACCCTAATAGTCCCCAAACAGGAAGGAATCGCTTGCAAAACTTTTCCACTGACTTCTTCTACGACTAACGGTTCCTATGAAGAAAAAAATATATAAATATCCAGCACAGTAACTATTTCAATTAGTAACATATTGTGGTGAACTGCTAACCTCCATACTCACGCAAGTGATGCATGAACTGTTACTATGGTAACAGGCAGAAAGGTACTGGCTGTACAAAAAAAAGTTATATTTACCCTGGATCCTCTACAAGACAGAAAGGAAAGCAAAATACCACATTTACAACCCCCTTGCACATTTTTTTTAATAAAAAGAGGCCCCGAGGGGGAGGGGGAGGTGGTCTCTGGAACTCCGGGGGGCCATGAGTCCCCCCGCATACATATAGTTAAAAACCAGGGGGTAGCAATCCCCACGCAGGGGGGACCCTCTGGGCCCCCATTATAAAAAAAATGCCCTGGGATTTGCCCCCGGAGGCTAATTAACAATAAAGCGGAGTTCAGGTTTTATTCTTTTTCGCACAAAACTTGTACCCCGCGAATTATTTTTTTTAAAAGAAAAGAACATTTTCCTCATGACGTCATGTACGGCGCCCCGTACGGGTAAGGCGCAAAAAAATCTAATTGTTCACAAACATATATTTATGTATTTAATGTACATATTAAGGCAAAACATTATCTGGGATAATCATAAAAATCGTTTTTTTTTTACTTTAAATAAGCGTATATTACTTTTAAATGCAATTAAGGAAATCGCGGCCGTACGTCATGAGTGCAAAGATGGTTTGAAGAGTTATACTTTTTGTAAAATAATATAGAACTGCACGCTAAAGGAGAAAAGTCAGCACAATTATTGATCCCTCTCCAAACATTTAAAAGCCCTTGGGGTAGGTGGTAAATTAATCAAGACTGAATAGGTGCTTACGCTACCAGGAAAACACAACAACAGTACAAGGCCCAGATTTCCATTGTAGTGATTTCTTAGTTGCAGGTCTAATTTTCAGATCAACACACACACTCCCTCATGGCTGGTATACACTCACACCACACACATCCAGTGCATTTGTCACTACACACATGACCCTATGTATAAAAAAGAAGGAGCGCACGTGTTGTACGCCATGTTAGAGTTGTTCCCAAAGTCCCGAACAAGGGGCCCACTACTACATGCGTGGCCTCTTTGGTCACTGAGTTAGTGGTGCCTGAAGCACTGAGCGGGTGAAGAACCTGCGATGAGGATGATGGGAACACAAGTATGTTGCTAGCCATAGAGATATCAAGACTCGGCACCATATATGAGACTTCCTTGTTGGTGATCGGGACTACATCATGCAGAAGGTGTCTTATCCACGAAAAGGTGAGCAGTGAGGCTTGAGTACGCTTTGGAGGTAGTCAGGGTTGTAGCAGACTAGATACAAAAACGCGACTTAGTATTTTAGACGAACGCACTCCTATATAGTGTATTAATTTACATGTATACATTGTTTTCCCAATAGCAGGAACGTTTTTATAATCGCTGAAATGTCCGGAATATTACCAATACAAACAGTTCATAGAAATGTGAGAAGGAACGTGTATAAAAGCGCGATGTTATCTAACTCCAAATTAATATAGTAACAATTACCAATCATAACATCTTTCTTTTAATATCTTTTAGATGTATACGTTCAGGATGGATTATGTAACAAGGACGACGGCAATGGCACAAGGTGAGCAAAGAAGCTTTTTTACGACAGAACGACAAGTTATCTGTGAAAGGAGAGAATGTGTAGTATGCAGCAGGCGCGCAAAACACACATTGGGCTAACGGGCTTCAGCTAGGATGAGATAGCTTCCTTGGCCCACACACAGTTGCATCTGAGTACTTCACAGGTCTTTTAAAGACATTTTGCCTGTTAATGAGGCTTTGATGTCCCCCCTGCTTACAGCCCTCACAGCTTCACTCTTCTTTTTGCTTGAAGTTAAGCCCCCCCCGATATTTTTGACTGTGGTTGCACCTCTGGCTTCAGGCACCCCCCCTGTCTTGTGTTTTAATGTCCTTTTTTCTCTCTTTCTCTTTCCTACTCTCTCACATCCTTTCTCTTTCTTTTTTAAAGTTTTGGACGCTGCTATCTCCAGTCTGCTGTATACAACCTTATCTGAGTTGAAGTGGTGAACTCTCTTGCTTACAGTGAAGGCTTCTCCGACACATAGAGCACCCTCTTTCAATCACGCCAATGGCACAAATTATTTGTGAAAGGAGAGAGTGGGTAGTGTGCAGCAGCTTGACTGTGTAGAAATGTATAATTACCTCCAAGCAGTGACAACAGATAGGTTACAATAGTCTGAGAAAACAGATCTACAAGCTTATTGCGTCACTTTTATGTCATTTTTAACATGGGAAAAGGGGCGCAAGAAGCTTGTAAATCTGCGTCTGACTTTTCAAGAAAAGATCTCAACTCCAGACTCTGAGAGGCAGTTTTAATGTTGTTTTCTCCCTCTTTCTCTCTCTCACTCTCAGAGACATCAATTCTCTTTCTCTTTTAAAGTTATACACACTGCTGTCTACTTTGACGTGTAGAAGCATAGTTGAATTGAAGCTGTGAACTCTGGTGGCCACAGTATTTATACAAGGTAAGCACAGAGGCTTAGATATACAATGCCTCCATTGCAATGCATTAGAAATAAGTCGGAGTATTTACAATCCCGTTGTACCCCTTTTGTGTCAGTAACGCAGCAGCCACTTCCATATAGACACCACTTGAATCCCGTTGTACCCCTTTTGTGTCAGTAACGCAGTAGGCACTTCCATATAGACACCACTTGAACGCAGGACTATAACAGAAGTGAAATGTACTAGGCTCACTGCAAACGTAAAATTGTAGTGTTACCTTCACTTGTAATGCTTCACCTTATTTAGTCACATCTGCATAACTTTAAACTCTTTTTTTCTTTTTTGTTTTGCAGATTACCTACCCAACGTCTCTTGGAGTCCAAATCACAATTTGTTTATAATACTGTTTTATTAAAGTTATTTTTCTAGTTGTTTATTATATTATCTTTAAGTTACGTTTACAGTTATTGTTGTTTTAATAAAAGTTAATCAAAAGAAATGATAAACTTTTTTTTTTGGGGCGGGGATGGTCCACAACAAAAATAATATTTATAATTTGAAGTACTATAGTAAGATGTTTGACAGTAGGGTTGAAAAGTACTGGCTGTACAATAAGTTATATTTTCTCTGGATGGACTACAACATAGAAAGGAAATCAAAGTAAAACAAAACAATGTGTACCACATTTGCAAACCTCTTGTGACATTTTCGCGTGCAAACCTACCCCCCTACAAAATTAACTGTGTGGGCCTCAATGATGCCCCTCAAACCACGAAAACGACCACCCCCTGGAGATTTCTATATTGTGTGAGGGAGGCTGCATGGCCCACCGCCTGATGCCCTGGAGTCTGCCACACCCAGACCCGGTTCCTGCAGTGTCCTGGCGAGAAACAGCCATTACAACGCGGTCATAACCACGCACGACCGTCACCACAAATTCATTAGCACACATATGGCTTTACCACGCATGCCTTTAGCACACATGCTTTTATAACTACTATACATTTACCACGCATGATACAGGCATAAGCACGGTAACAGCTTTGTGGTGACGGTCACACTTTCTAATGGCTGTGCCTTACGTGATTCTAATTATTTTTTAGGTATGCTTGTGACCAAGTCTGATAAGATCGGAAGCCAAGGACAAACACCGTGGTGTCTATGGCAGGAAATCTCATGGATCACAGAGAAGATAGGAGGGGGGTAAATTGAAAGTAGCAGGTATAATAAAAATAACGGAGGAACACTACTAAAATGGCGGAGGACGGAGTATGTAATTAACGTTTGGCGTCTCGGCAATACGTTTCTTTTTTTTTAATCTTTTTTATTTATTGCAAGAAAGAACATAAATACAATAATGAAATCATCTCAGTTGTATATATGTGCATAATTCTCTGTACATATTATTGTCATTATAGAGAGAGAGAAGAAAAACAAATGATTACAACACAGATTTACAAAAGGTCATAACAAAAAAGATATAGCATGTCGGTCTCGCGAAATATTTGTCTGTTTAGCTAATGAATGTTCCCCATATTTTCTCCCTTCCTTTTAGTGCTTTAGGGCCTCTTAATTTAGCCAATGAGAGTTCCATAGTATGTATTTCATGAATAATATACCACCATTCCATGACGCTGGGTGGTTCTTTCGAGATCCATGTCCGCGCGATGGCCAGTCTAGCACAAGCAAAAATAATTGATAAAAAATCTTTGTAGTTACTATTAGTGTCTTGTATATCTAACAAAGCTAAATGAGCAGAAAGTGCAGGCATTGTTATATGCTTCCTGTTGAGAACGTCAATTATTCCCAACCAGAAGGTTGTAGGTTTTGGACACTCATAAAGCACGTGCTCTATGCCTGCTGCTTCCAAATTGCATTTTGAGCATTTAGTGCGTTCATTGGAGATATTGCCAGAAGTCCAACTAGAGATTCTTTGAGGCTTGTAATATATTTGAGTGACTGTCCTATAGAATTGTAGCCTTAAATTTGAAACTGGACTACTCAATGTATTTGTTTTAGTGAGCCCACAATCTGGCTGGGGTTGATGTTAATTCCTAGCCTGTTAGTCCATTTATCTGCCATTTTCCCACAGTCACCGGCTTGGCCTTTATTAAGAAGGATATAACTCTTGCTGATAATAGCTTTAGTCTGATTAGAGTAGATAAATTGTAGAATATCTGAATGTTCTACGCTCTCGATTTTCTTTTTATTGATTAAAAAGTCTTGTATCTGGATGTATTTAAAATTTGTTGTCTCTTTGAGTATTTTTAGTGTATTAAAGCTTAGAAGGCCAGCTGGACCATAAAGATCCCCTAGCTTGTTAATGTTCTGGTCTATCCATAGAGTGCAAGCGTCATCTGCAAAGATGTTTGGCAGCCCTGGGTTCCCCCATATTGGGGGTTCAGCATAAAAAATGGAAATTTTATCAGTGTCCATAATTTGGTCCCAGATTCTTTTAATGGCTCTAGCAGTCTTGAATTTGACTCTCTTGTAGTAATTTGGATTGTGTACCCTAAATAGGAACTGATTGCTTTGCAATCCTAACATAAATTGATGATAGAATGTGGGGGCATCTTTAGACAGAAGGCTGCGTATGCGTTGTATAAAAGTGGCAAAGAAGTAAATTTTTAGATCAGGGAAGTTTAGTCCCCCTTTTTCAATAGATAGTTTCAATACCGTCATTGACCGGCGGGCTTTTTTGTATCCCCAAATGTAGCTACTACAAATACTTTCTATTTTCTTAATGTATAATTTATTGAGTTGTAGCGGGATAGATCTAAATAAATATAATATTTTCGGAACTATCTTCATCTTTATTATATTAATACGTCCGATCAGGCTATATGGTATTTTATTTCAATTTTTAAGCATAGAAGCAATATCTTTAAGTAAAGAATCATAATTTAATGGAATAATTTTCTCAATATTAGAGGTAAGTTTTACTCCTAAATAAGTAGCATTGTAACAAAGCCCTGTTATCGGATGTGTAGGTTAATAATTCGCTATCACTTGTGTTTTATTGACATTTAGTCTATATCCCGATATGTCGCCAAATTCTCTAGCTTCCTGGATTATTTTAGGTATAGCCCGCACCAGGTCAGTAGTATATATAGCAATGTCATCGGCAAAAGCTGTAATTTTTAAGCACATATCTTCATGTTCTATTGGAGTTAGATGTTCTTTAGCAGTTAATGCATTTAGAAATGGTTCTAGAGCTATAGCGAATAACAGGGGTGAAGGAGGACACCCCTGTCTAGTGCCCCTTTTTATTAAGAAGTTATCCAAGTTATTCCCCGAATAGCTAACTATTGCTGTAGGTGTCTCGTACAGAGATTGGATCCATCCCAGATATTGCCCCTGTATACCATAAGCCAATAGTGTTGCCCAGAGATACTCCCACCCCACTCGGTCAAATGCCTTCTCTGCATCTAGCATGACCATTTCGAGTGGGGTGAGAGTAGTCGCTGCAACATCGAAAGCGGTTATTGCAGTGTTGACATGGGTGGTGGTATCTCTACCTACCACAAATCCATGTTGTTGGCAGTTGACTAAAACCGGCATTATAGGTGCTAAGCGATTGGCAAGTAGTTTAGCGAAGATTTTAGCATCAGTATTGATTAATGAAATTGGCCTGTATGATCCCTGCTCTTCCGGTGGTTTATTCTTTTTTAGAAAAACTAGTATTTTGGCTGTACGCCATGAAGCAGGGGAAACTCCTGTTTCTCCCACAGAATCTATCACTTGTTTGAGTAGCGGGAGAAGTTCCTGTTCACAAACCTTATAAATCTCCACAGGCAAACAGTCTTCTCCTGCAGCCTTGCCTGGGGGAGTGCCTTTACAGCTTTGTCAAGTTCTTCAATAGAGATTTTGGTACTGAGTGGTCTAGTTATTTATGAGTCCAATCTTGCAGGTGCGTGTTTCTCTAGATATAATTCTATTGCTTCTAGAGTAGGTGTTTTTTCTGGGGTGTAAAGGTGGCAATTATATTTAGCAAATTGTTCCAGATTCTGTTCTGGTTTTCTATACACTTTAGATTCGAGTCCTTTTATAGTTTTTATAGTAGTTTTAGCCTTTATGGCTGAGATACCCGCCACCCCCTCTCAACACAATCCCCAAGAATGGGAGTACGGAAATGGTTCTGAACTTTTGGAAGGCGGGAGGGAGTTACCCTCCCGGCCGTATTTATTAAAATATGAAACAAAATTAAAACATTAAAATAACAGTTTCATATCATGTACAATTTCATTTCCACATTACGATGTTCTTGGCTGACCTTAACACATCTCTAATACAAAGGTTCTCCTAGCCGATACTAAACATCCTGCAAATGCATTTCTCAAAATTGAAATTGTACATCCTAACATTACGGGCCAACGGCAAGGTCGTAACCGGTGTCAGATCCCTAAACCAGAACTCCCCCCTCACTTGTGAGGGGCGGTCGCACAGAGGACTGTACCTTTGTGCCTATTTCCAATTTCCCTTGTCTTGACGGGGGCCCCATGTTAACTCGACGCCATCTTAGTGGTCGTCCGAGGACTCGTGTGAGGTGTCTAGAAGGTAGCGTAGACCCCCCTCTCACCCCACACAACTTACCACATCTGCCGTCGCAGATGTCCTGGCCCCGGGAAATTCCCGGGAGGGGCCCGCAGCCCCTTCTCCCCAGGGAGGGGCCTATGGCCGCCTTCCCTTTCGGCGTCCCCATCCTTAGAGGGGACCGCCTCCCCATTTGAGGGGCCAATGGCCGCCTCCCCCCCGGGCGCTCCCATCCATAATGGGTGACGCCCCACCTCTAGGGATCTTCCAATTACTGCTCACCGATCATGACCTTACCGCCCGACCAAAATAAATACGACAATCTAAGACTAAAGAGGAGAAAAGACAATTATACTTAAGCAATTCAAAGTATAAACTCTACAAACATCACTGTTCGACTCTGGTGCAACTACTCTGCTGAATAAAACATGCTGAAAAGGAAAATTATCAACTTTATTTCATACCAAATCACCAACTTTATTCAGAACGACCTGTAGGAAAAACAATACCACGTCATACGACTTTATTTCAAAACAACTCGCTGTCATCAGGGGCTGGTGGGTGGGTCAAAATTGGCTCTTCGTTCCGTCTCGAGCTCACGTGCAACGGGGAGGTGCAGCTTCAGAGCACAGGAACAAGAGGATGCTTTCTTGGCTTGTCGCTCCTTTTATCCTTCTTCGGGCGGGCGTGGACCCACCTCCAATCCGCCTCCGGGGCGTGGCTAGCGGCGTCAGTGTCTAGGACAACCCACTCTTGGGCGGGAAAAGGCGCGCCCCGGCTACGCCGCTTCGGGCATACCAGCCGAGACTCGCCTCCCGCCCAAAATGGCTTCCCGGGGGGATCGGGGTACTCCACCATACGTTCGGGGGGACCGAGTGGTCGCCCCTTTCCATATGGCTGAGATACCCGCCACCCCCTCTCAACACAATCCCCAAGAATGGGAGTACAGAAACGGTTCTGAACTTTTGGAAGGCGGGAGGGAGTTACCCTCCCGGCCGTATTTATTAAAATATGAAACAAAATTAAAACATTAAAATAACAGTTTCATATCATTACGATGTTCTTGGCTGACCTTAACACATCTCTAATACAAAGGTTCTCCTAGCCGATACTAAACATCCTGCAAATGCATTTCTCAAAATTGAAATTGTACATCCTAACATTACGGGCCAACGGCAAGGTCGTAACCGGTGTCAGATCCCTAAACCAGAACTCCCCCCTCACTTGTGATGGGCGGTCGCACAGAGGACTGTACCTTTGTGCCTATTTCCAATTTCCCTTGTCTTGACGGGGGCCCCATGTTAACTCGACGCCATCTTAGTGGTCGTCCGAGGACTCGTGTGAGGTGTCTAGAAGGTAGCGTAGACCCCCCTCCCACCCCACACAACTTACCACATCTGCCGTCGCAGATGTCCTGGCCCCGGGAAATTCCCAGGAGGGGCCCGCAGCCCCTCCTTCCCAGGGAGGGGCCTATGGCCGCCTTCCCTTTCGGCGTCCCCATCCTTAGAGGGGACCGCCTCCCTGTTTGAGGGGCCAATGGCCGCCTCCCCCCGGGCGCTCCCATCTATAATGGGTGACGCCCCACCTCTAGGGATCTTCCAATTACTGCTCACCGATCATGACCTTACCGCCACAGGCCGTATAGTTGACCGGCTATCCGGACCCCCCACAAAAACTCCTACTTAAAGGTCATGGCTGCAAACTCTTTAACCAGGCTACGAGGTCTCCTATGAGTAAAGAATTCCCCACCCGGGACAAATGGACCCCCTCTTCTAGATACATATGGTCCCCCCTGATACATCCATGCGGAATCGAATGCAATGTACTTGTACGAAACAGTCTACCAAGCTTGTTATTTACTTTCTTTACCGAATGATTTATAGCAGACACAGAATTAGCCCCTCGCCACACCTTCCGTGGAATCATATGGGACCATGCAATCGTGCACCCCGGAACCCTTCTCGCCAACCAACTTACAGTGGATAGCATCAGCTCGAGAAGTACTCGTCGACCAGTGGTCACCAAATCAGTGCCCCCAAGATGCACTATGATTATAGACGGCGGTGACCTTGTCCGCCCTAACAAACCCTCCATAAAAGTTTGAAACTGGTCAATACAGAGCCCGCCCCTTCCGTAGAAGGTCACCCTGTACCCGTATTCCTCAGCCACGTGAATCATGTCACCTGCTTTGAATACGTCCGCGGCACGCCTCACGTATGAGTGGCCCACGACCCACACCACTTTCTCCTCAGCCGGTGGTCTTTGACCGCTGGTTCCCAGGTGTCGGGTCGACTGCACAGTCCGCCCCGCCTCGTAAGCTTGCGAAACTGTAAACCAAACAAAAAACAAGAAGCGTGAGTGCATGATATCAGCTTCACAACATGTGCAACTGCACATACCTTTTGTAACAATTCGAGGACCAACGCCCCAACTGTTTCACTTTTTCCACACTCAGACCCCTGGCTGTAGCCTCTGTAGCAGCCCCTATCCGGAAGGAATGGGTCCCAAACTCGCACGGGTTCAAGCCCGCGGCTGTAATTGCCATTGCAAGCACCCGCTGGAACTGAAACCTAGTCAGTGGGGTGGCGTCGGCGTGCCTCAGCAAGGTTCCCCCCCATGATGCCGCCCTTTGCGCCAAATACTCCTCAACGCATGCAACCGGGCACATGGTAGATCCGGGAATCCGCTGGACTACTACACTGTCCCCGATCGCTCCCTGATCGGTCTTGGACTTGGCAAATGAGACTATCATCGTCTCCCCCGTTATTTGTATGTGCTCTCCGCACAGACCTCCCCCCGTATCCTGCTTGTTCCTCGCTACCAGCTCGCTTACCCGCATAGCCCCATGGAATGCTAATGCAAAAGCGGCCCGGAATAGCACTGTCTCAGACTGAGATGAACATGTTGCAGGGAGTACGGACAGTAACAAGGCCAACCTTTCCAGACCTATCGGGTGCCTTTCGTCCGCTCTGCGACCCTCAAGGCATTGCCACCCACGCAGCGCTTTCTGTACCACAAAAGACGCTGTGGGGTCCTGGATACCATGAGCCCGTGCCATGAAAGAAATGGCGGCCCGGTGCCTATGGGCCGTAGCTACTGATTTGCCTGCCTGATGTAAGGACAACAAAAATTTCAGGACATACTCTTCTTGGCCCCAAAGCTCCCCCCTAGCAGAACCCAAAAAGGACCAATAGGAACGGAACGCCCCTTCGTATGCCTTCCTTGTCCTGGGTGCTAAACTCTCTCCCACGAGGTTTTGTAGTCCGGGGCACCGAGAGACCAGAGAGCTTCGGGAAATGGTGCCGCCACCGGGTCCGCTGTGGGCAGAAAACCCCAGAAGGCCTGCATACGGGAACGAGAAAGCGCATCAGCTGCCTGATTCAGCACCCTTGGCACATGTCTAGCCCTAAAAAGGACGTTTAGTTTCATACATAGCAAGACAATTTCTTTAAGCAATCTCAAAATCCATTTGCATCGTGCTGCCTGTCCATTGATACACTCAACCACGGTCATGTTATCAGACCATAACACCACAGAGTGATCACGAAACCCCTCAGGCCATGTTTTCAAGGCCACCAAAATAGGGAACAATTCGAGAAACCCAATGTTACCTGTAAGCCCACTCTCATGCCACCATGACGGCCATGTTCGGGCTGACCAGTGATTACCAAATATGGCGCCAAAGCCTATACTTCCTGCCGAGTCTGTCCACAACCCCAGCTCCTCGGAGGACACCGCCGGTTTGTTCCACACGACACGACCATTGAAATCCACCAGGAATGCCAACCATATGCGCATGTCCTGGCGAACCTCTGCCGAAAGCCTTGTGCGGTGGTGCCCTTCTTTAAGGCCGACCATGGCTTGAGCAATCGAGCGGGGAAAGGGGCGAGCCATTGGTATCACTCTAAGGGCAAAATTCAGCTGACCCACAGTCTGTTGTAATTGATGCAAATTTACCTTTGTCTCGCTCAGACATGTTTCCAGCGAGGCCTTGAATTTTATTACCTTTTCCTTGGGCAACCGGAAGCAACCCTCTTCGGAATCGAGCTCTATTCCAAGAAACTCGAGCGAAGTAGACGGCCCCACAGTCTTACCTGGTGCCAATGGCACACCGAAATGACTCATGAGATCACAAAATTCATCCAAAGCCTGTGCACATTCCGAGTCCCCAGCTGCCCCCAGGAACAGAAAATCATCAAGATAGTGCATAACATGCGTAAACCCCGTTATTCTTGTGAATGCCCATTGAAGAAAACTACTGAATTTCTCAAAATACGCACAAGATATGGAGCAACCCATTGGCATACATCTATCCATGTAATAGCGTCCCTGAAACATGAAACCAAGGAGACGCTGGTCGTCTGGGTGTACCGGGAGCAACCGGAACGCTGACTCGATGTCTGATTTGGCCATCAGCGCTCCGGGCCCCAGGCGATTCAACATGGCGACAGCCTCATCAAAAGATGCGTATTGCACCGAACAAACTCCCGGGTCAATCGCATCGTTCACCGAGAGACCACTCGGAGCTGACAAGTTATGTATCAACCTGAATTCCCCTGGGTCCTTCTTGGGGACCACTCCCAGAGGCGAGCAAACAAAATTAGCAACCAGCGGCATGTCATATGGTCCGGCGACCCGACCCCGGGCCACCTCTTTCCCAATCTTTGCTTGTACCACCGCCGTATTCTGCAGAACCAACAGTTGGTTCCTACATTGTGATTTACCCTGAAATTCCCCCGCCGGGATGCGGAAACCATACGAAAAACCATTTCGCAACACCCCAGCGGAGCTATGATCCGGGTATTTGTTGAGCCAAGGAATCATTGCCATGGTATCGACGGGAGTCGGAAGATGCGCCCCTCGGACTATTTCAGACCTGTTTGGCGCCCCCTCTACTTCCCGTGTCACCCGTTTTGGCTCTCCACATGGTCTCGGGATGCGAGGACTGCCCGCACCCTGTACATTCATGCCTAAACTTGCATGACCCCTGAGGCCTTGTACATTTGCCTCTGTTAAAACTCCAGCATGCCCCCCTTTTACCTGAGTTGCCATTATTCCTTGAGTGCTGATCATTGCCTGATCCCGTCCGAAAGGGCGCCCCAGACGAGTGGCGGGAAAAATCGCCCCCGCTCCCCCCCACTAATGGCGACTTCGTCATGCCTGATTTCTCCATTTTTTGCCAGGAAATTGAGTCGAAACAATCCCACGTCAGAGATGTGTCGAACTCCTTGGACTTACGAAATATGCTATCGTAACAAAACCATTGATTGCCATCATGTGTCTGATAAAATTCCATAATACGTGTCTGATATACGGCTAGTTCCGCCAACATTTCGGGCCTTCGTTCCCCCATAATTGCAATGAACATTCCAAACGCTCTGCCCCAATTACCTATCGTTTCATCAACTCTGAAAGCGGCCATCTTGGCGCGCCAAACACTAGGGTGCAGAAACTCCTTTTGATTTTTTACATGCTCAATCTCATAATGATCGGTTAGTAAGGAAAACATGTTTATATATTTATCAGCCCATATCCTTTCTTTGACGTCCATCGGGATATGCTGAACCACTTTTTCCCTTCTTGAAGGTACCGATCCCTCCCCCGCCATCGGCAATAGCTGCTTACCTGAACCGGTAGCCGTGACCGTAGTCGCTGCCGAACTCACGCCCGCTACTGGTTGTTCCACGGGAGCCTGTGGGGGAACAAGAGGACATGGTGCCTTCGCAGCATCTCTCGATTGCCGGAACTGCTTCGTCACTGCCCTGGCATCCTCAGCCGTGGCCCCCTCGTTATCTTTACCCAACCATGCTGCCAACTGTGCAGCCAGTTCGGGAGGCATATCTTCTCCGTTCACGGGAGTGACTACAACCGGGATTGGCTGCCCCTCGTTCGGGACCGGGATCGGGGCCTCGGTCGGTGTATCCGGGTGCGCCGGGGGAGTCTCGGGAACTGGGGCCTCCCCCCCCGATGCTCCCTTCTTGGCCCTTCTACCTCTCCCGTTAGGGACCACTCCCGGCAATGCTGGTCCGACGACTCGCTTGGGTCCCCCCACACCATTCATTGCCGCCATCTGCTTCTTCATCTCGGCCATGTCTTTCACCAGCATGCGGAGCATCTGATCAGTACCGACCCTCTTTCCGACCTTCTTGCCCGGCATCGTCCAACGCTGACTCACTGAAAGAACAAAGACAAAATTAAATCCTTCAAAATTGGCTCTTCGTTCCGTCTCGAGCTCATGTGCAACGGGGAGATGCAGCTTCAGAGCACAGGAACAAGAGGATGCTTTCTTGGCTTGTCGCTCCTTTTATCCTTCTTCGGGCGGGCGTGGACCCACCTCCAATCCGCCTCCGGGGCGTGGCTAGCGGCGTCAGTGTCTAGGACAACCCACTCTTGGGCGGGAAAAGGCGCGCCCCGGCTACGCCGCTTCGGGCATACCAGCCGAGACTCGCCTCCCGCCCAAAATGGCTTCCCGGGGGGATCGGGGTACTCCACCATACGTTCGGGGGGACCGAGTGGTCGCCCCTTTCCATTTATCAGCTACCTTATATGCCAGATTTTTCCCAATTCTGTCTCCACCTTCATATTGTGCAAGTTTATATTTATGTAATTTGGAACTAAATTTTTCCCTGAGAGTTTTCTTGAGTAATGCCCTTAGTGAGATAAGTCATAAACTTAGCTCATTAATGTTAGTTTTGCCTTGTATTATAGCGTCTGAAAGTTGTTGCTCGGTTAGAGAAATATTTGATATAGTAGTTCTTTCTAACCCTAGTTTTTCAGCATTGTCCCTGAAGTTATATTGCTGTGTGTAGCCTCTGATGCTGCTTTTACATGAGTCCCATACATATCTGATAGCAGTAGAGTTAATATTGAATGATATATATTCCTGTATGTGTTTTTTGATACCAGAGATGTATTCATGGTCCGTTAGTAAATTTCTGGGAAATGTGAACTGCCGGGCTATAGGTTGAGTGTCTAAGTTTTTGAATTCAAATAGTATCGGGTTATGATCTGAAGTGATTTTAGGACAAATTTCTATTTCATAATTTTCTAAGATACAATTTGTTGCCCAGATCATATCGATTCTAGAGAGATTTTAATGTGGGGAGGAGTAATATGTGAAACCGGCTATAGTAGGATGTTTGATACGCCAGACATCTTTTAAATTTTGCATCCTAGCTAGTTCCAAGATAGCTGATCTCACTTTACCCATCCTATTTCTAGTTCCTTTGCTGGTGGAGTCTATAGCATAGTTCATGACACAATTGAAATCCCCCATTATCATCAGTTCCCCATCCCAATCCAATAATTCAATAGTCAATTGTTTGTACAGTTTGGGTATATCTAAGTTTGGCCCATAGACTATGTAAAATACGTAGCGCTTTTGATTGAATTTTAATTGTACTATTTCCCACCTGCCTTTCGCATCAGCAGCAGTCTTGATAACATTTACTCTTAGCCATTTTTGTTTTAAGATAGCAACACCTCGAATTGATGCCCCTAAAGTAGAGCAAACAACAAGATCATAGCCCATTTGTGATAAAAGTTTATGGTCTTGATATCTAATATGGATCTCTGAGATAAATGCCATATGTGGTTTGTACATATTAATTTCTTCTTGTACTAGTTTCCTTTTGCCTTTGTTATTGAGACCGGCAACATTCCAAACTAAACATTTAAGAGAAGACATAGCTCATATTGTTGTTTCTCAATTTCTTCCACAAAGCAACTTCATTAACCTTATTACAAATTTGTATACATTTCCTATTCTTGCAATAAAATGTTTTCCCCTTTTTTTGCCCCACCCACCCAGATGGCTCGATTCCACTCACCCACCCCCTCGTCCTCGAAACTCCCTGGGGAAAGCACCCCTCTATCCCGGCTGCCGCTGGTAGGGCAGCACAGTGAAGTTGTGAGCATGAAGTCTGCTCCTCACCGCTAGAGTGACTCATAGTGTATATATTTTGACAACGAAGGAGGAAAGCTGTATATGAGATCGGAAAGAAAAAAGAGGAGGAAAAAAAAAGAAAAAGAGGAAAGAAAGAAGAAAGGGTAGTCGAGATAATTGTGTTCTAGTCATGGTGAGTCTTTCATTAGTAGTTGCATTTGATTTGATTCCGATTGATTTTCAGATTACTCGAATGATCAAAGTTAAGTTGCCTATAGTGACAGGACTATTAACTTTAGCTTTAAGAGCGACAGCTTGCCTCAATAGGAAGTTCCCAAAATAGATCATGATTGGTCTAGGGAATTTGTTGTTCTGACTTTTTTGGAAAGAGGGCAATCTATGTACCCGTTGCAGTTGGGAATTCCAATCCCAGTCCGAGAGGTCGCTGAAGGCTTTTTGAAAGAGTTTCACTACAAAAATGCGGGGATCAGCCCCCTCGGCGCCCTCAGGTATTCCAAACAGTCTTAAATTATGTCGGCGTGCTCTGTTCTCCATATCCTCGACTTTGGCCTCTAGCTGAGAGATGCAGGACGAGTGAATTCTCGTGGTTGACTCTGATCGTGAGGTCCCTTCTTCAATTCCCACGACTCGCTGCTTCAAGTCTTCTATCTCTTGCGTGACCCCACCAAGTTTCTGACACATTTCGCTGTAGAGGCCTGTAGTTTTGTATTATCCTCTCTCAGCTGAAGGTGCTGTTGATGGCTTTCCTGCCTCTGTGCCATGAGAGTTTGCATGATTAAGCCCATAGAGATATTGTCTTGCTGATGCTGTGTTTCTTCATCTGGTTTAAGCGTTGCAGTTTGTGTTTTGTTTGTGGTTGGACTAGGTACTGACGTTGTAGTCAGATGGTTGGTAGCCAAGAAAATCTGACTAGGAGTTATAGACATTGTTTCCATTGAGTCATTCAAAATTTCCAGCGGGCACATTTCCGGGTCAGTTTCAGTCAGTATTGGCCTTGTGTTAGAATTTGTTGGCGCAATAGATGCGTTAGCGGGCTCGCTTGTCTCGCTTGTCTCCAGACTATTAGTCAGGTTGGCAACTAGAGAGGTAGTTGAAGCACTAAACGGTGGTCCAACGGTGCCGACAACAGTCAATCCATTTTCGGTTGGTAGAGCTATTGTTGTTACAGTAGTCGAGTTGTCGAGTTCTGCATTCTCTATGCTCTCTGCTATAGGAAGTGTATTCCTGTCGTGTGAATGCAGGTCATCATCGAAGCTTGCACCAGATAGTCTTAGGGCCATACCCTTAACTCCTCCCTTTGTTTTAATCCACTTCCTCAACGTGCTATCGTCGATTAGAGCCTTACGTACTTTTTTGTTTGCAATAGGATCTTTATTCAGTAATTTGCGGGTGGTAGATTTTTGTCTAACCTTGGCTTTCAGTTTAGTTTTTCTTGAGTCCATAGCTCGACCGGTATTGTTCCTAGTAAGAGTTGTTTCCACCTCTTGCTCGCTCTCTTCAGATATCTCCTCGTATTCTTGATTAGAGTTTTCTTCTATTCTTACAGTTTCATTGTTTAATATATGATCGTTCTTTCCAGATTGACTGTCGTTCCCTGGCTTTCTGAGCATAGACGAGTCAGTCTCCAGTGCAAGCGGTGTGTTGCTGGTTAGTCTGCTAGTCTCTATCTCTTTATCCATAGTAGCTTCTGATGTAGTGGCTGTGCATACCAGATAGTTGTTGACAGTATTAACAGTGTTAGAGGGGCCATTGTTGATAGCAGTATCGACACCGGGTAGAATGGTAGTAGTGGCCCCACCTCCCTCCCTTATGAAAGCGGACTCAGGCTCAGGAATGGCGTCACCATCAATCACAAGAGTACTCGATTTATTTGTTCTATCTGTGCTGTCAATATTTTTTTTACTTTTGTCTTTCTCTTTGGCATGCACTTGACTTGTGCTTGCATCAATGGATGAAATAGGGCTGATGTCTTTTTTAGCCAGGTCAGCTGAAATAGGAGGTTTCTGAAAGCCAGGGTCCCCCTCGCAAATAGTCACTGCCTCGACGTCATGACTGGTGCTCCCGTCTAGTATAGCTACACTGAGTGTCTGTTTTTCTGCCCCAGCACCCACTACGCCTTTACTGCCTTTGCCAATAACTGCAATTCGATGTGGAGTGCCCGTAAGTCCCGCAGCAATTTTAGTTTTAATAGCCGGTCCTCCCATTAGTGTTTTTATCTCGCTGGCGGACATACCTGGCTCGTCGGTTTTTGCCGTCTTCCCAGTCCTGCCAGTTCTAGTAGACCGGGTGGATTGTTGCGTTGTCATCGGTACTGAAACGGCAGAAGGACCTGAATCTGATGTTAGGTATGCCGCCTGGTCTTCACTGGCTTCGCCGGCTTTCCGCAGCTGTGCAGGGAGTAGTCCAGGGCTCGTCCAGTAACACGCCCGGCCAGGCAAGCGAAGGGAGCCGGTATTCCAGACTCTCCAAACCGGTGGAGCCCCTCCGGTCGCAGCAACCAGCATCCAGGTTTGGCTAATATCGTATATTTCCAAAAGAGAAGTGCTTTTACATCGGCATCTCTCAAAAACAGCGAGCGGTATCTAGTTACACAGCTTTTTTTTTTTCCAGCTCTCCTCGTAGTATTTCACTCAGAGCGCGGTGTGGAGTGACTCCATGCAAGCTCCTTCACCGAACGGCTTCAGCCCGCCATCTTGACTCCGCCTCCCACACAGGCAATACGTTTCAAATAAATATAGATAGAATATGATTATTAATATATTACAAAAGTATAGCAGCAGATAAGGCACTCGACCCAGCAGAACAAAGCATAAAATGTAATACCTGAAATGAGAAGAGGTTTGCTTGGTGAACTTGAAGAAAAACAAAGAAACATGGGTTTGGAAATGAGGCTGTGCATACGTAGAGAGTACAACTGCTGCAAAAAAAAAAATGGAAAGTTTTACATACAATCATAAAAATATAGCTCTTTTTTTGACCAGTAAAGTTAATTCTGAAAAGAACTGTTTTTTATGAGCCTCAAAGCCCCCACGGTCCCAGCCAACTCCCTGCGTCCTTCGGGAGCCGGCATTGCTTTTCGTCACCCCGGGCACTGCTGAAGGCGGCACTGTAGGCACCCTGGGACACTGCAAAAGCCGGCCCTGAAAGGTGGTGGTCCCCAGGGCCATCAAAGGCTCCAGGTAGGGGGCCGCACGACCCCCTCCCAACATTCAAAAGCACAGAGGGGTGGTAGTCCCCGGGGCTGGGTGGTCAGTCCCCCCTATTTTCTGTATTTGAGCCCCAGGGAGGTAGAGGTCCCTGGGGCATGTGTGGGGAGCTTGAAACCCCCCCCACACAGTTTTTTTTAAATAAAAAGAGGCCCCAGGGACTGGCTAATCCCCGGGGCTCTGGGGGTGCCATGACCCCCCGCATACATATAGTTAAAGCCCCGAGGCAAAGGGACCCCTCTAGGCCCCCATTATGAAAAAAAAATTGCCCCCAATATTTGGCCCCCCCGGGGGCTAATTGAGAATATTTTTCCGTTTCCACTGTGTACGAGTACCATATGCGTATGCCGCAATTTTTTATTTAAAAAAAAGAAAAGAATTTTTGGGCCTAAAAATCCATGTAGGACTGTAGGAATATTGCAGCACTACAACAACCATGAGGCCATCAGGATGGCGACGCCCATGTGGGCGGGGTTTGCATTAACAAAATGTAGTGTGCGGAAACTGCCGGCTTCGAGCATTCACCATCCAGCACCCCATGAAGAAGTGCTTTCTACAGCACGAAACGCGTCGGGATGGATTTATTCACTTAGCTGCTGCGATGCCTGCCTTCTGTCATGGCCCTTGATAAATAAATGGTATCAAGATTTGGAACTCGCCTTTCCGTGGCCCTCTCTTCAGCAGGCGAACTGTTAATGGAATTTTTTGCGGCCATGCCTGAGCCGCGAGAGCGACCCCGCTGCGCCTGGCGCAGTCCTACTGAGGTGCCACATGCTGCTTCAGTGCAAAGGTCAGGCGAGTGAGATTCATCGAGGGAAAAAGGCTGTGCAGATACTGTCATTCGTGTGCATACCCACTGGGGATATATATTTTTTACAGAGTGTGTAAGAAACTGGCGACTCACTGTAGGAATACTGCAGCACTACATCAACCATGAGGCCATCAGGATGGTGACCCCCAGGTGGGCGGGGTTTGCATCAACAAAATGTAGTGCACAGAAACTGACGGCTTCGAGCATTCATCATCCAGCAACCCATGAAGAAGTGCTTTCTACAGCACGAAACACGTTGGGATAGATTTATTCACTTAGCTGGTGCGATTCCTGCCTTCTGTCATGGCCCTTGATGAATAAATGGTATAAAAATTTGGAACTCGCCTTTTCGTGGTCCTCTCCTCAGCAGGCGAACTGTTAGTGGAATATATATATATTACCTACTGGCGGTCGCCAGTAGGTAGTTATAGTTAGGACCTAGTTTCCATAGGAAATCCTCAACATTCTATTTGGAATAACTTTGGCCCTGGTGGATGAGTCTTTGCGAATTTCTCAAAGAAGATGGCTCGGTCCGCTGCGCTCCTTCCCTGAAAGTTTGGGGGGGATTGGTCAAGTGGGGGCTGAGATATAAGGGGGGTCCCAAAACGTGTTTTCTCCATGTTATTTTCCATAGGACCTTTAGACTCGGCTACAGGTCGAACGGCTGAATGGATTTATAAGAAATTTGCCAAAACTGTAGAGTCTTGTTCGCAGATTACGCTTTTTTTGGAATGGTGTAAATCCGTTCAGTAGTTGTTGAGAAAATTAAAGTTAAAGTCAATTATATATCTATAGGCGCGCACACGTGCGCGCACCCAAGCGGCTGCGCGTGAGGGGAATTTTTTTTTGCTGCGTGACGTCTGTTAACGTTCGATTCGAAGGAAATCAGGAAGTTTTGTCCGCCATTTTGTCACTGCGAGTAAATATATTGTTCATTTCAAAGCGTTGAAACATGGAAAGGGGAGAAGGTAGAGATTGTCTTGCTGCGTAGGTTTTCTCGGGGTGTGCAGTAAGGCCCTTAAACGCGAAAAGATATATTTTTTTTCGGGAAAAAAATAACGGGGTGCGCGCACCCGGTCGCGCACACCTATTCACAAGAGTGTGAAAATGGAGATAAATCAGAAGTTTAAGTGCTTAGATATAAGGTGGCTCTGAAAAGAGCCCTTGTGTTAATTGAGTGTTTTCTGCATTTATAAGTAAGTACCGATGCAGAGCCTGATGTTGCAGAGGAAGATTCTGTTTCCCTCATTCGTGAAATGAACACCGTCTCTCCTATAGACGTCTTGCGTGTGGTATCGCAAGTTGTTGTGGTAAATAGAACCCATGCTATAATCTCTGAGGAACGCAGAAACAGATTTATTTACATGTCTCCTTGCTTTCTCAAATTGTGCACAATGTTGATTGGACCAATTCCATTTCTGTCTTTGGCATATATTGGAATATACCAAGGCAGATCGAGGAAAAAGTGTCATCAATTGTCGAAAGGTGTCTTTTAGAAGCATTTCCAGACCTACCCCAGTGATTGTGCCTAGATCGTTCCCACCACAGTGCACAATTATAAGGTCTGGTTCTGGGAGATGTATAAAAGTTTTCACCAATGGAATCAATTGGTGACATTTCAATCCTCTTTTGGAAATCCATGTTATGTGTACATTTGGTAAGCTGAGGTTGCAAATTCGTCTGCTTACTGCATATTTTTTTCACTCCAGTGAATATAACTGTGTCCTATTAGCCAGACCTTCATTTTCAAGGGATTTGTAGTCGTCCTCCGATCGGTTCTGGAAGTGGAATGGTAGTTAGAAGTTGAAATTCTAAATAAAGAAAAAGGAAGAGGCTGGGTGTGGTTTAAAAAATAAAAATGATTGGTTGATTGTAACAAGTGGAGATTGAACAGTACGTTCCATGTTAATGTTTATGTTAAACGAAAAGTACTATTGGGTGTGAAAAAACAAGATATGTAACAGAGCTGTGTATTGGCAGGAGTTTCTGGAGGGAAAATAGTGTTCTTAGTTTGTTGTAGAACGTTAAGACATGAACTTTTGACCTGTGCCTTCAGCAAGGTGCAGAATGAGGTGTAACCATGGAAACAGCCGGAGATAGCAGTTGGTGATGGGTTTACTCTTTGGTGCCTCTGCATCTGAGTCTGTTCTCTGGTGGCTGGCGGAAAACTGTTTATTATTGTGGAGATGAAAGGGTGATAAGGAGATAAATACGACAAAGCGTCTGGCCTGTAGAAGCTTGGGAGCAGTGATTAACTCTGAGTAAAGCGGAACTGTGTCGGTGCTTAGTAACAGTAAAAAAAAAATGTTAACAGTGGTATAACTGTCTTTACGGTGCGCGACCTACTAAGAAAGAGTTCACGGGCCGTAATTGGCTTGGAGGTTCTAGTATCAGTAAGTGAGGTTGAGAAAAGAAAACATTCAGGACTTTATTTATGAAGGCCTTGCGCTACCGGTGCGTTACTTTTTCCCATTTTAAAAAATGAGGCCCCGGCGGCGGAAGGTCTTTATAAATAAGGTCTTCAGTGTCTACAGTTAAGGTTATGTGGAACCCATGAATAGTTTTTCAAAATGAAATCATTTCAGTTGAGATTATGGATTAAAAGAGAAACCGTGAATATTTGAAATGTTTATTTAGAAATGTACTGTTTTAAAGGCAAATCATTATGTAATATGAGTACAGAAATTGCAAAAAACACAGTAATTGGTATTGTCAGTAGTACATGGAGTACAAACGCTATAGTTGAAGAAAAATGAATATAGTTGGAAAAAAACATTGTACACTCTTATAAGGAAGTATATTATATTTTAATAAATGGAAGAAGGTCTCTGGCCTTTCAGTTTAGGAACGAAATATGAAAATGCAAGTGGTTATACATCATTACTTTATGAATCAGCTGTCAAACAACACGAAATCATAATGTCCATTGTTAGTAAAGCAAAAAGGTCTGTTCTTCAAAAGAAAATATGGAAAAGAACGTGAAGAATATAGAAAACCAAAAGGAAATGAGGACGTCAATGGCTTGTATAAGAGTTATTGAAGCATTGTTTAGGCACAATAGGTAGCTTCTGCTTGTAACAGGAAATCAGTTTTATCATTTGAAAGTATGTCAGCTATCCAATGGAAAAGAGTAAAGCAGTACTGATGATCTGTTATAATCGGAGCCTCTTTTACCATCAGAGTGCAGGTCGGTGGGTTTTCGATGTAGCTCGCTGTTAGGAAAGAGTTAACCGTCCATTGTGTAGGCAAAGTATGCAGCAAGTGCCTCTAACATGAAATCATTGTTATCATCTGAGAACATGCCAGCCATCCAATTGAGAAGATGAAAGGAGCATTCATGATCTGTCATTATTGGAGCGACTTTTACCATCATATGGCAGCTCGGTGGGTTTTCGATATAGCTCTCTGTTAGGAAATCTTGCGCCGCTGTGAATATATTCCAATGACCCAGAACTCCTTGTATCGCTGCAAAGGCCATAAACCCTCCGTTGTAACAAAGCTGTTCATGATCAAGTAACGGATTCATGAGGTGATTGTAATTCGGTTCAGGAGGTACCAAATTGCAGAGACATAAATCCAGGGCCCACGTGAAATCACAGCTCAGGCAATGAAATACAGGCTGCACACAGGTGAAATATGAATATCGAAATGATAATCGATATGAAGTATTCAAAGTTGAGAGTGGTAAGGTGCTGTAGTACAGAAGCATTCTCTGTCGAAATAGTTCTAAGTGGTCCGGCTTGTTTGCGAAGGCACATCCATTTTGAATTTCCCAAGATGGTAAAGGAAACAGCGCAGCACCGCTGGTTGTATAGCAACTCCACAGAATTAGGTCGCCGGCTATGCAGTGGAGAGGAGCAGAATGACTTGATACATTTTCTAGGAGTCTAGTCACTTATATTTTGCTTAGTGGTTATCAAAAAAGTAGCTTTTTTTGAACTGGAGGATGCGTTAAAAAATAAGGAAGTGATTTGAGGGAGTTGTAAAGCAAGGTCAATTTTTTTTACATCAATGATGTTTTCTGTGAATGTTAGCTTAGTGAAAGATATGTGCGTGAGCAGATGCAACGTTCAGTTTTAAATGTGACAATGGCGGTCTTGTTCATGTCTTCCGATTCAAGGTCGGTATTCGCTGCCAAATATAAAGATCAAGAAACGCATGCGTGGGGTACATAGTCTGCATTCTTAAAGGAAAGCAAATGAAGGGTTATTTTTACCGCGTTAGCATTGTCGTTTAAAAAGTTATAGTGATTTCTATTATATGTTAAGAAAGTGTCACTGATGAAGACTGAAAATAAATCCTTATAAATGATAGGGACTGGTGTATTTTCGAAAAGGTGTGTAATATTACATGAATTGTGGAAAAAAAAATAATGTAATTGAAAGTGTATGGTTTGAAAATGAAAAGTAGAGGTTTATAGTTCACGTTTTGAAAGCAGTTGTAGAGGGTCAGATGAAAGTGTATGGTTTGAAAATGAAAGTAGAGGTTTATAGTTCACGTTTTGAAAGCCGTTCTAGAGGGTCAGATGCATGATAGATTTATAAAAAATAGAACATGTTTTTAAATAGTATTATGGAAAAAATATGTGCCTTTATGTACTATTTACATTATCTGCCAGTTGCGTATTCTTTGAGTTTTAGTAATCCTGTGTCTTATAAGTTTTCTAGGGGCGGTTTGAGGTTCATGGTGGGTTTGGGCAGGGAGGGTAGGTTGGGGGTTTGTAATAGGGGGTCCGGGTGGGGTGGAGTGCGGAGTTTAGTGAAAAGTGAGGGGGCGGGGAGTTACGGTGTTTGGTAATGGAGCAGAGTCAGAGGACGCCACATTTGTGTTATGGGGTGCCACGGAAATATGTATTTATTCTCAGAGGTTTATTATATTAAGGATATATATCAACATGGTGGCTCTTGTCGTTTTGTGGTTCTGTGCATGTTTATAATGCTGGCCCTGTAGTTTTTGTTTATGGACCTTATTACGACACACAGGGGAGCTACGTTGCACAGTTGGAGATCAGAGACTTAGGAAATAAAACGTTATAATTGTAAGGGCTGTAAGCGATAGAAATCGCCCGTTGTCGGTGTAAAAAATATCACCGCTATTGGTGGTATTTTCTACGGTGTTAGTGCTCGAAGGAGAATAGTAACATATATGTGAAAGCAAATTGTGTAACAGGCTCAGCATTTCACATTATCGCGTGAAAACAAAAGTTGCTTTTACATAGCAATAAGTCTCTTATAATTAAGGGACGGAGTGTATATAGTGCTATTTAGTACTCTGCTATGTGATTGATGTCGAATATTTCATAAGAGGAGGCTTTAAAAGTTTTTCGATAAACTAGTTTTCTAGGGAAGTGGGTGGAGTGTTCCGTGTAAATTGCAGAATAGAAACTAGTAAGAACCAATTGGAAGTGTTGTTTTAAAGTCACATGACTGCACATGCGTGTCTCGACGCCTGTACGCGATAGGTGGGTGCGCGCACCTGGTCGCGCACTGAAAGAAAGCGGCGAGAAAATATCAGCTAATATGCTCTTGAAGCTTGTTTTGGTACAAAGAGTTAGTTCTGAAAAGAACTTTTTTTTTTTTTTGGAAACAAGTGTTATGATGCTTTTGATTTCTTAAAGTTGCTACGACATTTTTCAGTATGTTATACTATCCAAATAAAGTGAAGAAATTTAACTTTTCTTGGAGCATTTATGACTCTCAATTTTGTGTTTAATTAGAGTAAAGCTTTGCTCTCCGTATACAAGAAGTTCTCCACAGTTGTTGCATTTTATGTGCACGTTCGCCAGACATGGTTTCAAGTCCATTTCAGCACTCGATGGAGATACAGGTCGTCCACCGGAAGATGTGCTGATTACTTCTGATGGTAATAGCGTGGCCTCCGTTTTTCTTGTCAAAGGTGGTCGCTCATTTTCTTCAGATTCGGAAGATGAATGCGGAACGGTAGCCATTGTACTGAAGTCTTCGGGAAGATGTTCGACGTTGTTGTCTCTTGAGAGTAGAAAAGAAAGTGATGGAAGTGGGTGGAGTGCTGCGTGTAAATTCCAGAATAGAAACTACCAAGAACCAATTAGAAGTTTCGTTTAGAAGTCACATGACTTCACATGGAAGTGTCAGGTCCTGAACGCGATAGGAGGGTGCGCGCACCCGGTCTCGCACTAAAATAAAGCGGCGAAAAAACATCTTATAATATGCTCTTGGAGCATGTTTTGGTGGAAAGAGTTAGTTCTGAAAAGAACTTTTTTTTTTTTTTTTTGGAAACAAGTGTTTTGATGCTTTTGATTTCTTAAAGTTGCTACGACATTTTTCAGGATGTCATACTATCCAAATAAAGTGAAGAAATTTAACTTTTCTTGGAGCATTTATGACTCTCAATTGTGTGTTTAATTAGAGTAAAGCTTTGCTCTCCGTATACAAGAAGTTCTACACAGTTCGTGCATTTCATGTGCACGTTCGCCAGATATGGTCTCAAGTCCATCTCAGCACTCGATGGAGATACAGGTCGTCCACCGGAAGATGTGCTGATTACTTCTGATGGTAATAGCGTGGCCTCCGTTTTTCTTGTCAAAGGTGGTCGCTCATTTCCTTCAGATTCGGAAGATGAATGCGGAACGGTAGCCATTGTACCGAAGTCTTCGGGAAGATGTTCGACGTTGTTCTCTCTTGAGAGTAGAAAAGAAAGTGATGGAAGTGGGTGGAGTGCTGCGTGTAAATTCCAGAATAGAAACTACCAAGAACCAATTAGAAGTGTTGTTTAGAAGTCACATGACTTCACATGCAAGTGTCAGGTCCTGTACGCGATAGGAGGGTGCGCGCACCCGGTCTCGCACTAAAATAAAGCGGCGAAAAAACATCTCATAATATGCTCTTGGAGCACGTTTTGGTAGAAAGAGTTAGTTCTGAAAAGAACTTTTTTTTTTTTGGGGGGGGGAAAGAAGTGTTATGATGCTTTCGATTTCTTAAAGTTGCTACTACATTTTTCAGTATGTAATAGTTTGAAAATGAAGAGAAGAAATTTATCTTTTCTTGGGGCATTTGTGACTTTCAATTTTGAGTTTAATAAGAACGAGGCTCTGCTCTCCATACAAAAGAATTTCTCCACACTCGTTGCATTTCATGTGCACCTTCGCAAGATATGGTCTCAAGTCCATCTCAGCACTCGATGGAGATACAGGTCGTACACCAGAAGATGTGCTGGTCACCTCTGATGGTAATAGCGTCGCCAGGGCTCTTGTCGATGCTTTTGCATAATGCTCAGGATGCCTTTGTTTAACATGCCGCTGCATGGTGTGTATAGAAAAGGAATATTTTTTATTTGGATTTCCCCTTGAGAGCTCCGAATTGCATATCGTGCAGGTTACTTTTGGCGCATTCACTTTCTTTTGATCTTCAGGATAAGTAAAAAATTGCCAAATGAAAGATTCCTTTTTTCTTCTTAACGGTAGTCGCTCATTTCCTTCAGATTCGGAAGATGAATGCGGAAGGGCAGCCGTTTCAGCAAAGTCTTCCGGAAGATGCTCGACGTTGTTGTCTCTTGAGAGTAGAAAAGATTGTGAGGAAAGTGGGTGGAGTGCTTCGTGTAAATTCCAGAACAGAAACTACTAAGAACCAATTGGAAGTCTTGTTTTCAAGTCACATGACTTTACATGCGCTTCTCAGGACGTGTAGGCGGTGACACTATCTAGTTACGAACGTGATTACATACTTAGGAACTAGCATTCAAAAAAACTATGAAATTCACTGAAAAAACCATAGGTTTTACACACGTTATAGTTAGGAAGTAGCATTTGAAAAACCTATGAAATTCACTGAAAAAACCATAGGTTTGACACCAGTTATAGTTAGCTGGAAATTTTACTGACATAAAACCAATGAAATTCCACGTTATAGTAGTTGGACTCACTATAACTTGCGCGTGTAATGCACTGCTGATGACATTACATATTACATCACTCATGACATGGTCAGTGACATCACTCATGACATCACTGATGACAGACCTCCTTTAAGTGTACTGTAACCCTTAAAACACATATTGGAAAATAGAAATTAACATTTTCAAAAAAATGGAGATACCCATACCAGTTACAACAACCAATTCAGTAATTCCACCATCTATATACACATTCTCTCATTCACCAACAGTTCTATATAGTCACTCATACATATACTCACTCATCATATGTAGTGATACACCTATACATCCTGTTACACACCGACAATCATCCAAAAGTTACTCACACACATACTCACACATGCAAATAAACTATTGAACATCCATTTATTTGCATATAAAACTATACACACACTACCACGTTACTTCTAAAGAAACTTATACATACTTACTCTCTTAAACAATCACTTATAGAAACACAAACTTATTTAAACAGGAACTCTTTCTATCTCTCAGTCTCACATATACTGACTTATATATATCAATACTCACATATACTAAATTAAAACATATCTCGTTACTGATAAAGACACTAGTGAGGCAGGCATTCACTCACTAACACACACATATACACACTCAACCACCCATACAGTCCTGCACATATGGTGTCTTCTAAACACATACAAAGAGAGAGTTAGTCATTCATGCATCTATGTGATTAGTAATACCCCCACAAAACCATACAAACACTCATACTGATACTAAAAAAACATCTAAGAACCCAAATACCTACACATGTAGGTACTCATCAACCCATGCAGCCACTTATTCACAAAGTGAAACACTGATACATATATTTAAATATGTAAACATTACTCGCTAATATATGTATTCACTAAGATACACTTAATAAGCCAGTTATCCAATCATTTCTTTTAAAAAAAACATTCATTAAGACAATAATTTAAACATTTATTCTTCCCTCGACCTTTACATGTACATATATAAAACATATTTATTTTTTAGAAAGACACACATTCACTGGATGGTGTCATTAGTGATGTCACTGACCATGTCATGAGTGATGTAATATGTAATGTCATCAGCAGTGCATTACACGCGCAAGTTATAGTGAGTCCAACTAACTATAACGTGGAATTTCATTGGTTTTATGTCAGTAAAATTTCCAGCTAACTATAACTGGTGTCAAACCTATGGTTTTTTCAGTGAATTTCATAGGTTTTTCAAATGCTACTTCCTAACTATAACGTGTGTAAAACCTATGGTTTTTTCAGTGAATATATATATATATGGAACAATCCCCGCTAACTCTCACCCGGAGCCCAATCCTGGATACCGCAGCGCAGGAAGAAGAGAGGAGACCTCAGATGCAGGTGAGCAGTGTATTTTTATTTCGTCGGGGAGACGGCACACCTCAGCATGACATTTCGGCCTTCACAGAGGCCTTGATCACATGACACATGCTAGGAAGGAGGCAATTTTTAAAGTGCTAGTGCTCGATTAAGTGCAACATCATATATATATATATTTTTCTGAAAAGTCATCAAAGAAGCAATACACTCTCAAATGCAGTGTACAGCAGTTTTTAATCCTCACTGTAACACGTTTCGAGAGTCTCCTACTCTTTTGATCACACAATGAGTGAAAGTGACTCAGTGCATACATTCACCTAATCGTAATTAGTACTTGAAATAGGCAAAGGACTAGCGTTTACATACACCCCATAGCATACTGTTTATGGCGGCCATATTGGAAATGGTTTTACGCTGTGTTAATACATGTTACATTTCCAAAAACACAGTGCCAGAGAGGAAGAAAACAAAAAAGAGATAATACTTTCAAAATTCATAAAACCTCCTCTTTTAAGGAACATCTCCCCAATGTCTCCGTCTGCTTAGACACAGTTCATGGCAATTACTGACACATTACCCACAATACTTTCGCCATATTGGCAGGGGTTCTCACTGTGTTAAAACATGTTACAAAATCAATAGTGCACCTGAATGAGTAAAATAAAAAGAAGAATAGTAGAGGATAAAGGAATAAAGGAAATGAAAAAGAGAAAATACTCTCAATACTCTCAGATAAATCCTAATATTTGGAACATCTCCCTATTGCCTCCGTCTGCCTCGACATAATTTGTGGTATTTACTGAAACAGTTCCTACCATAATCGCGCAGTATTGGCAAGGCGTGCCCAGGCTGAGACTTGCAGTGAAAATTGTGTACCATCATATTGTCTCGGCTTTTATGCAAACAGCATTAGTTGCCTGACCTGCATGAGATGTACACTGTCATGTTAGCCAGCATTATCCAATCTAAGTAGAATAGTCAATACAAGCACCATAGTGGTAGCTCTATCCCTTTACGACTTTTAAATCAAAAGCTATGTATGGTTTTGATCAATGAAGGTCCCTTAGTCCATCCCTGAATTCCAGTATAACACAACTCTAAATAGTAGAGGGACCCAGCCCAGCCATATATGCAGATTCTCACACAATTACTCCATGTATTTCGTAACAATAAAGTGATAAAGTGCAAAAGTGTATAACTATATAATGAGTGAAAAAAGTTCATATCTACTCTTCCCAGGGTGCCTTATCTTGGAGAGATTAAGAAAAGGATAAGTGGCCCGTGATCGATTCGTGAAGGTACAAGGGGCCCCTTCCTTCCCTCCTGTGAAGAGAAAGGACAAACATAGATTAAGATATGTCCATTAAAACAATTCCAACACAGGTAAAATACATTTGCAATCATACGTTTCAGGATGAAGCAAAATAGGAAACTCTGTACTCTAATCCTCAATCAGATGTGTTGCCAATTCCTCATCCTGATTATGCCCTTTCGGATACTTAGTTTTGAGTCTCACAATCCATGTGTATTCTCTTTTCCTACGAGATAGCTCTCTGTTGCCTCCCCTTCGTCCAACATGTACCTGTTCTACTATGAAAAAGTGTAGTAGACTGCTATTGGATAAGTGACAGTCTGCAAAGTGTTGTGCAATACGGTAATGGGGGTCTTTGTTATTCACTGCTCTAAGGGGATATATGGCGTTACAACGCATAATTTTACATCGCATTCCATTACAACGCGATTTTTACATCGCAGGATCCATTACAATGCATGCCTTTACAACGCATGTCACTACATAGCAGATGCTATTACAACGCATGCCATTACAACGTAAGTATAGGTAAGTATATCTTTTTATAAAAAATGTAATTAAGTTAATTTAATTAATTTAATTTAATTAATTTAAATTAAATAATTTTAAAAATGTAATTAATTTAATTTAACAAATTTAATTCTATTAATTTAATTTAATTAAATTAAAAATTGTAATTAATTTAATATATTTAATTTAATTTAATTAATTTAATTTAATTAATTTTAAAATTGTAATTAATTTTTTTTAATTAATTAAATTTAATTAATTTAATTTAATTTAATAAAAAATTGAAATTAATATAATTTAATTAATTTAATTTAATTTAATTAATTGAATTTAATTAATTTTAAAATTGTAATTAATTTATTTTAATTAATTTAATTTAATTAATTTAATTTAATTAATTCAAAAATTGTAAATAATATAATTTATTTAATTGAATTTAATCTAATTAATTTAATTAATTTAATTTATTTAAAGTCGTTTTTTTTAAATAAACTGAACCCTAAAAATACCCCTGTGCCCCAAAACCCAAACTCAGCCCTGAAACCTAAAAATACCCCTGTACCCCAAAACCCAAACCCATCCCTGAAACCTAAAAATACCCCTGTACCCCAAAACCCAAACCTAGCCCTGAAACCTAAAAATACCCCTGTAACCCAAAACCCAAACCCAGCCCTGAAACCCAAAAACACCCCTGAACCCCAAAACCCAAACCCAGCCCTAAAACCTAAAAATACCCCTGTACCCCAAAACCCAAAACCCAACCCTGAAACCTAAAAATGCCCCTGTACCCCAAAACCCAAACCCAGCCCTGAAACCTAAAAATACCCCTGTACCCCAAAACTCAAACCCAGCCCTAAAACCTAAAAATACCCCTGTACCCCAAAACCCAAAACCCAGCCCTAAAACCTAAAAAACCCTGTACCCCAAAACCCAAACCCAGCCCTAAAACCTAAAAATACCCCTGTACCCCAAAACCCAAACCCAGCCCTAAAACCTAAAAATACCCCTGTACCCCAAAACCCAAACCCAGCCCTAAAACCTAAAAATACCCAAACACCCCAAAACATATACCTCAGTACCCCAAAACATATACTCCTATACTCATACTTATTTTTAAAATTACTTAAATTAATATATTTAATTTAAAATAAAAAACACATAAATTAATATATTTATTTATAATAAATATAAATTAATTAAATAATATTAAATAAAATAAAAAAAATTATATACTTACCTATACTTACGTTGTAATGGCATGCGTTGTAATAGCATCTGCTATGTAATGTCATGCGTTGTAAAGGCATGCGATGTAATGGATCTAGCGTTGTAAAAGTTGCGTTGTAATAGAAGTGCGTTGTAAAAGTTGCGATGTAACGGTTGTTTCCCGCTCTAAGGTGCTCAAGGACCCTTTTCTTTGCCATTAGGGTAGTACTTCCCACATACATTTTCATGCATGGGCACTCTAAAACATATACAACATATGTAGTGCTGCATGTGAGAAACTGCATTATGTTTTTCATGCCTGATGGTGTACTGAACTCCCGTACCATACTTACTGTTTTTACAGGCCTTACAGTCACCACAGGGATAAAATCCCTTCACGTTATGTTGGCTATGATCTCTGTGTTCCGTGATATCCCCATACTAGTAAGTCTCTCAGACTTTTACTTTTCCTGTACGTAATTTTCGGTCTATCACTAATCATGGGACATAAAATCATATCGTTTTTGAGGATGTTCCAGTTCTCATTAAGAATTTTTTTGATTTTGTGTGATTCTTTGTTGTAAGTAAGTATCACTCTTGCCTCTACTTTCTCGGTGTCACTTTCTTCATTCTTGAGTTCTAAAGTTTTTTCTCTTGTTATGTTCTTGATTTTGGATACTGCCATGTTAAGCACCCAATCCGGGTAACCACGTTCTCTGAACCTACCTAGCATGGTTCTTTCTTCCTCCAGGTATCCTTCTGTATCACTACAATTCCGTCTTGCTCTCAGCAGCTCACCGTAAGGTATACTCCATTTGAGTATACCCGGGTGGCTGCTGAGAGCATGGAGGAGGCTATTCCCTGCAGAATCTTTATGGTAAAGTCTTGTTTGCAAGATGTTCCCTGTAGCAGTGATCTTAAAGTCAAGAAATTCTATTTCCTCCTTCTGCAGGTTATGGGTTAAGACAATATTATAGGGATTGTCATTAAGCAGTTTGATAAACTCAGTCGCTTCTCTCTCACTACCCGTACAAATAAAAAACAGGTTGTCTATGTATCGCCACCAGGTGCCTACTTAGTCTAGATAAGCAAAGTATTTTACATCCTTGAATATTTCCTCCTCCCACACTCCCAGGAACAGATTTGCGAAGCTTGGCGCGAAACATGTCCCAATAGAAGTGCCTGTAGTATGTTTATACAAGTTCCCAATAAACAAAAATATGTTGTTGCGAAGACACATGTCCATCATTTCAGTCAACATTTTCGTATGGTCTAAGTACATGATATCTCTGTCATTTAGATAATGTGTACACGCTCTAATACCTTGATTATGTTCAATGATAAAAAACACGTACCATTCTTCCCATGCAATATTTTCAATTTTGCCCAAGAAGTCTTTTGTGTCTTTGACATGCGATGGAAGTTTAGACACATAATCCTGAAAGAAATGGTCAACGTATTTCGAAATGTTCTCATATACACTTCCTATAGATGAGACAATCAATCCCACTGGAGGGTCTTAAAATGAATGGGAACTGCTACATATTCCAGCGTGCATTGTAAAATGACTTTTTTCATCATGAAGGAACACAGGAAGACAAGGTATATAAAAAAGCATGCAGGGGAGGATGTAGAACCTGCTTGAATGGGCTGCAGACACGGACTTCTGAAGAGAAACTAAAATGCTTCAAAATGCATAAGGTCAGGGACCTTACATGGCAATGGAAAGCTGGATTCCTTTTATAATTAAAGTTTGAAACTTACCTGCAGCGGAGTGTTGTCTCGTAACTAGAAAAAACCTAGTGTGAAAATATATATATATATATGTCGCAATAAAGGACATTGTCAATCCCACCTATGTGTATTGTCAATGTCCTTGGAGGCTTCAAGCAGGAAGCAACATATATATATTTAGTTTTCATAGGAAGAGTGATTTTACGTTTACCAATAACTATGGCATAATTTGATGAATCCTCGCGAAACTTTCAAAACTAGTTCGCCACTCACTTCAGCTGCTGTCTTGCAAGTTTCGGCGTGATCCATCACGTGCGGCTTGAGAAAAAGGGGTCTCAAAACTCATTTTCTTCATGTTTATTTCCATAGGAAACATTAGACTCGGCTACAGCCCAAACTGATTATCGGAACTACACAAAATTTGGCAGAATGGTAGCTGTTGGTCCAGAAATTGAACTTTTTGTAAATTGGTGTATATCTGCCCAGTAGTTGTGGTGTAATTTAAAGAAATGTCCAATTCTATATATAGAGATGCAGAGGGTCTACGACCCCTTCTGATCTCGTCCTGAAAACTGATTAGCTGCCAACAATTTAAACTAGAAAGGCTGGCAACCATCTTGGGACTTGGCTTGAACCAAATCCCGGAAAAACATTAAAAAAGAAAAGGGGGCATGGTAGGAATACCCTGAGCCCTTAGGCCTCTTTGGGGGGTCAACAAAGCTTCCCGCAGAGAACTTTTAAAAAAAATTAATTGAGGGCTCCCACGGTTCCCGGGTGGCCAAGTTCCAGAGGCATTTGCAAAAAAAATGAGGGAAGTGCATTGGCCCCCCTCCAGGGGCATATTAATGCCCCGGGGACCACCACCTCCTATAGAAAAGTATGCAGTTCCACCTCTACCAAAATGTTCTTGCTTGCTGGAAGTGGAGCAAAATTGCTTCCACAGAGAGGGAACTGCAGGTTCAGCAGCTCCCGCTCTGTGATAGCAATTCCGGCTCCTGCCGAAGGTTGGGAGCCAGCTGGGACCGCGCGGCTTGAGACTTCCCCCACGGCCCCCAACAGATGAGAGTGGGTGCCCTGGGTGGGACCAGGGCATCCACAATAGAAACCGGTACCCGGGGCCAAAACTGGCCAGGGAGGGGAGCCACACAGCTCCCCTCACCATTTCAAAAACAAAAGACCTGGCCAAGGGGATGGGGTCTGTGCAGCTATAATTGGCCCAGGAAAAGAGGGGGCACGCATCCTCCTAACTTAATAAATATTTATTCATTTTAAACCCAGACAGCAATTCGTTGGAGGCCCCATTTCCTTTCACCACCATTCTGCAAATGCACCTCCTGGTGCAATACTAGTTGGAGGATGACGTCCCCTTGACTCGATACCTCCAGTAAGTCCTACACAGTGGGATTACTGATAGCTTGTTGGAGGCCATGTCCCCTTTCTCTACCACTCTGTAAACGCACCTCCTGGCGCACTACTAGTTGGGGGATGAAGTCCCATTGGCTCTTCAGGGTTCTTGGGTGCCAACTACCCCTCCTGTCACCTCCAGTTATTCCCACACCGCAGGATTACCTAAAGGTCTTCAGAGGCCTGCCCCCTTACTCCACCACTCTCCAAACGCGCCTCCTGGTACACTACTGGCAGGGGGATGAAGTCCCCTTAACTCCAGAAGGTCCTTGGGGGCGAACTACCCCTCCTGTTACCTCAAGTAAATCACACACAGTGGGATTGCTGAGAAGTTGTTGGAAGTCATGCCCCCTTTCTCCACCACTCTCATACACCACAGGTATTTTCCTCCCTCCTATCCTGGGCTTCGTATTGCCCATGTTTTAATATAGCAGCTAGCAGGCAGACTTAACACAATCTATGAATGAGTGGTACCACCACAGAAAAATAAGTAGGCCATCGGAATACACAGCAGCTGAGTTCACGTAGAACATTATTCAAGCTCCGATGCCTGTCCACAGTGTTTTGGTTGTAATGCTCTTTTCCTATCAAAAGTTCCAGATGTAACACTAAATTATGTATTGTACAGCAGGAATATACATGAAGCAGAGGCACGTATGGAAAACATACAATCTAAAATCTCTTGTTAAGTTTTAGTAGAAAGTGGGGCAAATATATTGCTCACTACTATACATCATTTACACTGCAACTGTCCTTCTACACACAGATAGTTGCTTTACCAGTGACAAAAAATTCCTGAAAATCTTACAATGTAAATGCATTTCGTTCTTGGATCAAATATGTCGAAGCCTGTTTATCAGCCCACTGTAGAGGGAAAAACTTCGGCTGTCAAAGGTAAACATTGGGAAATCAAGGCAAATCTATGCATTCCTACATGTGTTCCATCCTGCACAGTAACCTAATGCAAACACATACTGTCCGAGCAATGATTCGAAACATATATGTAAACACGATACACGTGCCGGACATAGTATAAGAGCTGGTCTTTGAAATATTTTATAACAACATGCAAACGACAGCAGTTTAGCAAACTTTTAATAGACACGGGCCATATATGTTTCAGCCTGGCTCCTGCCTGGATACGCTCGTCATAATTAAGTTTGCTTAAAGAACATTGATTGGCAGGTGGCTGCTTTTATCTCAATTTCCGTCCAACGAACGACATTGCTGAATCAGGCACAGAGTGCATATTCCCTTTACAATCTTCCGGCCATTATTCCGTGTGCTGTCAGTACACGGCAGCTATTGCATACGTATGACTAGTAACCCAATATTTGAGCGCCTGATTGAAAGATTTTTCGAATGTCATCACTTCCGAGCAGGTCCCGCACGCATGAATGTTTCATTAACTGCCACGACTGATGTCATTTCCATTCAGTTGAGCGCGAGAGACATTGTGACGAGCCCGAATCCAATTTCATGCACTGGATTTTTGAATTTCGAGACTGCACGTCCATCACGATAACTGTCTGCCCCTTCTACGGAGTGACGTCTAGGCCTGCTGTCAGAGTCCAGAGACGCGCGCATTCCTTGCTTTGTAGCATTGCTCCGTGATTTCTGTATAGCACATTCTGCTCTGCTTTTAATGCCTTATGACTGCGCTCGTTTTATTGATATTCTGGTGGTGATAATGATGTGTTAAGAGACACCGCTGGATCATAAACCAAAGGAAATATAACCTCGAAAATGTAACGTGCTATCAGTTTAACAGGACACGATGACACTTAATTTCACGATGCGCTTATCCGTAGAGTCACAAAAGACTATCGTTTGCTATGCACTAGGCCGCCCTCAGTCTTTATACTTTTTTGCATGTTGTAAAACTGCAAAGCTGCATTGGGTTCCCTCTTTATAAATGTTTTTCAAGGTTATCGATCTCTTGTGCTGGATGAATAAAATATGGATGCAATATAATATTAATACCTAGTGTTAAAAAAACTGCTATATGCATGCAGTAGTTATACAGTGCTCGTGAGCCAATAAAAGGCAAGATGGAGTCTAGTAAAAAATCAACCATATCAGTATAGAAAACAGACAAAGGGCCTCATTTATGAAAAGTGACGCATCGCTGCGTGAAAACAGAGATGTGTCACTTTTCATTGCGCCCTCATATTTACAGTATGATGCATCATGTTGCAAAAGGAGTTATGGATACGTCAGTATTTTCTGATGTATCTGTAGGCGCAAAAATGACGCATTGCTGGAGTGTGTCACGAAAGTGACGCAACTCCATCAATGGGTTATTTCACATGGGCAAGTCCCATTTCAAGTGTGCCTGCGTCAGTCTTACACCTGCTGTGAGGTAGGCATAAGATATTGATGCATTTGCGTCCCAGAAGTGACGCAGTGAAATCTCATAGGGCCTTATTTATGAGGCCTTGTGACAGTTTTGTGCTTCCGTTGTGTGACGCATCAGTGGCGTAAAACATGCCTCCTGTTGCGTCCTATTTACAAAGTGACGCATCTAAGCAGATGCGTCACTTTGTAAACCTCTGTGCTACATTATACCTGCGTCAGGTATAATGTATGCAGGGTGGGCGTTCCCACCTAAGTAAGCCTCGTAGAAATGATGCAGTGAAATGTACGAGATTTCACTGCGCCACTTCTAGGGCGCAAGTGCGTCAATATCTTACGCTCGCCTCAATGCAGGCATAAGACTGACGCCGGCCCTTTCACATGGGGCTTGTAAAAGGACATATTGCTGGAGTTGCGTCACTTTTGTGACACACCAGCAATGTGTCACTTTTGCGCCTACAGATATGTCAGAAAAACTGACGTATCTGTAACTCCTCGCGATATGATATGCTATACTGTAAATATGATGCATCCAGCATATCGCAAGGAGGGCGCACTGAGAAGTGATGCATCAATGCTTTCATGCAGCGATGCTTCACTTCTCATAAATGAGGCCCATAGATTTCACTGCGTCACTTCTAGGAGGCTTACTTCCGTCAGAATGCCCAGCCTGCATACATTATACCTGGCGCAGGTATAAAGTGGTGCAGGGATTTACAAAGTGGCGCTTCTACCTAGATTTGTCACTTTGTAAATATGACACAACATGGCGCATTTTTTACCCTGCTGGTGCGTCACAGAAAGTGATGCACCGGCGGCGCAAAAGTGATGCAAGGGCTCATAAATAAGCCCCATTACTTTTAGTATTCGCCCCCTTTGAAGGATAATATAGTTTGTATATTCATGGGCTTCTTTGGGAGGGGGTCTGTGTCTGAAGTGAGATCCTGTTGTTTAATCAGACATGTAAAAAGGTAACAACGTCATTAGTTAAATAAACTATGGGGCATATTATCAAGAACAGCATTAAAAATTATCGCCAGTTTAGCGGCAGAAAACTGCAGCTAAAGTGGCGATAATGGACTTGATAATATGCCCTGGAGAATTCTAAAAATGTCCATTTTCTGGTGTGCATATGGGCTTCAATTGGAAATCTCCAGGGCATAATATCAAGGCCCTCATCGCCACTTTAGGGGCAGTTTTCTGCCGCTAAACCGGCGATAATTTTAACGCTGTTCTTGATAATAGGCCCCTATTTTTTTGTCAAAAGAAACGGGCTCCCTTTAAAATCCCTGTTTTGTGGTTGCATTGTCTACTACACTAAAACGCAGATTAAAAAGTCTTCTCATTACAGGGTAAATAATATCATTTCATCAGACAGTCATGGTAAATATTCACAAGAAATTTGAATCACTGTAGAAGCATTTCTCAAAACATTTGTGGAAGAAATAATGCAACGCTGCATTGTACGACTGGAAATCCGATAAACAAGAAACATTTGTGACAATGTACGTCAATATTTTAAACGTGAGGACAAACATGAGGAAACGACTACATGACACCAAGGGGCATATTACCAAGCAATAGCAATAATTATCGCTATTGCTTGGTTAGAGACAAAAATTTACAGCTGATCTGCGGCGATTTTTATCGCAGATAAACCTTGGTATTACCAAGGTTTATCGCAAATGCGATAAAAATCGGCCGCAATGCATGAATATCGCTGAAAAGTCAGCGATATTCATGCATTACCGAGCTAATGCACTTAGCCATGTTATCCACATCCCATTGGATAACATGGCTAAGAACTGCTCAGGGCAGGTGTTAGCTTTTGGAGATATTCGCGCTTAGCGTGAATATCTCCATGAGTTGGTAATAGGAGATAGCGATGTTAGCGACTGTTTCCAGTCGCTAACATCTTGGCACGCCCACTTTGCATGTCATTAGTGATACATTTCTCTGACATGCAAAGTGGGGCCCAAGATGGTCGCTATCTCCTACTAGCTGTCGCTAACTGGTGTTAGCGAGAGCTAGGTAATAGGGAGATAATCTTATCTCCGCTTTCTTGGCTTTTAAAGCCAAAAAAGCGGCGATAAACCCCCTTGATAATATGCCCCCAAGTGTATTTTATTATTGTCCATTCTGTGGAATGTTAGAAAGGAAGAGTGTTTCTCACCAGAAACTAATCCACACTCCTTGCGAATATTTCTCACGAGAGACACATCTCTAGTCTTCTTGCTAGCCTTTGTGAGCTGTAATTCTAGCACACGTCACTCCCTCCCCCTTGGTGTCCATGTGACAGGCATACGTCTCACTCGTTTACGTTTCTCTTCTATTCTATTTTGTCTCTTGATGCCGTACACTGTTCAGAGAATCAAATTGTGCTTGGTACCCACTAAAGAACCTTTTTCTCTGCCACATTCGAATTTGACAGGCATCACAAGTTATTCTCCGCCTCTAAGGAATAAATAGATGATGTTGTGGTGCAGCCTAAATGAACACTAGGGGCCATTTCGTGAATAGTTGCGCTGGCTCAGAGCAGTCCTGAACGCCTGTTTATATGCATCTGCAGAGCATACAAATAACTTGGATTTTCTTCAGGGTGCCGACAGCAAATCTTGGAAAGAGAGAGAGACAATCACTGCTCATTTGTATAGTCTGTCTCGTGTGTTTTTGTGTGTAGTTGATTTTTTTCAATTACTTGAAATTGTTACAAAATGTAAAAGAGAAAGAAATATAAAGTAACAACTGAATGTAAAAAACTCAATTAAACGGTCATTTTATGAAGAATCATGAAGTCATTTTCCCAATTTAAATTTAAAAGAGCATTTTAAAAAGAGATCCTACAGTCCATTAATCATCGCATATATTTTACACAAGTAGTTAATTTCCAGATTGAAAGATACTTAAATTCTTAGGTTTCATGAATTACAAATAAAAAAAACAAGACCTGATTATAGAAAAAACATGACAATTTCAAAAACTTTTTTACCAGATGGGTATCTTGTCTTACTCCTTTTTCTATCAAGAAAGTGCCTATGATTACAGAGTGAAAAAACAGGTGAGTACCCAGTAGTAGCTCCGTGGATGGTGCTAACGTGAGGCATTTTCTGACCCACCTCACATTGTTTATAAGATATTCTTATCTTGCTAGCCCATTTCGAGACTATTGGCTGTTGGGGTGTTGACCTCATTTGGGTGGTTGATGAGTTTTTAATATGATTAACACATATGGGTGGGCATGGCTAGATAAGTAAGCATAGCCTCACCAAGAAGTAAGACATGTGTTTTCTATAAGCAGGTCTTGGTTTTTTTTTTTCAATTAGTGAGTGCAGGGCTTTCTGGTTATAATTCCCTCCTCTGCTCCTTATTTGATAGTTCATAAATTACAACACAGTTTATGGCCAAAGTAGCTGACCCTTGCAACCTTTACAAAAAAAAGAAAATGAAATCCAGGACTCTTTATTCTTCTGCTTAGGTTCGAGATTTGAAACTATTAAATATTATGATAATACATTTACCAAACCTATAAAGTTCCAAAGAATTGCTAGTTATCAAACAACAGCCAGAGTGTGTTTTAAAACATCAGCTTCAATAAAGTGCAATGTTGTAAAAATTGTGAACAACATCACTCCTGTAGTCACAGAACCTACATTTTGCTGTAGTAGGCACAGACTTCCAGTTCTCGATAAATTCATAAACAGGAAGAACCATTAGTCTTGCTCAGAGCATGCTGCTTCTGCATTCCTTGCTTAAAACTACTTTTAGGTATTCCTGCATTTTGTGTCTTCATATGATTTTGAAATGGGAAACATTGTTTACAACGCGGGGATTACCTCGCAATGCTATTACATCGTGGTTTTTACAACGCAAGTCGTAACAACAACTTGCGCTAGACGGTGCTCTAGGACAAGGAATAGTATAATTTACTATCAAACACCGTCTCTACTGTACGTAGACTGGAGTTGGAATAGTGAATTATACTACTCCGAAGTCTAGTGCCCTCCAGCGCAAGTTGTTGTAAAGACTTGCATTGTAAAAACCGCAATGTAATATACCGTGATGTAAATGGATGCGTTGGAACATCATACATCCTTTTGAAATTGGATCTAGGTGGGTGGCAGTTTGTAGGTTTTAAAGTTTTGCCTTTCATGACATCACCTTTACCTACATTTTAAAATATTTTTTATGGCCTGATTAGAGATAGAAAGAGTTTTCAAGTTATCTGCAATCATACGTTGCTCGTTTATGGCGTTCACCTCAAAGATAATCTAGTGTATTTTGCTTTTTTGGTAAATGAAACAACCGTCTACAAACATTGCATTGAAATTTATCCAGCGATGGCGGGAACTTCGCTTAGTAGGCTTCAAGTCTCTGTGCAATTGTCGGATGCAACATAGCTTTAGCTGCTTAGTTTGCACAGTACAGATATCCTCCAGGTGCCTTATCTGCGGTATGTTTTAAATGAAAATTGACCCAAGTAATTGTATTTAGTGGTGCTGGTCATTTTAAGGCTGCCTCGCCTCCAGTAATGCTTGAATTTGTTCTTACATCTTCTGAAAACAATCACCTTTTTTATGTTCACGTTAACCACCAATTTAATTCTTGAATTGTATTTTAGTAACTAATCCAGGGAACACTGAATCTGGATTTTTATGTGATCTACAATAACCAGATCATCTGCATCCTGTATGATTGGTACCCTCTGGGATCCAATTCTTTGGGAAAATATGCCTATCTTCGTCAATGCAAAATGTTCTTTTTGTATGTGCAGGATGGGGTGGACAAATGAACACAAGGAGATGATGGACTGAGCGCTGAAACTTTTCAGACACTCACCTCCAGTCACAGATCTGGATTGAATTCATCATCGTTCTTTAGTTAATTTCACAACCTCAGTTCAGACGCAGATATATGCAAATCAGTCTCGACCCTGTGCCTCATGGGAACAGTCCAGCCCGAAGTGCCAAGCCAGGTCTTCCCTGAACCGCAAACAAGCATCCTGGGACCGGTTTCAGGGTAACACCCCTCATCAGCCAGGCTAGCTTGAGTCCAGTGGCAAAGTGAGCAAGGGACCCAGGTCCGGGCATAGCCTGCCAACTTAGGTCGAATAAAGCTGACACAAGGAGATGATGGACAAAGCACTGAAACTTTTTAGACACTCACCCCCTGTCACAGATCTGGGTTGTATCCATTATCGTTCGTGATACTTTTCAGACACTCGATTGTTCTTTTTGTATTTGTCACCTGATTGGGACGAGTATAGCCCGACTTGGGTCCCATGCTCTCCATGTCACTGGAGTCCAGCTATCCTGGCTGATGAGGGGTGAAATACCCAAAACGGTCCTAGGATGCTTGTTTCCAGTCCAGGGAGGACCTGACCTGACAGTTTGGGCTGGACTGTTCCCATTGGGCGACAGTGACAACTAAAACACAATCTATCTTGTCTTCAGTCTTCCTTCAGTATTAAACAAGAAGTGGATACACTCCGTATTCAATGCATAATCCACAGAGGAGGTAGTCCTTGAATGGAGTCACATTGGTTGGCAATCCTGCCCTGAACCTTTTGATTATGTGTCCATATAATTATTTAATTTTTGAAGATTGGATGACTCTTTCAAAGAGAATTGTCGATGTTTTTCGGCACCACCTTAATTCTGGCCTCTTTAGGACTTGGGGAAATTGAAGCACTTTAGCAACCGGTATAATCATTTTATAACTGCTGCGCATGCTTCATTCGGGCTGAGCTATGGGGCGCTACCACTGGTAGTGTGTCTCCTCTCCTAGTCCTCCTCTTAATTGGGGAGTTGAGTGCAAGGATACAGCAAAATATTTTGTCCACTTGAACCACCGGTCCGCATGTGTATGGCTTCTTGCTGCTATGAGTATCAGTGCTTTCTCATCGGCTGCCACCAGAGTAACCATGATCCTGTTCTCATCGGCTACTCCACCGACATTGGTGGAGGAAGATTTTGTCGCAACCTTGCACTCAACTCCCCAATTAAGAGCAGTATAGCTCCACTCCCTCTGGGTTCTGTGACACTTTACGAACTGTCAGCAATTTGTGATTCACCTGATAACCTTTCCCTGACAGGCTGAGGTATATAGGAATGGCCACCCAAAAAGTGAAGACGCAACTTAATAAACATAGGAGCACCATCAGATGTAAAAAAAAACAACAGCTAAAATGATGAGACATTTCCTTGAAAAAACCCACACTAAGAATGGATCATCACTGAACAAGTCCCATCCTATGGGCCAAACATCAACAGCAGGCTCCTCTGTGCAGAGCAGAGGTGGATTCACCATTTGGAGACGTCAAGTAGGGGCCTCAACAATTAAGCAAAATTGACACAATTATAATCTGAAGCAAAAAAGTTGTCAATAGCTGACAGGAGGACATTAAAGTCTAACTTCAGGACCCCAAAAAACCTTTAAAATTGAGCTCTACGACCTGAAATATTTTCCTATTTTTTAGATTGTTTGCTAAATCCTGGCTAGTTTCTGATTTTGAACAAGGGAACAAGATATTTAGTCCTTTCCACCCAAGACAGGGTAAGTATCTGTCTTTATTTTTCTGCTCTAGCTTATAAATAACCCCTTCTTTGTCTACACACAATGTATTAGTGTGTTAGGTTCCTTTATCTGTCTCAGAACCGAAACTCCCCACAAAAATCGTATATGTTTCTCCAACGTTTCTTTTTGTTCTGTAATGTTATGAATCAAGTGAATCATACTCTGATTTTAAGTAGCCAATTGGGTGTCTTTCAGAGGTTGAAAGGGGGGCTTGGGATGGTAGCCGACCGCAGTGAGGTCCCCCCTGGCAGTTTGGGAGGGGAGGGGGGAGGCAGGCTTCAAGCCAGCAATTTTGTTTGGGCTACATGTTTTTGTAGCCCAAATGGAGCCCAACTATAAAATATTTGGGCTCCTGCCCCCGGCCACCATTTTAGGTTTGGTGACCTGGTGGCTGGGAGCTTATGCATACTTTAGTTTTTCCTCTCCTTCCCCCCTGTTTTTCATGGTTTTGGGGGTTTACTTGTTTTCCTTTTTTCTGGATTTTAGGCAGCTTTTGTTGGGACAAGTGAGCAAGAGTCTGGCTATGTACTGTTGCTTAGAACAGGTGCCGTGCGGGGTTATTGAAAGTTTGCCAGGGTTGACAGAGGTTTTTTTGGTTATTGTTGGATTTGCGTTATCAACAGCGAAAGGGTAGGCAGGTTAATTTCTAGTTCGGTTACACAAGTTCGTGATTGACAGTTGTAAAGAAGCAGGCAGGGGAGATTGTTTAACGGATGGGTTGAATTTATGGGGTTATACTTTGATGCATTCCTTCATATTATTTGTAATGTTGTAATGTAAGGGTGGGGGCGGGTTCAAGAACATTTTAGGGGTGGGGCGGGGTCAAGTGTGAGGTATATGGTTGATTAGTGAGGTTTAGTTTTGTAAGGCGTTTACAGAGGAATTATAATGTTATGTGCACTTGTTTCAATAAAGCTGCCTTTTACACTCATTCCTGAGCTTGTGGTCAGCATCATGGTCGAGTCATGTTGTTACTAGGTAAATGCATTTATACACTTGGGGACTCAAAGGAGTTGTTTAGAACCCCACATGCCCCTCTTTCTCTGTTTAGCTCTTCTCCCCATCTTTGTTTTCATTTAGCTGATCGTTGGGATTGAAACACGAACTCCATTTCCCATGAATACTGTCTAGTTGACGTCACACGCATGTGAGCGATGTCGGGATGTAACCCACGTGATCGGGTACGTCTTACTTCAGCCCGCTCACAATAGCACTGCTCCTCAGGCATGCCACAGTTTGGTGGCAGAATAGGCCAAATTGACTGCATCCATCTCTTGACGAAGTAAGTCTCCTTGATGTTCTATTCAGGATATACACACACCATTTGTCTTCATATCTCAGGTTGTGAAGCAACTGCAGTAAGCCCCCACAGTTGTAGAATGCTGTTTCTCCTCATGTGGCCGCTACATGTCTTGTCAACCATTTGTGCCATTTGTGTATGTTTGTCTGTTTGTCATGTAGTGTCTTCCTACACCGTGGGTATGCCCATTGACATTTGCTAGGTATGACCATTGATATTTGCTTGTCAGAGATAATGTTTTTTCCCTTAGTGAGATCCTATAATTCTTGATTACCTCAGCATCAGAGGTAGTCATTGAATTTTAATGGTAGTATGCACATGTGTTTAATTCATAATGTTCTTTACAAAATTGGACACCTTTGATTTGATTTTTTTTTGATTATGTCTAATGTGACTACTGTGTGACTACTGAGGAGATGTCCCCCTTTCTGATCCATGTAGCCCTTAGTTTTTAATAAACCTGGGTAAGTGTCAACTGAGAGGCACCTGACTGAGACCACCATCAACATGTATGCACACTATACTTGGCTTGGTAGCATTTATTTTCGCACACGGATCCCACACTCCCTTTTAAGTTTGCAGTGTTCACTGAGCAGTGTGCATTAAGCATGATAGAGCTTCTATTGTTGTAATGCATGTCTAGCTTATGATACAACACATGATATAACACATGTGTTTTATGAGATCCTTTTGCCTCAAATAATATAGAAATATTGGGTCTTGTTTGACCCTGCAGGGTAATGTCAGAATGGATGTCCCGCTGGTAAGAGAGCATAGCCTCAGTTTATCTGCATGTAACGCATGAGCAACATAGATAGGGAATTCTTTGACCCTAACACCTATGATGAAGCATGACATGAGAATCTATGGGTGAAGCGACCTCTCAAATATCTTTTTATGACCCTTTAGGCTAGTACTTTCACAACATTGACTTGTTTCCTATAGCACTCAAGTACCTTATGTGTAATGAGTTTGTACACAGGAGGACGTACTTCGGTCTTTTTCCATCTGGACTCACTTATGGGGATTAGATCATTTTGGATCTCAACAGTCCTGAACCTGCTTTATCAGTGATAAAAGAAGATATCATTTGGGAAAAAACTACTAGAGGAATTTCCAGAGGTTCTCTCTGGAGAGATAGGCATGCTAAACGGTTTTTCTCGCAAAATTGTTTTAAATTCAGGTACCAGCCCATGTGTACATAAGATTAGGCATATTCCATTGTCTGTCAGGTGTGAAGTTACAGCAGAATTAAAAAACTTGGTAAAGAATGATATCATAGAACCTGTGGAATCTCTCCTTGCTGTGGCAAGACATGCCAATGGCAACAGTGGATTGTGTGTTGATCACAGAGAGTTAAAGAAACATTTGTCGGTGACTCAATACTTACTACCATGAATACATAAAACGTTGTCTGTCATGAAAGGAGTTCACTGTTTTTGCGCTATGTATGTATGTATGTGTATGTATTGGCATTTATATAGCGCACTACTTACCCGTAGGGTCCCAAGGCGCTTCGACCGCTGCGAAACCCTTCCTGGCTTCCCTGAGAGATGGTCCCTTAATGGGTATCTCCAGGGTGAGACCAGGCATCCCCGGCGGTCTGGTGGGGCCGTTAGTGAAGATGAGGCAAGCTAATGCCCAGAGTTGCCGAGTGTGATCGCTGTTCAACAATTCAGAACACTTTTCATGCTATAATTCGTATAGCAACAGTTGCCATAAAAAATGGCGACATTATTTAAAGAAGGGCATGCCACACAAAGTTCGTTCGATGATAGTTAATCTGGGAGCTCCGTACGAGGGCAGCCGATTAAGGAAACGCAGCACTCATCGGCTGCCCTCGTACGGAGCTCCCAGATTAACTATCATCAAACGAACTTTGGATCAATTCCCCATGGTATCTGAATCGACCGAACTACTGATTGAGTGCTTGACGCCGCTATCGGTTCCCTGCCCCTCCCCCTGGTCCTGATGAAGACCCCGCAGCAAGGTTAACTTTTCCTGCAGTTTCAGAGGGTCGAAACGTCGACGGTTTTTCTAACTGCGGCAACCACACACGCCAAAATTTGTATATACACTGTACTTTGTGTGGCATGCCCTTCTTTAAATAATGTCGCCATTTTTTATGGCAACTGTTGCTATACGAATTATAGCATGAAAAGTGTTCTGAATTGTTGATTTTACTGTCACTTAATCCCTTCACTTCCCTACCTCTCCACTATCACTTCCCCTTTCCCTCCTGGGGCACTGTATGACCTCAAATACAGTTGACTTTTTGCTTTGCTACGTGTATTCATTACACTGGATCCCGCAGTGAATAAAACTTTGCGGATCAAAATAATTGTTTTGGATTAATTCTTATGAAATGCATTATATGTTCCCTGTCCACACTGGGACCCCTTCCTCCTAGTTCTCATTTGAAGGGCACCACAGTGGGAACGTAAAATAAAGCCTGCCAGACACAAGAAAAACTCATAATCTGGCAGGCGCCTGACCACGGGTTAGGCAGTGCAGAGGCAAGCAGACCCGGCACCGCACTGCCAAATTCGTAATCAGGCCCTAAACGTAGAGTGAAGAGTTGTTATTGTTAGCCTAGATTGGACAAGAAGCGGAAAGAGAGATTGTATTGAATGTAACAATCTGTGTCGCATGTCTTCGTGATGGGTGGGTATTGATGTGAAGGGACCAGTTAGAGAGGAGGCAGGAGATTGTAAGCAGGAGTTGTTAAGATGGATCACTTTTCGAAATGGCCTTAAAGTGATATAGTGAGAAAAGTTGACAGTCAGAACAAATATTCCATTTTTGTATAAAATCTTTTTGCGAGAAGGCCTACAAATAGGTGATAAAGGGTATTAATTTTTATCAGACAGTTTCCAAGATTTCATTAAGAGGATTGATGTCTATCACTGCACAACTTCTACTGATCATCTAGAAGGGAATGGAATATTTGAGTGCTTTAATAGAGTGATTAGGGGCTCTTGTAACACATACTATTATAACTGGTGATAAAAAAGAAGTTTCAATGTCAAACCTATGGTGAAAACCCAACTGTTGTGGATCACAAATGTTACTAGCATCTAAGAAGAGAGTTGTTGGTTTAGTGTATGCTCGGTAACTATAGCTTCAAAAGGTAGGAGCAATAAGGATATATATTTAGTAAATAAATTAGAGTCCTTTGCAAATTTTCTAAGAGTGGTGCTGTTAGAACTTTTTTCCAAGCATTCAGTACAGAGCCTTAAGTCATAGAGATATTACATAGGATGGTACAACAGGTTTTTCTGTTTTCATCAGTCATGGGTCAAGGGTAGAGCCAGAAAAGACAGAATCGAGTTTGGTTAACATGGTATCCTGAGAGATAAGATTAACTGTCACGAGAGAAGCTCTAGTGGTAGCAGAATCCTGTTGTGTGCACAATGAGTGGTCACAAATGTAGTGGGAGAAGAGGGACAAGAGAAGGTATTGAGAAGATTTAAGATTTTACAATATAAAAATTCTGGCTGCCAGAGAACACAGGTGCAACTACTGTTGTTACCACTCTCTGGGTCAGATGTATTGTGTGTTTACAACCTAATTGCGAATTTTAGCGATTTGCTATTAGTAAATTGCAAACTGCGATGTACAACAGTTTGCAGTGGGTTGCAAATGGACCGGCCTCATCAATATTCATGTGGCAGGTCGCAATTTGCGGCCCATTATGAATGGCTACAAATACATGGATGATGGCCTGCTGGAGTCAGCAGACCACCACGACTGTGATTGCATATTTTTGCAATGCAGCCCATGTTCCTTAAAACAAAACAGGATGCAAGTCAAAAAGAAAGATGTAAAGCTATTTTTCATTTTTTAAGAGTAGGCAGTGGTCCGTGGGACCACTGCCTGCTCTTAAGAAATGTTGATGCCCACATTCACAAAGGTGAAGGGGTTTCTTGAGTACCCATTTTCGTTTGCGAATAGGTTATCACCAACTTGAAGTTGGTGTTAACTGCAAATGTTTTGCAACCACATTCCCCATTGCAAAACATTCATACACACCAGTGGTAATCGGTATTGGGAAGGGACGCACTAAACAAGCCCCTTCCCCATACCGAAATGCAAAAGGCGATTCAGGAACAAATTACAGGGTCGCAATTTGCCTTCTGTACATCACAAAATGCCTGTTACCAGTTGCAAATGCACTGTTGGCCGTTTGAGACCAGTAAACTGCTTTGTACATCTGGCCATAGGGTTCTGAGAAAACAATTGCAATGGCTCTTTGCCACCACTACCTCTTCAGTTGCTCAAAAGATTCATTACCTTTCAGTGCATTAGTTTGGTGTTGTATTCTGTTTGGTGTTATCAAATATGTTTAACAAAACATAAGTCGAGGTACACAACAATATCCCATTCTTATTGTTCAAATGAAAGGGACCTTCACATGCACAAAACAGACCACCAACCACAACACATAGCACACAGACTAGGCTAGGAGCAAAACACAGTTCTATACCCTAATGTACAGCCACGTACAATCAATGTAGGGTACAAAATAAATTCCCCTAACCAATTTGCCATATGGTGCTTAAAAAAATGTACAAGCACACAGTACACAAATTATGCACTCCTCACTGAGAGCCTCATTTATGAAAAGTGTTGAATCCCTGTGTGAAAACAACAATGCAACACTTTTCAGTGTGCCCTCCTTGCGATACCATGGATGCGCCGTATTTACTGTACGGTGCTTCATGTCGCAAGAATGTACAGATACGTCAGTATTTATGACAAATCTGTAGGTGCAGTAATGACACATTGCTGGAGTGTGTCGCAAAAGTGACGCTACTCCAGCAATGGATCTTTACACATGGGCAAGTCCCATGGAAAAAGCTGCTGCATCAGCCTTACGCCTGCTGTGAAGCAGGCGTAAGATTTTGAGGCAGTGGCATCCTAGAAATGACATAGTGAAACCTTCTGCATTTTACTGCGCCACTTCTACGACACTATTTTGTGGGGAATGCCCACCCTGCATACATTAAACCTGATTCAGGTATAATGTAGAGCTGGGCTTTACAAAGTGATGCATCTGTTTAGGTGCGTCACTTTGTAAATACGGCGCAATGTGGCAAATCTTTTACGCTGCGGATGTATCACAAACAGTGGCGCTACAGTGGCGCAAAGAGCTCATAAATAAGCCCCTAAGAGCCTCATTCATGAAAAGTGTTTCATTGTTGTGTGAAAACAGCGATGCAACACTTTTCAGTGTGGCCTCAAGGATTTATAGATACGGCAATATTCCTGACGTATCTGTAGACGCAGTAATGATGCATTGCTGGAGAGTGTCGTGAATGTGACACTACTCCAGCAATGGGTTATTTACTCATGGGCAAGTCCCATGTTAAAGGCACTTGCATCAGTATTACTCCTGCTGTGAGGCTGGCGTAAGATTTTGATGCAGTGGAATCCTAAAAAGGGCATAGTGAAATCTTGTAGATTTCACTGCGCCACTTCTATGATCACGTTTTGCATGGTAACACCCAGCCTGCATACAATATCCCCGGCACCGGTATAATATAGCCCAGCTTTACAAAGTGACACATCTGCTTAGATGCATTACTTTGTAAATATGGCACAACGTGACGCCTCTTTTGCGCTGCTGCACTACCACAAAAAGTGACGCAACGGCAGCGCAAAGGGCTCATAAATAAGTCCCTAAGTTTCATTGATGGCTCTCATTTCCATCGAAGCAACAACCAATCACTTGGTACCCTCAAAGGGTCCTCATCGACGTCCCAAAAAAGCTTCCAGCTTCCTCAGATACATGGTATTGATCAAAGACAATCAAACCAACTGGAGTGAATCATGGTATGCAGACCACCCAAGTATCTTGTGACTCGCTAATAAATGCACAAACATCCCGAAGAATCACATGAAAAGTACGTGGAACACCTGCCATCCTTGCACACTTTAATAAATAGCAATTGGAACTCGTCGCCCAAATAGCCACTAAAACTTCAGGCTGTTCTTCCCGCGATCTCCACACAAACTTAAACAACTTGTACATGCAGATGCGCTAGTGCCAAAATCCCGACATTCTTTCCTGCATCAAAATAACACATCAAAAGACATGTATAGGGCACGCCCAATCAAATATATAAAGCAAATCTTCACTCAAAATTAAATTGGCACACAGTGGAACCATTAGGCAAACTGAAATGAATGCCCAAAGAAGTCAGTAGCACACAATCACCTTGCATTTCAAAACTGTGACACCATATTAACACGTTTAAAAATAATCTAAAAATGAATTGCATTTTATACACGATCATATATTTATCGATTCTGTGCTAGAAAGATATCAAAACCACACATATTGCAAAGATTCCACCACTAGCACAAAACCGACAACTTGTAGCAACCATTCTATATATTATAGACTCATTTGGAGACAAAAAACACAAAAAGTTGAAGAAGACAAAACCCATACTGTACGAGGCACTCATCCCTCACCACAGAGAACTCGTTGCATAGTACAGATGTTCACCTCCATATAGATTGTTCCCAAATATAAAACGTGCGTTGTGTTAAACTTATAAGCAGATCGTGGTAGCTTTGGCTACAGGAATTGGCATTGTTCTTCAATTTATGAAAGGTTCAGTGGTTAACTATCTGGCACCTAAACAATAGCATTATTCCTAAATTAAAGCATCCAATGACACATTTAAGACATGTCAAATCCTCTTTAATGAAGTGTCCACCATGAAACAGTACAGCCAGATCAAGCCCGTATTCTCAGCAACTGAGCAGCTCGTTGACAAGGGCACCCTACATTCCAAGTGATGTCTCCAAGAATCTATTGGGTTCCCCTCTATTAAAGAGGCGAGGACATAAGTAGGCCACAACACAAGTCTGTTCCTCAAAATGGGGAATTCCATCCACATATCTTGTCTTTTGAGATGTCTCTCTCCAGGCCAGTGCGGCGACTTTAATGGTCTTGCATGCATGCTGCAATCCGGCTACAATAGTCAAACGTCAAACATACTTAGATGTTGAGTCCAAACATGCATGAGTAATATGATGTAAGAATGCAGTGCTGCATGTACAATTTATACATTTACACTCCACTGTGTTCATATTGCTTTCATCTGACATTGTGTTAGAATATATCATGTACATTGTAAATGAGATAGTACAATTAGGTTTTGAGAGTTTGTGAATGTAACTTTCTTCAGTCCATAAAGTAATATCTACACTTTATCTACATATGAGACATTTTCAAAAACAGTATATACATATGCAAACATTTTAAAATTACATTTAAACAGAGTGAGGAAAATATTGTGAGACATTTTGAACCAGCCCGAGAGGAATGGGGTTGAATGTTAGAGTATTCTTACTGGGGGTGGAGTCTGGCCACCGATGGTGATGGCCCCTGATTCCTGAGCTCCGCTGCTCTGCTAGGCCCCGGGCAGGGAAGCCCCGGCATCCAGCGACCTCTGCCAATCACAGTGCTCGAGGGGGCCCGCAAAATTGAGGTACAGACGAGGAGCTACCTTGAGCCCATACCCTGAGTTTCCACAGCCGGGAGCGAGAGCGGTGCGAGGCAGCCTGCCTTTGGTGGGTTTTCTCTCACTTAAGGCCTGCAGGTGCAGAGGTGCAGCGCGGGAATGGGTGTGGGAACGGCGACAGAGGCTGGTGCACTGCCTGCTCCTATCCCTGATCCTCCATAGCTGTTCCTACAAAACGATTGCTTCCCACCTGCCCCACAGAGCAGTGCAAAGGGAGGGGATCAGTCTCCAGGACATGGGAAACAGGCCCCATGACAATTCAGGTGTGCAGCCTGCCCTGACTTGCTGGGCATGTTTTGCTGGTGTTGTATTGCACTCAGCTGCAACTGTCCCAAAGGGACCGGGGGAACCCACCGACCACCGTTAACCGCTCATCCCCCGGAGCTTTGCACAAGATGGCGAAACCCCCTGGACACGGCCCCACAGAAATTTAGGTGCGGGGCCTTCCCAGATCTACAAGTTGGATGGCGACTGTGCGAGACTGCGGCCGTCAGTGATCCTACCGGGCCGGTGGCTACATATTGAGAGGCAACGAGTGTGGGGCCTGGGGACACCCAAGATGCATAGTTTGTTTTGCTCCTGTTGGGCACTGTCATCTTCCACATTAGCAGTGGCTGCCCTTATTCCGACTGCTGCCATGTGCTGCATGCTGCATTCCAAGCAGACTGATTTAGAGCCATAAGGACAGGCCTCTGTGTCATCACCAGTGGTGGGATCGGGCATCTTCGTGGAGTGTATTGGCTATGCCTGGGAGTCTGCCACGCTGCATAACCGTTTGATAGTGAGGATTTTCAACTTCCATGCACCACGCCCCTGCCCTTTCTTCCATTGCTTCCCCACAGTCATTCAAGCCATGCATCCATTCTGTCTGGTGCGAACATCCATTACCTTGGGGACACTGGTCTTCGCCCTAAACTCCTAGTCTCCTCCATTGAATTGAGGAGCCTTGCACCTCAGCCAGGGAAGGAATTTTATGCCGGTGCTGAGCACCCCTGCAATGAAGGATGCTTTGCTGCGAGGCTGACAAGGACAGGCTTGTCCATGACACTTCAGTACTAATTGATGGGTTGGAAGCTCACTCTTTGACCAGCGGTAGGCCTCACCGCAGGTGAGACTGCAATCCCTTGAGTCCTTTTGGGTCTCTGCCCTACGGAGGAACCATGCACGGGCCTCCAATGCTGCTCTGACTCAGGCCTCCCCCTTCCCTAGCATGCTGAGGCCTTTACAGCACTGGCCACCCCCATTCCGTTTGGCCTCCCCCTTGAAGTCATTACCTATCCTCTCTTCCTCCTCTGCAGCCTGCTGCCCAAGGAACAGTATAGCTTCTAGGTTGGTCATCTGTCTCTACCCTAGGGTGTCCGCACTGTCTACGACGGCTTCAGAGAAGCCGACAAGAGAGCTGCTTTTCACAGAGATGATCTCTCAGTCCAAATTGCTGCCCTCTGTCGAGCCCCTTGGAGGCCACAATGGCCCTGAACCCTAAAGAGATAACAGTGGTGGGCAGAGGCTAGAGGCTAAGGAAGTGAAGATGACTGACCTCACTACAGACGCAAAATTGATCCGTGCAGGGCTTGCCAGCTTCCACTACATAGTGGAAGGTTGGATCATCGCTTGTCCTCTCTGAAATCCAGAGTTGAGCTTCTCCCAGACATGGAACCAGATATTAGATCCTTGGGTAATAAGATCACCAACCGTGAGGACTGGAGATGCAGATATAATGTCCTTTCATTCTGACTTCCAGAGAGGGCAGCGGGCCCCAATGTCATGGGCTTTCTCCATGATGTCCTGCCCGTCCTCCTCAGGACCACCTTCTTGCCCTGGTGGAAATGCAGAGGGCCCTTAGAGTTAGGCCACATAGGCCCATGGTGATGACAGGTGTGCGGCCTATCATAGCATTCTCCCTTCGATGCGAGCAGGCATTGCAGATTCTCATAGTTGCAAGAGCAAATGTGCCTTACAACTTTGAGGGTCAGAAAATTCAATTAGTAGCGGACATCTCGAGGTAGAAAAATGACAAGCAGAGGGCTTCCCTCTCTTTCAGACCGCAACTACACAAGTGGGACATTAAGTTTATCCTTTATGAACCGTTTCACATGTGAATTACCATGGATGGCAAATCCAAACACTTCTACTACTGGGAAGTGTTGCAAGCCTTCCTAGATGGACTACCAGATGGGGCCATGGATACCCCTATGCACCCCAGGCCTCTCTGCCGCTGCAGCAGGTCAGCAGCCTCTGGGTTGTCTGGACGCGAAAACTCGAGACCAGGTGCACCATACGCAGGGTAGCAGGGAGAAGGCACTCAGAGCTGTAGTGGAGCAAAAGCAGGATGGAAGGCGTGATAAATCCCACTTGCCACTGAAGCTGAGGCCATCAGTTGACTGATGGACACAGGTCCAGCCACTGCACATCAGACACTTAGTACCCTCCTACCTGAAGGCTGAGTATGGCATGCTTGTCCATTATTGTTGGTTTACTGTTTGATGAAGGAACTTACCCGATTGTAGCATCGGTTGTTACCTTACAGCGCACCCTGCTGCTCCACTTCCCCACACTCCCTGCAAACCTCCAAAGCTAAATATGCACTCTAGAAATTGAGGTACATGCATTACGAGCAGAGGGGAAAGGCAGGCAGACTCCTGGCAGTGCAGCTGAGGCAAAAGGAAGCTGGGATGGCTATACCTACCATTACCAGTGACTACACAGACTTCGTGACCAAACTTCAGGAAATTGTATATGCCTTCACCTCCTATTAAAAGGTTTTCTACTCACCTAAAATGATCCCGGAGGTGACGCAGGTCACCTCGTTGCTACACACAGTCCAACTGCCCTGCCTTATAGATGAGGTCAGGCAACTGTTCTAGGGTGCGATTACTAAAGATGAGATCACCTCAGCCATCTCTAATATACCACATCATAAGGCCTCTGGGGATGACGGCTTCCCAGATGAATTCTACAAATGGACCAAGACCGAGGTGGTGAATCTTCCTCATGTGGTCTATGTAGAGGCTGACTGGTCGCGCTCCATGGGCATACTTTGCAACAAAGCCTTGATCTTGATCCTCCCCATGCCAGAGGAGGAGCCTCTCCTCTGAAGTAGCTGTCGCCCCAGCTCCCTCTTCAATGGGTATGTCAAGATTTGGGCCACCATTCTGGCAGCCCACCTCAAACTGGTCCTCTCCTCCCTCAACCATCATGTGCAGGCATGGGTTCATCTCAGGACACATGTCGCGCAACCATCTATGAACACTAGCCCATGAAGCCTGGATAGCTGAGCTCCCTGCCAGAGGAGGCTTTGGCTCTTTCGTTGAATGCCAAGATGGCCTTCGACAGGATAGAGTGGAACTACTTGTTCACTGTGCTCCAGAAATTTGGTCTCGGCATAGATTTTATCTTCAGAGTTCACTGGCTCTATGCTTCCCCTCGGCACAAATCATATGCGGTGGCTTCCTATCCGATCCTTTTCATGGTCTGCTGAGGTATGCGCTAGGGATTCCCACTCTTCCCTCTGCTGTTTCTCCTTGCCATGAAGTCTCTGGCAGCGGCTCTGTTCCAGTTGACCCCGATTGTGAGCATGCCCAAACATGGAAAGTGACATAAAAGCCTTCATCTGGGGACCAAAGTAACCCCGTCTGGCAGTTGAGAAACTCAACGTCCATATGTCCGGCCTTCTGTCCGTGGAACAATATTGCATGGGCCTCCACCTGGCGAAATTTGCATATATGCTCACCCGGGTCTGAGATCCCCAACTGTGCGTCGTGATTGAGAACCGACTCATGAATAGCCCACCAGGGCTGCTCTCCCTCTACCTGCCCGACTCATTCAGAGCCGGGACACCATACCCCATACTGCAAGCAATGTACAAGACGTTAACACGGGCTCACAAGCTCCGCTCGGTGGATGAACAACTTCATGACTAAGGCCCATGGTGCAACCACGGTATTTGCATTGGTTTGCCATGCTTTATTGGTGCCCCTGGCCAGCAGTGGGGATTCAAACTTTGACTCAACTGCTCTTCCAAGGTGAGCTCAAATCCTTTGCAGCACTGGGAGAAGATTTTGCCCTGCCTCCTATCCAACCGAGGAGCTGCACAAAACTGTGCCATTGCTTTGCAAAAAAATTTGACCTGCAGCCCTGGTCTTTCCTTCCCTCTCCAGTGCTTGCCTACCTTAATACCTGGGGCAGTTTAAGGGCATGATGTCTAGTTTATACAGCCTCCTGATCGGCGACCTCTACTCTCAGCTGCAGGTGGCAAGCCTAGGGGCAACCTGGCAGACCAATCTTCTGGAATATGAGGAGGAGGATTGGGTAGAGCATCTGGAGAACCTGGGCTGGGAATTACGGGATGAATTTCATCCTTTTCAAGATTCTTCAGGGGTAGCACTGGACACCGGTGCAGCTCTGATCTGTGGGATTGTTGCCCCACTTCTCCTGCTGGCGGTGTGACCAAATGCCTTGTGACATTGTCCATCTACTATTTGAATGTCCCACTATCCTCCCCTTTTGGACCATCTTGGGGAGTCCATGGATGTGCCACCCCGCTCGCGGGTCCATTGATCCTTCTGCATGACCTGGCGGACCTCCCCCATTTGGCACGGTATGCTCAGTGTTTACTCACCACGGCTCTTGCAGCAGCCAAGATTTGCATCTGATGCTCTTGGCACTCCCCCCAGCTGCCAACGCATGAGGAATGGCTCATAGGCATGTCCAACGTTGCCTCCTATGGGAATATAATCTATAACTTAATGGATAATGACGATGTGTTTCTTCTTATCTGGTCCCCGCTCCTGTTGGAGGATTGAAAAGGAGCTCAATTGTGTGCACCTGAACCTGTTTTGACAGCTTACCCTATCGCAGCAGCCCCTCTCCTCCCCTGTTCCCTCTATTTTATTTCCCCTTCTACCATATCTTCTCCTTCCCATCCCCCTCTTTCCCATACCCTCCCTCCCCTCCCCTTTTAGCCTTTAATTTCGCCTCCCTTTGCCCTTCCCCCTCCTCTTCTGCCCCACCCCTCATCTTCTCCTCCCCACTTTGCTCTTCGTATGAGACGCTCATCCCTGCTACCTCTCTCTGCCCTCCGTTTTCCACTCGCTTCCCTCCTCGTGCTTTTATTTTCTTTCTTATCATCTCCATTTCTTGCTTTTCTGCATATTGACCTTCTCTCCACCCCATCCCGTCATTGACTTACTGTTGGATTGGTTATACCCCTTTGTTGGGTGCCTATGTATTGATATTTATGGTTGTAACCCTGCATTGCTCTTCTCCTTTTAGCTCTTGATGGATATGCTTGCCATTGTTTTCCTTAAATTGTCAATAAAATCATTGCAACAAAAAAAAAAGAATATTCTTATCAACCATACTATCTGACTGTAACTTTCTATCAGTAGTTGTGACTTACTCCTACCTGTCTTAGGAGTAAATTACATCTGAGTTTCGGAGCTGTATTGATAAAGTTGTTTCTGTGAAAAGTTGTGTCTTACTGCAGGGTTAGGTGCAACTTATCAGTGTTTTTCTAGGGGTAAGACATGCTAACTAAAAGAAAACAAAGCTGTGTGAATCTCAAAATATTTTTTCTATGTCGAAACTCGTTTTACTTCTAAAAATTCATGAGTTAACTGAATCCTAATGTAAGACACAACTACTATAAGAAAAAACTGGGGGGCATATTATCAAGGAATTGTAAATTGTTGTGTCTTGTAAAGCGCACTGCTACCCGGAGGCCTCGTAGCGCTATAGACCGCTGGGGAACCCGTCCTGGCTTTCCCTGTGAGATAGTCCCTCCTGGGGGTCTCCAAGGTGAAACCAGGCATCCCCGGCGTTTGTGTGGGGTCGTTGTGGAGATGAGGCAAGCTAATGCCCAGAGTTGCCGAGTGTGCTCCCTGGTCGGAGTAGGCACCGATGCGAGAATTATCAGTCCGCTGATCCTGGTCCAAGACCCTGCCGCGTCGGGAATCGAACCCTGGTCCCGGGCCGTTCTCTGCACTCGGGTCTGCCGCCTCTAACCAGTGAGCCACACCTCTCCACTCCAAGGAAGAGTGATAAACATCGCTAAGCGCACCTATCGCGTTTCTGTTTATCGCCGTCTATCGCTGAATTACATCGCTGTGTTAGCGGCCTATTATCAGCGCTTTGTGAACAGGCAATGTAATTCCAGCGATAGACAGCGAGAAACAGAAATATCGACAGAAATCCAGCAATGATTATGGAGATACTTGCTGATAGGGAATTGTGGTCATAATATGGCGATCCACCTCCCTTTATCAGGATAGCTAAGTAAAAGAAAAAGCGGACGTTAACTTCATGCGATAACCACGGTTAGCGCATTTTTTTACTTCGCTAGGGCCGCATTGTTAATAGTGCGAAGGTCTGTTTGCCACGTAAATCATGCAGACATTATGTGGAACGCCCATTTTGCATGTCATTGGCGATAATAATTGCTGACATGCAAAATGGAGAGAAAACGGCTACTGAATCAAGGAAACACACGTTAGCTTGTCCCTAAAAATAGTGAGATGTTTATTTCGCCGCTATTTGGCCGAAATCGGCCGCTAAAGTGGCGAAAATGGGCTTGAAAATATGCCCCTGGGTGAATCCGGCACAGACAGTAAGCTGGAAAAATGTCAACCCAGTTAATGCACATACATTAGTGTAAGATAACTGAGCACATATAAGGAACAAAGCTTAAAAGCGTGTTGGGCCAAATAGTTAAATGACATTCAAATTCATTTTTATCAATAAATGGAAGAACAGCGATAAAAACGGACATGCCAATACCACATACAAATTTAAGGACATTTGTGAAAACCTTTGTATTTTAATATTTCTGACGTTCAGGAAGTTATGTGGACACATTTTGAAAGAACTAATGGGCATATTATCTAGAACAGGCAATAATGATTGCCAGTGAAGGTCTTCCGCATTTTATTTATCGCTTCCTTTCCTGGACACATTTCGCATTTTTATCTTTTTTTTGTTTTTTTTGTTTTTTGTTCCTCATCTCCACCATGGCACTAATCTGTCAAAATATTCGGACAGGGTAGTCTGGCTCATAGTATGCCTGACAAGCTGCCTCAGCCGAAGGCTGGAAGGGGCTGTGTTCGATGTATGATTCCGTCAACACCCCTCATCAATGTCGTTCAAACTATTCCACCTTAAGACCCCAATGTGTTGTATTAGACAGATATTTACCAATAGCCAGTTACCACCATTGCTTTTGCCACCAGATCGCTGAATAAGGAGCGAAGATGTTTTAGCAGAAGTGTATCATGGCTTTGTAATCATTGGAACTGGGGGGGGGGGGAAAAAACCCAGCTCAAACTCATGGGACTAAACTAGTATCTGCCTCAATGCCCTTTTATTTGTTGTTCCAGTCCTGGACATGTCCATCTTTGATGTTTGTAACATTGAGGAACACCAGTCGTAGAAAGTCGGGGGAGAAGCCTCTTTCCATCGCTTGCATATTTCTCGTCGGGCCAACAACATGGAATAGAACAATAGGTTATTATATGCGCTGCGTTTCTGCTCCACGACTCCAAATATTACCAACCGAAGATCTATTACTACGGTGGAATCTGTGAGAGATGTTAATTTGTTACCTATTGATTGCCAATATGATGTTAACTGTGGACATTCATAGAACATGTGTGTGTCCGAAGCCTCCACTAGGCCACACCGGGCACACGCAACAGGCTCCGCTCTTGTGAATTTAGACAATCTTTGGTGGGAGTAGTACGCCCTATGGAGAGTGAAAAGATGATTTCTGCGAAGCCAAGCCGGTTTCACTAAGTCCCAGAGAACGTTACAAGATGTTAACCATAATTCATGTAGATGAACAGATGGCAACAGGGAACCCCAAAGTTGATCCGGGAGATGGAAATCACTGTCTATTTCCTCCAAGATTAAGTTATAGAAGAAAGAAACCTCCTTTGGTCCTGATGTTTTATCTAGTAGAGAAGATTCCAAATAACTGCTACCACCTATGGGCAAATGGACGCGGCGAGACGCCCGAGAGGACAGTGCTTGTGCCCAGCTTGAAATTTGTAAGTACTTCAGTCTAGAAAGATTGGGGCCCACTTTACTTACTAAATGTTCCCAGGATAGCATAACCCCTTCTACAAACAGGTCACCCCAGGTTGAGATGCTTTTTATTTTTTATTTTTTGAATATGTTTTTATTGCAAAATTAGAAACCATTGCATACAATAAATCAACCACCACACTCATGGTGTCCCCACGCATGGATCGAGTAAACCATAGATCATACACAGCCATTCAGCCCGTATCCCGGAGGCCGGGCGGCGCAGTGTTCCAAACTTCCAGCAAGAACATCACAGTGAGCATCCCTGAGGGACAATTGGTCGATAATCTCTTCATGTATCTGCATTTTACCCCCTAACGCCTAACCCTCCCCCAACACCGTCCAGCATATCCTAACAGTCCAGTCACATGGCGATATTTGTAAGCCTACCCCCCAGTCCATTCGGTGGTGGGCCCCTATCACAACAGTTCCATGTGTCCCTATCCCTGCCCCGCCATCTATCCAAGCTCTCCCGTCCCGCTAGGACAGTTCCAACCCCGGGGATCACTGCTGCCTCCCGACCTGGATCCCGGTGCCCAACCCCTCCCCAACTATCCCAAAACAACCCCCATCCCCTCCCCCCCAGCAACCGCTAATGATGTGGGCCATGCTCCTATCGCCATTATGGGTCCCGCTACAGATCTATTGATACCTCCATACTCATAAGCCTCATGGAGTCCTTATGCACTATCCATTCAGTCTTCGTCCTCCACCATGGAGTCACGCAACGCCTGTACTATCATCTCCCACGCTTGCGCTGTTTCTAGGCTCTTTTCATTATCAAGCTTGACTGCCTGTCTCATACGGAGCACACTCTCGCATTCAGACCATCTCAGCAGTTCATTCACCCATCTCCTCACAGACGGTCCCTCCCTGGACTTCCAGTGCCAAGTGATTTCCCTCTGCGCCAGTATCAGCCCCAGGTCAATGAATTTACTCGTCACCTTAGTATTTTTCGTGTGTGGAAACCAGAGCAACAAGCACGCCTCCATGTCAAAATCCACCTCCCGATCGGTCACTGCATTCAGGAGTTCCCCAACCTCCGCCCAGTAGCCCTCCAGTTTCGGGCAGCCCCATAACAGATGATCTAGATCTGCCTCTAATGCCAGGCATCTCGGACATCTCGCCTCCTGCACCTGGAAATACCGTTTAATCTTCTCCGTGGTCAGGTAGGCCCTGTGCAACACATAAAAATGTACCTGTTGAAAGCGTGCGTTCCTCGTACCCTTCCACGTACGCTTAAGGATATGACCCCACACCGTGTCCGGAATGGGCCTACCTATGCTAAGTTCCCACTTCGATTTCAGGCCCAGGAGCGGATCCAACCCCTCATGCAACATCCTATTATGGAGGCAGGTCACCGCTTTAAAGGTACCAGCCGCCATCACGACATACTGGCAAGCCATAGTCGTTTCCGGTTCAATGAGCCCCCCTTTCCAGTGCTTCTGCATGGCCGCCACCACGGCCGCATGCAAGAGGAAGCTCCCCTCCGGCAGCCCAAACTGTTCCTGCAGCTTCTGGAAGGGGACCAGCGTCCCATCAAGATACAGATCCCCCACCACCTGCAGTCCCAGCTCCTCCCACTCCAGTAGCGGAGACCAATCGCCCCCATGCGGCAGTGCAGTCAGCATTCCCAACGGTATCTCCGGCGCATACGGTCGGGACGCCTTCGCTCTCCTCAAACTCCTTTGCCAACACAACCTGAGCGTCTTCTCCTCCATGGTGAGGCCTTGCAACTCCAGTCTCTGCTGCATGATAATGTAGGCCAGGACATGACGTGGTATACCCTGCTCTCGTTCGTGTTCAGGCCCTCTAAATACCCTAGCCACGTGCTGTGTGAGAACCTGAAGCTGCGCGGCCAAGTAGTACAATTCAAAGTCGGGGACCGCCATCCCCCCCTCAAGCTTGGGACGAAGCAACGTGTTCAATGCTACCCTACGGCGACCGTGCCCCCAAAGGAAATCGATTATCATCGTCCGCAGATCCTTAAAGATCCTCTGAGGGATCCAAATGGGCAGCGTGCGAAAGTAATACAATAGCCGCGGGAGCGCTACCATCTTCAGCAGAGCTATTCTACCCAGCACTGACAAAGGGAGGGAGGCCCAAAAGGACATACAGCCTCTCAGCGCTCTTACGCACCGCCCAATATTACCCTCCAATAAATTCACGACCTCGTGGTAGATTCGGACTCCCAAATAAGTGAAGCAAGATGGCTCCCAGACCACCCCTATATCGCGAGAGGGACACGGCGCGTCCGCCCTGAGCGGAAAGACACAAGTCTTCGTCCAGTTAACCCTGAGGCCCGACAACCGACCAAACTCGGACAGCATGTCCATCGCCCCCTCCAGAGCCCGCTCCGCATCCGCCATATACAGCAGCAGATCGTCTGCATACAATGATATATAGTGCAACTGCCCGTCTCTGTCGATCCCCGTGTACATGTCTCCCGACCTGGCGCGCGCCGCTAATGGTTCCATCGCCAGTGCGAACAGCAGTGGGGAGAGGGAACACCCCTGTCTCATCCCCCTACAAACTGGATAAGCCGCAAATACCAGAGTGCCCAGGCGCACTCGTGCTGTAGCCGAGGAATACAACACCTTCCTCCATCTACGAAACCCCTCGCCAATGCCAAACTCCAGACTATCAAAGGCTTTCTCAATGTCCACAGATAACACCGCCTGGGCACCGCCCGCTTCCGTTGCGCCGTCCAATATCCCAATCAGACGACGAATATTAAGCGCCGTGTTCCTCGTAGGGATAAACCCCACTTGGTCCCTGTGCACCAGCCTGGTCATATGCGGGGCTAACTTGGTGGCCAAAATACGGCTCAATATCTTGTAGTCCACAGTCAACATGGACAACGGCCTATACGATCTTACATCAGTCGCCTCTCTGCCGGGTTTCAACAGTAGTACTATCAACGCCTCCCTCATTGATCTGGGCAGACTCCCCAGGCGCCAAGCTATCTACACACTTCTGGTAAAATTCAATCGGCAGGCCATCTACCCCGGGCGTTTTATTCCTCGCCATATGTTTAATGGCCGCCCTAATCTCGGCGAGCGTGATAGGTCCCCCCAAGTCCTTCGCATCGTCGTCATCAAGCAACGGAAGCTGCATCGATTCTAAGTATTCACTGATCTCCCAGGCCTCCACCCCCAATTGACTCTCGTACAACTCAGCATAATATGTCCGAAAGCATTCCATCACCGCTGTTTGTGAATAAACCATCTCCCCCAGTGTATTTTTTATGCTCAAGATTGGGCAGCCTCTGAGTTCAGGATTAGCGAGCCTGGCCAGTAACGTGCCTACCTTATCCCTTTCAGCATGCGCCTTAATGGCATATTGTCTGAAATCATAACTCCGCAGCCGTTCCGTTTCGGTAGCCACCACCTCCTTGGCTTCCAATAACCGGGCTTGTAAGTCCGGTCGGTCCGGTCTACGCTGTTCCAGACCCCTCAGCTTCTCTTCCGCTCTGGCAATCGCATTCAACACCGACGTTCGGGCATTCGAAAATCTACCCATGCACACTCCTCTCACCACCACTTTCATCGCGTCCCATTCAGTGGATCTACAAGTTGCTGTCCCCTCATTCTCATCAAAGTATTGGTCTATGCCCCGTTTGATCGCGTCACTAAACACCGAGTCCTCCAAGGTGTCGGGCCGAAGCCGCCATGTAGGAATCGCGGATCGCGCACGCTGCCATTGTACGTGCACCAGCAAAGGATTATGATCCGAGATGGTCCTGGCCAGGTACTCCGTATGGGTGACCAATGTGGCTAGGGACCCACTGCACAGGACCGAGTCAATCCTAACATGTAGAGCGTGGAGGGCCGAGAAAAAGGAGTAATCCCTGCCACCCTGGTGTTGCTCCCGCCACACATCCAGCAGTCCCCATCTTTCCTGCCAATCCTTCCTGTGTGCAGCTAGTCTACGTACTGGGGAATCGACCAGTGGTGGGTGAGACCTATCCAAGGCTACATCCGTGATCGAGTTAAAGTGCCCTCCCAGAATCACAGGACCCGCCAAAAAAGAGGCCAGTGAGCAGGATAAGCCATCAAAAAAGCGAGCCTGGTCAACATTTGGAGCATATACACAGCATACCCCAGGTTGAGATGTTGGCATCTTTTAGTGGATATATCAATACATCGTTTGCCCAACCAAGAGAAACAGGGAGGTCCCATATGGGAGAACGATTTGAGTAATATCCTATTTTGGTGGCAACTCTGAGATTATACCAAGTTTTTGCTAGGCCTAACAACACCTTCAGTTTGATTGTTTTGAAAAATTTGGGGTCTCCAAACTTAAAAAGAAACCCCTTCTGCCCTATCCCTCGCACTGTAGTAGTGTTTTAAACATTAACCCGATGCTGTGATCTGATAGAGTGTTTAAGAGCATTCGGGCATGCGACATCTGAAAAGCCCAGGCATAGATCTGAAGGTCCGGGCCTGCCAAACCCCCCTTCTCCCTGCGTCGCCTTAATTTCTTCCATGCTATTCTAACACTTTTCTTCTTCCAAACGAATGAAGATATATCAGTCTGCATCTTCGCTATTAGTGAGGTTTAAAAAAATAGAGGGATACTATTAAAAATAAAGGTTAACTTGGGTAAAATGGTCATTTTCACTAGATTTGAGCGGCACAAACGTGTCAAAGGGAGATGACTCCAAGAGCCCATTAACTTCCCTCATTCCTTGGCAACTAAGTTGAAATTTGTAGAAGCAATTTGGTTTATATCTTTGATAATTCTTATACCCAAGTATCTCATGCTGCCACAGAGTTGCACTGGAAGCCCAGTTGTTACACTATTCCATTCCATAACCTCGGTCTTGGAGGCGTTTACTTCATAGCCGGAGATATTACCAAATTCCAGTGCTAGCTTAATAGCTGATGGAAATGCGGAGCTGATGTCTGAAGTCATTATCATAATATCGTCCGCATAAAGGGACGCCTTCTTTTCCCAATCTCTATATTTAAAGGGTATAATGCTGCTCTCATCTCAAATTTTTTGAGCAAACGGCTCAATATAGAGATCGAAAAGGAGGGGTGACAGGGGGCAACCCTGTCTAGTTCCCCTTGTTATTTTAATAGGTTCTGATAAACCACCATTAACCATAACAGAAGCTGATGGCTTGTGATACAAGAGTTCCACTGCTCTGTGGAAGGCCCTACCCACGCCGAACTTTCCCAAGGCCTCCGACAAGTACAACCAATTGACCCTGTCGAAGGCCTTGGTTGCGTCCAACGTGAGAACTGCCAGGGGTAATGAAGAGCTAGAAGCAATATCGATTGCTCCAATCAAGTCATACGTCAGCTCAAAGAGCTGGCGACCCCTGACAAAGCCCTTTTGATTTAAATGCAGGACTGAAGGAGCAACCTCACCCAACCTCTTAGCCAAGAGTGAAGTAAAAACCTTGTAATCGGTGTTAAGTATTGAAATGGGGCGATAAGAGCCACAATCAGAGGAGGCCTTGCCTGGTTTCAAGATAAGTGTGATAGTTGCATTATTCCAAGATATAGGTGGTAAATCTCCTTCCAACAAAATTTGATTAAATAATATTGTTAGAAAAAGAGAAATATCTTCCGTAATACGTTTATATATCTCTGCGGGCAAGCCATCTGGCCCGGCCGCCTTGCCATTTTTGCTGTTATATATAGCCATCACTACTTCTTCTTCCGTTATAGGCTTATCTAAAAAGGCTGTTTGCTCTGGGGAAAAAGATGGCAAGGAGATCTTACTCAGCCACTCCTTTATACTATCAGATGTGATATTATTATCCTCCTGATATATGTTTTGAAAGAAGTTTTTAAAGGCAGATCTTATTTCTACGTCCGAAGTTTTGATACCTGAACTCGTTTTTATCTCCCCTATATTATTACGGGTTTGGTCGGTCCTGGACTTCCACGCAAGCAATTTACTTGCCCCTTCTCCAAATTAAAGTGGGCAAGTTTACTTGCTTCCCACCTTTAAAGTACACGTTGGTTAAGTGTTGAGGCTAATTGCCCTTTAAGTTTCAACACTTCTTCTAGTTTTACTGATGTTGCAGGTTCGGATTCAGAAGCATCTAGCTCATTTTGGGCCAGTAATAAATTCGCCTCAATAGATGCTACTTCCTGGGTATATTTCCTCCTACGGAAGGTTGTCTTGTTTTTGATGATCCCTCTTAGGAAACATTTGAAGGCGTCCCATACTTGGGCCAGCAGAACCTATATTACTTAGGAAGAATTCTTTTGATTCTGCCCTTATATACTCTAAATCTTCAGGTGATGTAAGAAAAGACTTGTCAATAGACCATGACCTGATTGGAGGTTGAGTAAGTACTTCAAGATCTAAAAGTACCGCTGAGTGGTCCGAAAGTTGGGATGGCAGGTAGCTAACATTCTTTGTTAAGTTTAGTAATATTCTACTCACTAGAAAAAAGTCTATCCTAGATCTATGGCGATATTTATAATTTCGAAAAGAAAAATCTCTTTTCTGCCCAGACCTAACCCTTCAAATTTCTATAATGCCATATTGTGACATGGTTTTAAGTAAAAAGTCTCTGGATTTCGACAAAATATGTTGTCGACTAGAACTAGTCTTATCTAGTAAAGGATTGAGTACAATATTGAAATCTCCTGCTATTATAAGCGGTTCTGAAAAGTGCAGGAGTTCAGAAAATAATGATTCTGAGGCAGATGGGTCATCTCTATTAGGCCCGTAGTATCCCACTATCGTAAGGCGTGAGCCACCTATCACAACTGTTGCAATGGCCCACCTACCAGCGGGATCTGTTTTCTGCTCTAAAAGTCTAGTGTTTATTGTTTTTTTTTTAAAATGGTGACCCCTCTGGTGTTAAGTGTCTGCGATGTAGTAACGGCTAAATCTATCCAGTTGTTTTTCTTTACCAGATCATGGACCTCGGCCTCAACTAAATGGGTCTCCTGAAGTATAATGACCTGCGCATCTAAGTCACGCAGATATTGTAATATTGTATTAGATCTAGGTTTGGTGCGCAGGCCATTAACATTCCAGGAGAGTATCCTAACTACACTCATAGTTGGTGTATCTATTGAGGCGGAATCTTTCAGACTTGTAGCCCATGATATAAATCCGAGATTTACATACCGTCCATTTTTTAACAATGATAGAGATGATTACCAACGCAGAGATGAGAAACATTTTATACTTTTTACCCTACCCCTCACCCCCGTGCCCCCCACCCACCCTCCCTTGAGGAACCCTTGATTGTCCAACGGAACACGTCCGATTTTGGTACCCCTAACCCAATCCTAGCTCCGCGGAGCGGTATTTATTCTGGAAATAAAGAACTCGCTAGAGGTGTTTGATTACGGTTCATAAGGCTACACCAATTTAGTGGATATACTGGATTGAGCTCCGAGAAGTGAGGTAGTTAAATGTAGGTTTTTTTTTTTGTAGTTTATTTTTATTTTTTTATTTTATATATATATATATATATATATATATATATATATATATATATATATATATATATATATATATATATATATATATTGTTTTTTTTTTTTTTGACTCAGAGCTGATTGGGGGATATTTGCGAACTTGCGAGCTTGTAAGCAGTAAAAAAAGACATCTCTCAGTCCCCAACACCTACTTAACCTTGTCGGCCTCATCTTTTAGGAGTGCCTAAACTCATCAGTAGGTCATCCGCGGCCTGGACTGTGCGGATACGGTGCATTTTATTATTAAGCATAATCTTCAAGGCTGCAAGAAAACTCAACTGAACTGATGCACCCAGATTCTTAAAGGCTTCCATTCTTCTACCCAATTCCCACTGTCTGTATAAGGTTGCTCTTGATAGGTCAGATCTTATTTGGAAAGTAAAGTCACCACCAGACAGGGATTTTTGTTTGAGGGCTAAGCTGAGAATTTGGTCCTTCAGTACAAAGGTATGAAAGTTAACTAGTTTCTTCCGGGGCTTCGTGCGCTGAGGATTACGCCTATACGGATCTCTATGAACCCGTTGGATGTCCGCTTTCAATTCTTCTTCGGTTTGAGTTAAATTAAGAGACCTTTTGATAAGTTGGGTGATATAGGACTTGATGTCTGATCCCTCATTTCCTTCAGGTACATGTAATACGTGAATATGACAGCGACGCGCATTGTTCTCAAGGACCTCTATTCTATCCATTAGCGCGATATCCTCTCTTTTTAGTTTAATTATGTCTTCCTTACGTTTTCCAATTCCATTGACATTACAGCTGTTGTCTCCTCCAAGACCCCAGTTCTAACAAAAAGCCCATCTATTTTGGTGTCAAGCGACTCACAGTAAGACCTGATCTCTCTCTGTATTTTTGAAGACTCTTCGAATCCACGTTTAATATCAGACGATAAGTTTGAAAACATGGATGCAATTGAGGAGAGTGAGAAATCTTGGGGTATATTAGTGTGTAAGGTAGGTAAACCTGTGATGGTATCTGAGCATATAGGTAAATTGCATATAGGGATATTTTGATCTGGATTTAAAGGACATTCGGGTGTTGATGACCTGTCCCTTCAACCCCTTCTGTCTCTTCTGCAATTACTGTCCCCTCTGTTACTTCTGACTCAGAATTTTTGCCAGTTTTCTGATGCTCATTTTCGACCGGAAAGCTGCTAACTTCAGCTCCTACCAACCCCATTGATATCGTAGGAATAGCAATATTTTTGCTGATAGCTGAGGGGTTAATCAGGTCCTTCTGGGTGCTGTTGTTTCCTACCCCCGGCTCTATCAATATATCTGTAGCAGGGGAGGCTGAGTTAAGGTCTACCGCGATAACATCAACATCAGTGGTTACGTTGCCTGTCCTATTGTGGACCTCTGTCTCCATACGTAATAGATTACACCCCGATGAGGGCTGATCCCCTGATGTGACTATATCTGGAGCCGTGACTTGGGGCATGTACATTTCTGAGGGATTATTCTGTGTTAAGTTTAAAACCTGAGGAATGACCTTAAAGTAAGATCTCAATGAAGGCGTTATCTTCGAGCTCGGATCAAGAGTTGTTTTAACCTTTTTTACTTTCTTTGCCCGTTTGGGTTTTACCTCTGAAGAGAGATATGAGGAGGTTTTGATGTATTGCTGAAGTTATTACCAGCCTTAGTGCTTCTGTTTTCGCTAATACAACTCAAACCTGACCCTACGGACCCCCCCTCAGCTTGGGCTTCCCCCCCAGACTCTCTACACGAGCCTGAGCCTGAGCCTAAACCTGTGGTCCACAGCCTCCCTCCTTTTTTAACTTAGCCCTATTTGATTTATTCACTTTCCTTGTATAGGACTTCTGACATTTACCTCTCCGACCCTTACTGCTTTCATATGCACCCTCTGACTCTTCCTCTGTCTCCCCACCTTGCCCCCCCTTCACCTTCCTCGATGTTGCAGAGTCCACTGGGTTCAGAGGTCTAACTTTCACTGCAACCGCCGTTACCGCCGTTACAGCCGTTACAGCCGTTTCAGCCGCTGCATCAGTTTCTGCTACCGCTGGGTTTACTGCTGTTTCAGCCTCTGCATCCGTTTCAGCTACCGCTGTGTTCACCACTGCGTTTGCTGCCGTCGCCGCCGCAGTAATTCTCCGTGCTAGTGAATTCCCCTTCGCGGCTCCCTCTGCAGGGCTGAGGTCTCTGCGTATGGCCCGTAGCCGCCTGCCTCGACGGAGCTCCAGGGCAGCACGACTCCACTTCCAGGGAGACGTTTACTGTAACAGCCAAGCTGGGTCAAAGCTCGGCGATATGGATCCGGTGATTGCTGTATCCACGCTGGGTACGCCCCTCTGAAAACACATCGAACCGTGGTAAGGAACTGCTCACACATGCAAAAAAAAAAAAAAGTTTTTTTACCGATTTTCCCTTTAGAGTTTAAACTGTAGCAAAAAGAGAACACTGTAATGGATTTAACTTAGAAAGCCATACATAGTCTCTGAAGAAACCGCATGTCGGCGAAAAAAAACCAAATTCCCCTCGGGAGCTTTGGACGGAGTACCGCGTCAGCTCAGCCTGCTGCCGCCATGTTCCCCCTCCCCCCATTTCGCATTTTTATCGACGTTTTATGAAGACGTTGATAACATGCGATGGTGTCCAGGAAAGGAAGCAAAAGGTCCCGCTAACACGCAATAGACAAAAATGCGATAGCGTGTAGTCAGCACATTAGCGGTGCGTTAGCGGTAATTATGTTGCAGCTAACGTGCCATGCGGCCGGTAAACCCCCTGTTTGACAGGCGCCTCGCACTCTGCAGCATGAAAGTTGCCAAACTATACATTGGGTAACAGTGAATGCTAACATCAAAGGTACAATATAGAAGTAATCATTGCTAATTCATCATCAATATTCTTAATGTTAGGTGACAGGCAGGATGATTTTATGATTTATTTATTTATTTATTTTCGGTATTTATAGAGCGCAACACTCATCCCGGGGGATATCAAGGCGCTTATACCAAAACTGAAACTCCTACGGACTGACATTAATGCGAGCATTGGAATTTAGGAAAAAGGTAAGTCTTTAGTTTTTTTCGAAACAGGAGGTAGTTAGTGGTAAACCTTAGGTCAGGGGGAAGCTCATTCCATTTTTTTGCTGCCAGGTGGGAGAATGAGCGACCACCAGCCCTTACTCTATATATGCGTTTAGTTCTAGCGAGGGCAGACTGGAGTGAACGTAAGTTCCTTGTAGGGACGTAGAATTCGATCTTCCCCTGGAGGATGGTAGGACCTGTCTTATGGAGGGCCCTATGGGCGTGGCCAAGCAGCTTGAAGACCACCCTCTGGCACATCGGCAGCCAGTGTAGTTTCTTCAGGCATTCCGAGGCGGATTCAAGCTTGCCTTTATTGCAGATGAGTTTAGCCACCGAATTCTGCAGTACTTGTAGACGTGTGAACAGAGGCTCGTTCATACCCACAAATAACGCATTACTGTAGTCCAGGTGACTAACCAGCAAGGCCTGTGTGAAGGAACGTCTGCAATCCATGGGGATCCAGGGGAATAATCTGGCGAGAAGTTTCTGGATGGCGAAGCCTTTACCGCAAAGGACTCGCACATGATCCTTCATGGACAGCTCGTCATCCATAATGACACCCAGGTTCCTTGCGTGTTGTTTCGGGATGGGGGCCATACCTAACGAGGGTGGCCACCACGTGGCATCCCACACACGTTTGGCGCCGCCAAACAGAAGGATCTCGGATTTTCCGGCGTTCAGCTTCAGGCAGTGTGAGTGCATCCACTGGGCCATTTCCGAGAGACAATTGTGCAATTTGGATTTAATAATATCTGTTTTTTTTGTCCACTTATGTGCAGATGCCAATGCCCCACTTCCTTCCAATATCAGCAAGAGGTGACATATATACATTGAAAAGGGTGGAGCTTAATGAAGCTCCCCGGGGACTCCGCAACTGATGGGGCTGGATTTAGAATGGAATTGTCCCATGTGTACTGCCTGGGTCCGGTTGCTCAAAAAAGAGTGCAGCCAGCTTAGTGCAGTGGATTGGACTCCCTTGCTATGAAGGATGTCCAACAGACAGTTATGGGAGACCGTATCGAACGCCGCTGACAGGTCAAGCCGTATCAGTGCCACCGCCCCACCTTGGTCGGTGGAAGACCTGATACTGTCCGACACTGCCAGCAGTGTAGCCTCCGTACTGTTATTAACTCTGAAGCCCGTCTGAGAAGGATCTAAGAGAAGATTTGTTTCCAGATATCTGGTCAGCTGTCCATTGACCAGCTTCTCCAAAACTTTGGAAAGGTAGGGGAGCTGGGAGATGGGGCGATAGTTTTCAGGGTTAAAAATGTCTGATCCAGCTTTTTTTAGAAGGGGGATCACGGACGCGTGCTTCCAAGTATCCGGAAAGGTTGCGGTTCTTAGAGATGTGTTAAAAAGTTGTATAATCAGGGGACAGAGTGTGGAGGCAATTTTTGAGAACACAAAGTGGGGACAGGGATCCAATGGGGAGCCAGATTTTACTGTGCTCATTACTCTTAGAACTTCATACGTTGTGAATGGTTCAAAGCCTTCCAAAGTCGGTGTAGGTTCTGAATCAAGCGAGTCTGTCGCAGTTTTGGTTGCGGTCTCTGTATCGGGGGGTTTTCCTGAATTATTGGGGGGGTGTTGGGGAGTGAAGGTAAAATAGATTTTCCCTATTTTTTCGATGAAGAAGGTGTTTATTCGTTCACACGCCTCGACCGAGGGAGCAAGTTTTTGGGAGATGCTTGATGGTTTACTGAGCTCCTTCACTATTTGAAAGAGCTCTTTAGTTGAATTACAGTTGTCGTGGATGCATTGGGAGAAATAGTTCTTTTTTGCATTTTTTAAGGTGAGATTATACAATTTCCGTTTGAGCACATAGCTTAGCTGGATGCACTGTCTTTGGACTGCCTCCATAGGTGTTCTAGTTTTTGACACTCCCTCTTCAGGTCTTTTCATTGAGGGGTGTACCATTTTACCATATGGGATCGTTTCCTGGATATCCGCATGGGGGCTAGTTTATTTAGAATTTGAAATATTCCAGAGTCTAATGTAGTTGCATCTGAACATACAGAGGAGTCATCCAGGAACTCAATGTTGGCCTCTTGGAAGTTGGTATCAAAGTTTGACTCATTGACTAGCTTCCAGGCTCGGTTGGAGATCTGGTGAGCTGCCCTAGGTTTCTGTGATTTAGTTGGTAAATTTAGTGTGAAGGTTATAAGAGAGAGATCTGACCAGTGTAATGGCAGGACCTCACAAATTGTAGTAGCTACAATGAACTTCAATATACCCCCTTTACAAGACAACGGCACGTCTTTACATGGTAAAGGGCTGCTAGTCTCCCTTGTATGACCATGTTTAGTCAGGTTTATTTCAGGGGTTAAAAACCTGTGTACATCGGGGGTTAGTGCACATTTTTTTTATCGTGGGTCATCTTTGATAATACAGCGAAGTGCTGTTAGAGATTTTTACCATGGAATTTAGGTAAGTTCCGCCTACCTTGCATGTCATTAGCAATACATATCGCTGGCATGCAGGCCGATAAAAAAAACGGCAGCTAATGCCGGAAAGCTTGCGCTAACGCGTGTTAGTGCAGGCTTGCTAATAGGGCGATAAAAATATTGCCGCTTTATCTGCAAAAAGTGCCGCTAAAGCGGCGATAATCCTTTTGATGATATGCCCCTAAAACTGCCAAGACTTCTCACGATTTGGCTCAATTGGCTTGGACCTCTGCAGGGGTCTGAGGCCTTTTCAACATGCTGTAGTCCCTGTTTACAGTATTTTACAATGAATGCTCTTGCGTGTTGAGTGCGGCACTGCTTTTGTGACACTGTGCAGGTCTGCTTCCTGTCACTTGACTGGCAGTAAGGTGTGTGTTATAAATAAAGTTTATATATTCACAAGACTTGTGCAATTAAAATATATGTGTCTATTATCAGTGTGACTAGGAATTATGCCGTATTTAATTGCTCTACTCCTGGAAAATGTTTATGTCGTCTTACTGAACTTGCAGCCAAAAGTAACTTAAATTATTTCCCTGCCGTATCCAAAGACATGAAAATAGCAACCCGCAAACAATTTTGTTCCAAGGGGTCAGACCAAAATTGGATTATGATTTTTAAGAATTATAATTTAAAATTGTCATTCAAACAAGAGACCATGAAGCTATCCCTCTCTCTTAATAGTTCTCTACTAACGAGAAAACAGCCCTAATTACTTTATGCTGATGACTGGTTTGGGGCTGAGTCAGAAGCTAGCAGATCACAAGCCTAGTTGGACAAAAAGGATAATGAAGGGTGCATATTTGAGGATTATCTACCATGTTTCCAAATATGTGTTTTGCTCCTGTTGTACAGCTGCTCTTTACTGCTGAGGGAGTTCAATGTATTCTAACTGTAGAAAGCAACAGGAACATTGATTCGGATGTTTTATTAATGCACAGGTAACGTTTTTATTGTTTTTGTATGGGATTGTTATGGCTGTAGGAAAACGTCTCTTTCTGGATACAATTCTTTTGATGCCTGACACCATTTTGAAGTACACTCGTCTGTTCTTGTGCCCTGCGGTACACAAAATATCACAAGACTTATGCTAGATCATGTTTCCATAAAAGTCATATTATTATGGCTTGGAAATATTTTGGGATTAGGCAGTGGTGCAGCAACATTTTACTTTACAAACGCAGCATAGGCACTCCTAAGTGGTACATTCCTGAAGAGGAACAGAGCAGTCAGACAAATTCCGGTTGTATCTGTGGAGACAATTCTTGGGGAGCAGCCCTTACATTCCCACTTAAATTCTCCTGCTTCAAAGAAATTGCACCAGAGCTTTAGTCGGCATGAACTTTAACTCCAAGGATAGTGGGATATTTATCTATTGGATAGTCTGTTTACCAGAATGGACCTCACGCTAATGGGAGCTACAGCATGCAAAGGGTCTTGTGATAAGCACTAGCTGAACTAATGTGTTAATGTTAATATGGGGGTTAATTGTCCTGATAAGATTTGAGAAATATACTAAAGTGAAACTAATTTATTTGAAGACCTTTGATATAGTTTTAGAAAATAGAGCAAGTGCTATCTATACAATTCCAAAATGGAATGCACTTATTATTCATGTGCAACGAGGACTGTGCACTTGAGGTACAAGTGTTTGCGATCAGCATATATTTTTGAACTAATCAGACAGCTGTTCAATTAGCACAAAAGTTACCCACCTATCCATTAAACCAGACACTCGGGTCAGTGCATGTTCTACCAATTGATTCAGTCCACCACTAAGCCAGTCAGGTATTTTGAAAGATCATTCTGGTAGGAAACATTATGAATAAGTATGCGATACTTGTGTTCCCTCTGCTCCTGCCCTGACACTTTTTCTGTCAGGCAGGTCCCAATATTTGAAAAGAAGGAAAACACTTGTGGCAAGGTCAAATGTGACCTCTAGCGGTAGGGATAGAGGACAAATGTTGGAACAAATGAAAGAACACTAACCCCTTCCAGGAAAAAAATAAATATATATTAGAGCTGGGGAGCTACAGCAGTCAATATTTATGCAAATAAACAGATCCAGTGACTGTCTAGGACATGATTGAAAGGTTGATACTTCAGACTTAAACGTAGGGTAACCACGGAGCCCAGAAATATGCTAACCTTGTATACTCGCATTAATTACTGCTTCCTGTTGACATCTAAAATTAAAGTATTGATTCACAAAGAGAGTGCAGGTATTTACTTTTGCAGTACTCTCAGCTTACTTCTGAATTTCGAGAAAAAGCAAGGAGTAAGTTGTGAGTACTCTGGCAATGCTCCTTGAATCTGTTAGTAGGCCATAAGTATACCAAGAGTAAGCCATACCTACTCTTAGCAAACCTTTGTGAATCAAGCTGATTGTTTGATTCTACAAGCGTGCGTTTCATATGGACTGGTACCGCCTAGGCCCCTCCCATAAAAGTAGATGATCCCAAAAGAGGGTGGGTTCCTCCCCCACCTCCCTTCCCCCAAGGCAGACAAGTCAGACAACACAACTGCTTTGGATCAGGGGGAGTAGACCCCCGGCCGTATTTTATTAAAAACTTAAACATTCAGATATTGAGTATACATTATATACAATGCGCAGAAAGTCCAAATACAGATAGGCACAGTTGTTGAAAGGCTAACATTAACATTTCTCTAATACATCTGGTTTCCTATTGTATTCTAAATGAATATGATTTCATCTCTGCGCAACCCTTTAGAGCGTAAGGCAAGGTCAATGACTAGCAGCCCAGTTCCTCTCCTCTTATCTCCAATAAAAATGGTGCCCCTTAACCTGTATGCGCCCTTGCACCCTTGAGCGCATGCGCATGCGGGGTGACCCATGTCCTACTGGAAGTGTGGCTACCAGTGCTGTGCCCCCGCACCCCTTCAACGTACTGGCAGTGCGCCCTTGAGCGCATGCGGGTGCAGGGGTGGCCCATGGCCTACTGGAAGAGTGGCTCCCAGAGCCTCTCGCAACCATTCCAGCATGCGCGTGTGGGGCTGGACCATGGCCTACTAGAAGCGTGGCTCCCAGAGCCCCCGCACCCCTTTGACCTACTGACTGAAACTGCCCCTTGGAGTTCTATGAGAGACCCCCTGTCTCCCCCTCGGGCATCCCCTTTCATCAAGGGGACGCCCTCAAAGGACCGCAAACTATGCTCACCAACCATGACCTTACCGCCAGACCTGGGAAAACGCACCAAATACGACATAATTACTTTTCTGTAGATAAAAGAATATTTTGAAAGTACGAAAATACATTGTCCCGCAACCCAAAGGGAATCTATGCACATCCGATACATGTACTTGTATTACTTAGCATATACTTATTCTTGCTGAGAAAACAATAAGATACTTCACACAATATATTCACTCAACAATATCTGCCTTAGGGGATGGAGGGAGGGTAAAATTAAAGTGAACCGGGCCTCTTTCCGGCCCGATCCCAGCAGAGGCACTTCCAGGCAGGGCGTCAGGCACAAAGAGAATGCTTCCTCGCCTGGGGCAGGATCCTATAGTAGAATTAGGGGCAGAACCAGTTCCAGCCGGCCTGCCCTCCATCCCTGTCATGCCACCCGACCCGGAAGCCCTACTAGGCGTCTCCAGTTCAGATGGTACCCGTGGTTACGCCTGACCCCTTATGAAGGTGGGGGTGCAGCGTCAATTCTGTGCGCGGCACCCCGGCCTCCACTTATGATACCTGAGCCCACCTTTCAATATTGCAGGGTTACATATGAATTACACCTGAATAGCTAGGGACGTTTCATGGCACATTTTCTATGTGTAGTTCACATGTACTACAATTTGGAATCTATGAATAAGCCTGTCTTACTTCTGGAAATGTATCAATCAGTACCTTGCACTTAAACATGGAGTACGACACACCTCCATGTAGAAATGCCCTGGGATTCAGGTCCGGATAGTCGGGAATAACTCCCACTTAAATCTGAAAATGCTCTGTAGATCAGGCTATTTGTTTCCACACGCCAGTTAGTAGTTAATATGTGACATGATTAGTCTGAAAACAGTGTTTTACAGTGGGCATCACGAGCAACTATAAAGTACTCGTAATGATGAGAACAGGAGTGCAACGCCCATAGGGCTAAAAGGGCTTAGCCCAATAACCCCCCTCCCTCTCCCCACCTCGTGTGTGTTAGCCGGGACTGTTGCTGCCTGACTTGTTTTGGACTTGGCAGTGTCTGGAGTCTTATCTCCGCCACACCCGAATTTTTCACCGGTCTTTAAAAGATCATTTACATCTCTATGGAACTGGTTAAGGAGGCTTTCTTTGTTTTAGTCACTCGTTCCAGTACCCCCTGGGTCCCCTCTCTGCCTATTCACTATTCCTTACATTTGTATTCTGTATTCTGTATCTGTATTACCATATTCGCTCCAACTTTTCATATTTTATAATCTTTAATATATCTGTAACTTGTTAATTTGTAACTTACCTTATTTGTAACTTACCCTATTTGTGCCACCTTTTCGTATTTTATAATATTGAATGTAACTGTAATTTGTTAGGCTGTAACTTTCATCACAAGTACCTATAAGTAGTTGTACCTACTTCCATGCTACTCTCATTCCTTATGTAATTTACCCCTAGGTAAAGTTCACTATATATAAAAATGCATTAATAAATAAATAAACAGTGGGAGAATGCATTTAGTTCAAAGACATCAGGAGTAGGGATACCACCTTTCCAAAAGAAAAATACCGGACATTTGTTGTTGTTTAAAGGCCTCGCCTTGAAACTAAAGGGGCCGTAAATAAAATGGTATGTATGCAACATGACTTTTCTGTCTTTGTTTCATTTTGTTTAATTAAACTTGAACTGTAATTATTAGTCATGGATCGCTAATGCAGCCCTAAAACACAATTAAAAGTGCTTCTCTTTGTATTTGCTGGTTGAAGTATGCACAAATAAGTGCTACATTTTCAGCTTTAGGTGATTTCGCTTATTTTTGTGCTGACTGAGACATTATAATACCGGTGGTGCTGGTAGAAAGTCAATCAGCTGGCAACTTTAATTAGGAGACTGAAAGTTTGTTGCAGGATCAGTACATTATTTATTTCCTCCACCCGCCATCCCTGATTAATGCCATAACAGCAAGAGTTTAACATATCTGAAATTCTATGCCAGTTGTCAATACAATGCTGAGTTACTGCCAGGAGTCTGGGTATACATCCTGCATTACGAGAACTCACACTCGCACCATTTACCCTCCTCCTACTCTGCACTCACAGTGCTCAACCTGCACGCACATGACACTGCACTCACTTGTCACTTTCACCGCCCACCCTACACTCACAGCAATCACACTGCACTCATACTGTTACCCTATTCTTAAGGCGCTCATCCTCCTCTTACCCTGCGCTTCCACAAGCACATCACTTATCCTGCACTCACAGTGATCATACTGCACTCACACCACTCACCATGCACACTTTTCACCCTGCACTTACACAAGCACACTACTCACCCTGCTCTCATGTGATACTTGACTCACTAGTCACTCTCACTGCTCACTGTGCAATCTCACTCAAACAAGCACATCACTCACCATGCATGAATTTCTCAGAACACACCCAAGCTCGTATGTCCCATCACTCACCCTGTACTCACCCCTCTCACCCTACTGTCACACGGTCACATTGCTCTGGGCACTCACATAGGCACTCCTGTCACTCACACAGCTCACCCTTCACGTACATATTCAGGAACATTTTCACTCACTTTGGCACAGCACTCACTCTGATCTCACACCATGCAAATAACCACAACACTCACCCTGGTGTCACACTACTCACCCTGCACGTTCTCATCTCACTCTGCACTCACACAACAAACCTCTCAGCCTGCATTCATTGAGGCACTCTATTCATCTTGCCTGCCCATAGGTACAATAGTCTGCTGGAACTCATAGGGACACACCACTCACTCTGAAGTAACTCCTTTCACCATGCACCCACCAGTCACTCTCACAGATCATTGTTCATTCATGCAGCTCATCCTGCACCACACACGGGCATATCACTCACCTTGCATTCACACAGCTCACACTACCCTGTGTCAGGTGAGAGGAGTGAGTCTCCTCTCACTCTGCATTCACTCCTCTCACCTGACACTCACATGGGCCCTCCTCTCACATTGCATTCATGGAGCTAACCTGACCCTCACATCTGCACATTTTTCACCTTACACTTGCACCAATCACGCTGCACTCACTCGCACTATTCACTAATACCCAGCATTTACCTGAGTGTATCTATTACTCTGCACATATACAAATTACAAAACTCACATGAATATACACATATTTCTACAAAAGTACCCACAGAATACCTGCTCTTTCCATGGTACTACATGCCTACTCAATTCCATCTTCAACAACAGGGCGTGTGCAAGAGAGGAGAGTGGGCTGAGAATGTGGGAATGCACAAGGAGGGAGACTGGGGGTGAGGCTTTGAGGTATGATGCTGTATTGAGGACTGTGTGACACTTTCAGCCATTCCTGGCATTCCATTCACAATAGTGCTTTATTCTGGAACACGTAGTGTTTATTTCCATTGAAAGCTGGGTCTCAAAAACCCCAAAATGCTAAGTTTTAGTCGGTAAAATCCATGGATGCCAAATAAATCAAGCCTTTCATAAGATCAATTGGATGCTGTGATATGTTAGGATGTGGATTAGTTCATTTACAATACTGTAACTGCTTGATCAACATAGAAACCAAATATAAGCCTGGTACAGCTATTTTAAGGAAGTGCACTTTTCATTCACATCATACTTGTAACAAACATTGACGAGGCAACATATTATTATTTTGAATAGCGTATGTAAGAAGTTAGCCTGGTATGTGATGCTCACTAATTCTAGTGATCACCTTGTACCATGCCAAGCAACCCTTATGATGATCTGTTGTAAGTCAACCTTATAGACCAGTTATCCTAGTGGTAACGTGGACAAAGCAGTCTTAGGCTAAACTCTGAAAGGCATGTGAAGCCAGCTGTATTACCATACACAACCCCCTTGAATACCAGATGAAAGGACACCACACAGATATATATTGAAAATATATATATATATTTATTAACTACAAATATCCCCTGAACTCTATATGAGCACAGAAGCACAAGCGTTAAACAAAACACAGTTTAAAATACACAAAAGTTGCACAATATGGATGAGCCCTAGGGGCCACCTAAACCATATACTTAGAAAGTGGTATAAGAGATACCAATCTAAAAGGAAACAGGCCTAGGGCCTTGGGAATCGCTGGAGCTGTTCGGGACTAGCAGTGACTAAGTCGGGAAAGGCCCGCGGGACTCGGGTGCAGTGTTTAAAGTGCACGCACTCACCAATGCAATGTCTATGGTGCGTAAAAGTTGTAAAGTTAGTTAGTTAGGAACCTTCCGAGTGACCTAGAAAGCTGAAACTTAAGACACAGGCCCTAGAGGTGTGTACCAGTGTGGGAACACCGGCGTTGCTGAGTTACCTCACCCACAGGAAGCGGGCGCATAGGGTCGAAGTAGTGTCGGGTTTCGTCACGCTGGTCGATGGTGCTTGGAGCTGAAGATGCTGCAGGCGGCTCGATGTGAAGAGTTCCGGTGGATCCAAGGGTGGATCTGAAGTTGTGAAGACCTGAAAGCAGAGGGGACAATGTTCAAAGTCACTAGCCAGTGACTACCGTGGAACCAGATTGGAACCAGGCGATGTCGGGTGCAAACAGGCGTTGAGGTGTACCTTCTCTCTGCAGCCACGTGGACACCAGGGGTTGAGGATGTCTAGGAGTCGGTCACGAGCTGTCTCACGCAGTCTTCTCGCTGTTGGCGGTGTCAGCAACTTGATTGGAGCAAACAGGCCTTGGCTAACGCAAGCCATGCAGGAATCAAAAAAGGCTTATCACTCGGACCAGCAAGGTCAGAGCGAGGGCTCCCTTTTACAGGAGCGAGGGCAAGTCTGGAGCAGCCAGACCCGCAGTGTAGTTTGTCGGTTTCGTCGCCAAGATGGCCGCTGACCACGTGGCTAGTGGCCGGGATGGCGCGTCGAGTGGCACAATGCAAAAGGGCCCCACACAGATCGTGGAGATGCTGGGGGGCTGATCTTCGGTGCAAGGGCTGCTCGGTGGTGAGGGTTCTCAGTCCCCAAAGCAGAACGTCGAGGGTGCCTCTGATGCTGCGCAGTCAGCTTTTCGGGTGTCTTCCAAGAGGTCCGGTCCCACGTCTCTCGGTGCCTCCACGGTCCCTTCTTTGCAGGGACTGTGGATCGGGCTGTGAGAAGTCTGGGAGTCTGGGTCTTGTCAGGCTCTGGGCTCGGGCTCTGGCAGGAGGCGGCGGCAAAGCAGACGTCGAGTCGCTGGTTGGTACCTGTGTTCACAGGGTGGCCACTCCTAGGCCACAAGGGAGATGCTCTTCAGTCTTCTGTGCAGCAGAATGTCGAAGTCCAGTCGTCTTCTTCATTTAAAGTTGATTCAGGATAATCTGAGGTGCTCTGGCACTGCTCCCACTCTTATTCCCAATCTGAGGGGTGGATCACCTGCTAGGTCCCTCCTCTGGGTGGGACTAGGAAGGGGGCGGTTACACCCCCTTTCCTTTGTCCAGCTCCTTGCCAGGCCTGGGTCTGGAAAGTCCCAGGACCGGTTTGGACTGGCTTATGCACGGGGACACCTTGTGTGCCCCAGGCATGTCTCAATCTATTCAGCCCTGTCCTACCCAATACACAAAATCCTGTCTGGGGTGGTGCTCGCACCTCCCAAGGCAGGAAACCCTTTGTCCAAGCCTCCCTCGCTGGAAGGACTCCCAGCAGCAGGAGGTCAGACTTGTGTCTGTGGTGGCAGCGTCCATTTTGTGACGCTGAGGCTCTGGTTAACTTTAACCGAGGTTAAGGCTACACACATGTCGTGTCCCTCTAGAAGGGTGGAATGCTATCCCCGTCGACAGAACTGTCGAGGGGATAGTATTACAAATCATATGACACCTTACTCGACATGTTTTGATAAAGCCAAGGTTAGCATATAACCGCGAGGATTATAATGCACTTAAGAGTATATGGTATGGCAATATCCCGGAACAGCTAAGGGAGTGGTTCCCGACAGCTGCAGACAGGCTCAGCTCATGCTAGAGCACCATCTCACATATTTCCAAGCACTCTGCCTCCAGGATTGATGAGGCCTTCCATAGGAGTGGCTGACAGGAACATATGTGTCCAGTTAAGGTTAGATATAGGGATACTATATCTAAGTAAGAGGTGATTACACCAACTTACCCCAGCTGAGTGATCAGCCAGTTGTGTCAAATATGGAGGCCAGGCCAGGGGTGGCACAATACATGCTGCAGCCCCTGGTAGGCCTTGGAAACACCTATGCCCTGGGTACCTAGGGTACACTGTTACAGGGGCCAATAAGGTGAACCAGTTCCAATTCGTAATGCACCTAGGGTGCATTGGCAGTAATTTAGAGAGAGAACAGCAGGCTGTGGGTCTGATTAGCAGGCCCACAGCCACATTAAGTCATAAACCAGTGAAGCAAAAAGCAAACATTTGGGGTGACCATAGCATAGCAGACCCTACTCTCCTACAGCGTATAGAGAATATGTTTTTATTAAGTTTCACTAAAAGGCAAGGCAGGTATAGCAGAAGCAGGAGGGAAAGCTTCTGTAACACAATACAAGCAGATTGACTAATGGAAGTTCAAGTGGCAGTGCTTCTGTGTGGGTGGCAGAGACAAAGGTACGAAAGAGTGCAAGAGCTATACTGAGAATGTGCGTGGGAGAATGGTTGTGTATGAGTGTTATGCATGCAAATCTGCTGCTGGCCTCACATACTCGAGGTTATTCTTGCCTTATGGGCAAGGGCACTAATAGCATTTGGATGGGAGGTGTTACCTATGGCAAACTGCAGGCCCTGACATGCTTCTATGAAGACACCGTCATTGGATGTGGAGACACAAACTGTTTAACTGAGAAAGCCGCTAACCCAGTCATGCCCAGCGGCAGGGACACAAAACATGTGCCACCACACCTTGCCAAAGGCCAGGTCATGATTCACGTAATTTTTAGCATATGGGGTGGATCCATAGCAAAATGTTGGAACTGGTATTTGAGGTAACTCTTGCCATAAGATTTTCTGTACTCGTTTTATAGGGGGTGTCAATGGCAAAACACAGACCCTTCTATTCCAGAGGGATGTTTTTTAGGTACCCACAACTATGATCCCATCTGAATAGGAGTTGGGCATCTTAAACCCACATTAAGACACATATTCATAAGGATCATCCGAAAGGAATTTGAAATGATTCATGTGTACTTGTGTGATCTTATGGAATTATACTATTATTCAAAATAAGAATTCTATTACTCATAATCTGCAAATTCAAGCCAACATATTGGTTTTAAATTAAACTCAATTAAATGCCACTCAAAAATCCATGTAAAGTCTAGCCCAGAGTTCCCAAAAATTGTTAGGTGAAAGTGGGTAGAGCAACAGTGAGAGGTATTGGGAATTTCTTTTGATGGGCATCTTGATGCTGTTATGCCCACTGATTTTGCCTCCATTTTGATAACAGAATACTGCTGTCCTGTCTCGGAGTTAAGTCTGCCAGCACGTCTTTAGAACTGTTCAATTGCACATTCCCAGTATTTGCCTGTACCTTCCCCTCCCGCTTCCCGGTCCACCATGGTTCAAGATTGTGTGGAGGAACCAGGAGGAGGTCTAGGAGGCGGAGCTTAGGGTGGGACTTCTGGCTGGAAGCCTCATCTGCAGCTTGTCAGCATGGACGTGTAGCGGCTAGGCAGACGTTTGTTCCATGCTGCACTCCAGCCAGTAAGTGACGCTACTAGTCTTTTACGTTTTATTGTTGCCATATTTTAAAACTACACAATTGCACAAATCCCAGGCATTTGGGGCCATATGTATCAAGCCGTTTTTGAATCGCAAAGGCCGAAATTCGCAGAATTTCGGCCTTTGCGATTCGCAAACGGCCTTTTTGCATTTTTTCCAATGTATCACAAAATCGCAATTTAAGGAATCGCAATAATTTGCGATTCCTTATTTTGCCATAGCATTTAAGGAATCGCAAATTTTGCGATTCCTTAAATGATATGTATGATACATTTCTGAAGATGCGAATTTGTGTTAAGGAATCGCAATTTACCACCAACTTGTAGTTGGTGGTAATTTGCGATTTCTTATAATAATGCCCTATTTGGCATTTGTGAGGGTGGTATGTGACACACATACATGCCCATAGGGCATGTATGTGTGCCACATGCACACACATGTAGATTTCAGGGGTGCAGCAGGGTGTCTTTGAGACACCCCTGCACCCTTGTAATAATTCTCAAATTGCGATTAGCAAATTGCGAATTTGCAATTTGAGAATTATTGCACCATCATTCCTATGGGCCTCCTGGCCCATAGGAATGCATTGGAAATCATTCTTTATTTGCGATTTTGCAAATTGAGAATTTGCAAATAAAGAATGATAAGGAATCGCTAAAAAATTGCGATTTTGTACATACATACCGTTTTGCGAATTCTAAATAGCGATTCGCAAAAAATCGCTATTTAGAAATCGAAAAACGATATCTTGATACATCCGGCCCATGTTCTTTTAAAGTTTTATTGGTGCCACTTCTTTAGATCTGCTCAAGTGCACAATCCCAGGATTCACCTGTACCATCTCCTCCCGATTCCCGGTCCACCGTGGTACACAATTGTGTGGAGGAAGCAGGAGGAGGTCTAGGAGGCAAAGCTTGGGATGGGACTTCTTGCTGGAAGCCTCATCTGCCACATGTCCGTGCGGGTGTGCCACTGGAGCACAGAAGGTGCACCTAAGGCAAGCCTGTCTGCGCCCGAATGAGAGCAGGGGCCAGAACCCCTGCCCACAACACTCAGGCAGATTAACCTACTCTAGTAACTTATTATTTAACCCCTTCTGTGCTGTAAGCACTACTTCCCTGGTGCTGCACACGACCAACGGCCGACAGAGCACCACCCTCTCCATCGAACGCCCGTACGCGGCAACATTTTCACCACAGTAAATGGGTTAAGCTGAGGAAGCCTTGCTTCAGGACATGCTGCCACTCGATGGCCCCCCTCAGTGAGGATCCCCAATGCCCCCATTGTATCTTTAAGCTCCATTCCCACATGCAGAGCAGACCGGAGACCAAGCACACTTCCGCCCTAAAAAATTTCTTTTAAATTGCCGGTCACTAGCTAAACACTCCACTGAAAAGGAAAATTCTGACTTAATGTTCCTATTGGAAACTTGGCTCCATAAGGAGTTGGGCCTGATTTGGTGCTGACTCTCCAGGTTGGCTACAACATTCAACGGAAAGACTGGGAGGGAAAAAAAGGGTGAGGCCTCGCAATAATATATAAAGAATCTTTTAACTGTCGGGTGGAACCCTAATTGTTGCTGACTGTGAAAGTCTCTTTTTCAGCATTGCACTTTTGGCAGTACAGTCCTTTCCGAGATTACTTATTTATTGTCCCCCGGGTGGACAGGGGTGATTCCCTCAATCTCTACCGGAGATAGCAGCCTCACTTGTAGGTACCACTCCAGCTACTATGCTCTTGGGGACCTCAATCTCCATTTTGATAACCCCAACATGACCAATGCAGCAGAATTGACCAAAGACCTATTAGCAGTCCAACTCTTTCAAATTGTCCCATGCGCCACCCATAAACTGGGCCAAACGTTGGATCCAATTTTTACCAATAATAACAACCTATAGGTATGAGACCCCATTCCTTTGCCTTGGACCAATCACCACCTGCTGCCCTTCTATGTCAACCGACCTCAGTGTAGCGGCTAATAATTTTTCAACTTGGATCAAGTCATCACTAGACATCTCACTTAAATAGTGCAACAAAGCAAGGGAGAAATCCTCACCCAGGTACTTCCCCACACTTAGAATATATAAACAAGAGTGTAAAAGACTGGAGAGAATTCAGAGGAAGGACTACAATGCCTCCATCAAACAGAAATACAGAGAAGCCGTAAAACGATATCACAGCAAAATAATAAAGGCCAAGCAGCACACTATGAGAAACATATTACATTAGCAACCAATACACCTAGAGAAATCTTTCGCATGGCGAAAGATCTGCTAGGACTCCCTAGATCAGAATTCTATCCTCTGGCCTCATCTGAGCGAGGTGAAGAGTTAGCCCAGTTTTTCGTAGAATTTTTTTTTTAAATCTACTTGGCTTTCCTAGCTCACTGTGCCCTAGTGATAATTTGCAAGGGACACACTCCGGACCGGCACCAACCATGTGCTCAGCTCACTCCCCCCGCTCACTTTCACTAGGCTTTCAGAAACCCTTCACCAGATAAAATCCGTCTCCCCCCTAGACCCAGCACCACCCCATGTAATTCACAAAGCTGGAAAAGTGATTCTTCGCCGCATGCTTGAAACCTATCCATGGTTAGTGGCTTTGTCCCTTCACTGTAGAAGCATGCCATGATGAAGGCGCTTTAAAAAAAGCCCAACCTGGATCCGGATGATTTGGGTAACTATGACCCGATATCTCTGCTTCCAGTGATCATTAAAGCTTTAGGAAAATAAGTTAACTTAGCCATTTCAGAATTCATGGAAACGAATGGTCTCCTTCACGCCTCACAAACAGGTTTCCGGCCTTTACAAGGCACGGAAACTGCACTACTTGCCGTGGTGGAGAAATCGAAACTGTTTGTCAATCAAGGGGGAGCAGTGGCTATCATCCTCCTAGATCTAAGTTCAGCATTTGATATGGTGAACCTTGGCATACTAGGGCAGAGACTTAGGAGGAGAGAATCTCAGATGAGGCGCTCAATTGGATGCATTCATACCTAAAGAATAGGACCTTCCAGGTTTTCTCAGGGGAAGCCAGCCCTGAAGTTTTGGGACTCAGCTGTGGAGTCCCTTATGGATCCTCCCTGAGTCCCACACAATTCAATGTCTGTATGCAGCCACTAGCCAATATCATCTTGCCATATGCGATCAAAATAGTCACCTAAGCAGATGATACCCAACTGGTAATCTCCCTTAATGGCCCACCCACGTAATCACTCCTCATACTTGAAAACCTGCCTGGAAGAACTCGCTTCATGGATGGAGCATTCCTGCCTCAAACTAAATGATGGTAAGACCAAACTAATGCTTTTGGGCAACACTTCTGGCCTGGACCTTAAACAGGTCTGGCCAAACTGCCTAGGACCTGCCCTCTCCCCATACTCCAAGATAAAAAGCCTGGGTGTTTGGTTGGACAGTTCCTTTTAAATTTGAGGACCAAGCGTTAGGAGTAACAGGAGCATGCTTTGGCACTATGAGACTTCTGCACAAGATTCTTCCCCTCCTGCCATTAAGTTCTAGAAGGATCCTGTTCAGGCCCTGGTCCTATCACATTTGGACTATGGAAATTCCTTAACCTTAGAGCTCCTGTAGCAAAGTTAAGGAAGCTCCAAGTGGCCCAGAACTGTGCGGCTAGATTACTGCCGGGTGTACCGAAAAAAAACTCAACTAAGTCAGCCTTGAGAACGCTACATTAGCTACCTGTCTCCAACAGAGTTACATTTAAAACCCTGTGCATATCCCATAGGACATTCTGGGGTAATGGCCCAGATATTCATAGACCTTTGATCACTCCCTATCTCCTTTGAAAATGCCTCCGCTCTACCCATCTCCACTTAGCAGTCATCCCGAGAATAAACAGGGCAAGAAGCAGAGGTAGGTCATTTGTCTATAATGTGGCTAGACTGTGAAAACCAATGCCCCCCTTCCTCTGAGCTGAATCCCATTTGCTTCCCTTCTGGAAACTTCTCATGTCCTGGCTTGTCTAACAACCATTTGCATAGCAAGTTGTAAACTCCTGCCTAGACACGAGCGCTGGGACGCCTTTGGGTAGGTATGCGCTATATAAAAGCTAATAATGATAAGAAGAATTACGTTTTGTGCACATTTGTTTATTTGTTCATAAAAATAAGTGCACATATTTTTAGGCTGTGGTTAGTAAAATGGGCTTAGAGAATGGCAAATCCTTCTGACAATGTGTTGGGCATCTTTAAGCCTCTTTAAGACATATATTGGTAAAGATCTTGGATAAGGACTTTGGTATGACTTATGTTTTATCTTTTGGAATTTTGCCCTATACCAAATCTAAATTTCATTCCTCAATATCTGCGAATTCGAGCCCACATGTTGAACTGTATATTAAACTGTCAGAAAATGTTACTTGAAAATCACTGCAATATATAGCCTAGTGTTTCAAAAAATGTATATGAAGACAGTGGATAGAGCAACAGTGAGAGGTAGAGGTAGCCTGAAAAGAAAGGTTAGGAAACTGGTGAAGGATCGCTTTCCAAGGGGGCAGCCTAAAATGTAGAACACCTTGAGCAACTCCCAATACCTTAATACCTCTAGTGTATTTGAAGCTTCAGCAATGTCTGAATTAGAAGTATAAATTCAAAAGCTACATGAGAAGTCCCTGCAAGGAGGCTGGTGTTAGCTTTTGGGAGGCATAGACAACTGCTTCCACCTACTCATTATTTTGGTATATTATTAAGTGGCTTCTTATGCTCCAAAGTAGTCAGATGTGCTGTCCCCACATTACTACTAACAGCTATAATGGTTTTTCTTTTGTGGTGGGTTTGGGGGGGTTGGTTCTTGGCCTGTTACACCTTGCATCTTTGCTGTGGTTCTCCCTGAACCTTTTACCTGTAAACCTCCTCTTTTTTTGTGGCTCAGTTTATAATGGCTCAGTTTATAACGGCACAGTTTTGGCGGCTTTTCTTTGGTTGCTTTTTTTGCGATTTTTGGGCAGCTTTTTTGTGACATCTGTTTATACTGGTGGCTCTTTTTTGGGCAACTCTGTAGTTCACTGCTCTGTATTTGACGGCTCTGTAGTTGACGCTCTGTATTAGGCGGCTCTGTATAAGGCGGCTCTGTTTTTGGCGGCTCTGTTTTTGGTGGCTCTGTTTATGGCAGCTCTGTTTTTGACTGCTCTGTTTTTAACAGCTCTGATTATGATGGCTCTGATTTTGATGGCTCTTTCCATTGTGGTACATTTCTTTTGCTGGACATCTTAATGCTGTCATTAACTGTACCTTTATTATATTAACTGAATACAGCTGTCCTGTCTCTGAATTAAGCCTGCTGGCACGTTAGGCTCTTGTCCACATTGGTTTGTTATGTGGTGAAAAAATGTACTAAAATATATATATTTTTAAACTTGTTTAGCCAAATAAACTTAGAGAATTGCAATCCTTTTAAAGATGGTGTTGAGCATCTAAGCCACTTTAAGGCATATGTTCATAAGGATCCGGAGTAAAGACTTAGGTATTATTAATTTGTACTTGTGTCATCTTATGCAATTTTACCCCATTTGAAATCTGAATTTTATTACTCAATATCTGCAAATTCGAGCCCACATATTGAATTGTACATTAAAGTCTCAAGAAAATGTTGCACAAAAATCACTGAAATGTCTTCCAGAGAGTTCCAAAAAATTGGTAAGATGAAGTGGTTAGAGGAACAGTGAGAGCTATAGGTAGCCTCAAACGAAGTTAAGAAACTGATGGAAGATTACTTTCACAGGTGGGTCATCTGAAAAGGTAGGACGCAGTGACCAACTTAATGCCTTAATACCTCTGGTGTACTTGAAGTTTCAAGGTTAGCGGAGACGTTCCCCATTTTCCTAAAGGGACATTGAAACTTCAGCAATGTCAGAATTAGAACTGCAAATTCAAAAACTACATAAAAAGCCACCACAGGAGTATTTTTTTGTGAGGCATAGACACCTCCCGCCACCTTCTCCAATTTAGGTATATTATGATAGATCTTGACCAATCATATTCCAAGCCATTCAGATTTGTTGCCCATTAATTACTACTACCAGCTGTGATACCTTGTTTTTTATGGGTGTTCTTGTCCTGTTAGTCATGGCATCTTTGGCAAGATTGTCCCCTAACTTTTTGCCTTCAATGCTCCTGTTTTTGGCAGTTCTGTGTTTGGCGGCTCTGTTTTTGGTGGCTCTGTTTGGTGTTTGTCGGCTGAGTGTTTGGCGGCTCACTATATGGCGGATCAGTTTTTGGCAACTCAGGGTCCGATTCACAGAATTAACTTATGACAAAATCCTAAACTTACTACCATTTTGGTATTCACAGAAGGCACTTATTCATTTTGGTATTCACAGAAAGCACTTACTCATTTCGGTATTCACAGAAGTTAGGACTCCTAAATGCTCTCTGTGAACACGGAAAGTCTTAAAGTTAGGATTTTTCTCAGTTTAGGAGTCCTAAAGTTAGGAGTTCTAACTTTATTACTCCTAAACTGAGAAAAATCCTAACTTTAAGAGTTTCGGTATTCACAGAAGGTATTTAGGAGTCCTAAAGTTAGGAGTCCTAACTTTACTACTCCTAAACTTGTAAAAATCCTAACTTTAAGACTTTTGGAATTCACAGAAGGCCTATAGGATTCCTAAAGTTAGGACTCCTAACTTCTGTGAATACCGAAATGAGTAAGTGCCTTCTGTGAATACCAAAATGAGTAAGTGCCTTCTGTGAATACCAAAATGGTAGTAATCCAGGATTTTGTCTTAAGTTAGTTCTGTGAATCAGGCCCACTGTTTATGGCAACTCTGATTTTGTCAACTCAGTGTTTGGTTTGCCTTGTTTTTGTCTGCTTTTTATTGTGCATTTTTTTGATCTGCATGTTGATGCTGTTATTGCCACTAACTGTACCTCTATTTTGTTAACAGAATACTGCTGTCCTGTCTGAGTTAAGCCAGCCAGTGGTTATGGTCTTCCGCAATTTGCTTTGTTATGTGCTGCAAAAACTGAAAACATTATATTTATTTAAAGTCTTTGTTTAGTCAAACAGGCTTAGTCTGGTGATCCTGTCTGACAATGTGGTATGCGTCTTTAAGCCACTTTAAGACCTGTATCCATAAGGTTCCTGGGTAAAAACATTGCTGACATTGATTTTTACTTGTGTTATCTTAGGAAAATTTGCCAGCATTCGAAATCTGAATTTTATGACTCAATATCTGTAAATTCAAGCCCACATATTGAACTGCACATTAAACTGTCAGAAAATGCCACTCTAAAGTCACTGGAATGTCTCGCCCAGAGTTCCAAAAAATGGATAAGGTGACAGTGGATAGAACAACAGTGAGAGGTAACAGTAGCTTAGAAGGTAGGACGCCTTGAGCAACTGCCTATGCCTTAATACCTCTGACGTACTTGAAGCATCAGCAATGTCAGAATTGGGACTGAAATTTAAAAGCTACATAATAAGCCACTGCAAGGAGGCTGGTGTTTTCTTTTGGGAGGCATACACACCTGTCACCACCTACTCTTTATTTTGGTATCGGCTCACTCTTTGATGGTGGCTCACTATTTACCTGCTCACTATTTGGCAGCAGCTCACTATTTGGTGGTAGATTACTATTTGGTGGCAGCTCACTATTTGGTGGCGGATAGCTATTTGGCAGTGGCTCACTGTTTGCTGGCTCACTATTTGGCATCAACTCATTAATTGTCAGCATCTCATTATTTGGCGGCGGCTCAATATTTGCCTGCGGCTTACTATTTGGCAGTGGCTTACTGTTTGGCAGTGGCTCACTATTTGCCATTAGTTAACTATGTGGTGGTAGCTCACTATTTGACATGGGCTCACTATTTGGCATCGGCTCACTATTTGGCATTGGCTCACTATTTGCTGGCGGCTAACTATTTGGTGGCAGCCCACTATTTGGTGCCCGGTCAAACTTTGGCAGTGGCTCACTATTTGTGGGCTCAGTATTTGGCAGTGGCTCAGTATTTGGCGTTGGTACACTATTTCAAGTAGGCTGACTATTTGGCAGTGGCTCACTATTTTGCAGCAACTCAGTACTTAGTGGTGGCTCACTATCTTGCACTGGCTCTCTATTTGGCAGCAGATCACTATTTTGCGGTGGCTCACTATTTTGCTGTGGCTCACTGTTTGTCAGCGGGTCACAATTTAGCGGCTCATCACTTACTATTTGGCAGAGGCTCCATATTTGGCGGCAGCTAACTATTTGGCATCGGCTCACTCTTTGGTGGTGGCTCACTATTTGGCAGCGACTCATTATTTGGTGGCTCACTAATTGGCCTTGGATGACTATTTGGCAGCGGCTCACTATTTGACATCAACTCAATATTTGGCAGCAGCCACTATTTGGCATCAGCTCACTCTTTGGTGATTGCTCACTATTTGGCGGTGGCTCACTATTTGGCATCAACTCAATATTTGGTAGCAGCTCACTATTTGGCATTGGCTCGCTATTTGGTGGTGGCTCACTATTTGGTGGCTCACTATTTGACAGGTGCTCACTATTAGGCAGCAGCTCACTATTTGGTGACTCGCCATGTGGCAGCAGCTCCATATTTGGCAGCGGCTGACTATTTGGCAGCAGACCACTATTTGGCAGCTCACTATTTGGTGCTGTACTAATTGGCAGTGACTCACTATTTGGCAGTGGCTCACTATTTGGTGGCGGCTCACTATTTGGCATCGACTTAATATTTGGGAGCAGCTCAGTATTTGTCATCGGCTCACTCTTTGGTGGTAGCTCACTATTTGCTGGCTAATTATTTGGCAGCCACCCACTATTTGGCGGTGGCTCACTGTTTGTCAGCTCACTATTTTTGAGCGGTTCACAATTAAGCAGCTCACTAATTGGCAGTTGCTCTCTATTTGTCAGCGGCTAACTATTTGTCAGCGGCTCACTATTTATCATCCGCTCACTATTTGGCAACAGCTCACTATTAAGCGGTGGCTCACTATTTTGCGGTGGCTCTCCATTTGTCAGTGACTCACTATTTGGTAACTCACTATTTGGCAGCAGCTCACTATTTGGCATTGGCTCAATATTTAGCAGTGGCTCTCTATTTTTCAGCGGCTAACTGTTTATCAGCGGCTCACTATTTTGCAGTGCCTCTCTATTTGTCAGATGCTCTCTATTTGATAGAAACTCACTATTTAGTGGTGGCTCACTATTTTATGGTGGCTCTTATTTGTCATTGATGACTATTTAGTAGCTCAATATTTGGCAGTGGCTCACTATTTTAGCGGTGGCTCACTATTTTGCGCTGGCTCTCTATTTGTCAGTGACTCACTATTTGGCAGTGGCGTAGTATTTGGTGATGGCTCACAATTTGGCGTTGGCTCACTATTTGGCAATGGCTTACTATTTGGAGTTGGCTCACTATTTAGCGGTGGTTCACTATTTTGTGGTAGCTCTATTTGTCAGCTGCTCACTATTTAGTGGCTCACTAATTGGCAGTGGTTCACTATAGGTGGATCACTATTTGGCAGTGGCTCACTATTTGGCAGTGGTTCACTATTTAGCGGTAGCTCACTATTTTGTGCTGGGTCTCTATTTGTCATTATCTAACTATTTGGTATCGGCTCACTAATGGTGGTGGCTTACTATTTGGCAGTGGCTCAACAACGGCGGCAGCAGCTCACTATTTAGCGCTGACTTAGTATTCGGCAGTGGCTCACTATTTGGCAGTGGTTCACTATTTAGTGGTAGCTTACTATTTTGTGCTGGGTCTCTATTTGTCATTATCTAACTATTTGGTATTGGCTCACTATTTAGCGCTGGCTCACTATTTGTCATTATCTAACTAATTGGAATCTGCTCACTAATGGTGGTGGCTTACTATTTGGCAGTGGCTCAACAATGGCGGCAGCGGCTGACTATTTAGTGCTGACTCACTATTTGGCAGTGGCTCACTATTTGCCAGCTCACTATTTGCTGGCTCACTATTTGACCTCATCTAACTATTTGGCATCGGCTCACTATTTTGTGTGGTCTCACCATATGGCAGCAACTCACTATTTTATGGCTCACTACATGGCAGCAGCTCACTATTTGGTAGGCATGAGTGGATTTTGCGGATTCGCAATCCGCGGATTTGCGAATTTGCGAATTCACAAAATCCGCAGATTTTGCGAATCCGCGGATTTGCGGATTTTGTGGTGGGGGGGGGCGCAGGGGTCCCTTGAGTGAGCTGTCCATCATAGTGGGTAAATGGCGGGAAGACGGTGCATACCGCGAGTGTGTGGGCGGGGCCAAACAGGCATGGCTTCAATGCGAGTTCACATGCCTCTTGTGTGTATAAAAGGTCAGAGAAAGATCAGTTCAGCAGATGAAGAGAAAGAAGCTCCTGGTCACAGGAACAGCACTGGTGTTGTGCTCGTGAAAGTCAAGGATGCAAAGGCCTCTATCCAGCATCACAGCTGATGTTCCACGGTAGATTTGGGAAGAAGGCACACCTGTCCAGCCTCGACGACCCTCACGATTGTTTTTGGGCTAATGAATGAGTCACTGAATTTGAGCTTCAACTAGTTCGAGCGACCATGTGTGTGTTACTATGCAATCGCGCCGAAGGGCGCAGGGGTCCCTTGAGTGAGCTGTCCATGATCATACTCATGTAACTATTTTACAATGGCGCCAGCAAGCTGCCAGCGCCGTTGTAAAATAGTTACAAAGTTAGCTTGCACAGGAAGCACTTAGATAAAATAAAGCAGCACCTGCTTCGTTTTATCTAGTGGTTCCTGTGCAAGCAAACTTTGTAACTATTTTACAACGGCGCTGGCAGTTTGCTGGCGCCATTGTAAAATAGTTACATGAGTGGGGGTTCAACTTTTGAACCCGTTACGTCCGCGGATTTTTTTTTTGCGGATTTTGTGGGAAATCTGCAAAATTCACGGATTGCGGATTTCCCAAAAATCCGCAAAATCCGTGGGCGTAACGGATTTTACGCCCATGCCTACTACTTGGCATCGACTTAAGAATTGGCAGCAGCCCACTATTTGGCATCGGCTCACTCTTTGTTAGTGGCTCACTATTTTGGGCGGTCCACTATTTGGCATTGGCTCAATATTTGGCAGCAATTCACTATTTGGCATCAGCTCACTCTTTAGTGGTGGCTCATTATTTGGTGGCTCACTAATTAGCAGTGGCTCACTATTTGGCAGTGGCTCACTATTTTGCATTGACTCAATATTTGGCAGCAGCCCATTATTTGGCATCAATCTCAATATCTTGCAGCAGCCCACTATTTGGCATCAGCTCACTCATTGGTGGCAGCTCACTATGTTGCATTAACTCAATATTTGGCAGCATCTTACTATTTGGCACCAGCTCACTTTTTGGTATTGGCACACTATTTGGCAGCGGCTCACTCTTTGGCTCTGGCTCACCATTGGACAGTGGCTCACTATTACACAGTGGCTCACTATTGGGCAGCAGCTCACTATGTAGCAGCAGCTCCATATTTGGCAGAGGCTCACTATTTGGCAGCGGCTAACTATTTGGCATCAACTCAATATTTAGCAGCAGCCTAATATTTGACCTTGGCTCACTCTTTGGCGGTGGCTCACTTTTTGGCAGCAGCTATCTATTTGGCGGCGGCTCATTATTTGGCAGCATATCACTATTTTGTGGCTAACTATGTGGCAGCAGCTCCATATTTGGCAGCAGCTCACTATTTGGCAGCAGCTAACTATATTACGGCTCACTATTTGGCAGCAGCTCCATATTTGACAGCAACTCACTATTTGGCAGCAGGTCAGTTTTTGGCAGCAGCTCACTATTTGGTGCCTCACTAATTTGCAGTGGCTCACTATTTGGCATTATATCACTATTTGGCATTAGCTCACTATTTGGCATAGGCTCGCAGATGGTGGTGGCTCACTATTTGGCAGCGGCGCCCTAATAGCATTAGTGGCTCACTATTTAGCCCCAGCTTACTATTTGGCATTGAATCCCTATTTGCCGGCTCACTATTTGCTGGCTTACTATTTAGCCTCATCTAACTATTTGGCATCAGCTCACTATTTAGCATCGGCTCACGTTTTGGCATTGGCGTACTAGTTTTTCAGTGGCTCACTATTTAGCAGCTCACTAGTTGGTAGTAGCTCACTATTTGATGGCTCACTATGTGGTATCAGCTCACTATTTGACAGCGACTCACTATTTGGCAGTAGCTCACTCTTTGGCAGTAGCTCACTATTTGGTGGCTCACTACATGACATTGGCTCACTAGTTATCATCAGCTCACTATTTGTCGGAAGCTCACTATTTGGCATCAACTCAAGAATTGGCAGCAGCCCACTATTTGGCATTGGTTCACTCTTTATTAGTGGCTCACTATTTGGGGCGGCCCACTATTTGGCATTGACTCAATATTTGGGAGCAGCTCACTATTTGGCATCAGCTCACTCTTTAGTGGTGGCTCACTATTTGGTGGCTCACTAATTAGCAGTGGCTCACTATTTGGCAGCGGCTCACTATTTTGCATCGACTCAATATTTGGCAGCAGCCCACAATTTGGCATCGATCCCAAAATTTGGCAGCAGCCCACTATTTGGCACTGGCTCACTTATTTGTGGTGGCTCACTATTTTGCATTAACTCAATATTTGGCAGCATCTCACTATTTGGCACCAGCTAACTTTTTGGCATTGGCAAACTATTTGGCAGCGGCTCACTCTTTGGCTATGGCTCACTATTTGGCAGAGGCTCACTATTACTCAGTGGCTCACTATTTGGCAGCAGCTTACTATGTGGCCGCAGCTCCATATTTGGCAGAGGCTCACTATTTGGCAGTGGCTAACTATTTGGCAGCAGCTCACTATTCGGTGACTCACTAATTACCAGTGACTCACTATTTGGCATTGGCTCACTATTTGACATGAACTCAGTATTTGGCAGCAGCCCACTATTTGGCAGTGGCTCACTCTTTTGAAGTGGCTCACTATTTGTTGGCTCACTATTTGGCAGCAGCTTACTATTTGGTGACGGCTCATTAATTGGCTGCATATCACTATTTTCTGGCTCACTATTTGGCAGCAGCTCCATATTTAACAGCAACTCACTATTTGGCAGTGGCTCACTATTTGGGAGCAGCTCACTATTTGCTGCCTCACTAATTGGCTGTGGCTCACTATTTGGCAGTGGCTCAGTATTTGGAGGCGACTCACTAAATGGCATCAACTCAATATTTGGCAGCAGCTAAATATTTGGCATCTGCTCAGCTTACTATTTGTCAGCTCACTATTGTCAGTGGTTCACTATTTATAAGCCCATTATTTGGCAGCTTACTTTTTGTAGCGGCTCTCTAATTGTCAGCAGTCCACTATTTGTCAGCAGTTCACTATTTGATAGGATCTCACTATTTGAAAGTGGCTCACTATTTGATAGCAGTTCACTACTTAGCTGTGGCTCTCTATTTGTCAGTGGCTCACTATTAGTCACTGGCTTACTATTTGGTGGTGGCTCACTATTTTGTGGTGGCTCTCTATTGTCAGCTGGTCACTAGTCAGTGGCTCACTAATTGGCAGTGGCTCACTATTTTGCGGTGGCTCTCTATTTTTCATTATCTCACTATTTGACATGAGCTCACTATTTCGCATCGGCTCACTAATGGTCGCTCACAATTTGGCAGCAGCTCACTAATAGAATTAGTTGATCACAGTTAGCACCAGCTCACTATTTGGCTTTGGCTCACTATTTGCCAGCTCACTATTTGCTGGCTCACTATTTAGCCCCATCTCACTATTTGGCAACAGCTCACTTTTTAGCATTGGCTAACTATTTGGCAGCGGCTCACTATTTGGAATGGGCTACTATTTGTCAGCTCACTACATTTCAGCGGCTCATTATTTAGCATCTCACTAATTGGTTGTAGCTCACTATTTGATAGCTCACTATGTGGCATCGGCATCACTATTTGACAATTGCTCACTATTTGGCAGAAGCTCACTATTTGGCTGCTCAGTATTTTTCATCGGCTCACTATTTAGCAGCTCTCTAATTGGCAGTGGCTCACTATTTGCGAGTGACTCACTATTTGGCGGCTCACTGTGTGGCAGAAGCTCCATATTTGGTGGTGACTGTCTATTTGGCAGTGGCTTGCCATTTGGCATTGGCTCACTATATGGCATTGGCTCACTATTTGCATCAGCTAACTATTTACTGGAGACTTACTATTTGGCAGCAGCTCACTATTTGTTAGCAGAACACTTTGGTGCTGCTCACTGTTTGGCGGCTCTATTTTTAGCAGCTGGCAGGACACATTGAGCATCTGCCCATTCCTTAATTCTTCTACTCTATTGACATTTCAAAAGTTACAAGACAAGTCACTGCAAGGAGGCTGGTGTTAACTTTTGGGAGGCATAGACGTCTGCAGCCACCCACTCTTCATGAGAGGTTTATTATGATAGGTCTTGACTTCTTATATTGCAAGGTAGTCAGATGTGTTGCCCCTTCATTACTACTAGGCCTGGGCAGAGCAAAGTGACCAAACAACTGCTCCATGCCGAGTTCCGTAAGCGGTAGAGTGCATTAGGTTGTGACATTCACACAGATTTTTAGCCCCACACGTTTGTCCCGCACTCTGTGAAAATCAGTGCAAACATAACCATGCACAGCACAAAAGGGCAATGCTTCTTTCTGCTGCTCGAGTAGATAGCGAATGGTAGCTTTCTCAGCGCAAGCGTTCTCGCCCAGCCGCGAACACCCTCGTTGGGAAATTTGGCCAGGAGGTGGACTGGAGTAAGATAGGCCTCACTCACACTCACCAACTTTTCATTGGTGAATGAGAGCGAGGAAAAAAACTCTGCTCTGCGGAGCGGAGTTTTTCAGAATTCCGTTAGCTCTGCAGAGTGTGGATAACTTTGCGACCGAAGCGGAGTACGCAGACCACGCCTAATTACTGCTACCAGCTGTGATGTGTTTTTCTTGGGGGGTTGGTTATTTGCATGTAAGATATGGAATCTTTGGCGTAGTTCTCCCTGACATTTTGACTTCAACCCTCCTATTTTTGGAAGCTATGTATTGAACAGCTCTGTATTAGGCTGTTCTGTATTTGACAGCTCTATCTTTGGCGGCTCTGTCTTTGGTGGCTAAATGTTTGGCGCTTTGTGTTTGGCGGGTGACTGTTTGGCGGCTCTGTGTTTGGCAAGTGACTGTTTGGCAGCTCTGTGTGTCATTCCTGCAACCCATTGCCTAAGGCCTAGGCAATTCACCCCCTCTGCAGGTTGCAGTAGCCCTTAGGTGAGAGCACATTGGCCTGAGCCCTGTGCCCACACAGTGTCTTAGTCCATTCTCGGACAGTGTAGTAAAGCCATAAAGAGTATATGGTCTGGGAGTTGGTCAATACAAACTCTACAGCTTTATATTAGTTTTCTTAAAAACTGGGAAGTTTGAGAGCAAACCTCTCAGCACATTAAATCCACACTGTTGCCAGTGTGGGATTTAATGTAAAATGCACTCAGAGGGCAACTTAGAGATCCTGCCTAAAAATCAACCAGCACAGGTGTGGTTCCTGAATAGCTGCCCGACATTTGCCACCACCAGACAGGTTTCTGGACCCTGGGTAGAGACCATCAGCTCTCTTGGTCCAGAAACAAAGCACATCCTCGGCAGAGTTGTCATGCCTCCTCATCCAGGATGGGCTGGATCTACGAAGGGGAAGCTTTAAAGGCCTGTCATCTTTGGGAACTGTCCCTGCCTTTTGCTGCAGCCAACAACTGGCTCCCACGTGTTCTGGACCCCACTTTGGGCAGGAGAATCAATGGGCAAACCAAGCTAGGAAGAGAGGTGTGCACACCTTTGCCAACCCCACCCCTCAGGTGGGGAGATGAAGTGAGGTACACATCTCAATCCCCTCCATCCTGAAGATGAAAGGACCCAGCCAATGAGGGAGAGGCTCATGCCCCCTCCCATTGGAGGGTGGCATAATGGGGGTATACCCACCACAAGGGAGGGACTCATTGGTGCCGACCTGCACACCCCTTTAAACCCTGAACCTTGCCTCCTTGGATTTGAGGAAAGGAGGACCGAAGAGCCATGCTGACCCAGGAATAAGAGGACATCTACTGATTTGGCCCCAGACCTACAGGCCTGTCCCAGCTCCAACCTGCCCACAGCAAATAAACTGGCATGTCTAGCAGCCAACAGCCCTGTGAGCCCAGAGGACCTGCCCTGCACTCACCTTACAGACCCTGTATCCTGTGACCACTGGATTTGCTCAACAAAGATTTCAAGACCAGAATCCGGAATCAGGTGACTACACGATTCTGTACCACAGCCTGAGTTTGAGTGGCCCAACACCAAGAGGTGGCCTGGGTTCTGGTGATCCCCGACTTCCCTCAAGCTTCTAGAAGATGCCTAAAGCCTTAACCTGAAGAGTCCCCCTGACCACGACCGGAGCTGGTAAGAATACCCTCTTTCCAGACGACACCCCTGCACTGGTTGCCCCACTGCCTTTTTTCATCCAGATGATGGTGTCCATGCATCCTCAGAGATCCCAACTTACCTCTCCAGCAGATGGTCACCTTCAGGAAGCCTTCCTGCCCAAGCCTGCAGCAATTTCACTGAACCAAAGGTTTCCTGTGAAAAGTACAGGGTCTGTGATGCCTTTTTGGCACCCTGCACCCATCCACCCCAGTTCCATTGGTGGTACAGCTCCTATGCTGATTGTTGGCCCCTGCAGTGCTGACCTTAACCTAAGGAGCTTTGCTCCTACACCCGATTGGCCTGCTCGTAAGTTGTCCATAACCAAAGGCCCCCTTTGCCCCATTGGCTAACATTGGGCCCCTGCACTCTGAACCCCATTGCTCCAGGTGGGGCAACTCGAGTACCCATCTAGACCTTAGGCAACCTTGGTCCCAACCCACAGAACTCCCACTCTTAAGTCGTATTCTTGCCCGAGAAACCTCTAACCCTTTTTCTCCTTTAGGAAACCATGTTGTGAGATGTTGGGTCGAAAATGTTCTAAGGGTTGAACTGATGTGTGTATGGAGAAAAGAGAACTAAACTGCAAAGAAAAACCTTGTATTGTGAATACCTGCTCGGTTCTAAAAATAAAACACCTGTATACTTACCCAATTGGTCTGAATTCAGTCTCTGAGTGTGTGTATCATTCTTGACTGAGTGAGTACAATAAATTCTTAGTTCATTCTTTCAAGTTCAAGTTCAAGTTCAGAAATTTGTATAGCGCACTACTCACCCAGAGGGTCTCAAGACGCTTGTGGGAGGAGGGGGGGTACTTTACTTATCGAATATTCAAGTTTTAAGTTGTTTTCTGAAGGAGAGGTGGTTCTGTGTAAGGCGGAGGTGGGTGGGGAGAGAATTCCAGGTTTTGGCCGCTAAGTAGGAGAAGGATCTTCCCCCCATGGAGGATCTGTGGATGCGCGGAATAGCGGCGAGGGCCTGATTGGACGAGCGAAGTTGGCGGTTGGGGGTGTAAAATGACAGGCGCGTGTTGAGGCATTCGGGTCCTAGGTCGTAGAGGGCTTTGTGTGCGTGGGTGAGGAGTCGGAACGCTATCCTCTTGTTGACGGGGAGCCAGTGGAGGTCTTTCAGGTGACCAGAAATGTGAGCTTGGCGGGGGATGTCTAGTATGAGTCTGGCTGAGGCATTTTGGATGCGTTGAAGTTTTTTCTGTAGTTTGGCTGTGGTTCCGGCGTAAAGGGTGTTTCCATAATCCAGTCGGCTTGTGACCAGTGCATGGGTGATCGTTTTTCTTGTTTCGGTGGGGATCCAACGGAATATTTTTTTGAGCATGCGAAGGATGTTGAAGCATGATGAAGAAACGGCGTTGACTTGTCTGGTCATCGAGAGGGAGGAGTCCAGGATGAAGCCCAGGTTGCGTGCATGGTCCGTTGGTATGGGTGCTGTTGCCAGGGCCGGTGGCCACCATGAGTCGTCCCAAGCAGAGGGGGATGATCCTAAGATTATGACTTCCGTTTTGGCCGAATTCAGTTTTAGACGACTGTTCTTCATCCATTCGGCTACATCTTTCATTCCTTCATGTAAGTTGGTTTTGGCGGTGTTTGGGTCTTTGGTGAGGGAGAGGATCAGCTGGGTGTCGTCTGCGTAGGAGATGATGTTGAGGTTGTGTTGGCGTGCGATGGATGCGAGGGGCCTCATGTATACGTTGAAGAGGGTGGGACTGAGTGAAGATCCTTGTGGTACGCCGCAGATGACTTCGGTGGGCTCCGATCTGAAAGGGGGAAGGCGGAGTTTCTGGGTTCTTCCTGCGAGGAACGAGATGATCCAGTCCAATGCTTTTCCTTGTATTCCGAAGCTGTTGAGGCGTTGTATGAGGGTGCTATGGCAGACTGTGTCAAAGGCTGCGGAGAGGTCAAGTAGGATGAGGGCAACTGTTCCTCTGTTGTCCAGTAGTGTTCGAATGTCGTCAGTTGCTGCGATGAGGGCGGTTTCGGTGCTGTGTTTGGCTCGGAAGCCGGACTGTGAAGGGTCGAGGGATTTGTTGGATTCGAGGAAGGCGGCGAGCTGACTGTTGACGGCTTTCTCAATAACTTTGGCAGGGAATGGGAGGAGCGAGATGGGGCGGTAGTTCTTAAGTTCAGTGGGGTCTGCTGTGGGTTTCTTCAGAAGGGCGCTGAGTTCGGCATGTTTCCAGCTTTCTGGGAAGGTAGCGGAGTTGAGGGAGCAGTTGATGACGTCTCAGTGATGGGGTGGGATGATGGAGTCTGCTTTGTTGAAAATGTGGTGGGGACATGGGTCAGTAGGCAATCCTGAGTGGATGGAGTTCATTAGGTGGATGGTGTCTTCAGTGGTGATTGGGTCCCAGGCGCAAAGGTTGGTAGAGGGGGGATTTGGTTTGGAGGTGGGTGGAGTGGACTGGTCTCCGGACTGGTTTTCAAAGTTGTTATGTATGTCGGTGATTTTGTTGTGGAAGAAAGAGGCTAGGGAGACGCAGAGGTCTTGGGATGGGGTGATGTCGTTGGTGCCGGCGGTGGGGTTGGTAAATTCTTTGACGTTGTTGAATAGTTCCTTGCTGTTGTGGGCGTTGTTGTCAAGTCGATCCTTGAATGCTGATTTCTTGATGGATCGGATCCGTTGGTGGTGTTTGCGGGTGGCGTTCTTGAAGGCGGTCAGGTTGTCAGTGGTTGGGTTTTTTCTCCAGGCTTTCTCGAGGGTACGACAGAGCTTCTTGGATGTCTTAAGGTCATTGTTGAACCAGGGGTCTTTTTTGCTACTTTGCTTGATTTGATGGTTTTTCAAGGGTGCTAGTTCATCGGCGCTGTGGGTGATCCATTGTGTGAGGTTGGTGGCAGCTTGGTTTGGGTCCGATGATTTGGCAGGAGGGTTTTTGTGAAGCGAAGTGAAGAGCTGGTCGGTGGTAATTTTGTTCCAGTTTCTTCGGGGGATTGGTTGAGGGAGGTTGTGGGTCGTGGTCTTTTTGTAGTTGAAGTGAACGCAGCTGTGGTCCGTCCAGTGGAGAGCTGTGGTGTGGTTGACGGAGATGTGCTTGCTGGAGGTGAAGATTGGGTCGAGCGTGTGCCCGGCATAGTGGGTGGGGGTATCAACAAGTTATTTTAGTCCGAGATTGGACAAGTTGTCCAGGAGGGTGGTGGTGTTGCTGTCGTTTTTCTTTTCCAGGTAGAAGTTGAGGTCTCCCAGTAGAATGTAGTCCTCAGAGGGGAGGGCGTGTGGACTGATGAATTGTGTGCGGGGTCCAGGTGGTCTGTAGATGAGGGTGCCTCTGAGTGTGGTTTTGGGGTCGGTGTGGATCTGGAAGTGAAGGTGTTTGGCGGCTGCGAGGTTATCGTCTGAGCTGGTCGTGATGCGGATTCTTTGGATACACCCAACTGCTTGCCCACACTGCCATATTGTGAGCTGTTAGTACTTACCTAATTTAGTCTCTCCTATACCTCTGGGGACTCGCTGGACTCTGTGCACACTATACCTTACTTTGGTATTGTATATACAGAGCCAGCTTCCTATATCTTTATTAGGTCAAATATGCTTAGAAAATGGTGATCCTGTCTGACAAGGTGTTGGGCATCTTTAAGCTACTTTTAGACATTTATCTTTAAGTGTATTGGGTAAGGACTTTGGTATGATTCATGTGTACTTGTGTCATCTTATGGAATTTTCTCAACATTCAAAAGTAGAATTTTATTATTCAATATCTGCAAATTCAAACCCACATGTTGAACTGTATATTAAACTTTCAGAAAATTTCACAAACAAATCACTGCAACATCTGGCACATGGTTCCCAAAAATTGATAAAATGACAGTAGACAGAGTAACAGTGATAAGAAGAGGTAGCCTGAAAAGAGAGGTTAAGAAACTGCACTGTCATATTGAATGTATGCAAGCGGAGGAGCAGCGGACATGCCACTGGCACCCCAAAGGCGCGCCTAAGGCAAGCCCATCTGCGCCTGTCCGCAGCCGGCCAGGAACAGGGGCCAGAAACCCTGGTCCATTGAAGGCAGCTTCTAGATGTTATTCTTTCCTTATTTCGTGTAATCTTCGCCCTTCTTTCAACTCGTCTTGCCAGGTCTTTTCTCCTGATTCACCCCTCTTACAGTTCTCTTATTGGCGCTGAACAGAGTACCTTAAATCCTGGTTTGTAAAGCACTGCAGGGATCCATGTTAAAGATGTACCACACAAACAAAGCATTCAGTTGGGTCCGAGATAAGTCAAGGCTGCGGTGCGAGGCCCAGCGTCATCATTGAAAATCACATCAATGTGGGCTTGAGATGAGAAGTCAGGTGTCAAGGATGCATCAGCAGTTGGGGCAATGCGTCGGTTCTTAAGAGCTGTGAGGAAGTAATGTGAAGTCCAGCATCCTCATCTAGGCTGCTGTCGATCAGAGATGCAAGACCCTTCAACAAGGATGTGTTACACAGCGGCAGCTCCAAAGGAGTTTGTGGACTGATGCAGCAATGCAGATCTTTGCAACAGGTCCAATTCACGTAACAGTGGTAATGCATCTGTTCTGATTGCAGTTGCTCAGTGCAGTATGAAATGTGTACGCACCATGCTTCATTTATGACAGGCAACTCCACATTGTACCATAAGATTGGGATTCGGTCAAAAATCTCTGGAACTGTTGCATAAGAGAAGTTGTGGGAACTACATAATTGATTGTGCCAAGGTTTATCCGTGCACCTTGAAACATGTAATATTTGAAGAACTCCGGAGCAGGAAAGTCAGAGAGTTACAACTATATAGTATAATGGAAAAGACAGGAGGAAGAACATGGCGGCCGTGAGCTGAGTGGTCGCTTACGAAATATTATAAAGCAAATTGATAATGAATATACTAATTCATCGGTGGTCAGTGATGAAGATATCCGAGAAGCCTTTTTCACTTTTTTTCAATACCTGTACAAAGGGGAGAATGAGGTAGATAGCAACGAAGCACGGGAATTACTGAATCAGATCACCCGTACCTCCTTAAACTCCTCCCAAAAAAAAAACTTAGAGCTAGAGATATCTCAACAGGAGGTAAGGAAGGCCATTTCTGCTTGTAAGACAGGTAAGGCTGCGGGCCGGAGAGGCCTTCCTGTAGAGATATACAGAGTGCTAGGAGAGGTGATAATTCCTATAATGACAACCCTTTTCAATAAAATAAAACTAGAAGGAGTTAACCCCCCATCTTGTGGGGAGAAGCCACCATAACACTGATTTTAAAACCTGAGAAGCCTCCAGCTAATTGTAGGTCATATAGACCTATTTCACTTTTAAATACTGACTATAAGGTTTTTATTAGAATTTTGGCCATTAGGTTAGGTGTTGTGGCAGGTGGTTTGCTGCATGCAGATCAAAAGGGTTTTTTGAGAGGTAGGAATCGTTTCAATCTCACCCATGATTTTAGAGATACCATTGATTTTGCCTCCACCTTTTCACTTCCTCTAGCAGCAATGACACTGGATGCCACCAAGGCTTTTGAAATGGTTAACTGGAACTACCTAGCCGCTGTACTGAAGAAGATTAATTTTGAGCCAAAATTCAGTCGAGTTAATAATCTTATATATAGTGACCCTTCAGCGAGACTTTTGGTGAATGGAAATTTGACCAAACCCTTTAAGATCAAAAGAGGAACCAGACAGGGTTGCCCCCTCTCCGCTCTCCTATTTGATATGTACATAAAGCCTTTTGCTCAACGTCTCAGAGAGGAGATGGGTATTACACAATTTAAATGTGGAGCATGGGAGAGGAAGGTAGCCCTGTATGCTGATGATGTATTAATTCTTTCATCAGATATGGAGGTGTCTTTTCCCAAAGTCATTCGCTTAGCACAAGATTTTGGTCTAGTCTGGGGATACGAAGTTAATGCAGGAAAAACAGAGATTCTGTCTTGGAATCTGCCGGGTTGTCGACATCCTAGTAAGAGCGAGATTAGATATCTGAGTGTGAAGATGGTCCAGAATATAGATAAGATCGCGGAGACTAACCTCTTGAATATTTAGAGAGAGTGTCAGAAACTCTTGAAGTCCTGGGCCCATCTTCCTTTGAGTATTTTGGGTAGAATCAATTCAACTAGGATGGTAATCCTCCCAAAAGTTACTTTCCTTTTCAACACTATCCCTTTATATTTTGAGAAACAGGCCATTGACAAACTCCAGCAATCCATCAATTTGTTTGTTTCGACCTATAAAGCTGTGAGGATATCCTGGAAAAAGCTAAGGCGTAGGAGGAAAAAAGGGGGCCTCACATTACCAGATTAAAAGTACTACGCCTGGGCTTTCCAGCTGACACTTTCAAGAATGTTGTTGAAAGCCCCCGATTCATCGGAGAGGGGGCTAATGTTTTTGACTATGTTGGATTTGGTGGGTTTATCTAAGGAGAGTTTTCTTTTTAAATATAGAGACCAGGAGTTTTTCAAGAAAATAAGGCTGAAAGCCTTATTGAGTATGGCCCGTACATGGGCCAAAATTAAACAATGCGCAGGCTTGGGCTATTTTTCAAGTCTGGCTCCCTTGTGGTATTCTCCGGGGCCCCAGGCTGTTTGAAAGATAAATTAGCAGCCTCTCTTAAAAAAGCTGTTTTTTTGGTGAGGGGAGACTTGGCTGTGGAGGGCTCACTTTTACCTTGGGCATTATTAAATGACAAATTGGAGGAGAGCATGTCGAGATTTAAATATCTAGAATTAAAAATCTGGTCCCAGAGCCTTAAAAAACATATAGGCATAGGGAATGTGCTGGAAGAGCAACTGGTACAGAGTCCGGCATGAAAGAGGAAAATATCTTTCTTTTTTTGGTCTATCGAAGAAGCCATAGATCGGGATTTTAGACTAGTCGAAGAATTGTGGGGAGCATAAATACCAGACATAGATTGGGTAGATCTGTGGCAAATGTCTTTTAATATCTGTTTTACAGTCATGAAGTTAGCCTGGTTCAGGAGAAACCACTATTTCACTACGCACAGGGCTTATTAATCCCCGCTAGACTCTCTAAAATTGCTAAGGGTCCCCTTGTCAGTTGCAAAAAAAGCGGTATGTTGAACGCCTCTGATATACACATGTTTTGGGACTGTCCATCCATCCAAAATTTCTGGGAGAGAGTAGGTAACACCTTAACAGATATCTTGGGGCTCCCAGTACATGTTTCTCTTGGTCTTAATATTTTTGGTATATCAAGTGAAATTATAGGCCTGAGCAGGAGCTTCCTGTTTTATTCTATCTTGTTGGCAAGACGAGAAATAAAAAAGAGGTGGGTTGAGGTTACACCCCCCAAATATTCAGACTAGTTGCCCTCCTTGTATAAAACCTTTAGGACTGATTTGGCCAGACTGAAAAGTAGTAGAAAGAAAGCTGTATGGGATTGTCTCATAAATTGGTCTCCCGGATAATGAGTTTAGATAAATACTCCTTGATCCAGTGATTAAGCCTCATGGGAAGCTCTCAGACTGTGCTGGCCCCGCACTCTAGTCCCCACTTCCGATTTCAGGTGGGCCTAAAGCAACAGTCATCGGTTTTGAGTTATCAGCAGAGAGCGAGACCACCCTCTCCTTGATAACGAGAGGTCAGCAACATGAAGGGGGTTTGTCTGCTACTGGTAGGCGGGTGACACCTTGAGGGCCTACATCTCAAAATTGAGTAACAGTGGAGACTTCCCTAACCTTCCAGTTGTCTGGGGTTGGAGGCGAATGAGGAAAAATCCCCCAAAAAACTATATAGTATAATGATGTGTTGTTTCTTATGATTTGCCTGATATAAAGGAGATGGCGCATATGACTAGAGATGTGCGGAAAAATCAAATATGTAATACGCTAACTACATAGCAGTGGAACTCAGATCTTCTACAAGCTAAGAAACATAAACATATGAACCTAGTAATTGATACACATACCATACAGGCTCAATAATACTTGGGATGGAATCTAGCCAGTTGCATAAAATGGAAATTCTTAAGGTTTAGACAATTTTACATACCGATTGGGGAGTTTGAAGGGACTTGGAACCAGGCACTTAAAGGTATACAAGCATGTCGGCTTTGTGGAATTAGTAAGGAAACCCTTGAACATTTAATATGCGTTTGCCCGAAGCTGCTGCCCATACAGAGGACACATCTACGCCCCTTGTTTAATAACGCTAAAATAAGAACAACTGCAGAGGCCGTCCAATACTGTTTCTGGCTCAAAGACGACAGTGCAATTATAATGATGGTACTGTTCTTAGAGCATGCATATCAAGCATTAAATGATATATATAAATAAATACAAACAAAAAAAATATATATATATATATATATGTATATATATATATGTGTGTGTGTGTGTATAAATACGGTATTTTGAAATATGCATGCTCTTTTTATGGGAAATTGTAATCACTGAAATCATTTTATTTTCATATGGTTACATATTTTCTTCTGTTTTATTGTAATCAAATGATTAATACAGTAAAGTGTGTTATTCATTCATTCATTCAGTGCCGCAAATGAGATGCATTGGTTCCACTAAAAACCAAATGGTGTGGCAAATACCTGAGGCCCACTTGCAAGCCTCCAGTACAGGGGTGACACCACTTGGCAGGGTAGACTCAAAGAAGGCATAGTCCAGGTGGAGAGGCAAAATTGTGTAAGGCCTATTGTGTCCCTGAAGCTTCAGATCAGGATGCCCGCCAACTAGCTTTTGGAGTGGCTCTTGGGTTTTGGGTTCAAGAGATTCAGGCCCAGTCCTTCTCACCCAGGCAAGAGGGCAGCAGGTCACCAAAGCAGGGCAGCAGTTCCTTTAGCTCAGCAATCCAGCAGAGTGACAGTCCTTTCAGCAGCTCAGGAGTCCTTCTTCTAGTCCAGAAGCATAAAAGAGTTGGTGTCTGAGTTCCAGTATCTATATCCAGTTGTGACTTTTAAGTGGGGGGGGCTTCTAGAGAAAGACCTTTGCCATGCCTTCCTGGCCCTGGCTCCAGACTAATTTCAGGGGGGTTGCAGCCCTTTGTGTGAAGACAGGATAAGGCATATTCAAGTGTCAATGGGGGTGGGTCCAGCATCCCCCCGTCATCCTGTACGTGCTGGCCCATCCAGGCACACCTAAACTCCCTATTGTATGTGGCTGTCTAAGTGGAATAGGCAAAGCCCAACTGTCAACTTCACCCAGACACATGGCCCAGAAACAGGCTGCAGGCACTAAATGGACAAGGCAGGAAGGTGTCAATTTTCTAAAAATTGCATTTTCAAGATTTTAGTTCAAAATCCAGGTTTACCATAAGTTAGGATTTTTAATGGCAGCTCCAGAGACTACAAGCATGAACTGCTTACCTGTACCCATTTGGAAATTACAACTTATTAAACATAATAAGGTAACCCCAAAGTTAATCTATTGGAATGATATGCCTTGCAGTGGTGAAAAACAAATATAAGAGGTTTTCACTATTAGGACAAGTGAGACTTAAAAGTACATGTCCGTATTTTTTAAATACACTGCACCCTGCCCTCTGGGGTGTCCAGGGCCTACTCTAGCAGTGAGATATGTATTAAACAGAAAGGTTTGGACCTGGCAGAAGATATATTTTTCCAGGTCAAAATTGCAGTTTAAAACTGACACACACACACACACAGCCCACATTGGCAGGCCTGAAGCATGTTTAAAGTGCTACTTAAGTGGGTGGCACAATCGGTGCTACAGGCCTACTAGTGACATTTACATTTCAGGCCTGGGGTACAGGTATTATGAATTTAATAGGGACTTACAAGTGAGTAATTAGGAATAAGCCAATTCTACCATGTTTTAAGGAGGGAGCACAAACAATTTAGCACTAGTTAGCAGTGGTAATATACAGATTCCTAAAGCCAGCAAAAACGCAGTCAGCAAACAGGAGGGTTGAAGGCAAAAAGTTAGGGGGAAAACATGCAAGGATGCCAGGTCTAACACCTATGATTACTATTAAGATGTTCTTAGGCTACAGAAGGTCAAAACCCATGAGCCACTGTATTCAGACTCACGGTGAATACGGATATTGTTGCCAAAGCTTACAGGTCAGTTTTCAGAGAATTACTTTTGGCTCTTTTCTAGTACTCCTAAAAAAACACTAGGAAGGCATTTAACCCTAAAAGCTCGCCGATATACGGTTGCCACCTGGAATTAGGCTTGGATTACTTATCTGACATTATTGCTATCCAACCAATACTTTTATGGCACCGTATATGGCAAACAAAGGAATGTAAATTGACCCGCTCTCTGATTACAGACTGCCTAGCCTTAGAAAATTGGAAAAATATTGCATGGTTGACCTATGTCCGTAATTTTTTGATAGATATAAACTTAGAATCCTACTTTTTACATCCAGAAACTATCGTAGAAATATCACGACCAAATCTGAAAACTTTATGCTTATCACATTTACGTGAGCTTCGATTGACTAAGGAGATCTCTAAACCCTCAAATGCCCATCTCTTAGCAGTTCAGACCTCATATGGGATTCAGCCTTATTTATTACTTACTATCACAGATTATGAGAAATACTTACTGACACGGTTTCATTTTAGCATTTTCCATCGATTTGTAACATTCCCGAAGAAAAACGACTGGTCTGCCAACCTTTCTCCCTGCCCCTGCGATGAGCAGTCTGAGCAATCACTCCTGCATATAGTCTTTTTCTGTAGCCTTTATGAACATCTGCAGAGACAGTGGGTTACTCCTCTAATAAAATACATGAGATTGCGCCGCTGTCGTCCGGCGCTCCTAGCTTTACAATGCCTAGACACAGAATTCAGTGCTAAACCCATAGCCTCTTTTTAAAAGCTTGCACTAAATATCGCAGAGATTATGATTAACTCTAAAAAGAGGAACTGTTGTACTGCCACCTATCAAAATCAAAGACTCTAGTGAGCGTGGCTTCCTAGTACTAGTATTTGTACACTATGTTCCCAGCAACTTGCACTTTACTGTATTATATTTGCATCTGCAGATATTTGTTAAAAATCTTTTGCACATTCTTAAAAATATGTTACCATCTTTTATGTGTCGTCTACCACCAGTCTTCTAAGATATCTACCTTAAATGTATAAAACTGGTCCTGCTGTATAGCATATCATGTACTTGTCGTGCAATATTTTAAATGGTTTCATAATGTACAATTTATTTGCTATCTCTGTACTTTTATGGATATACTTTTTTTATCCGAATAAAGTTTTTATTATATTGAATTGAACTCTAATCAAAATTCAGAAAGCAAAATAAGAGCAATAGATTGTGAAACAATTCTGTGTTACAAACTGTTTCTGAGAGTAGTGTAATTTTGTACCCTGCCAAAACCTGCAAACGTTTTTGCCTTCCATTTAATGTAATAAGCCATTTAATAAGGTGTACATTGTGATATCGTAGAGAAAAATTCTTATTGGTCAATATATGATCCCTCAACTTTGAGATTAATCGTCATATCATATCATCACTGGTGTCACTTTCGCTCTGTGTTCCCCTCTGCTCTATGAGCTGCTTACTATCTCCAAGGATTATGGTAGAGGAAATAGACAGTGTGATTGGATTATTGAATGAATACACAACCTGGACTTACCTTGGCCACTACCACACAGAACCGATCCAGGTTGTGCTTCCATCACGTTATGCCACAAGTCCTTAAATGGACTGGATCTAGTACATTAATCCACACACATATTAAATAGTATGTTAGTACTAATAATACAATAAATATAAAATTGTGACCATGTTAGAAACAATATTGCAAAAATGATTCTTCGTGCCAAAGCTGAAATAATGTACAATAAGGTATTCACAAAGAAATCAACTACAATACACCGACAGAAACAGGTGTACAAATTCCTAAATGAAAATTCTATAATGGAATGTATCTTCCCTTTGGAATCATGCTAGGCCTTCAGAACAAGTCTTGTGCAACTGTGCATTCAAAAAGACCACAATCTGATAATCATGAATTGGAAGAGATTTACATATATATGGGGTGAATTCCAACTCCTCTCCAAAAGACAGCGGTGAGGGAGCTCAGAAGAATCTAATATGAAATGGATTTGAAAAGATAACTTACCAAAAAACAGCTTAAATTGTTAATTAGAGTCACTCAAAAGGAGACCTACTTATTATTTACTCTACCAACTATGACTGGTTAAGGGATAAAGAGCAATACCCACCATTTCTCCTAATTGAATGCACAATGTGCTGATGCAGAAACGCAAATCCAATAGACTGCGAAAGAGGTAATGGAATGTATGGTGCTAAAGGTACTCAACTAAATATACTGCACCTTATTCTAAACAATAGGGCGTTAAAAGCTCTGATCCAGCCATTCATCCATGATTGTCTTTGGCACAACCGTTGCTGAAAACCTACAGAACAGTACTAGATCAGTCAAATTCACAAATTCAAATGTGTAAAGCTGACATCTTAGGGCTGATGGAATCCAACATAAAGAATATTATAAAAATTAAGGGCATGAATACAATGGTTGCAGAGACAGAATATTGAGTAAAAAATAACGAGTTGCACAAATATCAAGTCATTTATATTGTGGTCCACAAACATCGACAGCAGGAATATCATGGTCAAGAATATCACCTTATGGTAAGTAATATTGTTTAAAGAAAATCGAAGTGTTTGATATCATTTGCAAAAATATAGTTGTTAAAAATATAGTTATTTTATTAATGTTATGTATTTTAGTATATATTTTTAAATGTATGTGTTGTATGTTTTTTGTATAGGAATTTTTAATATTTGTGTTAATTAGTAGTTATTATTTAATTTTAATTTAAATTTTGCGTTTTTAGTTCTGTAGGGGGTTCTGAGATTATTGGGAAACAGGGTAGTAAATAATTTAATCATATTAAATGTATTGATTATTTTTTATTTATTAATATTTGTTTAATTGAGATGTTAAAGTGTTAAATGTATAAAGTTATTTATTATTAATTAATTAATATTTGGTTGTTAATGAATGTTAATTAATTATTTTGTAATTAATTATGGTAATTATGTAATTATTTGTAGGTGTGTGTTGTGGTGTTTATAGGTGTAAAGGGTGGGAAGTAATTTATTTTTAATGCAAGAATTAATAATTGGTTGTTAAGTTAAATAATTTTCATTCATTATTGGGTAATTAATTATGGTAATTGAGTTATTCATTTTAAGTGTGTGAGTGGTATTTATAAGAGTAAAGGGTGGGGAGTATTTTGTATTTAATTAATCTATATATAGTTGTTAATTAATGTTAATTATTTGATACTTATTTTGGATAATTGTTTATTTGTTTGTGTGTTGTTTTTACTTTTAAAGGGATGGGTATTAAATACATTTTATTTACTTTATTATTAGTTGTTAATAGTTATAGTTTTGAATTTAAAAATAAGTTTTCATTGTCTTATTAATTTATAGTTTAATATAATTGTGTGTTGTTGATATTATGGTGTTAATATTCGTTTTTTTATTAATGATATTTTGTAATTTAAGTATGTTAATTATGGAAGTAAATTCAATAAAAAATGTTGAAGTGTTTTGTTATTGGTTGGTTGTTATAGGCTAAGAAATAAAATTAATACATTTATGTATTAATAAATGTTTTTGTTTGTACATATTTTCTAGTTTAAAATAATTTTTTTTTTTAAGTATTTATTATTCTATTTTATATGTTATTTGTAGATTTTTGTTATATGTAATTAATATTATATTATGTTTTCTTTTTATATTTGTAATATATTTGATTTTTATTTTTTAAATATTATTTATTTATTTTTATGTTTTTTTTTATTTTATATTTTTAAAATTTGTGTAACTGTTTGAGTGTGAATAGTATGTTCTGTCTCCTCTATCCAACACTCTCCCTAATGTTGCACTCACTGGAGTGGAAATAGCAATTTTTACCTCTCCGCTATCCAGCACTTTCCCTACTGTTGCACTCACCGGAGTGGGAATAGTAAATTTTTACCCCTCCGCTATCCAACACTTTCCCTACTGTTGCACTCAATGGCGTTTGAATAGTAATTTTTACCCCTCCGCTATTCAACACTTTCGCTACTGTTGCACTCACTGGAGTTGGAATAGTAATTTTTACCCCTACGCTATCCAAAACTTTCCCTACTGTTGCACTAACTGGAGTGGAAATAGTAACTTTTACCCCTCTGCAATCCAACACTTATCCTACTGTTGCATTCTTTGGAATGGGAATAGTAATTTTTACCCCTCCAATATCCAATAGTTTCCCTACTGTTGCACTCTTTGGAGTGAGAATTGTAATTTTTGCCCTTCCGCTATCCAACACTTTCTCTACTGTTGCTCTCACTGGAGTAGGAATAGTAAATTTGACCCCATTGCTATCCAACACTGTCCCTATTGTTGCATTCACTGGAGTCAGAATAGTAATTTTCACCGCTTCACTATCCAACACTTTCCCTACTGTTGCACTCACTGGAGTGGGAATAGTAATTTTAACACTTTCGCTATCCACCACTTTCTCTACCGTTGCACTCATTGAAGTGGGAATAGTAATTGTTACCCCTCCGCTATCCAACACTTATCCTACTACTGCATTCTTTGGAGTGGGAATAGTAATTTTTACTCCTCAGCTACTCAACACTTTCCCTACTGTTGCACTCTTTGGAGTGGAAACAGTAATTTTTTCCCCTCCACTATCCAAAACATTCCCTACTGTTGCTCTCACTAGAGTGGGAATAGTACATTTTACCCCACCGCTATTTAACACTTTCTCTACTGTTGCACTCACTGCAGTTGAAATAGTACATTTAATTCCTCCGATGTCCAACACTTACCCTACTTTTGCAGTCACTGGAGTGGGAATAGTTATTTTTACCCCTTTACTATCCGACACTTTCCCTACTGTTGCACTGATTTTATTGTGGAATTTAAGTATAAATATTTTTTTTTATAGTTTACTGTTTTAATTTGTTATAGATATTTCTTATATCGATGTTGTGTCAGTGAACCATTGCAATGTTGGTCGGTCCACCACCGGAAGGCCGTAGGTCTGACGCCACATTATGATGCAGGTGGTCGGACCCTCAGTGGTTGGGGGAAGCCCGCTGCCTCCGACAGGATCTGAGATCCCATCGGGGACACGGTTGGAATCGAAACCCTTGAATGGTGGCAGTGGCAAGGCAGGCACCACCGTCAGGATTACGATATCCCATTCTGTCAGCCTTTTCACGGTGGGAAGACTGAGATGAAAAGTCTTTCAGAAATGAAATTTGGGGGCCCATAGCAGGGACCCCATACATCATGGGCCACTGTAAAGTGGCATGGGGACACATGTAGTGAGCAGCAAGGATTCTGCTTCCAGATGGGCTTCCTTGATGCCATCTTTACCTGCAACCTGAGACATCTACCTTGAGAATAAACCCTATCCTGTTTCATCTATTCTACTGGCTGCCCTGCATCTTCTTTTACCACAAGAATACCTGAGTATTAGTGATTAATTGAAATAATACTTTAAAATTAATTATTGTAAATATTTTTAATTAACTGTAACACTAACTTATAGACACAGGATGCATTGGATGTAAGGGTACTGGGTAAGGAAATGCATTACTATTCAAAGAATCATATTAATAACTGGTTATTATTATTTAAACTTTAATTTAAATTAATATGAATCGATAAAAAATATATTAATTGTAACACTACCTTGTCACGTGTCTCAGTTAGGCCCAGGGAAAAACCATGCCTTTTTATATGCACACGTTGTCCTAAGTTGGCATCTCCTTCATTCAATGACTTTTCACACCCATTTGCGTTTGTGACAGTGCAGGATTAGTTTCTATGAAACTACATTTTCTTAAATATTCCAATCCATAAGAACACTATCACAACACCTTGAAAATCTCGTTCAGGGTCTAAAGAAACATTGTGCAAATGTGATTGTTTGTCATTCGTCCATGAGGCGACGCAGTTATCGATAGACCATAAACAATGGCAGCCTGACCAAGGTCTTGGCTCAGAATCAAGGATGCTTTTTGTTATAAATAAATAAACAAGCTTATCCAGGTTGGGGCAGAGGAGTACTTGCTCTTACTGCATGGTCATTACACGCTGAAACCGCAGCCCAGCTGCTTGCTGATCCCTCTGCGAGGAGGGATGTCCAACCTGTGACTAAGTCAAGTACCTACATACTTTACCATCAGTTAATGGGGGTTGGATCATCCAAAAAGGGAATCTTGACAAAACACACTCACACCCTGGGCATCTAGGTTAGGGAACGCATAGTGGGAGTACGGTATTTATCTATTGTTTTATATGCTTGCATATATACATTGTTTTAGCAAAAAGGTGGAACTATTAATTTTGATCTCTGTCCTTCTACTGCTAATTATTTTTATCTGCTTCTGTCTATTGATCATTGCAGCACATATATTCTATACAAGAATTACAATGGCTTAATAAATATTGAAAATGCTCCTCAAGTGACCGAGCAAAATGGTTCTAGATCTGTTACCATGATTCCTTTGGGAAGTCAGGACTGCCCAAGCCATTTGTTTACTGTTACGTTTAGGGATACTAATGATGGCATTGTGAGCTAGCTCATCTATAGAAGAAATATCTTGAGGGGGTGCATGGAATCAGTTTGACACTATCCCAATGTTTATATTGCCCAACAAACGCTCAGTTCCAACTGGAAAGTGGAAACTACACAACAACTTCTTAGACAGGGAATGAAAAAGATATAGGAGTATTGGGTGGGAAAGTGTTTCATTACCCAGATATTAATATGAAGACTTGAGTATTAATAGTTATATATTTTCTATATAATATTCATTTAAAAAATATTTAATTGTAACATTAACTTTTTAGCGGGTGATGCAAGAGACATTGCGATATTGTGTGAAGAAGTGTATTAATACCTACGTATTAATTTTAATAACTGAGTATTCATATTTAAGTTAATTAAACTGTTCATTTCATAACTAAATGAATTGTTTATTGGGTGGATTTAAGTCCTACAATATGTAAAATATTTTTCAAAACATATTAATAAAACATTTTGAAAACAATATTGTTTTAATAATTTTATTAAGATTTATAAATAACCATAGCATGATTATTAAAATGTGGAAAAATACATTAAATACTTTAATATATAAATTAATTTTCACAAATGGTGAAAAAATTAACATACAACTTACATACTTTTTACCTTTTTTAAAGTTTATTACCACGCTTTCCCTTTGACAGCAATGGGGGATTTGTCCTATTTTTCCTTTTTCCTTTCAGGAATAACATTCGTGGTTGTTTGGTTGTTTCTACAGTTGGTGGAGAGTCGCGGTGAAGATTGGAAAGAAGGCAGATCTGCCATCAGGTAACAACCTATTTCTTTACATTTTTAAGAATATAGGTGGCTAAATTTATTGTAAGGAGAGACGGGCAGTTAGATGTTAGTCAGTATAGCACTGTATGTTTTTGCATTTTTAACCACTTTTACATTCCCATGCAGGTTGTGTTCCTATGCCCATGTTGGGATGGTTGTGTTTTTTTTCGACATAGATTTAAAAAAGTAACAAAAAAATAGTTAATACTTTTTAAAATTTATTTGAAATAAAACCAATATTTTTAATTTTTTGCGACCTGTTTCTGAATAACTTTGGAAAATGAATCAGAAGAGACATCATGTCATTGGATGGCACACATAGGATTCAGGGATGGATTACAACTGGAGTTTTTTTGCAAGGATTTTCATTTTTGGGATTTGTAGTATACATTGTTTTATTTTACTGAATGAATGAATTATTAATTAACCTGAAATTTTTACAGCGCATGGCTACCAGAAGACCTCCCAGCGCTAAAGACAGAGTCATCACCAAAACACAGCTAAGCATTCAGGGAAACAGAAGGCTTTTCAGGAGTTTGCGAAAGGCAAGATAGTTAGCTTGAAGCCGAATATAGGCTGGTAGCTGGTACCAGCATTTTGCTGCAATAAATGAGAACATGCGTCCACCACTCCGAACTCTGTTTATCCTAGGAGCAGCTGCCAGATGTTTCTTCCCAAAGAGCAAAGACCTTTTTGGGAGGTAAGGAGAAAATATTGCTCGGGGAATTGGTGGGGCTTTAGCAAAAAGATTCTCATGAGCAATGCACAGTGCCTTAAACTGAATCCTTTCGGTAACCGGAAGCCAATACAGGGAGATGATTTGAGATTTAGCAGATTCCCGATTATGGACCTGCATAAGGAGTCGTGCAGCACGATTTTGAACGATTTGCAATTTTTTTGTTGGTAGAGCAACTAGAGCCTAGATACAGCACATTGGCGTAATCAAGCAGAGAAAGAATCAAAGCTTGCACCAATAGTCTGCTAGCATTGAAAGGCAGTAGTGGGAGAATTTTCCTAAGCATTTTTAGGATACCATAACAGGTACCTGCCACCCTTTGTGCCTGCACCTTAAAATTCAAGTTGTGATCAAGCCACACACCAAGACTTTGTATCTGATCTTTAGGGGGGCATAGCACCCATACATCTGGGCCAAAGTACACTGGCATCCAGGTTAACAGTCTTGCCCAAAAACATCAGCTTAGTTTTAGCTGCCTCCCCCCAGTCACAGGCCACTACCTCTGTGGTAGCTGCTCTGTATGCAATCAGACAAGTCCCTGTAAAGAGTTTAAACTCACAGAGACTTTTACCTGGCATCCTAAATCACACACAAATTGCAATACGCCTAAGTGCATCTATCTCCTGACATACCCCTGCGAGAAAAGATACGTGGGGATGACCATGCGACAGGTCAAGCTACGGATTACTGTTCATAGGAGCAGCATTAGGTGCCAGAAAACACACACTAGGCTTTATACCCATTGCTGACAGCCTTAGGTGGACTTTACTCGAAGCACATCAGAATATAACACATCAATCTCTCTTTAGGATAGAGCAAAGATGGGTTTACCGCCTGGCAGCAGATGTGGACGGTTTAAATGACTCCATTCCCTGGAGTTCCCTAGCAAGAACGCATTGACATTACCATTTATTTATAATAAAACAAATTTAAAAAAAAGACATTACCATTTATTAATATCAAGTGCCTGCGCAATGCCTATCTCTTTTTGCCCCTCCGAGTGTGGAATTTACCAACCTCACTACAACCACCCGGCCCGCGCGCGCCCCCCGCTATTATGCTACTTGGGGAAGATCAATATCCATACAGTACACTCTAGCCACGAGTATTTAACTGACTACACCATTGGTGTCTTCCACCTTGCAAAATGGCCGCCGTTCTGGAGGAGACCTCCTGTGTAGCTATCTGGGTATGAGGCAGTTCCGCCTTGCTCCACCGCGCATGTGCGGGGGTGGCGTTGTCCGCTTTCGGCTTGGCCGGACCCCTGCCTTTGCGGGCCCGCATTGCCTTTGCTGCCCGCCGCAGGTCTCATGCGCGGCCCCTCTTGTAATGATTGGGTGGTTAGTTTAGCGCCGCCACCAACAACCGGTCAGGCGTGGACATCAGCAGTTTGTTGAGAGTGGGCTCCTTGGCAGTCTTGGCTGCCCGCACTTGTGGCGGGCTCCTATGGGTTCTGCAGTGCGTGACGACCACCCTTTTTGCATTACGTGTGATATCTTTGATAACCCTGGGCGGAGAACTACGCTCCGTTCGCGGAGTTTGCGAATTTTTGGCCACTTCGCGGCGAGCGCGAAGCTGTCGACTACTTCGCAATCTACAGCATAGCGTAGTAGTTTTTCTTCCTCGCGCGCTCAATAACATTCTCGCGAGCGCGGTAATGACTTACCGTGGTTCGGCATTCGCTTTATCGCTTTTCTCTCCCGGTCGCATTCGCTACGATGTTTGGAATCCGGCCGCACAATCCCATGCAACTTTAAGAACGCGATTACGTCATTCGGAAGCACGAACATGTCATGGGACGCGCGATCCTCCTTGCAGCGCCATGTTGGTAAGATCGCGTTTCCGAACACGCAGAAACTGCAATCTGGCACAGAATATCTCTCGAGCATGTTAAAATCTTCTCAAAAATGTTCATTTAGCCCCTCAGATTGTGATTTGGCTGTATTATTTTGGGCTAGGAGTCCTCTTTTTGTTTCTACTGCTTTTTTCAAGAGAAAGGAAGTGCCCCTGAGTCTCCAACTTCCTGTTCCTGTCCACCAGGCTCCTCCCAGTGCTTTGTCCATGTGGTGTTCACTTTCATTTGGAATTGGGGCTGGAAGGATCCCTCTTTGTGTATGTCTGCTGCATCATATCATTTAATTGGATTTCTTGAGGAATTTTGGATTTGAACTTTTCTTTTACAAGTAAGTTTGAGAATTGAGAATTGGTGTACTGTAAATGTTTGTTTTAACTACAGTTTTCTGTGCTTCTCAATCTTTCTTAAAAATTATTATTAAGGGAGGCCTGTACTTTCATGAGGGGCCAAGTTGTATGTGTTTTTTAAATTTCATCCAGTAGGCCTAGAGGTACCCAAGGGTCCACCCATGTTCCTGTTGTGCCTGTAAAACATCATGGATGGCATTGGATTTAATTGCATACTCTGTTGTAGTGGAATGTAATTTTTTTTTAGTAAAATTAGGTAACCCTAGTAGTTCATGTAGTTAGTGTAGGCCTGCTTGAGTTCATTTACTTTCTGTGGGTGGCTTGGCCATGTGGTGGTGGCCATTTTGTGTTTGTAGCCACTGTATTTTTGCCATAGGCCTCCAAGCTTGTGGCCTACTGTGCCAGTAGGCCCAAGGGTACTACTAGAGTCCTCATCATGGGTGCATGAAAGTTGTTCAACTGTTATAGGGGTGTTTAAGTTGTAAGTGTAACATCATGTAGGTCATGGATGGATTTGGATTAATTAGCAAAATGTGTGTTTGGTGTTGAATTGCAGGTTTTGGGTGTGTGTTGAATAATATGGCTTTTTCTGCGCACTAGGTAACCCTAGAATTCAGCTCGCATAGTTTTGGTAACTTTGCACAGTGCTACAACGCGACCTTACAGTTTTTGTCTTCTTTGCGCGCTCAATGTGAGGGCTCGGGCACGCGATCACGACGTTTTGTACAGTTTGCGCTGCCACACACGCCGAATTTGCATTCTCGCGAGCAATACCTCTTGAGTTGCCTAAAACGTTCCCGAAAATGTAGATGCTGTTCATTTTGCTAAATTAAACTCCTCAGGTTGTCATTTGCTTGTACTTTTTGGAGCATGGACCACTTTCTGTCCTCTATGTAATTTGTTGTTTGAGGGTGGCCTGACCATGTGGGCAGCTTGGCGGCCATTTCGTCAAGCCAAGCATTGTCCTTTTGCCATTGGAATGTATTGTCTGTCTTTTCTTTCTTTTCATGTTTTTGGTGGTGGCCTGTCCATGTGGGGGCGGCATTTTGTGTGACCTTCCATCCTGGTTTAGTTTTTTTGCCGCAGGCCTTCAAACTTGTGTGATTTTTTCTGCCAGTAGGCCTAGAGTCCCAGAGATAGTCAGCGGGGATGCTTGATGTAGCGGTTTCCATTTTGTCTGTTGAATTTAGCATCACTTAGGGCATGGGTGGCAATGCATTGAATTTTGAAATGTGGTGTTTGGGGTGTAGTTAACTGTTTGAGTGAAAACTCCAAATGCCTTTGTTGTTTGTGTTGTTGTGTAACTTTCAAACCTTGTAGCCATGGGGATTTTCTTTTTTGCATTAAGCTGTGATGCAGGCATCCTCCTTTTTCTGGCCATATAGGGAGGGATATAGGCCTGCTTGAGTTTATTGTTTTCTGGCCTTTACCCATGTACCTGTGATGAGAGTGCCCATGTGGAGCTGTGGTGGTAGTAGTAGTGTGCTGTTTTGTTTTTGACAAATTGGCCTGTGTCTTGCCATTGTTCCTGTTGGCTTACTACTGTTCACACCCCCATTGCTATCTGCTGCAGGTCACTGATGCTGCATCCATCCGAAATGATGCACAAATTAAGGATAAACAAGTTCCACTTCCACTACATTTGCATTTTAGTTCTTTGCTATTCTTATTCTTACTGGTTGTACTAATACTTCTAGTAGTAATTAAAATTAAAGCTAAAAAATCCACATTCGACTGATGTTGTTCTGCCTTCTTTGCTTGTAGGTGCAAAAAAGACTGAAGAGGAGGTGTCCGTCATCATTCATCGCCTGTTCTACTGCCAGACGGACGTCCTTCTGTACTACGTCACGTGTGGTGTGACTAACCTGACCGGACATCATTCTCAGCAACTTGTGCAACTGAGTGCTGCTGCTGACATCTGAAGAAGATGGGCCCATAGAAAGCAGGTACCAGGTCCTCCAAGACCAAGAAAGTTGCTGAGAAGAAGGAAGAACAGAAGAAGGAAGTGACACTTAAGTCTGGTGTTGACCCAAAAACCTTTTTTGGGGAAAAAAAGTAAGCCTGCAGCAGCAGTGACCGGGGTCCAAGCTGGGGCCAGCACCACCGCATCAGTGGGCCCAAGCCACCAACCCAGGCCCAAGCAGATGAGTGAGGAAGAAGTAGCCAGCCTAATGGTGGAAAGCAGTGATACTGAGCCTGACCTGAACTTATCGCTATCTCAAAGTAGTACACATTCCACGCAAGAGGGAACACAGCAGAAAAGTGGTGAACAACAACCAGCGCCCTCAATAGTAGATGTTCAACCTGAGCCACCGCCCGCAATAGTAGTTGTTCAACAACCACCGCCCGCAATAGTAGATGCTCAATGAAAAGAACAACCACAACCACCGCCTGCAATAGTAGTTGTTCCACAACCACCGCCCGCAATAGTAGATGTTCAACGAAAACAACAACCACAACCACCGCCTGCAATAGTTGTTGTTCAAGAACCACCACCGGCAATAGTAGTTGTTGTTCCTCCCGAAGTCGGGGCAGTTCAGGAAAATGAGCCTGATGCAGAGCAAGAAGAGGCAGCACCTCATGCAGGAGATCTATTGTTTTCCAAATCCCCACCAAGGAAAAGGAGGGTTAGTCCATCAAGTTCTTCACCAAGCATCCCTTCTGATGATCTTGACCTCAATTGGGAGCCACCACAATCTGAGCATGAGAGGGAGAGACATCCCAAGAAGACCAGGCTAGGTAAAAGGAAGGTTCCAGGAAGCCTACCACTTATGGAGCGCGATGTTGAGCAGCCGGATAATGATGGTGATGATGAGTCAGACCCAGTCATCACAAGCATTACTCCTGGCCCTGAGGACTTGAAGACCAACATTTTAACCCTATCAAGAATGGCTGCGGCTAGGGATGTAGCACGCATACCACCAACACAGGCCACACCAAAACTACCTCCAGCTCCCATTTTTACATTTGCACACAGCCGGCAGCGTCCTACATCCAGCACAAGTTCCACCTCAGCAGAAGTAGGTAGTGTACGACTGCGCAGCCACATCGTGAAATTCACCACACAACCTCCAGTTCATCCGGCATTGGAAGTGGCACCTCTAGCAGGAGACAAAAGTTAAGCTCCCCAGTGTGGGACTTCTTCACAGTTAGTGCAAATGAGGAGAACATTGCTATATGCTCCATTTGTCATTCCTCTGTTAGTCGTGGTAAGCTTGGTACAAACTATGGTACCGGAGGCCAAATGACCCATATGAAAAAACACCACGCAATCAAGTGGGAGGACCACCTACGTATCATAAAAGCAGGAACCAATAATGTTGGTGGGGAAGCAGTAGAAGGTCCACGGGTCGAACAGGAAGAAGAGGGAGACATTCTATCTGGTAGTGGTACACTAAGTACCCCTGTCCCACTCCCCAGCACTGCAGTGGTAGATCCCACATCCTCCGCATCAGCAACATCTCTGTGGCACCAGAGTAAGAGTAGTAACCCGGAGCCACCAAGAAGTACAGGTGCGAAGTCTGCGACGCGAATGACAGCATCGGGCATAACTTAAAGAAATACCAAGCAGCGTACTATTGTTAGCATGTTTAGGCAGGAGGGAAAGTACGAGGCAACCACCCAATAGCACGTTTGTACAATGCTAAGCTTGCTAAAATGTTAGCTCTGGACCTTCTCCCTTTTTCTTTTGTTGAAGGGGTGGGTTTCCTGGAATTTGTGACAATCCTCTGCCCAAAATGGAATGTTCCCAGCCGCTACTATTTTGCCAGAGTTGCTGTTCCAGCTCTACACCACGACGTGCTGGAATTCCTTGGAAAAGCCTTGCAGCAGAGTGCTGTGCATAGTATCCACCTGACAACAGACATGTGGACCAGTTGCCAAGCCACTGATTACATGTGCATCACTGCACACTGGATCTCTTTTTCAGGTGTTAGAGACAAGATATCTACAGGCATTGACACTACTGAGATTTTTAATGATACTCGCAGACATGCTACTGTAGCCATGTTTGCTATGGAGAAATTGCATACTGCTGCAAACATTTTGGATGAGTTCAACAGCAAGGTCTTTGAATGGCTGCGACCAAGAGGCCTCAATATTGGTTTTGTTGCCACAGACAATGGCAGTAATGTAGGTAAGGCCATGGAAGATGGTCGTTATTTCAGCGTCCCGTGTTTGGCACACTGCATTAACATTGTGGTTCAAGACTTTCTGAAAAATGAAAGCAAAGTCAGCAACTTACTGACCATTTGCAGAAGAATCTGCACGCATTTCAATCATTCTTTTAAAGCCCGGAAGCAGCTACGGGTCATTCAACGTGAGTATAAAATGCCAGTCAAAGCACTCATCCAGGAGGTACCAACACGTTGGAACTCTACTTTTTACATGCTTGATCGGCTGTTTGAGCAGTACATACCACTTAATACTTATGTCATGACAATGTCAAGAAGATCAGGGGACGCAACTGTTATTAAAGCCATGACAGTTGAGATGTCGCAATGGGACCTCTTTAAATGCCTGACAGAGATGCTACTTCCTTTTGAGGTCTTCACACGTGCAGTCAGCAGGGAGGACTGTACTATGAGCCAAGCTATCCCATTGTTGTACATGCTAGAGCAAGAGCTGAAGGAGGTGTCTGAAACATACAAAGGTGTTGAAGGAAAACTTGAAGCATGTAATTTGGTGAAGTCCTTAGCCGGCCGCTTTTCTGAGAATACAAGGATTCAAAATAAGATTGTGTCACATCAACATTACATTACTGCCACAATTTTGGATCCACGGTACAAATTATTTGTGAACAGTAATGCAGTAATTCCTTTTTAAGAAGGGGATGTTTCCAAGTACAAAACTGTAATAGCTGAGGAAGCCACTGATTTAGAAAACGAACGGCTCTCAATTAGAGGCCTGGCAGTGCCAGCCCAGGACAGTGCAAGTACTACTGAGCATCCTACAGAGTCAAGTTCTTCTTCACAGCATGCGAGCAGTGCATTTGCTTCCCAGCAGTCACCAACACAAACAATAACAACAACCACACCAACCGGATCTGATTCATCAGACACAAGCAAAAAAATAGCTGCTTGGTTTCTACAGAAAGGGATGGGTAAGTCCGTTGCTGTCGCAAAGCAAAAAGAGGGCGAGCAAACCCGAGCACCAATGAACATTGAGCGGATGGTCCAGGCCTATCTGGATGACACAACAGAGGTGTTCATGGAGCAAAGCCCATTGGTGTATTGGTATAGGACAAGAAGCCAATGGCCAGTGCTCAGCAGGCTGGCGATAAAGTATCTAGCTTGCCCTGTTGCAAGTGTCTCTTCTGAGCCTGTTTTCAGTGCTGCTGGTGCCATTGTTAATGTGAAAAGGACCAGTCTCTCGCCCAAAAGCGTGGAGAGGTAACCGTGATAAAAATGAATCAGCACTTGATACCACCAGACTACAAAGTACGTGAATCAGAGCTGGAAGAGGAGAGCGAGTCGGAAGAAATAAGTAGTGGTTTACAGGACCTACATCTGTCAGAAGAACCACCAGGGTTTGAGGACGAGCTCCTCTTCCCTGACAACTAGGCTTTGAAGTTGTTACATTCTCCCTTCCTTTATTTCTCCCTTCCTTATTTGTGTGTATCTGTCTTTCTGACTCAAACTTCAAAACCAACACCATCTTCCTTTCTCTTTTAATTACCTATTGGAGTTGCACATCTGAGCATTTACTGTGCACTCCACTCATCAGAGTCCTGCTCCATCTTCCTGACTCACCCTAAAGACATTTCCATCTTGCCATACTTTGGATGGAGATGGACAATAGTGCAATAATGTAGCCTCTAACAGTCCCTCCATAACAAGTGAAACGTACGTGACTATAGCCATCTTCTGTTTTGTTTCCAATCTGAAATGCATCACTGTCTTAAGGATACACCTCTGTCTGCAGGCATATACAACTCTTCAATGTCAGAACTTGAACAGGGCTCCAAAATTAAAGTAAACTCGTCATCACCTTCAGAAGACTGCTGCATCTTTGATCTGACAGCCACAAAGAAGAAAAAGACAGGTATATGAAATGAATGATGCCATACATTGCATTGGCTGCTTGCTGACTCAGGGCAAATGTGCATGAAGTAGAAATATACTAGTAGTTTAATATAATTACAAAGTACTTGTGTCTCAAGTGATGGTCAATGTTTCCATGTTGTTTAATAACATGTATCCAATTGTACTCCTACTACTGCAGGTGCAATCTGGACTTAATCGTAGTCACTCACTACAGACTGAGTTGCTGTTGGCGGTCTGTTGGAGAACACGTACACCTGCCACACCGGATGATGATGATGATGACCACCATACCATCTTTGCACGCTGTCAGTCAGTTTGATCAAAGCTGATTGATGGAATATGTTCAGGAAGTGGAATACAAGGTAAACACACAACCAATCAAGAAGAACCACAGCAGACCTAGGCTACATGTGTGTGCAATGGTGGAATAGAATATTGGTATGATTGACTGACATCGGCGCATTGATTTAAATTAATCACTTGTTTTGGAAAATGCTAGGTTGATGTATATGCCTTTTGTCTGAAACTGTGAAAAATGTAGATAAATGGTGTTTGGGCCACAGACTCACGGCCCGGTGTTGTGGTGTGGCCCTGTAACTGTTCTGTGTTGGCTCCTATCTTGTTGTTCTTTTCGATGCCTGCTGTACAACTAGAAGAGTAGAGTTAATCAATGTATCCAAGCAGCCTCAGTCTGAAAATCTTCTCGCTCACGAGTCTTGTCTTTTTTGCACTACACCGTAATTGATTTTTATGTTTTCATTCTGTTAACTTATTTTGTAATACCCCATTTCTTCTTTCATCAACACTTACAGGCCGGCCTTTCACCCAGCGCTATTATACGTGGAGCAACAACTCACACTTACCTTACCAATCCTCCTCATCATCATCCAGCCAGAGACGCCCAAGAATGATATAATCAGTCACAGTGTCCATGGAAGGGAAGAAAAAAATGAATGACGAGATACAACTACACATTTGGCCCTGGATAATACATTAACTTTAGTATCATTTTCATATTTTTCTTTGATTCCTTTTTCCTCTTCATTTATTTTACGCTTGTGTTTAGTAATTGATTGTTCACTTAAACTATCTCTTAATTTTCTTTGCTAGCTTTCTGCCCGCTACATCAGGTATTACGGTTTCTCAGAGGGCATACAGCCTAGGCAAAAGTCATATTCATATAAGAAATAATTCCTTTGAATTGTGTAGTAGGAGTTAAGTAATTATCACTTATTATTAACCATCAAGTTAATAATAAACCTTCATCATGCATCCATTTCGTTGTTCTTACTTGACTTTACATTTATTGGGTAGTTGTGGATCAGCAATCATCGTCTTCATTGTGTTGCTTTTGTTGTCTCCATGCGTACTGTTTTCCTTTGTCAAACCTTTCCCCAAACCCCCGTTCCCATCCATTCATAAAACCCTAACCCCCTTCCCCCGGGCTGTGTGGTTTTATATTAAGGTGTGATGTTACTACAATAAATCTACACCAACAATTGATCACACACTTGCTGGGGCAGATGTGGTGAAAGCAACACTAATGAAATCAAATGTCAGTGAGGCAGGGCGAGGATCTTCTTCTGCTTGCCCACCCAAGCTCACTTTATGTACTAGTGTACAAGGCAATTAATTTGCCAAAGTGACCCAACGAATAAATGTAAATCATTGCTGGCATTGTTTGAATTTAATTTTAGAGCATTTAAGTTTACGATTTGTATTGTGTTTTAATGACTCCAACGCAACTACAGTTATCTTCTTCTACTTGGCACAGTCACCGACACCATTGATTTCTTTGAGTTTGTTTAGCAGTTGCAATATTGTTTGTATTTTTTTGTCCGTATTATGTACTGTAATTTTCTACTTCTCTCACATTCTCTCTCAGGAAAATGACTATCTCTTTGTTTTTGTTTGCCAATGCTAGTGCCAGTGTCTAGTCTACTACTACTATAACACAACCACGGCATATTCTCCGTTGTCTTGAATTCGAATTTGAATTTAAAAACATTTAATGAGCGCGCTTATACCCAGCGGTTTCATGGCGCTTTGAGGATTGCGACCAGCAGCAGCAACAAAAAAGACAAGCTAGACGGCAAAAGTTCTGGAAAAAAGGAAGGTTTTTAGGTTCTTCCGGAACTCCAAATAGGAGGTTGAGGATCTAAGTGTCATAGGGAGGGAGTTCCAGAAGACAGGTGCAAGGGCGGCGAATTTCACCCCGCCTGCTTTCTTTTTCTTAAAGCGGGGTGTGGCCAGGAGTGCCATGTGGGTAGAGCGGAGTTCTCTGCCCGGCAGGTAAGGTTTGATGGCTGAGCATATGAACTCAGGGGCAGTGCCCATCCTGGCCTGGAAGGTGAGGCAGCCTAATTTAAATAAGGCCCGCTCCCTCACAGGCAGCCAGTGCAATGATTTCAGCAATGGGGTGACTCGATGGAATTTGGGCAACCCATGGATCAGGCGGGCAGCCTGATTTTGCACTAGCTGCAAGCGGTGTATGGCATAGGCCGGTGCGCCGTTATACATTATGTTCCCATAATCGAGGCGCGAGAGCACCATTGCCATCACAATTATTTTCAGTGCCGGAAGGGAGAAGAAGCGGGATATCTTCCTAATTGTCTGGAGGGAGAAAAAACAAGAAGAAACCACCGAACTGACCTGGGGGTTTACAGAGAGTTGGGAGTTAAGGAAAATCCCAAGGGTTTTAACTTTAGGGACCGGGAGGGGGGGACACCAAGTGAAAGGGGCCAAAACGAGGGGGACCAGGGACTGCAACCACCTCCTGTCAAGACCAACTCTGTCTTGTCAGGGTTGAGTTTGAGGTGGTTGCAGTTCATCCAATCTTGGATGAATAACATAACAGTTTGGAAGTTCAGAAGAGGGGGAGTGAGAGAGATTAAAAATTAGCTGGAGGTCATCGGCGTAATCAAACACCGTGACCTCGAGCTGCTGCAACATAAAAATGAGGGGATAGATGTATAAATTGAACAAAAGAGGGGATAAAGAAGAGCCCTGAGGGGCGCCGCACTCCACCTTTCGTGAAGAGGCAGCAAAACCAGCGAGATGGACAGCCTGTGCCCTATCACACAAGAAGGATTTGAGCCAGGAGAGGGCAGAGCCCTCTATGCCCGCCGCCCTGACACGAGTGAGAAGGATGGAATGATCCACCGTGTCAAAAGCGGCGGACAGGTCCAAAAGGACAAGGGCTTGCGAAAGGTTGGTGTCAATACCCTCGCGGAGTCCATCCATCACTGAGATCACTACCTTCTCCGTGGAGTGCAGAGGTCGAAAGCCCGCCTGGCAGGAGGAGAGGCAATGATTTATTTATTTATTTATTTATTTAAAGGTTTTGTAGAGCGCGTAGTAACCCTAAAGCATCCCAGCGCTAAACCTGAGTCTCCTGTGGTTTCAGCATAGGAGGGAATTATGGGTGAGGAAAAAGGAGGGTTTTTAGTGATTTCCTAAACTGGAGGAGATTGGGTTCTGTCCTCAGTCTTCGTGGGAGGTTGTTCCAGTGTTTGGCCGTGTGGACCGAGAAGCGGCGGCCACCGGCCCTGGCTTTTTTAACTCTGGGGACTGTGATGAGATTTTCTCTGCTGGACCGGAGGGCCCTTTCAGCTTTATAGGGGATAATGAATTCCTTGAGGAGAGGGGGGCCGTTGTTATTAAGGGTTTTGTGGGCAAGACAGAGAGCCTTGAAAGCAACCCTTTCTCTGACTGGGAGCCAGTGGAGAGACTTGAGAGCTGGCTCAGCCGAGGCTCTTGCGGGTGTGCCGGTGAGCAGGCGGGCTGCGGCGTTTTGGACTTTCTGCAAGGTGTTAAGGGTGGCTTCAGGAGCTCCCAGGTAGATTGCGTTGCAGTAGTCCAGTCTCGCCAGGATGAGGCCCTGAATCAGGAGTTTCTTGGCGTTCGCAGGGAGCAAGGGAAAGATCTTTCTACAGGCTCTAAGTAGTCCGAAGCATGTTCCTGCCGTCTTTTTAGCCTGTGTCCTGAAGCTCAGGTCTTTTTTGATCCAAACGCCTAGGCTTTTGACCTCTACCTTGGGAGCGGGGGGATCACCCAAGCAGTTGGGCCAGAGGTGAGGCGGCAAGGAAGGCGCTTTGTGGCCAAGCATCAGTATCTCGGTCTTTGAGCCGTTTAGCTTTAGTGAGGAGAGGTTCATCCAGCGGTGGACTTCGGTGAGACAACTGTGGAGGTCAGAAGGGGGTGGTGGGGGTGTGAGAGGGTTACCACCAGCTGAGTGTCGTCGGCGTAGTTGATGATTGATACGCCGAACGGACTGACCAATTTCTCCAATGGGGTCATGTATACGTTGAATAACGTAGGGCTCAAGGATGAGCCCTGCGGTACTCCTCAGCGGAGGGGGATAACGAGTGAGTGGCTGTCGTTCTCCCAGACTTGGAAGGAACGGCCTGCTAGAAAGGATTTTAGCCACTTCCGGGCCGTACCCCTTACTCCGATTTCTCCCAGTCGTTGGATTAAGGTGAGATGGTCCACAGTGTCGAAGGCTGCACTGAGGTCCAGGAGGATCACTGCCACTGATCCTCCCATATCCAGAATGCTTCTGGCCTTCTCCACTGCTGCCAGGAGGGCGATGTCCGTGCCCTGGCCTGGACGGAACCCTGTCTGGGAGACCCCTAGTAGGTTGTTGCTCCCCAGGAATAATGACAGTTGTTTGTTCACTAACTTTTCCGTGATCTTACTATTTCCTGGGAGAAGGGAGATGGGTCTGTAGTTGGAGAGGTCATTTGGGTCCAAAGCCGTTTTTTTTAGTAGGCCTTTGACCGCTGCCGCTTTCCAGCTGGGGGGAACTATGCCCTGCGAGAGGGAGGAGTTGATCAGTGCCGTGAGGGGGGGATAATGGTGCTGGTCACTTTTTTCAGGAAGCGGAGGGGTGCGGGGTCGAGGGGGGAACCACTTTTGATTGAGGCCAGAGTTGCCACAACCTCTTCCGTGGTGACTGGACCAAAGGCGTCCAGGGAAGGTGAGGGGCTGGTAGGATCCCTGTCCATGTGACCCAGTTGACCCGGTTCGAAGGGGGGAATGGCCACGAGAATTTTTTGTATTTTCTCGTCAAAGAAGGTAGCAAGGTTAGTACATTTGCTTTCCGCTTCTTTGGGGTCGAGAGGTTTTAGAGGGGGGTCAGGGGGGTGAAGGAGTTCTTTAAGAACGGCAAAGATTTCGTGGGCCGAGCATGCAGCGTTTTTGATTCTGCTCTCGTAGAATGTGACTTTGGTGTTACGTAGCTCCTTTTTGTAGGCATTTACGGAGGTACGGAATATATCTTTTTTCTCTGCTGTTTTGTCCTTCCTCCAAAGGCGTTCGTTCCTCTTGCAAGCCTTCCGCAGAAGGTTACGTTCGGGGGTATACCACGGGGATGGGTTGACTCTCTTAGTGCATTTCAGAGAGCTGGTTTTTGGCAGGATGGCGTCAAGAGATTGGGTGACCCAAGTGTTGAATTCCTTATCCGCGGCTATGGGGTCTTGAGAGGGGAGGGGAACTTTTTCCCTTAGTTTGGCTGCCCATTCGTCTGGGTCCAGTTTATGCCATCGTCTAGTAAGGGTTCTGATTTTGGGGGGTTGAGGGGGCGGAATGTTGATGGCCCATACAAAGGGGACCAGGAAGTGGTCGGTCCAAGGGAGGGGGACGTGGTCTTGGGTTTTCAGGTCTGGGATGTTTGGCAATATGGGGTCGAGCAGTTGCCCTCTTTCATGGGTGGCCTGTGGATTTTTTAGATCAAGGCCGGTAGAGGTGATGTCCTGTAGCAGTTCTGTTGCCTGCTTGTCGACCGGGTCCAGGAAGTGGACATTGAGGTCCCCCAGTAGAAGGTAGTTGGAGGAGGACGTACACTCAATGGAGATCTGATCGATGATTTTGCTTGGAAATTCCACCAGGTGGCCCGGGGGGCGGTATACCAGCATTCCCGTTAACGAGGTAACTGGGGAAATTTGTATGGCGAAGTGACAGCTTTTGCATCCCTTGATGTTGCCGTCTGAGGATCTGCAAGTAAAGACGTCTTTGTAAATTATGGCTAGTCCACCTCCTCTACCCTACGGTCTGTTCAGCGAGCACATAAGGTGCCCGGGAGGGAGTGCGAGGACTATGTCGTGGCCGTTGCTGGGAGTGAGCCAAGTTTCAGTTAGAAACAGGATATCTGTGGCGTGGTTCGTGATTAGGAGGTTTATTTCGTGCGCGTGCTTCACGAGCGACCTGCAATTGAGTAGGCCTAGTTGAAGTCCACTGGGAGTCTGATCCAAGCCGGCGGGATTGCAGAGGTTGCATCTACTGAATGGGTTGTCGCCCGTCAGGGTGCGCGTGCAGGCTGGGTGTTTCTGGGCTTTTAAGGCTAGAAGCTAGTCCCGGGAGTATGTCCGGTTGTTCCTGGCGAAAATGGGCATAGTGGTAGGGCCTGGGGCCGGCTGGGCCCGGACGGGCCCAGACGGGCTTGCCTTTGGCGCACCTTCGGCACGCTGACGGCGCGCCCGCTGCGCCCGTCCGCTGCACGTACGGTGGAGGCACATATTTTTATGCAGGAAAAGGTCATAGGGGGTGTGGCCTGGAAAAGTGAGCGTGGCCTGTGAGCAGGCTCGCTCGCTGATGGCGGTGCTAGCAGTTTCCTACCCCGTGGCAGCGTTCAGATCGGCTGCACGGGTAATTAGTAAAAGGATGAGTGCCCCAACCAGCCTGGCAGGTGAGGGAAAGAAGCGTAAATTATTAAAATCAATTCACACACAATATTTTAAAAAACGATCAAATTTCCACCAGAGCTCCCGGCTGTGCCTCAGGAGTACAGATTCTGGGATGGGCTGGGAGTTGGCGCGTTATATAGTCAGAGGGGGCGTGGCCTGGAAAAGTGGGCGTGGCCTGTGAGCAGGCTCGCTCGCTGATGGCGGTGCTAGCAGTTTCCTACCCCGTGGCAGCGTTCAGATCGGCTGCACGGGTAATTAGTAACAGGATGAGTGCCCCAACCAGCCTGGCAGGTGAGGGAAAGAAGCGTACATTATTAAAATCAATTCACACACAATATTTTAAAAAACGATCAAATTTCCACCAGAGCTCCTGGCTGTGCCTCAGGAGTACAGATTCTGGGATGGGCTGGGAGTTGGCCCGTTATATAGTCAGAGGGGGCGTGGCCTGGAAAAGTGGGCGTGGCCTGTGAGCAGGCTTGCTCGCTGATGGGGATGCTAGCAGTTTCCTACCCCGTGGCAGCGTTCAAATCGGCTGCACGGGTAATTAGTAACAGGATGAGTGCCCCAACCAGCCTGGCAGGTGAGGGAAAGAAGCGTACATTATTAAAATCAATTCACACACAATATTTTAAAAAACGATCAAATTTCCACCAGAGTTCCCGGCTGTGCCTCAGGAGTACAGATTCTGGGATGGGCTGGGAGTTGGCGCGTTATATAGTCAAAGGGGGCGTGGCCTGGAAAAGTGGGCGTGGCCTGTGAGCAGGCTCGCTCGCTGATGGCGGTGCTAGCAGTTTCCTACCCCGTGGCAGCGTTCAGATCGGCTGCACGGGTAATTAGTAAAAGGATGAGTGCCCCAACCAGCCTGGCAGGTGAGGGAAAGAAGCGTAAATTATTAAAATCAATTCACACACAATATTTTAAAAAACGATCAAATTTCCACCAGAGCTCCCGGCTGTGCCTCAGGAGTACAGATTCTGGGATGGGCTGGGAGTTGGCGCGTTATATAGTCAGAGGGGGCGTGGCCTGGAAAAGTGGGCGTGGCCTGTGAGCAGGCTCGCTCGCTGATGGCGATGCTAGCAGTTTCCTACCCCGTGGCAGCGTTCAAATCAGCTGCACTGGTAATTAGTAACAGGATGAGTGCCCCAACCAGCCTGGCAGGTGAGGGAAAGAAGCGTAAATTATTAAAATCAATTCACACACAATATTTTAAAAAACGATCAAATTTCCACCAGAGCTCCTGGCTGTGCCTCAGGAGTACCGATTCTGGGATGGGCTGGGAGTTGGCGCGTTATATAGTCAAAGGGGGCGTGGCCTGGAAAAGTGGGTGTGGCCTGTGAGCAGGCTCGCTCGCTGATGGCGGTGCTAGCAGTTTCCTACCCCGTGGCAGCGTTCAGATCGGCTGCACGGGTAATTAGTAACAGGATGAGTGCCCCAACCAGCCTGGCAGGTGAGGGAAAGAAGCGTACATTATTAAAATCAATTCACACACAATATTTTAAAAAACGATCAAATTTCCACCAGAGCTCCTGGCTGTGCCTCAGGAGTACAGATTCTGGGATGGGCTGGGAGTTGGCCCGTTATATAGTCAGAGGGGGCGTGGCCTGGAAAAGTGGGCGTGGCCTGTGAGCAGGCTCGCTCGCTGATGGGGATGCTAGCAGTTTCCTACCCCGTGGCAGCGTTCAAATCGGCTGCACGGGTAATTAGTAACAGGATGAGTGCCCCAACCAGCCTGGCAGGTGAGGGAAAGAAGCGTAAATTATTAAAATCAATTCACACACAATATTTAAAAAAACGATCAAATTTCCACCAGAGTTCCCGGCTGTGCCTCAGGAGTACAGATTCTGGGATGGGCTGGGAGTTGGCGCGTTATATAGTCAAAGGGGGCGTGGCCTGGAAAAGTGGGCGTGGCCTGTGAGCAGGCTCGCTCGCTGATGGCGGTGCTAGCAGTTTCCTACCCCGTGGCAGCGTTCAGATCAGCTGCACAGGTAATTAGTAACAGGATGAGTGCCCCAACCAGCCTGGCAGGTGAGGGAAAGAAGCGTAAATTATTAAAATCAATTCACACACAATATTTTAAAAAACGATCAAATTTCCACCAGAGCTCCCGGCTGTGCCTCAGGAGTACAGATTCTGGGATGGGCTGGGAGTTGGCGCGTTATATAGTCAGAGGGGGCGTGGCCTGGAAAGTGGGCGTGGCCTGTGAGCAGGCTCGCTCGCTGATGGCAATGCTAGCAGTTTCCTACCCCGTGGCAGCGTTCAAATCGGCTGCACGGGTAATTAGTAACAGGATGAGTGCCCCAACCAGCCTGGCAGATGAGGGAAAGAAGCGTAAATTATTAAAATCAATTCACACACAATATTTTAAAAAACGATCAAATTTCCACCAGAGCTCCCGGCTGTGCCTCAGGAGTACAGATTCTGGGATGGGCTGGGAGTTGGCGTGTTATATAGTCAGAGGGGGCGTGGCCTGGAAAACTGGGCGTGGCCTGTGAGCAGGCTCGCTCGCTGATGGCGATGCTAGCAGTTTCCTACCCCGTGGCAGCATTCCAATCGGCTGCACGGGTAATTAGTAACAGGATGAGTGCCCCAACCAGCCTGGCAGGTGAGGGAAAGAAGCATAAATTATTAAAATCTATTCACACACAATATTTTAAAAAATGATCAAATTTCCACCAGAGCTCCCGGCTGTGCCTCAGGAGTACAGATTCTGGGATGGGCTGGGAGTTGGCGCGTTATATAGTCAAAGGGGGCGTGGCCTGGAAAAGTGGGCGTGGCCTGTGAGCAGGCTCGCTCGCTGATGGCGGTGCTAGCAGTTTCCTACCCCGTGGCAGCGTTCAGATCGGCTGCACGTGTAATTAGTAACAGGATGAGTGCCCCAACCAGCCTGGCAGGTGAGGGAAAGAAGCGTAAATTATTAAAATCAATTCACACACAATATTTTAAAAAACAATCAAATTTCCACCAGAGCTCCCGGCTGTGCCTCAGGAGTACAGATTCTGGGATGGGCTGGGAGTTGGCGCGTTATATAGTCAGAGGGGGCGTGGCCTGTGAGCAGGCTCGCTCGCTGATGGCGATGCTAGCAGTTTCCTACCCCGTGGCAGCATTCAAATCGGCTGCACGGGTAATTAGTAACAGGATGAGTGCCCCAACCAGCCTGGCAGGTGAGGGAAAGAAGCGTAAATTATTAAAATCAATTCACACACAATATTTTAAAAAACGATCAAATTTCCACCAGAGCTCCCGGCTGTGCCTCAGGAGTACAGATTCTGGGATGGGCTGGGAGTTGGCGCGTTATATAGTCAAAGGGGGCGTGGCCTGGAAAAGTGGGCGTGGCCTGTGAGCAGGCTCGCTCGCTGATGGCGGTGCTAGCAGTTTCCTACCCCGTGGCAGCGTTCAGATCGGCTGCACGGGTAATTAGTAACAGGATGAGTGCCCCAACCAGCCTGGCAGGTGAGGGAAAGAAGCGTAAATTATTAAAATCAATTCACACACAATATTTTAAAAAACGATCAAATTTCCACCAGAGCTCCCGGCTGTGCCTCAGGAGTACAGATTCTGGGATGGGCTGGGAGTTGGCGCGTTATATAGTCAAAGGGGGCGTGGCCTGGAAAAGTGGGCGTGGCCTGTGAGCAGGCTCGCTCGCTGATGGCGGTGCTAGCAGTTTCCTACCCCGTGGCAGCGTTCAGATCGGCTGCACGGGTAATTAGTAACAGGATGAGTGCCCCAACCAGCCTGGCAGGTGAGGGAAAGAAGCGTAAATTATTAAAATCAATTCACACACAATATTTTAAAAAACGATCAAATTTCCACCAGAGCTCCCGGCTGTGCCTCAGGAGTACAGATTCTGGGATGGGCTGGGAGTTGGCGTGTTATATAGTCAGAGGGGGCGTGGCCTGGAAAAGTGGGCATGGCCTGTGAGCAGGCTCGCTCGCTGATGGCGATGCTAGCAGTTTCCTACCCCGTGGCAGCGTTCAAATCGGCTGCACGGGTAATTAGTAACAGGATGAGTGCCCCAACCAGCCTGGCAGGTGAGGGAAAGAAGCGTAAATTATTAAAATCAATTCACACACAATATTTTAAAAAACGATCACATTTCCACCAGAGCTCCCGGCTGTGCCTCAGGAGTACAGAGGCCTCCACATAAGTGCTCAGGATACTCGTAACGTGGGTTTCTAAGACCTTTCCCAAGTAGGGCAAAAGGGAAATGGGACGGTAGTTAGATGGGGACAAGGGATCAGCGCCAGCTTTTTTTTAAATTGGGATGATGACAGCTGATTTGTGATGGGTGGGAACAACACCATTGCTTAGTGAGTCATTAAGGAACGTAAGGGGAGGGGTGGGGCAGGCCAAAAAAATCTCTCTTAAGACATAGGCGGGACCAAAATCCAAGGGGGAGCCCAACTTCACCCGCCGAAGTAAAGGGAGGAGTGAGTCCTTGGTCAGCAAGGGGATGCTAGCCAATTTGGAGGTAGAAGGGGGAGGGGACGGATTAACAAATGTTAACGAAGGAGGTGGTATATTAGTTTTAATCTGTGCGACCTTCTCAATGAAAAAGTCATTTAGCGAGTTACACAGATGTTGAGAGGGAGGGATCGTTGCCGTGGCTCTGTCAGATGCTGCCAATTCATGGACGGTAGCAAAGATCTCTTTGGATTGGGACTCTGCTGCTAAAATCCTGCCTGAATAGTATTCTGTCTTAGCCTCAAGGATGCCTTTTTTATAAGTCTGTAAGACAGAATGGTATGCGGATTTTAGTAAAGGACAATAGGCTCTCCTCCAAGCTCGCTCAGCTCTCTGTGCAGCTAGTTTTTTAGAATTAAGGTCAGAGTTAAACCACCTATTAGCTGCATGGGCCCGCTTGACTGTAATCCGCCTCAGGGGAGCGACTTCGTCACCCGATTTAGTCAGCCAATTATTAATGGATTCGAGTTGAACTGGGGCTGCAAGGCCTGAGAGGTCAGGGCTGGTCTCAGACAAGGACGAGCAGAGGGACGGCATATCGGCTTTGCCCCATTTCCGGATCCAGATGTTCTTAGGGAGCGGGGGCTTAACCTCAGGGGATAGTACAAGGGAAAAGGAGATGAGAGAATGGTCCGACCAAGGACAGGGAGAGATAATGAGGGGCGTTGTAGGGACATTTAGGGCCCAAATTTGGTCCAGTGCATGACCATGAATATGAGTAGGGCTATGAATGTAAGGTACAAAGTTGAGACTAATCATAAGATCAGTGAAATCCTTAGAGTGGGAGGTTTCGGCAGGGTCGTTAGGCCAATAATTAAGGTCCCCTAAGATTAAAACTGACGAATTGTTTATCGCCAGAGTAGCCAGGAGATCTTGGAAACAGGGAATGAAAGATGAGGTGAGTTGAGGGGGGCGGTAAATAAGGACACAGGTCAAAGGGGTATGAGGTCGAACGCGCTACCAAGTAGTCCACTTCTGGGATTGCGGGGGAAGGAATGTAAATGTAATGTAAATGTAAATGTAAAGTATTTGTAGAGCGCACTGCTACCAAGCGGTTTTGTGGCGCTATTACTCATACCGCTGTGGAACCCTTCCTGGCTTTCCCTGTGAAGTGTCCACTCCTGGGCACCCCTAGGGTGAAGCCAGGCATCCTAGCGCTGTTGGGGCCGTTGTGGAGATTAAGCAAGCTATTGCCCAGAGTTGCAGCGTGGGACCTATGATTGGAATAGGCACTGAGGCGAGAATATCAGGTCCGAGGAATTTTTGAGCCCGAGACCCGCCGAGGTGGGAATCGAACCCTGGTCCCGGGCCAGAGCTCTGCATCAAGGTCTGCCACTCTAACCATTGAGCCACACTTCTCCACTGGGGAGGGAAGAATCTGAAATTGCAGATCAGCGCAAGCTATCAAGGCTACTCCTCGGCCCATCTTGCCCTCAGGCCGATCCGCTCGGATGGCAGAATGTGAAGGGGGCAATGCGGCTAGAACGTTGGGCAGGGAGTCCGCTCTGAACCAGGTCTCAGTTAAAAACAAGAGGTCAGGTTCATGCGTGTCGATGTAGTCGAATAGCTCGTACTGGTGTTGAACAGCTGACCGGGTGTTGAGAAGGGCAGCCGAGATGTTGAATACCGGAGTTTGAGGGTTGAAAGGAGGAGGGGGGTTGGGGAGTGGGGTAGGAGGCAAGAATGTCAGCTGGGAAACAATCTCCGGAGGAGAACAAGGAGGCGAAGTAAACAAACCAAAGGAAGTCACACGGTTGAATACAGCGGGAGGAATGGTGCCGGGGGTCCAATAGGAGCAGAGCTGTGATGGAGTGTATCTAATCAGATGGGCAAAAAGGGGTGCCCCTAGCCCCGGTCGGCCGCGGACGGGCGCAGACGGGCTTAACTCTGGCGCAACTCCGGCGCGCCTACGGCGCCCCCGCTGCGCTCGTCCGCTGCGCTGACTCATAGTGGCCGTTTAAGTAGAGGAGGAGCGTGGGGGGAGTGGCATAGATGGAGTTCGCCTGTCCTGCCCAACCAAAGATGGCAGCCGCGGCCGCTGTGAGCCCGCCTAGGACGATCAGCTCACAGCCAGTCGCTCAGCCTCTGAAAGAGAAAACCAGGTTAGTGACCTGCTAACTTTGAGGGGTAAGTTAGTTCACCAAAATCCCAGCGTTAAAAAAGCGCGCCACTGCTCGCTCTCAGCGGGGCAGAATGCAGTTTAAAATTCAGCAAAGCACCCATCCAGCTACCGCCAGCAAGCCCACTGCCACCGGGCTGCTCGCAATCGCAGAATGGGAGCAAGAGACACTCCTAAGTAGAGGAGGAGCGTGGGGGGAGTGGCATAGATGGAGTTCGCCTGTCCTGCCCAACCAAAGATGGCGGCCGCTGTGAGCCCGCCTAGGATGATCAGCCCACAGCCAGTCGCTCAGCCTCTGAAAGAGAAAACCAAGTTAGTGACCTGCTAACTTTGAGGGGTAAGTTAGTTCACCAAAATCCCAGCGTTAAAAAAGCGCGCCACCGCTCGCACTCAGCGGGGCAGAATGCAGTTTAAAATTCAGCAAAGCAACCATCCAGCTACCGCCAGCAAGCCCACTGCCACCGGGCTGCTCGCATTCGCAGAATGGGAGCAAGAGACACTCCTAAGTAGAGGAGGAGCGTGGGGGGAGTGGCATAGATGGAGTTCGCCTGTCCTGCCCAACCAAAGATGGCGGCCGCCGCTGCTGTGAGCCCGCCTAGGACGATCAGCCCACAGCCAGTCGCTCAGCCTCTGAAAGAGAAAACCAGGTTAGTGACCTGCTAACTTTGAGGGGTAAGTTAGTTCACCAAAATCCCAGCGTTAAAAAAGCGCGCCACCGCTCGCACTCAGCGGGGCAGAATGCAGTTTAAAATTCAGCAAAGCAACCATCCAGCTACCGCCAGCAAGTCCACTGCCACCGGGCTGCTCGCAGTCTTGGGAAACCATGCAACCCTTGCGGTGCCAAACGTAATCATCATCAATCACAGGTAAGAAGAGAAGTTTGCTGGGAGGTATATTGGAGGAGAGGCTGGTAGTACTAATAGGACAAATATAACTCAGTGAGGGGTACAGCATCTATCTGTTTGCATGTTACACATGTGGTCAATGAATAAAGTATTTCAATCAAACACTGGCTGCTGTCCTGCATCTAGAGTAAACCTTGTGACGTACAACAGTAACCCCATCACAAAACAACATCATATCATATGTATAAGTTGAAATTAAATAACATTTATTCATGTACAAAAAATATCCTCCTAGTCCTCCTATCCCCACCCTAACCCGAACCAATGTACAAGTCCAAAGAATGTCCAACAAAAATAACCCCAACACCCAATTCCCACCCACCAACAAAAGTATTAAAAAAGGGGCAAATCAACAGGGTCCATTACAATTGGCGGTCTTTGAGGTGTTTGTCCACTATAATCTAGTACAGAAGCAAGTGCAAAAAGCTGGAACGACTATAGAGACAGAACTATGACCCAGTAGCCAAGGCACTCTACAGACATGGCCTTAAAGAGTTTCGCAAACTCAAACACCACTCCATGAGCACTTACTTTTCTGACACCATTGCCAAAGCAAAGAACTCGACCAAGACTCTTTTCAATATAGTGAAAGACTTCACTCAGCCCAATACACTAACTGCTCCAGTACCCATGTCCCAAGCACTGAGTGATAATCTATCAAACTTTTTTGAAGAGAAAATAATTAACATTGCAGCAACTATCCGTCAGAACGGCCCCATCAGTACTATAGACCTTGACACAAACTACAAATATGCTTTCACAGCATTCCAACCACTTACTAAGGAACATGCCATGAAATTATTTTTGGAATGCAAATCAGGCTCACCTTTGGATCCTGCCCCAGCCCTAATCCTGAATGAAATTGCCCCCTTAATCATTAACCCCCTACTCGAAATCTGGAACTCCTCCTTGTCTACTAGTGTTGTTCCCTCTGCCTGGAAACACGCATTGCTAATCCCAATTAAAAAAAAAGCAGGCATAGACCCTCTTTGTCTAACCAACTACCGACCGATTTCACTCCTGCCCAAACTTGCCAAAGTACTCGAGAAAGCTGTTCAAACACAACTATCGAGTTACCTTGAATCAAACTCCTTGTTTCACGATACCCAATCAGGCTTCAGACCGGACTATAGTACCAAGTCAGCGCTACTTGAAGTATACGAGTCAATCCGGGAATGCACGGATAGGGGAGAGGAGGCCATGCTGGTCCTCCTCGACCTATCCGCTGCATTCGATACCATCTCGCATGACAAACTCCTGACTCGCCTGCAAGCAATAGGGATCGGCGGGCCTCCCCTCTTATGGGTAAAATCATTTCTCACAAACAGAACTCAACAAGTGATGCTGGGATCCTTTCTCTCTGCCAAAAAAAACACTGATTTGGGGACTTCCACAGGGCTCCTCCCTTAGCCCGCTCCTCTTCAATGTGTACCTCAAGCCACTGGCAAAAGTTGTCGAATCCTGTGGCGTCAAAGTTACCTTCTACGCCGACGACACCCAACTGGTGTTCTCCTTCAAAGACCACACTGAAAAATCTTTCGTCAACTTTCGCCATTGCATGTTGAAGATCGCCTCATGGATGTCTGAGAACAACTTAAAGCTCAATACTGATAAGACTGAAGTCTTATTTTTTAATCAGAAATCACCCTTATCTCCTAATATCTGGTGGCCGACCGAACTCAACCCTCCCCCAGCACCAGTCCTAGCCGCCCGAAACCTAGGCTTTCAATTCGACACCACTCTCTCCTGTAAAACCCAAATCAGCAAAGTTACCTCTGCTTGCTTCGGGAAGCTACGAATGTTAAAAAAAATCATCCCCTACTTACCACAAGACTCTCGAAAAACAGTAGTCCATGCCCTGATTACCTCCCACCTAGACTACGCTAATAGCCTGTATGTAGGTGCTCCATCCTACCTCATTAACCAGCTACAGAGAGTCCAGAACGCAGCAGCCAGGCTGATTAATAACATTTCTTACCATCACTCCATTTCACCCCACCTTATCAAACTCCACTGGCTCCCAATAAAACAGTGAATCCAATTCAAAGCCTTAACCCTGGCTTTCAGAGCCCTTAATGATCAAGGCCCTACATATCTACGACACAGAATGAAGTTTTCACAGTCACAACGTAACCTCAGATCCAACCACCTCCACCTCATGATATGCCCCCGTTTTTGTCTTGCTCGCACAGGAGGAAGGGCTCTTGCAGTTGTCACTTCCAAACTCTGGAATCAGCTGCCCACAGAATTAAGATTCATGACTTCAGAACCCCTGTTCCGAAAAAAATTAAAGACCTGGTTCTTCTCCCACATCTAAACTCACCTCATTCTTTTACTCTCCCCGACCCTCTTGAGATAATGTCTTCAGCGCCGGGACACCTCCGTCAGAGGTAGCTGTGTGCTCTACAAAATACTAAATAAATAAATAAATCTTAAAAGCGCTCCTCTAATTGGTCCTCCAGCTTGGCCACCCGGAGGAGAAGTTGTTGCCGAAAAGAACGGCACCTACATTTGCATTTGCATCCATGCTGTGTGGGGGTGGCAGATGTCAATTGCCCGGCTGAGTGGCTGCCTAGCCGCGGCGCCGTACTCCTGCAGGTGGGGCCTTGTTGGAGCCAGACGCATTGGAAGAGGCAGCAGCTGCTGCCGCTGCCTCTTCCTTCTCCTCCTCAGCCTCAGCCACCAGCTTGCAGTACTCCCCCACAATGGCCTGCAGTTTCCTTTGCCGGGCCCTGGCTGCCAACTCCTTCCGTGATGGGTTTGGGTAAGGAGTATGAGTATCTATAAAAAAAGGTAACAGAATTGTAACTGAAACTCTTCAAAAATAATTCAACAGTACATTGTGGCATAGTAGCACTACCAAGCGCAGTACATACAATTGGTGTCAACTTTTAGTATCTATCTAATCTATCCTCCTGCTTCCCCTGCCTGTAGCATTTTTTGAAGTTTTTTCCGGCATTATACTTGCCCTAGTACTGGGTGGCCTTGAGTACACATAAGAACAAAAGTCTTTTTTGTATCTCCTTTTATTTTTTCAAAGTAAGACTCTGCTTCCAGTGACAGTCTTCACCTATGATGAATACAATACATTTAGGGGGCATCCACCCATTAAATATAAATGTCTATCATTCTTTATTATTGGCTTAGCTGGTTTCACTTTCACCAGCAACCACCCATGCGTCCACTCCTTCCTTGCCTAGGGTTTCATGGACACAAACTCCGCTCATGATTCTTGCTATCCACTGTATCCATGCACCCATATTGTTTTGCCCAACCAGGCCTGCATTTTCTTTGACCTTCCAGTTCTACCCATCCTTCAACAACCCATGCATCGGATTCATATCAGCCACGTGAATGAACCTTCCAACGTATCCTTCTATGGTAGTTAGTCTTATTATTACATCTCTTTAGTCCTTCCTCCTTCCACCCTAGTTCACTTCTTTCCCTTTTTGTTCAACACATCCCTCAAGGTCATCTGATCTGACTTTTAGTCTTCTCCATAACTTTCACAGCTGAGTTGGAGTCTGATGGAAGAGGCCTTGTTTACTCAACTCACACTGGTAATGCTACAAAGGGTGTCTTCTTCAACCATTGTATATTGTCCAGTACAACTTCAAATTCATACTTTCTTAATGAGTCTCATAGCACAGTGAGGGAAAAAATGTCCCCCTTCCACCTAGTAATGCAAATAAATAATGAATATAACTTACCACCGCCCACCGCTGAAGTTTCCTCCCCCACTGATGCTCCTGCAGGTGCCGCAACCTCTGTCCCCTCCAGGATGGCAATCGCATCGACGCTGGCCCCGTCGGCACTGGTGGTTGGTAGTGATTGTGCACCTATAAAAGCAAGTACACCTTTTTAAATGCCTACACACCTCCCCCTATTTTACTAGTTGTACTTTTTTCACCAGGAAGGAAGACAGAAAAAACAGTTACGTACAACATGAATCGTTGTGTAACTAGTCCAAATTGCGTCCTAATGTACAGCAGTCACATTAGACAGAGTTTAGTTTTAATTTATTGGATGGTCCCTAGGGTCATCTAATCTCTACTCCTACTCTAGTCTTTGGAAAGTTAGCCTGAGCCATATAACCATTTTAGATCCGGGTCTACTGCTTTGCCCATGTTACCTCGCAGCTTGTTGCACAGTAAGAAAGACACCTTTGAGGCCACATGAGTGTTGCATACAAGAGGTTGACAAACCAGTATTGTTAGTCCCTTTTGCTTATCCATAATGTTGCACTTTTTGCCATGACTGCTAAAAACTGACATAGTTGTATTCACTGTCTAACGTGCAACATTTTTCTCATAGGCAGATGAGAAGAGAAGATTGCCTTCTACGAAACAAGGGATTTGCAGAGCTTTCGAAAGATGCATGTGTAACCAGTATTCGTTCAACGGTGAGGGGTCTCCCACAATTCACACATTTCTCTATCGTGCACTAGATGTACAAAATGTATAGTATTTAATCTCTTCATTTTGCATGGTGGAGCAGGATGTTTTTCATGGAAATACTTACAAGTTACAACAATACAAAGCTTGTTCTTAAATAAATAACGTTTTTGAACTTGCACATAGACTCTGTGGTATATTTTGAGTGTCTGGGGTGTTGTGGACAGAAACAAGTGAGTGAGCGAAAGGGTCTTCTTCTGTTCTGGCTTGGGTTGTGTAATAAAATCATTGGGTATATATATATATATATATATATATATATAACTATCTTCGTGTGGGGGTCGGGAGTGGGACAAATGACTATGACTGAGACACTTAGGTAGGTAGACGGTCATTGGATTGTGGGTTCTTCTGACTGAGTTCTGTGACTAGGGTGTAAGGTGCAAGGTCCAACCTCCCTATCACCAACATCAACATCCTATTTTCTTGTGCATATCTGTATGTGTATGTGCAGAGAATAATAACCACAACAGTAGAAGTAGTATACTAACTGAACAAAAATTAGTAGGCAAAAGACAGGAGTGGACCCAGTGGCTACAGCTATTCTATCACAGCTTTATTCAAAAGAATACCTTAACTAAAGAGTGGCCAACAGGGCAAGCTTAGCTACACACAGTCTAATAGTAGTAGCACAGAGAGTCTTAGGGCAGAGGCAGTTTGAAGGAACTGAAAGTCAGGGATGGCATTGGATACCCAAAATTTGGAAAACAAATTTAAGACCAAAGAAGGATTTGCTAACATTGAATTAGGAAGGAGGCTTAATAGGTTGGAAAAAATAAGGTGCGTTAAAAAGTTAGGGAAATATAATTGTTAATAATATAAGCACTGTAGGACTTACTGGGGCCAGCAGCAGGATCCTAAGTAGAGGAGCGCTCCTCTTGTGGTTGTCCCGCCAACTCGGACCCCGTCTTCTTGCCCTTGGGTGGTGCTGATCATGTAAGAAATGATAAAGAAAGAAAAACATTAAGTGCTGTGAAACAAAAACCTCATTCAAAAATCCTCTCAAACATTTTAGAGAACAACAATTCCAATAAAATTGACTTCGAAGTATAAATCACTACTGGCTTGCAGGATCCACAGACCGTCTACTTATAGAACACTAATCAAATGTTCCATAAACATTCTGATTGCAGAATATACTAACGAAGCCAGTGCCACCTGACCTACACCACCTATTCAAGAATCCAGACAGGCCAATTGTTCAGTAAGTCGGCATTTCAATTTTATTTTTGCCCGCAAACATGCATAGATGATGAGATGGAGGACACATGCATAAAATTGTGCATACACAGAATTGTTCGTTGCTTGCATCATATGAACCGCTACTGACTCACCTGACCATGCTATTGCTGCTAAGCCTACCACTCAGTAAACAAACTTCAAACCGGTTCTATGGAGGGGTGGGGTAAATAAGAACTAACTAAGCATTCAGTGACAGAGGAGGAGTCATGCAGACCGTTAAAAAAATATGAACTAAAACTATCCATCCACCACTATTTCACTAAAGGACAATGTAAGGACTAGACTCTAGCAATAGCATTAACTAACTTCAGTTCTCTAAAAACTCTAACATCAATAATCAGCAGCCCAAGCTAGCGCTAAGTTACAAACCAGTAAGAGAAGTGGCGAGCAGCACCTGTGTCATACAATAACAGAAGATTTTGAGACGGAATTGATCTGCAATGTAACTAAGCGCACCAGTAACCGTGTTACTTATTCGTCCAAGAATTATACACAATAGTTATATTACTATCATATATATTAAATTATTAATATTACTAGCTACTCACCAAGCCCACGACTTCGACACCTAGCAGCTCCAACAGGTCCTGCTCCCTGTCCAGAATGTCTGCCCACCGGTGGGCCAGCTGCTGGTGGGTGCGCCGGGTATCCGAGCGACGGTAGACTGCCCGGCGCACCTTCGCCCACCGGCGGTGACGCTCCTCTGGGAGGTAACCGGAGCCTGGCCTGCCGCCTGCTGCCAAGGTCAAGGGGAGGTGGCGCTGGATGAAAAAAACCAGGGCGGCCACCTCGCCTCCCGGAAAAGATTCCGGGCCTGCACCCCTGCAGATCCCATTCTGCCGCAAGGCGCAGGCGCCTTGCCCTTCAAGCCGGTTCTGCTGCTCCTCTTTGCCATGGTTCTGGGGTGGAGGTGGAAAAGAAAAGTTAGAACAAAAGGAAAAAAAGTTAGGGGGAAGAAGTAGGAGCTTAAATAAAGAAGTAAAATAAAACAGCAGAAAAGTTTAAAAAAAGGTGGAAAAGTTGAAATAAAATGCAAAATATAAACTTAGGGACTTAGATGATAAGTAAAATAAGTAAGAAAAACTGTGAAAATAGGTAAAGATTGCACACGCAAAGAAAACGCACTTTGTCAGCGTGAACAAGTAGTTGTGTTCCCGAACAAGACGTGCACCGCACGAACACGTTATACGCGACCCGGAAGAGGAAATAGAGGACACGGGCGGGTGGGACAATTGAAAAAAAAAGATGGCCGCGCCCATAGCCCACCACATCGGTAAGGTCACACGCTACAATCCCCCGAAAACGCAGACAGCGCCCCGAACACGCACAACGCGCTCCCGAGCAAGAAAAACGGCTCGCGAACGGGACCAGCAAGCTACTACGCACTGTCGCGAAGCTACGCGAAGCTCGCGTAGTGCGAGAACGTCTTCGCGTAGCTTCGCGTAGCGCGACAACACGTACTACGCCCAGGGTTAATCTTTGACCAGCATACTGTCACCTTCCTCTCCCTCTTCACCCTTAGGGTACCTATCACCCAGGTGCTGTTTCACGGAGAAGACTGTTGACGCCATTGTTATTTCCTAATAGGGTGAGAATTGATGTTGTCAATAGCATTACATACCATTGATTGTTCTATTTATTCTTTATTTTCTATTGCGCTAACTTTCCGCTCACTATGTGGAATATGAGTGAGTTATCGGACCACTACCCCACCAGAGTCCTCTTTGTACATAGTCCTGATACACCAAACTTTTGCGGTGTGTGTTTTTAACTAATTTTAATTCACTTGCCTAGCAGAGTATGCCCCCCCACTTCCCATGTTACTAGCATGTCTGATGAATAATGAACCATACACTAGGGATCTATATTTCTGAGTTGACATTTACAGGGACATTATCCCTATCTCTTTGTCTCCCTTTCTAGGTCGCATTAAGATGTAGCAGGACCTACTGGCCTGTACTAAAGTATCCTGTGGAAGTTAGTATTGTCTCCAACCACAGCGTGTAGCACTGTTAATATATATTTTGACACCTGGTCCTGACGAGTTACTATAAGAGCATGAAACATGTCGACCACTAGGTAGAGCCTACACTTCTGGATCATCGCACCAGTGTTTATTTTCACCTCACTGTTTTTACTGAGGTTGCTAACCACATCATTGAAAAGACTTAGTGGATTATATAACCTTTTTTAATATTCGCTCACTTCTCACGTCTACACACCCACTAGAGCCCTCACACCCACATGCACAAACTGGCAGGAACAAAAGATCTCCGGTAAAGAGCCCCTTTACGGGTGACCGTCAGACATTTCAGCACCAGTCTGACGAGGAGCAAAACCCAGATGATGAAGCATGGCACCTAGCTTGCTGGGTGTGTGAGGGATTTAGTTCCGAAAGGGGGATTCCCCTCCCCACTTTCTGTGTTTTTGGTTCAAACATTCTTCTACCCCTGGGTAACAGTGTATTCTTCTTTGTTGATATAGTTCTAGGGCCTACACACTGGACCCCCTTAAAAATTGCCCTGGTTCCTCTCTTTGTCGAACAATCAGCTGAGTGTCATCAACATAGGAAATAATCTGGATCCCAAAAGGCTGAACCACCCCGGTCAGGGGGCTCAAATAGACATTAAAAAGCTTGGGGCTCATGGAGAAGCCCTGAGGTACCCCACATCTCAAAGGCATCCTTTCAGAGATGAAATTGTCCTCAAAAACCTGAAATGACCAATCTGCCAAGAAGGACTCTAACCATTTGAGTAGAGTGCCTGTGACTCCTACCTCTCTAACTTTTAGGATTAAAAGTTGATGATTGACCGTGTCGAAGGCCGCACTAAGGTCAAGCATGACAATAGCCGCAGAACCACCGACATCCAAGATTTTCTTAGCTTCTTCAACTACAGCCAACAGGCCGTCTCCGTGCCCTATTGAGGATATTCAAAAGGGTACACAGACAAAATATCGATTTTTAAATATCGATATACAAAAATATCGAAGTTTAAATATCGATGGGACAAAATATCGAAGGTAAGTAATATCGACAGTCTTAATATCGATATTAGTATGATATCAGTAATATCGAAGTTGTAAATATCGATGTCAATAATATCGAAATTAATAACTTCGATGTTACTAATATCAATTTTCAAATAAATTTAGTGTATATTATATTGTATTTATTATGTTTTATTATTTATTTTTAATGTAATTTAATTAAATATTGTCTTTTACTACTGTAGCGGGTTGTGGGTTTATAGGGGAATAGGGTGGGAAGTAATTTAATTATGTTAAAATAATTATTAATTAGTAGGAATTATTAATTAATTAATTGAGAAATATTTTTTAATTATTTTTAATTAATTGATTAATTGATAAATATGTTCTGTAGCGGGTTATGGGTTTATAGGGGAATAGGGTGGGAAGTAATTTAATAATAATTAATTAATTGATATATGTTTGTACATATTTTAATTAATAATTAATTGGTAATTAATTTCTATTAATTAGTTAATTAATTAATATAATTTTGTACATATTTATAATTATTAATTAGTTGGTAATTAATTAATATAAATTATTTAATTACATTAATTATAGTAATTTTTTTATATATAATTTATTGTTATTCTTAATTAATTAATTGGGAAAAATAATATTAATTATTAAATTAAATTAATTACAGCAAATGTGCTAATATATTTACTTTATTGTTATTGTTAATTAATAATTAATTGGTAATTAAATAATATTAATTAATTTTGGGTAAAGGAGTATTTTTAGGGTTCAGGGTCAGTTTTCAGTTCATGGGTAAAGGGGTATTTTTAGGGTTCAGGGTCAGTTTTCAGTTTTTGGGTAAAGGGGTATTTTTAGGGTTCAGGGTCAGTTTTCAGTTTTTGGGTAAAGGGGTATTTTTAGGGTTCTGGGTCAGTTTTCAGTTTTTGGGTAAAGGGGTATTTTTAGGGTTCAGGGTCAGTTTTCAGTTTTTGGGTAAAGGGGTATTTTTAGGGTTTAGGGTCAGTTTTCAGTTTTTGGGTAAAGGGGTATTTTTAGGGTTCAGGGTCAGTTTTCAGTTTTTGGGTAAAGGGGTATTTTTAGGGATAAGGGTCAGTTTCCAGTTTTTGGGTAAAGGGGTATTTTTAGGTTTCAGGGTCAGTTTTGGGTTTTTGGGGTACAGGGATATTTTTAGGGTTCAGGGTCAGTTTGGGGTTTTTGGGGTACAGGCGTACAGGGTAAAAACAAAAAAATATTACATTAAATCAAATAAATTACATGAAAAAAATAAAATTTCATTAAATATCAAGTGTTTTATTTATTTTAAATGTATATGTATTAGTTTTAATTTGTTTTAATATTTTTATTTAATATTTGTAAAATTATATGTATTTTAAAATTATTTTTACATTATTATTAATACATTTAAAAAAACGATATTTTTGATTCCGATATTTTTGTACTACGATATTATTTTTTCGATATTTTTGTACTTACCTTAATGAAGATAGGATTCCGATATTTTTGCTGTCGATATTTTTGCTCCGATATTTTTGCATTTCGATATTCTGTCTGTCGATATTATGTCAGACATTCTGTCAAAAGGCTGTTTTTTCCAAGGAATTTCATAATGGGAGTTTGGCTTTTACTTTTTTGTAGTATGGATTGTCTTTTCTTTTACATAAAAGCGATTTTTTTCAAACAAAGTTTTTCACGATTTGGGCTTTCCTTAGTTGTTGGATACCCTGTTTAGATTAATTAAATACAGAGGGCTCTGGGTGACAGGTGGTTTGTAAAGGTCATCAATAGTTGAAGAACAAATACATCTACAGGTAGGAACCCTGAAAATCCTTTCATTTGTAAAAAAATAACTCAAAAAATGAAAATTTCCTTAGAGTGTAGATAAAACTGGCAAGAAATATTAGCGCTTGTTAGTGTATAATAGATGTGTGGCATGTAGGTATTGTTGTCCTGGCATTCTGAAGCGCCCTTCAATGAAAATTCATTGATTTTGCCAAATAGTCTCTCCGGCATTTCTTTACCTTTTTTATGAAACCCGGGGTTCAGCCTACCTGTGAAAGACTGCTCAGTTCTCATTTCTTGGGAACTTTGCTCCTTCTTCAACATTTCCAAGAAATGATAAAGGTTTGGGTGAGGTCTGCAAATAGATTTATTGAAGGAATTGGGCCATCCCTTAATGGCATTGTTAGTCTTTCCACCGCACTCTAAGCAGGTTGCGTAACAGTTCCAACACTCAGGGGCATATGTAGGTAGGCATTTGCGAATCGCAAACACATAAATTATGCGAATTTATGTGTTTGCGAATGCAAATCCGTGAAATGGTATGTAGGAAAGAAAAGTTGCATGCAAAATAGCTAATCACAAAATTAGCGATTAGCAAAATTGAGAAAAACTGTTTTGCGAATAAATATGCAAAACCGCAAATCTGCGTATCGGTAATTGTGTAAATCGCAAATACTGTTACGCAAAATGCGAATTCGCAAAATAATATGTAGGTAAAATTCGCAAATAGTGATTTTATGAAAACCGCTATTTTGCACTTCACAATTACCACCATCTGGCCAGGTGGTAACCAGGTGCAACCTATATTAAGTGGCCCATGATGCATCTGTGGTTTCTCACAATGGCTGGGCTCTATGGTATAGCCAGGAGGCTGCGTATTCGTGAGGATGAAGAGAGAGGGAGACGCCAGGAGAGGATTTACAGAGCACGCATCACCCTCTTCCAACGCACTGTGGAGGACATCCATGTGCACTACCGGCTGCATCCAGACAGTATTCTTGATTTAATAGAGGAGCTCACACCCATGCTTCAGCACCCCACACACAGGGCCCACACCATTCCCCCACACATTCAGGTGTTGTGCTCACTGTGCCTCCTATAGTCAAAGAGTTTACAGGGGGTAATTGCCACAGTGGGAGGGGTGTCCCAGAGCGCACTCTCACGTTTCTTCCATGCTTTCCTCAATGCCATGATGCAGAGGATGCATGTCCACATTAAATTTCCTAACACACAGCAGGAACTTGATCAGACAAAACTTGATTTTTATCAAATTGCCCAATTTCCACATGTGATTGGCTGTGTAGATGGGACACATGTTGCACTCTCCCCCATCACACAATGAGTATGTTTTCAGAAACAGAAAGTCCTACCATTCAATCAACATTCAGGTAGTGTGCAACGCAAAACATCTCATTACCGATATTGTCTCAAAATTCCCTGGAAGCACCCATGATTCCTTCATCTTCAGACACTGTGCCTTACACTGCAGACTAAGTAATGGAGAATTTGGAGAGGGATACCTGCTAGGTAATTTCATGGCACACACAAACATTAGTAGGAATTACTACAACTCGCTGCATCTCACTAAACATATTTTTCTTTCTCCCATGTTGGAGACAGTGCTTATGCTGTGCGTGAGTTTATTCTCACTCCCTACCTCAATCCTACCAATGCAGCAGAGTGGAGATACAACAACGCCCACAGATCCACAAGAGCCACTATTGAGAGAACATTTGGGATACTCAAGAGTCGTTTTCGATGCATCCACAAGAGTGGAGGCACTCTTCAGTAAAATCCAGAAACATGCTGCAAAATAGTGGTGGCCTGCGCTATGCTTCACAACATTGCCATCAAGAAGGGCACCCCCCGTGGAACTGACTGACTCCGACACATCAGATGAGGAGGGACAAGCCCCCCAATGGAGGCATGCAGGAGGAGCTGGGGCATCTGCTGGGCGCATGCGACGTGATGACATCACACAAAATTACTTTTAGGTAAGAGAATACACCACAATGATTAATGTTGTTTGCAAAAAACAAAATGTATTTCCTTAAATGCAGGAATAGTAATGTCACTTAATTTGAGTGTGACTCAAAAACTTGCACCTGTTCTTTTCCACACAATGCCAATATGTCTTTTACTGAAGTACTCATGGGATGTGTTGCTTCACAGCATCCTATTGTGGATTATGTTGCCTCATGTACGGAGTGAACGCCTTGAAGTTGCACCGTCACCCTGGTGTGTTTTCAGTGCAGTGCTCCACACCTCTTCCCTGACGCCCACTCCTACGCCTTTCAGCTGGTATTGGTGGAGTTGGTGTACTAAGGCTCGATTGCTCATTGGTGTCAATGCTAGGCGTAACTATGCCCCCAGTTACAGCTGCACGTAGCTGGTCAAGAGAATGTCTGACCTGCACCAGGCTCCTAGCAACATCTTAACAGCAGTGTGTTATAGCATTTTGCATGCTGACTGTTCTCCTGCAAAGCATGGCTATTGATGTGGATTGTCTGCTCACAGCCCGGGCAAATTGGTCTAGACGTGATGAGAGTCGTCGTTGCTCCCTGCGCTGGGCCTGGCTAGCAGCTCTGGTTTCATTCAAATGTGCCTCTGTTGTCGTAGCAATTCGCATGATGCCCACTCTCATCTCAGACATGTGCCTATTGTGCTGTCCCAGTTGTCGTTTAATTGACGCTATGCCTTTACTTTGCAGGCGCTGCACTTGAAGCATTTGTCTTTCCAGCCCTGCAAAAACAGACTCCGTAATTGTGGTGGCATTGCTGGTGTCCCACCGTGCCCTCTGTGTGGCTCCACTGGCAGTCATGTTTGATGTAGTGGTTTGCTTTGTGCCCTGAGAAGCCCTAGGCGATACATCAGCCTCTTGCTCATCTCCAGCATCTGTGGATCCTGAATTCATTTGAATTATTGCCGGGGCAGTTTTGCCCCTTTTTGTTGGTATTGTAGGTGTGTCAGTGATTCTCCAGCCCTGCCTGATCTTCTGCTGAAGCGGACACTTCCACTGGTGCAATAGTGGCTTGGGTAGTTGGTGTATCTGTTAAAAAAAAAAATCATGAGTTGTGTGTTTTTACATTTTTATTTTTATGGAGGTATAAAGTTTATACTGACACTATTTACATGCCTGCTTGTATTTTTTGGGGTACTGTTCATTTAGTACTTGGAACTGTTGCCTACATGACCTTTGTCTGACTATCTGCCCCTATGTACATGACATTTGACTACATTTCCCATAATGCTTCACTGGGTATTACTGTAATCATGAACCGGATTACTATTTGTGCATGCAAGTTTTCGAGAATTAGTGGGATGGTGTTGCATTGTGTGTTATAGGCATGCATCTTACCTTCATTTGTGTCTCTGGATTCAGAGCTGTCCAAGTCAGCCACGCCCGTCACTGCCTCTGGCCTTTGGGTTGTCTCCACCAACTCCTCCATGGGTGTCGGCTCTGGTGTTGTGGAGCTTCCACCTCAAGTTGTTTTGGCTTCTGCCAATCTCGTGGCAACCCTCTCCTTCGACCTCTGCCTCATGTCATACCACCGCTTTCGAAGGACGTCGGTGGTTCTATGGTTAACACCAATGGCATTTACTTTGTCCTGGATTTCTTCCCAAATCTTCCTCTTCCTTGCTTCAGGCACACGGAGTGAGGCTTTACTGAAAAGAAGATCATGGTGCCTCACCACCTCCTCTGTTAGGACCTCTAACTCCATTTCAGAAACGGTCAGGGCCCTTTTCCTGGGAACTTCTTCAGCCTGCTTCTCTCCACCTTCATTTTCAGCAGCATTTGGATCCATTTTTGAAAGTTTGAGCTCTGATCAAGTAACACACACCCTCCACTCTGTCTCTCAGCCAGCAACTGACTCTGGGACAGGTGCAGGCAATTAGGTGCATCATGGAGACTCACACTTCCTGGTTGTGATGTCATCATCCTGCACCTGAATTGCACTTTCCCATTTTTTGTGATTACTTAATAGCGAATTCGCTATTAAGGAATCACAATTCCAGTAATCGCATTAAAATTCTGCGAATTTTTGGGAATCGCTAAAAATTTGCAGAATTTTACCTACATACGATTTTGCGAATAGGAAAGTGCGATTCGCGAAAAATCGCTTTTTCCGATTCCCAAAATTTGGATTACCTACATATGGCCCTTAATGCGGAAGCTACGTTTCACCCTGTGATCTGCTTAGATGGCCAATCCATGTGTCCTCAAAATATTTTAGCAGTGGGGCCAATTTGTCTTCGTTTTGGGTTAAGTACTTTCATTCAGTAATTGAAGTGTAGAACTCATCCACACACTCAGGAGGTACAAAGCATGACACTGTTAGTTTTCTTAATTCAAATTGCAATATAGTGTTTGACATGTAATCCTCAACTAAGGATGTTTTTTGATTTTTTTGCCAGTTCAGTTCAGTTCATTAAACTTTATTTCGATTTGTCAACAGAATCATAAAAGTATACAATTTTTAAAAATCAGGTTTACACAGAATTATCTAAATTCCATATTCAAATGTTACAGTCAATCAAAGGAAAGAGAAGGCCATACACAATTAAAAATTAAAACGTGCTTGTGCTATTAAACAGCAGGGACTAAGTACAACACATTAGCTCTGCAAAGTTTAAAAATCAAAATTAACTACTACATTTGTAGACAAAATCATCTGCTGCTTTAGTTATCAAATAGGCATACACGGTTTCCATTAATACTCCTCAATATCGTCTTCTAATAGTGAGTGCTAGCCTAATAAAACCAAGCAAAGCACTGCATATAGCTGCAGTGGACAATGACATCAAATACTCATCTCCCTGTAATCACATGGTCGAATATCCAGCAAAACAGGTTTAATAAACCGATTTCTTCGTTCCTTATACATAGTACAAAAGAGAACAAGATGCAGGGTGCATTGTGAAACCTTATTATTGCAAGGACAAGGGATGTAGCCTCTCACACCAACCCCATTGTTTCGGAAATGCGAACAAAAAATGCAATGTATTTAAACAAAATCTTGTCAAATAAAAGCGCCATTGGGTGTGCATAGTGAAGGATAAATAAAACTGATGCTGCAATTTACCCCTATTATATTATGTTTGTTCAGTTTCTTTTAGCATGCCCAGGGTAATACGATAAGCATTTTTAATTGTCGACCTTATATCCTTCAGAATAGATTCTGGGTTTTCATAAATATGTCCCAGGCCAATCCTATGGAATGTTTCCCTCACTTATAGCAGCCATGGGATCTGCATGGCATGTTCAAGTTTAGTGCAGTCTTGTAAGATTTCTTTTGAAAGTTGTAAATCTTCAGACTGCCAAATTTTCCCCCATAAAAGTAAAGGGGAAACGTGAATGATGTCACTCACAAATTCTATACCCATCTCTGAATGACATAAAATATTTGATAAACCGGATGGGATTGATAAAAGACGCTTTAGGAACTTATTTTCCATAATTTGGATCTTGGTGCATTTATGTATACCCCACACCCCCGCCCCATATGTTGCAACGGGCACGCATTTGGCTTTATACAGGGTCTTCATTTCAGCAATCGGTTTTTGGCCCACCTTGCTGGAAAAACGAAAAAGGGCCTCTGTAGATGGAGTTGTCTTCTGCACACATGCCGATATTAAAGGGTCCCAACTCAGAGTTCTATTAAATAAATTTCCCAGATAATTAAAGTTATCAACTTTTTCAATGGTCACATTATTTACTACATACCCGCGAGTTTTTGTCCCTTTCGGGCAACAAACCATCACAAAGGACTTTGTGAAGTTGACCCTAAGATCCAAGTCTGACATGAAATCATTAAAAGCTTTTAAACAAGCTTGCATGCTATTTGCAGTAAGGGTCATTAACACAGTATCGTCCGCGTAGGATAGCTTAGGTATCCGTTTGCCATTTACTTTAGGGAAATCTGAGCAGTTTTCCAACAAATAATTTTCCAACCCATTTGTGTAAACTAAAAACAAGAAAGGAGCCAGAATACAGCCCTGGCGTACCCCTTCAGTAGATGGGATGGGTTTTCTCTTCTCGCCCCCCGGGCCAAATCTAAACCTCACAGTAGTGGTAGCATGCAATCGACGAAGCAGGGTAACCAGCGGCTCCTCAAACCCCATGGACTCCATCATCCGCCATAGCTTATCTCTACAGACAGTGTCAAAGGCACTAGATAAGTCCATGAAGGCCAGGTGAATACAAGCTCCCCTGGCCCTCATGTACTTACCCATAATTAAAGCCAAATTTAGACACTGCTCCGTAGTCCCCTTACCTCATCTGAAACCATACTGTGAGTCCACAATAATGCCAGATGATTCAGTCCATGCTTCCAGGTGGGCCAGTATAACCCTACCCATCAGCTTACATGATGCATCTATTAACGAAATTGGCCTATAACAGCACGGTTCACTTTTATTACTCTTCTTAAAAATCGGTACAACTACCGCCTCTTTCCATGAAATTGGGAAGCGCCCTACCACTATCACTCTAAATACATTGAGTAACAAAGGTGCCCACACCTCAACATTATATTTAAAAAGATCTAAAGGGACTGCATCCGGCCCTGGGCCCTTTAAATAGAAGCCTTTCCTTAAAGCTTCCACGACCTCAGGAAGCGTGAGTGAAAGATTAAATGTTAATGCTGAATCTAAATGAAGACAAACAGAAAAAGGGGGGGCCAATCAGGTTTTTACTTCATTCAAAATTAGAGACACTCAGCCAACATGTCCTGAGCTGTCAGGAGTTTTATTTTCAGTTTTTTTCTTTTTTTGAAGTTTGTGATATATTTACTTTTTTTGTATAGAAGAAAAAACAATTTGTCAAACAATAAAGAATGCATTCAAAATACAAATGTGCACAATATATACATGTGTTCAAATATGTACAACATCAATATTCAATTTGCAAAAGCACCAGAAACACATTACAAAAAAATAAATGAATTACATTCATAAAATGCCTAACATTCAATATTTAGAATAGGCACCAGTCCTTCAAATAATAGAACACAAGACGGGCGGACAACATAGTTCGTTGAGAGTGCCTGCTAGTCTTGTTTAAGCCAGGGATTAGATGTTTGTAAGGTTGCACTACTAGGGACAGAGAAGATGGTATTATTTGTGTCCCAGGTGGCACCCTTCCTCTTTACCCCTGACTCAAGGTCAACGCGTTTCGAACCACACGGCAATTCAGGGTTCTCCTCAGGACTTGGACTGGGTGGGGTCATAGCTGAGTGTAGACTTCATGGTCGCGATGAATGGGGGCAGCAGCCTATAATGGACACACGTTGTCTGACTCTAATTGCGAGCTGGATGACTCTGTTCTGTGAAGGAAGCTCGCCACTCCATCAGTTTGAACTGAACTCAGACGCTTGGAGCGTACGGCCACACCAATTGAGATTGCGGCCACCCGCCTGATAAAAAGAAATTACACTCCATGCGAGGCTCCATTCTCCCCGAAAAACACGCCATGAGTATCAATTAAAGTCAGACAACTTGTGTCCAAACATCTAATCCCTGGTTTAAACAAGACTAGCAGGCACTCTCAACGAACTATGTTGTCCGCCCGTCTTGTGTTCTATTATTTGAAGGACTGGTGCCTATTCTAAATATTGAATGTTAGGCATTTTATGAATGTAATTCATTTATTTTTTTGTAATGTGTTTCTGGTGCTTTTGCAAATTGAATATTGATGTACATATTTGAACACATGTATATATTGTGCACATTTGTCTTTTGAATGCATTCTTTATTATTTGACAAATTGTTTTTTTCTTCTATATAAAAAAGTAAATATATCACAAACTTCAAAAAAAGAAAAAAACTGAAAATAAAACTCCTGACAGCTCAGGACATGTTGGCTGAGTGTCTCTAATTTTGAATGAAGTAAAAACCTGATTGGCCCCCTTTTTCTGTTTGTCACATTAGAGTGGTCCAAGCCAGGCAGTGATAGGACCCGAACCTTCCTTGTTGCCCTGAATCTAAATGAAAATCACTATTCTCCTCAGTAACAGGTATCAAACAAATACCTTTTGGATTAATTTTTTTTGCATAATGTGCCTCCCAAATATCTCCTGGTATATGTGTCACCATGTTGCCTTTTTCCTCACTATTGAGGAAGGGATGATTTATTACTTCCCAGAATAGCATACTATCACGCAAATCTGCGGCTTTTTTCACGTCATCCCAGGTCTTTTTTAAAAAATCTAGTTTACGCCTATCAGTAGAGTCCCTATATGATTTCCTTGCATTTTTAACCGACTGCTTTTCCCGTGGTACTTGGTGTAATGCCTTTGTTAAAATTGTTGGAGCTGCAGAACGTTCAGCATCAAACCATTTACACTCTCTTAATTTTTTCTTGCCCATGGTTTTAAGGAGATGCGGTGCCACATTACCACAAAGTGCCTTAAAGTTCTTAATTACAATTTCAGGCGCAGAAGAGGAAGTTAAACAAATTTCTATCAATGCGCTATTTTCTCTAACAATCTCTTCCTCCAACTTTCGTGCATCAACCTTGTCCCACTTAAGGCTTACCCCTTGATTCTGACTATATCTCATTGGCTGTTCGAAGGTATGAATCATCTCAATCATAGGGCTTAAGTACAGGACTAGAGGGTTATGATCACTATCAGGATTCGCTTCCACCAGAAAATTATTGACAAAATGGATATACCTGTTAGAGACCAAGATGAAGTCAATTACACTCGTTTGGCCCCCCGTCCCTTGAAAAGTCGGTATTTCCAGCGATTTAGAGAAAGTTGCCATATCCAATACGCAAAGATCATTTATCACAATGATATTATTCAAGGCGTCACCTTGCGGTGAGTGCTTAAAGTGCTCCATTGGTTGATCATTAGGATCTACCACACCACAAGCCCTAGACCCACTAAACCTACACAAGGCACAATTGAAGTCCCCTACCCACATAATAAACAGTGAGTATGAGGTATTAGTAACTTTAGCTATCTCCTCCTGCAATTTATCGATAACAGATGTGGCATGGGGGTCGAAGATATTATAGTACCAGTTGATTAAAAGCAGAGGCACTGGAAACAAATCTGAAATCAGGAGCAATTGGAACCAAGGGGAATCCGTCAACATCAGTGTCTTAACGGTGGCATACTTTACAGAAATAGTGGCCAGTATACCACCCTTAGCCCTTCCCGTTAGTGAGGGCTCAGCATACACGTTAAAGGATTGATAACCATCTAAGCTTTGGTCCTCTCTGCTCCAGGTTTCATGGAGACAGATTATGTCAAAGGTTTCTATATATTTTAACCATAACTCATCCTGTAACCTACGAGCAAGGCCAGCTATGTTCCATGAAATGAAACTAAAAGGACACCCTCCTAGTTGGCTATTTAGTGAAACTAAATGTGTGACTTCTACACACAATGAAATCCTTAACTCCAATTGGGTATCATCTCCTCCCCCACCTTGGTCAACATCTGCATGAGCCATCAGTGTAGTAACAACTAAATTTGTATGACTGATGGACTCCATCCCATCTAAGGCCCGTTCCCTCTCTCTCCCTATCCTTACAGAGCTACCAGCCGGTGCCCCACCCATTTCTTCCGCTACAATATTCCAGACAGGGGATTCCGGGAGTCAGTCCACCCCCTCCAACCCCATCAGTGGATCAAATATGTTTCTCAATGGCAAGTACTTTACTGCCCAATCCAGTTGAGTCTCACCAAAAGGTCCCCCCTACTGTGATTATGTCATGGGTGAGGTAGCGCAAGGTTCACATATGGATAAAATTAATCTAACCCTAAAGATTGGATATCGCCTATTCGAGCAAATCTTGCCTCTCGTCGGATGTAATCTACAACCCATGGATTTCTGAAATTAATGATGATACAATCACCCTCAAGATCCTTGGAGCTACGGCCCAGCCAGGACACCCTTCTTACATTTAAGAGCTCTATATTAGAACCAGGGGGTAGTCTCCTATTTTTTTAAGCCAAAAAATGACTTTATTCCTCAGCTCTCTGGGGGCCCGATGTAGGTAGACCTTTACCGATCGGAATCGGCCGAAAATACCGATTTTCGTCCGTTTCCGATCGGTAAAGGGCTATCGAGATGTAGGGGCACAGTTTCGGTAATTTTACCGAATCGTTATCATTACCGAATCGGTAAATTTACCGATTCGGTAATATTTACCGATTCGGTAATGATAACGATTCGGTAAAATTACCGAAAATGCAATGTAGGTAGCCAATGTTCCATCAGCACAGGGCTTACAGAATCGGTATTTTACCATGGAATACAAATCCATCGTAAAATACTGATTCCTGTGTACATGCACATCTGTGCATGTACACATGTGCCATGTGACAGACAGACGTGCCCTTAGGGCATGTCTGTGTGCCACATTGCACACATGCCCGTTTTGGGGGTGCTAGAGGGTGTCAAAGTGACACCCCCTGCACCCTTGTGAATTCTTTAATTACCAATTCGGTAAATACCGAATCGGTAATGCCTAATCATTCCTATGGGCTTCAAAGCCCATAGGAATGAATGGGCATTACCGATTCGGTATTTACCGAATCGGTAATTGAAGAATTGTTAAGGATTCGGTAACGAATCCAGATGTTGGGACCTACATCCCATTTACCGATTTTGAAATACCGAATCGGTAAAATTCGGTATTTCAAAATCGGTAAATGGGATTTACCTACATCGGGCCCTGAGTGATTCCAATGGTTCTAGCCTAACACTCGGTACCCCTGTCAATATGATTGTAAATGGTGCAGATTCCGGGGGAAGATTGACACATGGGAGCCTTTTACCAGAAGCTTCTCTACCCTGGGGAACATTGCCCATTGGTTGTTTAACCAATGGTTTTAAATGGGATGCTTGCTGGGAAGCAGCCACCACCCCTGCCTCGGAACCCCGTCACTTGTGGTTACTAGAAGATTACCTTTTGTAACTGTTTTTGGATTCTGAATTGTAGGGGTTACTTTGGTAACCAGTTACACGCCTCTAGTAGGCTTTGCAGTTCCAGGCCCTGCAATAGCATGGGTTTTAGCACTTTTACTCTTCAATCCTTTTGCCAATACATCAAGTGTGGCGGTATTTCCTGTAACCAACAGTTCCAATTGATCCAGTTTTGCATTAATTATTTCCATTCTTTCCACCAGGGTCAATAACAAGGACCTCATCAGTATTTCCATTTTACCAAGAAGTTCCTCATTTAGGTTTAAAGGAATCGATAGTCGAGCAGCTTCAGAAAGTGCACCACTTAAGCTAGGAGACTGGGCTCTAACTGGTGGATCCTCGTTCATAATATGAGTTTTTGTCAATTTTGCACAACCACCCTTCCTATGTCCATCCCCTCTTTTCCTTTTACTTGATTTCGATGTCACTGTAGGATTTTTACCTACCCTCGGTACCAAGTTTTGTTCTTTAAGGGGAGGAGGAATTTGTGTCATACTAAGGCTACTAGAGACACTACTGGATGAAGTTGGGCTTAAATTAGAGTATGACACTGAGTCATCCGGCCCCACCAACATAGAGTAAGAAATTGGGCTAGTAACAACCAAGGGATCAGGCCTACTACATTGAATTGGGGTTGCCATCGACCCAATCAATCCTAAAGAAGACCGTTTCCCCGTTAAAAGGTCAATAGACAAACGTTTTTCAGTGAGGGCTATTTCCTTTTCTAAAATACCAGTAGCCCGGGTTATAAATTGATCCAGGGTCCCAGTGGCTACCCCACCATTAGCATTAAGGGTAACCTTTCTGCCCCTCCCTGAACTTAAGGCCATTATGCAAAATTTAACAGATAGCACTTGTACTAACAGAAGGTAAATATGCAATAATTACAAACAGTGTATAAAAACAGGATATACCGAGTAAATACCCGAATTTCAAAGAGGGTGGCCCTGCCCAGCCTCGGTCAACCTCGGAGGGCCTCAGACGGCACGCCCTTAGCCTGGCTAGTCCCGCGCTCGTCCCGCGATACGCAGGAGAGACTACAAATATATACAGGGGGGAGGGGGCGGGAAGAGGCCCCAGCTGCAGCGTTGAAGGTGGCGCGGTGCAGGCTGGTCCTCGCAGTCCCACCCGCGATTTAGAACTGATCCTCTGCCCCAAATCGGCGTTTGTTTGCAAATGTCAGCAAGTCCTCACAAACAAGATTATAATGCAGGTGATTGCCCGGGAATTATTAAGAGCCAAGGAACGTTCGGCCTCAGATACGGCTGCGAGCGGCTCCCGCGGAGCGGGGGCCGCGAACCGTTATCAACTGCTGGAAGGAGAGGGTGGGAAGAGGTCCCAGCTGCAGCGTTGATGGTGGCGCTGTGCAGGCTGGTCCTCGCAGTCCCGCTCGCGATGTAGCACTGCTCCTCTGTCCCAAATCGGCGTTGTAACTCAATCCCCAGCAGACAGTGGCGACAAAATTACAAATAATGTCCAGTAATATCAAGATAATGCTGAAAATGGTTCTTTCTTTCCACAACTGTGTCCGAACAAAAGCGGGAAGGGCGCTTTTAACCATGATTATGCTGTAATGCTATAGCGCTAAAGTCCATATGCACCAGTATCTAGCAACTGTTTTGCCGAGCGTTCCACATTCACGTTGCCCAAGCTGCTGAAATTGCAATTATCAAGCAGCACACGTCATGTATTTTATTAATAAACGCTTTTCCTGAGCCTTACAGTGTACTAGTGGAGCACTCCGCCGGCGCCAGTTCCACACGGACACAAAATCAGGTCCAAGCAGCACTAAATGGCCGCAGGTGAGCACGGCTGGCGTTCAGCAACCGCCGCGCCGCGCCCTGCTAATCTCCGTGATCTGCAGTCTGCTCTCCTCGGCGAGGTCACCGATATATCGGACACCGCAGATCTCCTTTAGCGCAAAAGCATTCTTTCTTTTTCTCCCACGTTTCCACGTTCAGCTATCAGGAGGCTTTCAGGATTCCAAAGCCAAAATTCGCTTAACGGTCACCACTGAGGCAACTCACGGGTTGTCTTTCAAAGTAGTTTATTGCAATAACAGGTTCCAATGATGTACCAGTGAACAGCCTCCTCTCCCTTCTGGCACTTGGATTCCATGACCTCACATATATACCTGGAACCTAACAACATTCCAATATGTCCAAGAAAAGTTTTTTAAAAATCCTTGAGTTTGGGTGTCAGGGTAAATTTTGCAAATGGTGCTAATCAGTGTCAATTCAAAGTCAATTATCACTTTCCTAGGGCTTTTTTCAATGTTTTTATTTTAGTCGCTGTTTAAAATTAAGTGTACATCGAGTATTGTTTGTCAGGGAGTAAGCTGTAAACTAATGGGACTTTAGTATTATTATGTTAGAATGAATAGTGTATATTTAGCCGAATGGATGGGTGTGGACTTAAATTTCCCGCCCATCATCTAAATTTCATTATTGTCAAGGGTTAACAGATTAAGGGCTGTGCTAAATATTAGCATTCTTTTGTGGGAGTTTTCGTTGCCATGCAAAAGGAAAGATACATTAGTGAAAGTAATTGTTGGTTCAGGAGGGATTTTAATGTCTGAGTAGGTTTGTAGGGTTACTCTTTTGGGATTACTTACCTGTTTTTGTCTCTGTATCATCCTCCTAAGATTGGGTGTTGGCTACATGCATGGATATGTTTAGGAATATCAACCTCAAAACTAAACCACAGGGCTCATTGGGGATGGCTCCTAGGAATTATAATATGTTGTATATTTTCTCTTACTTCAATATCCATTGCATCTTCCCACTCTGCCTGTGCAATGGAATGAAAAATACTGTACACACCTCCAAGGACTCCTAGGCTAAGTTAGCCTATCCATATAATAAAGGTAGCCACCATACTTTAAAAGCCTATTGCCTCTTCTGGACTTCATGAAACTTGCTTGCTGAGCTGATACCATTATTGTTGGTTCTGTTCGATAAATAGAAAAAGTATAAGATTGTATGTTTTGCCCACTCTGTGTTCCTCTTGGAGCACTGAAATCAGCGAAAACTCTAACTACCACTGGTGGAGTGGTTTACCTGTGTGATCACCAAAATAAGATGTGCATGCAATTCCAGCAGTGCACAGGACCTTTAACTAGTAATGTGTGCACTCTATGTGCCCTTCCGCATGTCCCTGAATGACCCCCACCTATATTCCCTCCCTAGTCTCTTCCTAATTTCCCCATGCCGATAATGTCAGCAGCACAATTCATTATCACAGTACAAAACATGAATTCTGCCAATGCAAGCAGACAGAATTCATTAAAAATACTGGTATTCCTATTACCCACCCTCTGTTCTAACACTGTTCATCAACTGATGTAAATTCCCACCTTTCCCTCCCACTACGTCTACATACCCTCCCTCTCCTCTGCCTTCCTCCCGAAGCAGCCTGCTTACAGAGACAAAAAGCAGGCAGGCAAGCCCCAGCCAGCCCACTTGGTGTCGCTGACACGCCCCCACCCCGTCCCAGCCCTGAGAGTGCTCTGCAGGATTTTGCACCGGGATCAGAGGAGCTGGCACAAGAATGGCTTTTTCATGGTTGGGTTCAAGTCCAAGCGCGCCTGAGGTGGCATGAACTAAGATGTGTGACCAGGGACCCTTCAGATATCAGAACACTGTGCCCAAAGCAGGCCAGACTGGCCTGGCCCAGACATACCCTGGCTAGCACTACCAGGAATGTCCAGGCCATTAAAGCCCAACAAGCCCACCTATCGCCCTGGCATAGCCCATAACAGGAACCAAGCACCCGGGGCAGGTAAGCTCTATTTTGTTCTTCATGAGCTTATTCACTTGTTGGCCTCTGCAAAGCTCCTCAGTTTCACCCACATTTGGCGCATTGGAAATCACTATTTTAATATACCCTTATAAATGTTTTTTTTAATCTGCAATGTAGAGCTATATTTATGATTTACACAATGCATTATGTGCCCTAACCCACTGATCGTATTTGTAAATCAGTATTTTCTTCCCAGTGGCCCTGCTCATTAGATCGTAAATCGTTGTGACTCAACTACGTATAGGATTACAAAATCATTGTTTTTCATATGGCACTTTCTGAATCTGGGGCTGCCATCAGATGACTATGTCTGTTGTTGGTTGAGTGATCATATTTTGAACATTGTTTTAATGTGCCCCATAGAGTTGCATACCAACGTCAGGTTTTTCTATAAGTAATAGATAGAATGACAGTGTACACATGGATTTTCCATGGGCTTCGGCGTAATTATGAATCAGTGTTCTTTTTTATCCACCCTTATATTTACTTGCTAAATCTGCAATGTAATGTTGTTATCTGTGGGTCTGCATTGTAAATGAGAGACCTTTTCACTTACTCCTGTAGCACATTACACTGTCCTCACAACTGTGGAGGCACTGGATGTCAACAATGGTACAACATGAGTAAAGTGTTGGCTCAAGCTATTTAGAATAAGACTAACAACAGTATCATTCTGCCCCTGCACCACCCAACATTATTCCATTACTAAGAGCAACCTGTAATGCTAAATGCTGTCGGGCAGAACTCTCGGGTGGTAATGATGGAGCGAGGGGGTAAAAACAACATTTTGTGTACCCCTTGTGAAATCAATGTTCCCTAGCGTTATTATTTATTAATAGTGTGTTGTGGTAAATTAACCAACCATAGAATAAGTTGTATACATTTATACACACAGGAATACTATTTCTGCTTGCATGAAGCAATATAATTAACTAATACGTATTGTTATTATGATAAGAACTAATGCATAGCTTAAATATAAATAAACTCAGCTTAAATGTACCTATTGTATACGTTTTTGTGTCAGAAAGTTACCGGATATGTAAGTATAAAACAAATTTTTGTGGCTTACTTGCTAGGTAATAACTAATGGGAAAACATTAGTATGGTGGGAGGTAAACAGAAGGGCTTTAATTCCATATTTAACATGAATTTGTGTTTGTTTCTATGATAGTTCCAAAAGTGGCCTTTGAGGCCTACAAAAAACATGGCTGCTCGGGTAAACTGGGAGCAAGTGTTGGACTGCACATGCGTGCTCAAAGCCTGCAAGTGAGAGTGAACTCCCTGTGCTCGGATGGGAGGTTCAATGGCACCTTGCCCTGGAAGACACGATGGTTGCCAAAGCATGGATATTCGAATGTTCTGAACGTGGGAACAAAACCTAAAGTTACAAGTCAAGGAAGTGACTAGGCCAAAGACTGTCCTAAACAATGCTTCTTTATGAAACTGCTGATTCACTGTGAAAATGATGCTGTAATGATGAGGAAATGGTCATCTACCCCAAATTTATCCAATCAGAACCCGAGTTGGTGTTGTTAAATACTTTTTAGATAGATTTAGTTAGGGAAATTAGTGTATAAAAACCCCTGATTTTGCTTAGAAGCGTTGCTCCTTTCGATTTCATCTCGAAGTGCTGTCGGATTGCAGATCGAATCCTGGATGTAAGAACTCTTTAATTTCTTGCTTGTTTTCTTTGCAGGACGAAAGGATAAGGTTAGGGTTTAGTTAGGGATGTTAGGAGAGAATGAGTTTGGAACTATCAGTTCTTTGCTAAACTTTACTTAATTCTGAAATAAATGTCTATTTTCTGAGCTTTAAAATAAAATATTCATTTTGAAATAAAGTTTAAGATTTTCACTGAATAAAGAACTTATTAATGCCTAAATGTCACACATACTAAAAGTTTGCTTTAAATAAAAATTAGGAAAATGGAAGATTAAAAGCTGGTCTTGTAGTTTTTCCTACGCCTATTTTTCTTTCTAGCAGATCCATTGCCACTATGGTGGTGTGTCTGAATAAAATTGGTGTTTGATGAAAACCATGGTAAATCATTTAAAATTATAGGTGTAAATAATAAATGTTCAAATAGGTTTAGACACTCCGCCAATGTTACAGCATGACTCCTTTGTTGTTCACCAATCCCTGAAGTCGAGTTAAATGAACAGAGAAAGTGTGCAGTGGTATGGGTCCCACTGATTAATGAATGCCTGTTCAGAGGTTTAAGGGAAATGGCGATGTTGATTTAGAAATTAATTTTGGAGTCCGCGCTGTTGTAGTAACATTTCCTAAGTGTATCTATGGTAGTCTAACAGCAGGATCGTGTGTCCCTGCTGCCTAATGTCAAATGCAGATGATCGAACTCTGCCAGCTTGCGGAATTCCGTGGAATTCAGCTGAGATTTTCGTTATCTCTGTGGAATTCCACAGAGTAATACTCTGCGATCGCCGGCCAGCCCAAATGTTTACTGTACTTTTTTAATGATTGTCCTTTCATATTTTGCCCGCTAAGAAAAAGCTTTTTTTTTATATTTGTCTCTCTGTGGAGAAAGTAAACAGTTAAGATGCCCTTTTGAAATGTGAGGTTGTATTGTTTGTTACCTATTTCACATGGATTTTCCTGGATGGTGTAAATTCCTTTATGTTGTTCTCTGTTGATGGAAAATGATTCAATATGTTGTTTTTTACATTTTGAAATTGTAGTGATTTACTTGTGTTTGCTATGTTTTTTCCTTTACCTACTTAAAAAATGGTGATTTGTGTGATGAATTTGTTCTGTTTTTACGACAAATTTCCTATGTTTCGTTGGATGATGTATCTGTTTAACTGTGTATACAACATGTAGATAATATGTTTTTAGTATTTAATTCACCCTCCCAGTCACTAAATCGCACCTGCCCTGACGTATGCCCCGGTGGAATGAGAATAGTAATTTTACCCCGTCACTGTCCAGCACCTATTATGAGGTATTTACCCGGCAGATTTAAAATAGTAATTTTGCCCTCAGTCACAGTGCAGCCATTACCCTGAGGTATGCCCCCGGTGATGTTAGAGTAGTAATGTTGCCCCATTCACTTTTCAGCACCTGCCTCAAGGAATGCCCCCGGTGGAAATAGAATAGTACTTTTGCTCCCAGTCACTGTTCAGTACCTGCCCTGATGTATGCTGCCATTTAAGTTGGAATAGCAAATTTTAACTCTGTCATGGTCCAGCACCTTCCTTGAGTTATGCCCCTGGTGAGTTTGAATTGCAATTTTGCCCTCGTCACGGTCCAGCACCTGCCCTGAGGTATGCCCTCTGCAGAGTTAGAATAGCAATTTTGCTACCCAGTCACTGTCTTGCATCTGCCTTGAGGTAAGCCCCCAGAGGAGTTAGTTTTCTTTATTTTACAGTAACCACTGCTTAGCACCTGCCCTGAGAAAAGTCATATTTTAAAAGCCATGTCTGCAATAGGTATTTTTCAGTTTATTTTTAAAAGTATTACTGAACCGGTCCAGCTAAAATCTACATTGAGATAAAGTGCAATTGTTTTATCTACTGCCTTACATTAATAGGATTCCAATAAATGTAGCTGGGAAAAGCTTTGGAGTAATTCTGGAAAAAAATATTTGTTAATGGGAATTAACTGGTTTATACTGTAGGTGTTTGTGATAATGTTGACTTACTTGTACTGAGAGATGGAAGTCTCTCATCAGCAGACATTCATTGGTTTGCAGCTGTTGCTGAAGCTTGTGGTCACAAGACAAGTCAATGAACTACTGATCACAAAATGGTGGACAGCTACATTTATATGTTTCTTGAGTGGTATTCCATAATTAAAAATAAATATATATTTTGGACTGTATAATTTAACGTGAATTAGATTATGACAGAATGTATACTTAATTTGTTTGGAACATTATGACATGACATTATTCACCTTCCACACAAACAACAGCCATTTTAATTTGGGAGAAGCGGCACAGATATGGTTAAAGTTAAAACAAAGGAATGACTGTTGGGAAAGTGGGATTCATGAAATGTATTTATGTAGGAATTTGGTAATTTGCAACATGGTTTTTAAAAAATGTTCAAACGTGAACTATGTTTTATGTAGAATTACTGTGTGACTTATTTACCTTTTGTAATTAACATTTTTAATATTAAAATATAGATTTATATAAAAATCAATACTGTCTTTTAATGGTATGCATAGTAATGGAATGAGTGATAATTGTTTGCTTGTTAACCATATTTTCAATATATTCCTATGTATATGCACAGTAGTGACATGCATGGTTAAGAAATGTGTTGTACAGGCAGGTTCGTTGTTCAGACTGCGTTGCTAAGGCATGTTTCGTAAAGGCTTTTGTTTTTCCATCAAACATTCATATGTGATACGCAAATTAGCAGACTGCTGTGTGGGACTTACTGGAGGTAACAGGAGAGATAGTTGGCCTCAAGGACATCCTTTGGGGTCAACTACCTCTCCTCTTACCTCCACTTATTCCAACACAAGAGGTCTTCAACGGCCACACCCTCTTTCTCCATCCCTCTGCAATTACAGTGCCTGATACACTTCTGGTTGGGGGATGAAGTTTACTTGAATCCTGAGGAACCTTGGGGACCAAACAGCCCTCTGGTACCTCCTGTAAATCCTACACAGCAGAATTCCTGAGGGCTGGTCGGAGTCCCTGACCCCTTATTCAACTACTCTGCAAACATGACTACTAGTTAAAAAAAATATAGAAATTCACTGAAACAATCAAAGGTGACAGAGACTTTATAGTTAGGCTCACATTTCACTCGCACAAAAACAGTAAAATTCAGTAGTATAGTTATCTGAGCTAACATTAACTTATGGCCCGCACGGCACTGCTTATGACTTCCTATGTTACGTCACTCATGACATGGTCAGTGACATTACTGATGACATCATCCAGTGAGTGTGACTATTATCTGAAGGTGTATGAGTGTTAAACATATTTACCATAGTACTACAAAAGTTTAAATAGAATACTTTCTGAACTACTTATGAGTGATACTATTTGAAGCATATATTACATGGGTGGCTATGTGACTATGTGTATCTGTGTGTGAGTTGATGTTTGAGAGCATGTATGGGAGTGAGTGGGTATGTGAGTAGCTCTATTTAAGTATAAGTAGGTATGTGAGTAGCTGTGTGGGTGAGTGAGTGGCTGTGTTAGTAACTGTATTGGTGAGTGAGGGAGTGTATAAGTGACTGTATGGGTGAGTGAGAGGGTATCTGAATGACTGTATGAGTGAGTGACTAACTGTGTAAGTGGCTGCATGGGTGAGTGAATGGCTATTTGAGTCAATGTTTGGGTAAGTGATTTGGTGTATGAGTGGCTGCATTGTAGAGTAAGTTTCAATGTTAATAGATGAATGGGTGACTGAGTGGATGTGTGAGCTATAATATGGACGTGTGAACAGGTATGTAAGTGGTTGTGTGGGTGTGTGAGTGCTTGCGTGGGTGAGTGAGTAACCATATTGAGACCCTGTGTGGGTGAATGAGTGGCTGTGTGAGTGGCTTTGTGAGTTGCTGTATGTGTAATTGACTGATTATATGAGTAGTTTTATGGGTGAATGAATAGTTGTGTATGTGCCTTATGAATGAGTGGGTGGATATCTGAGTGGCTCTATGGGTGAGTGAGTGGCTTTGTGAATACTTATATGGGTCTGTGAGGGGTTATATGGGTGCGTGAGTGGGTGTATGAGAGGTTGTATAGGAGTGTGATTGATTGTGTCAATGCTTCTGTAGATAATGTCATCAGTGATGTTATTTGAGATGTCACTAGTAATGTAATCAGTGATGTCACTGACCATGTCATAAGTAATGTAATATGTGCGGTCATAAGAAGTGCATTGTGGGGGCACACAATAATTAGCTCAGATATTTATAATAGCTGAAATTCACTGGTTTTGTACAAGTGAGATGTGAGCCTAACTATAACGTCTCTGTAACCTTTGATTTTTTTCAGTTATTTTCAAAAGTTTTTTTATTTCTATTTCCTAACAATACCGTCTCTTTAACTTTTGTTTTTAGTGAATTTTTTATTTTGTTTTCAAATTTTATTTTTGTAGCTGTAACCTGTAACCTTAGTGGATGAGTGTGTCAGCGGCTGCATGTGTCATGAAGTGGGTGTGAGCGGCTATATGAGTGCTTGAGTAGGTGTGTGATTATGTATATGTGTTTGTGAGTGGCTGTACTGGTCTTTCAGTAGGTGTGTAAATCACAGTATGGGTCTGTGAGTGAATGTCTTTAAGGGGCTGTGAGTGGGCCTGTAGTGGCTGTATGGGTATCTGAAAGGGTCTGTATATGGTTTTCTAAAGTGTGTGGTTATATGAGTAGTTTTCTAAGAAGCTGTGTGTGTCTGTGAATGGGTGTGTGAGTGTTTGAGTGGGTCTGTGAGCGGGCGTGAGTATATCTGAGGGGGTCTGTCAGTAGGTGAATGAATGTCTGATTGGGTCTGTCAGTGGGTTTGTGAATGTGTGTGATTGAGTCTGTGAGTGGGTGTGTGAGTGTCTGAATGGGTCTGTGGGTGGGTACATGCATCTCTCATTAGGTCTATGAGTAGGTGCATAAGTGTCTAAGTGTATCTGTGAGTGGGTCCAGGAGTCTCTGAGCTGGTCTGTGAGTGGGCATTTGACTATTTCAGTAAGTCTATGAGTGAGTGTGTGAGTGTCTGATTGGGTCGGTGAGAGGGCATGTGAGTGTTTGAGGTGGTACTTAAATGCTAATTCCTAACTATAACGTGGCTGAAACCTATGGTTTTTTCAGTGAATTTCTAGAGTTTTTTGAATGCTAATTACTAACTGTAACGTGGCTGAAACCTATGTTTTTTTTCAGTGAATTTCAAATGTTTTGTAAATGATAATTTTTAAATGTATTAATTGTTATATTTCTTTCTTTTTATAGTAATTTCCTACATTTTTATTATAAATACTTATACTTATTTTATTTTTGAAGTTACATTTCATATTTTTAATTTAAAATAATAAAAGTAAATTAAAAAGAATGCACTGCTAGTGAAACTGCCTTGGTGAATTTGTAAGTGTTTGTTAGGGGCAGATTTATAACCCCTTGTGCCTCTTTTACACTGCTGTTGCATCACTGTTCTGATGCGGCGGTGGTGCAAAAGATGCGCCATGGTGTGTGGTATTTAGAATGTGACGTATCTGGGAGGTGCGTCACATTGTAAATCCCTGTACCAGAAGGAGACATTACTACATGGTGGGGGGGGGGGGGTTCCGTCGCAGGCACACCTCCTGATAGAGGCTGAGTGAAATCTACAAGATTTCACTTTGTAACTTTTCAGCTCATGCTGTGTCAAAACCCTGCACTAGCTTGAAGCAGGTGTAAGGATTGACACAGCATTCTGAGCATAGGGCCCCCAGAGCATTTCTGGAGATGCGTTGCACTTGCAACATAACTCAAACAATGCACCACCTTCACAGCACAGATACATCACATATCTGTGCCATTTTTGTCCCATGGTGCACCACATTGTAAATACGGTGCATCCATGGTGATGGTGTCACAGTGCACAATAACTGGCATATTCCTGGGGATATGCCATTTATTCTATATGTGCCCATTAGTGTTTTAATGTAGTGAATGGATTACTACATACCTAAGAATGAGTCACTACAAAAACAGCAGTGACAGAGTGTTTGGTGGAAGTGGAAGGATACAAACTGGGGAATTAAAGGTATAAAAGACAAATGTGCAAGTACATAGAAGACTGCATGCATAGTCTATAGGGGTATGAAGCAGTCTATGGCCTAAGGCCTATTTTAATGCATGAGTACTTAGGTAGTGAGTGGATGATTACAGTTCGGCAAAGAAAGAGCCTGATTGAATTTATAACAGCCTCAGTTTAACCACAGTATATAGATAAACTCATACTGCTGAATGGCTCACTACAATATTGAAACAGTAGTGTGAGAGTGTTTGGTGAAAGTGTAAAGATACAGACTGGGGAATTGAAGGTATAAAAGACAAGTTTGCCGGTGCATAGAACACTGCATGCATAGTCTATAGGTGTTTGAAGCAGTTCATTCCCTAAGGCACACTTTCCACCATGAGTACTTGGGTACTGGCTGAATGATTAGAATTCTGCAAGGGGAGTGTGTGGCTGAATGTATAGCAGCTTTACTTTTACGACAGTGTATAGATAAGCATATAGTGCTGTATGATTCACTAAAATACTGAAACAGTAGTGTAAGAGTGTTTGGTGAAAGTGTAACGATACACACTGGGTAATTGAAGAAAAAAAGGCAAGTTTGATGCTATATACAGCAGTGAATACATAGTCTATAATTATTTGAAGAGGGGGGGATGGAGGGGCGTTCTGGTGCATGAACACCTCCTAGAAGTGGCTGAGTGAAATATACAAAATTTCACTTTGTCACTTTTGAACTCATGCTGCGTCAAAACCTTGCACTTGCTCGAAGCATGTGAAAGGATTGACTCAGCATTGTGAGCATAGAGCCCCCGAGCATTGCTAGAAATGTGATGCACTTACAACGCAACTTAAGCAATGCGCCGCCTTCACGGCACAGATACTCACATATCTGTACCATTTTTGCCCCATGGTGCACCACGTTCTAAATACAGCACATCCATAGTGATGATGTCACAGTGCACAATAACTGGCATACCCCCGGGGATATGGCAGTTATTGTACATCTACCCATTAGTGTTTTAATACAGTGAATGGATTAGTACACACTGATCAATGAGTCACTACAAAACTATAACAGGAGTGATAGAGCATTTGCTGCAAGTGTAAGGATAGAGACTGGGGAATTGAACATATAAAAGGCAGGTTTGCAGGTGCATAGAAGACTACAAGCATAGTCTATAAGAGTTTAAAACAGTCCATGGCCTAAGGCCTACTTAGCTCCATGACTACTTAGATACTGACTGGATGATTACAGTTGTCCAAGGAGAGTGTCGGGCTGAATGTATAACTGCTTCACTTTAAAAACAATGAATAGATAAACACATACTGCTGTATGGCTCCCTACAATACTAAAATAGCAATAGCAGAATGTTTGGAGGAAGTGTAAAGAATCACAGACTAGGCATTTGAAAGTTTAAAAGCCAAGTTTGCAGGTGCATAAAGAAAAGTCATTTATTGTTTATTAATCTTCCCAACGCCTGAAGCGCCAGCACACCTTTCCGAGGGTAGGTTTACGATTTACAAATGCTAGCATTTTTTAAATTAAGAAGCATAATAATAACAAATGATAATCCTTTTTTTTCTTCTAATGATAACAATATTTTTTTTCATGTCTTCTATTTAAATGTTTTTAATCATGAAAATGCAAAGAACACATTTTACCGAGTAACACTTTTTAAACTCTCCAACGTATGTAGATTATAATACCTTATATGTGTTACGATCAAAATCGAAACCTTTACAGCTTCACAGTTTGTAACTTTTCCGAACACGTGCAGAAGAAAAACAGTTAAAACATGAGCACGTGTAAACTGCAAAACGTGCCATCTAAATAGGCGGACCCACAGTTTCCTTCCATAGACTACTACATAAGCAAAAACGATATAAACCACACCTACTGTGCAATTAGTTTCGTTTTCACGAGTTATTTCTGAGTCGCCAATCTGTGTTGCAGGTTCCGTTTTCTAACATCGGATTCTCTTTTTGCGACAACAACCATATTCCGGAGTTGTAAGTTGTTTCAATGTGGCATAGGCATAGTACTTAGTTATAATTTGTGGCTATTTATCAATATTTAAACATTTATATGGAGAAAAAAAATGTAAAATGTTTTGCATGTTTTTCGCTTTTTCTCTGTAACGTCAGCAGCTTGTTTTTAGAAACAGATAGATTATAAGAAACATTGCTCCTTTTCTGGCTCCTTTCACCTTATATATAGTGAGTTTTTATATTATAATATTGACACTGTACTTAGTTTGAGATGTGTTGGTGACCCGTCTTCCACTTGGTATTGTGTTTTCCCCTAGAGATCACATACTGTTAAGATGTATATTATAACATTAACAGTCTTGGTGATCTTAGTGGACTTCCCGATCCGTCGTCACAAAGAGTAACAATAAGTAAGCAACGATACCGGCTTGCGGTTTTCAGTCTTTTTTCCCCTTGTGATCATGTGCTGTGAGATAATATATACATATTATTATTCTCACCATCATGATCTCAGAGGAGTTTATGACCCGTCACCACGAAGATCAAACGTTTTCACCTCCCGGGGACAAGAAGTTCAGTAAATAATTACTGCTCAAAAGTATTTCATTATGGATGTTCTGTTAAAAACATAACTTTATTTTCCTTTTCTTTTTACTGTAACAATGGTATCAATCGTTATATTATAATAGATTGTCCTATTGCTACATAAGAGGAATGGGAGATTTTTCAGCGCCATCTATAATATAACTTTCAAATATTAAAAAGTACTTGATCAGATATTTTTTTCAAGAAACATATTTTGCGAAACTGCTTTTAAAAAAATATAGCTATCATGCATACTTTATTACTTTAAATATTTAATAAACCCTACATTTCTGAATGTTATTTTCTAATTTCTATTCTTATTTGCGGTTCCTATTCACCTTCTCCCTAAAGAATATATAGGACCTGTACTTTATATTATAACAGTACCATCCTATATATTCTTTAGTGAGAATGTGATTTATTAGCGGAACAGTCTGCAACACTACAACAGCACGTTCTTGAATTGTACAGAATAAAAATTTGAAAAATTATAATGCATTTGCTATGTAATATGAAATAATTTGTACTTAACTGTTTTTTACTTGTTCTCTTGATCTGAGATAATGTAGTGTGGGAGTGTTTGTTGTAGCACTTCTATTCTACTTTATCTAAAAGTAACTGATGCCCTCTTATATCATCAAAAATGTAGGGCAACAATTTTACAAACTGTAGCACAAAAAAGAAGTATATAGCCACACTTAACTGATTTTTTATGAAATCCCATTTTTGATTGTCACCCCTTTCATATATGCAGCGACAGTTTCTGAAATGTTTTTATTTGTATTTGCTTAATAAAAACTGTTTCAAACCGAGACTGATTTTTTTGCTGCGCAACTACACCTCCCCTTCAGGAAAGTAAACACCACATTATAAGTAAATAGTACTCCCAAGAAGTTTGTCACCTACAAACTTGATTAAAAAAAACAGCGCAAGACACTGTCATTTTTCCGCTGTGATTTATAAACCACGCAGCAATTATATAAATGGCCCTTGAAACATATAAAATAAATTGTTTCCCTCGTAATCCCTCTCCATCACCTTATGGGCACTGTTTAGAGTTAATAGTGTTCCTAACCTGCCCTCTACTCCTTTCTTTCCCCATACTCCTTTGGAAAATGCATCACAATATCACTGACAACAGTGAACCGTTCCCACCCAATAAGGAGCAAACTTGTGCTCGAAACACTTTAGCCAACAAAATGCCCATGTTGCTCCACAGACGAGCAAGGAATGACTTCCAAAACTTCTACTTGTAATACTTCACAGCCAATGAAAATTAAGCTTCGTAAAGTCCCGCTTAGAGCACGTTACCCTAATACTCCCCGAATAGGAAGGAATCGCTTACAACACTTTTCCACTTACTTTTTCTACGACTAACGGTTCCTATGAAAAGAAATATATAAATCTCCAGCACAGTAACTATTTCAAGTAGCAACATATTGTGGTGAACTTCTAACCTCTGTACTCACGCAAATGATCCATGAACTGTTACTATGGTAACAGGCAGAAAGGTACTGGCTGTACAAAAAAACGTTATATTTACCCTGGATCCTCTACAAGACAGAAAGGAAAACAAAATATCACATTTACAACCCCCTTGCACAGTTTTTTTTTATAAAAAGAGGCCCCGGAGGGGGGGGGGCCTTGAGCCCCCCTGCATACATATAGTTAAAGACCCAGGGGGGTAGTCATCCCCTCTGGGCCCCCCATTATGAAAAAAAAATTGCCCCCGGGATTTGGCCCCCCCGGAAGCTAATTAACAATAAAGCGGGCTTCACTTTTTTTTTCTTTTTCGCCCAAAACGCATACCCCGCATTTAAAAAAAAGATAATAATAATTCCGCGTAACGTCATGTACGGCGCCCCGTACGCGTACGGCTCAAAAGTTTCTAATTGTTCAAAAACATATATTTATGTTTTTAATGTACATATTAAGGAAAGACATTATCTGGGTTAATCATGAAAATATTTTTTTTAAACTTTAAATAAGCGTATAAATTTTAAAAGCAATTACGGAAATCGCGGCCGTACGTCGTAAGAGCAAAGATAGTTTGAAGAGGTATACATTTTATAAAACAATATAGTACTGCACGCTAAAAGAGAAAAGTCAACACAATTATTGACCCCTCTCCCAACACTTAAAAGCCCCTGGGGGAGGTGGTAAATTAATCGAGACTGAATACGTTAGTACAGCCTGCTGTGCTTACGCTACCAAGAAAACACAACAACAGTACAAGGCCCAGATTTCCATTGTAGTGATTTCTTATTCACAGGTCTAGTTGTCAGATCGACTCACACTCCCTCATGGCTCGTCACTACACACGTGACCCTATGTATAAAAAAGACGGAGCGCACGTGTTGTACGCCATTTTAGAGTTTTTCCCAAAGTACCGAACAAGGGGCCCGATTCACAGAATTAACTTAAGACTCAATCCTAAACTTACTACTGTTTTGGTATTCACAGATTGCACTTACTACTTTTGGTATTCACAGAATGAACTTACTACTTTTGGCATTCACAGAATGCACTTACTACCTTTGGTATTCACAGAATGAACTTACTCATTTCGGTATTCACAGAAGTTAGGACTCCTAACTTTAGGACTCCTAAATGCCTTCTGTGAATACCGAAAGTCTTAAAATTACGATTTTTCTCAATTTAGTAGTAGTAAAGTTAGGACTCCTAACTTTACTACTACTACATTGAGAAAAAAACTAATTTTAAGACTTTCGGGTTTCACAGAAGGCATTTAGGAGTCCTAAAGTTAGTAGTCCTAACTTTACTACTACTAAATTGAGAAAAATCCTAATTTTAAGACTTTTGGTATTCACAGAAGGCATTTAGGAGTCCTAAAGTTAGTAGTCCTAACTTTACTACTACTAAATTGCAAAAAATCGTAATTTTAAGACTTTCGGTATTCACAGAAGGCATTTAGGCGTCCTAAAGTTAGTAGTCCTAACATTACTACTACTAAATTGAGAAAAATTGTAATTTTAGGACTTTCGGTATTCACAGAAGGCATTTAGGAGTCCTAAAGTTAGGAGTCCTAACTTCTGTGAATACCGAAATGAGTAAGTTCATTCTGTGAATACCAAAAGTAGTAAGTGCATTCTGTGAATGCCAAAAGTAGTAAGTTCATTCTGTGAATACCAAAAGTAGTAAGTGCAATCTGTGAATACCAAAACAGTAGTAAGTTTAGGATAGAGTCTTAAGTTCATTCTGTGAATCGGGCCCAACGGGCCTACTACTACATGCGTGGCCTCTTTGGTCACTGAGTTAGTGGTGCCCGAAGCACTGAGCGGGTGAAGAACCTGCGATGATGATGATGGGAGCAGGAGTATGTCGTTTGCCATAGAGATATCAAGACTCGTCACCATATATGAGACTTCTTTGTTGGAGATCGGAACTACATCATGAAGAAGGTGTCTTTTCCACGAAAAGGTGATCAGTGAGGCTTGAGTACGAATCGGCAGGAGTCAAAGGGTTGTAGCAGACTAGATACAAAAACGCAACTTAGTATTTCAGACGAACGCACTTCTATATAGTGTATTAATTTACATGTATACATTTTTTTCCCAATAGAAGAACAGTTTTTATAATCACTGACATGTCAGGAATATTATCAATACAAACAGTTCGTAGAAATGTGAGAAGAAACGTGTATAAAAGCGCAATATTATCTAACTCCAAATTAACATAGTAACAATTACCAATCATAGCATATATCTTTTAGATGTAGACCTTCAGGATGGAATATGTAACAAGGACGACAGCAACGGCACAAGTTGAGCAAAGAAGCTTGTTTCCGAAAGAACGAAAAGTTATCTGCGAGAGGAGAAAATGTGTGGTATGCAGCAGGCGCGCAAAACACACATTGGGCTAATGGGACTTCAGCTAGGATGAGATAGCTTCCTGGATCCACACACAGTCGCACCAGAGTGCTTCACAGGTCTTTTAAGGACATTTTGCTTCTTAATGAGGTTTTGATGCCCCCCGCTTACAGCCCCTGCAGCTCTACTCTTCTTTTTGCTTGAAGTTAAGCCCCCCCCCGAAAAAAAATTCTAGCCCCCCCATATTTTTTACTGTTGTTGTGCCTCTGGCTTCAGGCACCCCCCCAATCGTATGTGTCTCTCTCACATTTTAATGTCCTTTTTTTTCTATTTCTCTTTCTTACTCTCTCACATCGTTTCTCTTTCTGTTTTTTAAGTTTTGGACGCTGCTATCTCCAGTCTGCTGTATAAAACCCTATCTGAGTTGAAGTGGTGAAATCTCTTGGTTACACTGAAGGCTTCTTCGACACGTAGAGCACCCTATTTCAATCCCACCAATGGCACTTGGTGAGCAAATAATTTTGTTTCCGAAACAACAACAAAAGGAGAAGAAAGGAGAGAGTGGGTAGTGTGCAGCAGCTTGACTGAGTAGAAATGTATAATTCCCTCCGAGCAGTGACAACTCATAGGGTACAACAGTCTGAGAAACAGCTCTACAAGCTTATTGTGCCACTTTTGTGTCACTTTTAACATGGGAAATGTGGCGCAATGAGCTTGTAAATCTGCGTCTGACTTTTCAAGAAAAAATCTCAACTCCAGACTCTGCGAGAAAGTTTTAATGTTGTTTTCGCTCTCTTTCTCTCTCTCACTCTCTGTGACATCATTTTTCATTCTCTTTTAAACTTATAGACACTGCTGTCTACTTTGACATGTAGAAGCAGAGTTTAATTGAAGTTGTGAACTCCGGTGGCCACAGTGTTTATACAAGATAAGCACGGCGGCCTAGATATACAATGCCTCCATTGCAATGCATTAGAAATAAATCGGCTTATTTACAATCACGTTGTGCCACTTTTGTGTCAGTAACGCAGTCGGCACTTCCATATAGACACCAATTGAACGCGAGACTATAACAGAAGTGAAAGGTACTAGGCACACTGCACATGTTCATTTGTAGTGTTACCTTTACTTGTCATGCTTCACCTTATTTAGTCACATCTACATAACTTTAAACTCTTTTTTTCTTTTTTGCTTGCAGATTACCTACCCAATGTCTTTTGGAATCCACATCACAATTTGTTTATAACACTGTTTTATTAAAGGTATTTTTCTAGTTGTTTATTATGTCATCTTTAAGTTACGTTTACAGTTATTGTTGTTTTAATAAAAGTTAATAAAAAAAACTGTATACTTGTTTTTTTGGGGGGGGAGTCGGAACGGTCCACAACAACAATAATATTTATCATTTGAAGTACTATAGTAAGGTGTTTGACAGTAGGGTTGAAAAGTACTGGCTGTACAATAAGTTATATTTTACCTGGATGGACTACAACATAGAAAGGAAATCAAAGTACACCAAAACAATGTGTACCACATTTACAAACCTCTTGCGACATTTGCAAACCTGCCCCCCTACAAAATTAACTGTGTGGGCCTCAATGACGCCCCTCAAACCACGAAAACGACCACCCCATGGAGATTTCTATATTGTGTGAGGAGGCTGCCTGATTCCCTGGAGTTCGCCATGCCCAGACCCAGTTGCTGCAGTGTCCTGGGGGGGAAACAGCCATTACAACGCGGTCATAACCACACGTGACCGTCATCACAAATTTATTAGCACGCATATGGCTTTACAACGCATGCTTTTACAACTACTATACATTTACCACACATGATAAAGGAATAAGCACGGTAATGGCTTTGTGGTGATGGTCACGTGTTGCAATGACTGTGCCTTACAAGCTTCAAATTCGTTTTTAGGTATGCGTGTGACCAAGTCTGATAAGATCGGAGGGCAAGGACACACACTGTGTTGTCTGTGGCAGGAAATCTCATGGATCACAGACAAGATAGGCGGGGGGTAAATTGAAAGTAGCAAGTATAATAAAAATAACGGAGGAAAAGTATTAAAATGGCAGAGGGTGGAGTATGCAATTAACGTTTGGCGCCTCGGCAATACTTTTCAAATAAATATAGATAGAATATGATTATTAATATATTACAAAAGGGAAACATCCTTTACAACAAAACTTTTACCACGCAGTGCTGTACAACGCAAGTATTACAACGAAAACCTTTACAACGCATTACACTGGGGGGCGCTCTAGGATAGGGAATAGTTTTAATTTACTATCCAACACCTTCCCTAGTCTCCACGGGGACTGGAGTTGGAATAGTAAATTAAACTATTCACTATCCAGCACAACCAAGTGTAGTGCGTTGTAAAGGTTTGCGTTGTAATACTTGCGTTGTAACAGCATGTGTGGTAAAAGCATGCGTTGTAATATCATACATCCATTACAAAAGTATAGCAGCGGATGAGGCACACGACCCGGCAGAAGAAAGTGGAAAATGTGATATCTGAAATGAGGAGAGGTTTGCTTGGTGAACTTGAAGAAAAACAAAGAAGCGTGGGCTTGGAAACGAGGCTGCGCATGCGTGGAGAGTACAACTGATGCAGAAAAAAAACCAGAAAGTTTTACATACTATCATAGAAATATAGCTCTTTTTTTTACCAGTAAAGTTAGTTCTGAAAAGAACTGTTTTTTATGAGCCCCAAAGCCCCCACAGTCCCAGCCGGCTCCAGGCGTTCTTCGGGAGCCGGCATTGCTTTTTGTCACCCCGGGCACTGCAGAAGGCGGCACTGTAGGAACCCCGGGACACTGCAGAAGCCGGCCCTGAAAGGCGGTTGTCCCAAGGGCCATCAAAGGCTCCAGGAAGGAGACTGCGCAGCCTACCACCCATCATTCGAAAGCCCTGAGGGGTGGTAGTCCCCATGGCTAGGTGGTTTGTCTCCCCTATTTTTTATATTAGAGCCCCGGGGAGGTGGCGGTCCCTGGGGTGTATGTTGGGGGCTTCAAACCCCGACACAGTTTTATTATATAAAAAGAGGCCCCCACGACTGGCGAAACCCCAGGGCTCCGGGAGAGCCATGAGCCCCCCCGCATACATATAGTTAAAGCCAAAAAATGTTGTTTTACTGTTTTCTTGTGACTCGGTTCTACTGAGGCACAAGATGGGTGCCAATACTTCCTGGTTTGGAGTGCTGACAGACAGTTGACAACTAATCAACATGCAGCTCGTGCTCGTAATTGTACGGATTTCCGTACGTGTACAGTACTTCGTCTCTAGATATCACTATGATTTTCTCAAGAACTACTGAACGGATTTACACCATTTAACAAAAATCACAATCTGTGAACCGAACTCTACCTCTCTGCCAAATTTGGTGTAATTCCGTTCAGCTGTTCGGGCTGTAGCCCTCCCTAAATGTCCCAATGGAAAATTGCATGGGGAAAACACGTTTTGGGACCTCCCTTTTTTCTCAGCCCCCACTTGACGAATCACCTCCAAACTTTCAGGGAAGGAGCGGAGTGTAGCAGGCCATTTTCTTGGAGAAATTTGTGAAGATTCATCCACCAACACCAAAGGTATTCCAAATAGAATGTTGTGGTTTTCCTATGGAAAGTAGGTCCTAAATATAACTACCTACTGGCGACCGCCAGTAGGTAATATGTCTTTTTCAGTGACATTCATGAATTTGTCCTGACATTACAAAGGGGCTGTGCTAAGCATCACAACAAATTCGTGCATATCAGATGTTGAAATTACAAATCTGTTTTTTGACATATTTTACACACAGGAGATCTCTCAAATACCACTATATACTACACATGGGGTAGGGGTTCATCTACTCTGATCCTTTGTCCTACTTTTAATGATCAGTTTCAGCCCAGTGGAGTGTGTTCCATTACTTAAAATGACAGCCGCAACTTTCTTCTCTGGTTGCAGCAAGCCAATGATGGCATTCCTCTTGGTGCATGAATTAGCTTTTTGTCGTAAAAAAGTTGCCAATTAGTCTCAACCCTAGATATACAAATTTGGATTTTTCTTAAACATCTCACAACCTTACGAACGGATTTACCCCAAATCAACAAACGCGTTCTTTATGGACAAATATCTAGCTTTCTGCCTAATTTGATGTCATTCTGTTCTGTTCAGTGGTTCAAGCTGTAGTCATGTCTAAAATTTCTAAGGGAATTAACATTGAAACACTTTTTATTCACCCGCCCATTTGCTCTCCCCCCCTTCAGATATCACCCTAAAACTTTCCATGCACAAGTAGAATGACAGGCACACTTTTTATTGGAAAATCTCGTGAAGGTTCATCAAACAGTGTCAAAGATATAGGCAAGTCAAAAAATGCATTTCCTATGGAAACATGGTCCTAACTATAAACAAACAAATCAACAGTATATACGGCACAATAATTTAAACAAATAACTGCTTCAAAAATGACAAATGCTTCAAGATGAGGAAACTGTTGGGTTTTCTCATCAGATCATTAAAGAAGAAATACATTAATTTTAACAACTACCTAACTAAGGGGCCCATTAGGATGGTGGTGGGGACCCAGACGGACGAAAGACCGTCTGCCAGTTTTCCGCTGATAGGCAATCCGCCCGATGGCCTACCAGGCGAAAAAGGCCTGCAATATGGTGGTAGTGCCTTGCAGGCACTGCCATCCATATTATGATGATGTCAGTGTCTTGAATTTCCATGGCTGGGACTCTGCCATGGAAAGGCATGAAGTGGGTTGGGGGTGGGTGGCTGCACTTGGGGGTACCCATGGTACCCCCAACATTTGCATGCACAAGGTACCAGGCACCACACGGTGCCTGTCATGCACAGCATGCCTTTTTAACATTGTAACGGGTGCTGAATACAGCACCGTCTGCCACAATGTTAAATATACAGGATGCAACCGGCATGGTGGCGGTCGCATCCTAATAGGCACAGCGGGACCGCTGCACCTCTTGCAGTCGGTCTGTTATCATAATGGGCCCCAAAGTAAGTACAATTTATAGTTAAACTAAAACATAATTGTTATTATACTTGAGAAGGTTAAATAACAAATATTTAATCAACTAAACTGCCCAAAAAATTACCAGCTAAATGAAATAAGAAAATAAGTATACATAAATTAATGCAAAGGTATAAACTCACCCAAATGGGGAGCAAAAATAAACCTAAGGACCTCATTCTCTACAAACTACCAACAAATTAACATTTAAAATGAAACTTGATATTTTTTTATCCAACAGAAAAAAGCACCTGCTTCACATTAGTACACCCCCAATGAAAAAACTGCAAAAACGTGTGAAACACCTGAGGAGAACATACATATAAGTATACAAAATAGAAGTAATTTCATGTTTTTGCATGTTAATAACATAAGTGCAAACTTTAAAATATTCTATATATTTATACAATTACACTACTTTAAGACACAGTGACAGGAGCTGCAAAGTATACTACTTTGCAGAAAGGAAAGCAGTTACTAAATCAAATGAGCTACACCGTAAGCCAAGAAAGTGAATCAACAGCTACAATAAACTAGAAATGTATTAAATATTATTACAATGCATGAAATTGGAAGGCAACTACAAAAGATGACAATAGTAATTCATGTAAGAGAGCACAACCATCCCCAATTGTAACAGAAATAGAAGCAAGGGAGATATTGTAGGATATATGAGAGGAAAGCACTAGCTCCCAGGAACCCACAGCAAAATTCTTCAAAATATACTACCTAAAGTCCCAAACATCACAGGCCAACTGCCACCTACCTCCACTTTAAAGCTTCTAATTACTCACAAAAATGAAAAGACCATTGATATCCCACCTGTCCCTAGATTGTACCAAGGCATATACATACCTGAACATCTAACAATGACAAATAATGAAGAACCTTTCCTGTCATGTCAACCTAAATAATGAAAAACAAATCCTAATATTCTCTACAGCAGATTTCTTGCTAAACCAGGACTTTCAAAATGTGTCCCAAACCATTAAATTATATATACACCATACATGGTGAATATCAACACACAAATATCCCTTTTATATAAGCCCTATTACCAAATAACCAAAGCATCACTTACTACGACCTCTTAAACCATATCAAAAACAAACAATATAATGATAGACTCTGTGTAATGCATGATTTAGAAACATTCTAAAAATGTACCCTCACACCATCATACATGGCTGTTGCCATCATTTCAAACAAAGAATAAGAAGGCACATCCAAAAACTTGCACTAAGTGTAAAATATTCTACAAACAACCAATTTGCCTTTCAACTTAAAATATGATAGCACTAGCCTATGTCAATGTCACAGAGGTAGCCAGCCACTACAATTTACTAATAGAAAGCCCTTTCTACCAACAAAATGAAGACACACGTATCCTCCAATAGACTATTTTGAAGACACTTGGATTGGCAGACAGCATCGCTCGGGACACAGACGCATACCCAAATTCCAAATGCCAGTGGTGGAATACTGATAATAGCACCTTGGCACTGGAAGCAAAAACGCAGTAGAAGGATGGCAAAATGACTTCCAAACCACATTACGCAGAACCCAACCTACAGTGTACACATTAATAAAAGCATTACAAAAAGAGCAAAGCTACCAACAACGAGTAATGGAGCAATCTGTTAGCAAGTTGGCCCTACATTACTTAGATATTATAGCCAAATTCATATAAATTAAGTCCTCAATAACTGACAAATTCTAAACCATTATTCTAAATCTTTTACATTTTAAATAACAAATATATTGTTTTATCACATCAGCCCACAAATTAATTAAAATTCCAATGTTAATGAAGACTGATATAATAAAAATATGTATATAAGTTATTTAAATAAAATGTAACTGCCACTAATCAAGAAAGTAAAAAACAAACTCAATACATCAAGTAAATTAATTAAAACCCATAAGTCCAACAATTCCACATACATTCACATTATAATTACACATATATTATAAAATTCCATTTCCCACCAAAAGGAAATAAAATAAATAAAACGTACTGCTTTGTAGCTGCAGCTCTTTCTCTGTATCCAAGTATTAACTAATACTAATCCACATGAAATAGGAATTAATATTGTCCAAAAAGCCCCAATAATTGCAAAAAAGATATACAATTCAAATCACTTGAAGCAATCCAAAGTATGTAGAACCATAATAAAGAAAATATGTTTAAAAAATAAACTCTCAAGGAAATTTGAAAAAAGGAAAATCAAATTAAAAAGCATTGGTTTATTATTGTACTAAAATTGGACACATCTGTAGACAAAAACCTCTAAAGTAAATTAAATAACCCACCAGCAAATACATTACACTCTGAAAAATACATATAAATTATAGTTAATTATCAAAATGTAACTAACATAATTTAATTTGCCATATCATTGCTGCACATTACTGAAATAGTGTAGAAAAATGTGAACCTGCGAAGCAGTGAAAAACAATAAAAGTAATACATCTAAGTACACACAAAACACACAATCAACGCTATAATTACCTTCTAGACTTCCCCTCTAATGCCCCCCTAACCTTATAAATTCCTTAAAAAGGACATACCTGGTCTGGCGAACAGCAGCACCTTACCATGACCTGTTGCAGGGAAATAGATTACAGAATATAATGTACCAGTAAAAAATGGTCTCTAAATGAAAGTTAAGAAAAAGACTATCTCCTCATAGGAAAGAATGGGAAATATTATAAAAAATTTAACATTGAAAGCATATCATGAAATGTTGTGATAGACTGTTAGAAATGTATAGTGTATAAATTGAATAATAGTATAAATTATATATAATTATTTAATATATACTGAAAAAGCATATTTGAAATGATGTTGAAAATACGTAGATAAAACAATTTAAGAAATGTTGAAAATATACAACATATAATACTATGTACAAATAATGTACATGTTTTTTTATTAACCCCTTTAGTGCGGCTGTCGGACCACAGCTGACACCCGCGCTACCTCCTCAGTGCCGACGCTAGGGTGGCACATAACAGCCCCTTTGGTGCAGCGCACCCAAGGGATTTCCTTGTTATTTTATAAACTCTAGCTGCTTAAGAAGAACTTACCTCAACATCCAGAGCCTTTTTTTGGTGTAATGATGATCAGCATGCAGGGTGCGCTGACATCATTACACTAAAGTGAAAGTAAAATGAGCCAATGGGCTTGTTTTACTTTTCCTGCATCATTGCTCAAGGGGCATATCCCAGCCCCGTGAACACTGACTGGGGAGAAAGAGACATTGTTGGAAAGGTGGAATCTTCCCTTTTCAATGTTATCTCTACCCAGTGGATCTCCGCTCAGGAACACCATAGGAGAGCAACCCCCAAGCAAGGATCCAACCACTAAAAAACAATGATTTTTGGGGAGTGACCCCTGGGGCCATGGTTTGTGCTCCCCGACTCCCAGACCAGTCATTTTGCTGCCCTGGGGGGCAGATAGGGTCATTACTGCTGATCTGCCCCAGGGGGCAGAAAGCCAATTAGACACCAGGGTTACTTTTTAAAATAATTTTAGGAGATGGGGTCTGCCCGTTATGTGCATGCCCATGCCCCCACCCTCGAAAATTATTGTTACAGTCTTTCTTTATTCCTGGAGGGCAGATGGGGGGATTACCCCAATTACTCTACATAAGGCAGAAATCCCTCTGGACAACAGGACATGTTTTGTCCCCACCCCAAGAAGAAGGACAGTCTTTCTGACCCCTGGGGTGGGCAACGGGGGTAATTACCACAAATCTGCCCCCTGGGGCAGAAAGCCTACAAGACACCAGGGTCTATTTGTAGCATGAATATAGATGTGGGGCTGCCCACTATGAGCATGGCGAATCTCCTAGCCCCAAAACTAAGGTGACAGTCTTTCTGCCCCCCGGGAGGGTAGATGTGTGTGATTATCTGCAATCCGGCCACCTTGGGGGCAAAAATCCCATTAGACACCAGGGTATGTTTTTAACTATAGGGATGGGGGCATAAAAATGGCCAGACTCACCAGAAACTATGGTAACCATTTTTGCCTGCCCCCGGGTGACAGAAATTCCATGGTGTATAGTGATGGGGGCTGCCCACTATGGACATGGCCATTCCCCCACCCCAACAAGAAGCCACACAGTCTTTCTGCCCCCCTCAGAATAGATTGGGGCAATTACCCCAATTGTTCCCCACAAGGGGCAGAAAGCAAGCTAGATTTGATGGACTACATATATGCTGTATTTTTGGGGGGGCAGCCCCCCTGGGCATGGGCCCCACCTCCTTGGTACAATATAATTTCTGCCGCTGGGAATGAATAGAGTTATTCATCCTCAGTGTGCCCAAGGGGTGTATAAAGCCCACTAAAGACCAGGCATTTCAAAAAGTAGCCAAAACAAACAAAAGAAAGGTGTGTTCTATCCTGGCATTGAGCCAAACCCCTCACCAGAAGGGGAACTAGTGTCTTTCTGCCCCCCCCCCCAGAGTTATGTGGGAGGTCTGCCCCAATTGGGAGATTTCCCTAAATATGCCCAGGGGGGTAGAAAGGCCACCTAACACCAGGGATTATGCCTCTGTGGCAAAAGAAAGTGGTGCAGGAGTTGCTCAAAGGCCACACCCTGACAGTCATCCCCAAAAAGTGAACAAACGTGTCAGGAGATTTGCACCAGTTTGCCCCCTGGGGGCCAGAAAGCCTTCTGTATGGCAGGAATATATGTTTTTAATAAAATAATGGGTTGGGTTTGGCCCATCAAAACCTCACCCTTATAGTCTCAACAATCCTTCCGACCCCCTGCAGACTAAGACATCCCATCCCAATGGGAAATGAGAGGACAATTGACTCCTTTGGGTGTTGTTTCACATATGGGCCAGGAGAATGTACCTAACTTCCAAAATCATTCCACTTGCAATGGTGAATGGCTGCAGTTGTTGAGCCTGGGTAGGCCGCCACCTAACAGACCCAGACAATTCTGAAAACTAGACACTTAGGGGAGTCCATGTTGGTGTATTTCACATGGATTCCACAGCATATTATTACCCACAATGCCCTGCAAACCACAAAGTTTGACCAAAAATTACACACTTCCCTCACATGTCTCTTAGGAAAACTTCTGGAATCTGCGGGGTCCATAAATTTCCCAACACCAAACATTCCCCTAAGCCTTCTAATGACAATGGTACCTCATTTGTGTGAGTGGACCAAGAGACCTTGACACAAAAGGTCCTAAAACAGACGGATCACCAATTGGGGTAGCTGTGGGATTTGGGGCCATGCTCGGCCACCACCCATTGAAACCTATGAACCACAGACATTCTTTTAAACTAGACAACTAGGGGATTCCAGGATGGCGTGCCTTGTGTTGATCCTATGAGGTTTTATAACCCCCAATGCCCTTCACATTTCAAACTATGCCCAAAATCAAACATTTCCGCTACATTTCTGTGATGGGAACATCAGGAATCCACAAGACCCCACAAATGATGTTTCACTAGTCTTAGGAACACAAGTGGGTACTTTTAGAATCCCCAGGATGTTGGAGAAAAAGGATACCAATTTGGCGTGGATAGCTTCTGTGGAAGAAAAAAAATTAAAAAGTCGGGGTGTGGCCAGGCTACCTAACAAGATGGCCGCATAGCGCTGTAGCTATACCATTCAACCTGAAATCCTGGATCCATCCGGATTTTATAATTAAATTGCCTATCTCCCCTCAACAGATTCGGAGGTTGGAGAACCGCCTGCAGCGATTGCAACCACCTCGACCAGCGTAGCTGTAGAAGTGGCTGAGAACGGGTGCGTTGCGCCTGGAGGAGCGAGCACGAAGGTCTGCATGTCGAATCCACAAGCAACCAGTGGGGAGGCGCTCTCTGGCTCCCGGGAAGAAATACGCAGCTTGTGGTCCTGCTGCGGTGTGGTGAGGATTGCCAAAAAAAGATCCCGCTCCGAGGGTGTTCCCCCTGCAATGTGATCACCGGCCTGGGGCCCACAGGTAAGCCGGCAGATGTGCTCACAGATGCCCCGCAGCCATAGGGGCTGTAGGCGATCCTGGGAGCAGGTCACCCGACTGGAGTGTCGGGCCTGTGTGGTCTGGGGCCGTGGTGTCACAAGCGAGCAGCTGGGATCCTGGTAGGCCACAGGGCGTGAAGGGATTGCTGACGGCTCAGTCCACAGAGGAGCTACAGCCTCTAACATGCCACAAAGGGGGGAACTCTCCATCCTTGCAAAATCCTACTGCTGATCAAAGGGCACCACATGGCAGTTCTGGTGACCATTGAGTCACAGCATGGTCGCATCTAATATCAGACGGCCACATGGCACCTTGACTGTTGGCTGGAGCAGAATACATCACACGGTATACAACGTTTACCACGCATTTTTACCACGCACTACACTTACAACGCAGGCATTACCACGCATACCATTACAACGCATTGCGCTGGGGGGCGCTCTAGGATAGGGAATAAGTTTAATTTTATATCCAACACCTTCCCTAGTATCCACGGGGACTGGAGTTGGAATATAAAATTATACTTACCACTATCCAGCACCTCAAAGCGCTATGCGTTGTAACGGTATGCGTTGTAAATACCGCGTTGTAATGGTATGCGTGGTAATAGTATGCGTGGTAACGTCATACATCCACATCACACATCACTTAGGCAGCAACTTCGGGCCCTCCCACATTCACAGAGCAGCCCAACAACTTGCTTAGGACTCTGCATCTAGAACATAGGTTGGATTTAACAGGTCTTGGTCATTCAGTGCGGCACAGTCTGCTATTCTGTTGAGCGATGGACACCGCTTTCTTCGCTGGCGGCACAATTCACCCCATTACAACTGGGGAGGTCATGGGCAGGGAACGCCCAAAACCAAGGATATTGCAGTTCTCAGCTCCAAGGGTGGTGCAGACAAACCCAGCCACAGAAATGGCAGAGAGGTTTGCAGAGGCACCCAGCTTGTTGAGAGTATCAGCCAGTCCCAGATGCCTTGATGATGGAATTAAGAGCAGGTTTCAGGGCCGTAGACGGTCGGTTTGATTCACTGGAAAAATCACTAGACACTATGGGGGCCAAACTGGAGGTGCATGAAAGGCGCCTGGACACAGTTGAAGTGAGAGTGTCTGATTTAGAGGATGGTGCTGTTCAATCTACTAAACGCCTAGAAAGAGTGAAGAAACTACTGAAGGGTGTCGCCATGAAAAACAAAGATTAAGAAGCCAGGAGCAGGTGCAATAACGTGCGCATTTTTGGAGTCCCCGAGACTACGAACACTGGTAGAATGGACACCTTTGTAGAGACACTCCTGATGGACCTATTTGGAAGAGAATCATTTAATAATACTTTCGTAGTTGAACAAGTGCACCACACCTCTGGTCCCCGTACCATCTCAGGTGCTTCTCTGAGACCTATTCAGACGTGTCTGCTCAATTTCCAAGATAGAGATGCACCTCTAAGGATGGCAAGGGAAAATGGATCTCTATCCTGGCAGAGTTCCACCATAACGTTATTTTTGGATTTCACAGCAATGGTCCAAAAGGCTAGGAGGAAGTACAACAGAGTCAAGCGACACTTCGTAACCTGGGCTTGAAATATGGAATGATTTACTCGGCTCGACTCTGGGTAGACATGGCAGGGAAAACTTGTCTGTTTGACTCCCCCCACGGAGGTCCAAGAATTCTGTCGCAAATACAAAGGTCCTGAGATCTCCCAACAAAAGACTCTGGCTGGAGCCTCCCCCCCGCACAGCGGCTCAGTAGCCATTATGGAATTATTTTCCACTGAATGGGGTGACTATTGGATCCACCAGTGAATTTTCTCAGACTGGTTCTAGGGTTTCTTTCGATATTTCTTAATAGCGAGTTCATAAGTTAGAAGAGCATATTTCGCTGTTTATTTACACTAATTATCCAAGCAAATTTGGGTTGACTGGCGGGCTTTTCCACACCCCCTGTGTCTCTATGATTGGTTTGTTCTACTTTGAGTGTACAATGTTATTTCTCTTGCTCAGTACAATTGGGTCACACATGGTACACTCTGTATTAGGCAACAGGGTATTTCCCTGTGGTTGTGGGGGCAGGGATGGACGGGGGAGTTTTTTTTAAATTTTCTGTTTATCACTTACTTTTTATATTTGTTCAATGTGTCAGTTACGCAGATGTTGCACAATGCAGTCAGTCCTTGTACAGGGTTTGTCACATGACAACAGGGGGTAATGTAGCTTTCCACTCCAGATTCGTATTGAGTACAAGGAACGTCAGGAGATTAAACAATGCGAAGAAGTGTAGGCACCTACCTAAATTGACACAGACATATTTTGCTAGAACATGGGGACCTCACAGATATTTAGCAAATTACAGTACGTATGCAAGAGGCACAGCCATATTGGTACACAAGCGATTGCCTTTCCGGCTACTCAGTTTCCGCTCGGACGATGGGGGCAAGTACAATATTGTAGTGGGGAATCTTATGGACCAACCAATAGCTTTTATTTGTGTATATGCCCCTAATGTAGATGACCCAGAGTTATTTCATGAAATACATGCCCAAATCCTGCAATTAGGGCTGGACTATTAATGCATGGGCACAGACTTTAACCTGTTACTAGAACCCACACGTGACAGCACATCCGTCTCTATGAAACCCCATGCTCGCCGTACAAAGACAGCGCATAAACACATTACTCTGCACAACACAACACACTGTCGAGACTGGAATTAGGCAACAGGGTATTTCCCTGTGGTTGTGGGGGCAGGGATGGACGGGGGAGTTTTTTTTAAATTTTCTGTTTATCACTTACTTTTTATATTTGTTCAATGTGTCAGTTACGCAGATGTTGCACAATGCAGTCAGTCCTTGTACAGGGTTTGTCACATGACAACAGGGGGTAATGTAGCTTTCCACTCCAGATTCGTATTGAGTACAAGGAACGTCAGGAGATTAAACAATGCGAAGAAGTGTAGGCACCTACCTAAATTGACACAGACATATTTTGCTAGAACATGGGGACCTCACAGATATTTAGCAAATTACAGTACGTATGCAAGAGGCACAGCCATATTGGTACACAAGCGATTGCCTTTCCGGCTACTCAGTTTCCGCTCGGACGATGGGGGCAAGTACAATATTGTAGTGGGGAATCTTATGGACCAACCAATAGCTTTTATTTGTGTATATGCCCCTAATGTAGATGACCCAGAGTTATTTCATGAAATACATGCCCAAATCCTGCAATTAGGGCTGGACTATTAATGCATGGGCACAGACTTTAACCTGTTACTAGAACCCACACGTGACAGCACATCCGTCTCTATGAAACCCCATGCTCGCCGTACAAAGACAGCGCATAAACACATTACTCTGCACAACACAACACACTGTCGAGACTGGAATTTTGGCTTGTATCTCCCAATTTTGTCACCTGGTATGAGAACTCTTAACATTTGCCCAGAACGCTATCTGACCACTCCCCAGATGTAATGACACTCAGAGTCCCTCGCCCGGAGGGTATCGAATGACAATGGTGGTTCCCACGTCAAGCCTTACAGGACAAGGTCTTCTGTGCTAAATTGCAAGAGGCAATTGATGAATATTTTGAGCAGAAAGTTGGCTCGGTTCAGTCCTGATCCACACTTTGGGAATCGTTTAAGGCTTTTGCTAGGGGAGTCTGCATCTCAAAGCAGGCAGGGGTGCTGAGACACCTACGATGAACACTCACAAATATTGAACACCAGTTAAGCTTATTGGACCAAGAACAGGCCAGAAACCCCGACCAGGACATGAGTGCTCAATGTCTGTCACTATTGGCATAATTTAAAGAGGCAGCGGTACGAGAGTCCCACTTCTTAAGCAAATACTCAGTTCCACAGCATTATGGAGAAGGGTAGAGACTGTGTCGTACTTTGGCGTGTTTCATAAGGCCTCACTTGGGACGATAGCACATGACCAGTCTCCGCACGGTGCAGGGTGAAATAATAACGTGTACCTCTCATATCAGAGATGTGTTCCTGGATTATTATTCAAATCTGTATACGACACGGACAGAACATGGTGCTGAGGCCCAGATGGCGTATTTGAACTAAATAGCATTGGCATGACTGGGCAAAGTCATGCAGCAGTTCCTTGCGGAGCCTTTCTCCACAGACAAAATCATCATTGATGCCGTCAATGGTCCAATGGCCCCTGGCCTCAACGGCTTCACCGGCAATTTCAATAAGGCCTACAAAAGCACTTGCCCCCTATTCATTAGAAGTATATATAGAGGCCCTTGAATGGCAGATGCTACCTTCCACATTGTGGAATGCCGTGATTATATTGCTCCACAAAGCCGGCAAAGACCCGTTGTTGTGTGGTTCATACAGACCACTGTCCTTGTTAACTCCTGACTACAAGTTACTGGCAAAAATGTTAGCACTTTGATTGGCTCTCCTGATGGATAAGAGCATCTCACCCGCCCAAGCAGGTTGTGTCCCTCACAAGTCTACTGTCCTGAACCTCCTTATGTTATTTGCATTCCTTCACTGGATAGCCCAGGAAGTGCCAGCTGCAGAGGTATTGCTCGATTCTGAAAAGGCATTTGACTCCTTGGGATGGCCTTTTTTTCCTTACAGTCATGCAAAGGATGGGCATGCCGAAGGGATTTGTAAATCTCACAGCACTTGTCTATACCTCACTGACAGCTAGGCTCCGCCAAAATTGTACCTTGTCTTCCCAGTTTCAGCTTTCCCATGGCACCAGGAAGGGTTGTCCGCTGTCTCTGCTACTTTTTATCATAGCACTGGATCCTCTGGTTAGGCATCTACAGGAAAGGCATATACACAGGGGGCTACAATTCAATATTGGCCCCTCACTTATATACCTATATGCTGACGACATCATTCTGAATGTTCGACACCCTCAGGAGAATGTTGCCGCGCTAATCAGGTAGGTTATCTGTTTTGGGGGCTTTTCGGGCTTTGGTGTTAATTGGGTTAAATCAGAAATCTTCCCGCTGACAACATCTTCCACTAGGTGGGAATGTGCCTTGCCCTTGGCGTGGTGTGAAGACTCCACCAGATACTTGGGAATCAGCTGCATAGGGAGGTTGATTATTATACTATTAAATAATGGCCCAGCGCTTAACACGCTGGTCGAGCGATGGATACAACTTCCCCTGTCATTGGTTGGGAGGGCGGCCCTCATTAAGATGTTGGTCCTTCTCAAATTTTGATACATCTTTCATAATATCCCCTTCCCAATCCCTAACATTTTCTTTCGCACGTTACGGTCCCAACTGATAAGATTAGTAAGGGGTGGCGGCGGAGGAAGAATCAGCTTTGATACGCTGATTCTCATATTTAACAGGGTGGTCTGGGGGTTCCCAACTTCCACATTTATTATTTAGTAGCACAGTGTAGCTTTGCACACTCCTGGTACCACCCTGATGCCAGAACACCTTAATCCAGGCCAGAAGCTGATTTAGTACTTCCTAATACACTCACAATGATACTACCGAAAGGGTTCCCTAGAGACTCCCGGGACATACAGACAGTATCAACCACTAGCTGGGCAGGGGTTGAAACGTGCGAGAATTACTGGCCAACACACGTTATACTCTTCTAAACTTCCTGCAATCAACAACATTTGGCTGCCCATTATAGCAGAAAAGCTTGTACAACATACACTCAGTGCATACTCGTTGGATACGGCAGGGGACTTATTTTCAGATGCCATGTTGTTTCAAGCACTGAGTAGGATAGATTTAGGGAAGGTTCTTTTATGGATCATTTTATATTCAAGAGAATCCGTAGCAACCTGAGTTTCCACTGGAGGCTGCCTCTTTCTCACCGCTGAACCTTTTGATTGCTAATCAAGATGGTGCGCACCTCATATCTAAATTATATAGGACATCTATGCCACTGATCCCAAGTTGAGACCTCACGATACGAGACTCCTGGGAATGTGACCTAGGCGACACAATGAAGAGTAAACATAAACTTATACATTTCAAACTGTTATGGAGGGCATACATGTCACCAGCTAAAATCCACTCCACTGACCCCTCACGACCACATTTGTGCCCGAAATGCAGAGCTCACCGTGCGGACCTCGCTCATATGACCTGTGTAAAGGTGGGGGGATATTAGAAGGCAGTGTACACAATATTGTCACGTATGGTTCACCTTGAGATTTACCCTCCGCCAGAAGTGGCCCTATTGGTATACGTTCATAAGTTCCTTATCTAGTTCAAAGATTCAAAGCCATTGCCTTGCTGTTAGCTAAGTGAGAACTGGCATTACGGTGAAGAAATAGATCTGTTCTTTCTACCAAAGCTTGGCTTAACAGTGTTATATATTGTAACACCAGCAGTGATTTGTTTGCTACCATGATGCCACCGACATCAAGACCCAAGGACATATGGGCTCCTTTAAAAAGCTATCTGCTTGAGGAGAGCTCTGTATTGTCATCGCAACCTCCTGATGCAGTGGGCTGATCTACTTTGGAAATGACAAAATATACATACGGCTACACTTAGGTGGTATTAGCTGCAGAAATGTTATGTTGTGGTAACTTGACTTTGTTTCTGCTTTCTCTCTTGCCTGTTTATGTGCGACACCCTCACAGGGAAATGTCTATGTATGACACTGCTATTCCTTATGGTAAACTGCTGTACTGCCGCATTGAGTAACTGCTACATATGTTTTGTTAACCAATATGCAAAATGGTAAATGAAAAAAAGACAAGAAAAAGTTATGCAGCCCTAAGTGCGAAATATCCCAGGTAGCCATAAAAGGGGTACACAGTCAAAATATTGAGTCCCTGATGTCGACTTGCAGTAATATCGAGTTCCAAATATCGAAGGTAAGAAATGTCGATGTTGTAAATATCGTAGTAAAAAATATCGTTTTGATCTTATGTTTATAATGGTACCCCCCTGCATTTGTATGCAGTAATCGGCAGGCACCGCGCGGTGCCTGCCGCTTTCTGCATACAAATGCAATGTATGCATTTCTAACATTGCGGCGGATGCAGCTTGAAGCTGCACCGGCAGCAATGTTAAAAATAGAGGATGTGACCGCCAGGGTGGCGGTCACATCCTAATTGGACAGGAGGGAACTCTGCAGGCCATGCAGAGGTTCCCTCCTCCTCAATGGTCGCGAACGGACTCAAGTCCGTCCGCGATCATAATGAGCCCCTAAGGGTTGATTTTTGCAAATGTCTCCATAGACATTGGTTAAAGTGGAAATAACATCCTTGTATGGATGTGTGAGGATATATTTTAAGTATGGAATTTATCATGGCTTGTTCAAAGTCTATTATAAATTTTAGGAGAAAGAAGTCTGTTGTTTCTTCTTTTATTTTGTTTAATATTTCTGTGTATGTTAAAGTTTGTTTGTTTGGTAACAAACAATAGATAAAAGGTATGCAAGTATTATGGTATTGCCCATGTATGGTATATAATTGATAGAATGGTTTAGGGCATATGGTAAATGTGCCATCCATCATCCATGTTTGACTTTCTTTTATTTTTTTTATGTTGTTGTTTGTAGCAAACATTATTATCCTTTTATCTTTATTGTTGTTATCGTAGAAAATAAAAGGTCCATCATTATGAGTTATGGTAAGGTCTGGTGGAATTATGACCTCTTCAAAAGTTTTAGGTGTTGGTATTGTTGGTCTTGTGGATTTGTTTGTCCTAGCTAAGGTTCTTTTTATAGCAGCTATTGCTGGTAATTGACCTCTTGCTTCTCTAGGTACTGTAGGTAGTAATTCCTTAAGTATTACACTTGTTGGTAGGTCTGAGGTGCTGCTTAATTCCTTAATATCTTCTAAGTTAGATCTAACCTCTATTTCTGAGATATTAGGTGGCTGGTTGTGTACAGTTGTATTAATTTCACTTGTTTCTCTGGTTGTTGCACGCACATAGCATTTGTTTGAGTAATACTTAGGACATTTCCAGTTTACTTTATGGTCCTTTTGTTTTTCCTGAGTATAAGTATACCCCATATAGCATAACAAAAATCTTCTTTTCCGATATGTAACACACTTTACTTCCTCAGTCATTGTTGGTTTCTTAAATCTAGAAAGGGTGTATTAAATATTATTAGAAAATGTATTTTTAATAAAAGAATAATTAATTATATATGTACTTTTGTTAGGTACTTACCAATTGTAATGTAGTTGACTTTCAATGTAGATGTTGTCTTTTTTGTTTGATGCTTTTCTTGATTTTAGTGGTCTGTGGAAAGAAAGTTGAGTATATTTTAGCGAATGTTTACATGTGTATTTTGGTTACACATTTTGTAGGGTACTATATTTTATTATTAAAAAGTTCTGTTGATTTTATATAAAGTAAATACCGGTTTAAAAAAAATATATATTTTTTTTAATTAAGTCAAGTACTAACATTGTGGGTTTTTTAAGATAAATATTAGTGCATGTGCATGTCTTCTATACTTACCAAGTGTTCTTCATTTGTTGTTGAATGTAGATCTTTTCTTGATATATTGCTGATTTTCCTTTTTAAGTTGTCTGTGGAAATAAATAAATGTATGTTTAATAATTTGTTTTGTATTTATATGTGAAGTTGTTTTTTTTTTAAACAAGCTTTTTACATTTTCTTTCTTTTAAACATGTGTTTACAATTTTAAATAATTTAGAAAGTCAAGTAGGAGTTTCTTAGATGCTTATAACATTTGAGAATTTTCTTTAGCTTTTCCTTAGTGTTTAAAAAGTAAATTTAGTATACTTACATTTTCCGTTGGTTGTTTTAGTTTGTAGAAAATGTTTTTATTTTTCTTAAAGTTGAATCTGTTGTGGAAATATGTAGAGATAGAAAGATAATTACGTTTTTGAGTTCTGACTATGAATAGTAGGTGACATTTAATTTCACATTCTATTCAGAAAGATATGATTACTTACTTTTTGTTGTCTGTAGTTTGTTGGTTATCAGATGATTCTTTAAGGTTGTCGAGAATGTTGCAGTGTTTCTTCAAGCTGAATATTTTCTGCTGGTTTTAGAGTATTGAATTTACTTCTTTATATAGGGTATCTTTAATTAGTGTTTGTATGTGATTGGTCAGATACCTTGAAATGTGTTTCTATTGGTTAGTTTGATTTTTTTAAGTTAATTAATAATGTTAGTTGTATGTGAAATGGTTATCTAGAGATGTTGTGTCTTTTTATGTATTTTATGAATAGTTTATAGATTTTGTATTGCTTTTAAAAATGTATTATATTGATTTAAAAATGTGTTTATTTTTTAAATGTGTTTGTTTAAATTGTTTTCATTTATGTAGTATTTTCTAATAATTATTTTAGGGAGATATATTTTTTGAATTGTGTTTGGTATGTATATACATAGTTATATGGGTGTATTTTTAATAGTTCAAAGGTGTAGTGTGTTTAATAACATTTTTGGATAACTTTAGAGATGTCGATATTTTGGTAATGTCGATAATATTGATGTCTATATTTTTGTTTTCAATATTTTTGTAATGTGCTGTATTTATTTATAACTGTCGATATTTTTAATTTCGATATATGTGTGTTCGATTTTTGTGGGGTCAATGTTTTTGTATTACGATATTGTTTGATTGATGTTTTTGTAGTTTTATAATTAAATATAGGGTGTCAATTTATTTGTACTCGATATTTGAGACACAATGTTTGTGTAGGTCGATTTTTGTGAAATCAATAATTTGTCAGTGATTCATAAAAGGGCTCAGCACTGAAAGGGGGACGCCGAGCAGTGAAGATGTTAATTAAAAAAAATGTTATATTTGCTTAACCTTATAGAAATGTCCGTTTTTGAGATGAAACATACATAATTCAAACTTCAAAATATACAAAAAGCTAAATTAGGAAACGTAAATAAAATGAGAACAATGTATGTCATGTCTTTATTACATAAAACAATGACATTAATAATATTATTGTCTACAAACATACAACTTACTTATAAAATAACAAAAAATCAAGTACATTAAAACATTTCAGAATAAAATTATCAAAATCAACTATCACACTTAAACATAAATAATTTAAAAACAATTGTTAGACATTAAATGGGTGGCATGTATTAGTCTTACAGCAATCCAACCATGTTGGGGGAAGGTGTTGGACAATAAAGAGGTGACATTTATCATTCCTTCTCAAATCTAAACCAATTTGGGGAAGGCATCGGAAACTAAAGAAGTGACATTTACTACTCCCACTCAAATTCAACCATATTGAGGAAGGTTTTGGGCACCAAAGGAGTGACGTACTATTCCCACTCCAATCTAAACAAATTTGGCGAAGGCGTTGTACACTAAAGGGGTGACATTTACTATTCCCACTTCAATGTAAACCAATCTGGGGAAGGTGTTAGACACTAAAGGATAAACATTTACTATTGCAACTCCATTCAACAAATGTTTGGCGGTGTGGTGCCGGCTCTGCCTAGCCGTCACACTGACAAACCCGTGGTCAGGCCGCCTGCCAGATAAAAAGTTAAACTCATGTCTTTTTGGCATTCCCACAGCATTGCCTTTTAAAAAGGTACTGTAATGTGAACGCCAAAAACAGTTCCTGCATGTCATGGGCTCGAAAATCCATGCTGTACAGGAACTGATGTGCATACACACAAGACGGCACATATTGTGCCCCCATGTCTGCATACACAGGGCGTGAGGCACAAGGGGCCCTTGTAGGGCCTCCTTTGTTTCTTCTCCGCCAGGGTTTTCATGGCGGTGCAAAAGCCATGAAAACCTTGGTAGAGAGGAAACTCCTAATATGCTTGGCGGTACCACGCGGTCCCACCAAGCATAATGCAGCCTCTGGAATGCTGTGCCACCACCAGGGAATGACAGTTTCCTGGCAGCATTGCCAATCCCATGGCAGTCAGACCGCCCAAGTTGTAATTGGGTGGTCAGAAGACCACCACCTCCGCGCCCCAGCAAGTCTGGTGGTCTGTGGGCCGCCAGACTCTTAATTGGCCCCTAAAGGGATAACATTTACTATTCCCACGCAAATCTACACCAATTTTGGGAAGATGTTGGACACTAAAGGAGTGACATTAACTAATATCTCTCTAGTATTAACCATTTTGGGGAAGGCGTTGACATGAAACGGGATGACATTTAGTATTCCCACTCCAATCTAAACCAATTTGGGGAACACATTTACTATTCCCACTCTACCCCAAACATAATGGGGGAAGGTGTTGGACAGAGAAGGGGTGGCAGTTAATAATTCACCTCCAATATAGGGCAATTTGAAAAAGGTGTTGGCCACTAAAGAGATCATTTTGAACAAGGTAACACACATAAAAGAATTTCAATACACAATCAAAACTGCACATTCATACACACTTTTTACTACAAAACTAAATAACATTTGATCAAAAAACCAACTACCCTAAACTGCAAACGTATATCTAAAAATGTAAATATTAAAATGTAATTATTTTCATTTGTATTGCTATCAAATCAATCAATATGGATTTGTAAAGGAGGGCTAATCACCTGTGAGGGTATGCTGGCGCTGAGAATGCTGGCTCAGGAAGACTCAGTTGAACAGTCAGATCTTGAGGTCTTTTCTGAATTCCACTAGAGAGGATGAGGTGAAGTGGGATCTCGGTCCAGGATTTTGCCGTGAGACAGGAAAAGCAGCATCCTCTGCTTTTAACAAGCATAAAATATAAAAATGCTTAAGTCCATTTTATATTTTTATTTTTATGAAGGTAAAATATTATTTCTTATTAAAATTATAAAATAATTGTAAAATATATACAATTTAAAATACATTGTACAAATATTATACATTTATAACATTTTCCAGAAAAATATTTCTAAATATTTTTTTTTCAACATTGTTTTATGTATTTCTTTTTGTAAACTTTTTAAAATGTTATACAATTAATATATATTCTAATTAAAATGAAAATAAAATGTATTAAAAGTATTATAACAAAATTAATTTAAATATTAACAATTGGTAATCTAATCTAAAATATAAATTTTTAAAAAATCCCCTCAGCCTTATCTCATAAAAACCCAATGTTCCACTATTAATATAACATATTAAAAAATTACATATATATATATACACATTAATACAACTAAATATGCAAATGTTAACAATTTCATTATTGAAAAATATTCTTCATAAAAAACAAATAATACAATAAACAGATACAATAAAGCACAGTACTATAAAATACATTCTAATTAACACAGAGTATGTGCTACATCAATATTTTTACGATATTAAAAACAACACAAAAAGACTATATGATTACCTTTGATAGTTTATGCTGATGATATTTTTGATGTTCTAATTAAGCATGGGCTGAAAATTCGTTCAGCTCGCGGAATTTGCGGATTTTCGTCGATTTCGCGATCTGCAATCTCACAAAATCGCGGTAAAATCCGCGAACCAGCGGGGATGAATTTTCAGCCAAGCACTTACAGGGTTACAGCAGCAGGTGCAAAAATTGAAGCTAATTTTTTGTAACCTTTTACAAAAGGGTTACAAAGAAATTAACTTCAACTTGGGAACCTGCTGCTGTAAGCCTGTAAGTGCTTCCTGGCGCCTCATTGCCTACTTGAAACTATCCTCTGACCCTGCTCTGACCCTTGAAGCAGGGTCAGAGAATAGTTACAAGTAGGCCATGAGGCACCTGTCACGAAAATTACATCTCAACAGAAAGCACTGACAGATATAAAAACAAGCATTTGCAATGCAATAGGTCTTGCATTAGGAAAGTTTGAGCTATTGGTTTGTAAATGACAATTTTTTTTATTTATATGTTGGTTTTGAAAATAGCTAAATTAATAGCTTTGTCATTTACAATGCCAGTAGTTATAACTTTCGCAAATGTGGCACCTATAGCCTTTGTAATGCAACATGTTTTGTATTTACGTGACTTAGCTGTATTGATATTACAAATTACAATGGCTTTTAATTTTTTTAAATAATTAATACTTAACTAAAAGTGATTTTAATTTATAATGGCAATAGCTTAAACTTTTGTAAATAACTTTTGTGAAGATTATGTTCAGTGTATTTTATTGTGACGAAAATCCAAGAACAGAAGTGAAATATTAACATCTTTTTGTGACATTTGTAATAAAGTTTGAACCATTGAGAGAACATATTTGAACCAGTTGTTGTTGAATGGTTGTGCAGATTGATGCTGGGGTGGCGCTGAGTGGTGCTGTGGTGATGCTGATTGGTGATGTTGTGGTGCTGAGTGATACTGGGATGGTGCTGAGTGATGCTGGGGTGGTGCTGAGTGGTGCTGTGGTGGTGCTGAGTGATGCTGTGGTGGTGCTGAGTGATGCTGTGGTGGTGCTGAGTGGTGCTGTGGTGGTGCTGAGTGATAATGTGGTGGTGGTGAGTGATGCTGTGGTGGTGCTGAGTGATGCTGTGGTGGCGCTGAGTGGTACTGTGGTGGTGCTGTGGTGCTGCTGAGTGATGCTGTGGTGGTGCTGAGTGATGCTGTGGTGGTGCTGAGTGGTGCTGTGGTGGTGTTGAGTGATAATGTGGTGGTGCTGAGTGATGCTGTATGGCACTGAGTGATGCTGTGGTGGCGCTGAGTGGTGCTGTGGTGGTGCTGAGTGGTGCTGTGGTGGTGCTGAGTGATGCTGTGATGGTGCTGAGTGGTGCTGTGGTGGTGCTGAGTGATGCTGTGGTGGTGCTGAGTGATGCTGTGGTGGTGCTGAGTGGTGCTGTGGTGGTGCTGAGTGATAATGTGGTAGTGCTGAGTGATGCTGTGGTGGTGCTGAGTAATGCTGTGGTGGCACTCAGTGGTGCTGAGTGGTGCTGTGGTGGTGCTGAGTGATGCTGTGGTGGTGCTGTGGTGGTGCTGAGTGATAATGTGGTGGTGCTGAGTGATAATGTGGTGGTGCTGAGTGATGCTGGGGTAGCGCTGAGTGATGATGTGGTGATGCAGAGGGCAGAAAGGCACAAAAAGCAGTCTAACAAAGAGCACAAGGGCAGAAAAACAAGGGAGAAACAAGTCTAACCAAGGGCAGAAGGGAACAAAAAAGCAGTCTAACAGAGGACAGAAGGGCAGGAAAACAATGGGAAAAACGAGTCTAACAGAGGCAGAAGGGCACAAAAAAAAGTCTAACGGGGCAGAAAGGCACAAAAATGAGTCTAACAGAGGGCAAAAGGGCACAAAAAACAAGTCTAACAGGGGGCAGAAGGGCAGAAAAACAAGGGAAAAACGAGTCTAACAGAGGGCAGAAGGGCACAAAAAACAACTCTAACAGGGGGCAGAATGAATCCCGCCCTGCGTGTTTGTCCATGAAGATGCCACCTTTTTGTGCACTACCTCTACTCAACTGGAGTACTTTCTACTGTCTAATCAGTAAGTGCTCCCTCGTTGGCTAAATGTATAGGGGCAGATTTACAATAAGTGGTGCATCCCCAGGGATGCGCCAGTTATTGTGCGCCGCAGCTCCGCCACCAATGGCGCACCATGTGTCAAAAACGGCACAGATGTGTCACGCATCTGTGCCGTGAAAGCAGCGCATTGCTGGAGCTGCGTCGTGCTTGCGAAGCAGCTCCAGCAATGCTCTGCGGGTCCCTATCTCCCCAATGCTACATCAAGCCTTGCGCCTGCTTCAAGCAGGCGCAGGGTTTTGACACAGCATTGGCCTAAAGATGACTGAGTGAAATCTTGTAGATTTCACTCAGCCACTTTTAGGAGGCGTTCCTGCGCAGGAACGCCCTCCCCTGCGCCGGAACCCCTCGTGATGGCGCAGGGCTTCACAACATGACTCATCTCTCAGAATCGTCACGTTGTTAATACCCAGCACCATGGTGCATCTTTTGTGCTGCCGCTGCATCAAAAAAGGTCTCGGTAGAGGGTGGCAGTGGTAAACCAAAGGGTGGCAGTGATGAACCAGAGGGTGACAGTGATGAACCAGAGGGTGGCAGGGGTGAACCAGAGAGTGGCAGTGCTGAACCAGAGGGTGGCAGTGCTGAACCAGAGGGTGGCAGGCGTGAAACAGAGGGTGGAAGGGGTGAACCAGAGGGTGGCAGTGGTGAACCAGAGGGTGGCAGTGATGAACCAGAGGGTGGCAGTGGTGAACAAGAGGGTGCTGTGCCCAAACACGACCGCATGGGTAACTTCGCCATGCAAGCGGCCCGCGAACACGCAAAAAGCCCCGCGAACATGCAAAAAACCCCACAAACACACAAAAAACCCTGCAAACACGCAAAAAACAAAAATCTGCAAATTCGCACAAATTCGCGGATTTTGCAGATTGCAAATTCAATTTTGCGCGAATTCGCGGAACGCAAATTCGCAAATTTCGCCCATGCTTTGTTATAATATTTTATTTTTGTATCATGAATTTTTTTTTTTCAATATTCTGTCCAAACACTTTAGAAACATGCTTCATTGAGGAGAAGTCACACAGCATTATTTTTTACTACCTAGACATTAATGCAGATGCAGGCCACTACGCAGAAAAGACACTATGGGGGTGATTAGGATAGCGGGCAGACTTACGTCCGCCTGCCACCCAATTGGACAACGGAACCACCTCCAAGGTAGTCACAGTGCCTATCTTTTGTATTGTGGCAGGTGCTGAGTGCTGCAGCACATGCCACAGTACAAGAAATAGACAGTGCCTGCCACATGGTGCAGGAATATGTAGTTTGGCACCATAGATGCCCACCTAAACCCAAAATCAAGGGCCAGGGGAAGGAGCGGCCTGCTATGGGGCACAAATGTCCCTTTACGTCAGCTTTTCAATTGCGAGTGAACCACTATGAAACGGCTGGCAGGGAGGGACATCGTAATCCACTTTTGTTATTTCATGTCTTTGATGGTAAATTTAGAGAAATCTTGCTGCAAACATTTTTTACCACTGTATTATGAGAGAAGGTTACTAGACGTGGCCATGTGTGACAAGAAAGTTTGTGCATAAATGTTCTATGGCCTTTGGTGATGATATGTTCTGTTGTTTTTGTGTTGCTGTGTTTTTGTACTTCATTTTTTCAATGTGGTGTGTATCGTACAGTAATTGTTGTGCTGCCTTTTGTATTGTCTGTTTTGTTGTGTTGTACCCTATTGTTTTTTAGCTACTTTGTTATGCCGCTTGGCATATGTTATTAAGGTATATTTACAGCAAAAAATAGACCATGTCTGTAATGTTTCCTTGACAAGTACACGTATACCACTGTCTAAGGAGGTAAAGTAGTGTTGTTGCAGCTCTTCAATTATTTTAGACGCTAATAAGCCCCAAACTGTGTCAGAAACCATGCGTTAATTTCCAAAGAGAGAAAAATATCTAAAATAGGAAAGTAGGAAAACAAACACAAAGGCAGTTTGAAATATAGTGTTCATAGAATTTGTAAAGGAAGGAAAAATGGTAGCACAATCGTACGTGCATAAAAAGACTCCAGAGAGTAACTGAATCAGTGCATTGACTGCAGAGAGGTGCAGATGGGGAGTAAAAAAAAAAGATTCTGGAAAACAATGTTAAGTGAACAAAAAAAGTGCTTGCAACAGAAGTGGGCTGGATTGCTAGATGCAGGTTATGGAGGCCGGTGATGTGGAGTGACTCTTTTGAGTTTGATCTCATTTTAGTTGGTGATGATAAAAGAGCTATTTTTGAATGTCAGCATCATTTTACTTTTCTAGAAATTCCCTTTTACAAACTGTGTCGACATCCATCTGACTGCCATCAGGTGACTGGAGAGATGGGTAGACAATGGCCTCAGTGGGCAGATCTTTCTTCTGCACTCTACATCACACACATCTTTAAAAATAGAAGTGGAGACTCAAACACATTGTAGTAGTGATGCTATATTTAGAATCAGTATTATGAACCACCACTGGGTCTGGGCTCCCCACAGCACGGCCAAGCCACTTACCAAGAATTAAAAAAAGAATGCCACTACTGTATCTATATTTCCTTTCTCGATTTAGTCTAACGCATACGACTTAAACAATAAGCATCACTGGAATTTTCATTTGAATGAATCACATTTATTTATGCAAATTTTGTTTCTATTAGTTTGGTGATAATTTCACCAAAATTTTGTTTTTTCGGACACCATCTGTACAATACATATACAACTTTACATTAAAACTTCATGAAAAATTATCCACAAAAACATATATCTTCAGTTTTGCAAATATTCAGACATTCACTCTCACACATACATACACATCACTAAATATTTACACTGGAATCGTACTATTCACAATGCGCCATAGACTACTTGTAAAAACATTTTTTTTAATATTAAACAATTGGTTGAACAGTCTTATGGCCGGAAAATACAGTCTACACGTTTCAAACTCGTCTTGTTAAAGAGTTCTCATCAGGACCAGGCTGTGAAAAGAAAAGAAGAGCCTATCTTAGAAAAGTTTGTTCTAGTATACTAGCTGGTTATGGCCACTTTCCCCTTTCCTCTGCTTAACTCAATAGGTGAAAGCCTGTGTGGTGATTCTATTGAAAATACGACGACGCTTGACCATCTGGTAAAAAACAATGACAAACACGACACCCCAGTTAGACACCTACTCTCATCTGGACTAGATAATGCATTCATACGACTCATAGTGCTTACTTGATTTCGTCAAGTCGCCATGTTTGAAGGAATCAAACCTGCTGGACCCTGTGGAAAGTTAAAATATATTGGATTATCTGGTTCCAAAGTGCAAAACAGGTATTGCTCCAAATGAAGTCGGGAGCACTTACTTATTGAAGTCTCTAGCTGTCAACATGGCCGGGAAAAGTTTTGAAATACAATCCAATGTGTCGGCTTTCTGCATGGAAAAATGAAGCAGATCAAGCCGTCAAATTCCTGTACGTTTTTCCCTCATCTACAAAACATGGGTCATCCAACTTCACACGTAACTGCTTACCGTATAAGTCGTTTTGGTGTCCTAAACCGCAACCTCACTCGGCGTGCTGTGTTTGTCAGTCCGGTTTGCTCTACTGCGTTTATTTCCTGGTTTCGCTATGACTCATGGGTATTGTAGGTGGAAGGCGGAGTCTCGTCTTTCCCGTGTTCTTTTCAGATGCATACTTTACACCAATTCCACCATCTGTATGGTCAATTGAGGAGTAACTATTAACTTACAAATATTCATTGATTTATTAAAGCATTTTTTGCAATTCTTTGGTGGCAGATGTTGTTCTCTCGTGATGAGTCCCATGGGAACTGTAGTTTGAGGAAGAGTCTCCTCCTTGCTATATCAATATGAAAGACCTATTGTCATTATTTAAAACACAATCACCCTCCATATGAATACTGACATTTAGTACCCATGAAAAGTTCTTGTTAACAAGATTAAGATTGAATTTGTTCCATCATCTCCTTATAAGACCAAAAAAATATGTTTTTAATAAACTTCCTGCACCCTGTGGCTGCGACGGAAAGTCTCCACAGGATATGTTGCATTTTATGTTTTTATGTAGATTTTATGAATATCCGCGTAAATGCTACCTGTTTGTTCTTTTAAAGAAACTTAATTTTATTCAGATACGACCAGCCTTTTTATATTTACAATTGTTGTACAGTGATAGTATCCTCCAAATAATTGAATTTTTGAAAATGTCTCTCAGAATGAGAACTTGTTTGGATCAATGAATGTTAATATATTAATGGATTACAGTTCTGGAAGTAATGTAGATAGGTATTTCTTATCTTTGTAATTACACTCCACCAATGTTTTATTCATGTACAGTATGAAATGTGAACTTTTATGGTTGAATCAAACCGAAATAAAGTCTCTTTTGAATTTGAATTTGAATTTGATTGGTGGCAAGATCCCTGGGGAGTTGGACGGTTATTTGGTATGCTGAATGATTCGTGAGCAGATCATGTTGGGTGTGTTTCAAAGCCATGCCCAGCGTCTGGGCAGTAGTCTAGTTTGAGGGAAGTTTCTTAACCAGGGCAAATGTTGCTGCCTTAATTAGTAGGTGGGGGTCGATGGATGTTGTGGGGTGGGATGCGCAAACGATACTCCTCCGATTCTTGTCTGTTATAGCTTCTGTTTTTGTCTGTGGCACCTGCGTTAACTTATATTCAATTCAGTTTGTAGATTTCTGATAGTTCGTTTAATTCGTTTGAGGCAGTGTCGAACTTGACGATCAACATTGCCTCTCTGTTGGTTAATTTTGCCTCCAGGTCTCCTCCTCTTACATCTAATTCAACTTTTGAAAGGACTGTCCATACCAAATGTGTGTCTTGATGGTTGTTTAGTCTCCAATGGTTTACCAAGGGCACAGTTTCTACACTTTTCTTGATTCTGGACTTGTGTTGCTGTATTCTTTGTCTCACCTCCTGGCTTGTCTTTCCAATATAGAGTAAATCACACGGATATTTAATGCCGTATATCACCCCCGTGATTTGCAATTGAAAACACTGGATGGTAGCTATGGACATCACGTCCTTATACACGCAGATCCCTCAAGATGAGGGGCTGTAAGTGATGGAATCAATCCTGGACAAAAGAGAAAAACCTCACAAAGTTCCAACTGAATTTGTGTTGAAGCTTGCTGAATTCGCATTAAAAAAGAACTACTTTTATTTTGACGGCGACTTTCTACTTCCAAACTGGCGGAGTCGCCATGGGATGTCCCTTCACACCTGAGTTAGCTGTTATTTTTATGTCCAACTATGAAGAGACCTTTGTATATAAAAACAATCCATATATTGAGTGGATAAAAAAATGGAGTTGTTATATTGACAACATTTATTTCGTGTGGACTGGAACAGAAGAAGATCTAGTGAAGTTCTATGAATGGCTGAACAACAGGGTACAAGCAATTCAATTTAGTTTAAGTCATTCACAAAAAAAGATGCCATTTCTGGATGTTGAGATCTATCCCTCAGAAGGTGGACTTGTTACAACCTTGTTCAAAAAACCAACAGACCGTAACAAGGCATTCTATTTTACAAGTAATCATCCACGTAGCCTAAAGGAAAATCTACCATATGGGCAATATTTAAGAATTCGCCGTTATTGCCACTATAAGGATGAATATTTGTATCATGCAGGGAAATTAACAGATAATTCACTGCAACATGGGTACCCAAAAAAAGCCTTTTGGAAAAAACACTAAAGAAAAAAGCAGATAGAATAGTGTTTATATCAACATACTCTCCACACTCTAATATCCTGAAGAAAGTAGTGAAGAAGAATTGGCATTTAATTAAGAACTTGAATGAATCTCTAAGCAATGAACCATTCTTTGCCTTCAGGAAGAATTGCAGCATAGCAAACCAGTTGGTCCGTGCTGCAATTCCACAGAAGAAACAAATGAATCTACGGACTATGTTTGGTCTGTCACCCATCCAGGGACATCATAAATGTGGAACATGCTCATGTTGCAATTCAACAATTGAAGGTACAACTTTCAAACACAACAACATCATGTTGAAACATGAGTCATTCACTAATTGCAAATCACGGGGGTGATATACGGCATTAAATGTCCGTGTGATTTACTCTATATTGGAAAGACAAGCCAGGAGGTGAGACAAAGAATACAGCAACACAAGCCCAGGATTAAGAAAAGTGTAGAAACAGCGCCCTTGGTAAACCATTGGAGACTAAACAACCATCAAGACACAGATTTGGTATGGACAGTCCTTTCAAAAGTTGAATTAGATGTAAGAGGAGGAGACCTGGAGGCAAAATTAACCAAGCGAGAGGCAATGTTGATCGTGAAGTTCGACACTGCCACACACGGATTGAACGAACTATCGGAAATCTACAAACTGAATTGAATATAAGGTAACGCAGGTGCCACAGACGAAAACAGAAGCAATAACAGACAAGAATCGGAGGAGTATCGTTTGCACATCCCACCCCACAACATCCATCGACACCCACCTACTAATTAAGGCAGCAACATTTGCCCTGGTTAAGAAACTTCCCTCAAACTAGAGTACTGCCGAGACGCTGGGCACGGCTTTGAAACACACCCAACATGATCTGCTCACGAACCATTCAGAATACCGAATAACTGTCCAACTCCCCAGGTATTTTGCCACCAATCAAAATTCCAACAGAAAATAGTGCTGCAGTCACGATTAGGTCCCTTGCCAGATGACATGACAACCAACGGTGCAACCACCTGTTTTGAAGCACACTACATCCCCAAACATAGATGCTATGGTGTTTGTGGCCACAAACCATTGCAATCCAACTGACGCTATGTAGAACTATGTCCGGACCAAATTAAATGGCTAAATTGATCGGGGGCTCGCCCTCAGACACTATATGAATCCTTCGAAGCATCGCTTTGTTCAGGAGTCTTTACAAGACAGTAACAGCGGCCACATGGAAATGCCGAAACGTCACAATAGATCAACATAAGATATGGGAGCAAAAATGCCAACCCTGAAGTATTCATACAGAGGGTGATTATGTTTTAAATAATGAGAGTAGGTCTTTCATATTGATATAGCAAGGACGAGACTCATCCTCAAACTACAATTCCCATGGGACTCATCACGAGAGAACAAAATCTGCCACAAAAGAATTGCAAAAAATGCTTTAATACATCAATGAATATTTGTAAGTTAATAGTTACTCCTCAGTTGACCATACAGATGGCGGAATTGGTGGAAAGTATGCATCTGGAAAGAACACAGGAAAGATGAGACTCCGCCTTCAAACTACAATCCCCATGAATCATAGCGAAACCAGGAAATAAACGCAGTAGAGCAAACCGGACTTACAAACACAGCGCGCCGAGTGAGGTTGCGGTTTAGAACACCGAAACAACTTATACGGTAAGCAGTTACGTGTGAAGTTGGATGACCCATGTTTTGTAGATGAGGCAAAGAACGTACAGGAATTTGACGGCTTGATCTGCTTCATTTTTTCCATGCAGAAAGCGGACACATTGGATTGTATTCCAGAACTTTTCCCTGCTGTGTTGACAGCTAGAGACTTCAATAAGTAAGTGCTCCCGACTTCATTTGGAGCAATACCTGTTTTGCACTTTGGAGCCAGATGGTCTAATAGATTTAAAGTTTCCAGAGGGTCCAGCTGGTTTGATTCCTTCAAACCATGGCGACTTGACGAAATCAAGTAGGCACTATGAGTCGTATGAATGCATTATCTAGTCAAGATGAGAGTAGGTGTCTTAACTGGGGTGTCGTGTTTGTCATTGTTTTAACCAAATGGTCAAGCGTCGTCGTATTTTCAATAGAATCACCACACAGGCTTTAACCTATCCAGGTAAGCAGAGGAATGGGGAAAGTGGCCATAGCCAGCTAGTATACCAGAACAAATTTTTCTAAGATAGGCTCTTCTTTTCTTTTTACAGCCTGGTCCTGATGAGAACTCTTTAACAAGACGAGTTTGAAACGCGTAGACTGTATTTTTCGGACATAAGACTGTTCAACCAATTGTTTAATATTAAAAAAAATGTTTTTACAAGTAGTCTATGGCGCATTGTGAATAGTACGATTCCAGTGTAAATATTTAGTGATGTGTATGTATGAGTGAGAGTGAATGTCTGAATATTTGAAAAGTGAAGATATATGTTTTTGTGGATAATGTTTCATGAAGTTTTAATGTAAAGTTGTATATGTATTGTACAGATGGTGTCTGAAAAAACTAAATTTTGGTGAAATTATAACCAAACTAATGGGAAACATTTTTTGGGTATAAATAAATGTGATTCATTCAAATGAAAATTCCAGTGATGCATATTGTTTAAGTCGTATGCGTTAGACTAAATCGAGAAAGGAAAGATAGATACAGTAGTGGCATTCTTTTGTTAATTCTTAATATTAAGAATCAGTGGCACAAGTGAAGCCCAGTGGCATGCTCCACTCAAATGTGCAGAAGAGGAGGAGAAGAGTTCAAAAAATTGATTTACATTCTGTCAGTAAACGTGGTAATCAATTCAGCACCAGGTCTCCATGACCAAAGCCACTTATCAAGATGCAGTGCTCGGGGCATGGCGAGAGCGCTGGTGAAGATGACTGCGCAGTGGAGGAGCTCAGTAATGTGGTCTGTATATCGATCTCTTCATTGCTCGGAAGCAGTTATTTTTTTACACAAAGATGTGTTAGATCATTCTCACCTCCGAATACCACAATAAAAACTGATTTTCATGTCTAATTGGACTCTAATTGCTGGGAATACTTGTTGACACAATTCTCTCAGCACTCATAGCCACCACTTTGTATGATAGGCAAGTTGATGATTTTTGAAATTATCATTAAACATCATAACATTGAACCCTGACTTTTAATTATGCAGTTTTTCTGTTATCAATTTTGCTGCCTTCTACCTAGTTTTCTGCAAATTTCAATATTTTGTGATGCCTACAAAGCTCTTCAAGATGCCATTTTGTCTCCTCATTAGCCGGGAAGTTTAATCTCACAGGATTGTTTCTGTTTAACCCTTTCAGTGCTGCGAACGTCCAACGGTGGTCGCATGCACTACCTCCCCAGTGCTGCGCACGACCATTGGACGTCCATTCAGCACTAGTTCCAATGGTCAGCGCAGCACTGGGGAGGGATATTTGCGCCGCATCAAAGGGGTTAAGGTACAATTATCGTACCTATTTTCCTCATATTGATACATGGCAATGCATTGCATGTGACTGAAAGAACTGAGGGGCATATTTACAAGGGAAGTGGTGGGGTGAGGTGTTAGTCTTCCTGGCTTAACGCCTCACTCCACCACTTCAGAAATGCAGGGATTCACCATATTTACAAGAATATGGTGCAGCCCTGTGTTTCCCCCTGCGCTGGCGCGACACTTAGCAGCATAGAGCCAATGCAGACACCCTTGCACCATGGTGCAAGGCTGTATGCGTGCAGGGGAAGATTGTTTATGTGCAGAAAGGTCCCCCTTCCGGCACATAAACAATCTTGAAATGCCGTTTTGTAACTTCTATGTGTGCTGCTTAATGCAGCATACATAGAAGTTGCAAAACAGCATTTTAAAAAAGTTATTGTTTGTGTGCAGGAAGGGGGACCTTCCTGTATATGAACAATCATTGTTTTCTTGCTGTTTTAATGTGTGCTGCACAACACAGCACACATAGCACACAGAGTTGCCAAGGATTTTTGTGTGGTGGAATGGTGAACTGCATCCGGCCAGTAGAGTGCAGCAGAGAGCCGTAATCGTAATCGGAAGTACCGAAAACGCCAGAGCCGCCACGCCGAGTAGCAAGCAGCAAGAGGGAGAGCTACGGCGGCGGTACCTCATCTCGCCTGACCAGACCCGATCTGACCAGATCCGCAGCGGATGCAGAGCAGGAGCGGGACCAGGACCAGGACCGGGACCAAGAGACTGGGGGCCGAGCCTAGAGTCACCACGGCTCGGAAAGGGAAAGGGAAGAGAAGAGAAAGAGGTGAGAGGTGGCCCGGGGAAAAATACTCACAAGCAGACGGGCGGGGAGATAAGTGAAGACACCGCGACACCGCTACCTCAGGTGGAAGGGTCAGCGACCCTGCTTTGAGCATCCGAGCGCCACACCCCATTTGACCACTGAACATAAAAAAAAAAAAAATATCAAAAGAATAACGACAAAAAAATTTACAATCTGTGGGTGTTTGGTGCCCTTTGTGAACTGTTCTTAGTAGGGATTGCTCCAAACTCAGCAAGTTCTGTGCTGTAAAAGTAAGAGTAGGAGCAAAAATACCGGGCTTCTGTGGAAAGCTGCTGCTAATCAATCACCAACCACCTAACAGTAGCCTCAACCACCTTAAACCTTGTTTTTTGGGAGTCGTGATGTTGCCCTGAACTCTAGACCTCCATGGGCTGCTGACCCACCCACTGCTAGTATCACTCTCTTCCCCGACGGCAGCTGCTCTTTGTTGCTGTTAGTACCTGCCTACTGCCATTGCGTCCTGCCACCTAGCTGTGTTGTGCTGCGCTAGAGGTTGCCAGTGCCCTTACAGCTTGGTGGTACCTCTCTGGTGGTTGAGGCGGGGCGCACGCCAGGGAGCAGACAGGCTGGGGAGGCAGAACGGTCACCAGTGGGATTACTGGATTGCCAAGCTACGGAAGGACGCAGAACGTGCGCATTTACTGGGCTGTTACACAACCAGGCCGAGGAGGAAGATTGATACATCTAGAGTTATAACAAGAGAGGAAGAAGCTACGGAGCCCGTTGGTCGGTTGTGGAGACTGAGTGTACGAGACTAGGAAGAAAGAAGGGGAGTAGGAAGTAGGAGATTGATACTATCTTCAACTGGTACCCTAGCCGCACACAGTACGCAGAGCTAAAAACACTACAACATACGTTACACTGATTGACAAAAGTGAGGTATCAATTAGAAATGCGATCAGGCAAAGAAAGATCTGTGGGTAGCCCAAAGAAACGTATCCGGAAAAACCAAGCGCCAAAGGTACTCAAGAAATCTAGAGCTAAAGCAGACCTAAGGGGGACGACTCAGACGCTAATCTCACCTATAGCGAGGATGTTTGAAAAGTCTACAAAAATCCCACAGAAATTTGACTTTATGAAGGACCCAGCAATGGCACTTATGTCAATACAATTAGATCCAGAACCAAATATGCTACAGTCCCCTATCAAACCATCAAATATATCTAAAGAGAACTTGGACCCATTTGACAAAGTTGGGGCCAGTGACTATATCTCAAACCAATTACTAAGTACTGGGAGTGGGCAAAGCGAAGGACAATTCTCTATATATAATGAATACACAGAGGAAAGATCAAAGAATCCTATAAACCTTGATACCACCAAGAATGTTGTTAACGAAGGGGCACCTATCCCAATAGAGGCCAAAGTGATCATTAGAAAACAACAGGATAATATATTAGAGGAACACCTTCTAGCTTTACCACTGGGACACCTAGAGAACTGCGAGAAGGATAAAATTGAGTATGAACAAGGTAAACAACAAGTAGGCATTGAACTAATGAAACCGGAACACGGTCTTACCTCACAAATAAAAGCTGGCAGAGAAAATAATATAATACAAAACTTGGGATCTAAAGACCAGTTACAAGAGTCGAGTCTTAATCAACTACAAATACCTCCCAACACTAACAACATAATAGGTAGTAACGACTTACTAGTACCTACAGATGACTTTGTATCCATAACCAAAAATCCCATTGACAATATCAGGGCCTCATCGTCAAAATATGTACCAACATGTGCAGACAAAGAACTTCCAGGGAGACAAAATAATCATGAAAATATTAATAATACGTTGGATCTCAAAGAAACAGATGGGATCAAGAAAACAAAAAAACAAGAAAAACTGAATGCAGGAACAATATGGGATATACACTACCAAACCTCAGTATTGACTCTTGAGGCACTATCAGCACAATCAAACAAAATGGATATACAAATAGATATTTTGGGATTTATGGCCAACGCAGTTGCCGGAATTGAGACCAAACTAGCAGAACTAAATAATCTAATAATAAAAGTTCAAAAGACATCAGCACCAAATTACATCGAGTGCTCATGTTTCCCAATAATCAATAAGCTGGTAACTATACCGGAGGTCATGAAAACAATCTTGGAGGACATTAAAGAAAGTGTCTGCATTAAAAAAAAGGACACATGTAAGGAGGACGGTCTTCAAACTAAGATTAGTGAAATTATACCTGTAGATAAACAAGAACAAGTGCAACAAAAACTGTGTACTGCTAACACATCAAATGGAATCATAAATCCGAATAAAAATCAAGAAATAAATACTATGGGAGATGAAAAAAAACTGCTGGACTCACTATATGAATTGAATAGAGAAGGAGAAAAGGAAGAGGATATGGTAGCATTTGAACCAACGAAAAGACAGAGAAAAAAGCTGCGTAAAGCGAGAAACAAGGCATTAAAGGAAAACACTTTTCAATTGAATACTGAATTGGTCACATCTAACAAAGAAATAGGAACAACAATAGACGCTAAATCGGACTCAGTGCCAACTAGGAATGAAGCAGGAACAAAACATGCACAAACAAAACTAACAGATGGTAATACTAATGGAACAAATAAAAAAATAAAATATAACACCAACGGGAACAACCCAACAAAAGGCTCAAAAACTACTGAGGGAGATAATAAATACTATGACATCTTCTTAAAACCAACAGTTTCCAGTAATAATCATAATCCGGTACAAGTTAGCAACAGTACACTAGCTGATAACTCCGAGGAAAATAATCAAAACATAGCTCAGGAAGATGGAGTAAAGCGAATAAATAATGGAAACGGATGTATAATAAAGGAGCCTATTTATTCCAATATCCGAAGTGACCCAGCAAAAGATGTGATCAAAGAAAAGTTGTCAGGGACTGCATCGGAATCCGGAAGATCCTCACAAAACGAGAAGGACCAACACAATCATATAACTCCACTAACGCAAAGAGAAGGAGATAAAATACATCTGGTAAGCATCCTGAGGAACTGTAACCAAAACGCTGATCTAGAGGCAATGAACGAAACAGGGAAAAAGGGACTACAACCAAAACCTTGGAAGGAAAAAGAACCAACAGAGGATTTAATATACCCAAATATCCAAAATAATTTGGTAATTGAAAGAAGAGGTCAGAACAGGCAGATCACTTATATGGATTACAGAAGAAATGGAGCCACCAATGGTGAAAAAGACAGGTCCACACAACTCGTCCTCACGCCACTTTATGAATCAAAAGGTCCACACGACATACTAAATAGAGGAAATATCCTCCGACTGCTGAAATCGATAACATCGCTTGAAATGATAACCACAAAAGACATTACATGTGTGGGCTTTCAGCCAAACCCTGAAGGAAGCCTTCCGCTAACGCTACTAACAGTCACCACAGGATCGTTAGCGGACCTAATCTTAAAAGAGCATGATACCTTTCTTGAATGGGGTATACAAATCAGTCATCCACTTCCAAAGGTCTATCCAATCCCACTTCTACATGAAGAACGTCAAACAAAAAAATTACAGTCTGAAAGAATCGAGAGTGTATTTTCTATTCTAAAAAATCCTCTTGGCAAAACAATCATCGAAGATAAAAAACGTCTGATTAGTCCAAAGAAAGACAATACTAATGAGGTAAACGAAAAATGGATTACAGCAGCCTTGCATGGTAACAAGGTACATTGACAAGACTCGCCACTAATACCATTACAAGAACAGAGCACAGCAACCTCTATAATGAAAATATGCTCATGGAACATCAACGGGACTAATAGTAAGTTAAAAAACGCCAGAATAGAAGGTCTCTCGGATCAAAACCAACTTATATTATTGCAGGAAACATGGGCAATAGATCCACCTATGTTAAAAAATTACAAGGGGTATTTTGTACCAGCAATTAAATACAAGAAGTTTGGCCGCCCGTGCGGAGGCCTAGCAATATACGTTCCATTGGTATTAGACGCAAAACACGAGCAAATACAGACAAATAATCCAAATCTACTAGCAGTAAAATTACGATACAAAACTCGCAGAAGGAGGTCGTATAAAATCTTGATATTAGTCAATATCTACATACCACCGAAACAGAAATTAAAGAAAGAGATGACTGCCGCCATAAACAATTTACTTTTGGAACTAATCTTGGAAGAGCCGTTAGCGGACTACATCGTATCAGGTGATTACAATACAAACTTGCTGACATCCTTTGTGCGGGATGACTTCGTCCAAACTCAAAACCAACAGTGGGAAATCCCGGATCCAATAATGGAACCTAGAACATCTAATAAACAAAATAGAATAGGGATAAACTTGGTAAAGAACTTGGAAGCACTCGGTTTTAGGGTACTAAATGGGAGATTCACAACAGACTCTCCACCGGCTAGCTCTTTTCATTCAACTAACAGTAAATCATGTATTGATTACACATTTACATCATTGTGTACTTTCAGCAGAGTGACTTCCTACTATCTAAAAAAAGTTTTGAACAGCGATCACAGCCAGCAAATCGTTAAGATAAAGTTATTTTGCGCAGAATCTGAAAAGTACTCGATATTACAAGGCCAGATCAGTACCATAAATTACAAAAAACTTACTTGGAAACCTGAAAATATGGAGGAGACTATTGCAATGGCAAAAAATCTAGCTGTGGAATGCTTTGATGAACAAACAAAGTGCACTGCCCTAGATAGATGGGCTGAATTTACACAGAAAGTGGTGTCCAACAATTCAAAAATAATAGGTAAACAAAGGAAAAAGAATACATTTATGAAGATAAAAGAAACTAAGATCTATCTCCCATATGCGGTAAGGAAAACTAGAACCATGAGAAACAGGCTGAGGAAACAGCTAACCAAGACCCCACTTAACGAGGAAATACTGGCATCATTAAAAACTACAAATAGCACCTTAAGGAAACTAATCTGGAACGAAAAAAATAAAGACAAACAAGAGCTTTTAACAAAAATCTATTACGCAAGTACTTTAACAAACTCGCGGGAATTCTGGAGATTAATTAATGGACTAGCTAGACCAAATAAGGTTGCTATAGGATCCAGCTTATCTGAAGAAGAATGGGTGGCGTTCCTTAAAAAACATCTAGATTCCAAATCCACAGCACCAAAACAACCTGCAATCAATCCGATGTACATAAAGGCTGATCAAGAAGGCGATTATGATATTATAATAACTGAAACTCAAGTGGCTGGGCTAATTAAAAGACAGAAGGATGGGGCCCCCGGCCCCAATGGTATCCCATTTGCACTATATAAGGAAGCACCTGACTTCTGGTCCACATATCTTACAGATGTTTTTAGAGAAGTAGTGGAGAGCGGCCAAATCCCTAAATCATGGAAAGGATCATTAATAACACCAATCCTAAAGAAAGGAAATTGGCAACTATTGGAAAATTATCGCCTAATTACATTGCAGGACACCGATGCAAAGTTGTTTGCCGGACTCCTACTGAAGATCTTAACGGAATGGGCAAAAGAGAAACAGGTACTGCCTGCGAATCAAACAGGCTTTATTAAGGGACTTGGTACATCCACAAATATTTTAATACTATCACTACTAATAGATAAAGCAATCACATCTAAAGAACTGCTATATCTGTGCTTCGTAGACTTTAAGTCTGCTTTTGACTGTGTTGACAGAGAACTCCTTTGGGAAAAGCTTAACAAACAAGGAATTCCGCATAATCTCTTACAATTGATCCGGCTCCTGCACACAGAAACTTGGGTAAAGGTAAGGTTAGGTGAGGGAAATACACTAACCAGAAAAATCTCTACATCGAGTGGCCTAAAACAAGGGTGCGTTCTGGCCCCCTTACTTTTCAACTTATTCTTAGCAGATCTTTCTACAGACCTAAATGAAATCAATGCACATTCCCCAAGGCTAGCAAACAAACTGATATCTAACCTATTATATGCCGACGATGTTGTGCTTTTAAGCCAAACCAAAGTCGGCATGCAACGATTAATCAATGGGATTTTTAGGTATTCACAGGAAAATGGCATGCAAATAAATGAAGCTAAGACCAAAGTAATGGTCATTTCAAAAAATGCTCATCTTAAATCCAAACATAAGTGGTTATTAAACGGAAAAAATTGGAGCAAGTAGCAGAGTATAAATACTTGGGAGTTACTTTTAATGACAAAGGCAACTTTCAGACACAAAAATCGGACATTATAAGAAAGGCAAACTCCCTAGTAGGGGCCTTTAAAATCATTCAGAAATCAACAGGAGATTTGTCTTATCACCCTTTATTAAAAATAATTGCCGCAAAATTATTGCCTGCTCTAACCTATGGTAGTGAGGCACTCAATGGTCAAGATGCTGAAATTATTAATATAGCTGTAGCTAAAACGTACAGATCCTTATTCTCTCTCCCGAAGAATGCCTCACAAGCTCAGGTGAGACTTGAGTTTGGGCTAAACAATCAATGCTACGCAAGGAAAGGGCACATACTAAAAGTATGGAACAGAATAAAAAACGACAAGGATAATGAAATGTCCCGCTTATTGTGGCAGGAAGTGAACAACAAAACAAACACAAACGTCAGCTCCTGCTTAAACAGCGCTATTGCAGAATTTGGTATAACACCAATCTGGGAAACCACAATTGCGTCGGAGAGCTTCAAAAAAACAATAAACAAACTCACTAACTACCTCTCCATGATTATGGATAAAGATATTCTGGTCAAGCGTAGCCACGCATGGTCAATTGTCTCTGGATATAAGAAAAAAAAGGTTCAAACCTATCTAGAAACTGCATGGTCTAAGAAAAATAAACACATTTTTATTAATGCCAGATTTGGCTTCTATCCAGGCACATGCCACTTACCACCATGGAAGAGACCACAAGGAAATAACATATGCAGGCTTTGTAACCTAGGAGAAGAAAACATCTTACACCTATTGTGTCTTTGCCCGGATCTGGAAATTGAAAGAAAAACTACAATTAAAAGAATGTTTAACATGCGTAGTGTAAGGACATGTAGACAGGCACTGATCGCAAGTCTTAACCCAGAAGATTTGCCGATGAGTTCTGCGCTTGTTAAATTCCTTCGTGCGGTACAGAAGAAATTGGATGCTTTTGATTGACCAAACAATAATCTACGTGAATATGGATTTTATACAATGCAGCTTTTTTTCCTTTTTATGTGTATAATATATATCTAACTTTTGAAAACTGATTGAAAATCCAATTGTTTTATAATTTTAAATTTGGTAAAGTTTTATCTGCTTTTTTGTAAGATTTTAATTAATCAAACAAATAAATAAAATACAAATACAACACAGCACACATGAAAACAGCAACAACTAGGGGAAATTAAAAATTTCTACTCGCTGAGCCAGGGTGAGACCAGGTTTTCCCTTATCTTAATTCTGCTGCTACCTCCTATTTACGCCTCTCTTGTAAATAGGGGGCAGCGTCAGAATCAGTGGGTGTTGCGGTTGAACGCCCCTTGCAACACCCATTGCCCACCCCTTTCACGCTAAGCATAATTTGAAAGGGGGCCTTATTTATAATTATGTCAAAAAAGAAATTCCCTTTGGACACATTAATCAGAGCAAAAATGACATAACATACAACAACGATACAAGCAAACTCAGAGCAATGCAATAGTGAACCAAATTCTGAAACAACAAATAAATTCCAAATGCACAGTTTTATTTAATAATTAAAAATGAGGTTAAAAACCAAGTTTAAAAAGGATATCAATCAAGGGAAAACAGACCATATAAGGAAACAAATATATTCTAAAGTTCATCACATAAGTTCCTAAAGCTAATAGACAGTTGTCTATTGAACACCACGGAGATCAAACGCAGGAATCGAATTGGTCCGTTTTTAAAGAAACAGCATTTATTAGCGACTGGGAAGACGAAGGCATCCCTAATCGTAATTGAGTTGGCTTGCAAACAAAGTCACTTTTCGGTGTCCTTATTCAATACATTTCTAACAAATACGGAACCTAGTTACCGCGTGCAAGCAGGACAACCTTATGTTATCAGATGGAAATAATATAAAGAGTTTGATATATCCACTCGCTGAAGTGGTCTTGCAAAGTATCCATTGATAGGACCGTAGAAAATATACATAAGACTTGGCAATATTATCTATCAGAGACTGCTTAGCCACAGGAAGTACATCCTATGAGAAAGACGGGAGATATCCATCCCTTTTATGATAATCACGCCTCCTTTTAAGTTATCTGGGAAGACAGCTAATATTTCTCCTGAAGAAGACGGCTATATTATACTAGGCCCGTCGAAACGCGTTGAGGATTGGGGGAGAGAATCCACTGTATAATCAAAGGACTATTCTGACTGACGCTGAATAATACCCTTTTGAGTATCTCCCTTGGTTTAGCTTTAGGAACTTATGTGATGAACTTTAGAATATATTTGTTTCCTTATATTGTCTGTTTTCCCTTGATTGATATCCTTTTTAAACTTGGTTTTTAACCTCATTTTTAATTATTAAATAAAACTGTGCATTTGGAATTTATTTGTTGTTTCAGAATTTGGTTCACTATTGCATTGCTCTGAGTTTGCTTGTATCGTTGTTGTATGTTATGTCATTTTTGCTCTGATTAATGTGTCCAAAGGGAATTTCTTTTTTGACATAGTCAATAGTTGGTACCCCATCCCTTTGGAAGAGGGTCCCTCTCTCTTTTATTAGAGGCCTTATTTATAAGGCAGTGTTAATCCTTGTTAAGGGGCTTAAAGCTGCCTTGTAAATAAGTCGAAGATTCTATCACCACAGGAACGTCAGAAAAAGTAACATTCCTGAGGTGATAGAGGATGTAAATATGCCCCTCAATGAGGCAAATCTCTCTCTAAACTATGGGAAATTACGCATTCTCCTACCTTATCCTGAGGTGATCTGTATTAGTTGCTTCACTCTACTGACTGCATTGGTGTTTTCTCGTCTTTGTTACTACTGACCTCAAGTATGAGGCTGATACGTAAGTGGAAATCTCTGAATGCTAAATGTATTGGCCTCCATTAGTCTACATTGCAGTTAGCAACAGACATCAATTACCTACCTAAACAAACAAGACACCATCTTATAAGGAGGACTCTCCTTCTGGGGCCATATCAAGGAGGCAGACATCAGTAGGGCAAACACCATCACCATCTCATAATGATCAAAAAAAGATCCTTCAGCTCCAGTTAAGTCTATTGTGCCTGTCTCTCTGGAGTTACTATTAGAGGACATAAGGGCATTAAAACACTTTATGGAAGACACCCTCAACTCACTACACAATCTTGTCACCAAATTGTCATTCATGGATAAACGTGTATGTGAACTGGAGCAAAGAGTTAGTAATATTCACGATGAAACCAGCAATATAGACAATGTAGAGCTGGAGATAGATGATTTGAAGAAACATGCAGAAGATGTGGAAAATAGAAATCACAGGAATACCCCTTCGAATTTATGGTTTACTGGAAAATGTGGAAGGATCTGACTCTCTTCAATTTTTCACAGACTTCATACCAAAGGTTTTAGCTGGATCTAAACCTAGAGGTGTTATCTTACTGTTCTTGGAATATACTGACCGACTCAAATTCCTCTGTGTTATTACATTGATGAAACAAATCATGTGGTTTCCTACAAACTATACTTTTTTCAAGATGTGGCAAAAGCTACGGCAGACAGATGGAAAAAATTTAGAAATCTTCGTCCACAACTGAGGCCACATAATGCAAGATTTGGTCTCCTCCATCCATGCAGATTCATAGTGATTTATAAAGAGAAAACTGACACATATGATGATCCAGTGTAGCTCAAACACTTTCTTCATCTATGCAGAGAAGAATCCATGAAATTGTCTGCATCATAATATGTTTTTTTTTACCTGACATATATTGCAATGTTTTTTAAATATAATACTACCATGTTTTATTTAATTGTAACAGCTTTTTCTCTTTACCTACAGCTTCCTTTGTATGCTCAACATATACATCTGATGTCTTGACCATCCAGAGTTTTCCCAGTGTTCGTCTTTGTCTCTACATTCCATACCAGTGTTTTTTCAAAGATTACCCCTATTTTGGTATGTCTTGCAGTTGTCACGCTTTTACACTTGCTTGTACTGTCTATTTATTTAAGGTTTTGTTCTCTCTATATCCATCTTTCCCACTTCTGTTCTCTTCATTCGCTACTTTCTCTTCTGTATCCTTCTCATGTCGTTCAAATACCTTGTCTTTCATCTCATATTGACAATCTTATACAATACCATACATTGTTCAATGCTGTAAGCAGTGATAGTTTTTATTTATTAGATTGTTGTCTACATTCAGGGAAGAATCATGGAATGCTAAAGGCTTAGGTAACCAAGTTAAGAGATAATGTGTTGTTTCACATCTTACTACTTCACAAACGGACCTTGCTATTTTGCAAGAGACACATTTATATTAACCAGAAGCCTTGAAAAAAGAAAAAGATGTTGGGTTGGACAGGTATTAGTATCTCTGGTACAGCAGAAACAAAATTGGAACAGTCATACTGGTTCATAAGCATTTGAATGCTAAACTCATTTCACATTCTAATGATACAGAAGTCAGATAACTTGATTTATGGATAGATAAAATCTCTCTCACACGTTTAGACATACACGTTCCCACTGCTGTCAGTCACTCTTTTTTGGCCAGCAATTACTAAACAGGTATTAATTTACACTGGAGAATACTTTATTTTGGGCAAAGATGAGAAACAAGTATGCGGACCTATTTTAGTGAATCTGAAGGTGAATTCATAACAAATAGAATGCATAACTCCTTTTGTTCCACTAGCTCTCCAAAATCTCTTATCAATACATGGCGACCTGTAATCCCTCATCACAAGAATATATATTTTATTCCCTGGAACATCCTACTTAATCACAAATTGATAATATCTTCACTAGTACATCACTGACACAACACCAGCTCAATGCTGAGATTCATTCTATTTTAATTTCTGATCATGCACCTGTTATTTCAGATTTTGATATTGTACTTTTTCAACCTCATCCACATAGATGGCACTACAGCAATTCTCTTCTTTTAGACGTGGTGTTTGAAGAACAATTTTAAAAAAATCTATATTTTTTACTATCAATACTACACAAGACACTACTTTTCCAACTATTTGGGATGCCTTTAAGGCCTCGAGGTTTTATTCTAGTGTATACAAATGAGAAAGAGAAACAGTCTCATAACAAAGATTCTTCCTTACTGCAAGACACAAAACAATTGGAAGACAAATATTGCAATAAAAAATCATAAATCTCTCTTACTGGCGTTCTCAAGGCAAACATTGTCTTTAATAAAATCTCCTCAGAACATGTTTTTTCTAACTTACTCCATCATAATGCTAGATAATATGCTGGCCAAAATATTACTGATAAGCATTTACTATCCTAACTCAAACATATGAAAGAAAGGGAAAAGTTAGTTTCTCCAATGTCCTTGAATAACCAATTCATTTCTAAATATGAAGACATTTTGAAAGAATTTGTTAAATTCCAGGAATCTCTCTATTTACCCGAACAATCCCCTTCTGTTCCTCAGATAACTGATTTACTAAGTACTATTCATAATTTAAAAATATAAGATGCTGACTTTTCACATTTAGAAGCAGATAATTTATTAAAAGAGAGTGTGACTGTAGTATCTAAATTAAAACCTGACAAGAGATATGACCCTAATGAACTAAGAGGTCTATTATGATGTTGGGCAGATCGTCACCGCCTGCATGGCGGTGGAGATACACCCGTCATCTTCCCCCGCCCGCCTACCATTTACCCCGCCATATTATGATGGCTGGGGGTACCGCGGAGGACGGGAAGACCGCCTGCCGCTTTTCCACCCCATCATCGAGTCGACCGGGCGGAAAAGGGTTGAATATGGTGGTGGTGTCTCTATATTATGATGGCAGCGGGAAGCAGCCTTTCTGTGGTGGAGTTGGGGGCCCGCTGCGGGCCCCCAAGATGTTGCCATGGTGTTGCCTGCACAATTGCCCTTTTTGTATTGAGGCGGGTGCTGCTGACAGCACCACATGCCACAATGCAAAGAATGCGCCCGCCATTGTGGTGGGCGCATCCTTATTGCCCATGCGGGACTGCCGCACCCTTAGCGAGCGGTCCCATCGCCCGCCATCATGATAGACCCCTAAGTTTGGAATTGTAATCCTATTATCAACCCTTTTATTTTTATTGCATCTTAAACTTTTCATCACTTTAACACTTCCCGAACTGCTGCTGGAAAATTTCAAGAGGAAATAATTTGTCTCATTCCTAAAAATAAACTTGACTTACAACAATTAAGTCATTATAGACCTATATCATTGGTCAATGTTGACTATAAAATCTTTGCCAAAATCCTAGTCTTCCATATAGAAACCTTTCTAACTAAATTAATAGACCTATAAACTATATTCTGATACATCTGAGATGCTGCCACTCAACAAATTCTGCACCAAAGATGATTTTGGAGATTTATGATTTGCATGTCAACAAACTAAGATAAAATTCCTGGGACTGGTTCACCAACTCTAATAAAGACCCAGGTAAAATGAATTTTTGAAAATATCCTAACAAAAATTACAAACTTTATGCTCCTCATGGAATCCTCCATTTCCATCTTAGTGGCACAGATTGAGTTTATTAGAAATTATGCTTTCTCCTCTGCAATGTATTTAGTTTCCATGATTCCTATTCGAATCCCATCCATCTCTTTTAAGAAACAGTAGACTCCCTTTTTTTCACTTTTTCTATGGAGCAATAAAATCGCTAGAATAACCCTCTTTCGTTTAAAAATATGAAAATTACATGCAGATGTTAATTTTCCCAACTTTCGAAAATTCCATGACGCATTTTGCCTTAAACAATCAGCTCACTAGATCCAGACCTTTATGGTTTTATATTGAAGAACCAATTACACTACCTTTTTCATTTCAACTATAATATCATCTGATCTCTCAACTTCCTATCCATAGCACGTTCATAAACACTTTTACGACCCCTTCTTTTTCCCAAAACCTTACACGAAACTCATTTGTTAAAGTCATAGTTATGGCACAATAAACATCTCAAAATGTATAACAGAGCTCTATTCTGGAAATGCTGGCATGCTAAAGGACTCAAGTGGACACAACAATTATTATTTAACAATGACATCCTTGCATTTGCTACTAAATTGACTTTCTTCCCGCTCCCTAAATTTTGGGTTCACGATTACGCAAAATTATCTCACACTTTTCTTAACCCTTTTGAAACCTTATATAAGGAAAACACATGGTGAACTCATGTGTCTAATTTACTTATTCTATTACGTCCTCAATCCAAAGCCTCTTCATTGACTTCAATGGAAGCCTGTGTTCCGACTGACAACACAGGGTCCTGTTGAAAAAAGGTGGGGTTGCGGAAAACCCTGCACCCTGTCACAGGCATGGAGTCTGCCACACTGTGCATGGTTGTATAAAGGGGACCCATGGGCACCTCCACGGCCCAAACCAGAGTCATCCGGGTGAAGGGGGGCCTAGTACCGCCCCCCAAAGGCAGTTTCCGATAGGAGTTCTGTATCGGATCAGGACAATTCGGAAAGGATGTCCGATTCCGACATTGTAATACGTCAGTTGGAAACTCGGTCCATAGAGCTGTATGATTCAGCTCCGACCGATTCGAATTCTACGCATGCCAATCGGAACTCATTTGGAATGACCGAATGGTTACCTTCCATCATAACTGGTCGGTTGGACATGTTTCCGAGTCGGCCCGAAACATGGTTTGCGACACGGGTTATAAAAATCCGAATGCCATTCGGAGCCTTCACAACCAACATTGTAAAGAGGCCCTAAGTTGGCCTGTTCATTTTTGGGATCACATTTTAATGAAATTAGGCAAAACATCTTGAGCGGCAAGCACAATACAAACATTATATTTAATTGATAATAGATTACTAATCACTTCTAAATCCCTGCTAGATTGGAAACTTACAACACAAGATACTTGGTGTCAAACACCTCATTCTGATTTCATGCATATTTAATTTAATTGTCTACAGATTCATAACTGGCTAAAAGTATGGAATAAAATGACTACTATTTCTAATTAAATGATTCCTGACTCGATAGCTAATATATTTGTATGTAGCCTTTCTCCGGAGTGGAACTCTTTGTATGATGCACCTAAGTTATTAGATCTTTTGCTTGCTGTCACATTTCATCATGTTACTGCTCATTGGAAGAAAGCTTTGAAAGTCTCTTATAAAGAGTGGTGGTATGCTGCATATTCCATCACAGATTGGACAGAGCCTATTTTTATCCTATTTGATTAGCAATTAAACAAGAGCAACTATGATCACCTATAAAAACTTTTCTTAATAAATCTAGCTCACTAAGCAAAACAATTAACATTATTGCTCAAGAAGTTACTAAGGATCCATATACATGTATTTTCAAATCTTATTGTACTTATAATACATTTTTATTGTTATTCTTTATTGTAACAATGTTTCAATGCTTACAACTTTCTGAAAGATTATTGTTATTATTCACATTGATATGTATTACCTTATGTTTTTTCTAAGTTTTTTTTATTCCTACTTCAAGCCAAATACCATTCTCAACCTTCCCTCTCTCTGTTTCCTCTGTCCCTTCAGTTTCTTCTCTCTTACTCATGCTTAATTGAATATCTGGTTTATATTAATATCCATTTTGTGTACTTGCATTTGCATTTATATAAGTCAGTTCTCATGATATGTTCTCTGTATATGCTTTCACTTCTCAATTAAGCATCTTTAAACTAAATAAAGAGGTAGTAGTCAATAGTATCAAACAAACACAAGATTTCTACTAAATACAACAACAGAAAACATTGCCTACTTTTCAGATTGCCTAGGGCATACTCTGTACCCAGTTCCACTCTTTTTACTGTTGCAGCCATCCCGAAGGTAATTATGAGGTTGCTATTAGACAGCTCCCCTGGGTGACATTATTCACCACTAAATAAAAGTAAATTGTGCAGCAAGCAAGGCTCAAGCTGAGGAGTGAAAGGGGCTACCAATGGGAAGACCAATGGGGTCAAGTTTTCTCCATCCAGCATGAGACGACCCTAAGGAATACCACTATGCAGCCATAGGGCTTAGGGGGCACACCAAATATTTGCCACATAGGATACTGATGGGGTAGCTTCAGGGACCTTTGTTAATGTGAGCCCTGGGCCTACATGCTACTAAAATAGGTGACACAGAGGCAACAGAGATACGGGGTTATTACCAGGGTCACTTGACCGGTGACGCCTGTGATAAGTGGGTGTTAATTCTTGTTATGGCCCAAGGCTGAACACTAGAGTATGTACAGCAGAACACTACACCCTCCCAAACTTTATTGAAAAGAAACAAACAAAAATCCAACCTTTGGAAAAACAAAAAAAAATAAGACAGCACCATTGAGTCTCTTCAGGCGATCTGCCAGGAAGTGCTGGATCTCTGGACCGCATGCCAAGGAGGTTTTAGTCCACCCCAGCAATGTTGTTCAGACCGGCCTGGTCTTACGGTGTTGGAGACTATTTATATAGTTTATTCTGGGTGCATCTGGAAAGTGGTGTTGGCCACTTCGAAGATCTTCTTGAAAGCACTCTGACTCCAGTGGACAGCAAACCTGCAAAGACTTAGGATGACCTCGGTGTATGAGGGCCTCCCTTGAAGGCAATGATGCTTCCCAGTGCCCACTGGCAGAATTTCCTGTCACAGGAGTCTCTGGAGGCCCTTTCTGCCGGGCTCCCAAGGGACCGTGTGAACTGTGCAGATCCTCCCGAAGGCCGAGCGAAGGCATCACTGAGGAACTGCCAACAGGACCGCGGCTAAGTTGCTCATGCAGCAACAAAGAGTTGTGTCTTAGGGTCTGTGTGCTCTTGCCGTCAGCACTCAGGTTCACTTGCCTTCATCAGATAGTCTTTGAGTGGCCAGTCTCCATCCGAGACCTCTATGTTTCCTGGTACCTGTCGTGGAGCTGCTGCAGATGCATCTCATGTAACAAAAAAACAATAGGAGGGAGGTAGAGTACAGAGGTAGGATTCTTACTCCACGGGCACTGTTACATAAACAAAAGGAATCCTACTCACAGTGGAAAGGGAAATGTGTCTACCAAAAGTGTGGGGACACACACTGTTTTGTAAAATACCCCTCACACACCAACAGGCCCCTTGGTGTCATGCTTCATCATAGGGGTATTCGCACCCCTCTAACGGGATGCGGCGTGCTGCAACCTATGACTATGTGGGAGCACTGAAAGTTAGACTATGTGTGGTGTGTGTGATGCAAGTGGTAGGGGTATTTAAATGTGAGTGGTGGGATATAGTGAAGGTTTCAAAAGTACCTGGCTCGTGGGTGTACAGAAAAAAGTTTTATTCACAACCCCGGGCTGGTACTGTTAAAAGAAGTGCAGTGCGAGGTAATTAACTGTCGTGACTATGGACAGTACCTCTGGTGTGCGTCGACATGTTTCGGAGCATATGCTCCTTCTTCAGGACGGGAAGCACAACTTCCCCACCGTACTCACGTATTTCTATGATTCGTGTAAATAACCAAAAGTGCAGGACTATTTACAGTGTCTTAATATTAAATAAAGGCTATAATGTGCCTACAGCGGTATTACGACCATGCATTTGCATGACCTAAAAAGAGGAAAAAAGAAAATTGGTATGGTTACCCTTAATAGGGTGGCTCATACAGGTGCAGTCACCTGGAACACACCACTTGGCATGTTAGCCCTGAAAAGGAAAATGACAGACATGACACACAACATAGATAACACACATAAAAATCATTGAAACATGTTGGTCGTACTAATTGTATAAAGATGGCTTGCTTCATGAGCATTCAAGTACGTCTGGGGTTGAATCTTAACTTTGCAATCTGGAGGGACAAAGGATCGTTTTTCAGTATTTAATACTCACTTTTTTGATGGACAATGGTGTTTCTATTTACCCAATACTTACAGACTCAGGACAAGGTTGCCTCCGTGCTACCCCACACGCTGCTCCACTGGTAGTGACTGGGGATGCATGCCGTGTGATATTTATACTCTGATTCCCTAATTGGTTCGGCAATCATAGGTTGATTGTCGGATGTGCCTGATGCCCATACATGGGAAATCCTTTCAATTAGTGGTTCTTAAACACACCATACATGGTATGTCCAGTGAGGCAGGCAGCGTAAGCAAATAGCCCGGGTGCGGCGGTGGAAGGTAAATCCGCGCATGCGCGAATGATCTGTGGCTTGCGCATGCGTGAAGCGGGTAGACTTTCAGCATTCTGATCATTGAACGGCGCATGCGCGTTTGAAAAAGCGTCTGCGTCTAGAGCTGTATGCGGTGATTGGACGCGCATGCATATCAGGGTTACTGTGGCAACAGTAAATGACAGCAATATATTAGATGGCTCATTTTGATGCATATAGTCGCGGTTTGTGTGCCTTTAATTGGGAAACACCCGTTACAATGCAACTTTTACAACGTACTACCATTACATCGCAACTTTTACAACGCAGGATCCATTACAATGCATGCCTTTACAACGCATGACATTACATAGCAGATGTAAATGTTAAATAAAGTAGGGCTCAACGATGAGCCCTGTAGCACACCACACTGGCGAGGGACCGATGATGACTTCTCGTGGCCTTCCCACACCTCAAACGTCCGGCCTTCCAAAAAGGAAGCGTACCACTTCAGGGCCATCCCGGAGACCCCCACCCCCGACAGCCGTTGGAGAAGCACCTGATGGTCTACGGTGTCAAATGCCGCACTGAGGTCCAGGAGGATCACTGCCACCGATCCCCCTGAATCCAAAATGCTCCTGGCATTCTCCACGACTGCCAGCAGGGCAGTGTCGGTCCCCTGACCATGGCGAAAGCCCGTTTGGGAGTCGCCCAGAAGGGAGTTGGACTCCAGAAAGCCCGATAGGCGACTATTCACCAACTTCTCCGCCACCTTGCTAAGGCCGGGGAGCAGGGAAATGGGCCTAAAGTTGGCAAGGTCGGTGGGGTCCAGGTTAGGGTCAGGGCTAGGTTTGGGTTATGGGGTACAGGGGTATTTTTAGGGTTCAGGGCTAGGTTTGGGTTATGGGGTACAGGGGTATTTTTAGGGTTCAGGGCTAGGTTTGGGTTATGAGGTACAGGGGTATTTTTAGGGTTCAGGGCTAGGTTTGGGTTATGGGGTACAGGGGTATTTTTAGGGTTCAGGGCTAGGTTTGGGTTATGGGGTAAAGGGGTATTTTTAGGGTTCAGGGCTAGGTTTGGGTTTTGGGGTACAGGGGTATTTTTAGCGTTCAGGGCTAGGTTTGGGTTTTGGGGTACAGGGGTATTTTTAGGGTTCAGGGCTAGGTTTGGGTTATGGGGTACATGGGTATTTTTATGGTTCAGGGCTAGGTTCGGGTTATGGGGTACAGGGGTATTTTTATGGTTCAGGGCTAGGTATGGGTTATGGGGTACAGGGGCATTTTTAGGGTTCAGGGCTAGGTTTGGGTTATGGGGTACAGGGGTATTTTTAGGGTTCAGGGCTAGGTTTGGGTTTTGGGGTACACAGGTATTTTTAGGTTTCAGGGCTAGGTTTGGGTTATGGGGTACAGGGGTATTTTTAGGGTTTAGGGTTAGGTTTGGATTATGGGGTACAGGGGTATTTTTAGGGTTCAGTTTTAAAAAAAAGACTTTAAATAAATTAAATTAATTAAATTAAAATAATTAAATTAATTAATTAAATTAAATTAATTACAATTTTTTCAAAAAAAGATATACTTACCTATACTTACGTTGTAATGGCATGCGTTGTAATAGCATCTGCTATGTAATGTCATGCGTTGTAAAGGCATGCATTGTAATGGATCCTGTGTTGTAAAAATCGCGTTGTAATGGAATGCGATGTAAAATTATGCGTTGTAACGCCATACATCCCTTTAATCAGATCATATCGGTAACGGTGTTACCAATTTCTTCAAGGTTCATGAGGGCAAGCAGACCTTTTTGGAAGTCGCATTTTCAAATAAGCCACAACCTGTGGTGGCAGGTCAGTCGGCATTCCTGTAGGGGGCCTTATAGTTATCAGGACCAATAAATTACTGTAGGTTATCAGGACCAATGAATTGCTGTGGGGGTATTTTGGTTAACTGGACAGTTGACTCCATGGGACTTCAATGTTTAGACCTTGGGTATGTGTGCCCAAGCGGAACACCCACCGCTGTTCTTTCTGGAAAAGACCTGTTTCAGATGGCAAGTGTTCGATTATAGTCCATTTTAGGTCGTTCACACAATGTTGTTTCTCCAAGTAGTGAGTTGCCATTTTTGTCGTGGACTTTTTGCAGCGAAAGTTGCTTTTGTGTTCACCCATTCGAATTCTCACGGGCCTCGTGGTCATGCCCACATATTCCAAACCACACGGACACGTGATCATGTACACTAGATTTTTAGTATTGCAATTTGTGAACTTTCGTTGCTCCCAAGTCGTACCATTTCTAAATGTCAAGATGTTGCTTTTCTGCGTGAGATGGCAACTACTGCAATTGCCACAAGGGAAATGTCAGGTGTCAGGATTCCCCTCTCACCGGAATTCCCTTGAGGTCCTTGTCCCTGGATGTTCAGGTGACTGCGTTGGCTGTGTGGGGTCTTGCGTAGGCTGCGCTGAAGGGTCGGTGCGGGACTCCTGACAGGGCCATGGCCTAGCCTCGTGCATCTCCAAGGGGAGATGGTCCAATGGTCGAGTTTGCTCTCTTCAGCTGGTCTCAGGTTCTTGGGAGCTCAAAGAAGGTTTCTGGGTGACTAGGATTCAACGGCACCAGTAATGTCTTTTGGTCCCTTACTCTCCCTTATGGGCAGCCCCCACCCCTAGGGTGGTCATTATGCCCCCCCCTGTGATGCAGATGGGGACCATAGCCCCCGATATGCCCCCTTTGGCAATGCAGAGAGTTCACTAGATGCCAACAATTCTTTTTTATTGTATCTAGGGATGGGGGCTGTCTGAGAGGGGCTTGCCATTGCCCCCACCACAGCAAAATTCAACAGTGTTTCTGCTTCCCCTGGGAGGCAGATGGGGGCAATAGCCCTCGATCTGCCCCAAGGGGCAGAGAGCACACTAGGCACCAGTTTCTTTCATGTATATAAGGGTGAGGGCTGCCTAAAATGGGCATGACAATGTCCTCACCCCCCGAAAAAAAATCCGACAGTCTTTCTACCACTAAGGAAGCATATGGGGGCAGTTTCCCTTGATCTGACCTCTGTGGGAGAAGAAAGTCCACTAGGCACCAGGGATTTTTTTTATAGGTAGTGGTCTGGGCTGCCCAAAGTGGGCATGCCATTGCCCCCACCCCCCAAAAAATCCACAGTCTTTCTGCCCCCCAGAGGCAGATGGGGGTAATAGCCCCTGATCTGCCCCCAGGGTGATATACGGCATTACATTTCCGTGTGATTTACTCTATATTGGAAAGACAAGCCAGGAGGTGAGACAAAGAATACAGCAACACAAGCCCAGGATTAAGAAAAGTGTAGAAACAGCGCCCTTGGTAAACCATTGGAGACTAAACAACCATCAAGACACAGATTTGGTATGGACAGTCCTTTCAAAAGTTGAATTAGATGTAAGAGGAGGAGACCTGGAGGCAAAATTAACCAAGTGAGAGGCAATGTTGATCGTCAAGTTCAACACTGCCACACACGGATTGAACGAACTATCGGAAATCTACAAACTGAATTGAATATAAGGTAACGCAGGTGCCACAGATGAAAACAGAAGCAATAACAGACAAGAATCGGAGGAGTATCGTTTGCACATCCCACCCCACAACATCCATCGACACCCCCCTACTAATTAAGGCAGCAACATTTGCCCTGGTTAAGACACTTCCCTCAAACTAGAGTACTTCCCAGACGCTGGGCACGGCTTTGAAACACACCCAACATGATCTGCTCACGAACCATTCAGAATACCGAATAACTGTCCAACTCCCCAGGTATTTTGCCACCAATCAAAATTCCAACAGAAAATAGCGCTGCAGTCACGATTAGGTCCCTTGCCAGATGACATGACAACCAACTGTGCAACCACCTGTTTTGAAGCACACTACATCCCCAAACATAGATGCTATGGTGTTTGTGGCCACAAACCATTGCAATCCAACTGACGCGATGTAGAACTATGTCCAGACCAAATTAAATGGCTAAATTGATCGGGGGCTCGCCCTCGGACACTATATGAATCCTTCAAAGCATCGCTTTGTTCACGACTCTTTACGAGACAGTAACAGCGGCCACATGGAAATGCCAAAACGTCACAATAGATCAACATAAGATATGGGAGCAAAAATGCCAACCCTGAAGTATTCATACGGAGGGTGATTGTGTTTTAAATAATGAAAGTAGGTCTTTCATATTGATATAGCAAGGACGAGACTCTTCCTCAAACTACAATTCCCATGGGACTCCTCAGTTACTCCTCAGTTGACCATACAGATGGTGGAATTGGTGTAAAGTATGCATCTGAAAAGAACACGGGAAAGACGAGACTCCGCCTTCCAACTACAATCCCCATGAATCATAGCGAAACCAGGAAATAAACGCAGTAGAGCAAACCGGACTTACAAACACAGCGCGCGGAGTGAGGTTGCGGTTTAGAACACCGAAACAACTTATACAGTCAGCAGTTACGTGTGAAGTTGGATGACCCATGTTTTGTAGATGAGGCAAAGAACGTACAGGAATTTGACGGCTTGATCTGCTTCATTTTTTCCATGCAGAAAGCCGACACATTGGATTGTATTCCAGAAATTTTACCTGCCGTGTTGACAGCTAGAGACTTCAATAAGTAAGTGCTCCCGACTTCATTTGGAGCAATACCTGTTTTGCACTTTGGAGCCAGATGGTCTAATAGATTTAAAGTTTCCAGAGGGTCCAGCTGGTTTGATTCCTTCAAACATGGCGACTTGACAAAATCAAGTAAGCACTATGAGTCGTATGAATGCATTATCTAGTCAAGATGAGAGTAGGTGTCTAACTGGGGTGTCGTGTTTGTCATTGTTTTAACCAGATGGTCAAGCGTCGTCGTATTTTCAATAGAATCACCACACAGGCTTTAACCTATCCAGGTAAGCAGAGGAATGGGGAAAGTGGCCATAGCCAGCTAGTATACCAGAACAAATTTTTCTAAGATAGGCTCTTCTTTTCTTTTCACAGCCTGGCCCTGATGAGAACTCTTTAACAAGACGAGTTTGAAACGCGTAGGCTGTATTTTTCAGACATAAGACTGTTCAACCAATTGTTTAATAGTCAAAAATGTTTTTGGGGACAAGTAGTCTATGGCGCATTGTGAATAGTATGATTCCAGTGTAAATAATTAGTGATGTGTGTGTATGTGTGAGAGTGAATGTCTGAATATTTGAAAAGTGAAGATATATGTTTTTGTGGATAATGTTTCATGAAGTTTTAATGTAAAGTTGTATATGTATTGTACAGATGGTGTCCGAAAATACTAAATGTTGGTGAAATTATAACCAAACTAATGGGAAACATTTTTGGGGTATAAATAAATGTGATTCATTCAAATGAAAATTCCAGTGATGCATATTGTTTAAGTCGTATGCGTTAGACTAAATCGAGAAAGGAAAGATAGATACAGTGGTGGCATTCTTTTGTTAATTCTTAATATTAAGAATCAGTGGCACAAGTGAAGCCCAGTGGCTTGCTCCACTCAAATGTGCAGAAGAGGAGGAGAAGAGTTCAAAAAATTGATTTACATTCTGTCAGTAAATGTGGTAATCAATTCAGCACCAGGTCTCCATGACCAAAGCCACTTATCAAGATGCAGTGCTCGGGGCATGGCGAGAGCGCTGGTGAAGATGACTGCGCAGTGGAGGAGCTCAGTAATGTGGTCTGTATATCGATCTCTTCATTGCTCGGAAGCAGTTATTTTTTTACACGAAGATGTGTTAGATCATTCTCACCTCCGAATACCACAATAAAAACTGATTTTCATGTCTAATTGGACTCTAATTGCTGGGAATACTTGTTGACACAATTCTCTCAGCACTCATAGCCACCACTTTGTATGATAGGCAAGTTGATGATTTTTGAAATCATCATTAAACATCATAACAATAAACCCTGACTTTTAATTATCCCGTTTTTCTGTTATCAATTTTGCTGCCTTCTACCTAGTTTTCTGCAAATTTTAATATTTTGTGATGCCTAAAAAGCTCTTCAAGATGCCATTTTGTCTCCTCATTAGCCGGGAAGTTTAATCTCACAGGATTGTTTCTGTTTAAGGTACACTTATCGTACCTATTTCCTCATATTGATACATGGCAATGCACTGCATGTGACTGAAAGAACTGAGGGGCATATTTACAAGGGAAGTGGTGGGGTGTTAGTCTTCCTGGCTTAACGCCTCACTCCACCACTTCAGAAACGCAGGGATTCACCATATTTACAAGAATATGGTGCAGCCCTGCGTTTCCCCCTGCGCTGGCGCTACACTTAGCAGCATATATCCAACGCAAACACCCTTGCACCATGGTGCAAGGTTGTATGCGTGCAGGGGAAGATTGTTTATGTGCAGAAAGGTCCCCCTTCCGGCACATAAACAATCTTGAAAGGCCGTTTTGTAACTTCTATGTGTGCTGCTTAATGCATTTTAAAAAAGTAATTGTTTGTGTGCAGGAAGGGGGACCTTCCTGTATATGAACAATCATTGTTTTCTTGCTGTTTTAATGTGTGCTGCACAACACAGCGCACATGAAAACAGCAACAACTATGGGAAATTAAAAATTTCTCCTCGCTGAGCCAGGGTCATACCAGGTTTTCCCTCATCTTAATTCCGCTGCTGCCTCCTATTTATGCCTCTCTTGTAAATAGGGGGCAGCGTCAGTATCAGTGGGTGTTGCGGTTGAACGCCCCTTGCAACACCCATTGCCCATCCCTTTCATGCTAAGCATAACTTGAAAGGGGGCCTTATTTACAAGGCAGTGTTAATCCTTGTTAAGGGGCTTAAAGCTGCCTTGTAAATAAGTCGAAGATTCTATCACCACAGGAACGTCAGAAAAAGTAACATTCCCGAGGTGATAGAGGATGTAAATGTGCCCCTCAATGAGGCAAATCTCTCTCTAAACTATGGTAAATTACGCATTCTCCTACCTTATCCTGAGGTGATCTGTATTAGTTGCTTCACTCTACTGACTGCATTGGTGTTTTCTCGTCTTTGTTACTACTGACCTCAAGTATGAGGCTGATACGTAAGTGGAAATCTCTGAATGCTAAATGTATTGGCCTCCATTAGTCTACATTGCAGTTAGCAACAGACATCCATTACCTACCTAAACAAACAAGACACCATCTTATAAGGAGGACTCTCCTTCTGGGGCCATTTCAAGGAGACAGACATCAGTAGGGCAAACACCATCACCATCTCATAATGATCAAAAAAAGATCCTTCAGCTCCAGTTAAGTCTATTGTGCCTGTCTCTCTGGAGTTACTATTAGAGGAAATAAGGGCATTAAAACACTTTATGAAAGACACCCTCAACTCTCTACACAATCTTGTCACCAAATTGTCATTTATGGATAAACGTGTATGTGAACTGGAGCAAAGAGTTAGTAATATTCACGATGAAACCAGCAAAATAGACAATGTAGAGCTGGAGATAGATGAATTGAAGAAACATGCAGAAGATGTGGAAAATAGAAATCACAGGAATACCCCTTCGAATTTATGGTTTACTGGAAAATGTGGACGGATCTGACTCTCTTCACTTTTTCACAGACTTCATACCAAAGGTTCTAGCTGGCTCTAAACCTAGAGGTGTTATCTTACTGTTCTCGGAATATACTGACTGACTCAAATTCCTCTGTGTTATTACATTGATGAAACAAATCATGTGGTTTCCCACAAACTATACTTCTTTCAAGATGTGGCAAAAGCTACGGCAGACAGATGGAAAAAATTTAGGAATCTTCGTCCACAACTGAAGCCACATAATGCAAGATTTGGTCTCCTCCATCCATGCAGATTCATAGTGATTTATAAAGAGAAAACTGCCACATATGATGATCCAGTGTAGCTCAAACACTTTCTTCATCTATGCAGAAAAGAATCCATGGAATTGTCTGCATCATAATATGTTTTTTTTACCTGACATATATTGCAATTTTTTTTAAATATAATACTACCATGTTTTATTTCATTGTAACAGCTTTTTCTCTTTACCTACAGCTTCCTTTGTATGCTCAACATATACATCTGATGTCTTGACCATCCAGAGTTTTCCCAGTGTTCGTCTTTGTCTCTACATTCCATACCAGTGTTTTTTCAAAGATGACCCCTATTTTGGTATGTCTTGCAGTTGTCACTCTTTTACACTTGCTTGTACTGTCTATTTATTTAAGGTTTTTGTTCTCTCTATATCCATCTTTCCCTCTTCTGTTCTCTTCATTCACTACTTTCTCTTCTGTCTCCTTCTCATGTCGTTCAAATACCTTGTCTTTCATCTCATATTGACAATCTTATACAATACCATACATTGTTCAATGCTGTAAGCAGTGATAGTTTTTATTTATTAGATTTTTTTCTACATTCAGGGAAGAATCATGGAATGCTAAAGGCTTAGGTAACCAAGTTAAGAGATAATGTGTTGTTTCACATCTTACTACTTCACAAACGAACCTTGCTATTTTGCAAGAGACCCATTTATATTACCCAGAAGCCTTGAAAAAAGAAAAAGATGTTGGGTTGGACAGGTATTCGTATCTCTGGTACAGCAGAAAAAAAATTGGAACAGTCATCTTGGTTCATAAGCATTTGAATGCTAAACTCATTTCACATTCTAATGATACAGAAGTCAGATAACTTGATTTATTGATAGATAAAATCCCTCTCACACGTTTTGACATACACGTTCCCACTGCTGTCCGTCACTCTTTTTTGGCCTGCAATTACTAAACAGGTATTAATTTACACTGGAGAATACTTTATTTTGGGCAAAGATGAGAAACAAGTGTGCGGACCTATTTTAGTGAATCTGAAGGTAAATTCATAACAAATAGAATGCATAACTCTTTTTGTTCCACTAGATCTCCAAAATCTCTTATCAATACATGGCGACCTGTTAATCCCTCATCACAAGAATATATATTTTAGTCCCTGGCAAATCCTACTTAATCACAAATTGATAATATCTTCACTAGTACATCACTGACACAACACCAACTCAATGCTGAGATTCATTCTATTTTAATTTCTGATCATGCACCTGTTATTTCAGATTTTGATATTGTACTTTTTCAACCTCATGCACATAGATGGCACTACAGCAATTCTCTTCTTTTAGACTTGGTGTTTGTAGAACAATTAAAAGAAATCTATATTTTTTACTATCAATACTACACAAGACACTACTTTTCCAACTATTTGGGATGCCTTTAAGGCCTCAAGGTTTTATTCTAGAGTATACAAAAGAGAAAGAGAAACAGTCTCATAACAAAGATTCTTCCTTACTGCAAGACACAAAACAATTGGAATACAAATATTGCAATAACAAATCATAAATCTCTCTTACTGACGTTCTCAAGGCAAACATTGTCTTTAATAAAATCTCCTCAGAACATGTTTTTTCTAACTTACGGCACCATAATGCTAGATAATATGCTGGCCAAAATATTACTGATAAGCATTTACTATCCTAACTCAAACATGTGAAAGAAAGGGAAAAGTTAGTTTCTCCAATGTCCTTGAATAACCAATTCATTTCTAAATATGAAGACATTTTGAAAGAATTTGTTAAATTCCAGGAATCTCTCTATTTACCCGAACAATCCCCTTCTGTTCCTCAGATAACTGATTTACTAAGCACTATTCATAATTTAAAAATATAAGATGCTGACTTTTCACATTTAAAAGCAGATATTTTATTAAAAGAGAGTGTGACTGTAGTATCTAAATTAAAACCTGACAAGGGATCGGACCCTAATGAACTAAGAGGTCTATTATGATGTTGGGCAGATCGTCACCGCCCGCATGGCGGTGGGAATACACCCGTCATCCTCCCCCGCCCGCCTCCCATTTACCCCGCCATATTATGATGGATGCGGGTACCACGGTGGACGGGAAGACCGCCTGCCGCTATTCCGCCCCATCATCGAGTCGACCGGGCGGAAAAGGGTTGAATATGGTGGCGGTGTCTCTATATTATGATGGCAGCGGGAAGCAGCCTTTCTGTGGTGGAGTTGGGGGCCCGCTGCGGGCACCCAAGGTGTTGCCATGGTGTTGCCTGCCACATTGCAAATGCACACATGCCCTTTTTGTATTGTGTCGGGTGCTGCTGACAGCACCACATGCCACAATGTAAAAAATGCAGAATGCGCCCGTCATTGTGGTGGGCGCATCCTTATTGCCCATGCGGGACTGCCGCACCCTTAGCGGGCGGTCCCATCACCCGCCATCATGATAGGCCCCTAAGTTTGGAATTGTAATCCTCTTATCAACCCTTTTATTTTTATTGCATCTTAAACTTTTCATCACTTTAACTCTTCCCGAAGTGCTGCTGGAAAATTTCAAGAGGAAACAATTTGTCTCATTCCTAAAAATAAACTTGACTTACAACAATTAAGTCATTATAGACCTATATCATTGGTCAATGTTGACTATAAAATCTTTGCCAAAATCCTAGTCTTCCATATAGAAACCTTTCTAATTAAATTAATAGACCTATAAACTATATTCTGATACATCTGAGATGCTGCCACTCAACAAATTCTGCACCAAAGATGATTTTGGAGATTTATGATTTGCATGTCAACAAACTAAGATAAAATTCTAGGGACTGGTTCACCAACTCTAATAAAGACCCAGGTAAAATGAATTTTTGAAGATATCCTAACAAAAATTACAAACGTTATGCTCCTCATGGAATCCTCCATTTCCATTTTAGTAACACAGATTGAGTTTATTATAAATTATGCTTTCTCCTCTGCGATGTATTTAGTTTGCATGATTCCTATTCGAATCCCATCCATCTCTTTTAAGAAAAAGTAGACTCCCTTTTTTTCACTTTTTCTATGGAGCAATAAAATCGCTAGAATAACCCTCTTTCGTTTAAAAATATGAAAATTACATGCAGATGTTAATTTTCCCAACTTTCGAAAATTCCATGATGCATTTTGCCTTAAACAATCAGCTCACTAGATCCAGACCTTTATGGTTTTATATTGAAGAACCAATTACACTACCTTTTTAATTTCAACTATAATATCATCTGATCTCTCAACTTGCTATCCATAGCACGTTCATAAACACTTTTACGACCCCTTCTTTTTACCAAAACCTTACACGAAACTCATTTTTTAACGTCATAATTATGGCACAATAAAGATCTCAAAATGTATAACAGAGCTCTATTCTGGAAATGCTGGCATGCTAAAGGACTCAAGTGGGATTCAAAAAAGGGGGTGGTGATGAACAGAGTGTCTGAATTAGGCAGACCACTCTTACCCAGTCAAGAGATCAGGGCTGAATCCATCACCGTTATTTAGCTCACTGCATCACCCGAGTTCAGAACCTGGCTATATGCAAATTAGTCTGACCCAGTGCCTCATGGGAACTGGGCAGACCAAACTACCAAGCCAATTCTTCACCGGAAAGGAGACAAGCTTCCGGGGACCGGTTTCTGGCATTTCAGCCGTCGTCGGCCCGGCTTGCTTGAATCCTGGTGGTGCAGTGAGCAAGGGACTCATGTCTGAGTATACCCTGCCACACCTATAGTGGACAAAAACGATTCAAAAAAGGGGGTGGTGATGAACAGAGTGTCTGAATTAAGCAGACCACTCTTACCCAGTCAAGAGATCAGGGCTGAATCCATCACCGGTATTTAGCTCACTGCATCACCCCAGTTCAGAACCTGGCTATATGCAAATTAGTCTGACCCAGTGCCTCATGGGAACAGGGCAGACCAAACTACCAAGCCAATTCTTCACCGGAAAGGAGACAAGCTTCCGGGGACCGGTTCCTGGCATTTCAGCCATCGTCGGCCCGGCTTGCTTGAATCCTGGTGGTGCAGTGAGCAAGGGACTTGTGGTAAATAAAATATTACCCTGTCATAATTTCTATACTTAAACAAAGGGTCATACATATAATGAGAGGCAGAGTCCGTGGTGTCCGATTCAAAAGGGCTTTAATTCAGTAACTTGAGTTAAGGGAGAATCGAGTTCCATCTCCACTAAGGATCAGGAAGGATCGTCATCTGATCTTTATTCACTGAGTACATGATTTATACTTTTAAACATACATTACATTGCATAGAGAAGGCGGAGCAAAAGAGAGAGAGATGATGAAAGCATATGGGCGAGAAAAAGGGCGTGTAAGAAGGCGTACACGTGGGTGTTTCCTTGAGGTGTCATAGGTGTGTCATAGGTGGGCGGATACATGGAGGGGGTCTTGCATGGTCAGCTGGAACCTTTACCCTAATTGTGTGCGCAACTTGATCATGACGTGCAATTTGACGTGTAACAGGGGGAAGCTGGGGGGAGATGACTTTTGTGCTAGTAGAGAAGCCTTGAATGTCAGGACGACCTGTACGTCTGGTATTATCTGATATCTTGAATTTGGAGGATGTATTATCTGAAGTAAAGGTCGCTCGGGCAAGGGTTGTTCATCTCGAAGAGCCGGTATGTGCATATATTTCTTCGTGCATTGCGTGGGGGCCAGGGGCCTCCTATGGATGCGGGTTCTGTAAATCACTTGAATGGAGACAGAAAGGCTAGGCCCTATCCACTGCAGGCAGTTTATGTTTACCTTCCTCATTAAGCAGGAATGTATTTCTGTGGAGCAGAGCAGATAACTGTAAGCAAAATACTGTCTTGGCAGGCCGGGCTGGGCACCTCTCGGCTGAGCAGGAAGTATGTGAGCGGTCAGGGATACATAGCTAAACTGCAGCTTTCAGAGTGTCTGGGAGACATGGAGCCTGAATTCGGGTCCTGGCTCAGCTGAGCCACAAAACGGGTTCATCTCGACTTTTAAACATGCACCATGTAAATACATTGGCAACATAGGCCTCAGTGCAGAATTAACGTTTCATTCATGGAGGTCTTGGTAACTGACATTCTAACATTGGACGGAAATGCAGATGCATTATCATAGGCATGAGAGGGGAAGTGCATGGTGAAATGGACATACATAGGGTACATGTAGGGGACATATAGGCCATATAAAATTTCTATTTCCTCATTCCCTCCTTGTCCCTTACTGTGCCCTTCAGGACACATCTATATTCATGATACCGTATATCTGATCATACAGCATCATTTGTTCGTCTTTTTTCTTTTGTATTCGTGGATGGGGAATACAGGCAGTGGCACACAAGCCGCAAATCGCTGGGCCACATTGCAGACAGAGACAGCAACTGAATAATACAAGCAGTATCATTCCTAGAAACGACAATACTTTCCATCCCCATGCTGATATTACGCTCGAGAGCCAACCGGACCAAGTCCATGTGCCTGGGTCTTGATGTATCTCGTGAGCAATCTTGTGCAGTCTTGTTATTGCTGCATATACGGATGGCGCGTTATTAGGAATAAACACGCAACAACTAGAGCCGATCACTCTACAAGCCCCGCCCCTATCTGCCAGGATGACGTCAAGAACAAGGCGGTTCTGAAGAACAAGAAGTCTCATGGCAGACTGCTCCTCTGTCAAGTTCGCCAGAGCAGATGCAGTCTCATTCACTACTGCTTCTAGAGTTCTTGTTAACCTACGTATTAATTTACTGTTTTGGACGGGACCTATGAAGAAAAAGAATCCTTTATTGTAATCTGTATATTGCTCCAAAGCTGTCTCAGTCTGATCAATCACTGGGGAATCGGTCTCCCTCTTGTTTCTAACATGTACTAGTCGGGAATCTCGATGATAATGGGATGGGGCTAGGAAGACGGGTGGCAGTAGGAACGCTATATAACACGTTCCACCCCAGTCTAAGGGCAGACGCACATAGGCTGTCTGACCACAAATGAAATAGGAATGGCGTTAAGCTTTGAAAGCAGACTTTCCTTTATCATTGAACTCGACTACAGTATTACAATCACTGTGTCCTAAATGCACTGACCCTTTCTTTCTAACGCACATATCACCTTTTACTGGTAGAACTGATACGAATGGTGGACCTGTATTTTGTTCGGGCTGAACATTCAGAATCATAAAGTTAAGGGAAGCATTTCCTTGCTCGTACACTTCATTTTCTAGATCGGTCCCCTTCCTTTGGGGAAGACCATCTTCGTCTGGAAAACATGCTTTATTCATTACTGTATTTAAATCTCCCCAAATCCAATCGCCCTGTGAGACTGTGAACTTTCTGTCTTGTGATGACATTAAAGCAAACCATGCTCCGCACGAACCATTGTGCGAGAACGGGAAAGGAAAAAGGGGCAGAACTCCCTTCGTTTTCTGATAAGGTGGGAGTCGGCCACATACCCAGCAATTCGTTACATTGCTGGTCTGATGGGAATGGTGCAACATTCGAATGAAAGTATTGTTGCGCAGTGCTAGTCGATATGACAGTTCATGGGGTGGCAGATCACTGAATGTGTGCTCTACAGTGCCATTAGAAGGAAAATGTATATGCGAAGCAATAGGAGGAAAGAAAAAATGTAGTGTCAAACTGATACATATAATTGTTATACTTAGAAGAAACATAATAATCAGAGTTACTATACATCTACTGCGTAAAGTCTTGCAGTATTTTTCTTTCTTATCTCTCTTTCTGCTATTCTGGTCTATGATCTTATACATGTCAGGAACCTGTCTAACCGATTCACCACAGAGTGGACTTAAACAATTAAACGCTGTCTGACTTACTAGACCGTAACTTAAGCTTGTATTCCTGTTGCGGAGTTTTTTCTAGCAAAGGGGGCTTTGAATCATTAAGTTCGGGGCAGTCTTTAGGCTTGAGCAAAGTTCCGTTGTCTCCATGGAATTTCTTAACATGCTGGGCGTGAATCCAGCCTTTTCGTCCCTCGACCTTGACGGCAGTCCTCGTGGTGAGCAGTACTAATTTCGGCGTCTTCCAGCAGGGCTCGAGAGGGCTTGAACGATCAAAGTTCCTGTCAACATCGGTAATTTTTCTCGGCATAGGCGTACCCCACATATTCGGTGGTCTTCCGAAAACCACTTCATTAGGAGATAGGCCTGTTCTGGAATGAGCTACCATACGCATGTAAAAGAGGGCAACCGGCAAGGCTACCATCCAATCCACGCCTTTTTCTGCACAGACTTTCGCTAACTTTGTCCTAAGCGTCTGATTGTGGCGCTCAACAAGACCTACTGCCTCTGGGTGTCGTACACAATGAAATTTCCACTGGTATCCTAACAGAAGGGACACTTGTTTCATTAATTCAGAGGAGAATGGCTGACCGTTATCTGAATACACGACACGAGGCAATCCGTACCTGGGAAAAAACTCACGCACCAATTGCCTGGCGGTGGTCACAGCAGTATAATCTGGGACTGGGTACGCTTCTGTCCATCTAGATAGTGCACATACAACTACTAGGACATACTTGTAGCCTTTACATCTGTCCATCTGGATATAATCCATCTGGAGGACTTCAAAAGGATGGTCAGGGGGATGAAATCCACCTTGTTCCACCGGGATACCTTTGCCTGGATTGAACTGGCAACAGATCATACAGGTAGGTACTTTCTGTTTCGCTGCTGCACGCAGGTGCTTGTTAAACCAGATATTCTGTAAACTGTCTAGCATTGCCTTTTCTCCTAAGTGTGCGGGACTATGTACTGTGTTTATGATAACTTGTACCATAGAGTCTGGGAGGAACCATGTAGCTATGCCTTTAGTCATCCAGCCCTGGTCAGTCTGGACCCCTCCTTGTTCAGTCCATTTCTTTATTTCGTCTGGAGTGGCATGTGTCTGTATGTCGAGTACATCTTGTGAGGGATCCCTAACTGTCATGCTGTTTGTCAGTGATGGTACTTTTGTCTTTGTCATGTCTGTTGGTGTCTGGGCTGTAGATTTAGCTGTTCGGTCTGCCAGGTCGTTACCCTGGGAAATGGTGTCTGTAACTTTCGTGTGTGCTTTGCATTTCATGATAGCTATGGCTGTAGGCAAATGTATTGCTTCTAACTGAGCCTGAATAAGGGGACCGTGCTGAATTTTGGTCCCATGAGAGGTCAAGAAACCTCTCTCCCTCCATAACACTCCGAAGTCATGAACAACCCCGAAGGCATACTGTGAGTCTGTATAAATGTTCACTTTCAAGTTCTTGGCTCGTATGCAGGCTTGTGTCAGAGCGATGAGCTCTGCTGCTTGTGCTGACAGTGTGTCTATTCTTTGTGTCTCTATGACTTCAGTATCAGTAGTCACGGCATATGCGGCCACTAACTCTCCTGTGTTTGTTCTCATGCATGAACCATCAACATAAAGTGTCAGGTCAGGATCTGTGAGTGCAATGTCTGTCAGGTCTTGTCTTGGTTTCGTCACTGTATTAATTACTTCCACACAGTCATGTGGTGCAGTGTCCACTGTGCTTGAGGGCAAGAGTGTAGCAGGGTTCAGAATATTGCATCGTCTGATCTCTATGTGTGGCTGAAATAACGTCAGTTCATATCCTGTTAGTCTCGCTATAGTCAGGTGCTGTGTCTGTGTCCTGTTCAAGAGAACTTCCACTGCATGTGGGACCTGTACTGTCAGGGGGTGTCCTAACACTATGGAATCACTCTGTCGTATAGCTAGGGCTGTTGCTGCAACTGATTTCAGGCACGCAGGCAGAGCCTGGGCCACTGGATCCATTGTACTAGAAAAATAAGCACAAGGCTTGTGTTTTCCTGCTTGATCTTGTGTAAGGACAGATAATGCTGTTCCATCTCGTTCAGTGACAAAAAGCATAAAAGGCTTGCTGTAACAAGGAGTCGCTAAAACCGGTGCTTGACATAAGGCTTTTTTCAATTCTTCAAATGCCAGGGTATGTTCTTGTGTCCAAGGGAGGACAGTCGAAGATGCTGCCTCCTGTGTTGTTACCTGTATGAGTGGTTTGGCTAGAAAGGCATACTGGGGAATCCATTGTCTGCAGTAAGAAGTGAGGCCAATGAAGGCCCGTACTTCCTTTTGTGTCTTTGGCTGTGTAAGGTTAGCAATTAACTGAATACGTTCTTGTGTCAGCTGTCTACCCCTCTTGGACAGCAAGTGTCCAAGGTACACCACTTGCTGTGCACAGAATTGGAACTTCGAAGGGGACACTTTGTGCCCCTTCTCTGCCAAGAAGTGTAAAACTGTCAGTGATGCATGTTCGCAGTCTGGTTCTGTTCGCGCTGTGATCAGGATATCGTCCACATATTGGAGCAGTGCGGTGTTGGCTGGCATGTGAATACTGTCTAGTTGTCTTTTTAATGCTTGACTATAAATACTAGGACTCTCTGTGAAACCTTGAGGAGCCCTCGTAAATTTGAAGCTTCGTCCATTTAAACTGAATCCGAAAAGGTATTGACTCTCTGGATGAATTGGGACACTGAAGAAAGCGTTCTTTACGTCAATTACAGTAAAGAACGTTGCCTCGGAATCAATTGCAGTCAGTAATGAAGAAATGTCTGGGACCACTGGGTATTGAGGTATTATGCATTTATTCAGTTCTCGAAGATCGATCACTAGTCTGTAGACTGGTGGCGCATTAGGGTCTGTTCGTTTAAGAATAGGGATGACAGGTGAATTACATATATTCGAGTCAGTCTCTACTACCTTCCCTTGTGCAATGAGTTAGTCAACAATTTTCAGTAAAGCTATTACGGCATCAGGTGGTAACTTGTATTGTCGGATACGTGGTAAAACTACTCCTGTTTTGAGAGTGACACGATATGGTGTAATGTGCATGCAACCTACGTCAGTCGGACCTTGTGCCCATAAATGCTGTGGTACATTCTGGAGTCTGCGGTCAAAATCTTTCAACACATAATGTCCTTTAAAATCACGTAAGAACAATCGTACTCCTTCAGGAGAACAACATATAACTGCTCCCAGTTCTTTCAATGTCTTTATACCAAGCAAATTTTCTGGACATGACTTAGTAAGTAACAAGTCTGTTGTACGGGACAATGGACCTACTCCTAGGGAAACTGGCTTTGACACTTCATTAACAATAGGCTTTCCTGAAAATCCCAGGGAAACATTCTGTGAGCCTGAGAGGGGCGCCCCTGGAACCTCGTCATGACTGATGGTAGTTCTGCTCGCCCCTGTGTCAATCAGAAATTTTCTGTCTTTTCCCAATACACGACTATGTACATAGGGACCTTCTTGATCTACAGGAATCTCAATAAGGGGCAAGCCAACCTCCCTCTCTAGGCTGTTTCATGAGAACTGTTGGTATTCTGGATAGTCCGACTGTGTGTACTGATACATTTGTTGTGTGGCTTGTTGTGTGGCCACTGCTGGTGGGGGTGGAAAATTCGCCATTGTCTGTTGCGTGTTCTGCGGGGTGTTATTCTGTCTAGGAGGATGCAGTCGTTCTTTTGTCTTGCCTGTAGCTATATTGTGTTTCAGAACAGCACATTCATTCACATAGTGACCTGGCTGCTTGCAATAATTACAGTTCCCTTTAACAGGAGGCGTCGTGCCCTTTTTATTAGTATTAGCTGGTACCGATTGTGCAACCAGCACTTTCATTTTCGTATCTTTCATACGTCTCTTTTCATGATCCTGTACCTCTCTAATTCTGTTCTGGTGATATTGTAACATTTGCAACATTTGGGAAGGACTATTCGCTTGCCAGGTACTCTCAACCTTCAGTACTCTATTCTTGATCTGGGGTGAGGAATTCTCTACTAATTTGCTCACAAAAAGATGTGGATATGATTCACTACTTGGCTTAAGGCCACTATTAATGGAAAAACATTTCTCGAATCTGGAATAAAAATCACTGGTGTCCTCGTCTTGTTTTTGTTTACAGGCTGAAATAGCATCCCAATCTTCCTTTTTAGTAATCAATAATCTCGGCAAAACTTGTATCAGGAGTTCAGGTAGGACTTTAGCTTTTTCCCCAAGACCAACACCAGGGTGCCGGCCTTTATCCTCGGCTTCCAATTCTGCCCAACTTAACTTTTTCTCTCCCACCTCCCAGTCTTTTTCTTTAAGCTTTTCGTATATACCAGCTGGCAACAGTACTTTCAGTAATTTTATAATGTCAGCGTACGTGTAATCCCCTATGCGGAGAATGTCTTTTAATTCACGGTGGAACCCCCCCGGGTCTTTGTCATGGCAAGGCAGCATTTTTTTCATTTCCAGTATTTCTAGTTTCGTCAAGGGTGTGTAAACATACACTCGCTGAAGGTCGCCCGCTGCATTTTTGACAGGATACACCTCTCGTAGGGGGTTCTGTCTGTCTATGTTTAAGCTCTTTCTGTTGTGGTGTGGGGCAGGAATCATGCATGTGGTCAGAAAAGTCAAGTACTTGTGTCCTTGGTCCAGAATAACATTAATTAATTCAGTACCTAGGCCTATCCATCTATCTAGGAGTATATCGTCTAGTAATTTATACAAGGGACCGGGATCAGAATATTGACTCTCGTACAACGTGATCAAATGTTGAACCATGTAAATACCAGCCAAACGCTGCTCGTTCGGGGGAAGGCTCAAAAAGGTCTGAGCCACTACATCATTGCTATATATGTTAGAATTGGACACCCATTGTACGGCTGACCGGACCAATTCCTGTTCGTGTGGGGTGTGCGGTCCCTCACTCTCTACCTGTCTTTTCAGTGTGTTCTCAGTAGCTTGGAATAGATTCTCAAGGCAATATCTTTCTTTTATAGGAGGTCCCTTTTTGCGGTAGTCAAGGCACTTGGGCCTGTCAAACTGTCGTGCTTTACCTACATAATTTATTTTATCCAATCTCTCAATTCCGAGCTCTCCATCTTCTGATGGTGACTCATCTCTCCCGTCAGACTCTTTCCTGTGTAACTTTAAGATCTCTTTTCGTATTTTCCTGTACATACATTCCGTCTGTCATGCCGACCGGTAGCTATGTTGTCACTCCAATCAGTCAGACCTCTGTTTACTCCTTTGTCTGGTTGGTCTTGTTCCCTGATCAGACAGTTAATCAAAAAACGTAAAATCATGCATTTAACCTCCACCTTTCTTTGTTCCAATGCCTCTTCTATACTCTCGGGTCCCTCCCCCGTTCTAATGAATTCGTATATTTTATCTAAATTTTCCTTCATGCCTGGTAGGGTGATCAAATAGTCGACAGCGTGTCTTAATCTTAGCGAGTACACAAGCATCGCACCCTCCCCTGGTACTGGATCGTATATACAACGTGAAATAGTTACATTATGCTTAAAGGGTGATGCTGTCATTTGCGGTGTTCGTTGTAGTCCTGACCCCAGCAGCGCTCGTGTTGCTGGCGGTGTTCGTGGCGTCACTGGAGGTCCCCCTCCCATTGCCCCTTGTGCTACGTCATCTGTCACGGCCTGCGGAAACCGCATTTGTATAAGCAGATCCTGTGATGGGGGCGGAGGGAAGGGAGAATTGTTGACAGGAGGTGGGAATTCTGCATTTACATAGTCTGGAGCGGGCTCTTCTAGATAGGAGGAAATAAAAGCCTCAGCTTCTGTCTGTTTGTGTCTACGTACTTTAATCGGTACTAGTGGTGGCGGCAACTTACTGGGTACTTCTGAAGGGGTCACTTTAGCTAGTTCCTCTGTGTGCACGGGATAAATACCTGCAATGAGGGCATTTCTTTCTCTATCTGCTTGTTCTGCCTTGACCCGTTCCCCCTCTTCCTTTAGCTCTTTTTCTCTGGCTTTTTTCGCTGCGTCTTTACTTCTCTCGGCTTTGTGGAATTCTTTCTCTGCTCTCCTATGTGCTTCTTTACGCCATAACTCAATGGCATCTTTCTGGGACGGTCTAACTTTCTTTTTCCATAGAGCTTCCTCTACTTTCATAATGCATTCAGCATCCCATGTCCCTGAGGCCGGCCATCTATACCTCTCGTCTAAATCCTTCGTGTAATCTACCCATAAGTCTAAAAACAATATGGCATCTAGTCCATGCTTGTTGTACATGAAATGACCAGGTGTATCTCTAGGCGGGACGGGAACTGCCTCTTCTAATAAGCCTTTCCTGGTCCCTATCTGACGTAACTTTGAAAACAGTGGCATGTTGAAACCAACTCAATGAAAACACAATACACATAAAAATACAATCATTCATACTACAACATTAAAACATTAAGACAAATGACAGTTTGACTAGATACTTGTACTTGAAAGCAATTAACTTTATGCACTGGAATTCAGTACAACCATACCGGTCTCATAAAGAGACACGTCTTTCCCGTGCCCACTGAAAGGGACACGTCTTTACCGTGCCTGTGTACCCAGACACGTCTTTACCGGACTCATATAAATGAACCCGTCGCTATGCGTTCCCAATAACGGTACTCACCGGGAAGCAGAACTTGAACTTGAAGGCCTCAGAAACTCGATACTCGATACTGCGTGACTGTGGTGCTGCTACTGCGGTGCTACGCATGCGCCTCGGCACAGGTGGGCCTCGGGATACCTCGGACCTTGCTCTCTCACGGCTTGGGCTCTGGTTGGGATGGTCCGCAATCCTCACCGCCTCGTGTGGATGCCTGGTCGCAGTCCGTCCTCCTCGTGGGCCTGAGGGAGTAAGCAGGAAGTCCCGCTGGTGTGCGCACTTGAAGTCCGTCACGGCTGTAGAAAGGGCAAGGGCTGGACCTACATCGCCGGCGCGTGGGGATAGGGACTGGTCCCTATTCGGGCGCCAGATTAATGTGGTAAATAAAATATTACCCTGTCATAATTTCTATACTTAAACAAAGGGTCATACATATAATGAGAGGCAGAGTCCGTGGTGTCCGATTCAAAAGGTCTTTAATTCAGTAACTCGAGTTAAGGGAGAATCGAGTTCCATCTCCACTAAGGAGCAGGAAGGATCGTCATCTGATCTTTATTCACTGAGTACATGATTTATACTTTTAAACATACATTACATTGCATAGAGAAGGCGGAGCAAAAGAGAGAGAGATGATGAAAGCATATGGGCGAGAAAAAGGGTGTGTAAGAAGGCGTACACGTGGGTGTTTCCTTGAGGTGTCATAGGTGTGTCATAGGTGGGCGGATACATGGAGGGGGTCTTGCATGGTGAGCTGGAACCTTTACCCTACTTGTGTGCGCAACTTGATCATGACGTGCAATTTGACGTGTAACAGGGGGAAGCTGGGGGGAGCTGACTTTCGTGCTAGTAGAGAAGCCTTGAATGTCAGGACGACCTGTACGTCTGGTATTATCTGATATCTTGAATTTGGAGGATGTATTATCTGAAGTAAAGGTCGCTCGGGCAAGGGTTGTTCATCTCGAAGAGCCGGTATGTGCATATTAAGCATGGGCGAATATTGCGGATCTCGCGTTCGCGGATTTTGCGGATTTGCGAACTAGCAATCCGCAAAATCTGCGAATTCTCGCGAATTTGCGGATTTTTTTTTTTTATGTTCGCACGGGTTTCTGCAAGTTCGCGAGGGTTTTGTACAATTTCGCAAATTGCGAAATTGTACAAAACGCGTGCGAACTTGCAGCAACCCGTGCGAACACAATGATATGAAGAGAAAGAAGCTCCTGGTCACAGGAACAGCACGGGGATTGCGCTCATGAAAGTCAAGGATGCAAAGGCCTCTACCCAGCATCACAGCTGACTTTCCACTGTAGATTTGGGAAGAGGCACACCTGTCCAGCCTCGAAGACGCTCATGATTGTTTTTGGGCTAATGAATGAGTCACTGAATTTGAGCATCAACTAGTTCGAGCGACCATGTGTGTGTTACTATGCAATCGCCCCGAAGGGCGCAGGGGTCCCTTGAATGAGCTGTCCATCATAGTGGGTGAATGGCGGGAAGACGGTGCAAACCGCGAGTGTGTGCGCGGGGCCAAACGTGCGGGGCTTCCATGCGAGTTCACATGCCTCTTGTGTGCATAAAAGGTCAGAGAAAGATCAGTTCAGCAGATGAAGAGAAAAAGCTCCACAGGAAGGGTCACAGGAAGGGCATTTGTAAATATTTTAGGATGGCGCCGGCAAGCTGCCAGCGCCATCCTAAAATACTTACTAAATTAGCTTCAACAGGAAGCTCTAATAGATAAAATAAAGCAGTTGCGAGCACCTGCTTTATTTTATCTATTAGAGCTTCCTGTTGAAGCTAACTTTGTAACTATTTTAGGATGGCGCTGGCAGCTTGCCGGCACCATCCTAAAATAGTTACAACAGGGCAGGCTTGAACTTTTGCCCCCGGAAAAATCCGCCGCTCGTGGATTTGCGGATTTTTGGTAAATTCGCGGGAGTTCGCGGATTGCGAATTTACCGAAAATCCGCAAAATCCGCGAGCGGAACGGATTTTCCGCCCATGCTTAGTGCATATATTTCTTCATGCATTGCGTGGGGGCCAGGGGCCTCCTATGGATGCGGGTTCTGTAAATCACTTGAATGGAGACAGAAAGGCTAGGCCCTATCTACTGCAGGCAGTTTATGTTTACCTTCCTCATTAAGCAGGAATGTATTTCTGTGGAGCAGAGCAGATAACTGTAAGCAAAATACTGTCTTGGCAGGCCGGGCTGGGCACCTCTCGGCTGAGCAGGAAGTATGTGAGAGGTCAGGGATACATAGCTAAACTGCAGCTTTCAGAGTGTCTGGGAGACATGGAGCCTGAATTCGGGTCCTGGCTCAGCTGAGCCACAAAACGGGTTCATCTCGACTTTTAAACGTGCACCATGTAAATACATTGGCAACATAGGCCTCAGTGCAGAATTAACGTTTCATTCATGGAGGGCTTGGTAACTGACATTTTAACATTGGACGGAAATGCAGATGCATTATCATAGGCATGAGAGGGGAAGTGCATGGTGACATGGACATACATAGGGTACATGTAGGGGACATATAGGCCATATAAAATTTCTATTTCCTCAGACTCATGTCTGAGTATACCCTGCCACACCTATAGTGGCCAAACACGATTCAAAATAGGGGGTGGTGATGAACAGAGTGTCTGAATTAAGCAGACCACTCTTACCCAGTCAAGAGATCAGGGCTGAATCCATCACCGTTATTTAGCTCACTGCATCACCCCAGTTCAGAACCTAGCTATATGCAAATTAGTATGACCCAGTGCCTCATGGGAACAGGGCAGACCAAACTACCAAGCCAATTCTTCACCGGAAAGGAGACAAGCTTCTGGGGACCCGTTTCTGGCATTTCAGCCGTCGTCGGCCCGGCTTGCTTGAATCCTGGTGGTGCAGTGAGCAAGGGACTCATGTCTGAGTATACCCTGCCACACCTATAGTGGCCAAAAACGATTCAAAAAAGGGGGTGGTGATGAACAGAGTGTCTGAATTAAGCAGACCACTCTTACCTAGTCAAGAGATCAGGGCTGAATCCATCACTGTTATTTAGCTCACTGCATCACCCCAGTTCAGAACATGGCTATATGCAAATTAGTCTGACCCAGTGCCTCATGGGAACAGGGCAGACCAAACTACCAAGCCAATTCTTCACCGGAAAGGAGACAAGCTTCCGGGGACCGGTTTCTGGCATTTCAGCCGTCGTCTGCCCGGCTTGCTTGAATCCTGGTGGTGCAGTGAGCAAGGGACTCATGTCTGAGTATACCCTGCCACACCTATAGTGGCCAAAAACGATTCAAAAAAGGGGGTGGTGATGAACAGAGTGTCTGAATTAAGCAGACCACTCTTACCCAGTCAAGAGATCAGGACTCAAGTGGACACAACAATTATTATTTAACAATGACATCCTTCCATTTGCTACTACATTGACTTTCTTCCCGCTCCCTAAATTTTGGGTTCACGATTACGCAAAATTATCTCACACTTTTCTTAACCCTTTTGAAACCTTATATAAGGAAAACACATGGTGAACTCATGCGTCTAATTTACTTATTCTATTACGTCCTCAATCCAAAGCCTCTTCATTGACTTCAATGGAAGCCTGTGTTCCGACTGACAACACAGGGTCCTGTTGAAAAAAGGTGGGGTTGCCGAAAACCCTGCACCCTGTCACAGGCATGGAGTCTGCCACACTTTGCATGGTTGTATAAAGGGGACCCATGGGCACCCCCACGGCCCCAACCAGAATCATCCGGGTGAAGGGGGGCCTAGTACCGCCCCCCAAAGTCAGTTTCCGACAGCCGTTCTGTATCGGACAGGACAACTCGGAAAGGATGTCCGATTCCGACATTGTAATACGTCAGTTGGAAACTCGGTCCATAGAGCTGTATGATTCAGCTCCGACCGATTCGAATTCTACGAATGCCGATCGGAACTCATTTGGAATGACCGAATGGTTACCTTCCATCATAGCTGGTCGGTTGGACATGTTTCCGAGTCGGTCCGAAACATGGTTTCCGACACGGGTTAGGAAAATCCGAATGCCATTCGGAGCCTTCACAACCAACATTGTAAAGAGGCCCTAAGTTGGCCTGTTTATTTTTGGGATCACATTTTAATAAAATTAGGCAAAACATCTTGAGCGGCAAGCACAATACAAACATTATATTTAATCGATAATAGATTACTAATCACTTCTAAATCCCTGCTAGATTGGAAACTTACAACACAAGATACTTGGTGTCAAATACCTCATTCCGATTTCATGCATATTTAATTTAATTGTCTACAGATTCATAATTGGCTAAAAGTATGTAATAAAATTACTACTATTTCTAATTAAACGATTCCTGACTCGATAGCTAATATATTTGTATGTAGCCTTTCTCCGGAGTGGAACTCTTTGTATGATGCACCTAAGTTATTAGATCTTTTGCTTGCTGTCACATTTCATCATGTTACTGCTCATTGGAAGAAAGCTTTGAATGTCTCTTATAAAGAGTGGTGGTATGCTGCATATTCCATCACAGATTGGACAGAGCCTATTTTTATCCTATTTGATTAGCAATTAAACAAGAGCAACTGTGATCACCTATAAAAACTTTTCTTAATAAATCTAGCTCACTAAGCTAAACAATTAACATTATTGCTCAAGAAGTTACTAAGGATCCATATACATGTATTTTCAAATTTTATTGTACTCATAATGTATTTTTATTGTTATTCTTTATTGTAACAATGTTTCAATGCTTACAACTTTCTGAAAGATTATTGTTATTATTCACATCGATATGTATTACCTTATGTTTTTTCTAAGTTTTTTGAATTCCTACTTCAAGCCAAATACCATTCTCAACCTTCCCTCTCTCTGTTTCCTCTGTCCCTACAGTTTCTTCTCTCTTACACATGCTTAATTGAACATCTGGTTTATATTAATATCCATTTTGTGTACTTGTATTTGCATTTATATAAGTCAGTTCTCATGATATGTTCTCTGTATATGCTTTCACTTCTCAATTAAGCATCTTTAAACTAAATAAGGAGGTAGTAGTCAATAGTATCAAACAAACAAAAGATTTCTACTAAATACAACAACAGAAAACATTGCCTACTTTTCAGATTGCCTAGGGCATACTCCGTACCCAGTTCCACTCTTTTTACTGTTGCAGCCATCCTGAAGGTAATTATGAGGTTGCTATTATACAGCTCCCCTGGGTGACATTATTCACCACCAAATAAAAGTAAATTGTGCAGCAAGCTAGGCTCAAGCTGAGGAGTGAAAGGGGCTACCAATGGGAAGACCAATGGGGTCAAGCTTTCTCCATCCAGCATGAGACGACCCTAAGGAATACCACTATGCAGCCAAAGGGCTTAGGGGGCACACCGAATATTTGCCACATAGGATACTGATGGGGTAGCTTCAGGGACTTTGTTAATGTGGGCCCTGGGCCTACATGCTACTAAAATAGGTGACACAGAGGCAACAGAGATACGTGGTTATTACCAAGGTCACTTGACCGGTGACGTCTGTGATCAGTGGGTGTTAAGTCTTGTTGTGGCCCAAGGCTGAACACTAGAGTATGTACAGCAGAACACTACACCCTCCCAAACTTTATTGAAAAGAAACAAACAAAAATCCAACTTTGGAAAAAAAAAAAACATAACACAGCACCATTGAGTCTCTTCAGGCGATCTGCCAGGAAGTGCTGGATCTCTGGACCGCATGCCAAGGAGGTTTTAGTCCACCCCGGCAATGTTGTTCTATTGTTGTTTACATAGTTTATTCTGGGTGCATCTGGAAAGTGGTGTTGGCCACTTCGAAGATCTTCTTGAAAGCACTCTGACTCCAGTGGACAGCAAATCTGCAAAGACTTAGGATGACCTCGGTGTATGAGGGCCTCCCTTGAAGGCAATGATGCTTCCCAGTGCCCACTGGCAGAATTTCCTGTCACAGGAGTCTCTGGAGGCCCTTTCTGCCGGGCTCCCAAGGAACCGTGTGGACTGTGCAGATCCTCTCGAAGGACGAGCGAAGGCATCGCTGAGGAACTGCCAACAGGACCACAGCTAAGTTGCTCATGCAGAAACAAAGGGTTGTGTCTCAGGGTCTGTGTGCTCTTGCTGTCAGGACTCAGGTTCACATGCCTTCATCAGATAGTCTTTGAGTGGCCAGTCTCCATCCGAGACCTCTATGTTTCCTGGTGCCTCTTGTGGAGCTGCTGCAGATGCATCTCATGTAACAAAAAAACAATAGGAGGGAGGTAGAGTACAGAGGTAGGATTCTTACTCCACGGGCACTGTTACATAAACAAAAGGAATCCTACTCACAGTGGAAAGGGAAATGTGTCCACCAAAAGTGTGGGGACACACAGTGTTTTGTAAAATACCCCTCACACACCAACAGGCCCCTTGGTGTCATGCTTCATCATAGGGGTCTTTGCACCCCTCTAACAGGATGCGGCGTGCTGCGACCTACGACTACGTGGGAGCACTGAAAATTAGACTATGTGTGGTGTGTGTGATGCAAGTGGTAGGGGTATCTAAATGTGAGTGGTGGGATATAGTGAAGGTTTAAAAAGTACCTGGCTCGTGGGTGTACAGAAAAAAGTTTTATTCACAACCCCGGGCTGGTACTGTTAAAAGAAGTGCAGTGCGAGGTAATTAACTGTCGTGACTATGGACAGTACCTCTGGTGTGCGTCGACATGTTTCGGAGCATATGCTCCTTCTTTAGGACGGGGGCACAACTTCCCCACCTTACTCACGTATTTCTATGATTCGTGTAAATAACCAAAAGTGCAGGACTATTTACAGTGTCTTAATAATAAATAAAGGCTATAATGTGCCTACAGCGGTATTACGACCATGCATTTGCATGACCTAAAAAGCGGAAAAAAGAAAATTGGTATGGTTACCCTTAATAGGGTGGCTCATACAGGTGCAGTCACCTGGAACACACCACTTGGCATGTTAGCCCTGAAAAGGAAAATGACAGACAAGACACACAACATAGATAACACACATAAAAATCATTGAAACATGTTGGTCATACTAATTGTATAAAGATGGCTTGCTTCATGAGCATTCAAGTACGTCTGGGGTTGATTGCTAACTTTGCAATCTGGAGGGACAAAGGATCATTTTTCAGTATTTAATACTCACTTTTTTGATGGAAAATGGTGTTTCTATTTACTCAATACTTACAGACTCAGGACAAGGTTGCCTCCGTGCTACCCCACACGCTGCTCCACTGGTAGTGACTGGGGATGCATGCCGTGTGATATTTATACTCTGATTCCCTAATTGGTTCGGCAATCATAGGTTGATTGTCGGATGTGCCTGATGCCCATACATGGGAAATCCGTTCAATTAGTGGTTCGTAAACACACCATACATGGTATGTCCGGTGAGGTAGGCAGCGTAAGCAAATAGCCCGGGTGCGGCGGTGGAAGGTAAATCCGCGCATGCGCGAATGATCTGCGGCTTGCGCATGCGTGAAGCGGCTAGACTTTCAGCATTCTGATCATTGAACGGTGCATGCGCGTTTGAAAAAGCGTCTGCGTCTATAGCTGTATGTGGTGATTGGACGCGCATGCATATCAGGGTTACTGTGGCAACAGTAAATGACAGCAATATATTAGATGGCTCATTTTGATGCATATAGTCGCGGTTTGTGTGCCTTTAATCAGATCATATCGGTAACGGTGTTACCAATTTCTTCAAGGTTCATGGGGACAAGCAGACCTTGTTGGAAGTCGCATTTTCAAATGAGCCACAACCTGTGGTGGCAGGTCAGTCGGCCGAGTCGAATAATTCCTGTAGGGGGCCTTATAGTTATCAGGACCAATGAATTACTGTAGGTTATCAGGACCAATGAATTGCTGTGGGGGTATTTTGGTTAATTGGACAGTTGACTCAAGGGGACTTCATCGTTTAGACCTTGGGTATGTGTGCCCAAGCGGAACACCCACCGCTGTTCTTTCTGGAAAAGACCTGTTTCAGATGGCAAGTGTTCGATTATACTCCATTTTAGGTCGTTCACACAATGTTGTTTCTCCAAGTAGTGAGTTGCCATTTTTGTTGTGGACTTTTTGCAGCGAACGTTGCTTTTGTGTTCACCCATTCTAATTCTCACGGGCCTCGTGGTCATGCCCACATATTCCAAACCACACGGACACGTGATCATGTACACTACATTTTTAGTATTGCAATTTGTGAACTTTCGTTGCTCCCAAGTCGTACCATTTCTAAATGTCAAGATGTTGCTTTTCTGCGTGAGATGGCAACTACTGCAATTGCCACAAGGGAAATGTCAGGTGTCAGGATTCCCCTCTCACCGGAATTCCCTTGAGGTCCTTGTCCCTGGATGTTCAGGTGACTGCGTTGGCTGTGTGGGGTCTTGCGTAGGCTGCGCTGGAGGGTCGGAGCGGGACTCCTGACAGGGCCATGGCCTAGCCTCGTGCATCTCCAAGGGTAGATGGTCCAATGGTCGAGTTTGCTCTCTTCAGCTGGTCTCAGGTTCATGGGAGCTCAAAGAAGGTTTCTGGGTGACTAGGATCCAACGGCACCAGTAATGTCTTTTGGTCCCTTACTCTCCCTTATGGGCAGCCCCCACCCCTAGGGTGGTCGTTATGCCCCCCCCCCCTGGGATGCAGATGGGGACCATAGCCCCCGATATGCCCCCTTTGGCAATGCAGAGAGTTCACTAGATGCCAACAATTCTTTTTTATTGTATCTAGGGATGGGGGCTGTCTGAGAGGGGCTTGCCATTGCCCCCACCACAGCAAAATTCAACAGTGTTTCTGCTTCCCCTGGGAGGCAGATGGGGGCAATAGCCCTCGATCTGCCCCAAGGGGCAGAGAGCACACTAGGCACCAGTTTCTTTCATGTATATAAGGGTGGGGGCTGCCTAAAATGGGCATAACAATGTCCTCACCCCCCGAAAAAAAATCCGACAGTCTTTCTACCACTGAGGAAGCATATGGGGGCAGTTTCCCTTGATCTGACCTCTGTGGGAGAAGAAAGTCCACTAGGCACCAGGGATTTTTTTTATAGGTAGTGGTCTGGGCTGCCCAAAGTGGGCATGCCATTGCCCCCACCCCCCAAAAAATCCACAGTCTTTCTGCCCCCCAGAGGGGTAATAGCCCCTGATCTGCCCCCGGGGTGCAGAAAGCCCACTTGGCTCGAAGGATTGTTTTGTTTTTTTATACTCAGGGGTGGGGGCTGCCAAGTAAAATGATACCTCACTTGGGTGGATGGGCCAAGGGCCTGTGACTGGGAAAGGGCCAAAAACATAGGGATTTAAGTATAGCACAGCAAATTCTAACCATTACATTTAAAAATACGTTTTTAGCTGATTCTGTATTGCACAGCCACACAAGTGAGGTATAATTTTACTCGGGACTGCTGATTCCACAAATGTGTGGAAAAAATCATTTTTCCAGCTAAATTTGAGGTTAACATGGGCGAGTACTTTGCCCACCTAGTGAGTGAGGTTCCATTTTTATCGGGAGACCTAGGGAACACTGAGTGGTAGGAAATTTGTGTCAGCCCGGTGATCCCACAACTTTCCCACACAGAAATATGAGAAAAAATTGATTTTTTCAACTAAATTTAAGGTATGCAGGATGATGATTCTGGGTAGGAATATTTTGGAGGATTCATGTAGGCCAAAAATGTGTGGGGCTGGTATGTTTCCCTCGATGGTCGCCGAGCCCGAGGCCAAAAACTCAGATGCCGACCTTGCAAAACCAGGTCATTTTGTGATAAGTAATTTGAATATCTCGATAATATGTTCTGGGCCCTTGCCTGTTGCGGTTACTTGGCTTACCCACACGAGGAAGGTACCATTTTTATTGGGAGACTTGTGGGAGTGCTGGGAGGTAGGTAATGTTTGTCAGCTCAGTGATCCCATAACTTTCCCACACAGAAATGTGGGACATTTTTGATTTTTTCCATCTAAATGTAAGGTTTGCAGGGGATTCTGGGTGGAAAAATGTTGGGAAGGCCACGCAAATCATACCTCCCTGGACTCCCCCTGTGTGCCTATTTTTCAGAAATGTGTGGGTTTGTTGGGTTTCCCTGGATGGCTGCTGAGCGGGGCCCAAAAAACCCAAGTGCCCTATCCCATGCAAAACCACGTTGTTTTGTGATCGGTAATTTTGATGTCTCCACAATATGTTTTGGGTCTTTTTCTGCCGCGATCACTTGTCCCACCCACACGAGTGAGGTACCATTTTTTTTTTTTTTTTAATAAAATGTTATTTGGCAATTCATAAATGCAGAAGTAAACATATAAAAACAATGTTTTAGTCTCAAAAACAAATTTACGAGGAGTGAAATACATCAATTAAGATAGAAAGCAAATATCAGGAAAAAGAAAAAAACAAGATATTATTTATATTGGTGGGCACATTCTAACTAGCAAGTCTAATATTTGCTCCAATTCTCAATTGGTTTCCAGATCTTAATGCCTCGAGCTTTAGCCCTCAACCCTTTACAGGCAAAAATCGCCTTCTCTTGATTATACATACCCAAGAGTCTTGATAACCATATCTGAAAATTAGGGGGATCTGTATCTTTCCAGCGGGCTGTTAATATAATACAATACACAGCTGTCCCCAAAAAAAGCAGCATTTCTTCTTCAGTGGAATGTGACAGTGTATTATCATACCCCAAAATGTATAAGGTGGGGGATTCGGCGACTGGATGACCAAACACTTCCTGCCAAAATTCCATTATCATATTTTTCATACTGATAATTTCCACACTCGTATAGCATACAAATTAAATGTGCCGAATTTTTTCCACATCTAGGGCATTCTGAGTTAACTCTTTTTCCCCATGAGTAAAGTTTAGCAGGGGTAAAATATAAATCATAGATGGTCTTACACAACTGTGCTTTTAAATTAGACGACATAAACAATTTTGTTGACAATAACAGTATCTTATCGATATCAACATTGGGGTTGTTTAATTTCCTTGACCAGCCCTGCTCCACAGCAGCGACATCATCCGATTGACTGTCTATTAGTACATCATAGATCGTGCCAATCCTAGTCGAAGGTCTTAATAGACAGTCAAATAAAGGAATATTCTCAAGTGTGATATCTGCACTCTTTAGGTCCAGTATCGTATTGATCTGAATATATTTGAATACACTATTGCTGGTAATGGAAAATTTAGATTGTAGCTGTTGGAATCTTTGGTTAGCAGGAAACATGTGGAGTCAAGACTCCACATGTTTCCCATTTCCTGGCAATCATATCATATATAGATGGTGGTAGTAAGGTAGAGTGCCATAGCGAGGTATACTTGTTATGTTTAGTAATACTCAGCTGTCTTCTAATTTTCTTCCAAATACCCCAAACACTCAGTATAATCTTAAATTTGCCTTATCCCCAATAATTAATTCAAATATTGAGGAAATATAGCTCTCACCTACTTCACTTCCCCAAGATTTTATATAAAATAGAGGCTTCATCTGATGTAATAAAGCTGCCAGCATATAATATCCCAAATTAGGTATTGTAAGGCCCCCTCTTATAACTGGGAGAGATAGAAAGCGGATAGATCTCCTTATCTTCCCATATCCCCATATAAACTTGCTCATCTGAGATTCAAGGATCTTAATGATTTTGTCGTCCACCAATAACGGGATCGCCCGGAACAGGTAGAGAACTCGGGGTAGAATGTTAATTTTAAGAATATTACCTCTTCCAATAATCGAGAGATGTATGCCATCTATCCGCTTTAAATCTGTTGTTATTCTTTGTATTAGTGGATCATAGTTTAATTTAATAATCTCATCAATTTTAGAGGATATACGGACTCCCAGATATACCGCACTATCTACTTTCCTAGAGTCTATAAATTGGGTATTTTGGGTACATATAACCATCGTTTTATCCCTATTTAAAGAATACCCCGAGACTTGACCAAATGCATGAGTAATCTGTTCGATTTCAATTATTACCTCCTTGGGGTGTGATGTTACTACCGCCACGTCATCGGCGTAGGCTAATACTTTAGTGTCAAATGGACCCAAAGTAATTGGTCTAATTGGCTCGGCATTTAGCAATTTTATAATGAGGGGATTTATATAAAGAGCGAAAAGGATAGGGGAGCATGGGCACCCATGCCTAGTCCCCCGGGATATATAAAAAAGACTTGACTCCTGACCCATCGCCAAAACTCTGGCCTTAGGTGAGAAGTACATTGCTTTTAGAGACTTCATTAAACTTGGTCCCATATTATTTTGCTCTAAGACTGCCCACAAAAAAGCCCATGAGACCCGATCAAAGGCCTTCTCGGCATCTAGGAGGACCACCGACATCCGGCCCCCCGCGACAGCCATGGCATCAAAGAGGGCAATGACACGTCTAGTGTGGTCCGTAGTGCCCTTGCCCGGGATGAAACCATGCTGCCACGGAGAGACCAGACGCTCAATCGTCCCCCTGAGCCGATTAGCCAGAATCTTAGAGTATAGCTTCGAGTCTGAATTGATCAGAGAGATAGGACGATAGGATGATGGCAGTTTAGGAGGTTTGTCTTTTTTTGGAAAAACCACAATATTAGTTTCCAACCATGATCTAGGGGGATTACCGCTAACTTGAACTCCAATAAATAAGTCAAGAAGTATCGGAGTTATAATATTATCCAAAATCTTATAGAGCTCGAGAGTAATTTTGTCTGGCCCTGCTGCCTTGCCCGAAGCCAATTCTGCTAGAGCTATTCTTACTTCACTCATGGTTATATCTCTTTATAGGTCTTGTCTAGTAGCCGTATCTACACCTAGAATACTTCCTGATTCAGAAGCCCATCTGGCCACTTCATTTTTGATTGTATCAAAGTCAAAAGAATCCTCATTATTATACAATTTCTTAGAAACATTTTTAAAGACTTCTAATATTGTTTCAGGTGTTGTAGATTCTTGTCCCTCTGACTCAATACACACAATTGAATTGAGAGATTGTTTTTGCCGAGTACAGAGTGCAAGCTGCTTCCCTACCCTCTCTCCTGTTTCATAGATCTCATTACGGTGGGATTGATAAGTCTCAGCTGCCCTTTGAGTAAGCTTACTATTTATCTCTGCCTTGAGGATCGTCATTTCTCTCAGAATTAAATCCCCCTCTCCATCCTATCCACCCTGAGCAATTATAGCAGTATGCTTCTCTTCTTTTCTAGCTAATTTTTGTAGCTGAAGTTCATTTAAAATTGCACTCTCTTTCCTCTGCTTAGCTACATAGCTCATTGTCTCACCCCCGTATCGACACCTTGAAACAATCCCAGACCGTATTTCTAGATGAACTATACCGATTACAATCAAAGAATCCTTGCGCCCATACCTTAATATACTCAATATATCCCCTATTAACGAGCAGTTTTCGATCAAAAGTCCAGCTTGTTCGAGGTCTGGCCATATTATCTATGCTAATAGAGAGTACTAACGGATTATGATCCGCTATAATCTTTGGTAATTTGAGAATTCTTGCCTGACTAGCCCAGTTACTAGACATGCAGATGTAATCTATACGGACGTACTTGTTTTGGGGATATGAGAAGTATGTGTACCCTGGATCTTGTGGCTGCTTCAGATCCCATATATCGGACAGGCCTAAACTTTCCTTTAATTGAAGAAGAGCGCTATAAACTTTAGGCTTACGCCCACTGTATTTGCTTCGAGCTTGAATATATGCCAGTTCCATTTTTGGCAGGGAGATATTGAAATCTCCACAAAATATAAGTGCCTGAGGCCATGATGACAGCTCCGTCTCAAGATCCTTAATTATAGAGGGTCATCTTCATTAGGGGCATAAATAGAACATATTGTAATCCCCTGCTTAAGCTCCACGATAACCCACCTGCCCATAGAGTCAGCAGCTACCCGTCTGGGTTCACCCAAAAATGGCTTAGCAAATATAGCAACTCCTCGAGGTATGAGAAGTACATCCCAACAGGTTGAATCCAGGGACCCTTAAAACTCCCCTTTCAGCCCAAGGGATATGAGTCTCTTGAAGACATATAATATCAAACGCATTCTGAGTAATTATCCCACACATTTGTTCTCTTTTCGTCCTATCATTGAGGCCAGCCACATTCCAGGAGCAAAGTTTTATCCTAGCCATGTTGTGCTCTGTTTTTTCCCCCAATCCTGATCTATTATATTGCCAAACATAACTCTATTTTCTATGTTACCACTACAATTTATTTTTCTGATTATGCTTGTACATTCATGATTGCCTTTTTTAAACTTTTTCCCCCAACTGCGTCCCCACCCGCTCCCACCCTTTGACCCTTGCCCCCCCACCCTCCAAAAACAAAGGCATTTAGACTCCATTAGAGTCTGTGGTGATGAACGTGCATTGCCGTTCTAGTGCTCTCAGTCTAACAATTAAAGCCCCAGACCCATAAGTGAAAAGACCCAGAAAAAAAAGAAAGTGAAAGAGTAAGGTAAGCATTTATGAACACTTTTATCCCCTCTTTTCCTTCTCATGAGAGGCTATCTAAGTACTCTTTAGCCTGAACCTCAGAGGTAAAAAACTTTGTTTGGTCGCCATTAATTACTTTCAACCTAGCAGGATTATTTAAGTATGCCTGGAGCTTCTTGTCTTGAAAAGGTTTTATTAGCTGGCGCAAGCACCACCTCCGCTCAATTGTGGTGCTGCAGAAGTCAGGGCGTACAAAATAGGTTATATGACTGCTATATTTTTTTGCCTCTGGCCTCGCTTTCTCCCATACTGCTTGTCTCAATATAAAATTGCCAAAATATACAAGTATAGCTCTCGGGTATGCACCGGGTTTCGGGGCATTTCTCATGGTGAGGGGTACTCGATGTGCACGCTGCACCTCTAGATCCCAATTCCAAGCTGAAAGTTCTGGTAGGGAGTCTTGAAATAGTTTGACCATAAAGGAGCGGGCATCCCCCCCTCCGCTCCTTCAGGGACACCTAGGACTCTCAGATTATTTCTACGTAGGCGGTTCTTCATGTCTTCGAGCTTCCACATCACATCAGAGAGCCCCTTCTCATGGGTGTCAATCTGCTCACGATTTACCGCAATCTCTGATTCATTACCGACCACTCTTGTTTCCATCTCAGTCATACAGTCATTGAACAAGGTGATTTTCCTTGAGAGCTTACAGACCACTCCCTGGACTTTCCGTAACTCTGCTTGTGCCTTCCGCCCATCTTGAGAGGTCTCTTCTCGGTGTGCCGCAATGGCTAGCAGCACAGTCTCAATTGTAGGGGCAGTCTGCCCCTACAAGTGAGGTACCATTTTTATGGGGAGACTCTGGAGAATGCGGGGTGGGTAGAGGTTTGTGGATCCACACAGATTCCAGAACTTTCTATCACTGAAATTTGAGGAAATGTTTTTTTTTACACGGTTTGAGGTTTGCAAGTGATTCTGGGTAACAGAACCTGGTGGGAGTCACACAAGTCACCCCCTACTGGATTCCCCTGGGTGTTAGTTTTCAAAAATAAATAAGTTTTCTAGGTTTCCCTAGGTGCTGGCAGAGCTAGGGTTCGAAATAAACAGCTAGGCACTTTGCAAAAAAGGTTTAGTTTTCACTGTTAAAATGTGGTGTGTCCATGTGCGTTTTGGCCTGTTTCCTGTCACGGGCACTAGGCCTACACAAAATAGTGAGGTACCAATTTTATCGAGAGAGTTTGGGGAATGAGGGTGGGTGGAATTGTGTGGATCCATGCAGTTACCAGAACTTTCCATCAGAGAAATGTGAGGAAAATGAGTTTTTTACACAGTTTGAGGAATGCAAGGGATTCTGGGTAACAGAACCTCGTGAGAGGCACACAAGTCACCCCATCCTGGTTTCCCCTGGGTGTCCAGTTTTAAAATATTTACACGTTTGCTAGGTTTCCTCAGGTGCCGGCTGAGCTAGAGTCAAAAATCCGCAGCTAGGCACATTGCGAAAAAGGGTCAGTTTTTACTACAAAAATGTGATATGTCCATGTTGCATTTTGGGCCAGTTCCTGTCGCAGGCACTCAGCCTACCCACACAAGTGAGGTACCATTTTTTATCAGGAGACTTACAGGAACTCAGAATTATAGAGCAACTGTTATTACCTATTGACTTTCTATGCATTTCTCCTTCCAAATGTAAGACAATGTGTAAAAAAGAAGTCACTTTGAAAAATGTCCTATAATTTACAAGCTAGTATTGGTACCCACAACTTTGGGGATGTGAAAATAACTACTGCTTCTACATTTTACATTTGAATCCCATTTTGTAAATACATAGGTGTCCTTGATACCTAATTTTCACTCTTTATATTTTACCAAATGAATTGCCATAAACCAGGTACACAATGAAAAACCACTGCAAGATGCAGCTCAGTTCTTTGCTCTAGGTTCCTCAGGTTCTTAGTGATCCTACAAGTCCAATATATCCCCACAACTAGAAGGGTCCAGAGGATGGAACGGAATATGACTTTTAAAAATATATCATACATAGAAGAAGTTACAGGTGAAAACTTTGGCACAAAAGGCTTATTTTTTCAACTCAATTTTCAATATTTCTTATTTTCAACTGTTTCTATTAAAAAACCTTAAAGGATCTACACAAATGACCCCTTGCTGAATTCAGAATATTGTCTACTTTTCCGAAATATATAGATTTCCGGGATCCATTATTGGTTTCACACCCATTTCCGCCACTAACTGAAAGGACGTTCAAAGCACAAAAAGTAGCAAAAATAGGCTATGTACCAGTAAAAGGCCAAAACTGTGTAGAAAATGTTGGTTTTCTGACAAAAGTCTACCTGTTCCTGAAAGCTAGGAGGATGATAATTTCAGCACCACACACCCTTTGTTCATACCATGTGCAGGAAAAAGAAGACTCTTTCTTCTGCAGCACTTTTCCCAATTTTTACGAGAAAAAAACAAAATGTTGCTGTATTTTGGCTAATTTCTGGGTCTCCTCCAGGGAAATCCACAAACCCTGGGTACCTTTAGACTCCCAATGATGCTGGAAGAAAAGGACAGAAATTTTGCATGGATACCTTGGGCCATATTAGCAAGAAGCTCGTTAAAATTATTGCTGTTTTAGCGGCACGAAACTGCAGCTAAAACGGTGATAATGGGCTTGCTAATATGCGTTATAGAATTTCAATAGAAGCCCAGGTTAAATGTCCACACATCTAACCTGGGCTTCTATTGGAATTCTATAACGAATATTAGCAATCCCATTATCGCCATTTTAGCAGCAGTTTCCTGCCGCTAAAACAGCGATAATTTTAACAAGCTTCTTGCAAATATGCCCCCTTATGTGGACAAAATGTTACAGGAGCCTAAGCGTGAACTACTCCAAATAGCCAAAAAAGGGGTTAGCATAGGTGGTTGAAGGCCTAGCAACGACAGGGTTAAAGAAGCTATCCAGTGAACTATGTCGCAATAGGTCTCAAAACCCAAGCAGATATCATCAAACAAAGGAAAAAATCGTATTATTTTATTGTTCGGCGTTGTTAGTGATGAAATCTGGGTAAAGAGAGCTATGTTTTTCTCTTCATTTAACAAAAGTTTTCAAACAACCCAGAGAAGTCCCTATCAGAGGAATACTAACTTTTAAAGCAACGCAATGTTATAGCAATGCTATTGTGATCGCATTAAAAAAACAACATGCCTGTAAATAGACAGCTACGGTTGGAGGCTGTACAATTTTCTCAAAAACACTGACAGTTTGAAGTGTATGTTTGCAAATAGGATGCTCTTGCAATTGTTAAGGAGACCTAAGACAATCTGTCTGACTATTCTCTTTTCCACAGAAGTCGGAGCAGACTGCTAGCAACAGAATTAACAGTGAAACTGACAGGATTGGTGCATTGTTTGTGTTAATGCCAATATTAATTTACTCCCATCTACCAGGCTTTTTAACCCCTTCGATGCTGATGATGGAGCGGTTCCGTCATCAGCATCGGTTGGGCTGTGCTGATGACGGAACCGCTCCGTCATCAGTACAGCCCTGGGGGGGGAGCGCTGGCGCTCCCCCCCTGGGGCATCGATCTTGGTCCTGTATGCAGGGTTGGCAGCGGAAGACTTTCCGCTGCCACCCCCTGGCCCCCCCACGCTTCCTGGTGATGTCAGCGCGTACAGCGCGCGCCGACGTCATCAGGAAGCGCTGGACGCGCTGGAAGCCATTTCTTTCCAGCGCGTCCAGCATTCAGGTAAGTTTGTTGTGCTCCGGTGGGGAGGGGGCGCCGGTTTTCGGTGCCTTGAGGCATCGGGGGGGAGGAAACTGTGTAACAATGGCCCCTGAAGTGTGTGAGCTGCGGCCATACTTTCCTCAGAGACCAAGCGACGAGTAAGGAAGGTTATGAACTATCTGCCTTATTACTGAATTGTCGATCGATGAAACGTCATAGCTTGAACATCTATGACCTACTGATAGATGACAAACCCGACTTGGTCTTCTTGACAGAAACATGGCTGGATGAACAATCCATCCCTGATATCATACAGGCCCTTCCTCCCGGCTTTAATATTCTTCACATTAATAGAGGGGTTCAAAGAGGGGGGGGGATAGCCATTATCCACCAAAGCGAGCTGTCAGTCTCTCTTGAACCGACTTCCATTAATAAATGTGAAGCGGGACTCTTTTCTATCTCGGTTAGCCCCAACTGCACCATTAAGGGCTACCTTATCTATCGTCCTCCAGGTGTGGCGACTGCATTCATTGAAAGCCTCCTGGAAGCTCTAACGCAATCTGCTTTACGCCATAACAAGTTTATGATTGTAGGTGACCTCAACGTGCATTTGGATGATATCAACTGCAGAGAGGCTGTCTCCCTAATTATTGAACTTAGAGCTCTTATGTTTGTTTTAGCTGACAACAGAGCCACCCATCAAGCAGGACATCTGCTGGACCCAATTTTTACAAACTGGGAAGATATAAGTGTCTCTGCTCCGATTAAAATCCTGTGGTCAGATCATTATTTGATCCCTTTTAAACTCAGAAGACTGCCCAACAGGGGGCCTTTACAGAAACCTCCCGTTATTAGGCGCAGGGACTGGAGGAAATTCAGTCACAACGCCTTCAGTCAAGCCCTAGGACAGGAACCGCCAAAGCTCAGCGACAATTTGGTGGAGGCGTACAGGATGTATGAAGAATGGGTGCAAGGTGCGCTGGATAATGTAGCCCCTTGGACTCATAAAGCCATGGCACGGAGCACGAAATCTGCTCCGTGGTTCACCGCTGAGCTGCGCGCCGCTAAAACCAAATGTAAAACCTTGGAGCGTAGATGGAGAGTGGAATATGCCCCCTCAATACGTGAAGTCTATAAGAGTGAACTAAGGTCCTACCACAGCCAGATCAGGAAATCTAAAAGAGAGTACTATAATAAAAGGATTGACTGTGCAGAGAATACATCTAAAGAGCTCTTTATGATTCTGAAGGAACTCTCCGCCCCTCCAGCGAGTTCAGGGGAAGTCCCCCCCTCGACTGAGTCATGCAATGAGATCGCAGACTTCTTTATAGGGAAGGTAGAAAAGATCTATGCATCGTTTCAAACTAACTCTGAAGCTACAAATCTACCCGACCCTAACTGCGGAAATAAGGTCAGGGAAGAACTTAGGAAATTTGTGGTCCCCCAAGCAGATGAGCTTATCAACATCCTATCGGACATTCACTTGGGCTCTCCCTTAGATGCGGTACCAGCGAGGATTCTTCGCAGTCATCTCCCCCAGATAGCGAAGCATATAGGTAACATGGCTTCGCTTTCCTTCCATGAATGTCTAGTTCCGGATAGCTGGAAACTGGCCCAAGTCGTCCCAATAAAAAAGAAAGCCCACATAAGCATAACGCAATTAGACAACCTGAGACCAATCTCCCTCCTTCCCTACTGTGCGAGGGTAGTAGAAAAATTGGTTAACCGACAGCTGGTGAGCTTTGTGGAGGAAAACAAGCTCCTCCACATGTCTCAGTCGGGATTCAGAGCCAAACACTCGACAGAGACCGCCCTCCTCCTATCGACAGAATTGCTGCGGGGTAAGGCGGATGAGGGTCACACGGCCGCACTGGTCCTATTGGACTTAAGTGCGGCGTTTGACACCGTATCACACCCCGTATTACTGGACCGCCTGAGTGAAAAGGGAATAACCGGACCTGCACATGAGTGGTTGGCTTCCTTCCTTAAGAACAGGAGATTTCAAGTGCATTGTCCACCATGTAAATCCAGTGTAAGATGTCTCAGGCAAGGGGTTCCACAGGGCTCGATCTTGAGCCCCACATTATTTAATCTGTACATGGAACCCTTTGCCAAATTGGTGGAGTCATATGGTGTTGCAATAGTCTCCTATGCAGACGATACACAACTGGTGATCAATCTGTCCCGTGATCCAGTTGTGGATGCTGAGAATTTCTCGGCCTGCTTGGTGGCACTTGACGGCTGGATGAAACAGAACTATCTCCGCCTTAATGGTAATAAGACGGAAGTTCTTATCGTAGGTCCCTGTCCTTCCATCTGGACTTCTGCCTGGTGGCCCGTTGAACTGGGCTCTGTCCCGGCCCCGGTAGACACAGTTAAAAACCTTGGCTTTCTTCTTGACTCTAATCTAGCCTTCACCAATCATGTTGGTAAGGTTGCCGGAAAATGCTATGGCCTCCTGAAGGTCCTGAGGAAAATCCTGGACCTATTGCCCCCCAGCTCCAGAAAAACTATGGTACATGCCTTGGTCACCTCCCATTTAGACTATGGGAACCCCTCCTATGTGGACTCAGCAAAAAAGGCCTAACACAGCTACAACGCGTACAGAACGCAGCTGCCAGGCTGGTCCTTAACCTCCCTAGGAGAGCCTCTGGGAAACATGCATTACGTTCCCTGCACTGGCTCCCAATAAAGGAACGAATCAAATTTAAAACTATGTGCATCACCCACCGTATAGCTCACAAAAAAGCACCTCCATATCTCCAGGACTTGCTTCCAGTCTATCGCCCCTCACGCCTTCTGAGGTCGATGGGCAGCATGCTATTGGTGGTGCCATGGATACACAGAGCAAGGATGGGAGGACGTTCCTTTAGACACCATGCCAGCAAAGACTGGAATGACCTACCCATCGAATTGAGGATGGAGCCGTCTGAAACCAGGTTCAGACAGAGGCTGAAAACCCATCTTTTCCCCAAGACAAATTCAGCATAGTATGCCCCTGTCCCTAGTGCTCACCCTCTGTGAGCTAAGCTGAAGAGATGTTGGTAGGACTGTCAGCGCGGGGACGCACTGTTCTCTGTGCAACCAAGCGCTTAATAAATGTCATTAACTAACTAACTAACTAACTCTCCCCTGATGTCCCAATGCAGGACATTCCTGGTGCACGATCGCGCACAGCGTCGCGATCGTGCACCAGGAATGCCCCACTAGACACCATGGATTGTGTTGTGTTGTTTGATTTTGTGCTGGAAGCGACCCCTTGGGCAAGGGTCGCTTCCATTTGGGGGAAAATAATATTTCAGACTTTTCTGCCCCCCCTGGGGCAGATCGGCCGTTTTTTTGGCCGATCTGCACCCAGGGGGGGCAGAAAAGCCCGCTAGTCACCAGGGATTTCTGTATCTTTGAAAAGGAAGCGACCCCTTGGGGAAGGGTCGCTTCCTAGTGGCCCCAAATTTGAATTAGACTTTTCTGCCCCCCCTGGGGGCAGATCGGCCGTTTTTTGCACCGCATCTGGACCCAGGGGGGGGGCAGAAAAGCCCACTAGACACCAGGGATTGCTTTTTATTTATAAAGGAAGCGACCCCTTGGGCAAGGGTCGCTTCCTCTGGGGGATAAAATATTTTCCAGACTTTTCTGCCCCCCCTGGGGCAGATAGGCCGTTTTTTTGGCCGATCTGCACCCAGGGGGGGGCAGAAAAGCCCACTAGTCACCAGGGATTTCTGTATCTTTGAAAAGGAAGCGACCCCTTGGGGAAGGGTCGCTTCCTAGTGGCCCCAAATTTGAATTAGACTTTTCTGCCCCCCCGGGGGCAGATCAGCCGTTGTTTGCGCCGCATCTGGACCCAGGGGGGGCAGAAAAGCCCACTAGACACCAGGGATTGCTTTTTATTTATAAAGGAAGCGACCCCTTGGGCAAGGGTTGCTTCCTCTGGGGGATAAAATATTTTCCAGACTTTTCTGCCCCCCCTGGGGCAGATCGGCCGTTTTTTCGGCCGATCTGCACCCAGGGGGAGCAGAAAAGCCCACTAGTCACCAGGGATTTGTTTTTATTTGAAAAGGAAGCGACCCCTTGGGGAAGGGTCGCTTCCTAGTGGCCCTAATTTTTTATAGACTTTTCTGCCCCCCCTGGGGGCAGATCGGCTGTTTTTTTTACCGTTTATGGACCCAGGGGGGGGAATAGAAAAGCCCACTAGACTCCAGGGTCTTTTTCTTTTTATACGGAGCGACCCCTTGGCCAAGGGTTGCTTCCTTGAGCTCATTTGTTTTCAAAAGTATGTTCTGCCGTTTCTTTATTTGGCCTCTCTGCCCTCCGTAGGGTTGCTTCCAGGGGGCCCACGTTTATAATGATTTATAATCTCGCCCCCTTGGGGGCAGACACCCCATTTGTGACATACCCTGTGACATAGCCTGTTGTAATGTGTGTTGTTTTTGTTTCTTCTAATGTGTATTGTTTTTTTTTTTCTCTTTAGATTGTTGCAGTGTGCGGTTCCGTTACTGGTGGTTCTGTTCTTCTGCTGTTTCTGTAGTTGTATGTGTTTGGTAAGAGACCTCTTTTTTGTTCAATTGTACTGTAATTGTATTTTTTTGCAAAGTGTGTAGTAATACGAGTATGTTTGGTTTCTGTTTGTTGTGATTGTAAAACATGTTTTGCATTTGTTTTTGATGTGTCCTTCTGTAGATGTAAGTTTTTTTTCTTCTTCTTTCTAGTGGGATATCGTTGCCTCTTTGCTGTGTCTTTGCAGAGTAGGTGCTGGTGAGTGTAGTTGCGTCTTGTAAGTGAATTGTATATATTTTCTAAATTCGTTTTTTTTAAAAAAGGCTTACATTTTTTATCTTACTTTGCGCAGTGTTGGGGTTGTTGAGTTGTTTGTGCAGACTCCTTTATTTGTAAGGGTAATGGCTAACCGCCGGATTACTGCTCAGCAAGTTGTTGGATTGCTTTTTGATTCTTCCTCTGACCATGGTCCAGAGTCTGACTCTGATTCTGATCCAGAGGTGGGAGGTGAAGATTCAGGTAGTGAGTTTTCTCTACACATGGCTTCTTCTGATGATGAAGACACTCTGAGTGCTGATGAAGCTACTTTTGGTGTGGATGATGTGCCTGTGGTTGCGGAGGACTTTGCTGCGCCTGTGGTTGCGGAGGACATTGTTGTGCCTGTGGTTGTGGAGGACATTCCTGTGCCAATAGTGCGGCAAGAGACATCTGGGCTGCAGCCTGGGGCTGCTAGACTTCCAGTTGGTGCAGTGAGACGAGAGGCAGCTGGGCGGCAGCCTGCGGCTGCAAGACTTGACGTTGAAAGTTCTGACCTCTGGGTTGCACCAGGCATGGTGCAGCCGGCATTGCCTGAATTTACTGGTGTTCCAGGGTGTAGGGTGAACACTGAAAACTTTTTGCCTATTGATTTTTTCAAGTTGTTTATGGATGATGTGTTTTTGGCAGAGATTGTAGAGCAGACTAATTTGTATGCTGAAAATTTTTTGAGGGTGAACAGTGCCAGCCTTAAGCCCCACGCTAGAGCTACCCGGTGGACTCCCACAAATTTGGAGGAGATGAAAAAGTTTTTGGGTTTAACTTTTTTGATGGGCTTGCTTAGGAAACCATCAATGGCTTCATATTGGTCTACTAGTCCCTTGATGGCAACAGCTATATTTCCGGCAGTCATGAGTCGTGATAGGTATTTGCTTCTGCTTCGGATGATGCATTTTGTTGACAATAGTCTTGCTTTGCCACAAGATCACCCTGATTTTGACCGTCTTTTCAAGATTCGGCCTGTCATTGATCATTTTGTTGATCGATTTTCTGAGATCTTTTATCCTGGAAAAGAAATTGCAGTGGACGAGTCTTTGCTGTTGTTCAAAGGCTGCTTGGTATTTCGGCAATACATTCCTAGTAAGAGGGCACGCTATGGAATCAAACTGTATATGCTGTGTGACAGTGAGACTGGATATGTCTCTAATTTCAGGGTGAATGTGAACAACAAGGACCCCCTGTTCAAATACTGGATTTGTAAGACAGGGAAATAAACAATGTGTGAGGAGAATGAAACATATGATAATACAACTGGGGAGGAGACCAATATGTAAAGCACAAAAATCAATTAAAAATATAACAAGTTCGATTTATTAATAAAATTACATTCTCAAAGGATTATACAGAAACATATTCAATACAATGTTAAAAAATACACAAAATTATGTATAGCTGAAATATTCGTGACACAATTTTACAAGAAATTACTTAAAACATAGGTGGCAAACAATACAATTTGTCGACGCGCGTTTCGGCGTTGTCAAAACGCCTTCATCAGGAGCCACATATAATCTAGTGAACACGGAATAGGTGTTCTCTAATAATTCTGGATACGATCCAACATCCGATTTCTTAGCCGTACCGACACTTTGATTAGTCTTGTTCGACTATTGTGGTCATATACATTAAAAAGTGTTGCTGACGACTCGAACAAAGCCCTGAATGCCGCTGTAATATCGGTATGTTAACAACGTGCTAAGACGTGGGAGAGGAGAGCCGTTGCGCCAACCTGTCAAGAGCCGATTAGGTCACAGAGTATGATATTTTCGAAGCGTCTTGCAGCCGTTGGTATTATTTATATTTTTCCTAAGCTAAAAAGAATTGTAAGCCGTCAATGCAGCCTGTGCGGTGCCGAAAAGGATAAAAATCGGTCCGTGTCTTCAACCTGCGGGCGCGGCGCACATGTCCTCAGCCAGCGTCCCGCAGCCGTTGGAAAGGATTATTCCTTTCCAACGGCTGCGGGACGCTGGCTGAGGACATGTGCGCCGCGCCCGCAGGTTGAAGACACGGACCGATTTTTATCCTTTTCGGACGTAACACGCGTAAATCAACGGCTGCGATACGCCGCTGTAGACCCAAAGAAACGGATCCTTCCCCGGCACCGCACAGGCTGCATTGACGGCTTACAATTCTTTTTAGCTTAGGAAAAATATAAATAATACCAACGGCTGCAAGACGCTTCGAAAATATCATACTCTGTGACCTAATCGGCTCTTGACAGGTTGGCGCAACGGCTCTCCTCTCCCACGTCTTAGCACGTTGTTAACATACCGATATTACAGCGGCATTCAGGGCTTTGTTCGAGTCGTCAGCAACACTTTTTAATGTATATGACCACAATAGTCGAACAAGACTAATCAAAGTGTCGGTTACGGCTAAGAAATCGGATGTTGGATCGTATCCAGAATTATTAGAGAACACCTATTCCGTGTTCACTAGATTATATGTGGCTCCTGATGAAGGCGTTTTGACAACGCCGAAACGCGCGTCGACAAATTGTATTGTTTGCCACCTATGTTTTAAGTAATTTCTTGTAAAATTGTGTCACAAATATTTCAGCTATACATAATTTTGTGTATTTTTTAACATTGTATTGAATATGTTTCTGTATAATCCTTTGAGAATGTAATTTTATTAATAAATCGAACTTGTTATATTTTTAATTGATTTTTGTGCTTTACATATTGGTCTCCTCCCCAGTTGTATTATCATATGTTTCATTCTCCTCACACATTGTCTAATTTCAGGGTGTACACTGGTAAGGAATCCAGGATTAACCCCCCTGGTTGTCCGTCGACTTTTGGAGTGACTGAGAAAATTGTGTGGGAACTTGGTCGTGGATTTTTTAACAAAGGCCATCATTTGTATGTCGATAACTTCTACACTGGTGTGCGGTTGTTCAGGGAATTGGGCAAAGTGGACACTGTTGCTTGTGGCACAATCCGCTCAAACCGTAAAGGTTTCCCAAAAGAACTTGTTTGTTGGAAGCTTGCTCGGGGACAGTGCAGTGCATTGCGTTGTGAGGAGCTTCTAGCTGTGAAGTTTTCAGACAGGAGAGATGTCTACATGTTGACTACAATACATGATGAAAGCACTGAACCGGTGTCTGTTTGGGGTCAGGCTGCAGAAGTGCGCAAACCTGTGTGCATAATGCACTACAATAAGTACATGGGTGGTGTTGACAGAGTAGATCAGAGGTTGGAACCGTATGCTGCTCTTCGTAAGGCTTACATTTGGTACAAGAAGTTGGCTATCCATCTTTTCCACTTGGCAACCTTTAATGCTTTTGTTGTGTTCCAGAAATCTTGTCCCCAGTCAAAGTTGTCTTTTGAAAAGTTTCAGGAGTCTGTAATAGGCAGCCTTGTTTTAGTGGAACAGGCAAGTGTTCCTAGAGTTGGAGTGGTGGAGGATATTGCCAGATTGAAAGATCGCCACTTTCCTGATACAATTCCTCCTACAACCTCAAAAGACTTTCCCAGTCGGAGATGTAGAGTCTGTTGGCGAAGAGGTTTGCGGAAGGAGGTTCGTATGTACTGCCCTGACTGCCCTTCAAACCCTGGGCTGTGTGTACCTGCTTGTTTTAGATTGTACCACACGCAAAAGAATTTTTGGGAGTATCAATGAGTGGTAAAGTGAACTGGTTGGTCTTATTGTTCAGTTTCAAAGTTTGCATTTGTGTAGTCTTTTTAGTTTAGTTGTTGAGTTAGTAGATTTGTATCAATTTGCAATTTGTTTTTGTTTTTCTTTTATTTAAAAAAAAAAACTAAAGTATGATGTTGGTTTGCGTGTAGTGTCCATTGTCTGACGGTGTGCATGGTTTGGTGCTTGGCTGCCGGTGTCTGTGGACTGGTGCTTGTCTGGCGGTGTCTGTGGACTGGTGCTTGGCTGGCGGTGTGCGCGGTCTGGTGTTTTGTTGGCCGTGTGCGTGCTCTTGCACTTGCCTGGTGTTGTGTTTGGATTTGTCCTTGGCTGGTGGTGTGCGTGGAGTGGCGCTTGGCCGGTGGTGTGTGTGGAGTGGCGCTTGGCTGGTGGTGTGCGTGGAGTGATACTTGGCTGTCTGTGCACGAAGTGGTGCTTGGCTGGCGGTGTTTGTGGAGTTGCGCTTGGCTGGTGGTGTGTGTGGAGTGGCGCTTGGCTGGTGGTGTGTGTGGAGTGGCGCTTTGCTGGTGGTGTGCGTGGAGTGCTACTTGGCTGTCTGTGCACAGAGTGGTGCTTGCCTGGCGGTGTTTGTGGAGTGGCGCTTGGCTTGCGGTGTGCGTGGAGTGGTGCTTGGCTGGTGGTTTGTGTGGAGTGGTACTTGGCTGTCGGTGTGCGCTGAGTGGTGTTTGGCTGGCGGTGTGCATGGTCCAGTGCTTGGATGGTGGTGCGCGTGGAGTGGCGCTTGGCTGGCGGTGTGTGTGGAGTGGTACTTGGCTGTCTGTGCACGGAGTGGTGCTTGGCTGGCGTTGTGTGTGGAATGCCGCTTGGCTTGCAGTGTGCGTGGAGTGTTGCTTGGCTGGTGGTGTGTGTGGAGTGGTACTTGGCTGTCGGTGTGCGCTGAGTGGTGTTTGGCTAGTGGTGTGCATGGTCTGGTGCTTGGATGGTGGTGTCGGTGGACTGGCGCTCGGCTGGCGGTGTGTGAGTACTAACTTTCTGTTGGTCACTACACACACTGCTAGGTGAGTGACACTCCACGCAGTCCATCATTTTGTGTTGTTGCAATGTCAGAAATGTGGGCGTGTGAAAGTGATGGGCCCTAGAATGGCACAGACTGCTGGTGTGAGTGTTGAAATGTGATGGGTCCGCGGCTGGCGGTGTGAATGTTTTGTATGTGTCACACGTACGAAAGGTGTATGAATGGCCTGTAAAGAGGTTGGTGCCTTGACGTGGCTTTACAGCTCACGAGCTGTGAGTCAGTGGTTCAGTTTATCATACTTTCAATTATACGCAGTGTATTTAATTTTTGTGAAATTACTTGCGAATACAATTGTATGTACTGAAACATCACTCACCCTCGTGCCAAATCCAACCAGAATGTGTGTGTGCTTGCGGATTAGATGGCTGTGCAGTAATGATTGTCTTTTATCTCTTTCTGAAGTAGGGTGCACCTTGTCCCTTATTGTGATTGTTGTAATGTGTTGCTGTTCTTTCCGGATGGTGTCAATGGTCTGGTTTGTATCAGGTATGAAAGGTGCGTGAATGGCCTGTAAAACGGTTGGTGCCTTGTCGTGGCTTTACAGCTCACGAGTTGCGAGTCACTGGTTCGGTTTTTATGCATTTATTTATTGACAGAGCATTTCATTTTTTGAAATATCTTGTTAATAAAATTTTATGTACTGAACCATCACTCGTCCTCATGCCAAATCCAACCTGTATGTGTGTGTCTTTGAGGAATAGTTAGCCGTGCCTTGAATGTTTGACTTTTGAGTAACTCTGTTACGGTGTACATTATAGCTATAAATAACTTACTAAATTTAGTTATTATTGTTAAACCATGGAAGTATATGGTCATGTCTTTCTGGTGAATGCTATTGTTGATTTTTATCCAGAATCTCCTGCAAACTTGAAATTGTCTGTCACAATTTCCTTGAATCACACGCTCTCAAATTGAAAACTTAATTCTCCACCGTACGATTTGGACCGTTTCCTGTTGCAGCCACTATGCCTACCCACGCAAGTGAGGTACCATTTTTATCGGGAGACCTGGGGGAACGCTGGGTGGGAGGAAATTTGTGTGAGCCCAGTGACGCCACGCTTTCCCACACAAAAAAAGTGTGAAAAAACTGATTCTTTCAGCAAAATTGATGTTTGCAAGGGATTCTGGGTAAAGGAACGTTGGAGGATCCACGCAAGCCATACCTCCTTGGAAGCCCCTGGGTGTCTACTTTTTAGAAATGTGTGGGTTTGGTAGGTTTCCCTAGATGGCCGTCTAGCACGGGGCCAAAAACCCAGGTAACCCCTCTTGCAAAAGCTGGTGGTATTGACATTCAATACAACCAGGTTTTGCGAGAGGGGTTACCTGGGTTTTGGGCCCCGTGCTAGACGGCCATCTAGGGAAACCTACCAAACCCACACATTTCTGAAAAGTAGACACCCGGGGGCTTCCAAGGAGGTATGGCTTGCGTGGATCCTCCAACGTTCCTTTACCCAGAATCCCTTGCAAACATCAATTTTTGCTGAAAAAATCAGTTTTTTCACACTTTTTTTGTGTGGGAAAGCGTGGCGTCACTGGGCTCACACAAACCTCCTCCCACCCAGCGTTCCCCCAGGTCTCCCGATAAAAATGGTACCTCACTTGCGTGGTTAGGCATAGTGGCTGCAACAGGAAAAGGTCCAAATCGTACGGTGGAGAAATTACAATAACCAATAGCAACATTACCTTCTTTTTTTGGGGGGGGGACTGAGTTTTTGGACCGGGGCTCAGCGGGCATCTTTGGAAACTACCAAACCCAAACAGTTCTGAAAACTAGACACCCGGGGGAGTCCAGGGAGGTATGGCATGCGTGGGTCCCCCAATGTTTTCCTACCCAGAAATCCCTGCAAACCATAAATTTAGGTTAAAAAAACAGTTTTCCATACATTTTTGCGTGGGATCTCCGTGTCGGCACAGATGTCCTACCACCCAGCGTTCCCCTTGTTCTCCCGAGTAAAATGATACCTCACTTGTGTGGGTGGGCCCAAAGCCTGTGACTAAGGCAGGGGGGCTTAACTTGTAAAACTTAAATACTACTTTTTCAAAATTCATTTTCGGACTGTTCTGCTTTGGGCCACCCACACAAGTGAGGTATCCTTTTACTCGGGAGAACAAGGTGAACGCTGGGTGGTAGAGCATTTTTGCCGGCACCGAGAACCCACGCAAAAAAGTTTGGAAAAGTGATATTTTTACCTACTTTTTAAGGTTTGCAAAGAGTTCTGGGTAGGAAAACATTGGGGGACCTACGCATGCCATACCTCCCTGGACTCCCCAGGGTCTTTACTTTTCAGAACTGTTTCGGTTTGGTACTTTCCAAAGAATACCACCGAGCCCCGGGCCAAAAACTCAGGTGCCCCCCCCACAAAATCAAGGTGTTTTGCAATTGGGTGTTGTAAATTCACCACCGTACGATTTGAACCGTTTCCTATTGCAGCCACTATGCCTACCCACGCAAGTGAGGTACCATTTTTATCGGGAGACCTGGGGGAACGCTGGGTGGGAGGAAATTTGTGTGAGCCCTGTGACGCCATGCTTTCCCACACAAAAAAAGTGTGAAAAAAATGAATTTTTCAGCAAAAATTGATGTTTGCAAGGGATTCTGGGTAAAGGAACGTTGGAGGATCCACGCAAGCCATACCTCCTTGGAAGCCCCCGGGTGTCTACTTTTCAAAAATGTGTGGGTTTGGTAGGTTTCCCTAGATGACCGTCTAGCACGGGGCCCAAAACCCAGGTAACCCCTCTTGCAAAAGCTGGTTGTATTGAATGTCAATACCACCAGCTTTTGCAAGAGGGGTTACCTGGGTTTTTGGCCCCGTGCTAGACGGCCATCTAGGGAAACCTACCAAACCCACACATTTCTGAAAAGTAGACACCCGGGGGCTTCCAAGGAGGTATGGCTTGCGTGGATCCTCCAACATTCCTTTACCCAGAATCCCTTGCAAACATCAGTTTTTGCTGAAGAAATCCGTTTTTTCACACTTTTTTTGTGTGGGAAAGCGTGGCGTCACTGGGCTCACACAAATTTCCTCCCACCCAGCGTTCCCCCAGGTCTCCCGATAAAAATTGTACCTCACTTGCATGGGTAGGCATAGTGGCTGCAACAGGAAAAGGTCCAAATCGTAGGTGGAGAAATTACAATAACCAATAGCAACATTACCTTCTTTTTGGGGGGGGGACTGAGTTTTTGGACCGGGGCTCGGCGGGCATCTTTGTAAACTACCAAACCCAAACAGTTCTGAAAACTAGACACCCGGGGGAGTCCAGGGAGGTATGGCATGCGTGGGTCCCCCAATGTTTTCCTACCCAGAAATCCCTGCAAACCATAAATTTAGGTTACAAAAACAGTTTTCCATACATTTTTGCGTGGGATCTCCGTGTCGGCACAGATGTCCTACCACCCAGCGTTCCCCTTGTTCTCCCGAGTAAAATGATACCTCACTTGTGTGGGTGGGCCCAAGGCCTGTGACTAAGGCAGGGGGGCTTAACTTGTAAAACTTAAATACTACTTTTTCAAAATTCATTTTCGGACTGTTCTGCTTTGGGCCACCCACACAAGTGAGGTATCCTTTTACTCGGGAGAACAAGTTGAACGCTGGGTGGTAGGGCATTTTTGCCGGCACCGGGAACCCACGCAAAAAAGTTTGGAAAAGTGATATTTTTACCTAATTTTAAGGTTTGCGAAGAGTTCTGGTTAGGAAAACATTGGGGGACCTACGCATGCCATACCTCCCTGGACTCCCCCGGGTGTCTACTTTTCAGAACTGTTTCGGTTTGGTACTTTCCAAAGAATACCACGAGCCCCGGGCCAAAAACTCAGGTGCCCCCCCCCCCCAAAATCAAGGTTGTTTTGCAATTGGGTGTTGTAAATTCACCACCGTATGATTTGAACCGTTTCCTGTTGCAGCCACTATGCCTACCCACGCAAGTGAGGTACCATTTTTATCGGGAGACCTTGGGAAACGCTGGGTGAGAGGAAATTTGTGTGAGCCCAGTGACGCCACGCTTTCCCACACAAAAAAATTGTGAAAAAATGAATTTTTCAGCAAAAATTGATGTTTGCAACGGATTCTGGGTAAAGGAACGTTGGAGGATCCACGCAAGCCATACCTCCTTGGAAGCCCCCAGGTGTCTACTTTTCAGAAATGTGTGGGTTTGGTAGGTTTCCCTAGATGGCCGTCCAGCACGGGCCCAAAACCCAGGTAACCCCTCTTGCAAAAGCTGGTTGTATTGAATGTCAATACCACCAGCTTTTGCAAGAGGGGTTACCTGGGTTTTTGGCCCCGTCCTAGACGGCCATCTAGGGAAACCTACCAAACCCACACATTTCTGAAAAGTAGACACCCGAGGGCTTCCAAGGAGGTATGGCTTGCGTGGATCCTCCAACGTTCCTTTACACAGAATCCCTTGCAAACATCAATTTTTGCTGAAAAAATCTGTTTTTTCACACTTTTTTTGTGTGGGAAAGTGTGGCGTCACTGGGCTCACACAAATTTCCTCCCACCCAGCGTTCCCCCAGGTCTCCCGATAAAAATGGTACCTCACTTGCGTGGGTGTGCATAGTGGCTGCAACAGGAAAAGGTCCAAATCGTACGGTGGAGAAATTACAATAACCAATAGCAACATTACCTTCTTTTTGGGGGGGGACTGAGTTTTTGGACCGGGGCTCGGCGGGCATCTTTGGAAACTACCAAACCCAAACAGTTCTGAAAACTAGACACCTGGGGGAGCCCAGGGAGGTATGGCATGCGTGGGTCCTCCAATGTTTTCCTACCCAGAAATCGCTGCAAACCATAAATTTAGGTTAAAAAAACAGTTTTCCATACATTTTTGCGTGGGATCTCCGTGTCGGCACAGATGTCCTACCACCCAGCGTTCCCCTTGTTCTCCCGAGTAAAATGATACCTCACTTGTGTGGGTGGGCCCAAGGCCTGTGACTAAGGCAGGGGGGCTTAACTTGTAAAACTTAAATACTACTTTTTCAAAATTCATTTTCGGACTGTTCTGCTTTGGGCCACCCACACAAGTGAGGTATCCTTTTACTCGGGAGAACAAGGTGAACGCTGGGTGGTAGGGCATTCTTGCCGGCACCGAGATCCCACGCAAAAAAGTTTGGAAAAGTTATATTTTTACCTAATTGTAAGGTTTGCGAAGAGTTCTGGGTAGGAAAACATTGGGGGACCTACGCATGCCATACCTCCCTGGACTCCCCCGGGTGTCTACTTTTTAGAACTGTTTCGGTTTGGTACTTTCCAAAGAATACCACGAGCCCCGGGCCAAAAACTCAGGTGCCCCCCCTCCCAAAATCAAGGTTGTTTTGCAATTGGGTGTTGTAAATTCACCACCGTACGATTTGAACCGTTTCCTGTTGCAGCCACTATGCCTACCCACGCAAGTGAGGTACCATTTTTTTTGGGAGACCTGGGGGAACGCTGGGTGGGTGGAAATTTGTTGATCCACACAGATTCCAGAACTTTCCACCACAGAAATATCAGGAAAATGTGTTTTTTTTGGTCAAAATCCTAGCTTTGCAAGGGATTCTGGGTAACAAAACCTAGAGGTAGGCAGACGAGTCACCCCATCCTGAATTTCCTTGGGTGTCTAGTTTTCAAAAATGTATAGGTTTGCTAGGTTTCCCTAGGTGCTGGCAGAGCTAGGGCGCAAAAACAAAAGGTAGTCTTTTTGTCCAAAAAGTGCAAGATTTCACTGGGAAATTGAGGTGCGACCACGTTGCGTTTTGCGCTGTTTCATGTCGCAGCCACTATGCCTACCCACGCAAGTGAGGTACCATTTTTTTTGGGAGACCTGGGGGAACGCTGGGTGGGTGGAAATTTGTTGATCCACGCAGATTCCAGAACTTTCCACCACAGAAATGTGAGGAAAATGTGTTTTTTTGTCAAAATCTTAGCTTTGCAAGGGAATCTGGGTAACAAAACCTGGGGGTAGGCATACGAGTCACCCCATCCTGAATTCCCCCGGGATGTCTAGTTTTCAAAAATGTATAGGTTTGCTAGGTTTCCCTAGGTGCTGGCAGAGCTAGGGCGCGAAAACAAAAGGTAGTCTTTTTGTCCAAAAAGTGCAAGATTTCACTGGGAAATTGAGGTGCGACCATGTTGCGTTTTGCGCTGTTTCATGTCGCAGCCACTATGCCTACCCACGCAAGTGAGGTATCATTTTTTTCGGGAGACATGGGGGAACGTTGGGTGGGTGGAAATTTGTTGATCCACGCAGATTCCAGAACTTTCCACCACAGAAATGTCAGGAAAATGTGTTTTTTTTGTCAAAATCTTAGCTTTGCAAGGGATTCTGGGTACCAAAACCTGGGGGTAGGCAGACGAGTCACCCCATCCTAAATTTCCCTGCGTGTCTAGTTTTAAAAAATGTATAGGTTTGCTAGGTTTCCCTAGGTGCTTGCAGAGCTAGGGCGCAAAAACAAAAGGTAGGCTTTTTGTCCAAAAAAGCAAGATTTCGCAGGGAAATTGAGGTGCGACCATGTTGCGTTTTGCGCTGTTTCATGTCGCAGCCACTATGCCTACCCACGCAAGTGAGGTACAATTTTTTTTGGGAGACCTGGGGGAACGCTGGGTGGGTGGAAATTTGTTGATCCACGCAGATTCTAGAACTTTCCACCACAGAAATATCAGGAAAATGTGTTTTTTTGTCAAAATCTTAGCTTTGCAAGGGATTCTGGGTAACAAAACCTGGAAGTAGGCAGACGAGTCACCCCATCCTGAATTTCCTTGGGTGTCTAGTTTTCAAAAATGTATAGGTTTGCTAGGTTTCCCTAGGTGCTGGCAGAGTTAGGGCGCAAAAACAAAAGGTAGTCTTTTTGTCCAAAAAGTGCAAGATTTCACTGGGAAATTGAGGTGCGACCATGTTGCGTTTTGCGTTGTTTCATGTCGCAGCCACTATGCCTACCCACGCAAGTGAGGTACCATTTTTTTGGGGAGACCTGGGGGAACGCTGGGTGGGTGGAAATTTGTTGATCCACGCAGATTCCAGAACTTTCCACCACAGAAATGTGAGGAAAATGTGTTTTTTTTGTCAAAATCTTAGCTTTGCAAGGGAATCTGGGTAACAAAACCTGGGGGTAGGCATACGAGTCACCCCATCCTAAATTCCCCTGGGTGTCTAGTTTTCAAAAATGTATAGGATTGCTAGGTTTCCCTAGGTGCTGGCAGAGCTAGGGCGCAAAAACAAAAGGTAGTATTTTTGTCCAAAAAGTGCAAGATTTCACTGGGAACTTGAGGTGCAACCACGTTGCGTTTTGCGCTGTTTCATGTTGCAGCCACTATGCCTACCCACGCAAGTGAGGTACCATTTTTTTTGGGAGACCTGCGGAAATGCTGGGTGGGTGGAAATTTGTTGATCCACGCAGATTCCAGAACTTTCCACCACAGAAATAAGAGGAAAATGTGTTTTTTTTGTCAAAATCTTAGCTTTGCAAGAGAATCTGGGTAACAAAACATGCGGGTAGGCATACGAGTCACCCCATCCTGAATTCCCCTGAGGTGTCTAGTTTTTAAAAATGTATAGGTTTGCTAGGTTTCCCTAGGTGCTGGCAGAGCTAGGGCGCAAAAACAAAAGGTAGTCTTTTTGTCCAAAAAGTGCAAGATTTCACTGGGAAATTGAGGTGCGACCATGTTGCGTTTTGCGCTGTTTCATGTCGCAGCCACTATGCCTACCCACGCAAGTGAGGTATCATTTTTTTCAGGAGACCTGGGGAAACGTTGGGTGGGTGGAAATTTGTTGATCCACGCAGATTCCAGAACTTTCCACCACAGAAATGTCAGGAAAATGTGTTTTTTTTGTCAAAATCTTAGCTTTGCAAGGGATTCTGGGTACCAAAACCTGGGGGTAGGCAGACGAGTCACCCCATCCTAAATTTCCCTGGGTGTCTAGTTTTCAAAAATGTATAGGTTTGCTAGGTTTCCCTAGGTGCTTGCAGAGCTAGGGCGCAAAAACAAAAGGTAGGCTTTTTGTCCAAAAAAAGCAAGATTTCGCAGGGAAATTGAGGTGCGACCATGTTGCGTTTTGCGCTGTTTCATGTCGCAGCCACTATGCCTACCCACGCAAGTGAGGTACCATTTTTTTTGGGAGACCTGGGGGAACGCTGGGTAGGTGGAAATTTGTTGATCCACGCAGATTCCAGAACTTTCCACCACAGAAATATCAGGAAAATGTGTTTTTTTTGTCAAAATCTTAGCTTTGCAAGGGACTCTGGGTAACAAAACCTGGAGGTAGGCAGACAAGTCACCCCATCCTAAATTTCCTTGGGTGTCTAGCTTTCAAAAATGTATAGGTTTGCTAGGTTTCCCTAGGTGCTGGCAGAGTTAGGGCGCAAAAACAAAAGGTAGTCTTTTTGTCCAAAAAGTGCAAGATTTCACTGGGAAATTGAGGTGCGACCATGTTGCGTTTTGCGCTGTTTCATGTCGCAGCCACTATGCCTACCCACGCAAGTGAGGTATCATTTTTTTCAGGAGACCTGGGGAAACGTTGGGTGGGTGGAAATTTGTTGATCCACGCAGATTCCAGAACTTTCCACCACAGAAATGTCAGGAAAATGTGTTTTTTTTGTCAAAATCTTAGCTTTGCAAGGGATTCTGGGTACCAAAACCTGGGGGTAGGCAGACGAGTCACCCCATCCCAAATTTCCCTGGGTGTCTAGTTTTCAAAAATGTATAGGTTTGCTAGGTTTCCCTAGGTGCTTGCAGAGCTAGGGCGCAAAAATAAAAGGTAGGCTTTTTGTCCAAAAAAAGCAAGATTTCGCAGGGAAATTGAGGTGCGACCATGTTGCGTTTTGCGCTGTTTCATGTCGCAGCCACTATGCCTACCCACGCAAGTGAGGTATCATTTTTTTCGGGAGACATGGGGGAACGTTGGGTGGGTGGAAATTTGTTGATCCACGCAGATTCCAGAACTTTCCACCACAGAAATGTCAGGAAAATGTGTTTTTTTTGTCAAAATCTTAGCTTTGCAAGGGATTCTGGGTACCAAAACCTGGGGGTAGGCAGACGAGTCACCCCATCCTAAATTTCCCCGGGTGTCTAGTTTTAAAAAATGTATAGGTTTGCTAGGTTTCCCTAGGTGCTTGCAGAGCTAGGGCGCAAAAACAAAAGGTAGGCTTTTTGTCCAAAAAAGCAAGATTTCGCAGGGAAATTGAGGTGCGACCATGTTGCGTTTTGCGCTGTTTCATGTCGCAGCCACTATGCCTACCCACGCAAGTGAGGTACAATTTTTTTTGGGAGACCTGGGGGAACGCTGGGTGGGTGGAAATTTGTTGATCCACGCAGATTCTAGAACTTTCCACCACAGAAATATCAGGAAAATGTGTTTTTTTGTCAAAATCTTAGCTTTGCAAGGGATTCTGGGTAACAAAACCTGGAAGTAGGCAGACGAGTCACCCCATCCTGAATTTCCTTGGGTGTCTAGTTTTCAAAAATGTATAGGTTTGCTAGGTTTCCCTAGGTGCTGGCAGAGTTAGGGCGCAAAAACAAAAGGTAGTCTTTTTGTCCAAAAAGTGCAAGATTTCACTGGGAAATTGAGGTGCGACCATGTTGCGTTTTGCGTTGTTTCATGTCGCAGCCACTATGCCTACCCACGCAAGTGAGGTACCATTTTTTTGGGGAGACCTGGGGGAACGCTGGGTGGGTGGAAATTTGTTGATCCACGCAGATTCCAGAACTTTCCACCACAGAAATGTGAGGAAAATGTGTTTTTTTTGTCAAAATCTTAGCTTTGCAAGGGAATCTGGGTAACAAAACCTGGGGGTAGGCATACGAGTCACCCCATCCTAAATTCCCCTGGGTGTCTAGTTTTCAAAAATGTATAGGATTGCTAGGTTTCCCTAGGTGCTGGCAGAGCTAGGGCGCAAAAACAAAAGGTAGTCTTTTTGTCCAAAAAGTGCAAGATTTCACTGGGAACTTGAGGTGCAACCACGTTGCGTTTTGCGCTGTTTCATGTTGCAGCCACTATGCCTACCCACGCAAGTGAGGTACCATTTTTTTTGGGAGACCTGGGGAAATGCTGGGTGGGTGGAAATTTGTTGATCCACGCAGATTCCAGAACTTTCCACCACAGAAATAAGAGGAAAATGTGTTTTTTTTGTCAAAATCTTAGCTTTGCAAGAGAATCTGGGTAACAAAACATGCGGGTAGGCATACGAGTCACCCCATCCTGAATTCCCCCGAGGTGTCTAGTTTTGAAAAATGTATAGGTTTGCTAGGTTTCCCTAGGTGCTGGCAGAGCTAGGGCGCAAAAACAAAAGGTAGTCTTTTTGTCCAAAAAGTGCAAGATTTCACTGGGAAATTGAGGTGCGACCATGTTGCGTTTTGCGCTGTTTCATGTCGCAGCCACTATGCCTACCCACGCAAGTGAGGTATCATTTTTTTCAGGAGACCTGGGGAAACGTTGGGTGGGTGGAAATTTGTTGATCCACGCAGATTCCAGAACTTTCCACCACAGAAATGTCAGGAAAATGTGTTTTTTTTGTCAAAATCTTAGCTTTGCAAGGGATTCTGGGTACCAAAACCTGGGGGTAGGCAGACGAGTCACCCCATCCTAAATTTCCCTGGGTGTCTAGTTTTCAAAAATGTATAGGTTTGCTAGGTTTCCCTAGGTGCTTGCAGAGCTAGGGCGCAAAAACAAAAGGTAGGCTTTTTGTCCAAAAAAAGCAAGATTTCGCAGGGAAATTGAGGTGCGACCATGTTGCGTTTTGCGCTGTTTCATGTCGCAGCCACTATGCCTACCCACGCAAGTGAGGTACCATTTTTTTTGGGAGACCTGGGGGAACGCTGGGTAGGTGGAAATTTGTTGATCCACGCAGATTCCAGAACTTTCCACCACAGAAATATCAGGAAAATGTGTTTTTTTTGTCAAAATCTTAGCTTTGCAAGGGACTCTGGGTAACAAAACCTGGAGGTAGGCAGACAAGTCACCCCATCCTAAATTTCCTTGGGTGTCTAGCTTTCAAAAATGTATAGGTTTGCTAGGTTTCCCTAGGTGCTGGCAGAGTTAGGGCGCAAAAACAAAAGGTAGTCTTTTTGTCCAAAAAGTGCAAGATTTCACTGGGAAATTGAGGTGCGACCATGTTGCGTTTTGCGCTGTTTCATGTCGCAGCCACTATGCCTACCCACGCAAGTGAGGTATCATTTTTTTCAGGAGACCTGGGGAAACGTTGGGTGGGTGGAAATTTGTTGATCCACGCAGATTCCAGAACTTTCCACCACAGAAATGTCAGGAAAATGTGTTTTTTTTGTCAAAATCTTAGCTTTGCAAGGGATTCTGGGTACCAAAACCTGGGGGTAGGCAGACGAGTCACCCCATCCCAAATTTCCCTGGGTGTCTAGTTTTCAAAAATGTATAGGTTTGCTAGGTTTCCCTAGGTGCTTGCAGAGCTAGGGCGCAAAGACAAAAGGTAGGCTTTTTGTCCAAAAAAAGCAAGATTTCGCAGGGAAATTGAGGTGCGACCATGTTGCGTTTTGCGCTGTTTCATGTCGCAGCCACTATGCCTACCCACGCAAGTGAGGTACCATTTTTTTTGGGAGACCTGGGGGAACGCTGGGTAGGTGGAAATTTGTTGATCCACGCAGATTCCAGAACTTTCCACCACAGAAATATCAGGAAAATGTGTTTTTTTTGTCAAAATCTTAGCTTTGCAAGGGACTCTGGGTAACAAAACCTGGAGGTAGGCAGACATGTCACCCCATCCTGAATTTCCTTGGGTGTCTAGTTTTCAAAAATGTATAGGTTTGCTAGGTTTCCCTAGGTGCTGGCAGAGTTAGGGCGCAAAAACAAAAGGTAGTCTTTTTGTCCAAAAAGTGCAAGATTTCACTGGGAAATTGATGTGCGACCATGTTGCGTTTTGCGCTGTTTCATGTCGCAGCCACTATGCCTACCCACGCAAGTGAGGTACCATTTTTTTTGGGAGACCTGGGGGAACGCTGGGTAAGTGGAAATTTGTTGATCCACGCAGATTCCAGAACTTTCCACCACAGAAATGTGAGGAAAATGTATTTTTTTTGTGAAAATCTTAGCTTTGCAAGGGAATCTGGGTAACAAAACCTGGGGGTAGGCATACGAGTCACCCCATCCTGAATTTCCCTGGGTGTCTAGTTTTCAAAAATGTATAGGATTGCTATGTTTCCCTAGGTGCTGGCAGAGCTAGGGCGCAAAAACTAAAGGTAGTCTTTTTGTCCAAAAAGTGCAAGGTTTCACTGGGAAATTGAGGTGCGACCACGTTGCGTTTTGCGCTGTTTCAAGTTGCAGCCACTATGCCTACCCACGCAAGTGAGGTACCATTTTTTTTGGGAGACCTGGGGAAATGCTGGGTGGGTGGAAATTTGTTGATCCACGCAGATTCCAGAACTTTCCACCACAGAAATAGGAGGAAAATGTGTTTTTTTGTCAAAATCTTAGCTTTGCAAGAGAATCTGGGTAACAAAACATGCGGGTAGGCATACGAGTCACCCCATCCTGAATTCCCCCGGGGTGTCTAGTTTTCAAAAATGTATCAGTCTGCTAGGTTTCCCTAGCTGCTGGCAGAGCTAGGGCGCAAAAACAAAAGGTAGTCTTTTTGTCCAAAAAGTGCAAGATTTCACTGGGAAATTGAGGTGCGACCATGTTGCGTTTTGCGCTGTTTCATGTCGCAGCCACTATGCCTACCCACGCAAGTGAGGTATCATTTTTTTCAGGAGACCTGGGGGAACGTTGGGTGAGTGGAAATTTGTTGATCCACGCAGATTCCAGAACTTTCCACCACAGAAATATCAGGAAAATGTGTTTTTTTTGTCAAAATCTTAGCTTTGCAAGGGATTCTGGGTAACAAAACCTGGAGGTAGGCAGACGAGTCACCCCATCCTGAATTTCCTTGGGTGTCTAGTTTTCAAAAATGTATAGGTTTGCTAGGTTTCCCTAGGTGCTGGCAGAGTTAGGGTGCAAAAACAAAAGGTAGTCTTTTTGTCCAAAAAGTGCAAGATTTCACTGGGAACTTGAGGTGCGACCACGTTGCGTTTTGCGCTGTTTCATGTCGCAGCCACTATGCCTACCCACGCAAGTGAGGTACCATTTTTTTGGGAGACCTGGGGAAATGCTGGGTGGGTGGAAATGTGTTGATCCACGCAGATTCCAGAACTTTCCACCACAGAAATAAGAGGAAAATGTGTTTTTTTTGTCAAAATCTTAGCTTTGCAAGAGAATCTGGGTAACAAAACATGCGGGTAGGCAGACGAGTCACCCCATCCTGAATTCCCCCGAGGTGTCTAGTTTTCAAAAATGTATAGGTTTGCTAGGTTTCCCTAGGTGCTGGCAGAGCTAGGGCGCAAAAACAAAAGGTAGTCTTTTTGTCCAAAAAGTGCAAGATTTCACTGGGAAATTGAGGTGCGACCATGTTGCGTTTTGCGCTGTTTCATGTCGCAGCCACTATGCCTACCCACGCAAGTGAGGTATAATTTTTTTCAGGAGACCTGGGGAAACGTTGGGTGGGTGGAAATTTGTTGATCCACGCAGATTCCAGAACTTTCCACCACAGAAATGTCAGGAAAATGTGTTTTTTTTTGTCAAAATCTTAGCTTTGCAAGGGATTCTGGGTACCAAAACCTGGGGGTAGGCAGACGAGTCACCCCATCCTAAATTTCCCTGGGTGTCTAGTTTTCAAAAATGTATAGGTTTGCTAGGTTTCCCTAGGTGCTTGCAGAGCTAGGGCGCAAAAACAAAAGGTAGGCTTTTTGTCCAAAAAAAGCAAGATTTCGCAGGGAAATTGAGGTGCGACCATGTTGCGTTTTGTGCTGTTTCATGTCGCAGCCACTATGCCTACCCACACAAGTGAGGTACCATTTTTTTTGGGAGACCTGGGGGAACGCTGGGTGGGTGGAAATTTGTTGATCCACGCAGATTCCAGAACTTTCCACCACAGAAATATCAGGAAAATGTGTTTTTTTTGTCAAAATCTTAGCTTTGCAAGGGACTCTGGGTAACAAAACCTGGAGGTAGGCAGACGAGTCAGCCCATCCTGAATTTCCTTGGGTGTCTAGTTTTCAAAAATGTATAGGTTTGCTAGGTTTCCCTAGGTGCTGGCAGAGCTAGGGCGCAAAAACTAAAGGTAGTCTTTTTGTCCAAAAAGTGCAAGATTTCACTGGGAAATTGAGGTGCGACCACGTTGCGTTTTGCGCTGTTTCAAGTTGCAGCCACTATGCCTACCCACGCAAGTGAGGTACCATTTTTTTTGGGAGACCTGGGGAAATGCTGGGTGGGTGGAAATTTGTTGATCCACGCAGATTCCAGAACTTTCCACCACAGAAATAGGAGGAAAATGTGTTTTTTTGTCAAAATCTTAGCTTTGCAAGAGAATCTGGGTAACAAAACATGCGGGTAGGCATACGAGTCACCCCATCCTGAATTCCCCCGGGGTGTCTAGTTTTCAAAAATGTATCGGTCTGCTAGGTTTCCCTAGCTGCTGGCAGAGCTAGGGCGCAAAAACAAAAGGTAGTCTTTTTGTCCAAAAAGTGCAAGATTTCACTGGGAAATTGAGGTGCGACCATGTTGCGTTTTGCGCTGTTTCATGTCGCAGCCACTATGCCTACCCACGCAACTGAGGTACCATTTTTTTTGGGAGACCTGGGGGAACGCTGGGTGGGTGGAAATTTGTTGATCCACGAGGATTCCAGAACTTTCCACCACAGAAATATCAGGAAAATGTGTTTTTTTTGTCAAAATCTTAGCTTTGCAAGGGATTCTGGGTAACAAAACCTGGAGGTAGGCAGACGAGTCACCCCATCCTGAATTTCCTTGGGTGTCTAGTTTTCAAAAATGTATAGGTTTGCTAGGTTTCCCTAGGTGCTGGCAGAGTTAGGGCGCAAAAACAAAAGGTAGTCTTTTTGTCCAAAAAGTGCAAGATTTCACTGGGAACTTGAGGTGCGACCACGTTGCGTTTTGCGCTGTTTCATGTCGCAGCCACTATGCCTACCCACGCAAGTGAGGTACCATTCTTTTGGGAGACCTGGGGAAATGCTGGGTGGGTGGAAATTTGTTGATCCACGCAGATTCCAGAACTTTCCACCACAGAAATAAGAGGAAAATGTGTTTTTTTTGTCAAAATCTTAGCTTTGCAAGAGAATCTGGGTAACAAAACATGCGGGTAGGCAGACGAGTCACCCCATCCTGAATTCCCCCGAGGTGTCTAGTTTTCAAAAATGTATAGGTTTGCTAGGTTTCCCTAGGTGCTGGCAGAGCTAGGGCGCAAAAACAAAAGGTAGTCTTTTTGTCCAAAAAGTGCAAGATTTCACTGGGAAATTGAGGTGCGACCATGTTGCGTTTTGCGCTGTTTCATGTCGCAGCCACTATGCCTACCCACGCAAGTGAGGTATCATTTTTTTCAGGAGACCTGAGGAAACATTGGGTGGGTGGAAATTTGTTGATCCACGCAGATTCCAGAACTTTCCACCACAGAAATGTCAGGAAAATGTGTTTTTTTTGTCAAAATCTTAGCTTTGCAAGGGATTCTGGGTACCAAAACCTGGGGGTAGGCAGATGAGTCACCCCATCCTAAATTTCCCTGGGTGTCTAGTTTTCAAAAATGTATAGGTTTGCTAGGTTTCCCTAGGTGCTTGCAGAGCTAGGGCGCAAAAACAAAAGGTAGGCTTTTTGTCCAAAAAAAGCAAGATTTCGCAGGGAAATTGAGGTGCGACCATGTTGCGTTTTGCGCTGTTTCATGTCGCAGCCACTATGCCTACCCACGCAAGTGAGGTACCATTTTTTTTGGGAGACCTGGGGGAACGCTGGGTAAGTGGAAATTTGTTGATCCACGCAGATTCCAGAACTTTCCACCACAGAAATGTGAGGAAAATGTGTTTTTTTTGTAAAAATCTTAGCTTTGCAAGGGAATCTGGGTAACAAAACCTGGGGGTAGGCATACGAGTCACCCCATCCTGAATTCCCCTGGGTGTCTAGTTTTCAAAAATGTATAGGATTGCTATGTTTCCCTAGGTGCTGGCAGAGCTAGGGCGCAAAAACAAAAGGTAGTCTTTTTGTCCAAAAAGTGCAAGATTTCACTGGGAAATTGAGGTGCGACCACGTTGCGTTTTGCGCTGTTTCAAGTTGCAGCCACTATGCCTACCCACGCAAGTGAGGTACCATTTTTTTTGGGAGACCTGGGGAAATGCTGGGTGGGTGGAAATTTGTTGATCCACGCAGATTCCAGAACTTTCCACCACAGAAATAGGAGGAAAATGTGTTTTTTTGTCAAATCTTAGCTTTGCAAGAGAATCTGGGTAACAAAACATGCGGGTAGGCATACAAGTCACCCCATCCTGAATTCCCCCGGGGTGTCTAGTTTTCAAAAATGTATCGGTCTGCTAGGTTTCCCTAGCTGCTGGCAGAGCTAGGGCGCAAAAACAAAAGGTAGTCTTTTTGTCCAAAAAGTGCAAGATTTCACTGGGAAATTGAGGTGCGACCATGTTGCGTTTTGCGCTGTTTCATGTCGCAGCCACTATGCCTACCCACGCAAGTGAGGTATCACTTTTTTTCAGGAGACCTGGGGGAACGTTGGGTGGGTGGAAATTTGTTGATCCACGCAGATTCCAGAACTTTCCACCACTGAAATGTCAGGAAAATGTGTTTTTTTTGTCAAAATCTTAGCTTTGCAAGGGATTCTGGGTACCAAAACCTGGGGGTAGGCAGACGAGTCACCCCATCCTGAATTTCCCTGGGTGTCTAGTTTACAAAAATGTATAGGTTTGCTAGGTTTCCCTAGGTGCTTGCAGAGCTAGGGCGCAAAAATAAAAAGGTAGTCTTTTTGTCCAAAAAGAGCAAGATTTCACTGGGAACTTGAGGTGCGACCACGTTGCGTTTTGCGCTGTTTCATGTCGCAGCCACTATGCCTACCCACGCAAGTGAGGTACCATTTTTTTGGGAGACCTGGGGAAATGCTGGGTGGGTGGAAATGTGTTGATCCACGCAGATTCCAGAACTTTCCACCACAGAAATAAGAGGAAAATGTGTTTTTTTTGTCAAAATCTTAGCTTTGCCAGAGAATCTGGGTAACAAAACATGCGGGTAGGCAGACGAGTCACCCCATCCTGAATTCCCCCGAGGTGTCTAGTTTTCAAAAATGTATAGGTTTGCTAGGTTTCCCTAGGTGCTGGCAGAGCTAGGGCGCAAAAACAAAAGGTAGTCTTTTTGTCCAAAAAGTGCAAGATTTCACTGGGAAATTGAGGTGCGACCATGTTGCGTTTTGCGCTGTTTCATGTCGCAGCCACTATGCCTACCCACGCAAGTGAGGTATAATTTTTTTCAGGAGACCTGGGAAAACGTTGGGTGGGTGGAAATTTGTTGATCCACGCAGATTCCAGAACTTTCCACCACAGAAATGTCAGGAAAATGTGTTTTTTTTTGTCAAAATCTTAGCTTTGCAAGGGATTCTGGGTACCAAAACCTGGGGGTAGGCAGACGAGTCACCCCATCCTAAATTTCCCTGGGTGTCTAGTTTTCAAAAATGTATAGGTTTGCTAGGTTTCCCTAGGTGCTTGCAGAGCTAGGGCGCAAAAACAAAAGGTAGGCTTTTTGTCCAAAAAAAGCAAGATTTCGCAGGGAAATTGAGGTGCGACCATGTTGCGTTTTGTGCTGTTTCATGTCGCAGCCACTATGCCTACCCACACAAGTGAGGTACCATTTTTTTTGGGAGACCTGGGGGAACGCTGGGTGGGTGGAAATTTGTTGATCCACGCAGATTCCAGAACTTTCCACCACAGAAATATCAGGAAAATGTGTTTTTTTTGTCAAAATCTTAGCTTTGCAAGGGACTCTGGGTAACAAAACCTGGAGGTAGGCAGACGAGTCAGCCCATCCTGAATTTCCTTGGGTGTCTAGTTTTCAAAAATGTATAGGTTTGCTAGGTTTCCCTAGGTGCTGGCAGAGCTAGGGCGCAAAAACTAAAGGTAGTCTTTTTGTCCAAAAAGTGCAAGATTTCACTGGGAAATTGAGGTGCGACCACGTTGCGTTTTGCGCTGTTTCAAGTTGCAGCCACTATGCCTACCCACGCAAGTGAGGTACCATTTTTTTTGGGAGACCTGGGGAAATGCTGGGTGGGTGGAAATTTGTTGATCCACGCAGATTCCAGAACTTTCCACCACAGAAATAGGAGGAAAATGTGTTTTTTTGTCAAAATCTTAGCTTTGCAAGAGAATCTGGGTAACAAAACATGCGGGTAGGCATACGAGTCACCCCATCCTGAATTCCCCCGGGGTGTCTAGTTTTCAAAAATGTATCGGTCTGCTAGGTTTCCCTAGCTGCTGGCAGAGCTAGGGCGCAAAAACAAAAGGTAGTCTTTTTGTCCAAAAAGTGCAAGATTTCACTGGGAAATTGAGGTGCGACCATGTTGCGTTTTGCGCTGTTTCATGTCGCAGCCACTATGCCTACCCACGCAACTGAGGTACCATTTTTTTTGGGAGACCTGGGGGAACGCTGGGTGGGTGGAAATTTGTTGATCCACGAGGATTCCAGAACTTTCCACCACAGAAATATCAGGAAAATGTGTTTTTTTTGTCAAAATCTTAGCTTTGCAAGGGATTCTGGGTAACAAAACCTGGAGGTAGGCAGACGAGTCACCCCATCCTGAATTTCCTTGGGTGTCTAGTTTTCAAAAATGTATAGGTTTGCTAGGTTTCCCTAGGTGCTGGCAGAGTTAGGGCGCAAAAACAAAAGGTAGTCTTTTTGTCCAAAAAGTGCAAGATTTCACTGGGAACTTGAGGTGCGACCACGTTGCGTTTTGCGCTGTTTCATGTCGCAGCCACTATGCCTACCCACGCAAGTGAGGTACCATTCTTTTGGGAGACCTGGGGAAATGCTGGGTGGGTGGAAATTTGTTGATCCACGCAGATTCCAGAACTTTCCACCACAGAAATAAGAGGAAAATGTGTTTTTTTTGTCAAAATCTTAGCTTTGCAAGAGAATCTGGGTAACAAAACATGCGGGTAGGCAGACGAGTCACCCCATCCTGAATTCCCCCGAGGTGTCTAGTTTTCAAAAATGTATAGGTTTGCTAGGTTTCCCTAGGTGCTGGCAGAGCTAGGGCGCAAAAACAAAAGGTAGTCTTTTTGTCCAAAAAGTGCAAGATTTCACTGGGAAATTGAGGTGCGACCATGTTGCGTTTTGCGCTGTTTCATGTCGCAGCCACTATGCCTACCCACGCAAGTGAGGTATCATTTTTTTCAGGAGACCTGAGGAAACATTGGGTGGGTGGAAATTTGTTGATCCACGCAGATTCCAGAACTTTCCACCACAGAAATGTCAGGAAAATGTGTTTTTTTTGTCAAAATCTTAGCTTTGCAAGGGATTCTGGGTACCAAAACCTGGGGGTAGGCAGATGAGTCACCCCATCCTAAATTTCCCTGGGTGTCTAGTTTTCAAAAATGTATAGGTTTGCTAGGTTTCCCTAGGTGCTTGCAGAGCTAGGGCGCAAAAACAAAAGGTAGGCTTTTTGTCCAAAAAAAGCAAGATTTCGCAGGGAAATTGAGGTGCGACCATGTTGCGTTTTGCGCTGTTTCATGTCGCAGCCACTATGCCTACCCACGCAAGTGAGGTACCATTTTTTTTGGGAGACCTGGGGGAACGCTGGGTAAGTGGAAATTTGTTGATCCACGCAGATTCCAGAACTTTCCACCACAGAAATGTGAGGAAAATGTGTTTTTTTTGTAAAAATCTTAGCTTTGCAAGGGAATCTGGGTAACAAAACCTGGGGGTAGGCATACGAGTCACCCCATCCTGAATTCCCCTGGGTGTCTAGTTTTCAAAAATGTATAGGATTGCTATGTTTCCCTAGGTGCTGGCAGAGCTAGGGCGCAAAAACAAAAGGTAGTCTTTTTGTCCAAAAAGTGCAAGATTTCACTGGGAAATTGAGGTGCGACCACGTTGCGTTTTGCGCTGTTTCAAGTTGCAGCCACTATGCCTACCCACGCAAGTGAGGTACCATTTTTTTTGGGAGACCTGGGGAAATGCTGGGTGGGTGGAAATTTGTTGATCCACGCAGATTCCAGAACTTTCCACCACAGAAATAGGAGGAAAATGTGTTTTTTTGTCAAATCTTAGCTTTGCAAGAGAATCTGGGTAACAAAACATGCGGGTAGGCATACAAGTCACCCCATCCTGAATTCCCCCGGGGTGTCTAGTTTTCAAAAATGTATCGGTCTGCTAGGTTTCCCTAGCTGCTGGCAGAGCTAGGGCGCAAAAACAAAAGGTAGTCTTTTTGTCCAAAAAGTGCAAGATTTCACTGGGAAATTGAGGTGCGACCATGTTGCGTTTTGCGCTGTTTCATGTCGCAGCCACTATGCCTACCCACGCAAGTGAGGTATCACTTTTTTTCAGGAGACCTGGGGGAACGTTGGGTGGGTGGAAATTTGTTGATCCACGCAGATTCCAGAACTTTCCACCACTGAAATGTCAGGAAAATGTGTTTTTTTTGTCAAAATCTTAGCTTTGCAAGGGATTCTGGGTACCAAAACCTGGGGGTAGGCAGACGAGTCACCCCATCCTGAATTTCCCTGGGTGTCTAGTTTACAAAAATGTATAGGTTTGCTAGGTTTCCCTAGGTGCTTGCAGAGCTAGGGCGCAAAAATAAAAAGGTAGTCTTTTTGTCCAAAAAGAGCAAGATTTCGCAGGGAAATTGAGGTGCGACCATGTTGCGTTTTGCGCTGTTTCGTGTCGCAGCCACTATGCCTACCCACGCAAGTGAGGTACCATTTTTTTGGGAGACCTGGGGGAACGCTGGGTGGGTGGAAATTTGTTGATCCACGCAGATTCCAGAACTTTCCACCACAGAAATAAGAGGAAAATGTGTTTTTTTTGTCAAAATCTTAGCTTTGCAAGAGAATCTGGGTAACAAAACATGCGGGTAGGCAGACGAGTCACCCCATCCTGAATTCCCCCGAGGTGTCTAGTTTTCAAAAATGTATAGGTTTGCTAGGTTTCCCTAGGTGCTGGCAGAGCTAGGGCGCAAAAACAAAAGGTAGTCTTTTTGTCCAAAAAGTGCAAGATTTCACTGGGAAATTGAGGTGCGACCATGTTGCGTTTTGCGCTGTTTCATGTTGCAGCCACTATGCCTACCCACGCAAGTGAGGTATCATTTTTTTCAGGAGACGTGGGGAAACGTTGGGTGGGTGGAAATTTGTTGATCCACGCAGATTCCAGAACTTTCCACCACAGAAATGTCAGGAAAATGTGTTTTTTTGTCAAAATCTTAGCTTTGCAAGGGATTCTGGGTACCAAAACCTGGGGGTAGGCAGACGAGTCACCCCATCCTAAATTTCCCTGGGTGTCTAGTTTTTAAAAATGTATAGGTTTGCTAGGTTTCCCTAGGTGCTTGCAGAGCTAGGGCGCAAAAACAAAAGGTAGTCTTTTTGTCCAAAAAGAGCAAGATTTCGCAGGGAAATTGAGGTGCGACCATGTTGCGTTTTGCGCTGTTTCATGTCGCAGCCACTATGCCTACCCACGCAAGTGAGGTACCATTTTTTTTGGGAGACCTGGGGGAACGCTGGGTGGGTGGAAATTTGTTGATCCACGAGGATTCCAGAACTTTCCACCACAGAAATATCAGGAAAATGTGTTTTTTTGTCAAAATCTTAGCTTTGCAAGGGACTCTGGGTAACAAAACCTGGAGGTAGGCAGACGAGTCACCCCATCCTGAATTTCCTTGGGTGTCTAGTTTTCAAAAATGTATAGGTTTGCTAGGTTTCCCTAGGTGCTGGCAGAGTTAGGGCGCAAAAACAAAAGGTAGTATTTTTGTCCAAAAAGTGCAAGATTTCACTGGGAAATTGATGTGCGACCATGTTGCGTTTTGCGCTGTTTCATGTCGCAGCCACTATGCCTACCCACGCAAGTGAGGTACCATTTTTTTTGGGAGACCTGGGGGAACGCTGGGTAAGTGGAAATTTGTTGATCCACGCAGATTCCAGAACTTTCCACCACAGAAATGTGAGGAAAATGTGTTTTTTTTGTAAAAATCTTAGCTTTGCAAGGGAATCTGGGTAACAAAACCTGGGGGTAGGCATACGAGTCACCCCATCCTGAATTCCCCTGGGTGTCTAGTTTTCAAAAATGTATAGGATTGCTATGTTTCCCTAGGTGCTGGCAGAGCTAGGGCGCAAAAACAAAAGGTAGTCTTTTTGTCCAAAAAGTGCAAGATTTCACTGGGAAATTGAGGTGCGACCATGTTGCGTTTTGCGCTGTTTCAAGTTGCAGCCACTATGCCTACCCACGCAAGTGAGGTACCATTTTTTTTGGAAGACCTGGGGAAATGCTGGGTGGGTGGAAATTTGTTGATCCACGCAGATTCCAGAACTTTCCACCACAGAAATAGGAGGAAAATGTGTTTTTTTGTCAAAATCTTAGCTTTGCAAGAGAAACTGGGTAACAAAACATGCGGGTAGGCATACGAGTCACCCCATCCTGAATTCCCCCGGGGTGTCTAGTTTTCAAAAATGTATAGGTTTGCTAGGTTTCCCTAGGTGCTGGCAGAGCTAGGGCGCAAAAACAAAAGGTAGTCTTTTTGTCCAAAAAGTGCAAGATTTCACTGGGAAATTGAGGTGCGACCATGTTGCGTTTTGCGCTGTTTCATGTCGCAGCCACTATGCCTACCCACGCAAGTGAGGTATCATTTTTTTCAGGAGACCTGGGGAAACGTTGGGTGGGTGGAAATTTGTTGATCCACGCAGATTCCAGAACTTTCCACCACTGAAATGTCAGGAAAATGTGTTTTCTTTGTCAAAATCTTAGCTTTGCAAGGGATTCTGGGTACCAAAACCTGGGGGTAGGCAGACGAGTCACCCCATCCTGAATTTCCCTGGGTGTCTAGTTTACAAAAATGTATAGGTTTGCTAGGTTTCCCTAGGTGCTTGCAGAGCTAGGGCGCAAAAACAAAAGGTAGTCTTTTTGTCCAAAAAGAGCAAGATTTCGCAGGGAAATTGAGGTGCGACCATGTTGCGTTTTGCGCTGTTTCGTGTCGCAGCCACTATGCCTACCCACGCAAGTGAGGTACCATTTTTTTTGGGAGACCTGGGGGAACGCTGGGTGGGTGGAAATTTGTTGATCCACGAGGATTCCAGAACTTTCCACCACAGAAATATCAGGAAAATGTGTTTTTTTTGTCAAAATCTTAGCTTTGCAAGGGATTCTGGGTAACAAAACCTGGAAGTAGGCAGACGAGTCACCCCATCCTGAATTTCCTTGGGTGTCTAGTTTTCAAAAATGTATAGGTTTGCTAGGTTTCCCTAGGTGCTGGCAGAGTTAGGGCGCAAAAACAAAAGGTAGTCTTTTTGTCCAAAAAGTGCAAGATTTCACTGGGAAATTGAGGTGCGACCATGTTGCGTTTTGCGCTGTTTCATGTCGCAGCCACTATGCCTACCCACGCAAGTGAGGTATCATTTTTTTTGGGAGACCTGGGGGAACGCTGGGTGGGTGGAAATTTGTTGATCCACGCAGATTCCAGAACTTTCCACCACAGAAATGTCAGGAAAATGTGTTTTTTTTGTCAAAATCTTAGCTTTGCAAGGGATTCTGGGTAACAAAACCTGGAGGTAGGCAGACGAGTCACCCCATCCTGAATTTCCTTGGGTGTCTAGTTTTCAAAAATGTATAGGTTTGCTAGGTTTCCCTAGGTGCTGGCAGAGTTAGGGCGCAAAAACAAAAGGTAGTCTTTTTGTCCAAAAAGTGCAAGATTTCACTGGGAACTTGAGGTGCGACCACGTTGCGTTTTGCGCTGTTTCATGTCGCAGCCACTATGCCTACCCACGCAAGTGAGGTACCATTCTTTTGGGAGACCTGGGGAAATGCTGGGTGGGTGGAAATTTGTTGATCCACGCAGATTCCAGAACTTTCCACCACAGAAATAAGAGGAAAATTTGTTTTTTTTGTCAAAATCTTAGCTTTGCAAGAGAATCTGGGTAACAAAACATGCGGGTAGGCAGACGAGTCACCCCATCCTGAATTCCCCCGAGGTGTCTAGTTTTCAAAAATGTATAGGATTGCTATGTTTCCCTAGGTGCTGGCAGAGCTAGGGCGCAAAAACAAAAGGTAGTCTTTTTGTCCAAAAAGTGCAAGATTTCACTGGGAAATTGAGGTGCGACCACGTTGCGTTTTGCGCTGTTTCAAGTTGCAGACACTATGCCTACCCACGCAAGTGAGGTACCATTTTTTTTGGAAGACCTGGGGAAATGCTGGGTGGGTGGAAATTTGTTGATCCACGCAGATTCCAGAACTTTCCACCACAGAAATAGGAGGAAAATGTGTTTTTTTGTCAAAATCTTAGCTTTGCAAGAGAAACTGGGTAACAAAACATGCGGGTAGGCATACGAGTCACCCCATCCTGAATTCCCCCGGGGTGTCTAGTTTTCAAAAATGTATAGGTTTGCTAGGTTTCCCTAGGTGCTAGCAGAGCTAGGGCGCAAAAACAAAAGGTAGTCTTTTTGTCCAAAAAGTGCAAGATTTCACTGGGAAATTGAGGTGCGACCATGTTGCGTTTTGCGCTGTTTCATGTCGCAGCCACTATGCCTACCCACGCAAGTGAGGTATCATTTTTTTCAGGAGACCTGGGGAAACGTTGGGTGGGTGGAAATTTGTTGATCCACGCAGATTCCAGAACTTTCCACCACTGAAATGTCAGGAAAATGTGTTTTTTTTGTCAAAATCTTAGCTTTGCAAGGGATTCTGGGTACCAAAACCTGGGGGTAGGCAGACGAGTCACCCCATCCTGAATTTCCCTGGGTGTCTAGTTTACAAAAATGTATAGGTTTGCTAGGTTTCCCTAGGTGCTTGCAGAGCTAGGGCGCAAAAATAAAAAGGTAGTCTTTTTGTCCAAAAAGAGCAAGATTTCGCAGGGAAATTGAGGTGCGACCATGTTGCGTTTTGCGCTGTTTCGTGTCGCAGCCACTATGCCTACCCACGCAAGTGAGGTACCATTTTTTTTGGGAGACCTGGGGGTACGCTGGGTGGGTGGAAATTTGTTGATCCACGAGGATTCCAGAACTTTCCACCACAGAAATATCAGGAAAATGTGTTTTTTTGTCAAAATCTTAGCTTTGCAAGGGATTCTGGGTAACAAAACCTGGAAGTAGGCAGACGAGTCACCCCATCCTGAATTTCCTTGGGTGTCTAGTTTTCAAAAATGTATAGGTTTGCTAGGTTTCCCTAGGTACTGGCAGAGTTAGGGCGCAAAAACAAAAGGTAGTCTTTTTGTCCAAAAAGTGCAAGATTTCACTGGGAAATTGAGGTGCGACCATGTTGCGTTTTGCGCTGTTTCATGTCGCAGCCACTATGCCTACCCACGCAAGTGAGGTACCATTTTTTTGGGAGACCTGGGGAAATGCTGGGTGGGTGGAAATTTGTTGATCCACGCAGATTCCAGAACTTTCCACCACAGAAATAAGAGGAAAATGTGTTTTTTTTGTCAAAATCTTAGCTTTGCAAGAGAATCTGGGTAACAAAACATGCGGGTAGGCAGACGAGTCACCCCATCCTGAATTCCCCCGAGGTGTCTAGTTTTCAAAAATGTATAGGTTTGCTAGGTTTCCCTAGGTGCTGGCAGAGCTAGGGCGCAAAAACAAAAGGTAGTCTTTTTGTCCAAAAAGTGCAAGATTTCACTGGGAAATTGAGGTGCGGCCATGTTGCGTTTTGCGCTGTTTCATGTTGCAGCCACTATGCCTACCCACGCAAGTGAGGTACCATTTTTTTTGGGAGACCTGGGGGAACGCTGTGTGGGTGGAAATTTGTTGATCCACGCAGATTCCAGAACTTTCCACCACAGAAATATCAGGAAAATGTGTTTTTTTTGTCAAAATCTTAGCTTTGCAAGGGACTCTGGGTAACAAAACCTGGAGGTAGGCAGACGAGTCACCCCATCCTGAATTTCCTTGGGTGTCTAGTTTTCAAAAATCTATAGGTTTGCTAGGTTTCCCTAGGTGCTGGCAGAGTTAGGGCGCAAAAACAAAAGGTAGTCTTTTTGTCCAAAAAGTGCAAGATTTCACTGGGAAATTGATGTGCGACCATGTTGCATTTTGCGCTGTTTCATGTCGCAGCCACTATGCCTACCCACGCAAGTGAGGTACCATTTTTTTTGGGAGACCTGGGGGAACGCTGGGTAAGTGGAAATTTGTTGATCCACGCAGATTCCAGAACTTTCCACCACAGAAATGTGAGGAAAATGTGTTTTTTTTGTAAAAATCTTAGCTTTGCAAGGGAATCTGGGTAACAAAACCTGGGGGTAGGCATACGAGTCACCCCGTCCTGAATTCCCCTGGGTGTCTAGTTTTCAAAAAAGTATAGGATTGCTATGTTTCCCTAGGTGCTGGCAGAGCTAGGGCGCAAAAACAAAAGGTAGTCTTTTTGTCCAAAAAGTGCAAGATTTCACTGGGAAATTGAGGTGCGACCACGTTGCGTTTTGCGCTGTTTCAAGTTGCAGCCACTATGCCTACCCACGCAAGTGAGGTACCATTTTTTTTGGAAGACCTGGGGAAATGCTGGGTGGGTGGAAATTTGTTGATCCACGCAGATTCCAGAACTTTCCACCACAGAAATAGGAGGAAAATGTGTTTTTTTGTCAAAATCTTAGCTTTGCAAGAGAAACTGGGTAACAAAACATGCGGGTAGGCATACGAGTCACCCCATCCTGAATTCCCCCGGGGTGTCTAGTTTTCAAAAATGTATAGGTTTGCTAGGTTTCCCTAGGTGCTGGCAGAGCTAGGGCGCAAAAACAAAAGGTAGTCTTTTTGTCCAAAAAGTGCAAGATTTCACTGGGAAATTGAGGTGGGACCATGTTGCGTTTTGCGCTGTTTCGTGTCGCAGCCACTATGCCTACCCACGCAAGTGAGGTACCATTTTTTTTGGGAGACCTGGGGGTACGCTGGGTGGGTGGAAATTTGTTGATCCACGAGGATTCCAGAACTTTCCACCACAGAAATATCAGGAAAATGTGTTTTTTTGTCAAAATCTTAGCTTTGCAAGGGATTCTGGGTAACAAAACCTGGAAGTAGGCAGACGAGTCACCCCATCCTGAATTTCCTTGGGTGTCTAGTTTTCAAAAATGTATAGGTTTGCTAGGTTTCCCTAGGTACTGGCAGAGTTTGGGATGCAAAAACAAAAGGTAGTCTTTTTGTCCAAAAAGTGCAAGATTTCACTGGGAAATTGAGGTGCGACCATGTTGCGTTTTGCGCTGTTTCATGTCGCAGCCACTATGCCTACCCACGCAAGTGAGGTACCATTTTTTGGGGAGACCTGGGGAAATGCTGGGTGGGTGGAAATTTGTTGATCCACGCAGATTCCAGAACTTTCCACCACAGAAATAAGAGGAAAATGTGTTTTTTTTGTAAAAATCTTAGCTTTGCAAGGGAATCTGGGTAACAAAGCCTGGGGGTAGGCATACGAGTCACCCCATCCTGAATTCCCCTGGGTGTCTAGTTTTCAAAAATGTATAGGATTGCTATGTTTCCCTAGGTGCTGGCAGAGCTAGGGCGCAAAAACAAAAGGTAGTCTTTTTGTCCAAAAAGTGCAAGATTTCACTGGGAAATTGAGGTGCGACCACGTTGCGTTTTGCGCTGTTTCAAGTTGCAGCCACTATGCCTACCCACGCAAGTGAGGTACCATTTTTTTTGGAAGACCTGGGGAAATGCTGGGTGGGTGGAAATGTGTTGATCCACGCAGATTCCAGAACTTTCCACCACAGAAATAGGAGGAAAATGTGTTTTTTTGTCAAAATCTTAGCTTTGCAAGAGAAACTGGGTAACAAAACATGCGGGTAGGCATACGAGTCACCCCATCCTGAATTCCCCCGGGGTGTCTAGTTTTCAAAAATGTATAGGTTTGCTAGGTTTCCCTAGGTGCTGGCAGAGCTAGGGCGCCAAAACAAAAGGTAGTCTTTTTGTCCAAAAAGTGCAAGATTTCACTGGGAAATTGAGGTGCGACCATGTTGCGTTTTGTGCTGTTTCATGTCGCAGCCACTATGCCTACCCACGCAAGTGAGGTATCATTTTTTTCAGGAGACCTGGGGAAACGTTGGGTGGGTGGAAATTTGTTGATCCACGCAGATTCCAGAACTTTCCACCACTGAAATGTCAGGAAAATGTGTTTTTTTTTGTCAAAATCTTAGCTTTGCAAGGGATTCTGGGTACCAAAACCTGGGGGTAGGCAGACGAGTCACCCCATCCTGAATTTCCCTGGGTGTCTAGTTTACAAAAATGTATAGGTTTGCTAGGTTTCCCTAGGTGCTTGCAGAGCTAGGGTGCAAACACAAAAGGTAGTCTTTTTGTCCAAAAAGAGCAAGATTTCGCAGGGAAATTGAGGTGCGACCATGTTGCGTTTTGCGCTGTTTCATGTCGCAGCCACTATGCCTACCCACGCAAGTGAGGTACCATTTTTTTTGGGAGACCTGGGGGAACGCTGGGTGGGTGGAAATTTGTTGATCCACGAGGATTCCAGAACTTTCCACCACAGAAATATCAGGAAAATGTGTTTTTTTTGTCAAAATCTTAGCTTTGCAAGGGATTCTGGGTAACAAAACCTGGAAGTAGGCAGACGAGTCACCCCATCCTGAATTTCCTTGGGTGTCTAGTTTTCAAAAATGTATAGGTTTGCTAGGTTTCCCTAGGTGCTGGCAGAGTTAGGGCGCAAAAACAAAAGGTAGTCTTTTTGTCCAAAAAGTGCAAGATTTCACTGGGAAATTGAGGTGCGACCATGTTGCGTTTTGCGCTGTTTCATGTCGCAGCCACTATGCCTACCCACGCAAGTGAGGTACCAGTTTTTTTTGGGAGACCTGGGGGAACGCTGGGTGGGTGGAAATTTGTTGATCCACGCAGATTCCAGAACTTTCCACCACAGAAATGTGAGGAAAATGTGTTTTGTTTGTCAAAATCTTAGCTTTGCAAGGGAATCTGGGTAACAAAACCTGGGGGTAGGCATACGAGTCACCCCATCCTGAATCCCCTTGGTGTCTAGTTTTCAAAAATGTATAGGTTTGCTAGGTTTCCTTAGGTGCTGGCAGAGCTAGGGCGCAAAAACAAAAGGTAGTCTTTTTGTCCAAAAAGTGCAAGATTTCACTGGGAAATTGAGGTGCAACCATGTTGCGTTTTGCGCTGTTTCATGTCGCAGCCACTATGCCTACCTACGCAAGTGAGGTACCATTTTTTTCGGGAGACCTGGCGGAACGCTGGGTGCATGGAAATTTGTTGATCCACAAAGATTCCAGAACTTTCCACCACAGAAATGTGAGGAAAATGAGTTTTTTTTGTCAGAATCTTAGCTTTGCAAGGGATTCTGGGTAATAAAACCTGGAGGTAGGCAGACGAGTCACCCCATCCCGAATTCCCCTTCGTGTCTAGTTTTCAAAAATGTATAGGTTTGCTAGGTTTCCCTAGGTGCTGGCAGAGCTAGGACTCAAAAACAAAAGGTAGTCTCTTTGTCCAAAGAGCGCAAGATTTCACTGGGAAATTGATGTGCGACCACGTTGCATTTTGCGCTGTTTCGTGTCGCAGCCACTATGCCTACCTACGCAAGTGAGGTACCATTTTTTTTGGGAGACCTGGGGGAACACTGGGTGGGTGGAAATTTGTTGATCCACGCAGATTACAGAACTTTCCTCCACAGAAATGTGAGGAAAATGTGTTTGTTTTGTCAATTTCTTAGCTTTGCAATGGATTCTGGGTAAGAAAACCTGGTGGTAGGCAGTCGAGTCACCCCATCCTGAATTCCCATGGTTGTCTAGTTTTCAAAAATGTATAGGTTTGCTAGGTTTCCCTAGGTGCTGGCAGAGCTAGGGCGCAAAAACAAAAGGTAGTCTCTTTGTCCAAAGAGCGCAAGATTTCACTGGGAAATTGAGGTGCGACCACGTTGCGTTTTGCGCTGTTTCGTGTCGCAGCCACTATGCCTACCCACGCAAGTGAGGTACCATTTTTTTCGGGAGACCTGGGGGAATGCTGGGTGGGTGGAAAATTTGTTGATCCACGTAGATTCCAGAACTTTCCACCACAGAAATGTGAGGAAAATGTGTTTTTTTTGTCAAAATCTTAGCTTTGCAAGGGAATCTGGGTAACAAAACATGCGGGTAGGCATACGAGTCACCCCATCCTGAATTTCCCTGGGTGTCTAGTTTTCAAAAATGTATAGGTTTGCTAGGTTTCCCTAGGTGCTGGCAGAGCTAGGGCGCAAAAACAAAAGGTAGTCTTTTTGTCCAAAAAGTGCAAGATTTCACTGGGAAATTGAGGTGCGACCATGTTGCGTTTTGCGCTGTTTCATGTCGCAGCCACTATGCCTACCCATGCAAGTGAGGTATCATTTTTTTTGGGAGACCTGGGGGAACGTTGGGTGGGTGGAAATTTGTTGATCCACGCAGATTCCAGAACTTTCCACCACAGAAATATCAGGAAAATGTGTTTTTTTTGTCAAAATCTTAGCTTTGCAAGGGATTCTGGGTAACAAAACCTGGAGGTAGGCAGACGAGTCACCCCATCCTGAATTTCCTTGGGTGTCTAGTTTTCAAAAATGTATAGGTTTGCTAGGTTTCCCTAGGTGCTGGCAGAGTTAGGGCGCAAAAACAAAAGGTAGTCTTTTTGTCCAAAAAGTGCAAGATTTCACTGGGAAATTGAGGTGCGTCCATGTTGCGTTTTGCGCTGTTTCATGTCGCAGCCACTATGCCTACCCACGCAAGTGAGGTACAATTTTTTTTGGGAGACCTGGGGGAACGCTGGGTGGGTGGAAATTTGTTGATCCACGCAGATTCCAGAACTTTCCACCACAGAAATGTGAGGAAAATGTGTTTTTTTTGTCAAAATCTTAGCTTTGCAAGGGAATCTGGGTAACAAAACCTGGGGGTAGGCATACGAGTCACCCCATCCTGAATTTCCCTGGGTGTCTAGTTTTCAAAAATGTATAGGTTTGCTAGGTTTCCCTAGGTGCTGGCAGAGCTAGGGCGCAAAAACAAAAGGTAGTCTTTTTGTCCAAAAAGTGCAAGATTTCACTGGGAAATTAAGGTGCGACCACATTGCATTTTGCGCTGTTTCATGTCGCAGCCACTATGCCTACCCACGCAAGTGAGGTACCATTTTTTTTGGGACACCTGGGGGAATGCTGGGTGGGTGGAAGTTTGTTGATCCACGCAGATTCCAGAACTTTCCACCACAGAAATGTGAGGATAATGTGTTTTTTTTGTCAAAATCTTAGCTTTGCAAGGGAATCTGGGTAACAAAACATGCGGGTAGGCATACGAGTCCCCCCATCCTGAATTCCCCCGGGTGTCTAGTTTTCAAAAATGTATAGGTTTGCTAAGTTTCCCTAGGTGCTGGCAGAGCTAGGGCGCAAAAACAAAAGGTAGTCTTTTTGTCCAAAAAGTGCAAGATTTCACTGGGAAATTGAGGTGCGACCATGTTGCGTTTTGCGCTGTTTTATGTCGCAGCCACTATGCCTACCCACGCAAGTGAGGTACCATTTTTTTTGGGAGACCTGGGGAAATGCTGGGTGGGTGGAAATTTGTTGATCCACGCAGATTCCAGAACTTTCCACCACAGAAATGTCAGGAAAATTGGTTTTTTTTGTCAAAATCTTAGCTTTGCAAGGGATTCTGGGTAACAAAACCAGGTGGTAGGCAGTCGAGCCACCCCATCCTGATTTTCCCTGGGTGTCTACTTTTTAAGAATATATAGGTTTGCTAGGTTTCCCTAGGTGCTGGCAGAGCTAGGACTCAAAAACAAAAGGTAGTCTCTTTGTCCAAAGAGCGCAAGATTTCACTGGGAAATTGAGGTGCGACCACATTGCGTTTTGCGCTGTTTCGTGTCGCAGCCACTATGCCTACCAACGCAAGTGAGGTACCATTTTTTCGGGAGACCTGGGGGAACACTGGGTGGGTGGAAATTTGTTGATCCACGCAGATTACAGAACTTTGCTCCACAGAAATGTGAGGAAAATGTGTTTGTTTTGTCAATTTCTTAGCTTTGCAAGGGATTCTGGGTAACAAAACCTGGTGGTAGGCAGTCGAGTAACCCCATCCTGAATTTCCCTGGGTGTCTAGTTCTCAAAAATGTATAGGTTTGCTAGGTTTCCCTAGGTGCTGGCAGAGCTAGGGCGCAAAAACAAAAGGTAGTCTCTTTGTCCAAAGAGCGCAAGATTTCACTGTGAAATTGAAGTGCGACCACGTTGCGTTTTGCGCTGTTTCGTGTCGCAGCCACTATGCCTACCCACGCAAGTGAGGTACCAATTTCGTTCGGGAGACCTGGGGGAACACTGGGTGGGTGGAAATTTGATGATCCACGCAGATTCCAGAACTTTCCTCCACAGAAATGTGAGGAAAATGTGTTTTTTTCGTCAATTTCTTAGCTTTGCAAGGGATTCTGGGTAACAAAACATGGTGGTAGGCAGTCGAGTCACCCCATCCTAAATTCCCCTGGGTGTCTACTTTTTAAAAATGTATAGGTTTGCTAGGTTTCCCTAGGTGCCCGCAGAGCTAGGGTGCAAAAACTACAGGTAGGCACTTTGCCAAAAAAGGGTCAATTTGTAACTGCAAATTTAGGTGTGACCACGTTGCATTTTGCGCCGTTTCCTGTCGCAGGCACAAGGCCGACCCACACAAGTGAGGTACCGTTTTTATGGGGGGACTTGGGCTAATTCAGATTTGTAAATCAACTGTTATTACCAAATGAGCTTTCATGCATTTCTCCCTTTCAATGAAAGACATTGTGTAAATAAAAAATATTTTTGAAAAATGACCAATAATTCTCATGTTAGTATGAGTATTCCCAAGTTTGAAAATTAGCAATTATATACTGTTTCTGAACTCTATCATTTGTACCCAATTCAGAAATACATAGGTGTCTTTCATACAGATTTTTCCATGTATACATTTTCCAAGACAAAGTGCTCTATACCCAGTAAATGAAAAAATACCATTGCAAGTTGCTGCTCAGTTTTTGGATCTGGGTTCGTCGGGTTCTTGTTGAAACTACAATTCCTATATATCCCCACAACCAGGAAGGTCTATCTGATGTAACGGTATATTGCTTTCCAAGAGTTGTCAAAATTAGAAAAAGTTATAGGTGAAAACGTTGAGACAAAAGGCTGTTTTTTTCAACAAATTTTCAAATATTTCAATATTTAACTGTTAGTTTCTATAAAGAAACCTTCATGGATTTAGACAAATGACCCCTTTCTGCATTTAGAATTTAGTCTACTTTTCGAAAATGTACAGCTTTCCAGGATCCATTATTGCTTTCAAACTCATTTCTACCATTAACTGGAAGGAGGTGGAAGGCTCTAAAAATAGCAAAAATAGGCTATGTCCCAGAAAAATGCCAAAACTGTGTGAAAAATGTCGGTTCTCTGACAAAAGACTGTCATTCCCTAAAAGCTGAGAAAGTGGAGATTTCAGCCCCACAAACCTTTTTTTGATAACTTTTTCAGGGAAAAACCCAGAGGCTTTCATTTGCAGCCCGTTTTTCCAATTTTTCTGAAAAAAACAAAAAAAACACTATATTTTGGTTAATTTCTGGGACCCCTCCAAGGTAATCCACAAACCCTGGGCGCCTTTAGAATCCACATGATGTTGGAAGAAAAGGACGCAAATTTGGCGTGGATAGCTTATGTGGTCAAAAAGTTACAAGGGCCTAAGCGCGCACTACCCCAAATCGCAAAAAAAAGGCTTAGCACAGGAGGGGAAAAGGCCTAGCAGCGAAGGGGTTAAGATGCCAATAGAATGGCTGCAGGAACAACACTTTTTTGGGACAGGTACATCTTTTGCTCACCCTGTCTGCCTTTCGCCAATTTGACAAACACAGGGGCATATTATCAAGGGGGTTTATCTCCGCTTTTTTGGCTTTAAAAGCCAAGAAAGCGGAGATAAAATTATCTCCCTATTACCTAGCTGTCGCTAACACCAGTTAGCAACAGCTAGTAGGAGATACCGACCATCTTGGGCCCCGCTTTGCATGTCAGTGAAATTCATCACTAATGACATGCAAAGTGGGCGTGCCAAGATGTTAGCGACTGGAAACAGTCGCTAACAATGCTATCTCCGATTACCAACTTTTGGAGATATTCGCGCTAAGCGCGATTATCTCCAAAAGCTAACACCTGCCCCTGAGCAGTTCTTAGCCATGTTATGCAATGGTAGGTGGATAACATGGCTAAGAGCATTAGCTCGGTAATGTATGAATATCGCGGACTTTTCAGCGATATTCATGCATTTCGGCCGATTTTTATCGCTTAGGAGATAAACCTTGATGATAGCAAGGTTCCTAAGCGATAAAAATCGCCGCAGCTCTGCGATAAAAATATTGCCGCTAAGCCAACATAGCTATAATTATTGCTAGTTGTTGGTTATATGCCCCACAAATCGTAGTACTGTGAGATACATGAAAATTGGGAGATGAACTACAAGGTCATATACATCAAGTAGGGATTACACAAATACACATCACACTCTACATTTTTAGTATACACGTTGGGCCCGATTCACCAAACTAACTTAAGACAAAATCCTAAACTTACTACCATTTTGGTATTCACAGAAGGCACTTACTCATTTTGGTATTCACAGAAGGCACTTACTCATTGATGCATACCAAAATGAGTAAATGGTAGTAAGTTTAAGATTTTGTCTCGTTAGTTCTGTGAACCGGGCCCAAGGTTAATGATTCACCCACAGTCACATGGTGTTGAGCCATGCGCCTAAGCCGGGATTGGAACCTGAGCCCTCAGGTTTCACAGTAAACACCTCCAGCCACTAAGGCGCACTTCTCTTTTGCGCATCCGTCCGGGGCGCTGCTCTTGGTGTACTGCTCTGCCCTCTGCAGCATGCGCCAAGATCTGTTTGCACATGTCTTCCGTGACAACCATTTGTGTCCTCTGCGTCTTAGTCCCGGCAGGAGGCCTCTCAGCGCTACCTCATTGACCTCAGCGGATGTATGTCGTTACAACGCATACTTTTACTCCGCATACCATTACAACGCGGTTTTTACAACGCATACCATTACAACGCATAGCGCTTTGAGGTGCTGGATAGTGGTAAGTATAATTTACTATTCTAACTCCAGTCCCCGTGGACCCTAGGGAAGGTGTTGGATAGTAAATTAAACTTACCTCTTATCCTAGAGCGCCCCCCAGTGCAATGCGTTGTGATGGTATGCGTTGTAATGCCTGCGTTGTAATGGTAGTGCGGAGTAAAAGTTGCGTTGTAACGGTTGTATACCACCTCAGCTCAGGGCAAGGTGAAGTTAACAACAAACTATGATATTTTTCTGCAGAGAGACCCTGGCAAAATAAAGCTTCATTTTTCCGGTTCGATTAAAAGTGCGGGTCTAAAATTCATTACAGAGCTACAGGCCCCTCACAAATAGGTACCCCAGCTGACCCCTGTCTAAGGGCTCAGTGATTAATACAACTCAAGACTTAATCTAGTGCTCGCTGGCGAGCAGTGCTGCTGTTTATAACACCAACTAAAGGGAAAGAAAATGGGCCCAGGGGCCTCTTTTGGTAAATGTTTATTTAAGTCATATCAAAGCTTCCAGACTAATTAGAAAAATGCTTTAAACTACTGCAGAAATCTTAAGGTTGCACATTTTGCTGTATAAATCTCTAGTGTAATTTAAAAGCATTTTAATAAATGTTATAGCTGTACATATGTGAGTGCCAAAATATTCTTCAGAGCGTGCAGGTGACTTAAAGGTTTGCATTAGACATATTCTTGCCCAAATGACTGCGCTCATTTTGTGAACCTCATCAATGGGAGGGTTAAGACAATTCAATCGGCGTTGAACCTGTGGCGCTGACGTTACAGGCAGATCTCTGGTTATGCGAATTCATTGCGTGAAACATCCCATCTACCACAAGCCTGTAAGTTATGTACGTCAGAAAAATATGAATGAGTGTAAACACTAGAACACCTCCACTTGCACCTCCACCCTTGAAGTGGAAAGATGTATGTGGATGACGAAAATAAACTTTTTACAGGCATCTTTGGCGAGTCACATGACGTTCATTTAAAAGGTTAAATCGTCAAATCGTGCATGAAACATGGTTTTCCCCTTAAATAAAAACTGCATATAACCTTAAATTTCATGCTTCGCGATAAGGTGCATTGCCATATGCACCAAATATGACTTTAAGTGCATATATGCACTTTCTCTGGTATCTGCATGAAGTATAGGTTCTCTATCAAAATGGTTATCAACCGCGACTTGTGAAGGGTATGAAGGAATCAACTGTTCATCCATTGATACTGTGAAAAGGTTGTGTATACTGTGAATGTTGACATACATGGTGTTCAAAGAGGTAAGTAACGATTAAATATGGCCAAGTTATACATTTCAGCAATGGATCATAGTGGACATGGCCTGAACAATTTCCTTTGAATCTGAGTATGCGTGCATAATAGACTTGGCCATGTAGCGAAGACTTTGAGGGTTCCCTCATGGAATCATGTGAACTATCTGCTGTGGAAGGCAAATTGGCAGCTGGGTAATGACAGGAGTGTAAATGTAATATCACATCTGGTTTAGTGAGCAGAAGTGTAGTCAGCCCCCCCACCCTTTTGCTCCAAATACTGATGGTTATGACTCTGATAGTGCACTGAAGTCTGCTGCCCAGACTCCGGCGCCTGTGCTGTCTCCGAAATCTGTTATTCCCGACTTGGTATAAGGTACCTGGGGTACTCAGGGCATAGGTGGTAAGGGGTCCCCCGGGGCTACTGCACAGTTTTGTGACACCCTGAGTGACCCAAGTAAACTACTGACAGCTCGTCTGCTATTGCGTCTGCTGGAGCAGTCCAAACTGCTCGAACTTGACTGAGCTCTTACCATTTGAGGCACAGTCAATACCCTATTTTAGAATATGCCTAACACCGATAAGGAAGGTTTCCTGAGCCCAAGAAGCAGGGTGCAGTATATTAAAGGTGAGTGCAAGCCTATATGCCCTTATTGTGGTGTTCACCATTGGAAACTAGTATGTGTTAGCAATACATAGGATAAATAGGCTACCACAGGGGCAATCTCGAGGTTGGCAGTTCCATTATGGTACCGTCACAATATGTCATGTTTGACATTAAAAAAACATGCCTTCTCAGCCCTGACACAAATTGGATGTATGTCGTTACTTTACGACGCATGTTTTACAACGCAAGTCGTTACCACAACTTGCGTTGTTGGGGGCTGGATAGTGAATAGTTTAATTTACTATTCCAACTCCAGTCCCCGTGGATAGTAGGGAAGGAGTTGGATGGTAAATTAAACTATTTACTATCCTGGAGCCCCCCCCCCAGCGCAATTCGTTGTTACAACTTGCGTTGTAAAAGTTGCGTCGTAAGGGAACTGCGGTGTAACATTTGCGTTGTAAAGGATGTTCCCCCACAAATTTCATGCCCTGGTCAATGTGGCATGCACCCAAATGGCTACCTCATTGATTACAAATTGTCGAAGGCCTGGCGCACACCCTTCATTTTTATTCTTGAAATCCATCAAAGTGTTATCAGATTTGGCGTGCATGCACCCGACAGTGCTCCATTCCTTTAGCACTGAAACATTCAACAAAGACCAAATGATGACTTGCAATTATGCGAATCATAAACGGGTTGCACAGCCTTATGCACGTGAGTATTCATTTAATACACTTTAACTACAGTAATCCAATTGTAAATCAGTGTTTATACATCACGTGTCACGTGTTGTATAAACACTGATTCACAGGTGGGGTGAGTTACACGTATTTAAAACTCAATGGGTTTAGTGAAGGTGGGTAGTATTGACACTCGAGCATACACCTCGAGAGGGGGATGTTGGATGGGAAAGAACAGAGCAGGTATGCATTCTGGGTGATACACATAAATGGGAGAGGCAGTAGAAACCTAGGGGCAGCTGGGGACTTACGGGACTATTTTTGTTAACAGAGGGTTGGTGGGGGCACGTTCAAATATTCTTTAGAACACAAAGAGGCTGGGTAGTTCACATGTTTTGTTAAAACACCGATCGATGTGCAGGGTGATTAACACAGTATTTTAGGTTAGATGTGGTTGGGATAGATTAATGTGGGGCATGCATGGGAGATTTATGGCGATTGGTATGGGTATTTGAAACATGTATATGTGACGAACAGAGTGCTGAGTTTATTATTTAGTATTTGTGTTGCAGATTTGGTGGATTAACCATAAAAAAACAGGACTGATATATATATTTGTTATATAAAATTGAATTGCAGATATCACTGAGGAAGGTTTAATAAGAACCAAAATGCATTGGGTGCAATATGTCCGTAATTATTTGGATGGATCTGAAACTTCTCATGTTCACGAATAGGCCTGGATGGGCCATTCTGAAATATATAAAATGCATAGGTTTACAGACGTTTTATTCCTTTGGCGTGATGGATAAACTTGGAAAATAATTTGTGAAATAAAATGGACAAAATTGGATTAATGTGGTTAAAGTGTATTAAATGAATACTCATGCGCATAAGGCAGTGCAACTCATTTATGATTTGTATCATTTCAAGTCATCATTTTGTCTTTTCCTCATTGATTGCCCACCTGGTTGCCCCATGTTCTCTGTGCTCTAGATGGGCAGTCTTTACTTCCTGCACTTCCTGCCACCATGACAGTATTCTGACATCCTGTCATCCAGTATGTTCACTCCCAGAGGACAGGAACAAAGACTTGGGCAGGAAGGAGGTCTCACATCTCTCCTCCCAAGCAGGCTAGTGAAGTGGCACATCAAGGCGGTGAGCGTCAAAGGCTGCACCACCTCTCATATGCATCCAGTTGACTCCAAGTGGAGGATACAGCCCTACCCCTGCCCCAGGCACATTTTAACCCAATAAGGCCGGAAATTAGTTATACAAGGAGGTGTTCACCCCCCCCAGAAGGCTAACCCCACCTTCAGGATGAGCAGCCTTGTCTGTACAATAAATTATGATTTCTTCCATCTTTAGGCGTGGCAGAATAGAAGGTTCTATCTAGAAAAGATGACACACACCCTCAGATGTGGTCACCTCAGGGACAGACAAGCTGCAGGGACTAGTTGTCCATTGAATACTAGCTCCCTCACCCCTAACTCTCCAAGACCTAGAATTTGAGGGACCTACCTGACACCAGAACCTCCATTCTGAACAGCCTTTGTCAAAGAGGACAGAAGAAGAAACACCAGCGACAACAAGACTCACACAAAGCAAAAGAAGGATACCCTGCACCTATGGCAATGCTTTAGAACTGCCTTATCGAGACTCGTCCTAGGCTATCTCATGGTTGCCCCAGACAGTGGGACCCCTATAAAATCCTGAAGCCCCTTCAGACTCCCCTGGACTAGGGGCATGAGAACACTGAAAACTGTAGGTAAAATAATACCCAAGATCCAAAGAATCGCTGGCCATCAGGCCCTCTGAGTGATTGCCCAAATCCAGATGGTTTAATGCATTGTGGAAACTGTAGTACTGCCTTCCGTGAAGTTACAGGCAGCTACCCCATTGCCCTGTGCCATCACACGTCGATGTTACTTTCTGCACTGCTTATCGCTGCCAAGGCTTATTGGCCAGAAGTCCGACAACCAATGCCTTCACTCGACGCTCCATTAAGAGGGACTTCTATCTGACTTTCAACTGATGTCAGCAACCACGCCATTGTTGTCTCCTTGTCTTTTTTTCTTGCACAGCATCGTCTCAGCGGTAAAAGCAGCTCCCCTGTGGTTGCTGTTCAACACTAAGGACAGCCTAACAACTCTGCACCCGGGCTGCACAGGCCAGATATATTTAACTGGCTTACGTGGCTTGAACCTGGGACCTGCATCACCTTCACCCTGCAAGAATACAATGCAACTCGACCTGAAAGTGACCAACTGTCACTAGTGTTTTTTCCCTTTGATCGCAATGTTTAATTTGCATTGATTTTCTATTACTTCAAAAATCTAAAGCTCTGGTTATATGTATGATATTCCATTGATTATGGTGTCTAAATTAAGATAGAAAAATGCACTTTATTTTTAAATGAAATTGGTGTTGGATTTCTCTTGACCCATGTTATCGTCCATGTTGGTACTCTGACATGCTTAACACGGAAACAGTCATAATATCGATTCCAAAATATAGAATGGACATAATATCGAAGTAAAAATATAGAATGGACAAAATATCGATGGACACAACATAATGGTTACAAATATTAAATTGAAGGTAAGTAATATCGATTGTCAAAATATCTAAGTCAAAATATCTAAGTATACGATATAGGCATTAAATATATCGAATTTTTAATAATATTGAATGTTTTAAAGTGTTTTGTATGTTAGTATATGTGTGAAAAGTGTATATTAATTCTTGTAATGTTTGTTTAATTTATTTTAAGTAATGAATTTGATGTTATTTAATTTTTGCGTAATTTAATTCTGTAGCGGGTTGTGGGTTTAAGGGAGAATAGGATGTGAAGTAATTTAATTATATTAAATTAAATATTAATTTTTAGCAATTATTATTTATTTTTAATTACACTTTGCTTTTTAGTTCTGTAGCGGGTCGTGGGTTTATAGGGATATAGGGTGGGAAGTAATTTAATTGTAATTAATTAAGTATTTTTATTTATTTATTGTATTCATTTTGGATTTATTGTTAATTTTTAATTGGTATTTAATTTTTATTAATTGGCAATTAACTTTTATTAATTGATTCATTGTTAATTATGTTAATTTCCTTAATATATTTTCCGTAGTGGGTTGTGGGTTTATAGGGGAATAGGGTGGGAAGTAATTTATTGTAATTAAGTAAAAACTTTTTTTATTTATTGGTATAGATTTTAAATTTATTGTTAATTCATTTGTAATTAGTAATAATTTCTATTAATTGGTAATTATTTTGTATTAATTAAATATTTGATAATTATGATAATTTTATTAATGTATTTGCTGTAGTGGGTTGTGGGTTTATAGGGGAATAGGGTGGGAAGTAATGTAATTGTAATTAATTACATACTAAAAAAACTTTTTGTGTATTGATGATTAATTTACTGTTAATTATTAATTGGTATTGATTTTTATTATTAATTTGTTTGTGTTATTTAAAATTAATTAGTTGTTAAATAATTATGAATAGGTCATTGATTTTAATGCCTAATATGTATTTGTATTTCTAATTAATTATTACATAATATTAAATTGGTTATTAATTTCAATTAATGTTTTATTGGTATTGATATATTTTTTTTTTAAATAATACCTTAAATCATTACTTTCCCTACTGTTAAACTCACTGGAGTGGGAATAGTAATTTTTACCCTCCTGCTATCCAACACTTTCCCTACTGTTGTACTCTCTGGAGTGGGAATAGTATTTTTTACCCCTACGCTATCCAACGCTTTCCCTACTGTTGCACTCGCTGGAGTGGGAATAGTAATTTTTTCCCCTACGCTTTCCAAAGCTTTTTCTACTGTTGCACTCTCTGGAGTGGGAATAATATTTTTTACCCCTACACTATCCAACCCTTTCCCTACTGTCGTACTCTCTGGAGTGGAAATAGTAATTTTTCCCTCCCAATATCCAACGCTTTCCCTACTGTTGCACTCCCTGGAGTGGGAATACTAATTTTTACCCTCCCGCTATCCAACGCTTTCCCTACTGTTGCACTCTCTGGAGTGGGAATAGTAATTTTTACCCTCTGGCTATGCAACGCTTTCCCTACTGTTGCACTCACTGGAGTGGGAATAGTATTTTTACCCCTACGCTATCCAACGCATTCTCTACTGCTGCACTCTCTGGTGTGGGAATAGTAATTTTTACCCCTATGCTATCCAACACTTTCCTTACTTTTGCACTCTCTGGAGTGGGAATAGTATTTTTTACCCCTGCGCTATCCAACGCTTTCCCTACTGTTGCACTCACTGGAGTGGGAATAGTATTTTCTACCCCAACCCTTGCCCTCCTGTTGCACTCTCTGGAGTGGGAATAGTATTTTTACCCCTACGCTATCCAACGCTTTCCCTACTGTTGCACTTCCTTGTGGTTGGAATAGTAATTTTTACCCCTACGCTATCTAACGCTTTCCCTACTGTTGCACTCTCTGGAGTGGGAAATGATTTTTTACCCCTACGCTAACCAACGCTTTCCCTACTGTTGCACTCGCTGGAGTGGGAATAGTAATTTTTACCCCTATGCTATCCAAAGCTTTTCCTACTGTTGCACTCTCTGGAGTGGGAATAGTATGTTTTACCCCTACGCTATCCAACGCTTTCCCTACTGTTGTACTTTCTGGATTGGAAATAGTAATTTTTACCCTCCCAATATCCAACGCTTTCCCTACTGTTGCAATCTCTGGAGTAGGAATACTAATTTTTACCCTCCCGCTATCCAACGCTTTCCCTACTGTTGCACTCTCTGGAGTGGGAATAGTAATTGTTACCCTCTGGCTATGCAACGCTTTCCCTACTGTTGCACTCACTGGAGTGGGAATAGTATTTTCACCCCTACGCTATCCAACGCATTCTCTACTGTTGTACTCTCTGGTGTGGGTATAGTAATTTTCACCCCTACGCTATCCAACGCGTTCCTTACTGTTGCACTCTCTGGAGTGGGAATAGTATTTTTACCCCGACGCTATCCAACGCGTTCCTTACTGTTGCACTCACTGGAGTGGGAATAGTATTTTTTACCCCAACCCTTGCACTACTGTTGCACTCTCTGGAGTGGGAATAGTATGTTTACCCCTACGCTATCCAACGCTTTCCCTACTGTTGCACTCCCTTGAGGTTGGAATAGTCATTTTTACCCCTACTCTATCCAACGCTTTCCCTACTGTTGCACTCTCTGGAGTGGGAATAGTATTTTTTACCCCTACGCTATCCAACGCTTTACCTACTGTTGCACTCACTGGAGTGGGAATAGTATTTTTTACCCCTACGCTATCCAATGCTTTCCCTACTGTTGCACTCACTAGTGGGGTCGTTTTAATTTTTACCCTCCTGTTATCCTATGGTAAAAATATTGTATATTTTTCATAAATATTACGTTAATATATATGTATTAAAAAATAAAATTGCATGTATTTTTAACTTAAATTAATTTGATCTTAATTTTAAGGTTATTTGGGTATTTTTAAGTATGTTTTATTTCATTAACTTTATTATTTAATGAATTTTAAATTACTTTTAGGACATTTTAAAACATTTGATATTTTGACTGACTATATTTTCTACAGACTATATTTTTGATTCGATATTTTTGTACTTACCTGTTTGTAGATAGGAATTCAATATTTTTGCATTCTATTTTTTGGCAACGATATTTTGGGAAGTCTATATTTTGTCATGCTATGTCAGTGAGCGGCTTAACACATGTTCCTCTAATAAAGTCTGACTGCTCTTGCTACTTTACCAGGACTGATCTAAGAATTTATTAGTGTGAATCCAAGGACCATGTCTGGGGTATCGTGATAGTATTACATGGTGAGGTCTAAACCCCACATCACACAAATTCCTCTGATATAGTTAGTTGTACTAACTATATCTCTCGCGCCCGCAATCCACTGCTGATGATGTCACATAGTACATCATTCATGACATTGTCAGTGACATCTAACTATAACACCCCTTAAACCTATGGTTTTTTTCAGTGAATTTCTAAGGTTTTTTTAAATGCTAATCCCTAACAATATAAGGCCAGGAACATATGGTTTTTTCAGTGAATTTCAAAGGTTTTTTAAATGCTAATTCCTAACTATATCAGTCCTGAAACCTATGTTTTTTTCAGTGAATTTCAAAGGTTTTTTAAATGCATATTCCTAACTAACATGTCTGAAAGCTATGTTTACTTCAGTGAATACATAAGGTTTTGTAAATGACAATTTTAAATGTATTAATTGTTATATTCTTTTATACTGATTTACTACATTTTTTAACAATTAATTTTATATATTTTATTTTTTAAATTCCATTAAAATTACATTATACATTACATTACAACATATACTTTCTCAGAATGAATTACTTTAGTTTAAATACTTTGTAATAGGCAATAGACTTTTATGTACAGTAGTTATAGTTGTTGCAATGGGTAACACAATTTCAAACACAATGCAACACTGAGCTCAATGTGAATTTCTAGTTAAATGCAATTAGTTACTTTATGGATTACTTTTCTAACCACAGGACTGGATACTAGATTCAGTCCTTGGGCATCTCCTGTAAACAGTTGAGTAAAAGCGTTTTGGTTACAGTAATGATTGTTAAGGAATATTATTGTATTTTAAAAGTTGACAGAACTTTTTTCACATAGAATCACCAATATTATCCTATGGCAGGAAATTCACTTAGCAGGTAACAAGTGTTATCGTCACTTTTTCTTACTCAGTGGTAGATCCTGGATTTAGCACTGGTGCATCTCCTGTAAACAGTTGAAATAATGCGTTTAAGTTATACAGGTGATTTTTTAGGAATATTATTAGTTTCTGAAAATAGACAGAATCTTTTCCGGTGAAAACCAGACAAACGATTCCTATGGAAGGAAATACAAGTTACTGGTAAGTACGGTTAGAATTGTTTTTCAGGGTGCTGGGCTAAAAGATGCAGCACTGGGTTCCCTCCTGATAACAGGTGAGTAAATCGGAATTCGTTGTTCAGGTGATTTTAGGTGAATATTTTAAAGTTCCAAAACTCCACACTTAGAAGAATTTCCAAGTAAAACCAGTCTATTTTACCCTATGGAAGGAAGTTCACTTAGCAGGTAAGTAGGGTTATCGTTACTTTTGCTTACTCAGTTTTGGATCCTGGATCCAGCACCGGAGAATCTCCTGTAAACAGTTGAAAGAATTTGTTTAAGTCATACAGGTGATTTTTAAGGAATATTTTAAGTTTGTGAAAATAGACACAGAAATGTTTCTGGTGAAAAACAGACAATGGATTCCTATGGAAGGAAATACAAGTTACAGGGACCCTCAGGATTGACAAGGAATTAATTCCCCAACTTAAACTGCGCCACAGGGTAGGTTTCCAGACATGTGAACTCAGGCCCGCCCCCTCCCTTCACAACTGTGCAAACGCGCCCTGTGGCACATTTTTAGTTTAGATGGGGGATTAACTCCCCTTGAATACTGAGGGTCACTGGGGTGCAACTAGCCCACCAGCTACCTCCAGTAAGCGCCACAGAGCTGCGTTGCAGAGAGGTGTAAAAAGGGGCATGGCCTCAGACCACCTCTCTGCAATGCAGCCCCCTGGCGCATACTGGAGGTTCCTGGTTGGCTGGTTGGCCCCCAGGGACCCCAGTATTCAAGGGGAATTTGTTCCCCCTCTGCAAACGCCTCAGGGGGCGCGTTTGCAGAGTGATGCTGGTAGGGGGCGTGGCCTCCAGCACAATGTCAGTCTTTTTCTTTTTTTTGTTTTAAGAAGGGAGACTGTGTGGCCCCCTTTTTTCCTAATATTTTGGCGCTGGGGATGCCCTCCCCCAGGGCCTGCCCCCTATTTTTTTTTTTTATTGAGAATTCTGGAAGGGGCCGCGTGGCCCCCCTCCAGAGGCCATGATCAGCACCGGGGACCCCACCCTCCGGGGCATGGCCCTTTTTTAAAAATAAATGTTTTAATTCTAGGAGGGGGTGCCTTGCCCCCATCCTTAGGCCATTTATGGCCCCGCGAACCCCATCCCCCGGGGCTGGCCTTTTTTAAATGTATTTAAAAAAATTACATTTTGGGGAGGGAGGCGTGGGCCATTTCTAGCCCCGGGGACCCCATCCTCCAGGGCGGGCCCTCTTCGTTGGGGACCGTAGGGGTGTCCCAGACCCCCTAACTGTCCCAGCCAGCTCCCCGCATCCTGTGGGAGCCAGCATTAGTTTTCCACACTGGGAGCAGCTAACATACGGCTCCCCATGTGGAAAAGCAATTTGCTTTGCTATTTAGAAGAGAGAGCAGGATCTGCGCATCCTGCATGGATTTTGCCAATTTTTGCCCCTTTGGCGTCCTTGTGGGACCCCCTTGAGCAGGCCTAGGGGTCAGGGTGTTAGTACCCTGCCCCCTTTTTGCATTTTACGCGTTTGTTTCATAGGTTTCTTCTGCCTCGGATCTACTGAGGCGCAAGATGGCTGACAACACTTCCTGATTTGGAGTGCTGACAGCCAATTAGAATACAGCTCATGCACGGCAGGGTGCGCTTAGGGTACGCGTATCCTGTACGGCCATAGATATATAATTACTTTTAAATGTCATTTTCTCAGGAACTACTGAACGGATTTACACCATTTAAGCAAAAGGCACGAGTCTGAACTGAGGACTACCTATTTACCAAATTTGCTGTAATTCCGTTCAGCAGTACGGGCTGTAGCTGCGTCAAAAGGTCCCTGTGGAAAATTGCATGGGGAAAACATGTTTTGGGACCTCCCTTTTTTCTCGCCCCTGCTTGAGGAATCAACACAAGACTTTCAGTATAGGAGCGGACCGGAGCTGATAATTAGTTTTGAAAATTTCGCGAAGATTTGCCAACCAGCGCACAGTTATTCCAAATAGGATGTTGCGGATTTCCTATGGAAAATAGGTCCTAACTATATCTACCTACTGGAGGTAGATATAGTTAGATAGATATATATTCACTGAAAAAAACATAGGTTTGACACACGTCATAGTTAGGAATTAGCATTTAATAAACCTTGGAAATTCACTGAAAAAAGCATACTTTTCATACATGGTATAGTTAGCTGGACATTTCACTTATACAAAACCTTTGAAATTCTCCCGTTATAGTTAGTTAGTTAACTAACTATAACTCGCGTGCCCACAATGCACTGCTGATGACGTCACATATAACATCACTCATGACATGGTCAGTGACATCACTCATGACATCTCAAATGACATCACTCATGACATCACTGATGGCATCATCCTTGTGAAAGAGTGGAAGACCTCCTCTCAGCGTAATATAACCTTTGATACACGCATTCAAAAATAGAAACTAACATTTTCAAAAAAATAGAGATACTGACACCACTTACCAATACGCGATTCAGTAATTACACCATCTACATACACATCCACTCATTCACCAACAGTTCTTTATAGTCAATTATACATGTACTCACTCATCATATGTACTCATACACTTATACATCCTGTTACACACCGACACTCATCCATACACTTACTCACACATATACTCACACATGCAAATAAACTATCAAACATACATTTATTTGCATATACAGCATATACTCACAACACTACACTTACCTTTACAGAAACGTACATATACTTTCTTAAACAATCAGTTACAGAAACACATACTTATTTATACAGGAACTCTTTCAATCTCTCACTCTCACATATAATCACTTATATACATCAATACTCATATATAGTAGATTAAAACATATGTACCTACTCATAAAGATTCTATTGAGACAGTCAATCTCTCACTAACACACCCATACACACACTCATCCACCCATACAGTCCTGCATATATTGTATTGTATTGTAATTGTATTGTATTGTAATTGCATTTATATAGCGCTTACTACCCCTGACGAGGCATCAAAGCGCTTTTTCGGCATGTAGCACGCTACTCCGGGACCCACAGAGAAATTAGTGTTGAATTGGTATAGTGAAACATGCAAGCACATTTTAAGTGGTGGATAGGTTAATCAGTTATTTGGATTTGGAATGATAGCAGAAGGATAGAGTAGGACAAAGGTTTGTATTTATTTATCGCTCGCTTGTTGACGCATGCTATTCAGGTAGCCTATAGAGGATTAGTGGTGAATTAATATGGTGAACTATGAGGTAATTTCAGTGGTGGATATTAGTCTGTTACTTGGAGTGAGAAGGATAGGGATGGATAAAAGGGGAAGAAAGATTTGCATTCATATAGCACTTGTTACCCCTGATGGGCGTTGAAGTGCTTTTCTGGCGAGTAGCACGCCACTCCGGAACCCATAAAGGTTTAGTGTTGAAAATTAGTATAGTATAAATATGAAGTCATTTGAGTAGTAGATATGTTATTCAGTTATTTGGGCAGTATATTAGTATAGTTGAATATGGAATATGGAATTTGAGAAGTGAAACATGTTAGTCTGTTAATTTTTATTGAAAAAGAATAGTGGAGGGATAAAAGAGTGATATGCTGTCTTCAAAACACATGCAAACAGCGAGTCACTCATTCATGCATTTATGCTCTAAGTAATACTTCACACCAAACCATACAGACACTCATACTGATACTTAAAAAGCCAACTAATAACTCATATAGACACTCATGTAGCTACTCACCAACCCATGCAGCCAATTATAGACAAAGTGAGACACTGATACAGATATTTACATATTTAAACCATTAATCGCTAATACATGTATTCACTAAGATACACTTAATAAGTCAGTTATGCAATCATTTTTACAAAAAAAATCCATTGAGACATTTATTTATCTATTTCTTCTTCCATCGACCTTGTGATACACATATAGAAAACATTTAAATTAAAAAAAAAACATTCACTGGACGATGTCATCAGTGATGTAATTTGAGATGTCATGAGTGATGTCATGAGTGATGTCACTGACCATGTCATGAGTGATGTTATATGTGACGTCATCAGCAGTGCATTGTGGGCACGCGAGTTATAGTTAGCTGAACTAACTATAACAGGAGAATTTCAAAGGTTTTGTATAAGTGAAATGTCCAGCTAACTATATCATGTATGAAACCTATGGTTTTTTCAGTGAATTTCCAATATTTTTTAAATGCTAATTCCTAAGTATAACCTGTGTCAAACCTATGGTTTTTTCAGTGAATTTGCAAAGTTTTTTAAATGCTAATTCCTAACTATAACATGGCTGAAACCTATGGTTTTTTCAGTGAATATATATATATGCACTGGAAAACTAAACAACCACTTCCTTTACAAAGAAATGGAAAGTTTGCATCGCTGCAACCTCTCTAATTTTTCTCCTTAGTCATCTTCCACTCAATCAACACAAGAACCACAAATACACACACCTGCTTGCTACCATTCTTTGCTGAGCTTATCAGTTGTTCTTCTTTAATTCAAATTCAAAGTGAAGGCCATTTATTCAGCCTTCTTGGTAACTACTACCCATGAATAGCAGTGGTTAATTTGCACACTTCCGTCCTTTCTTGCGTCTTTTCTACCACTCACTGAGGCAGGTTTACAAGCCCATTGTGCCACTTTTGCATCATGAGCTTGTAAATCTGCCTAACTGTGTGCACTTTGTGCACTAGCTTTCTTCCTTAGATGTAGTACTAGATTCTCTTGCTCCCACTGCATAATCCAACACCCTATCTGTGTAATGACCTGGAAATTCAAAGATCCACTTCACTGGCAATGCAGTAGGTAGTTTGCGTCTCTCCAGCCTTTCTTATTTTTCACGTTTTTCATCTTCCACTCAATCTACACATCATCCACACATACACACATCTAATTACTGCATTCCTTAGCTGTGACTATCAACTATTCTTCAATTTTATATTCACATTCAAAGTGCTTTTAACAGTGCAAGCCCTTTATCGAGCCTGAATGGAAAAACACCAACAAGACACCAAATATACTTTCTACAGAAGTCACAAGGCCACTGCTTCTAACTTTAAAAAGGTAAGGTAACCCCATAGTCAAGGACACATTAAAGATACTCTAAATTAACTCCCCAAAATTCAAGAGCATGTCTGTATTTAATAAATCATGCACTTCTGTGCGGGTGTTTGCTACATGAAGGACACATGTTTCTGTAGCAGATATCTATGTAGAAGACAGGAAGCACACCTTCTTTTACATCTCTTATCATTCTTAATCTTATTTTTGCCAACATATTCCAAATTTGCGTGCAGATTGCTAATAGCGCCAAGCCCCGTGGCACTGAGTTACTAGTTTCACACATGTGGGGCGTGGTCACGTCCCAAGCAAATGCACAGCACATTGTGCCGGTTAAGGCCTGTATATGTCCATAATCATCATAAACAAAAGGAATCCACTAGGTGGACGGCGGTTGTTACCACAATGGTGGGGAGCAACCAGTGTTGTTAAAATACCCCTCACACACCAACAGGCCCCTTGGTGTCATGCTTCATCATCGGGGTCTTCGCAAACCTCTACGGAATGCGGCGTGCTACGACTTCACGACTACGCAGGAGCACTTTATGAGTGAACTATGTGTTTGGTGTGTGAAGGTACCAATAATGTGAGTGGTGAGGTGAAAAGTGAGGAATTAAAAAATACCTGGCACGTGAGTGCTGAAAAAATTTTTTATTTAGTCTCCGGCTGGTATTATTAAAAAAAGTGCTAGAGTGGTTGTGGTTTACTAATTAGGGTAACCCAACCAAATTAGTGCGTCGACATGTTTCGGAGTACTGGAACTCCTTCTTCAGGACGGGAATATGCACTACTTATCCCCACCTTACTCACATGTGTGTAGATATTAAAAATTGTGCTCTACAAAAATAGATATGGTGAATAATGTACCTATCTATGTTGGATGTACGGTCCGTTGCGCCCAGTTGGCGGTTCAGGATACTTATTAATAGAGGTCCAATGGCCTCATGAGCCACAGCGTGTTGGGGCGTGGTCCGTTCTACCCGATATGGCAACGGTTCTGCACAGGGCTGTCTGGCTTGTTCCCCCTCCACGCGGCTCCGTCGGAGCCGCGTGGAGGGGGAACAAGCCAGACAGCCCTGTGCAGAACCGTTGCCATATCGGGTAGAACGGACCACGCCCCAACACGCTGTGGCTCATGAGGCCATTGGACCTCTATTAATAAGTATCCTGAACCGCCAACTGGGCGCAACGGACCGTACATCCAACATAGATAGGTACATTATTCACCATATCTATTTTTGTAGAGCACAATTTTTAATATCTACACACATGTGAGTAAGGTGGGGATAAGTAGTGCATATTCCCGTCCTGAAGAAGGAGTTCCAGTACTCCGAAACATGTCGACGCACTAATTTGGTTGGGTTACCCTAATTAGTAAACCACAACCACTCTAGCACTTTTTTTAATAATACCAGCCGGAGACTAAATAAAAAATTTTTTCAGCACTCACGTGCCAGGTATTTTTTAATTCCTCACTTTTCACCTCACCACTCACATTATTGGTACCTTCACACACCAAACACATAGTTCACTCATAAAGTGCTCCTGCGTAGTCGTGAAGTCGTAGCACGCCGCATTCCGTAGAGGTTTGCGAAGACCCCGATGATGAAGCATGACACCAAGGGGCCTGTTGGTGTGTGAGGGGTATTTTAACAACACTGGTTGCTCCCCACCATTGTGGTAACAACCGCCGTCCACCTAGTGGATTCCTTTTGTTTATGATAGTTGCCAGGGGAGACAGAATCCACTTTTCCCTCTCCATCCCTCCTTTGTTAAAAATTATGTCCATAATCAACCATTCAATGTTTAATCCAAATTTTTCTTGTCATCACTTTTAACTTTTCACTCTTTATAATGTCCCATTTTTCCATTGTTTCACACGAGTCCACATGTTATATATGCATAGCTTATTTTCAAGTTTCTGTTGTTCCAATTGTGTCTATCCAGACCTTCTATAAGAACAAGACTGAAGCTCAGGGTTCAATTCAGGCAGCATTTATTCATAAAAAAATGACCCAATGCATTTCGGGCATTACGCCCTTCTTCGGGGGTCGCTGTAAAAAAGTTATGAAAAACGTCATTACCAACTATCCTTTACAAACATATTCACAGTTTAGCGTAGCAGATATAACAGCGACCTCTTTTTAAAACAATAGCGCTCTTATACAACTCATTTCGTTGACTCTGCTTTCAAGGTCGAAATCGACAGCCAGATGGAAACATCCAGCTTCCCATGCAGAGGAGTTAACACAACTTTTTTTTTAATCAAACTTACACTCAGTTACCGTAATCATGTAAGCAATGCCTGCTAACATTGCACAACAATCTCCATTATTTCAAAGTAAATAACTCCCGTTTCCAGTAAACTGAACGTTGTTATGATAGTAGGTGTCAGACTACCTTTCCAAACTCAGTCCAAATCAGGGGCATCTTGTTTACAAGATCCATGCAATTGTATGTGTCTACAAATTAAGGATTGATCAGCTGCTATTGTGCAATCCTTGCCATTCAGATATACCTCTTTTCGCTCCCTCAGGCAACTATATGTAAATGGCAATAAACAAACTTCATGGACATAACTGCTGCCTAAACATCCATATCTGCCTATAGCATAGTATTTCATGCAAACCTCAAACTTAAACAGGTTAAAAAATAACGTTATGATACTGTGGATAAGCCACACACCTGAATTGGATCTCCAATGACTGACCACTTCTAACCATTCTCATAGCGCGCCCTGTGCTCTGATTTGACAGCGAGAGAGTGATCGCACCATAGTTTGTACTGCTAATCATTCTCAGCATACGCTACGAATGGAAAGGGGCGACCATTCGGTCCCCCCGAACGTATGGTGGAGTACCACGATCCCCCCGGGAAGCCATCTTGGGCGGGAGGCGAGCCTCGGCTGGTATGCCCGAAGCGGCGTAGCCGGGGCGCGCCTTTTTCCCGCCCTGGAGTGGGCTGGCCTAGACACTGACGCGGCTGGCCACGCCCTTTGGGGCAGGCAGGGGCGGGTATACGCCCGCCCTGAAGACGGATAAAAGGAGCAACAAGCCAAGAAAGCATCCTCTTGTTCCTGTGCTCTGAAGCTGCACCTCCTCGCTGCACGTGAGCTCGAGACGGAACGAAGAGCCAATTTTGAGCGTTGTAATCTTTCTTGTTTGTTTTCCAGATACTCGGTCGGAGAATGCCTAAAAAGGCGGGAAAGAGAATGACTACCGACCAGATGCTGCGGGTTCTCATGAAGGAGGTGACCGACCTAAAGAAACGAATGGCGGATAAAGAGGAGGAAGGGGGGCCGAAACGTCCTCTGGCAGGAACAGCTCCAGGTGGAAAAGGCAAGAGGCCCAGAAGGGGAGCAGCGGGGGGAGACGTCCCAGTTCCCTGTAACCCAAGTGAGGCACCCATTCCGGTGCCGGAGGGAGGGAATCCGATTCCCGTGGTGGTCACCCCCGTGTCCGGAGAGGATATGCCGCCCGAGCTGGCAGCACAATTAGCAGCGTGGTTGGGTAAAGGTAGCAAGGGCGCCACGGCTGACGACGCGCAGGTGTTGATGAAGCAGCTGCGGGAAACAAGGGAAGCGACGAAGGCGCCATTGTCGGCTGCGGCAGTCCCAGATACAGCTTCCAGTTCAGGTAAGCGGCCTTTGCCGGTTGCGAGGGATGAGTCGGCACCCTCTCGAAGGGAAAAGTTGGGTCAACATGTCCCTCTAGCTATCAAAGAGAAGATATGGGCAGGGGAGTATATAAACATCTTCTCGTTGCTTACCGATCATTATGAGATGGAGCATGTTAAGAGCCAGAAGGAGCTCATGCATCCGAGTGTTTGGCGCGCAAAGATGGCCGCCTTCAAGGTAAATGAAAACATTGGCAATTGGGGCAAAGCATGGGGGGTTTTTACATCCATTTTGGGTGAACGGAGGCCCGAATTGCTGCCCGAATTGCCGATTTATCAGTCACGAATCATGGGGTATTCTGTATCACACGAGGGCAATCATTGGCTCTGTTACGATAATGTTTTCAGGAAAGCGAAAGAGCATGATAGAAACTTAACTTGGGATTGTTATGATTCTGTGTCCTGGTCCAAAATGGAGGACTCTGGTATGTTGAAAGTCCCTTTAGTAGGGAGTAATGTGGGTGAATCCTCCCGCCAATATGCGGGGACGCCCTTTCGATCAGGTACGAGTAACGACAATCACTCAAGGCCAATCGGCAACACAGGTAAAAGGGGGGTATGTTGGAACTTTAACAGGGGAAAATGTACTAGGCCCCAGGGGTCATGCAAATTTAGGCACGAGTGTAGTGGGTGTGGGCAATCATCCCATCCTGAGTCCATGTGCAGAGGCAAAACTGGTGATAACGGGGGTAGAGGAGGCGCCAAACAGGTCTGACATAGTCCGAGGGGCGCCTTTACCTACTCCAATTGATACCATGGCAATGATTCCTTGGCTCAGCAAATACCCGGATCACGCTTCCGCTCGGGTGTTGCGGAACGGGTTTTCATATGGTTTCCGCATCCCAGTGGGGGATTTTCAGGGTATAGCAAACTGTAAAAACCAGATATCGGCCTTGCAGCATACGACCGTGGTACAAGAAAAGATTGGGAAAGAGCTGGCTCGAGGTCGAGTCGCTGGTCCATTTAATGTACCACCAGTGGCTAACTTTGTTTGTTCCCCTTTAGGGGTGGTCCCCAAGAAGGACCCGGGTGAGTTTCGGCTGATACATAATTTATCAGCCCCACGTGGTCTTTCCGTAAACGATGCGATAGACCCGGAAGTGTGTTCGGTGCGGTACGCATCCTTCGATGAGGCCGTAGCCATATTGAATCGCCTGGGGCCCGGGGCGCTGATGGCAAAATCTGATATCGAGTCAGCGTTCCGGTTGCTCCCGGTACATCCAGACGATCAGCGTCTTCTTGGTTTCATGTTTCAGGGTCACTATTACATGGATAAGTGTATGCCGATGGGATGCTCTATATCTTGTGCCTATTTCGAAAAGTTCAGTTGCTTTCTGCAATGGGTCTTCACAAAGAAGACGGGATTTCACCATGTTATGCATTATCTCGATGACTTTTTGTTTCTGGGGGCAGCCGGGGATCCGGAATGTGGGCAGGCTTTGACTGCATTTTGTATCTTGATGAATCAGTTTGGCGTGCCACTGGCACCAGGTAAGACTGTGGGTCCTTCGACTTGCCTCGAGTTTCTGGGGATCGAGCTCGATTCCGAAGAAGGTTGTTTTCGTTTACCAGGTGACAAAGTGTTAAGATTCAGGGCATCCCTGCAAATGTGTATAAGTGAGTCTAAGGTTAAGCTACATCAATTACAGCAATTGGTGGGACAATTGAATTTTGCCCTAAGAGTGATACCGATGGCCCGCCCCTTTTCTCGCTCGATCGCTCAAGCCATGTTCGGCCTGAAGGAGGGTCATCATCACACAAGGCTCTCGGCAGAGGTTCGCCAGGACATGCGCATTTGGTTGGCATTTCTGGCGGATTTCAATGGTCGAATTGTCTGGAACAAACCGGCCGTGTCCTCGGAGGAGCTGGGGCTGTGGACAGATTCGGCAGGGAGCATTGGTTTTGGTGCCATATTCGGCACTCAGTGGTCGGCACAAAAATGGCCGTCATGGTGGCATGAGAGTGGACTGACAAGTAACATTGCTTTCCTGGAACTTTTTCCCATTCTGGTGGCCCTGAGAACTTGGCCTGAGGGATTCAGAGATCACTCTGTGGTATTCTGGTCTGATAACATGACCGTTGTTGAGTGTATCAATAGCCAGGCAGCCCGATGCAAATGGATTCTGAGATTGCTCAAGGAAATCGTATTACTATGTATGCAATTGAATGTACTATTTAGGGCAAGACATGTCCCGGGGGTGATGAACAAAGCAGCTGATGCGCTTTCTCGTTTTCATATGCAGGCCTTCTGGGGTTTTCTGCCCACAGCGGACCCGGTGGCGGCACCCTTTCCCGAAGCTCTCTGGTCTCTCGGTGCCCCGAACTGCGTAACCTCGTGGGAGAGAGTTTAGCACCCAGGACAAAAAAGGCATATGAAGGGGCGTTCCGATCCTATTGGGCCTTTTTGGGGGCTGCTAGGGGGGAGCTTTGGGGCCAGGAAGAGTCTGTAGTAAACTTTCTGCTGTCTTTACATCAGGCAGGCAAATCAGTGGCTACGGCCCAGAGGCATCGGGCCGCCATTTCCTTTGTGGCTAGGGCTCATGGGATTCCGGACCCGACAGCGTCTTTTGTTGTGCAAAAAGCGCTACGTGGGTGGCAACGCCTTGAGGGTCGCAAAGTAGATGAAAGGCGCCCGATAGGTTTGGATAGGTTGGCCCTGTTATTATCCAGACTCCCTGCAACATGTTCGTCCCAATTTGAAACAGTGTTATTCCGAGCCGCTTTTACGCTGGCATTCCATGGGGCTATGCGGGTGAGCGAATTAGTGGCGAGGAACAAGCAGGATGTGATGGGGGGACTGTGCCGAGAGCACGTTCAGATCAGAGGGGAGACAATGACTGTCTCGTTTGTCAGGTCCAAGACCGATCAGAGTGCGATGGGTGATTGCATAATCATACAAAGGATTCCCGGGTCCTCCATGTGCCCGGTGAGTTGTGTAGAGAAATATTTAGCACAAAGGGTGGCATCATGGGGGGGGACCTTGTTGAGACACGCTGACGCCACCCCACTGACGAGGTTTCAGTTCCAGCGGGTGCTTGCGATGTCGATTACTGCTGCGGGCTTGAACCCGGGCGAGTTTGGGACCCATTCCTTTCGGATAGGGGCTGCTACAGAGGCTACAGCCAGGGGTCTGAATGTTGAACAGGTTAAACGTGTGGGGCGTTGGTCCTCCAATTGTTATAAAAGGTATGTGCGGTTGCACATGTTGTGAAGCTGTAATGATGTACTCACGCTTCTTGTTTTTGTTTGGTTTCAGTTGCGCGAGCCTACGAGGCGGGGCGAACTATGCAGTCGACCCAACACCGGGCCAGCGGTCAGACTTCACCGGCTGTGAAAAAGGAGGTGTGGGTCGTGGGCCACTCATACGTGAGGCGTGCCGCGGACGTATTCAAAGCAGGTGACATGATTCACGTGGCTGGGGAATACGGGTACAGGGTGTCCTTCTACGGAAGGGGCGGACTCTGTATTGACCAGTTTCAATCATTTTTTGAGGGATTGCTAGGGCGGACGAGGTCACCGCCGTCTATAGTCATAGTACATCTTGGGGGCAATGATTTGGTCACCACTGGTAGACGACTTCTTCTTGAGGCAATGCTTTCCACTGTAAGTTGGTTGGCAAGGAGAGTTCCAGGGTGCACGATTGCATGGTCCCATTTGATCCCACGAAAAGTATGGCGGGGGGCTATTTCTGTTTCTGCTCTGAATCATTCAGTAAGGAAAATTAATAACAAAGTGAGTAGATTGTTCCGTTCCAATACACTGCATTCTATTTCGCATGGTTGCATTACTGGTGACAGTATGTATCTGGGGGATGGTGTTCATTTGTCCCGGGTGGGGAACGAGTTACTCATAGGGGACTGTATAGCTTGGCTACAGACTTTAAGACATGACCTTTAGGTAGGAGTTTTGTGGGGGGTCCGGATAGCCGGTCAACTATCCGGCCTCTGGCGGTAAGGTCATGATCGGTGAGCACTAATTGGTAGATCCCTATGAGTGGGCGTCACCCATTACGGATGGGAGCGCTCGAGGGAGGTGGCCATTGGCCCCTCAACGGGGAGGCGGTTCCTTCTAAGGATGGGCCGCCGAAAGGAAAGGAAAGGCGGTCAAGGCCCCTTCCTGGGTAGGAGGGGTTACAGCCCCCTCCTGGAGAATTTCCCGGGGCCAGGTCATCTGCGACGGCAGATGTGGTAAGTTGTGTGGGGTTTGGGAGGGGGGTCTACGCTACCTTCTAGATACCTCACACGAGTCCTCGAACGACCTTTAAGTGGCGTCGAGTTTAATGGGGCCCCCGTCAAGTCAAGGGAAATTGGTAGTTGCACTTGAGGTACGCCTCTGTGCGGTCGCCCCTCACAAGTGAGGGGGTCATTTCTGGTTTAGGGATCTTGACACCGGTTACGACCTTGCCGTTGGCCCTTAAACGTTAGGATGTACAATTTCAAATTGCAAGTTAATATTTTGTAGGATGTTAGTTCGGCTAGGAGAACCTTTGTATCAGAGCATATGTTAAGGTTAGCCAAACATCGCAAATGTGGTCATGAAATTGTACATAATATGAAACTGTTATTTTAATGTTTTAATTTTGTTTCATATTTTAATAAATACGGCCGGGAGGGTCACTCCCTCCCGTCTTCCAAAAGTTCAGAACTGTTTCCGGTTTCCCATCCTTGGGGATTGTGTTGCGAGGGGGTGGCGGGTATCTCAGCCATATGGAAAGGGGCGACCATTCGGTCCCCCCGAACGTATGGTGGAGTACCACGATCCCCCCGGGAAGCCATCTTGGGCGGGAGGCGAGCCTCGGCTGGTATGCCCGAAGCGGCGTAGCCGGGGCGCGCCTTTTTCCCGCCCTGGAGTGGGCTGGCCTAGACACTGACGCGGCTGGCCACGCCCTTTGGGGCAGGCAGGGGCGGGTATACGCCCGCCCTGAAGACGGATAAAAGGAGCAACAAGCCAAGAAAGCATCCTCTTGTTCCTGTGCTCTGAAGCTGCACCTCCTCGCTGCACGTGAGCTCGAGACGGAACGAAGAGCCAATTTTGACCCACCCACCAGCCCCTGAGGACAGCTACTTGTTGTGAATAAAGTTTTTATGTGGTAACTCTATTTTCTTCCAGGTTGTGACGACTGTCGTGATATTTTGAATTTGCAATAAAGATGGTCATGTGTTGGATGTTTTCAAATAAAGTATTTGCACTAGTGTTGATCAATAATCATGCTTATAATATATAATTCTCTAGTAATTTAGTAATTTAGATAGTTTGTCGTATTTATTGTCGGGCGGTAAGGTCATGATCGGTGAGCACTAATTGGTAGATCCCTATGAGTGGGCGTCACCCATTACGGATGGGAGCGCTCGAGGGAGGTGGCCATTGGCCCCTCAACGGGGAGGCGGTTCCTTCTAAGGATGGGCCGCCGAAAGGAAAGGAAAGGCGGTCAAGGCCCCTTCCTGGGTAGGAGGGGTTACAGCCCCCTCCTGGAGAATTTCCCGGGGCCAGGTCATCTGCGACGGCAGATGTGGTAAGTTGTGTGGGGTTTGGGAGGGGGGTCTACGCTACCTTCTAGATACCTCACACGAGTCCTCGAACGACCTTTAAGTGGCATCGAGTTTAATGGGGCCCCCGTCAAGTCAAGGGAAATTGGTAGTTGCACTTGAGGTACGCCTCTGTGCGGTCGCCCCTCACAAGTGAGGGGGTCATTTCTGGTTTAGGGATCTTGACACCGGTTACGACCTTGCCGTTGGCCCTTAAACGTTAGGATGTACAATTTCAAATTGCAAGTTAATATTTTGTAGGATGTTAGTTCGGCTAGGAGAACCTTTGTATTAGAGCATATGTTAAGGTTAGCCAAACATCGCAAATGTGGTCATGAAATTGTACATAATATGAAACTGTTATTTTAATGTTTTAATTTTGTTTCATATTTTAATAAATACGGCTGGGAGGGTCACTCCCTCCCGTCTTCCAAAAGTTCAGAACTGTTTCCGGTTTCCCATCCTTGGGGATTGTGTTGCGAGGGGGTGGCGGGTATCTCAGCCATATACGCTTTGACATTACGCGTTGCGTCAAAGCTTCCGTGTGACGTCATGTACGGCACCCCATACGCGAAACACGCAAATGTTTTTAATTGTTTAAAAACATATATTCATGTATTTAATGAACATACTAACAAAAGACTTAATCTAGGAAATTATGAAATAATTTATTTAAAACTTTTAAAAATCCTATATTACTTCTATATTGTATGAGTGGAGCTGCGTGGCCCTCCGCCTGCTGCCCTAGACTCCACCACACCCAGACCCAGTTCATAAGCACGCGTGATCGCCACCACAAAACCATTAGCATGCATATTGATTTACCACACATGCTTTTATAACTTGTATGCATTTACCACGCATAATAAACGCATAATCTTAATAAAAAAAATTTCTTGACGAACACGCATTCTAATAGTTGTGGCTTACGTCCTTCAAATTATTTTCTAGGTATACGTGTGACCAAGTCTGATAAGATCGGAGGCCAAGGACGAACACTGTGGTGTCTGTGGCAAGAAATCTCATCGATCACAGAGAAAATATGCACAGGGTAAAATGAAAGTAACAGGTATAATAAAAATAATGGAGGAAAACTACTAAAATGGCGGTTGAACGGAGTATGTAATCAACATTTGGCGCCTCGCCACTACAGTTCAAATAAATATACATACAATATGATTATTAATATATTACAAAAGTATAGCACCGGATGACACACACGACCCGAGAAAACAAAGCTGCAAATTTAATACCTAAAATCAGGAGAGATTTCCTTGACGAACTTGAAGAAAAAGAAAAAAAAGTGCACTTGCAAACAAGGCTGTGCATGCGTAGAGAGTACAACTAATGCAGGAAAAAAAAAGGAAAGTTTTACATACTGTAATAGAAATATAGCTCTAAAACTTGCCCCCAGAATTTGCCCCCTGAGACCTAATGAATTAAACTGACTTCTAGGTTTTTTTCCCTTTTCCACCATGTACAAGAACCATACGCGTACGCCGCGATTTTATATTTAAAAAAATAATTGACCCTAAACTTGCATGTACGACCCCCTGAGCAAGCCTATAGGGTCAGAATGTTTCTACCCTGCCCCCTTTCCTTATTTCTCAACTTTATTTTACTGTTTTCTTATGACTCGGTTCCACCGAGGCACAAGATGGCCACCAACACTTCCTGGTTTCGAGTGTTGACAGACAGTTGACAGCCAATCAGCATGCAGCTCGCACTCGTAATTGAACGGATCTCCTTCCGGGTGTAGAACTCTGTCTCTAAATAGCGCTATGATTTTACTTCATTTTTTCTGTAAAACTTCTAATGGATATACACCATTTAACAAAAAGCACAATCTGCGAACCAAACTCTACCTCTCTGCCAAATTTGGTGTAATTCCGTTCAGCCGTTCAGGCTGTAGCCCTGGCTAAAGGTCCCTATGGAAAATTGCATGGGGAAAACATGTTTTGGGACCCACCTTTTTTCTCGCTCCCCGCTTGACGAATCACCCCCAAAGTTTTAGGGAAGAACCGGAACTGAGCAGGGCATTTTCTTGAAGAAATCCGTGAAGATTCGTCCACCGGTGCCAAAGTTATTCCAAATAGAATGTTGTGGATTTCCTATGGAAAGTAGGTCCTAACTATAACTACCTACTGGCGACCGCCAGTAGGTAATATATATATATATATATATATATATATATATATATATATATATATATATATATATATATATATATATATATATATATATATATATATATATATATATATATATATATATATATATATATATTCCCACGTTATAGTTAGTTGGACTCACTATAACTTGCGCGCCTGCAATCCACTGCTGATGACGTCACATATTACATCACTCATGACATGGTCAGTGACATCACTCATGACATCACTGATGACACCATCCAGTGAATGTGTGTCTTTCTGAAAAATAATTTTTTTTTATATGTATTTGTAAAGTACGATGGAAGAATAAATGGTTAAATAAGTGTGTAAATGGATGTTTGTTTTTAAAAGAATTGATTGGTTAACTGCCTTATTAAGTGTATCTTAGTGAATACATATAGTAGCAAGTAACTTTTATATATTGAAATGTATGTATCAGTGTTTCAATTTGTGTATAAGTGGCTGTATGGGTTGGTGACTGACTCACTGTTTGTATGTGTTTTGAAGACAGCATATGTACAGGACTGTATGGATGTATGAGTGTGTATATGTGTATGTTAGTGAGTAAACAACTGTCTCACTATTGTCTTTTTCAGTAACGACATATGTTTTAATCTAGTATATGTGAGTATTGATTTATAAAACTGAGTATATGTGAGAGTGAGAGATTATAAGGGTTCCTGTTTAAATTAGTATGTGTTTACATAAGTGATTGTTTAAGAGAGTAAGTATGTGAAAGTATTCTTAGAAGTAAAGTGGTAGTGTGTGTATAGCTGTATATTCAAATAAATGAATGTTCATTAGCTTTTTTGCATGTGTGAATATGTGTGTGAGTAACTTTTGGATGACTGTCAGTGTGTAACAGGATGTATAGGTGTATCACTACATATAATGAGTGAGTATATGTATGAGTGACTATATAGAACTGTTTGTGAATGAGTGGATGTGTATATAGATGGTGGAATTACTGAATTGTTTGTTGTAACTGGTATGGGTATCTCCACTTTTTTGAAAATGTTAAATACTATTCTTGAATATGTGTTTCAAGGCTTACATTACACTAAAAGGAGGTCTCTCACTCTGTCACAAGGATGGTGTCATCAGTGATGTCATGAGTGATGTCACTGAACATGTCATGAGTGATGTAATATGTGACGTCATCAGCAGTGCATTGCAGGCGCACAAGTTATAGTGAGTCCAACTAACTATAACGTGGGAATTTCAATGGTTTTATGTCAATAAAATTTCCAGCTAACTATAACTGGTGTGAAACCTATGGTTTTTTCAGTGACTTTAATAGGTTTTTTAAATGCTAATTCCTAACTATAACTGGTGTGAAACCTATGGTTTTTCAGTGAATTTCATAGGTTTTTTAAATGCTAATTCCTTTCTATATCGAGTTTCTAACCTATGTTTTTTTTTACAATTTGCTGTTTTGTGTAAGTATTAATTTTTGAATTTTTTTTATATCATTTTTTCCTGAGGCGCTCTGGGTGCGCTCCCCGGTAAGCTCTCCGGTAAGCGCACCCAGAGCGCTACTTTCGTTCGTGAAAAAAACTATGAATGAAAAGTTAATAATAACGCAAAACATTTCGTACCAAACAAATAAAAGCAGTTTTTTTAATAAGGAAAGTGATTATGCATTTCCGTAAAACTATGATGACGTCACTTCGGTGCGCAACGTAAGCGCCCCCCGGAAGCGCCTATGTTCGCGCTGCATGTACGCCCCCGGAAGCGCCTACGTTCGCGCCGCGTATGCACCCCGGAAGCGCCTACCTTCGTGCCGCGTGTGCGCCCCCGGAAGCGCCTACGTTCGCGCCGCGTATGCGCCCCGGAAGCGCTCCGGTGGGCGCAGCGTCAGCGCGTCAAGTCATGTGACCTTAAAATAACACTTTTCATTGGTCGCTAACAGTTTTTTTTACAAAGAATGAAATCCCCACCCATTTCCTTCACTTCTTCTTTCACTTTTGTGACTGCAAGACCTGCCGTTTTGCTCCTGGATATTTCTTGGTTTTACCATGGCTGCCAGAGAATCCAGCAGTGATGAAGAACCTGAATTTATCAATGAAGAGCCTCCTCAACGAAAGGTTAAAGAACATTTTATTTGGACATTTTTTAAAATCCCACCTAACCAAAAAAAGGTGAATGCTCCAAAAGTGGTGTGCTGGATCTGCAAAGAAGTGCTGTCACGGGGTAACCCCTTAAAAAAATACTCATTTGGAAACTTCACAATGATCCGACATGTGGAGAGGAAGCACCCCCAGAATTTTGCCCGGGAAAGTGTCAGGGCTCTGGCACAAGAGGTTCCCAGTGATGGGGCCTCAACATCAACCGGAGGAGCAACTTCTTCTGGGAGGGGGAGATCACAAGAGCTGGTTCCGAACATTCAACCTGCTTTTCACCATGGTGCTCTCAGATGCAGATACTGCAATCAACTGCTTACCTTTGGAGAACAAAGTGTACAGCTCATGGTTCGAGCATTAGAAAACCATCGCTGCCCTTCCCACCCCTAATTTTTTTTGTTTTTTTTGCTCCTGTTGAGCAGTTTCCATTCCCTGTTTTTGTTCCTGTTTAGAAAAAAGAAGAAAACAAAACGTTCTTTTCAGAACTACCTCCAATTCTCATCAAAGAGCTATATTCTTAAAAAAATGAAAAAGAGTAAGTGAAATAGAGTGCATTGATAATGGAAAGGAGAATGAGTAAGAAAGAACAGAAAGGTATCAGAGGAGAAAGGAAGTGAAGTAGGAGGACTGAAAGAAGGTGAGTGTTAGGAAAGAAAGTAAGGAGAAGAAAAGTGAATATGGGGAATGTTGATATTCAAAGAAAATGTTGAAAAGGAACAGGGGTGTGGAAGGATAAGAAAAGATGCATTGCTGGAGTTGAAGGCAGAAGGCCTCATTTATGAAGCCATGCGTCACTTTAATGCCACCAAAGCATCACTTTTTGTGACGCATCAGTCCAATAAAAAATGCACCTTATTTATTCATATTTACAAAGTCGCGTATCTAGGTAAATACGTCACTTTGTAAACCCCTGCGCCACATTATTCCTACGTCAGGTGTAATGTATGCAAAAGGGACGTATTGACGCAAGAAAGGGTCGTAGAGGTGACACAGTGAATAAACTGGAGGCCTCATTTCTGAAAAGTGACGCATCGCTGCGTGAAAACAGCGATGCGTCACTTTTCTATGCGCACTCCTTACGACATTCCAGATGTGTCATATTTAATGTATGACGAATCATGTCGCAAGGAGTTACAGATACGTCAGTATTTCTGACGTATCTGTAAACACAAAAGTGACGCATTGCTGGAGTGCGTCACAAAAGTGACGCAACTCCAGTAATGCGTCCTTTCACATGGGGAAAGCACCATGTGAAAGGTCTTGCGTCAGTCTTACACCTGCTGTGAGGCAGGCGCAAGATTTTGACGCAACAGCATCCTAAAAGTGACGCAGTGAAATCTCATAGATTTCACTGCGTCGCTATTACCAAGCTTTTTGCGGGGGAACGCCCCCTCTGCATACATTATACCTGACGCAGGTATAATGTGGCGCAGGGTTTTAAAAAGTGACCCATCTACCTAGATGCGTCACTTTTTAAATATAGCGCAACGAGGCACTTTTTTTACACCGCTGGAGCGATGCGTCACTTTTCTGTGCGCACTCCTTATGACATTCCAGATGTGTCATATTTAATGTATGACGAATCATGTCGCTAGGAGTTACAGATACGTCAGTATTTCTGACGTATCTGTAAACACAAAAGTGACGCATTACTGGAGTGCGTCACAAAAGTAACGCAACTCCAGTAATGCGTCCTTTCACATGGGGAAAGCACCATGTGAAAGGTCTTGCGTCAGTCTTACACCTGCTGTGAGGCAGGCGCAAGATTTTGACGCAACAGCATCCTAAAAGTGACGCAGTGAAATCTCATAGATTTCACTGCGTCGCTATTACCAAGTTTTTTGCGGGGGAACGCCCCCTCTGCATGCATTATACCTGACGCAGGTATAATGTGGCGCAGGGTTTTAAAAAGTGACCCATCTACCTAGATGTGTCACTTTTTAAATATAGCGCAGCGAGGCGCATTTTTTTTACACCGCTGGTGCGATGCGTCACTTTTCTGTGCACACTCCTTACGACATTCCAGATGTGTCATATTTAATGTATGACGAATCATGTCGCAAGGAGTTACAGATACGTCAGTATTTCTGACGTATCTGTAAACACAAAAGTGACACATTGCTGGAGTGCGTCACAAAATTGACGCAACTCCAGTAATGCGTCCTTTCACATGGGGAAAGCACCATGTAAAAGATCTTGCGTCAGTCTTGCCCCTGCTGTGAGGCAGGCGCAAGATTTTGACGCATCAGCATCCTAAAAGTGACGCAGTGAAATCTCATAGATTTCACTGCGTCGCTATTACGAAGCTTTTTACGGAGGAACGCCCCCTCTGCATACATTATACCTGACGCAGGTATAATGTGGCGCAGGGTTTTAAAAAGTGACCCATCTACCTAGATGCGTGATTTTTTAAATATAGCGCAACAAGGCGCATTTTTTTACACCGCTGGTGCGATGTGTCACTTTTCTGTGCGCACTCCTTACAACATTCCAGATGTGTCATATTTAATGTATGACGAATCATGTCGCAAGGAGTTACAGACACGTCAGTATTTCTGACGTATCTGTAAACACAAAAGTAACGCATTGCTGGAGTGCGTCACAAAAGTGACGCAACTCCAGTAATGCGTCCTTTCACATGGGGAAAGCACCATGTGAAAGGTCTTGCGTCAGTCTTACACCTGCTGTGAGGCAGGCGCAAGATTTTGATGCAACAGCATCCTAAAAGTGACGCAGTGAAATCTCATAGCTTTCACTGCGTCGCTATTACCAAGCTGTTTGCGGGGGAATGCCCCCTCTGCATACATTATACCTGACGCAGGTATAATGTGGTACACAAAAGTGAGCAACCCAATATACCCTTGAGGGTTTGGGCAATAGTTATGTTATGGTAATTGAACCTTCAAGGCTTTTAATTGTCTTAATGTTTCAAATATTATTTTAAATATCTACAATTGTACGACCTGATATATTTGATGCCGTTAATGCACAACAACTGTGACAAATGTCTTTTTAAGTTAATTTCTGTTTGCCACTGAACAGTGATCTTTTTGAGACAAAAGAGAGCAAAAGAAAGGGTGTATATGAAAGAGTATTTGGATTTAATATTTGTTACAAGGGTACATGATAGATATACAACGTTGTAAGAGAACATACAAATAAATTGATCTACAAAATTTTTGTCATATTTAATGTATGACGAATCATGTCGCAAGGAGTTACAGATACGTCAGTATTTCTGATGTATCTGTAAACACAAAAGTGACGCATTGCTGGAGTGCGTCACAAAAGTGACGCAACTCCAGTAATGCGTCCTTTCACATAGGGAAAGCACCATGTGAAAGGACTTGCGTCAGTCTTACACCTGCTGTGAGGCAGGCGCAAGATTTTTGACGCAACAGCATCCTAAAAGTGACGCAGTGAAATATCATAGATTTCACTGCGTCACTATTACAAAGCTTTTTGCGGGGGAACGCCCCCTCTGCATACATTATACCTGACGCAGGTATAATGTGGCGCAGGGTTTTAAAAAGTGACCCATCTACCTAGATGCGTCACTTTTTAAATATAGCGCAACGAGGCGCTGGAGTGCGTCACAAAAGTGACGCAACTCCAGTAATGCGTCCTTTCACATGAGGAAAACACCATGTGAAAGGTCTTGCGTCAGTCTTACACCTGCTGTGAGGCAGGCGCAAGATTTTGACGCAACAGCATCCTAAAAGTGACGCAGTGAAATCTCATAGATTTCACTGCGTCACTATTAGGAAGCTTTTTGCGGGGGAACGCCCCCTCTGCATACATTATACCTGACGCAGGTATAATGTGGCGCAGGGTTTTAAAAAGTGACCCATCTACCTAGATGCGTCACTTTTTAAATATAGCGCAACGAGGCGCTGGAGTGCTTCACAAAAGTGACGCAACTCCAGTAATGCGTCCTTTCACATGGGTAAAACACCATGTGAAAGGTCTTGCGTCAGTCTTACACCTGCTGTGAGGCAGGCGCAAGATTTTGACGCAACAGCATCCTAAAAGTGACGCAGTGAAATCTCATAGATTTCATTGCGTCACTATTACGAAGCTTTTTGCGGGGGAACGCCCCCTCTGCATACATTATACCTGACGCAGGTATAATGTTGCGCAGGGTTTTAAAAAGTGACCCATCTACCCAGATGCGTCACTTTTTTTTAAATATAGCGCAACGAGGCGATGGAGTGCGTCACAAAAGTGACGCAACTCCAGTAATGCGTCCTTTCACATGGGGATAGCACCATGTGAAAGGTCTTGCTTCAGTCTTACACCAGCTGTGAGGCAGGCGCAAGATTTTGATGCAACAGCATCCTAAAAGTGACGCAGTGAAATCTCATAGCTTTCACTGCGTCGCTATTACCAAGCTGTTTGCGGGGGAATGCCCCCTCTGCATACATTATACCTGACGCAGGTATAATGTGGTACACAAAAGTGAGCAACCCAATATACCCTTGAGGGTTTGGGCAATAGATATGTTATGGTAATTGAACCTTCAAGGCTTTTAATTGTCTTAATGTTTCAAATATTATTTTAAATATCTACAATTGTACGACCTGATATATTTGATGCCGTTAATGCACAACAACTGTGACAAATGTCTTTTTAAGTTAATTTCTGTTTGCCACTGAACAGTGATCTTTTTGAGACAAAAGAGAGCAAAAGAAAGGGTGTATATGAAAGAGTATTTGGATTTAATATTTGTTACAAGGGTACATGATAGATATACAACGTTGTAAGAGAACATACAAATAAATTGATCTACAAAATTTTTGTCATATTTAATGTATGACGAATCATGTCGCAAGGAGTTACAGATACGTCAGTATTTCTGACGTATCTGTAAACACAAAAGTGACGCATTGCTGGAGTGCGTCACAAAAGTGACGCAACTCCAGTAATGCGTCCTTTCACATAGGGAAAGCACCATGTGAAAGGACTTGTGTCAGTCTTACACCTGCTGTGAGGCAGGCGCAAGATTTTTGACGCAACAGCATCCTAAAAGTGACGCAGTGAAATATCATAGATTTCACTGCGTCACTATTACAAAGCTTTTTGCGGGGGAACGCCCCCTCTGCATACATTATACCTGACGCAGGTATAATGTGGCGCAGGGTTTTAAAAAGTGACCCATCTACCTAGATGCGTCACTTTTTAAATATAGCGCAACGAGGCGCTGGAGTGCGTCACAAAAGTGACGCAACTCCAGTAATGCGTCCTTTCACATGGGGAAAACACCATGTGAAAGGTCTTGCGTCAGTCTTACACCTGCTGTGAGGCAGGCGCAAGATTTTGACGCAACAGCATCCTAAAAGTGACGCAGTGAAATCTCATGGATTTCACTGCGTCACTATTAGGAAGCTTTTTGCGGGGGAACGCCCCCTCTGCATACATTATACCTGACGCAGGTATAATGTGGCGCAGGGTTTTAAAAAGTGACCCATCTACCTAGATGCGTCACTTTTTAAATATAGCGCAACGAGGCGCTGGAGTGCTTCACAAAAGTGACGCAACTCCAGTAATGCGTCCTTTCACATGGGGAAAACACCATGTGAAAGGTCTTGCGTCAGTCTTACACCTGCTGTGAGGCAGGCGCAAGATTTTGACGCAACAGCATCCTAAAAGTGACGCAGTGAAATCTCATAGATTTCACTGCGTCACTATTACGAAGCTTTTTGCGGGGGAACGCCCCCTCTGCATACATTATACCTGACGCAGGTATAATGTGGCGCAGGGTTTTAAAAAGTGACCCATCTACCCAGATGCGTCACTTTTTTTTAAATATAGCGCAACGAGGCGATGGAGTGCGTCACAAAAGTGACGCAACTCCAGTAATGCATCCTTTCACATGGGGAAAACACCATGTGAAAGGTCTTGCGTCAGTTTTACACCTGCTGTGAGGCAGGCGCAAGATTTTGATGCAACAGCATCCTAAAAGTGACGCAGTGAAATCTCATAGATTTCACTGCGTCGCTATTACGAAGCTTTTTGCGGGGGAATGCCCCATCTGCATACATTATACCTGACGCAGGTATAATGTGGCGCAGGGTTTTAAAAAGTGACCCATCTACCTAGATGCGTCAATTTTTAAATATAGCGCAACGAGGCGCATTTTTTTACACCGCTGGAGCGATGCGTCACTTTTCTGTGCGCACTCCTTATGACATTCCAGATGTGTCATATTTAATGTATGACGAATCATGTCGCAAGGAGTTACAGATACGTCAGTATTTCTGACGTATCTGTAAACACAAAAGTGACGCATTACTGGAGTGCGTCACAAAAGTAACGCAACTCCAGTAATGCGTCCTTTCACATGGGGAAAGCACCATGTGAAAGGTCTTGCGTCAGTCTTACACCTGCTGTGAGGCAGGTGCAAGATTTTGACGCAACAGCATCCTAAAAGTGACGCAGTAAAATCTCATAGATTTCACTGCGTCGCTATTACGAAGCTTTTTGCGGGGGAACGCCCCCTCTGCATACATTATACCTGACACAGGTATAATGTGGCGCAGGGTTTTAAAAAGTGACCCATCTACCTAGATGCGTCACTTTTTAAATATAGCGCAGCGAGGCGCATTTTTTTACACCGCTGGTGCGATGCGTCACTTTTCTGTGCACACTCCTTACGACATTCCAGATGTGTCATATTTAATGTATGACGAATCATGTCGCAAGGAGTTACAGACACGTCAGTATTTCTGACGTATCTGTAAACACAAAAGTGACACATTGCTGGAGTGCGTCACAAAATTGACGCAACTCCAGTAATGCGTCCTTTCACATGGGGAAAGCACCATGTGAAAGATCTTGCATCAGTCTTGCCCCTGCTGTGAGGCAGGTGCAAGATTTTGACGCAACAGCATCCTAAAAGTAACGCAGTGAAATCTCATAGATTTCACTGCGTCGCTATTACGAAGCTTTTTACGGAGGAACGCCCCCTCTGCATACATTATACCTGACGCAGGTATAATGTGGCGCAGGGTTTTAAAAAGTGACCCATCTACCTAGATGCGTCACTTTTTAAATATAGCGCAACAAGGCGCATTTTTTTACACCGCTAGTGCGATGTGTCACTTTTCTGTGCGCACTCCTTACAACATTCCAGATGTGTCATATTTAATGTATGACGAATCATGTCGCAAGGAGTTACAGACACGTCAGTATTTCTGACGTATCTGTAAACACAAACGTAACGCATTGCTGGAGTGCGTCACAAAAGTGACGCAACTCCAGTAATGCGTCCTTTCACATGGGGAAAGCACCATGTGAAAGGTCTTGCGTCAGTCTTACACCTGCTGTGAGGCAGGCGCAAGATTTTGATGCAACAGCATCCTAAAAGTGACGCAGTGAAATCTCATAGATTTCACTGCGTTGCTATTACCAAGCTGTTTGCGGGGGAATGCCCCCTCTGCATACATTATACCTGACGCAGGTATAATGTGGTACACAAAAGTGAGCAACCCAATATACCCTTGAGGGTTTGGGCAATAGATATGTTATGGTAATTGAACCTTCAAGGCTTTTAATTGTCTTAATGTTTCAAATATTATTTTAAATATCTACAATTGTACGACCTGATATATTTGATGCCGTTAATGCACAACAACTGTGACAAATGTCTTTTTAAGTTAATTTCTGTTTGCCACTGAACAGTGATCTTTTTGAGACAAAAGAGAGCAAAAGAAAGGGTGTATATGAAAGAGTATTTGGATTTAATATTTGTTACAAGGGTACATGATAGATATACAACGTTGTAAGAGAACATACAAATAAATTCATCTACAAAATTTTTGTCATATTTAATGTATGACGAATCATGTCGCAAGGAGTTACAGATACGTCAGTATTTCTGACGTATCTGTAAACACAAAAGTGACGCATTGCTGGAGTGCGTCACAAAAGTGACGCAACTCCAGTAATGCGTCCTTTCACATAGGGAAAGCACCATGTGAAAGGTCTTGCGTCAGTCTTACACCTGCTGTGAGGCAGGCGCAAGATTTTGACGCAACAGCATCCTAAAAGTGACGCAGTGAAATATCATAGATTTCACTGCGTCACTATTACAAAGCTTTTTGCGGGGGAACGCCGCCTCTGCATACATTATACCTGACGCAGGTATAATGTGGCGCAGGGTTTTAAAAAGTGACCCATCTACCTAGATGCGTCACTTTTTAAATATAGCGCAACGAGGCGCTGGAGTGCAACTCCAGTAATGCGTCCTTTCACATGGGGAAAACACCATGTGAAAGGTCTTGCATCAGTCTTACACCTGCTGTGAGGCAGGCGCAAGATTTTGACGCAACAGCATCCTAAAAGTGATGCAGTGAAATCTCATAGATTTCACTGCGTCACTATTACGAAGCTTTTTGCGGGGGAACGCCCCCTCTGCATACATTATACCTGACGCAGGTATAATGTGGCGCAGGGTTTTAAAAAGTGACCCATCTACCTAGATGCGTCACTTTTTAAGTATAGCGCAACGAGGCGCATTTTTTTACACCGCTGGTGCGATGCGTCACTTTTCTGTGCGCACTCCTTACGACATTCCAGATGTGTCATATTTAATGTATGACGAATCATGTCGCAAGGAGTTACAGATACGTCAGTATTTCTGACGTATCTGTAAACACAAAAGTAACGCATTGCTGGAGTGCGTCACAAAAGTGACGCAACTACAGTAATGCGTCCTTTCACATGGGGATAGCACCATGTGAAAGGTCTTACGTCAGTCTTACACCTGCTGTGAGGCAGGCGCAAGATTTTGACGCAACAGCATCCTAAAAGTGACGCAGTGAAATCTCATAGATTTCACTGCGTCGCTATTACCAAGCTTTTTGCGGGGGAATGCCCCCTCTGCATACATTATACCTGACGCAGGTATAATGTGGCGCAGGGTTTTAAAAAGTGACCCATCTACCTAGATGCGTCACTTTTTAAATATAGCGCAACGAGGCGCATTTTTTTACACCGCTGGTGCGATGCGTCACTTTTCTGTGCGCACTCCTTACGACATTCCAAATGTGTCATATTTAATGTATGACGAATCATGTCGCAAGGAGTTACAGATACGTCAGTATTTCTGACGTATCTGTAAACACAAAAGTGACACATTGCTGGAGTGCGTCACAAAATTAACGCAACTCCAGTAATGCGTCCTTTCACATGGGGAAAGCACCATGTGAAAGATCTTGCGTCAGTCTTGCCCCTGCTGTGAGGCAGGCGCAAGATTTTGACGCAACAGCATCCTAAAAGTGACGCAGTGAAATCTCATAGATTTCACTGCGTCGCTATTACGAAGCGTTTTACGGAGGAACGCCCCCTCTGCATACATTATACCTGACGCAGGTATAATGTGGCGCAGGGTTTTAAAAAGTGACCCATCTACCTAGATGCGTCACTTTTTAAATATAGCGCAACGAGGCGCATTTTTTTTACACCGCTGGTGCGATGTGTCACTTTTTTGTGCGCACTCCTTACGACATTCCAAATGTGTCATATTTAATGTATGATGAATCATGTCGCAAGGAGTTACAGATACGTCAGTATTTCTGACGTATCTGTAAACACAAAAGTGACACATTGCTGGAGTGCGTCACAAAAGTGACGCAACTCCAGTAATGCGTCCTTTCACATGGGGAAAGCACCTTGTGAAAGATCTTGCGTCAGTCTTGCCCCTGCTGTGAGGCAGGCGCAAGATTTTGACGCAACAGCATCCTAAAAGTGACGCAGTGAAATCTCATAGATTTCACTGCGTCGCTATTACGAAGCTTTTTGTGGGGGATCGCCCCCTCTGCATACATTATACCTGATGCAGGTATAATGTGGCGCAGGGTTTTTAAAAGTGACCCATCTACCTAGATGCGTCACTTTTTAAATATAGCGCAACGATGCACATTTTTTTACACCGCTGGTGCGTCAAAAAAAGTGACGCACAGGCGGCGCAAAACTGTCGCAAGGCCTTCATAAATAAGGTCCTGGATTTTCCCCGTGCTTCGCTCCCCGGTGCGCTTCCCGGAGCGCGTACCGGGCTCTCTCCTCGCGCAAATCGAAAAAAAATATTTTTTTTAAATGCCCAGCGGGACCCTATTTTAGCCCCCACATTAAACCTAGGGGGTCAGGAGGGGGTCTACCCTGCCCCCTTATAGTCATTTCTCCCTTTTTTGATGTCACCTCTTGTGTCTCGATCTTACCGAGACACAAGATGGCGGCCGCTCCGGACTGTTTCGAATGTTTACAGACACCCGTGAGTCAATCAGCTTTCCGCGCGCAAGTCGCGTGTCGCGCCTGGTGCGCTCCCCGGTGCGCGCACCGGAGCGCGCCTATAGATATATATATTTTTTGAACCTAAATTACTCAAAATCCACTGGAGCACATATCTTGAGACATAGCAAAGGCACATCGGGCTACCAGTCCCTACAATTTTGCCTAATTTGGTGGAAATCCATTCAGCCGTTCGGGCTAAAAGTGAAATCGACCGCCCTATGGAAATTAACATGGGGAAAACGCGTTTTGGGACCCCACTTTTATCTCGGCCCCCGCTTGACGAATCCCCCCCAAACTTTCAGGGAAGGAACGGAACGCCGCGAGGCCATTTTGAGGAAATTTCAGATTCGTCAACCGGCGCCAAAGTTATTCCAAATACTACTCCAGTAATGCGTCCTTTCACATGGGGAAAGCACCATGTGAAAGATCTTGCGTCAGTCTTGCCCCTGCTGTGAGGCAGGCGCAAGATTTTGACGCAACAGCATCCTAAAAGTCACGCAGTGAAATCTCATAGATTTCACTGCGTCGCTATCACGAAGCTTTCTACGGAGGAACGCCCCCTCTGCATACATTATACCTGACGCAGGTATAATGTGGCGCAGGGTTTTAAAAAGTGACCCATCTACATAGATGCGTCACTTTTTAAATATAGCGCAACAAGGCGCATTTTTTTACACCGCTGGTGCGATGTGTCACTTTTCTGTGCGCACTCCTTACAACATTCCAGATGTGTCATATTTAATGTATGACGAATCATGTCGCAAGGAGTTACAGATACGTCAGTATTTCTGACGTATCTGTAAACACAAAAGTAATGCATTGCTGGAGTGCGTCACAAAAGTGACGCAACTCCAGTAATGCGTCTTTTCACATGGGGAAAGCACCATGTGAAAGGTCTTGTGTCAGTCTTACACCTGCTGTGAGGCAGGCGCAAGATTTTGATGCAACAGCATCCTAAAAGTGACGCAGTGAAATCTCATAGATTTCACTGCGTCGCTATTACCAAGCTTTTTGCGGGGGAATGCCCCCTCTGCACCCACCCCCCTCGTTCTTAAACGACATTGGCGATCCAGATATACACTGGAAGGACTGGATCAGTTTATTTGATTCATACCTCATAGCCATCGGGGGAGAGAAATTTTCAGCTGTATGGAAGCAACATGTGTTGCTCCATAATCTAAGAGTGCAGGGAAGAAAATGTTATGATACCCTTCCAGACCCAGCATTGGAAGATGATGAGTTAAACTTAGATGTGTTTAAAATGTCCATGCTAAAACTACAAACCCACTTCGGGGACAAAGTTAATGTTGTTCTTGAGCCACAAAGGTTTTTTTCGCGAATTCAGGCAAAGAATGAGTCTATCACCAATTATATAGCCGCACTCCGAGGTCTCACCCAGCTGTGCAAATTTTTGGAGTTGAACGACTCCCTCATAAGGGATCAGCTGGTAAGGTGTACACACAACCGTAGAATAAAAGAAAAGTTACTTGCAAAGAATCTCTCTTTGAGGGAAGCCATCTCCGTGGCCCAATCCATCGAACACACCGCAAAGTGTATTCTGGAAATGGACCAACCTAAAGAACCCAATAGTAGTGTAAACAAAATCAAAGGATGGGTTCTGGAGGATAGTAGAGAGGGAGAAGTGTACAAGATCAGATCCAAGGATATTAAGGGTGAGAAACCCATGAGCATCACAGAGGGGTTGAAATGCTTCAGATGTGGGAGCTGTAATCATCTAGCCAACAGTGTACATTGTACTGCACGTAATTCAACTTGCATGAAGTGCAACAGAAGGGGCCATTTTGCTAGAGTTTGCAAGGAAGGGGAGATGAATCAGGTAAAGGTGGTACACGGTGAAGATGTACAGAATCAAAACCATGTGTTCTAGGGAACCGCAAGATGAGCTCCTGTTGTTCTCCGCATAATCTCATCAAGGGGTGCATGTGTTACTATGACCACTATTTTATAAAGTGTTGGTGCTGATGCCAGTTACACCCCTTGCTTTTATGTTCCTCTTAGTCATTGGAGTTTTCCGCTCCTTGCCTTCCTGGAGCTGGTGTATTTCTTGTGAAGTGTTTACATCCTTGTGTTATTTCCAGGGTTCGCATGCACTATTCCAGACCCTCGCTTCTTTTTTTTCCCTTCCCTGTTACCTTTCCGCTCCCATCCCTCCTATTTCTCTTCTGTTTCAAAGGGAGATGTGTCGCAATCTAGGTATGTTTTTATGATATCATTAGTGGCACATTCCGCCCACCCCTCCGGACTCCTACCTGTTGGTACGTTCCTTTGGAGGCAGCTTTGGAATGTTGGAATTCACCTGACAGTTTGGAGAGTTGGGTGACAGATTAAAGGCAAGTTCTTACTTTCTACCGCTTCAAGAGTCCTTATTTACAACAACAACAAATAATATTAATTAATTTCAGGTCCTGCAGAAACCAAATAAATCCAAAGTCTTACCACTGCAACAGGGAGTGCCACAGGGCTTTTCTTTGATTCCTACCTTATTTAATCTTTACATGCGGCCCCTAATTGATATCATCGAGCTGCGTGGCTTTGACATCCTGTCATACGCCGCTGATACTCAGATCATCGCTGCCCAGAATGTGGCTTCAGCTGTTGACACTTGTCTGTCTGAGGTTGCCCTCTAGATGGACCTCAATTGCCTGAAAGTAAATGCTGGCAAAAGAGAGGTCCTGATAAATGGACGTCAGATATCCATCTAGACTCCCGACTGGTGGTCGCTATCACTTGGTTCCATTGCTGAGCCAAAGCCCGTAGTGAATAGCATTCTGTTTGATGTGTAACTGGCATTTGAAAGCAGTTCACTGCCTTAGCTGACATGTGCTTTGGGATGCTAAAATCACTAAAAAAAATCATCTGGCTTCTACCGGAGGCTGCGAGGAAAACAGTTATCCAGGCTGCAATTGTTTCTCAGAATTGATCCCTGTAATGTTTTGTATCTAGGAGTCTCCCAGACAAGGCTGAGGAGACTCCAACATTTTCAATGCTCCTGTTGCTGAATCTCCCTAGATCAGCCTCGATGGGCGTGGCCCTGCACAAATTCCATTCGCTTCTGGTGGAAAATTGTGTATCATTCAAGGCCCTGTGTTATTTCTGCAGGGCCTTCAACAAAACTGGAACAAACTATCTTCATCCCTTTAGCAAACCTTATCTTTCATCTAGGGTCTAAGATCTGCAGGATCCTCTTTGGCAGAGGTCCCCATTTTCAAGACGTTCCGCATTGGGGGCAGTTCATTTAGGGTTCTAGCCTCCAAGCTATGGAACTCCCTCCCATTGGATATCACACAGTCTAAGACAGAGCTCTCCTTTTGCGAAAATCTTAAAACTTGTTTTTTTAGGTAGTTCTGTCTCCATCTATTAGCCCAGTTCACTCTGGTAGTTTTGACCTGGTGAGTGCTGGGACGCTTCTGCTCGAGCAGAATTGCGCTTTATAAAGTGCTTTATTATTATTATTATTTTTATTATTAATATTATTAGTTCCCAAGCACTACGCAAAGACGTTATTATCAAAATTCATCAGCATTCTTTTGTATCAAACATACAACCATTAAAGCTGTGCTGCAGGTGAGACCTGGATCCTTCCTTTGAATGCATTAGGGCAGGAGGAGTGGAGCAGCTTGATAGAAACATACTCCATGTGGAATACGTAACTGTGCTTAACTTCAAACTTTGGCTGCGATAATCTCACCAAGTGTAGGAGTGCAACGTCTTTGCACATACAGTTTAATCTGAATCGCTCAACCATCTCTTACATTGTCAAGGGCATGGTTGCTGGAAACGGATTTTATTATCCATTAGTACTGTTGCGAGACTTCTTGGCTTCTACTATGTATCACCCTATACCAAAAGTGAAAGAAGAGGGTAAGTTATTGAGTCTTAAATGCATCCTCCCACACTGGGACCTACAAGGCTCATTCTCTGCAAGTTCCAGAGCTATCATGCCACGTTATTCTTTGGCCCTGCGTATAGCCTGGCAACACCCACCCTTATACCCATGGGAACCTGAAATATCAACAATTCTACATATGCAATAGCTCTCATTGGTTTAATTTAAATCATATTACAATAATCAGCCAAGATGTCTGCCTGTAATAAATACCATAACATTCCTTCAAGTTTCTGGCTAGACCGTATCCAAACAAAATGTATGTACAACAATAATCAATGTTCCATATTGATGCAATTTCCAGGCAAATAAATTAGTGCAGTGTGTCTCAATGAGCTAGAAATACAGGACCATGAGTATCAAGAAGAGGTGACCATGACGTCATATGACTTTGTGTGTGTTTATAACAAACAACAAACATATTTTCAACTTGATAGACCAATGTTGCAATGCAGTTTATTTTTTATACATGCTGATGACGTTTCAACCATCAGCAAGTTACAGGATCTCATCAGTACAAAGGGTATAATGGGACATCTATTCTGACCAAAAAGTGAGGAATGGTGTTGCTAATGATCTCCTGTGTGGAGAAAATAGATACTTACTCAGCACATGCAATGACCCTCAAGTAGTGATATGACTCAGTGCCTGCAACGTCTGATATTATGCTCAATAAACAAGAGTTGTAGGTAAAAAGGTTCCACAGAGATTGTTTTTGCACAAAGCAACACAAAGGGCCAGATGTATGACCCTAAATTGCTGTCGCAAATGGGCAATCGACCCATTTGCCACCGCAATTTACGCCACAGCCATGTACAAACCTCATTTTGTGAATCCGCAAAATGAGGTTTATGACTCACTATTAGGAAGGGCCATGCCAAGGGTGTCCTTTCCAAATAGCGACTCACATTTGTATGTTTGAATGTTTTGCGACCGCAATTGCGGTCGCATAACACTTGCATTTTACCACCTACTTCAAGTAGGTGGAAACCATTTGCAAACGGGAAGGACCTTTTGGGAATGGGTCAAAAAATGAAACTGAAAAGTTTCAATTTCTTTTTTTAAAAATGCATCCCATTTTCCTTTAAGGAAAACGGGCTGCAATAAAAAAAAGAAACTGCTTTATTTAAAAGCAATTCAGAAAAGGGGGTGGTGATGGACAGAGTATCGGAATTAAACAGAACACTCATACCCAGTCAACAGATCAGGGCTTGATCCATCACCGTTTTTTAGCTCACTGCACCATCCCAGCTCAGAACCTGGCTACATGCAAATTAGTCTGTCCCTGGTCCAGTGCATCATGGGAACAGGGCAGACCAAACTACCAAGCCAATTCTTTTACTGGAAAGGAAACAAGCTTCCGGGGACCGGTTTCTGGCATTACAGCCGTCTTCGGCCCGGCTTGCTTGAATCCTGATGGTGCAGTGAGCAAGGGACTCACATCTGAGCATACCCTTCCACGCTTATGGTGGACAAAATGATTCAGAAAAGGGGGTGGTGATGGACAGAGTATCTGAATTAAACAGAACACTCATACCCAGTCAACAGATCAGGGCTTGATCCATCACCGTTTTTTAGCTCACTGCACCATCCCAGCTCAGAACCTGGCTACATGCAAATTAGTCTGTCCCTGGCCCAGTGCATCATGGGAACAGGGCAGACCAAACTACCAAGCCAATTCTTTTACTGGAAAGGAAACAAGCTTCCGGGGACCGGTTTCTGGCATTACAGCCGTCTTCGGCCGGCTTGCTTGAATCCTGATGGTGCAGTGAGCAAGGGACTCACATCTGAGCATACCCTTCCACGCTTATGGTGGACAAAACAATTCAGAAAAGGGGGTGGTGATGGACAGAGTATCTGAATTAAACAGAACACTCATACCCAGTCAACAGATCAGGGCTTGATCCATCACCTTTTTTAGCTCACTGCACCATCCCAGCTCAGAACCTGGCTACATGCAAATTAGTCTGTCCCTGGCCCAGTGCATCATGGGAACAGGGCAGACCAAACTACCAAGCCAATTCTTTTACTGGAAAGGAAACAAGCTTCCGGGGACCGGTTTCTGGCATTACAGCCGTCTTCGGCCCGGCTTGCTTGAATCCTGATGGTGCAGTGAGCAAGGGACTCACATCTGAGCATACCCTTCCACGCTTATGGTGGACAAAACGATTCAGAAAAGGGGGTGGTGATGGACAGAGTATCTGAATTAAACAGAACACTCATACCCAGTCAACAGATCAGGGCTTGATCCATCACCGTTTTTTAGCTCAATGCACCATCCCAGCTCAGAACCTGGCTACATGCAAATTAGTCTGTCCCTGGCCCAGTGCATCATGGGAACAGGGCAGACCAAACTACCAAGCCAATTCTTTTACTGGAAAGGAAACAAGCTTCCGGGGACCGGTTTCTGGCATTACAGCCGTCTTCGGCCCGGCTTGCTTGAATCCTGATGGTGCAGTGAGCAAGGGACTCACATCTGAGCATACCCTTCCACGCTTATGGTGGACAAAACGATTCAGAAAAGGGGGTGGTGATGGACAGAGTATCTGAATTAAACAGAACACTCATACCCAGTCAACAGATCAGGACTTGATCCATCACCGTTTTTTAGCTCACTGCACCATCCGAGCTCAGAACCTGGCTACATGCAAATTAGTCTGTCCCTGGCCCAGTGCATCATGGGAACAGGGCAGACCAAACTACCAAGCCAATTCTTTTACTGGAAAGGAAACAAGCTTCCGGGGACCGGTTTCTGGCATTACAGCCATCTTCGGCCTGGCTTGCTTGAATCCTGATGGTGCAGTGAGCAAGGGACTCACATCTGAGCATACCCTTCCACGCCTATGGTGGAAAAAACGATTCAGAAAAGGGGGTGGTGATGGACAGAGTATCTGAATTAAACAGAACACTCATACCCAGCCAACAGATCAGGGCTTGATCCATCACCATTTTTTAGCTCACTGCACCATCCTAACTCAGAACCTGGCTACATGCAAATTAGTCTGTCCCTGGCCCAGTGCATCATGGGAACAGGGCAGACCAAACTACCAAGCCAATTCTTTTACTGGAAAGGAAACAAGCTTCCGGGGACCGGTTTCTGGCATTACAGCCGTCTTCGGCCCGGCTTGCTTGAATCCTGATGGTGCAGTGAGCAAGAGACTCACATCTGAGCATACCCTTCCACGCTTATGGTGGACAAAACGATTCAGAAAAGCAGTCACCAACATGGTGGTCTGCTGACCCCAGCAGGCCACCATCCCTGTGAGTGCTAGCCATTCCTAATGGGGTCGCAAATTGCGCCTGCCTCCTTAATATTAATGAGGGATGCAATTCGCGACCCCATTAGGAAACACAAACAGTGTCTAAGACACTGTTGTACATCCCAATTTGCGAGTCGCAAATTGTGAGTTGCAAATGCAACGCAATTTGCAAGTCGCAAATTGGTGCGTCATACATCTGACCCAAAGTGTATACAGATTCCTCTTTTCTCTCCGCACTATTGCACAGTCTGGAAGTGGTCGAAGTTTAAGATCAATTTTTAGTGGGCAATAGGACGGGAAGAATTTCTAGATTAAATTTCACAGATAGGGATCTTTAAACCTTCAGAAATATATGGTCCAAATAAGGACTAGATTTTATCCTAAAAAATTGTGTCCATAATCTGCCTTCATGTGCAGCGTTTCTCTTTTGTACCAAATGCCAGTACTGTTCCTTGATGAATCGAAGACTTCATGGACTCCGGTTCATATAAAGCCTCCTGGCAACCTATTACCACACCTATTTTATCTAAATGCTCGAACTAAGGTAGCAATAAGTGCTTGATGTACCCCCAAATTTCTAGATGTGAGTTTTACCACAGGTTTATTAGCTATGACTTCTTCAATTTTTGCATGCCTATTTCTGCTCCGAGTATGGAAATAGGGGATCTTGGCCTAATGTGTAGTATGCGCCCTTGCTTCTAGACCCTGGGATTTCTCCCCAAATCTGAGCATCATAGAGAACGGGGCCATAGTTTTCAATTTATTTACAGTATGGTTCAATCCTATTAGCTTATAGCTGCATTTTCTAGAGAGCATAGTACAGCACTACCCAATTGACGTAGGGCAAATAGCTTTTTTTATTTGGTCAGTTCATAAAAATTTGGCATCAAGTTGAACACGCAAAAAATAGTAGTAGTTGACTCTTTCTATTCCAGTGCAATAGATTTGGAATTTTGACTTCAGTGGAGTACGCTGCCTTAAAACCATACATTTTGTTTTAATGGTGTTTATCATCATCTTCCTTTGAATGCAAATTGTTCGAAGCAAGCAAATAGTTTGTGCATAGTCAATTGCATAGGAGCCAAACAAAACAGCGTCATCCGCGTAAAATAGTACAGGAATTGGGTGTACACTGAATGACGATTTAAAGCAGACACATTGCCCACACTGAGGAATACAGGTGCGAGTATGCAGCTTTGCTTAGCTCCTGTATTTATAGAGAATTCTGCTGTACAATCCCCTTTTCATCCGAACCTTACTTTAGCCCTATTACTATTATAAAGTAGAAGCAAGATGTTTTGTAATTTTCCTGACAGACATTGGGCCAGATTACGATGAGGATCAAAGGCTTTCTGAGCCTCATCGTGGTTTCAGTTTTGACTGCCGCATTACAATCGAGGCGGTCGAAACTCTCACCTGCCGGATGAGCCCAATGGCCGATGAGCTCATCCCTATGGATGACGTTTCCGCCACAGGGATTATGATTTCGGTTTCCAACAGGTTTTCGAAGTAAGGCTTTCTGACATGGAAAGCCTTTTAGAAAGCGACATTGGGGGCCCCTTCATCCTGGGGACTCCGTTTGGGGGCAGAGGGGACAGCTATGGGGCCCGCCTGTTATTCCCCGCACCGTGTGGCAGACATCTCACGCAATGCAGAGATGAACAGATTCTCCCATTTCTCTATAGGAGCTTGTGCTACAGCCCGTTTATGGCCACAAAACAAGCCTCCATATGGAAATGGGAGTATGCAACCACACCATCGTAATAAGGTACGGGGAAATACGGACCCATGATCGGGCTTTTCCCATACCCATACGGTGTTGAGTGGACGCAAGTCCACCCAACATTGAAATAAAGTCTAAAGTCCCATCACTTCACGGTCACCTCATCTTGATAGCTCACTGGGACACACTGTACTGACTTCGTTCTCTGGGAACTATATCAATATGGAACATTTATTATTGTTGTACATAAAGTTTGTTTGAAGTAGGTCTGGCTAATAACGTGATTGAAGTGTTTGGCATTGATTAATGATTATAACCTAGGCAGTGCAAAATGAACACAAGAGTTTATGTGTTAATTTCGCTTGATCTGATTATAAATTGTTTGACTTTTTCTCATCCAGGTTAACCTGGCGTGGGAGAACCAAGCACAATTTTTCGCGTTGCATGAGACTTTGACTGCAGCAGCTGCAAGGTCTCAATTAGCTCATTATACTTTATTCCTAACCAGGGCACAAGTCATAAAAAAAGAAGTGGGGGTACGCTGTCACCGGAAGTGACGTCACGACAGGAAGTGGCGTCACGAAAGGTGCCGAGCTCCTCGTCCCAGAGAGGCCAAAGAGTGAAGTCCAGCTGTTTGACAGGGGGCACGGCGTTCCCCCGGTAAAATAAGTGGGGGGACGCCGTCCACTCGCGTGGTACCCCAACTCGAGCCCTGTTCCTAACTTGAGAAGCATACATTGCTTCTTACATTAGAAAAATCTTCCCCTTTCCTACTCCGACCCGCCTTTCCTTCACACCTATTCGACTTCCTGCCCCCTGAATGCATGTACCCCCTGTACAGAGCAGATATTAAAAATATGTTGAAACCATACCATGGAATGTTGAGTTCCATGTGGTTTTACGGTCGGAAAAATCAGCCGCACATGTTATTTCCCCCATCCCAAAGGGTTATTGCACTCTTCTGGGGTGAATTTTCCACACGAAAATGGTAAAGTCGCCCCAGTACCAGACAACTCATTATTAGGTCCTTAGCAGGCACTAAACCCAAGGTTACAAGGACTTCCACCTCTTGCCAGCATGCTATAACTAAATGGCTTGCTCATCTGAGGAGAGACAGATAGCAGAGTGACCCATGGTAGTCAACAACATGTATGCTTAAATTGTCTTTCTCTTTCTCATTGATATGGACTTCATCTGTGATGCAATGCTGCTGAAGAAGACGATGGCGAGCCGTCAGCATTTGCAGTTATTTATGTGTTTGATTGTGTGAATGCTTTCTGGAGAACGTGGCTAATTTCCATTTGATCTGTAATATCACATGCATTAGCATAGCAGAATATTATGTATACATATTTCTGGCAAAATATTTCACTCAGCTTCATATTTTGTGCTCTCTGTGTTCCACATGCATAGGATTTCATGCAAAATTCCTTGCTTCTTAACACATTATAGAGGAAACCCTAGGCACAAAATGTCACATCCATTATATACACATACTAATTTTGACTTTTATCACATACATTTCTGTGCGCAACATTTAATGCTTGCAGATATGTTGATGCGTTAGAGCCCAATGTCTCTCGGTCAGCATTTACACTATAAAGAAATCAGGGCATCATGTGAACCTGGACCAACACTAGATCATAAGTTTGCAAGAATCCAGTGCTTAATTGGTGCTGGTGTTTGCACCAGATCATACTTCGTTGCATCGGCACATCTCCATGATGGTGCTGTCAGTCTATATTTAAAAAAGCATATTGCCAAAGTGTTTGGTAATTTAGGACATGATGTAAAAAATCCATACCAGGGTGCTCAGGCCATTCTTACAGCTTTGGGTCACCTACTATAGTCCAACATGCCACATTTGTAGGACTTTAATGGGACGTCTACGTTGTTGGTACTGGTATTTGGCTGCACTGGCAGGGACTGCAGGTGATGCAATCTGCAGGGGCATCCGGATAAATATCATGGGGCCTCATTTATGAAAAGTGACTCATCGCTGCGTGAAAACAGGGATGCGTCACTTTTCATTGCACCCTCCTTGCGACATGCTGGATGCGTCATATTTATAATATGATGCATCATGTCGCAAGGAGTTACAGATACGTCAGTATTTCTGACGTATCTGTATAGCACAAAAGTGACGCATTGCTGGAGTGTGTCACAAAAGTGACGCAACTCCAGCAATGTGTCCTTTCACATGGGGCAAGCCCCATGTGAAAGGACAGATGTTTAGTCTTATTTTTGTGATCTATGGACTGTACATGAAAATAGGTATTTTTGTAATTTCATGTTAGACCAAGGGGTTCACTCATCCCTATGTTTACGATATGGTGTATTTTTTTTGAAAATTTCTTTATTGGCAGGATAAACGAAGGTATAGTAATCAGAGCATAACATTTCGGTACATAAGCTTCATTTTTGCATCATATAATCACTCTGACAGGATGTACACATTTCCATTTTTCATTATGTTACTGTAACACCCAACCAAACACCCCCCCCCCTCTCCCTCCCCCCCTCAGGCACTACCCATTCACTTCTACACCAGCCCTTGATGTCGGACATTCCTACACATGTATATAGCGGGTGTTACATTATCCCTGTTGAATGCGCACTAGGGGCATGTGGGGTTAGACACTGTCGTGTGCGCGCCGTTTTCGGCCGTGCACCTCTATATTCGTGCGATGGGTCCCACCTTTTGGTTGCCGCCGCACATGTGTCAGCCTGCGAAGTGGAGCTACCCTTAGTCCTGGTGTCCCATATCTATGGTGTGTTCTGAGTCCGAGTCGCTCCCTGATTCCAATGTCCCCAGCAAAGTGTTCCAGTCCAGGGAAATGGGATGTTTCCTAAGCCCTCTGCGTTCTTCGCGCTGTAGCGTCGTACCTTCAGCCTTTCCCCACCTCACTAGCTCCGCCCTCCACATCTCAGGGTCTGGTGGCTTGGGGGACTTCCACCTCATGGTGATCGCACGCTTCGCTAAGATCAGTGCTAAGTCTGTGAACCGTGTACCTACGCTCTTTCTCCGCTCCACAGGGCCCAGTCCCAGGAGGGTATATTCCAATGTGTTGTACGGTTTGGAAGGAACCAGCCTAGCTAAATCAGACTGCACTGTGGTCCAATAGTACCCCAGTTTAGGGCAAGCCCATAACATGTGAACCAGTCGGGCATCCTCCCCCCCACACCTTGGGCAAGTATTAGGAGTGTCTGGGAACATAGTGTGCAGGCGGTGAGGCGTCAGATATGCTCGATGGAGGAGCATGAGCTGTATGAACTTAAACTTCTGGTTCCTCGATACCTTCTTGGGGTATCTCAAGATCCTGTCCCATTCCTTATCCCTAAGCGGTCTCCCGATGTCATGCTCCCACTTATCTCGCAATGGTTGTAGTGATATGGCCCTGCCCTCTCTTATACCATGCGTTATCCACCTGGTCAGGTGGCTGCCAGTCCCCATTAGATACTGCATCGTGATTAGCGGGTTCGTGGGTGGCTCCGTCCCGTCAGGGGCCCATGCCTGTGCTATGTAACATTTCACACCTGCGTGTAACAAGAACGACCTCCCGGGTGAGTGGTGTGTAATGCGAAATTCCTCAAAAGCCATCATCTTGCCATCATTAAAGAAATCCCCCACCTGGGTCACTCCCAAGTCGTGCCAATCCGTCAGCATGTGTGTCGATAGTGTTCGCAGTCCGGCTGGTAACCCTAGTAATGGTATCGTAGGGGCGTAAGTTGTCGTGGGAGACGTGTATTTCACGGCCCGCCTCCAGTGCTCAATCGCAATGCGGAGCAGGGGGGGCGTGGATCTCGGGATCCCCGCCTTTGGGATCAACATGGCGTGAACCCTCCCTCTATTCCATTCTGAGTCAGACATATCGATTTCGTGCAAGTTGCGTCCTGCCAGCCAATAGGCAAGCCATTGCAGTTGACATGCAAAGTTATATGCCCGGAGGTCCGGGACCCCCATACCACCCGCGGACGTGGGAAGCTGCAATTTTTTAAGGCTAATACGTCGCCTCCCTGTGCCCCATACCAGGTCGGTCAACAGGGTGTCAAGCGTTTTGAATATTGCGGCGGGGATTTTCAGCGGCAGTCCAGTAAAGTAGTACAGCAAACGTGGCAGAACCACCATCTTGGTAATAGTCACCCTGCCCGCCACCGCTAGCGGGAGCGTGATCCAAAATCGTACCTGTGCCCTCAGCCTCGTGATTGCCCTTCCCACGTTGCCCTCTAGCCGGTCCCTTGGATCTCTATACATCCCCAGGTAACGGAAGGTGTGCTCCGCCACCTGGAATGAGTAAGGTGCAAAGGGAAGATGAGTGCCCATCCTGGCTGCAGAGAAGAAGAACCCATATGACTTGGGTTCACTAATCGTAAGGCCCGAAATAGAGTATAATGTCGTCCGCGTACGCCGATACCACATGTGTCGTCTCACCCCTCCGTACACCTCTGTGTTGCGCGGACTCCCGGAGTCTGCACAGTAGAGGCTCTAGCGCTAGTATAAACAACAGCGGGGATAATGGGCATCCCTGCCTGGTACCCTTAGCCACTGCCAACTGCGCCGATATGCACCTGTTTGTGCGGACCCGTGCAGTCGGATATGTGTAAAGCAGTTTCACCCAGCTAATGTACTCTACCGGCAGCCCGAAGTATTCGAGTACCGCAAACATGTAGTCCCACCTGATGGAGTCGAAGGCTTGCTTCAGGTCTAGTGATACGCAGCCTTCCGTCCCCGTCCCTCCCGGAGCACCTAGCATGATTTTGTCACGATTCCGGAAACCTCAGGATCAGGGTGATGCCGAAAGGGGTCCACCTCCTTTTTCCCCACACTCTGACTGTACAAATAACACAGAGCGTAGAGGTAATCAAGCGAGGGATAAATCAGGGAAGGTAAGGAAGGGGTCTGGAACGGATGGGATAGCTGAAATGACAAGAAAGAGAAGATTATCACACCAATTCTGACTACTCTCATTCAAGTCTCGCTAGTGGAACGATACATACCAGTTAAATCAGGAGGAGGACCTCTTTTCTCTAACCTTAGATACTTCTCTAGACCAGAGGGCTCCCTATAAGAAAACCACTTGTTATTATGTATTCCAATACTTTCAGCAAAGCATTCAAAAAGACCACACCTTCACCACACATACCATATACTGCTTCCTTTGAGTAGAGAATAGTTTTCTCCAGTAACCCAGTTGTGTTAGTTTATGATGCCGCAGCAGTTCCAAAACAATGAAGATCAGTAATCCATGATATCCTCTGATTATACACTGTCAATTCATCCAAGGACAAAGATAGAGTTCAATTTAATGTTCCTAGCTGGGCCCAACTATATTTGGAACACTAACAAAAAAGAGAACAAAAAATACTGCTTCCTCATCCGAGGCTTACCAGTTTTCCCATCATTATAATAGTTCTGAAATGTGGTTGCACGATTTTTAGTGTCCTCAGCAACCCGAACAGACACAGCGTCAGCTGCCTTCACCTCGCGGCAGCCGCTCGCGGTAAAGACCAATGCACAGTAACAACTTCCCAGTGCTGACACGCTCTGTAGAAATCACAAGTTCCAAGCGAAAGTGCCCATAGCCACGAGCACCCTGAAACCGGGAATCTTCCCTCGCGGCAGCCGCTCGCAATCGGGAATTTCTCCTTTAAACTCAGGAAGCCTTTTTCTCCACCGCGTTACACCAACCCGGCGTCTTCCTGTAACAGACAAGTTTATCTTTCTACGCGGCAGCCGCTCGCGAACAGAAAGAAAGATAAGGGAAAGCCTTCCCTCGCGTTTCTCGTTTGGCAACGCTTGAGAATCTTGCCATGCAGAAACTGCAACAAGGTATCTAATCCAAGACTTTGATTCTGGAAACAAAAAAGCTCTCAACACAGGGAACGCGACCACACTCGTTTTCCAGATTCCAAGGAGTAATCATTTACAGCGCCATCTAGTGGTCATCATTCTTATATAGACTCTGTTCACACCCTTAATTATGGGAGTTGTAGTCCTGTAGGCGCAAATACTCGAATCCTGACAGTATGCCCTCCTCAACGGCGCCTTCTAGCACCAGGTTTCCCAGGATTCCGGGCATGAAATCGTCGAACCGCAAGAGGGGCATGTACTTCAGTACAGGGTTCCCAGGAGTCATCCTCCGAGTCGTATCCTTTCCATGATATTAAATACCACAGCTTCCCTCGTTGGTATTTAGAGTCCAAGATACGACGCACCTCATATTCCAACTGACCATCTCTCAGCACTGGAGGGACCGCTTGACGCCTCCCAGTTCTGGCGGGTTTCAAAAGACTGCAATGAAAAACCGGATGGATTCGTAAGGATGCTGGCAACTTCAGTTTGTAGGCCACAAGATTCACTACCCGCAGCACTTCATAAGGTCCGATGAACCTAGGATGGAAGATACTGCGGTAGCGGAAACGAATGTTTTTGGTCGACAGCCACACCTTATCCCCCACTTTGTATTCTGGACCCTTCTGACGACGACGATCTTCCCACTTCTTATACGAAATTTTTGCCCTTTCCAAGTGCAGTTGTACCCGTCTATGGATCTTCAGCAAAGCTTTCATCCTGGCAGCAACGGTGGGATGGTTGTGCACATCACTAGGGATAGTTACTGGCAAAATGTCAGCATGATAACCCGTGTTGGCCCGAAAAGGAGATTCCCCCGTAGAACTATGCCAAGCGTTGTTGTAGGACAGTTCGGCTAACCATAACAAAGAGACCCAGGAATCCTTAGCCTCTTCAGCGTAGCATCTCAAATATTTTTTAAGCGTTTGGTTAAGCCTCTCGGTTTGACCATCCGACTGGGGATGAAAGACAATGCATCCGTTACTTGTAGCGCCTTACACCAAGTATGCCAGAACCTGGCGACAAACTGCGGTCCACGATTAGAAATGATGACCATAGGTATTCAATGCAACCGCCCCACTTCAGTCAACAACAACTGCGCGGTTTGGGCAGCCGTAGGGAGATTGCAGCAGGGAATAAAGTGTCCCATCTTGGTCAGGCTATCCACCACTACCAGAATGGCATCGCAACCCTTATCCATCGGTAATCCCAGCACGAAATCCATGCTTATCACTTGCCAAGGTCTAGAGGGGGTAGGAAGAGGCATCAACAACCCCTTACTCCTGGTTTGTTCACTTTTAGCTCTTGCACAGATTTCACACTGCTCAATCCAAGACTTTACATCGGTCATCATTCCTTCCCACCAGAATTGTCTTTGAAGCGCCTGTAGTGTTTTTGTGTGTCCCGGATGACCTGCCACCATGGCGTTATGACACCAGTTGAAGGCCATCAGACGTAATTCATGCGTAATTCATGCGTGGGAAGAAACAGGGCATTATTCCGCATTGGTAGTCCATGTTTCAGTGTTTCAGTGTTCAGTGTTTCTTTACCCGCCCAAACCTGCCACTGTGATGCGGGACGTTGTTTACGGACTGCTTCCAGGAACATCTCAACAGTAGTGGCACACACCACTCTCTCCGGAGGCAGAATCGACAACTGTTCTCCCTTTGATGATGCTCCGGGATCCAATTGGCGGGACAAAGAGTCTGCCTTTCGATTGTCAGCCCCAGGACGAAAGGTAATAGTAAAGTCATATTCTGTGAAGAATAACATCCAACGCATTTGACGTTGTGACAGGTGCCTAGCCGTCTTCATAAATTGCAGATTTCGGTGATCAGAGAACACCGTAACAGGATGTTGACCCCCCCACAAATAAGGCCTCCACTCCTCAAAAGCCCTTTTTACTGCCAACAGTTCTTTTTCTGCCACTGTATAGTTCACCTCTGCAGGATTCAGTTTTTTGGACAAAAAGGCAACAGGGTGCAGCTGCCCTGTGGATTTATCTCTTTGCGACAAGACTGCTCCAATGGCAATGTCCGATGCGTCAGCTTCTACAACGAATGGAACATCAGATTGTGGATGTCTCAAAATAGGGGCAGAACAGAAAGCCTTTTTCATCTGCTCAAAGGCCTCCCCTGCCTCCGAGGTCCAGCAGAATGTGACACCCTTTCTTAGCAACCGGGTTACTGGAGATGCTAGTTGTGAGAAATGAGCAATAAATCTCCGATAATAGTTGGAGAAACCTAGGAAGCATTGTACATCTTTCACACTCCTAGGAACAGGCCAGTCTTGTACTGCCTTCACTTTTCTATCCGCCATCCTAAACCCTTGAGGATTCAAGATCACCCCCAAAAACTCCACTTCAGTCACTCCAAACTCGCACTTACTTAATTTACAGTATAAGCAGTGTTCCTGCAATTTCTGGAGGATCAAAATAACCTGACTGACATGCTGGGATGGATCGTCAGAATAAATCAATATGTCATCGATATAGATGACCACAAAACGGTCAATGTATTCCTTCATTATGTCATTTAAAAAAAACTGAAACGCCGCAGGGGCATTGCAGAGCCCGAACGGCATCACCAGATATTCAAATAGCCCAAAGCGTGTTTTGAACGCCGTCTTCCACTCATCACCGGCCTGAATCCGCACCAGATGATACGCCCCTCGAAGATCCAACCGGGTGTATATGTTGGCCTCCTTCACCTGGTCTAACAGGACGGGGATGAGTGGGAGAGGGTAACGATTTTTTATCGTGATCTTGTTCAGCTGTCTAAAGTCTATGCAAGCGCGCAGCTCACCGTTTGCCTTAGAAATGAAGAAAATAGGCGAGGCCGCTGGGGAACGTGATGATCTTATGAACCCCAACGAGCACAGATGTTCTAAGTACTCTTTCAAATACCTCGTCTCAGAATCAGACAACGCATAGACCCTACAAGTAGGAATCTTGGAACCTTCCACCAAATCAATTCGACAATCGTAGTCGCGATGAGGTGGAAGTTTTTCCGCCTCCACCTTGCTGAACACTGCTCGGTACTGATGGTATTCAACTGGCAGAGTCACCTCTTTCTCGGCTGCAGTGGCTACCCTATAACTCTGGGCCAAGGATAGAGTAGGTGATCCCTCCTTGTCCTGCAAACATTCGGATACACAAAACTCCGAAGTGAACTGGATAGTTTTCAACTTCCAATCCATCAAAGGATTGTGTTTCCACAACCACGGCATCCCTAGGATGATTTCATATTGCGGAGCCTCAATCATATTTAGTACAATGGATTCCACATGATCCCAGGGATGTCCACAAAGAGTCAGTTCTAAGGCTTCAGTATGTTCTACAATAGGACCTGACTTAAGAGGGGTGCCATCCACCGCCAACACCAACTCAGGTAATTGAATGGGAACTTTCTTTAACCCAAGCTTCTGCACCAAGCCATAGTCTATGAAGTTTCCCGTAGCCCCAGAGTCCACCATTGTGTTCACAGATACCCTTTGCTGTCCTGACCCCAGATACATGGGCAAAATAACATGAGACACAGCTTCCATTCTATCCACCACTCCCAAGGACGGTATTCTCCATTCCTTAGGAGGAGGAGGACCACTCTCAGCCCCTTCGTCTGCCTCCTGTAACGCATAGGTATTTTCTGCTACTACAGCAACCATCTTTTTGGCAGGAAAAAACAAACCCCGTTTTTGGGGTTTAGCCGGACATTCTCTCACATAGTGCCCCTTTTTGCCACAATACATACACAAACCCAGGGCACGTCTGTTCTCTCTTTCTGCCTTGGTTAATGGGGGACGAACAGCCCCTATTTCCATAGCCTCAGGACCTGAATCCTTCTTATGGTTAACACTCTCCACCTCATACCCGCTCCAAGTGTGCCCACCTCTTTTTCGCTCACCTCCCCTCTCAGAAAGGCGGTGATCCAAACGCAGGGTCAGATTGATCAACGCTAAACAACTCGTGGGCTGGGGATCGATCTGGGCCAGGACGTCTTTCATATCTTCATTCAACCCCTGGTAGTACAGTGCCATTCTTTTCTCTTCGGGCCATGCTGTTTCCCCCACCAATCTATTAAAGGTTGTCATATAGGTTATTAAATCCTTTCTCCCTTGACGTAACCCCAACAAATCACGATCTGCACTAAGGGTGGTAGCCCTTCTGTCAAACACCCTCTCAAACTCCCTTCGGAATGCATTCCAGTCTGTTAACAAAGGGTCGTCTTTGCGCACCAAAGGAACTGCCCAATTTGCGGCCTCCCCTGTCATGTACGATATCGCGAAAGCCACCCTGGAATGGTTGGTAGGGAAGGAAGCCGGCCTACATGAAAAATGCAAAGTAATCTGCGTCAGGAATGTCTGAATCTTAAGAGGGTCCCCTGCATATCTCTCTGGACTAGCCAATGGTATCGGCGGGGGCACCGTGACCTGTATTTGGGGTACTCCTGCAGAAGCATCAAAAGGGTTTCTTGCCTGCCTATCAAGCCTTTCCTTCAGAGCAGTAGTTTCTGCACGAGAATTCACCAACTCCTACTGAACAATAACTAATGCCTGCATGACTTCTTCGAGTGTGGTCATCTTTCAGCACACCCTGACCGGGAGGTTCACTATTTTCTTGGGTAAATGATTCTGTCACGATTCCGGAAACCTCAGGATCAGGGTGATGCCGAAAGGGGTCCACCTCCTTTTTCCCCACACTCTGACTGTACAAATAACACAGAGCGTAGAGGTAATCAAGCGAGGGATAAATCAGGGAAGGTAAGGAAGGGGTCTGGAACGGATGGGATAGCTGAAATGACAAGAAAGAGAAGATTATCACACCAATTCTGACTACTCTCATTCAAGTCTCGCTAGTGGAACGATACATACCAGTTAAATCAGGAGGAGGACCTCTTTTCTCTAACCTTAGATACTTCTCTAGACCAGAGGGCTCCCTATAAGAAAACCACTTGTTATTATGTATTCCAATACTTTCAGCAAAGCATTCAAAAAGACCACACCTTCACCACACATACCATATACTGCTTCCTTTGAGTAGAGAATAGTTTTCTCCAGTAACCCAGTTGTGTTAGTTTATGATGCCGCAGCAGTTCCAAAACAATGAAGATCAGTAATCCATGATATCCTCTGATTATACACTGTCAATTCATCCAAGGACAAAGATAGAGTTCAATTTAATGTTCCTAGCTGGGCCCAACTATATTTGGAACACTAACAAAAAAGAGAACAAAAAATACTGCTTCCTCATCCGAGGCTTACCAGTTTTCCCATCATTATAATAGTTCTGAAATGTGGTTGCACGATTTTTAGTGTTCTCAGCAACCCGAACAGACACAGCGTCAGCTGCCTTCACCTCGCGGCAGCCGCTCGCGGTAAAGACCAATGCACAGTAACAACTTCCCAGTGCTGACACGCTCTGTAGAAATCACAAGTTCCAAGCGAAAGTGCCCATAGCCACGAGCACCCTGAAACCGGGAATCTTCCCTCGCGGCAGCCGCTCGCAATCGGGAATTTCTCCTTTAAACTCAGGAAGCCTTTTTCTCCACCGCGTTACACCAACCCGGCGTCTTCCTGTAACAGACAAGTTTATCTTTCTACGCGGCAGCCGCTCGCGAACAGAAAAAAAGATAAGGGAAAGCCTTCTCTCGCGTTTCTCGTTTGGCAACGCTTGAGAATCTTGCCATGCAGAAACTGCAACAAGGTATCTAATCCAAGACTTTGATTCTGGAAACAAAAAAGCTCTCAACACAGGGAACGCGACCACACTCGTTTTCCAGATTCCAAGGAGTAATCATTTACAGCGCCATCTAGTGGTCATCATTCTTATATAGACTCTGTTCACACCCTTAATTATGGGAGTTGTAGTCCTGTAGGCGCAAATACTCGAATCCTGACAGATTTGGCTGAGGCGCCGCAGATTCATAGCAGTGCTTCTGCCCGGGACAAAGCCACCCTGGTCTGGGTGTATGAGCGTCGGGATGTATTGGGCCAGTCTGTTCGCTAGTAGCTTACTTAATATTTTGTAATCCGTGTTTAGTAGTGATAACGGCCTGTAGTTTGCTATGCATAGGCCGTCCCTGTCCGGTTTCAGCAGTGACACTATTAGTGCTTGTAATGTGGTCTGTGGTAGACCCCGTGCCTTAAGTGCCTCCCCGTATACTTCCAGTAGTCGTGGTGCCAGAAGATCTATGAAGGCTCCATTGAATTCCACTGGAAGGCCGTCCGTGCCCGGGGTTTGTTCCGTGGAAGGGCGCGAATGGCCTGTCTAATTTCTGCTATTGTGATAGGTCTTGCCAACTCCTTCCTTTGTCTCTCCTCTAGCTTTGGTATGTCCAGCCCCCTCATGAAGTCCCCGAGGGACCCATCTACCATAGGGTCGTGTGGGCCGTATAACGTCCCATAGTAATCATGAAATGCTGCGTTCACACTCAGCTGCGTTGTGGCCATGGTCCCCCCCTGGTCGAGTACCTCCATTATGGGCAAGTGGATCGGGTCGTCCTTTACCAGCCGGGCTAATAAAGGCCCCGCCTTGTCTGCCTGCGCATGTTGTCTACTCGTGTACTCACGGTAGTCAAGGATACGCAGCTCCTCTAACAGTTCTGCATGTTGGATGTGTGCTTCCTGCAGGGGCGTGAAAGGCACATTCGTGCCGGCAGCCTCACTCTCCAGTAGTGCCAGGCGTCCCTCTACATCCCGGAGTTTGTCCATCACCATGTGCCTCATGCCTACCCGTGTGCTCATCGCCTCACCCCGAATCGTGACTTTAAAAGCATCCCACTCCACCTGGCGGGCGCTCGCCGACCCCCTGTTTATGTCAAAGTAAGTGACAATGGCCATTTCTAGTGAGGCGCGGAAGGTCGTGTCCTCTAATAAGTCCGGGGTAAGGTGCCAAGTTGGTATGGGAGTTGGGATCCTACCCCATTGAAAAGTGACTTCCACCGGGTTGTGGTCCGAGAAAGTTTTCCCCATGTGTTCCGCAGCTAGGACCGACCCCAAGAGTGGCGTGGTGCAGAACACATGATCTATTCTGGTGTGCAACTTATGTGGTGGTGAATAGAATGTGTATTCCCTGTCCCCTACGTGTTTGCCACGCCATGCATCTGTTAGTTGCCAACCCTCTGCCCACTGCACTAGCGCCTCAGCCTGTTTCCTACTTTCCGTGGCCTGTAATGGTGGGTGTGATCTATCCATCGAGACGTCTAATACAGCATTAAAATCCCCTCCCAGCAACCAGGGAAGATCTGCCCAATCTGCTAGCACTCCGCTAAGCGCCACTAGGAACGCTGATTGGTTCGAGTTCGGTGCATATACACTTCCCAGCACAACAGGGCAGCCATCCAACAACCCTCGAACAAGTACATATCTGCCATTCGTATCCGCCCTCAGCTCCACCATCTTGAAGGGGACCGAATTCCTCAGCCATACAGCCGCCCCCCTTGAGAAGGCCGAGTAAGAGGTGGCGAACAGTTGGCCCTTCCATTTCCTAAGCAATTTCCCACTTTCTGAGGTCGTTAGATGGGTTTCCTGAAGGCAGGCATATTGACCTTCCTGCGATTCAGTTGAGCTAGGATTCTATGTCTTTTGTGGACCGACCCCATGCCACGAACATTCCAAGTGCACATTTTATAGTCATTATGGGTCCCCATCCCTAGTGGCAGCAGGTGTAGCCGGTGGATTCCGCACCATGGGGCAGGTATAATTAAACAACCATGAGTCTCGTGCCTGTACAAGAAACAACCCCGTAACTCCCAGGTCCCCGAACAAAACCTTCCGGGGTCCAAACAGTAGAGCCCAACGTGGGCTTGTCTTACAGTTAAACATGTCTATACGGTGGGGATCTGGGGCCTCCTACACCAGTCCAGAGTCAGCTGGTAGCGCTCCATCTCACCAAGAGCGAGGAAGGCCCCCCCCTCCCCCCAATCGCCTTACAGATAGTTCATACATTACCATCCGGCTCGTCGCCTAGCCACAGTCACAGGTCATGTGCTTCTTGTGCCGTGATCTTGGGAAACAGCTGCAGGCTATCAGCAGACCCCGACACCTCCGTGTGGGTGGCAGAGCGGCTGGCTGAGGTGGCAGGGTCCCGGGCGTCGTGTTCAGCCAAAGCGGCCGATGTCAGGTTGACCAGCCCTTCGGCCCCGGCCAATGTCGGTCCCCCAGAGTCCGCGTTCCGGTGCATGTGATCCTTGGCCGCTCCCCGCTGGTGTCGGCCTCCCCGGTGCGATGATCCCTCACCGTGGTCCACTCCACCGGCGTCCTGCGAGTTCGGGGGCGTCAGTGTCACTTCGATCCATTCCGCCGCATCCTCCGGTGATTCAAAAAAGTAGGACCTATTGTTATAAAGCACCTTGAGTCGTGCCGGGAACAGCAGTGCGTACTTCAGATCCCTGTCCCGCAGCATGCGCTTAACTCCCAGGAACGTCGAGCGGGCCCTCTGTACCGCCGGAGTAAAATCTGGATACACAGAGATAGTCTTGTCCTCAAAGCGCAATGGAGCTTTCTCTCTTGCGGCCCTCAGGACCGAGTCACGGTCTTTGTAGTGTAGCAGGCGGGCAATTAAGGGGCGCGGTGACGCTCCTAGTTTAGGCGGCCTTGCAGGCATCCGGTGCGCTCTCTCCACACTGTATAGTGGTGTGAGGTCTTGGGGATCCACTACCTTCCTCAGCCAGTCCTCCACGAATTGGGTAGGGTCTTTCCCCTCGCTTTTCTCTGGAATACCCAGTATGCGCACGTTATTGCGGCGGGCCCGCCCTTCCGCATCATCCAGCTTGTCCCATATCAATTTGATCTGCTTGTCCATTTGCTCGAGTTTCGCAGAGTGGGATGTTTGTTGTGGTATGAGGTCGTCCAGCGCTATTTTGTGCTCTTTGACTTTCTCCGCCAGCTTCGTATGGTCCGCCTTAAGCAGTGTTAGGCTCGTCGCCATGCTGTCCATTCGGGATTCGAGCGCCTCCCTGGACGCCTTGATCTCCATCAGGATAAGGTCCAGTTTCGCGTCTTGTGAGGACTTGCCCGTAGGGGGGATCATTGCCACGTTCGAGGACGCCAGCGGGTCCTCCGAGCCCGTGGACTGAAGGTCGGCTCCAGCTCCGCGGTCCTGCGCCTTGGTCCTGTTCCTGCCCATATTGCGCGTTGGATGTGTCCCCAGTGCTCTTGGTCTGGGCCAGCGGCAAGTGGGTCCCAGTAGAGTAAGATGTCGGTGTCCCCCAAGTACAGCCGCCAGGAAGGGGTCACCCGTCGCCGCTCCGCCGCATCCGGCGTATGGAGGAGGCCCCACCAGCCCCCCCTCAGGGCCCAGCAGTCACTGTCAGGAAAAGGGGGAGTTCAGGAATGGCGGCCCACACAGCTCTCTCGGGAGCTGGTATCTCACTCCGGTATTGCGTCAGTGAAGGGGGGTAGGGGGCCTCTCAAGGTTAAATGCAGTCTGCGGTGGGCGCCTGTTGTCCCGTTTCCGCTGCGTGTACCGCACCCTCTGGCCGGCGGCCCAAGTCGGCAAGCGGAGTCCTCGTGGTGCCGGGGCGGGGGGGAGGGGGAGGCCCTCCGTCAGGCCCGCCACCGACAATGTCCCTCGTGGTCCCTCCGGGCAGCGGCGCTCGGTGCAGGACGGTCGCGGCAGTGGTCACAGGGGGTCCGCCGAGCGCGGCGGGGCCAGGCGCGCTCAGGCCGGGACCCAACGCGGTCAGCGCCGCTTCCTCACCAGGCAGACAGGGCAGAACGGCAGTCCTCGTAGGCAGCGCCCTCACCGGGATCAGGCCCCCGGGATGTTCAGCAGATCACTGTTCCCTCCGCAGGCGCGCTCCGGCTCACCGCTCCTCAGCGGCCCAGGTTGCACCCACAGCAGCCCCAGCCGGCGCCGGCCGCCTCCACACGCCAGACCGCTGCTCCACCACGAGGGTCAGGCCGCTCCCGATTCACCGCCAGCAGACAGCCGTCCGCAGTCCTCCCCAGCCGCTGACCGGCGTCGGGGGTCCGCACCGCCTCCCGGGACCGGGGTTGTATCGTGGCGATCGGGGGGGGGGGTAGGGGGGTAGAGGATAATCAGCTAGTGTAGTTGGTTATGGACGGAGCCTCGCTAGATCGCGTCCGCCATGCTCGGTCCTTGGCCACGCCCCTACGATATGGTGTATAACATAGCAATTTCTTTGTCTACACATTACAGTAGTTCTATCCTCTATTGTGATATTACCACATTTTTGTGTCATTATGCCAGGCTATGATCCTTCCAATATGGCACCTTTGGCAGCACAATGTGCAAGCCTTTAGTGTTGAGATCTAGCTATTAACTTATGCGTCACAGAAAGTGACGCACCGGCGGCGTAAAAGTGACGCACAGCCTCATAAATGAGGCCCATGGTCCCTGGCACTTATAATTCTACAAAATAAAACACTGCAGAAAACCATAAAGAAATTATTTAGATGTTCATGCCAAATACTTGGTCAAAGATGAGCCACATGAGGTACACTAAAATGCCTCAGCTAATCACCATGTAGTATGTGATTATTGTAAACATATTTGTTAAAGAATAAAACTCACTTTTAAAAAAAACCATTTATTTGCAGTGCTGACAAAAATGATAGTGTTTGCACGTACATATATTTCATTTATAATAAGGGGAGGCTAACAAGATGTCACCTTATTTTCAGAAGATAATTTTCCTTGGCTCTTAAGAATTGACAGTGAAATTGCCTTGCATGCTGTGCAGCGCTAAGGGCTGCGGCTCTTTTATATTCAGAGTGAATATTCCCCTCAGTGCAGCCTATGAGATCTTAGGCATGGCAGCACTAATTGGCCGTTGCTGCTGTAGCTGATCACAATTCTCGGATATAAATGGTTTCCTATTACACGATCCTGAAGAAAACCGAAGACAGAAGACATCAATCACAAGGAATGAGTTGCCCAGGCAAAGACAAAATTGAAGACCCATTTTTAACCTGTCCTTCCCATAGCAAGACCTGAGTATCTAAATTACAGCTCAATATGTCAGGAATCGAAAGGAAATGTAGCAACCTCCAATTAAATATTCATCTGAGACAGCCAATCGTGGAGCAGATTTCAGCTGTCTCGAGGAAAAGGAAAGTACTGGCTATGGTCTGACAGCATTCATGAAATAATAAGATATGTAATCAGTTAACCGACTGGATGTAACACACAAGCCATTATTACCTACCTAACTTATTTTGGGACTGAGGGCCTAATTTATGGCATTTTGGTGTAGAGTAGCACAGCAAGTCACCTTGTTACGCTGCCCTACGCCAAAGTGAAAAGGCAGCAATACACTGCACTTAAGCAATATGGTGTATTCCTGTCCTTCCTGCCTGCGCTGGTGCCATTTTGGCAGCCTAGCGTCAATGTAGGCATCCTGTACCATGGTGCAAGGGTGCCTCCAGTGCACAGAGGATTGTTTTTGAGCAGGAAGGGGGACCTTCCTGCACAAACACAATCTCCTGAGGTGTTTTCCTCTTTCTATGTGTTCTGGAGATGCAGCATACGAAAAAAGAGGAAAGCATGAGGAGAAATAAACATATTTCTCCTTCTTACGCCTCACCTCAAGAGGCTTATTGATTTGGTGCTTCTTCAGGTTTACATCACTTTGCAAATCCGGGCGGCGTCAAAGTCCATGGGTGTTGTGTGGGAAATTCCACTGCAACGCCCACGGAACGTCTCCCGGGCACAGAGTAAGGTGATGCAGCGATTTGCACTGTGTTACCTTACTTGTGATTTAGGAGGTCACTCAAAACCAAGCGGGTGGCTTTGAGTGGCTTCATAAATCCTTATGACAGCCATGCGTTATGCAGGTACCACTTATCATGGTGCAGATGTGATGCAGGACTCACATAAATAAGCCTGTTTTTCTTCGGTATATGTTCCTGCACGAATATTATGAGCTGCTTTCTGAACCACAGTTTTGGGATCTTATTTATTTAGTATTGCACTTAATTTAACTTTAGGAAGTTCCTTAATCCTATTGAATGCAACTTATATGTTGTATAATAACACTCCCCTCCTCCCTTGGATAAAACACCAGCTGATCTAAAATAAGGCTATAAAGGAGTGGGACACTTGTTTTATGTTTAACAACATCTTTTCACTATTTTTCTTTCACTAGGGGCACTCCCTTATTCATCTTTCCCTTCCCAGATTTTTAGTCTTATTTTTGTGATCTATGGACTGTACATGCAAATAGGTATTTTTGTAATTTCATGTTAGACCAAAAGGTTCACTCATCCCTATGTTTACAATATGGTGTATAACATAGCAATTTCTTCGTCTACACATTACAGTAGTTCCATCCTCAATTGTGATATTACCACATTTTTGTGTCATTATGCCAGGCTATGATCCTTCCAATATGGCACCCGTGGCAGCACAATGTTTTCAAGATGCTTATTGTCGCCTTCCGGGCTTTCAATAACTCCGGCCCAAAATACCTCACCAGACGTTTCCCCCACTACAACCCGAGTAGATCCCTGCGCTCCTCCCATGATAATCTTATCCTTCCTGCTAGGTTCAACCTGAAGACAAAAGGTGGCAAAACCTTAAATTACCTGGCCACTAAAGCCTGGAACCTCATGCCCAAAAACCTGAGATTCCAAACCCAAGAAAAACACTTCAGAAAATTGCTAAAAACCTGGATCTTTAACCTTCCCGAAGATTACACCATGGCAGCCATCTAATTCCTCAGCCACTATGAAGTAATTTGATCTCCTACCTGGAAATTCAGCGCCATGATGCTCCTTCCGGAGCGACCGCTGCGCTCTATAAATACCCCCACAAATTACAAATTACAATGTGCAAGCCTTTAGTGTTGAGATCTAGCTATTAACTTATGGTAAGAATACAGGTGTTTTCTAAATATACCTTATGGCACCCTCTTCTGCGCAATATATACTCTACTAATATTACGCATATAGTATGAGGAGGGCCTTCTCTCACCCCTTCTTGAAGGACTCTGTGCTTTATTAGTGGTGGCGGTGTCCGTTTTACTATGGCGCCCGCTGAGGCGGAATATAGGGGCATATTACCAAGACAGGCGATAAAATTAGCGCTGTTTTAGCGGCAGAAAACTGCTGCTAAAACGGCGGTAATGGGCTTGATGATATGCTCTTTTGAATTCCAATTGGAGCCCATGTTAGATGTCCTTCACACCTAACATGGACTTAAATTGGAATTCCATAGAATATAGCATATTATCAAGCCTATAATCGCCATTTTAGCTGCAGTTTTGTACCGCTAAAACTGCGATAATTTTATCGCCGGTCTTGATAATATGCCCCATAGTTTCCCAGTTCTAAATTTGCATTACTAATTTTGTGGCAAAATATATCTGCTTATCATGTATATCATTTTTTATGGCACCCGCTTAGGAACAATGTGTAATCGTTTAACACACATTCGGCTGTGACCTTTTCAATATGGCGCCCCTTTTCAACACAATATGCTCAAAACTCGATATAGCTTATACCGTATGCATCACTTTCATTTTTTCTCAGCAGTATTCATTTGGTTAAACTTTTGGGTAATACCCAGTTTAATTTATTATTGGCACCTGCTGTGGCACCATGGCTAACGCCTTGATAGACATACGGTGGTAACCTTTTAAATATGTCATCTGCTATGCCACACTGTGATAACTACTAGTGCTCAGCCTGGAAACACTACCCCCTCACAGGTGTTCCATTTCTATTTCACACGCAGGCTTTATAAACGAGAAAGTTCTGGGCTTCCAATCTTCTCCAAGTATAAACTGAAAGCAGACTTCCCGTGCACTCGGCTTTGGCGTGTATTATGGTGAGTCGGTCTAACGGGCGGCTGTATTGTCTTAATCAGAGGGGGATATTCACACTTTATTGGGACTTGGGTTTTAAATTCCCGATATGTTGGGGTGGTTGAAGTGCACTTATAGCAGTCTATTTCTCAATGTGGGGGTCTGGATCCCATAATCTACAAGTATGGGTCTGGGGTTGCCTCGCTCCTGATCTATCTCACACATTTTATGATTTATTTTTCCATTAGGTCTATTTTTTTCTATTATATTTGAAGGATCCTCTGTCTACACGGCAGAGGCGTCTTCAAATCACGTACTGCTGGATTCTTTGTACATACAAACACAGGCACAACCTCCCAGGATGCTGATTGACTTTACGTTATGTAGATAGGCCCTTTGATAACCATTACAGGCTCTTCTGATCTACTAATATCAGGATGGGCCCTTAAGATGAATTTCTTACCTTCTTTACACCTAGGTGTCGCGCTGATGGGTCTATCTGCTTTGGGAGACCTTAATTGTGGTTTGACCCGGGGGTTTTCTAATTCTTGATGCACCATACATTTCCGGCATCTGATACTAGGACATAGCTGCTTGCAATGAATTTATTTGAGTATACTGTATTCTCTCTGGATACCCCCTAGTGCTCAACTGTTCAACATACTGTATATGACAAATATTAGGATTCAATATTTTCGTATTTATTTTTCTCAACAGATCATACACAGAGTGATTGATCTGTCCGGTCTACATTTATTTGATTATACTTGATTATCTGCATTTGCCACAGGTACAAAGACCCCTCATGTATGATGAACTCGCATATGGTGGGTAATGGAGTCCACTCCAATTGGGGCACTCACTACTCTCTGGGCTCACACTCACAGGGCGGGTCCATTTGGACAACATTTCATGCATGGATCTCGTTCCTCTTTTATACTTTTTTCTTTTCCAACTGTGGGTGTGCACATGTTAGCTCTCTCTTGCGTATTTCTAAAGGATTCTTTCTTGTTCATCTTTCCATCTTTTCACCTTTATTGTTAAGACTTACTTTGATTCTACTTCTTGCAAAAATCACAGTTTTGGAGTCATATTCTCTTGGTTGCGGTGCTCCTCTCTCCCTTGGTTTTTTCTTCAAAACATCATATGTGGGGCATGGATGGGCAAGATGGCCGGGTGGACATGATTCACCTCGGCTCTGAGTCCACGTCGCTGTCCCTTCCTTTAAATCTACTCCGACAATCGCCAAAACACTCCCCGAATGCAGGCAGTAGGGATGTGACCAGGGAAAGGTCCCATTTGATACCCATTGAGACGCAGCTCTGGGAGATCTCAACACCTCAGCTGCCGTGAGGGAATTGCGCCAGCACTGCTGCTATTAACAAGACCCCTCCAAGGAAGTCCAGGGGTGCCGTGGGTGTGCTACTGCCCCTTGTCCATTGCTGGGTATCCTGAGAGGCTGCAGAAAGATAATGCATAGCGACATCTGATGCCCACCATCACCACGTATGCATGGAAGAAGAAGCTACGCAGTGATTACCTGATGAAGAGGGGAGGGCAGCCCGGTGCTTGAGGTGCAGTGGTGGGTGGTTCAGGTGCTGCGGCTCCTCTGGCACAAAAGGTAGCAGACCAGCCGATCGGAGCTTCCTGAGCTGCCAAGCCTTGTCCTGCCTGACCTTAACATGGCGGCCATCTGCGAGATGAGTCCGGCTCTCTTCCAGTAGACTTTCTCTGGTGTCCAAGCCTCAGCGGATCTTCAGTGCTATACATGAGGGGGCATTGGCCAATTTGAGACTTATACCCTCTTGAATACCACCAAATGACAGCACTCGGAGGGGGGCACCAGGATCAGCAAAGTTTATTCTCCATGTGAAGGGGGTGCACCATGAGGTGTCTGGCCCATAGGGGAAGGCCGTAACATCAACAGAACCGACGGATACTGACTCTGAAGGATGCTGCGGTGGAGGCTCCTGCACTCTCTGCAGTTAACCACAGGCACTTAAAGAACAGGGGATACCCAGCCTGCATCTGTGCTACCAAAGAAGTGAACAAACAAAGTCTCCAATTTCTTTACTCCCTCAGAGAAACAAAAGCTCCCAGAACAACAAGGAGAAACCTCCACTGCCATGGCCTTCACGAAGGATGACTTGATGGCCTCTCTGAGGGAGTTCAAGACGAAACAATGCTCTGAGATAACCCAGGGCATCAGGGCATACATTGACCAACTCAAAACTGAACAAGGGCATGTCCTCCCTCCAACATGATGTGGACTCGGTGGGTACCAGAGTTTTGAAGGTGGAAGCACAATCCCAGGATCTGTACAAGAGTGCCACAGCCACACAGGAAAAAATACAGGACCTCCAGAATCAATTGCATCTGACTCTGTTGACGACGGAGGATTTAGAAAATAGATCTCGCAGACACAATATCCGAATTAAGGATTTGGAGGAAGGGGCGGAGGGGCCAGACATGGATGCTTTCCTGGAAGGTCTCTTTGCAGTGGTTCTAGGCCTGCGAAAGCTAAAACGTCAGAACGAGATAGCACACCGCGTGTGAAACCGGAGATGTCCTCGCCAAGCTCCACTCCTTCAAGGAGGCTTTATTGCAGGCAGCCAGGGGGAAGGATGACATAGCCTTTCATGGCTTCCAGTACAGCCTTTATCAGGACTTAGCTCCCGCTACCCTGGCGCGGAGACAGCAATTTTGGTCCATAACCACAAAACTCAGATTGGACAAAGTTAAATACAGGTGGACATACCCCTTTGGTCTGAGCTTTGAATATACTAACAAAGTGCACCCGATCACATAACTTCAATAATGACTGCAAATATTAGGTCTCTCCCCTGCAGACACCGAGAATGCGTGCAACACATTGAGTGGACCAAGAGAGAAACAAAGGAACAGAATGGAGCACAATTCCGAAGGGAGGACGCACAGGACCGTAACAACAAGTGGTGTCTGAATTCTGGGATAATGAAGGACTCCGGAGGTTAATACACAAAAGAGGGGGCCACCCCAGAAGGGAAGCAGCAACAGAATGTTTGTGAACAATGGCCTGCTAAGACGTCGTATGGTGCTATGTTATATTCCAGGACTGGCTCCATTAACCTGGAATAACTTCTAGCTATAACCCCACTCCAAAATGGCCGCCAAAGCATACAACAATAGCACTGCGATATGAGGCGACTATGCATTAACATACACCTAACACAGTCAAGGATAGTCACAGCTAACACACTGAAAAGATGGTACATCCTACATATAACATCGGACACACATTATATATCAATTTTATAAAAATTCTCCTGGTTAAACATCAACAAAATCGGCACAAACACTGTTCCAAGATGGCCACCGGCTGAGCTTTTCACAACTAAGTGTTCTGGCCACCCCCCCGATCATATGACACATTGAGGGGTTAAGATCCCAGCAGCCATTGACCTCGCCGACTCTCGAACCCAGTGGGGTGGGTAGTTCGTGGACAAAGCATAGAGCAGAGTACCGTGAGTAAAATTGAAGCACCAGGCAGCATCTCTAACTTTTATTAGTGAAGGTTTAAATATTTATTCTTGCGCCGTAGGCGTGGGGCCGCCCCATAATTAGTGACTTTGCTTTAAACTTTACGGAACGCACTCAGCGCCACCGCATTCAAACACAAGACTGAGGAAAAAGTAGAAAGGTAACGCCCTCCTTCCAGCTGCCAGTGCAACATTAACAATATCCACGGCAGCAAACTGCCGAGTGGGTTGACCACATACCTCCCACAACATTTGGAGTGCAGTCTAGAAACCTAATAAGAGCGGTCAAGGGGTGGCTGTATTATCATTTTTGTTCATGCTCCACAGGCGAACATGGAGCACACCTAGTGCCAGCACGATTAGGAGCAATAAATGGGCAAGAGCAGAACTGTGACACTCGCACCTTTCATTGATGCGAGAGACTCCCAACTCGAAACGGACATACCTCACAGCCCGTTCTATTTAAATACCACAATGCTTCCACAACAATTGGAGTGCAGTCCAGAAACCTGATAAGAGGGCTGAAGGGGTGGTTGTATTAATATGTTTGTTCACGCGCCACAAGCGAACATGGAGCACACCTAGTGACACCAGAATGAGGAGCAATAAATGAGGAAAGAGCAGAACTGCGACGATCTCACCTTTAACTGATGCAAGAGACTCCCAACTCGAAACGGACATGCCTAACAGCCCGTTTCATTTAAATACCACAATGCTGCAAGAAAGACATAGATAAGCAATGCCGCAATACCTACCAGGCGGCGACTTCTTTGCCCATGCACAACGGAGAAACTGGGTGTCTCATAATATCTCGCCAAACAATCACAGGGGATTGATTCAATTAAGGTAGACAGAGGCTGGAATCGAGTTGAATGATAGCAAGTGAGAAATGCCTCTGACACCATAGATTAGATACTTAATTTAGTTCAATGTCATAGTTTATTGACATTGTCATCAGTTTTATTCTTGTATTTTACTTTAAAGTTATTCAGTAGTACAGAATAGGGTGTTAGCACTTAGCTTGTTATCAAAACAGTGAATTCAAAGCATAGACATTTTGGACATTGTTCTACACAACATTTAACAATACTAAACATATATTAAACAATTTTTTGCAAAAATCTATTCTCAGGTCCTACTTATAAACAATAGAAAAGACTGTCTTTGGGATATAAATACTATTCCACAAAGAAATACTCGTTATAGTCCTGTATTAGGTCGGAGAGTCCTTTTTTAAGAAAAGTTTTTTGTGGCCTATGTGTGAGATACGTCTCTCACTGAATGTCCTGCTAATTTATCAGGTCATTAGGCTTGCATTTCTCCTGGCCTAGATGGTGGTAAGCCTACGCGTTTCGACCTTATATGTAAAAAACAGGAAATAAGTTGAAAAAGGTCTTCATCAGGGCTCTATCTTGTTGATGTAGGACTTTGGGTTACACCTGTGGGGATGTAAAAGAGGGGGGTTTTTGTTTTAGGTCGTTGGTTTATGTACAATGCTAAACTTACGTGAAAATTTACCTCTAAGCCAATTTATGCGACTACGCAGAAACTGCTCGAAGAAAACTGACTACTTTTCTAACGCTCAAGAACTGATGCAGAAACTACTGGAGAGGGGCTACCCAAGGAAACTACTCAAAAGAACCATGAAAAGAACTTGGTATATCCCTAGAGAGACTCTTCTGATCCCAAAAAAGAAGACCAATGTAGAAAGCCCAATAGTATGTGTAACCACATTTTCCGGAGTCACCACCGAAATTAAGAAGATTGTTTCCAAAAATTGGAATACAGTAAAAGGCTTGAAACCTTTTGAAGCATTACCTATATTCGCACTGAAGAAAAATGAAAGTGTGAGAAACAAATTGGTCCGAGCAGATACATCCCTGCCAAGACAGGACATTTCCATCCAGTCATTTTTGAATCTACCCCCCATAAAAGGACATAGGAAATGCGGCAACTGTGTCTCTTGTGAAAGCACATTGGAAGGAACCACATTCACATATGGTCAAAAACAAATTAAACATGAGGAGTTTACGAACTGCAATACCCACAACGTTATATATTGTGTTGTATGCCCATGCGGACTTACATATGTGGGCAAAACCAGTCAACCCATTAAAACAAGAATCTCCCAACACCGCTCAAGGCTCAAGGATCAGATGCAGAACAGAAAATGCACCAATGGTATCTCACTCCATAGCTAAAGATCATGCCTAATGACCTGATAAATTAGCAGGACATTCAGTGAGAGACGTATCTCACACATAGGCCACAAAAAACTTTTCTTAAAAAAGGACTCTCCGACCTAATACAGGACTATAACGAGTATTTCTTTGTGGAATAGTATTTATATCCCAAAGACAGTCTTTTCTATTGTTTATAAGTAGGACCTGAGAATAGATTTTTGCAAAAAATTGTTTAATATATGTTTAGTATTGTTAAATGTTGTGTAGAACAATGTCCAAAATGTCTATGCTTTGAATTCACTGTTTTGATATATGTTGAATGTTTTTTGTCAAAGGACATGACAACAAGCTAAGTGCTAACACCCTATTGTGTACTACTGAATAACTTTAAAGTAAAATACAAGAATAAAACTGATGACAATGTCAATAAACTATGACATTGAACTAAATTAAGTATCTAATCTATGGTGTCAGAGGCATTTCTCACTTGCTATCATAATATCTCGCCGGCAGCCAACTCCACACCTCAGTGTAAATGTAAGATTACAATGTGAAGACTGGAGTAGTATGTACCAACACTCTAACTAGTAATGACATTTAGAGATGACATACACATCTCCCTATGTATATACACATGCCAATGGGCAATACCACCTCCAGGTTTAGACTGTTTCCCAGTAAGGACTGGAGTTATGAACCATGCATTACATTTTGGGACACTGAAGAGGTTCCATGTACGATATAAATTGTGTTTTGGAAACATCCGATATAACTAACCAAGTGACGCTGGAGCTACCTATTTAACTTATATTCTTTCCCATTGAGTCATTCACACATATGAGCAAAGCCCTATGCGTGGCCCACCGGGTACTGTTGATGCCTGGGAATGCTACTGAATTGGGTGAGTCCATGCCAATGTATTTCTGCCGCACTACTGATTTTCCACAGGGGCAATAAGTCACTATATCTCACTGTGGGAACTCACCACTTGTTTTATCTTTACTGTTTTTAGATGTCCTCCAGCGCAATTGTTCTCACTTCACATGATTAGAAAATCAGAGTGACTACAAAGACTGTGTCTACACTTATTGTGTACAGTTTTACCCTGCAAAATACAAATAATTTTGTTTCCCATTACAGGTAGATACAGGTTCATAACAGGTACATTAATTAGTAGACACTATGATTGTGAGTAAATTCAATACCACTACTGTTAGGTGTAGATAGTCTATCCTCTCTGGTCCTGAAGAATCGCTAGTATTATTAACTTGAAACGAGAAACATGTTGACCCACACTTTACAACAAGGACACCCATCTGCGAGACATTACACTTGGGCGATACCTTCAATCAATCAATCAAAGCATTTGTATAGCGCGCTACTCACCTGGAGGGTCTCAAGGTGCTTGGGGGAGGGGGGTCCGCTACTGCTCGAACAGCCAGGTCTTGAGTTGCTTCCTGAAGGCGAGGTGGTCCTGGGTCAGGCAGAGGTGGATGGGGAGGGCGTTCCACATCTTGGCAGCCAGGTAGGAGAAGGATCTTCCTCCCGTTGTGGGTCTTCGGATGCGGGGGATGGCGGCGAGGGCGTGGCTGGTCGATCGCAGCTGGCGGGTGGGAGTGAAGAAGGTCAGGCGTTCGTTGAGGTATCTTGGGCCTTGGTTGTGGAGAGCTTTGTGTGCGTGGGTTAGCAGTCAGAACGTGATTCTCTTGCTGACGGGGAGACAGTGCAAGTTTCTCAGCTGTACAGAGATGTGGCTGTGTCGGGGAATGTCCAGGATGAGGCGTGCTGAGGCGTTCTGAATGCGCTAGAGTCTTTTCTGGAGTTTTGCAGTGGTTCCGGCGTAGAGGGAGTTTCTGTAGTCCAGTCGGCTGGTGATGAGGGCCTGGGTGACCGTCTTCCTGGTTTCGGTGGGGATCCACCGGAAGATCTTACGTAGCATGCGTAGGATGTTGAAGCATGACGAGGAGACGGCGTTGACTTGTCTGGTCATGGAGAGGGAGGAGTTTAGGATGAAGCCCAGGTTGCGTGCGTGGTCTGTCGGTTTGGGTGCGCTGCCCAGGGCAGGGGGCTACCAGGAGTCGTCCCAGGCAGAGGGCGAAGATCCCAGGATGAGGACTTCCGTCTTATCTGAGTTCAGTTTCAGGCGGCTGTTCATCATCCACTCGGCTACGTTTTTCATCCCTTCGTGTAGGTCGGTTCTGGCGGTGGCGGGGACGTTGGTGAGGGAGAGGATCAGCTGGGTGTCGTCGGCGTAGGAGATGATGTTGAGGTTGTGTTGGCATGCGATGGCCGTGAGGGGGCTCATGTAGACATTGAAGAGGGTGGGGCTGAGCGATGATCCTTGTGGTACGCCGCAGATGACTTCAGTGGCCTCTGATCCGAACGGGGGGAGGCGGACTCTCTGTGTTCTTCCGCCGAAGAAGGAGATGATCTATTCCAGTGCCTTCTCCTGGATTCCGATGTTGTTGAGGCACTGCACTAGGGTGCGGTGGCAGACCATGTCGAATGCCGCAGAGAGGTCCAGGAGGATGAGGGCCGCTGTTTCCCCGTTGTAGAGCAGGGTTCGGATGTCGTCGGTGGCTGCGATGAGGGCGGTCTCGGTGCTGTGGTTGGCCCGGAAGCCGGACTGCGAGTGGTCGAGGGATCCATTTGTCTCGAGGACGGCGGCCAGCTGTCTGTTGACTGTCTTCTCGATGAATTTGACAGGAAAAGGAAGGAGCGAGATGGGGCGGTAGTTCTTGAGGTTGGTGGGGTCCGCTGATGGCTTCTTCAGTAGGGCGCTGAGTTCGGCGTGCTTCCAGCTCTCTGGGAAGGTGGCGGTGTCGAAGGAGGCGTTGATGATGTCCCGTAGATGGGGTGCGATGATGGAGTCGGCCTTGTTGAAGACGTGGTGAGGGCAGGGGTCGGTTGGTGATCCGGAGTGGATGGAGTTCATCGTGCGGGTGGTGTCTTCGGTGTTGATCGGGGTCCAGGCGCGGAGGGTGGTGGTGGGGGGCGTTGGTACGGTCGTAGGGTGCGTCAGCTGTGTGCTGAAACTGTTGTGTATGTCTGCGATCTTGCTGTGGAAGAACGAGGCGAGCGAGTTGCAGAGGTCTTGCGAGGGAGTGATGTTGTTGTTTCCGGCGCTAGGGTTCGAGAGGTCTTTGACGATGTTGAAGAGTTCCTTGCTGTTGTGAGCGTTGTTGTCCAGTCGTTCCTTGAATGCGGTTTTCTTGGTGGCGTGGATCAGTTGGTGATGTTTTCGGGTGGCGAGATTGAGGGTGGTCAAGTTGTCTGTAGTTGGGTCTCTGCGCCAGGCTTTCTCGAGGGCCCGTCAGTTCTTCTTGGAGCTCTTGAGTTAGTCGGTGAACCAGGATGCTTTTTTGGTGCCCGGTCTGGCAGGTTCACACCAACCCCAACACCACCCTCAGAGGAACCCTCGTCTACAGACCCCCCGTACTCCGACCACAGTTTAGCGAATCCATTGCCGACTTCATCAGCAGACACGCCCTCACCTCCACAGAGGACCTGAACTTCCACCTCAAGAAAAACAACAACACCAACCCCACCACCCTGATCGACAACCTCACCAGCCTCGGACTCAGACAGCTCATGACAACACCAACCCATGCTGCCGGCCACACACTGGACCCCATCTCCACCGCAAGCCCCCACGTCTCCTTCAACCACACCACCGAACCCTACAGGATCGACCACCTCTGCATCCACTTCACCTTCAGGAAGCCCACCACCCACCAATGCACCCAACAAATGCCTCGACGCTGCTGGCGCAGGGTCACAGAAGATCAGCTAACCACCACCATTGCCCAGTGCCCACCCACCGACCCCTGCGACCCCGACAACGCCGCCCGCAACCTCATCGAATGGATCAATGACTGCACCAACAATCTCACCCTGCTCAAGACTCCCTCCAACAGCCACACCAACAAGAAAGCCACCTGGTTCACCAAAGACCTCCAGGCCTCCAAACGAAATTGCCTAAAACTGGAGAAGAACTGGCTCCGCGAACGAACACCTGACAGCTACACAGCCCACAAGAACGCCACCCGCAGACACCACCAACTCATCAGAACTGCCAAGAGGGCCTCATTTAAAGACCGCCTTGAAAACAACGCACACAACAGCAAAGAGCTCTTCAACATCGTGAAGGACTCTCCAACCACAGCTCCAACACCAACGACATTCCGCCTTCGCAAAACCTGTGCTACGCACTGGCCACCTTCTTCCACCGAAAGATCGCTGACATCCACGAGAGCTTCAACGCCACGACCGCCCCAAAAACCATCGCCCCCACGGCTACCACCTGCACCAACTGCCTGCTCTCGTGGACCAGCATCAACAACGAGGACACCAGCGAGATCATGGACACGATTCACCCAGGATCACCCCTAGACCCATGCCCTCACCACATCTTCAACAAAGCCAGCACAGCCATGGCACCACATCTCCGGAAATAATCAACATCTCCTTCGAGACAGCAACCTTACCAGAAAGCTGGAAGCACCCTGAGATCAAAGTCTTACTCAAGAAGACTAAGGCGGACCCCAAGGACCTCAAGAACTTCCGACCCATCTCCCTGCTCCCGTTCCTGGCAAAGGTCACAGAGAAAATCATCAACAAACAGCTGACCCGCTTCCTCGAGGAGACCAGCATCCTGAACCTGTCCCAGTCTGGGTTCTGCAGCAACCGCAGCACCGAAACCGCCCTCTTTGCCACCACTGATGACATCAGGCCCCTGCTTGAAAACGGAGAAACAACTCGCAAAATAAACAATGCCTCAGGATAGATAGGTATACTAAACAGTACGATGAAGAAAATCCTAATTTAACTCTTCCTATAGATATAAATCTATTTTAAAGTAACTTATATATATTTCAAGTATCCATAGTCAATGGTCAAACAATATGTGTACTAGATTCTAGGTTCTTTGAATTGTATTTATTTCATACGTATCTATGAAAAAAATATATATCTTTTTTTATATTTTGAAAAATACATATATACAAAAACATTTTAACACCATATATATATACATAACAGCATATATATATACACGTATTTACATGATGTACATAAAACACAAAAACAGATAAAATTCCTGTCTTTTTGCTCTCTTCGCCCTTATTTCAAATCGAGATGCACCTCACTTGTATTCAACAATGTGCAATACCTTCCCAATTGAATCACCATCTGGAGTCACCTGACGGTTTTATCAATTCAAACCTCTAATTTTTAGATACTCCCAAATTGTTCTATATTATTTCAATTTTTTTGTGGTGTCTCAAAATTTCTGTCTACGCATTTCAGCCACTTTCTTAGTTGGCCTCATCAGGACTAGGGCAGTTGATTGCATAATCATTCAATTTCACCTAAGAAGTCAAGAAATACTTTTTACTCTTGACAAAAAAACACATCTTATGTACACCTATACACATATATATACATATATCTACACCACGGAAATATTCAATCTGAAAACCAATTCGATCTTATTATATCAATAAGTACCTGGAGTGGTGGGGGAAGTAAGGAATCACTATAACACCCAAGTAGTGATACACGTGCAACCTAAGGTGCCTAAATACCAAACTGCACCTTATACCCAATCTAAGCTTCTATAAGTATTTATGTGGGCCTACAATGCACATGTTACTAAGATATCCGTCTAAAAGTATAAAATTAAAACACTCACCAGTCTCGGCAAAAATCAACTGAGCACCATCAGTAACTACAAATAAATAAATGCTATTGTCATTATCTACTATATAGTACTATTGCCAACCAAATGCCCCAGCAGACCATAAACTCTCAAAAGCCTTAAGAGTAACATACATGTATATCGAGTACACCTTCTCCACTACAATCTATTTCTCCCAAAGGTTCTATGGGAGCGTAATTTCTACTATAGAAGAAAGACAAAAGGAGAACGGCCATCTTATAACTCTAAGTACACCGAGGCAGCACACTATCACCCGGTTACTGCTAGCGGGAGCTTACCTCTCAGTTGGATTCTCATCTCATTGCTCCTTCAATCTCGCTCGGCTGTGATTTGTTGGACGCGCACTTATCACGTGACCCGGAAGCCGTGGGTTCTTAACGCCCCTCAAGAGAAACTAACGCGGTGCTTCACCCATGAATAGAATAGAGCTAGAGAGCGTACTAATGCAGTATTGTATCTGAGCCAAGATCGCAAGCTAGCTAAGAGAAACGTCATTCCTCAAAGGCTACTGGCACACCCGAAAGAGCCATATCAATCCAGCATCCTTGGAATTAATAGATATCTTATATTAAATCAAAGGATTGTTCTAGAAGGCACACTATTTATCTATAGTGTGATAAATGTTATCAGCCGGACTCAGCATTCACGGAACAATGAGCTGAAAAAACAATTAATAAAAAAACACAATAATAATAAACGTGAAGTATAGACCCATCACCTAGTTTAACCCCGTCACTCCTCACGGTCTATATCAATGATTGCACATTGGATTTATGCATGAACACTGTCGATGGAAGTACATATATCGGATCACAGCTTCAATTCTTGAAAAGGATGGGCATACCAAAAGCCTATGCACGAAAAAATCATATCAAACATGGATCAATTAGTGCAACAGAGCCCAGATTTCATCTTTCTCATTAAGACCAAGTGTGGCTGTATGGTATTTAGCAATCAATCTTCTAACCTATTGAGTTTATTTTGAGGATCCGAACGGAGAAACAGCGGCCCTCATCCTCCTGGACCTGTCAGCTGCCTTTGACACGGTCTGCCACCGCACACTGCGAACATGCCTACACAACGCTGGGATCCAAGAGAAGGCCCTGGACTGGATCACATCCTTCCTCTCTGGCAGAGCTCAGAGTGTCCGCCTCCCTCCCTTCCGCTCCACCGCCACTGAAATCATCTGCAGCGTAACCCAGGGCTCCTCCCTCAGCCCGACTCTCTTCAACATCTACATGACACCGCCTTCCCACGTCGCATGACAGCCCAACCTCAACATCATCTCCTACGCCGATGACACCCAGCTGATCATCTCCCTCACCAAAGACCCTCACTCCGCCAAAACCAACCTCCATAAAGGAATGAAGGCCATAGCCGAATGGATGAGGAACAGCCAGGTGACCTGAACTCGGACAAAACTGAGGTCCTCATCCTTGGCTCCACCCCCTCAGCCTTGGAAGACTCCAGGTAGCCGACAACCCTAGGAACAGCCCTGACACCCACAGACCACGCACGCAACCTGAGGACCATCCTCGACTCCACCCTTTTCATGACTAAACAGGTCAACGCCATCTCCTTATTCTGCTTCAACACCTTCCGAATGCTCCGCAGGATGTTCAAGTGGATCCCCACCAAGACAAGAGGATCAGTCACACAGGCCCTCGTCACCAGCAGGCTGGACTACAGAAACGCCCTCTACACACGAACATCGGCCAAGCTCCTAAGACAATTGCAACGCATCCAGAACGCCTCGGCTCGTCTGATCCTCGACATCCCCTGCTGCAGCTACATCACACCCCACCTGAGATACCTGCACTGGCTCCCCATCAACAAGAGGATAACCTTCAAACTCCTCATCCATGCACACAAAGCCAGCCCAGCATACCTCAACATCCCCGTATCCGAAGAATGACCTCCGGCAGCAGATCCTTCTCCCACCTCGACGCTAAGACCTGGAACACCTTTCTCACCAACCTAGGGCAGACCCACATCCTAGCGACCTTCAGAAGACTCCTCAAGACCTGGCTCTTCAATCACTAGTAGCACCCTCCCCCCCAGTGCCTTGAGACCCTCATGGGTATGTAGTATGCTTTATAAATGGCATGATTGATTGATTGATCAAGAGACAGTTGTAGAGGTGGGCTCTGGCCGAGTCGCCCATCAACACGATCCAGTATGTTGTGAACTTCACAGCCGAAGGCCCATGGGCCATCTGGTACAAGGTAACATTGGTAATGTTGTTTGTACTGTTGGGGGGGGGGGTTGGGGAACAGGTGGTGTTCAGCGGAGTTCACTGGCTATGCAACTGTACTCGCACATGTAGCTCTGAGGAAAGGCGGAAGACGGGGTGGGATTTTGTCATGGGAGCAGACAGCTGAGTCTTGGAGAGGTAACTCAAAGGCATATATGAGAGGATGGTAACCAACACAGAGACATGCGGATCTCCATAGTGTCCTGGAATGTGAAGGGGTAAATTCACCTCTCAAGAGGCATAAAGTCTAGAAATATCTAATGGACCATCATTTTGAGATCATGGCCCTCCAGGAGATAAACCTAAAATGCTCTGAGGAATTTCAGCTTTGCCATAAGCAGTATTCCCTCATTTATAGATATTTGGCTAACACTAAACTGAGGGGAGTGACACTTCTCTTTCATAACTCCACTAAATTCCAGCCGGAGGCCATTAAGTCAGATTGAGAGGGCCGAATAGTCATGGTGAAGGAGACAACGATAGGGCGACTCTGTACATTTATCATGGAATATGCACGCAACGTGGGCTAACCCGCATTCCTCGCCACGCTAATAGACAAGGTGGGGGAATTTGCAGAGGGCCAGACGATCCTCATGGGAGATTTTAATCTCACTTGGCAGGCAGAGTTAGACAGTATGCACTCGCATAGAACTACTACATGCAGCTTTCCAAAGAGATCTAAGCAAACACTACACAATCTAGTGCTGAGAGATGCATGGTATACCCTTTATGTTTCTACCAAAGAGTACACCTGTTTCTCCCATGTACACAAAACATAATCCAGACTCGATTATGTTTTTGTTAGCCAAAGTAAGTTGGGTGCCCTCCAGGAGGCAAAAATTCTCCCGCTCACCAATTCAGATCACTACCCCATCTCGATCTGCTTGAATTGGGGTCCCGCCGCACCAAGGATAGCAAGGTGGTACTTTCGGTCTCACTCTTGAGGGATAGACTGTTAAGGGATGAATTGAGGGGGAATATAACATAATTGTTTTAACTAAATTCACCACATGACACCTCTGCCCCTAACAACTGGGACACCATTAAGGCTGAACTGAGGGGTAAATGCCTGAAAATCAATGCTACACTGAATAGACAGAGGACCAAACAAAGGGTGGATTTAGAGACAGAACTGAAACATGTCGAAAGGGAACATAAACAAACAGCCTCCAGGACTCTACAACGTAAACTCACTGCCCTCAGAGGATAAATTAAGACGAATTACACTAACAGGTCTGAAAACACCCTGCTTCATCTACGCCAGCTCTCTTACAGACAGGGGTACAAAGTAGGTATGCACCTGGCCCGACAGCTCAGGGAAAAAAAGAAAGGGAATACATTGGGGGTATACAAGATGGAGGAGTGAATATAGTGAATTCAGATGCAGAGAAGGCTAATATATTTGGGGCATTCTACAAGGGGTAATATACAGGAGAACCACGTGAGGGGGAAGCTCAGTGTCAATATCTACAGACTCTAACACTTCCGCAGGTCTCCCAGTCCTGGAAGGATATTCTTCACAGTCCTATATCTGAGGAAGAGGTGGGGTCGGCTATCAAATCACTGAAGCCCTATAAGGCCCCAGGCTGGATGGCCTGACGGATCATTTTTATAGAGCATTTGCACCAGACATCATTCCACATCTTACGCAACTTTTTAATACTATGGCACGGAGCGGTGGAGTTACCCCCTCCATGGCCGAGGCGGTGATAACGATGATCGCTAAGCCGGGGAAAGATTCAAGTCAATATGCATCATGCGGACCAATTGCACTCCTAAACTTGGATGTCAAGATATACTCTGCTATCCTGGCAGCAGGATTAGAGGACCTGATGCCAGTTTTAATCAACCCTGATCAATCATGCTTCATAAAGGGCAGACAGAACCACAATAACATCAGTAGGACACTCCATCTGATTGAAAAAGTAACCAAACGCAAGATACCAGCACTCCTTGTGGGTCTGGATGCCAAAAAGGCCTTTGACAGGGTGGATTGGGCGTTCCTTTTTAACTCACTTCACCACTTTGGGTTTGGGGAAACATTCATGTATATGATCAGGGCCAATTACAGTCAACCGAGATCCAGGGTGCAGTTTAATGGGACTACCTCTGATTTATTTCCCCTTACTTGAGGAACGAGGCAGGGATGCCCGCTGTCAACCCTGCTATTTGCTTTAAGCATGAAGCCATTGAAAGTGCAGATTCGGGAGACCTTGGCGTTATAAGAAATAACGTTTAAAGGTGAGGAACATAAGATCTCACTTTTCACAGTTGACATATTCATGACCTTCACCGACCTGGATCAATCGCTTCCTGCTCTAGAGAGGGAGCTGAATGCCCTTGAAGTGGTGGGTATTGAGAGTTAACCTAACTAAATCATCTATATTAAACCTCACAATACCAGAAGCCGGGGTGATTCACCTCCGGGAACACACTCCATTTCACTGGACCAAACGCTCACTCCAATACTTAGGTATACAACTAACGCCATGCTTAGAAGACCTAGATAAAGCTAATGATCCACCTCTTCTTCAACTTCAGAATGACCTCAAACGATGGAAGACTCTTTCCGTTTCGTGGTGGGGCCGCATCCATGCAATCAAAATGACATACATTTCTGTACCTTTTCCAGGCTTTGCCGATCGATCTATACGGGAAACTTCTCCCCAAAATAAGATCCTTTATCATCCACTTTATCTGGCCGAAGGGCAGGGCTTGGCTCCCTTTTTATACCCTAAGATGAGCGAAGGAGGCGGGAGGAGTTGGCCTGTATTATAAAGCAGCCCAACTTAGGATTGTGGCGGAATGGTCCAAGAGGGAATCAGACAAACACTGGTTACACAAGGACTGGGCAATTGCAGATAGGACAATATGGGATCTAATATGGAAATCTATGAAGGACAGACCTGTAAATGCCTACATCAGCACTCTCACCCACACCACTCTAAAGATATGGGATGAGGTCACTCTGGGAGAAGGGGGGGAATACATTTCCATCATCATATACGCCGATTCTGTTCAACCCAGAGTTTCCCCCGTGCTTCGTCAGGGTCCATTCGATCCCTGGAGGGAGGGTAGCTGCCTTATGCTTGCAGATCTCTTTCATAACCATGATATTCTCACATTTGACAGTTGCCAGAGGGAGTTTGGCCGAGACCCTTGCAAACATTTTCACTTCTTTCAGCTTAAGCATTGGGCCCTCACCCCGCAGGTTAGAGAAGCAACGAAGTGAGAGAGAACAATAGTTGAACATTTTGTGCAGAGGGTGGGGTCCATGAGGGGGGTTATTTCCTTTTTGTATAGCTCACTGCTTTCCACTGCACACTCACTGAGACCCAAATACATGACTTTATGGGAGAAGCTGGTGCAAAGGGAGATATCCGATAAGGAATGGTTGAGGCTATGGGCTGATGTTTCTAAGTTCAACCACTCCCTCGACTTGCTTGAAACCCACATTAAAACCCTGGTGGACTGGTACCTGTACCCTACCAAAAAGATATTCCCGGATACTACTGACCTGTGTTGGAGGGGTTGTGGCCTTCTTGGGGATTTGCGGCACATTAGGTGGGACTGTCCCACAATCAAAACCTTCTGGGAGGAAATCCGGGCACTCATCAAAGACATGTTAGGATATCCCATCCCAACCTTTATTGAGGTAACTCTCTTGGGTATTAGGGATCCCACTCTTGAACATCAAACTAAGGCAGACAAAACTGTTAAGTGGGCCTGCCTGGGGGCGGCCAAAACTTCACATGCGGCCGCATGGAAGAGGAAAGCTTCACCTTATATATCATTATGGCACTCACATCTCTGGAAAATTCTTTGCCTGGAGAGAATGTCAGACATCTTTAGGGATGAATAAAAGAACTTTGAATATAAATGGGGACCTTTATGGACCTATCTTACATAAGACCTCCTGCTCTCGGTCTGCCCACCCTCAATCAGAGACATGCACCTATTCCAGTTCTAGACCACACGTCCAATGGGATGGAGGAACATGTGGAGATGGCCACTCTCGAAGACCCTCGAGGGGGAAACGCAACTCTTTGTAGCAATTAGGGGATCATAATCCGCGTCATCGGGTCTAAGATTGAACGACGCAGCTGCCGACGCCAATAACCACTGCGTTCCTTGGGGGAAGGAGCGGTTGGGTTTATTAACTTTAGGACCTTCCCAGTTGGAAGTGATTAAAACCTCATCACAAAAGAACAGACAGGTTGATTAAACATAAGATTACATTCAATGTTCTTGCTCCCTCACAGTTAGAAACTGTACACTTCATAGTCCACTATATCATAAGGGGAAGCACTTGTTCTTTGACATTGCGTGGTCATCCATGACATTGCTTATTCTCCTAGGAATGGCTATTGATATAAGCTGTTATTGAATGTTTTGTGTATCAAATAACATATAGGCCATTCTTTGTGATGAATGTAAGACCTTTTGTTAATAAAAAGAAGTTTGACAAAAAAACATCGCAACTTGAAATGTAAGTTATGTTCTTGAATTAGAATTTTGGTTTCTATGTACTTTTTTGTGTTGTCTTGGTGGGTTGTTTATGTTCTTATCACATGGGACAATATTGGTTGGAATTACGTGTGACATAATGAACATTTGTTCTGTTAGTATTAGCATAAACTAATTGTTTGTCAGGCACATTGTAAGTAATGATTTTTACTGTTTTTAAGTGTATTTATATATGTATATATCTGTTACTCTACAGCCCTGAAAAAGTCCATTGTATTGGATGAAACTTGTTGGCTGGTCTACTCTACATGTTGCATGATATGTTCATTAAATAAAAAAGAGGGCTTGAAGAACAAACATTGGATACAGACCTTGTAGTTTGTTATACCATTGATGTGGAGGTGCACTGATTGCTCTTTTATGTTAAACATTGTCAAGTCCAATAATGACAGTACCTTGACTGTGGGTGCTCAGACTTTGTGCACATGCATTTAGGGTACTCACCATTTTTTATAACCTTGGGGATAGCAGGTTAGGTGCTAGCTGCTGTAGGGTTTCACTATCAACTATTGTATGGTCGTGTTTAACAATTTAGGATACAAAGCAAAACAATTCATACCGGGCTGTTCAAGCCATTCTTACAGCTTTTGGTCACCTTGTATATTCCAAACAGCAACATTTGTAGGACTTTAACGATAAGTAGATGTTGGTGGTACTGGTACTTGGCAGCGCTGACTGGGACTGTAGGTTATGCAATCTGAAGTGGCCTCCGTATAAAAATTGTGGTCTCTGGTACTTATAATATTACAAAATTAAAAACTGCAGAAAGCCATAAAGAAATTATTCAGATGTTCATGCCAGATACTTGTTCAAAGCTGAGCCACATGAGGTACACTATAATGCCTCCGCTAATGCTCCTTTAGTATGTGATTCTTGTAAACATATTTGTTAAAGACTAAACCTCACTTTAAAAAAACACCTCTGTTTACAGTGCTGACAAAAATGATAGTGTTTGAACTTATATATTTCATTTATAATAAGGGGAAGCTAACAAGATGTCACCCTATTTTCAGAAGATAATTTTCCTTGCCTCATAAAAATTGACAATGAAATTGCCTTGCATGCTGTTCAGCGCTAAAGGTTGCAGCTCTTTTATATTCAGAGTGAATATTCCTTTCAGTGCAACCTATGAGATGTTAGGCATGGCAGCATTAATTGGCCGTTGCTGCTGTAGCTGATCATGCTTCTCAGCTATAAATGGTTTCCTAGTACACTATTCAGAAGAAGACCAAAGACAGAAGACATCAATTATAAGGAATGAGTTGCCCAGGCAAAGACAAAATTGAAGACCCATTTTTAACATGTTGTTCCCACAGCAAGGCCTGAGTATCTGAATTACAGCAAAATTAGTCAGGAATTCAAAGGAAATGTGGCATGATGACACAACCTTCAATTAAATGTTCATCTGAGACAGCCAATCGTGGAGTGGATTTGAGATATCTCGAGGAAAAGGAAAGTACTGGCTATGGTCTGACAGCAGTCGTGAAATAATTAGATATGTGATCAATTAACCGAGTGGATGTCACACAAACCATTATTACCTGCCTAACTTATTTTGGGTCTGAGAGCCTAATTTATGGCCTTTTGGTGTAGGGTAGCATGGCAAGTCACCTTGTTATGCTGCCTATGCCAAAGTGAAAGAGCAGTTATGTACTGCATTTATGAACTATGGAGTATTCCTATTCTTCCTGCCTGCGCTGGTGCCATTTTGGCAGCCTAGCCTCAAAGTAGGCACCCTGCACCATAGTGCAAAGGTGCCTCCATTGCAGGCAAGACTGTTTTTGTGCAGGAAGGGGCACCTTCCTGCAGAAAAACAATCCTATGAGGTGTTTTCCTCTTTCTTTGTGTTCTGGAGATGCAGCACACATTGAAAGAGGAAAACACAAGTAGAAATAAACATATTTTTCCTCGTTACGCCTCACCTCAAGAGGCATATGGATTTGGTGCTTCTTCAGGTTTACATCACTTTGCAAATCCGGGCGTCGTCAAATTCCATGGGTGTTGTGTGGGAAATTCCACTGCAATGCCCACGGAACGTCTCCCGGGCACAGAGTAAGGTGACGCAGCGATTTGCAATGTGTCACCTTAGCCACTCAAAGCCAAGCAGGGTGGCTTTGTGTGGCTTTATAAATCCTTATGACAGCCATGCGTTATGCAGGTACCACTTATCATGGTGGAGAAGTGATGCAGGGCTCTCATAAATAAGCCTGTGATTTTTTTTACCAAGGTCATTATTGCAGGTGCACCTGTGTGGGTTGCAATAGATATCACATATGGTGAAATACGATATCCAAGGTATTTACCATGTGCAATAATTATCGAATATTAAAATTTTGCCATTCAAAATGGGCCTAACATGGGGATATTGCTGCTTTCTGCTCCAAAAATGGAGTTTGCAACAGGAGCCAGATTGTCTCCCCAGTTGTAATCAGGTATTAATTCACATCAACAGAATATTTTACTGAATCTTTTCAATTGGCTTTGTCACATTTATTTGAACATGTTTCATGTGCAGTATGTTTGTTGTTGCATCTTTTCAGTCAGAATAGATAACCGCTATACTGATAAAATTCATCAAAAAGGTGGATGCTTTTAATACAAATTATTCTATTGTAGCGGTAGAGTTATCATCCTGCAGATTTTATAGTACCAGATTCTTATATGCATTATCATAAGAAGTTCGGGACATATTGACACGCCCTGTTCACCAGGGGAACGTCACAATTTGCGGCACACAGGCGTTAGCCATATCTATAAGGCATGGCTCCCTGCTTGGCTTTTCATAGCCTTGTCTATATGGAATAAGGTGAGGCAGGCCAAGTCACTGCCTTGCCTTACTCTGCATGAAAGAGGCGTTCCATGGGTGTTACTGTGTGTGTTTCCACTCAAGATCTATGGAATTTGACGCTGCCCTAGATTTACAACATCTGGTAAAACTGGGACTATGGCAAACCCGTGTGCCTCCTTAGTGTAATAAGGAGAAATATTCACATTTCTCCTCGATTTTTCTCTTTCACCATATACTGCATTCTGCAGCACACATAAAAAGTGGAAAACGCCTCTTGTGACTGTTTTTGTGGAGGAAGGTGCCTCTTTCTGAACAAAAACAATCGGGCCAACAACACAGATACCGTTGCACGATGGAGCTAAGCTGCCTGCATTTGTGCATGCCTGCAAAATGCGCATCGACTGAAAGGACAGGAATGCACCATATCTTGTAAATATGGAGCATTCCTGTCCTTTTGAAATTGCTTAGGGCAGCACCGCAAAATTATGTGCGACCCCGCCTACTACAATTCCTTGTAAATATCTCCCTTCATTTTTCTTCGATATATGTTCCTGCATGAATACTATGGACTGCTTTCTGAACCACAGTTGGAGTATCTTAGGGGCATATTAACAAGGAACAGGGAAAATTAACGCGAAGGGCGCTTACAATTAATTTTTTTTAACGCCCGCTATCGCTGGATGATATCGGCTTGTTATCATGTTATTAACATTGCTAACCGCTTAGGCGATAAAAATCCAGCGATAGCAGCATTTTGGGAGGTTATCGCTGGTAATACAGCGATAAAACTACAAGGATAGGGATATCCTTGTTGGTAGCCCATGGTGGATTTAGCCATGTAATCCACCTCCCATTGGATTACATGGCTAAGTCTGAAAATTAGCAGACGTAAAAAAGCAGCGTTAACCGTGGTTGGCGCTGCTTTTTTTTGTCTCTAACAGGGTTAGCGTGAAGCTTGATAATAGGACAAATGTCGCTTAGTGAAATTTCTCATATTATTTTGGCCTGGAACGCCCACTTTGCATCTCATTAGAGATGCAAAGGGAAGCGTAGTGAAAAAGGGTGCTAACATGCAAATTTGCATGTTAGCAACCTGTTGTTGATAGGGCAATATTTTTATCTCCGCTTCTTTGGCTTTTAAAGACAAAAAAGCAGAGATAAAGCCCTTGTTAATATGCCCCTTATTTATTTAGTATTGCACTGAATTTGCTTTTGGCATTTCCTCAATCCTCAATGAAATATCGGAAGCCCTAATTTAACAACATTGACGACCCTTAGGCTCAGATCTTTGATTTTCTCATGTAAAACAATTTACTACACAAATTTGCTATGCAGCATTGCACAAGGGGGGTAACTCTGCACCGAGATATGCCTACTATGAGTGGCTTCCTTCGTTTTGCTCTTTGCCATTTGGAACATTGACAGGATTACCTGTGTCCACACCCTGCTCTTGACCTCGTTACCCTGCCTCACGAGTCCTCCCGCTGCAGTTTTTCCAACACCTACGGCCGTCGAGTGGAGGACTCGGTTTCCCAGGGTTCCTGTCGGAGCAGCCTGATCTTGTCACCCCTGCGCCCAGAAGCGCTTTAAGGAGCGCACTGCCCCCGCGTCGCGGGACGCAAGCGGGATGCCGGGCGAAGCCCGGGCAAAGGGCGGGCCCTCTGTGGCCCTCAGAGGCAGGAAGAGACTGGACTGGGCCATCCCCCCAAAGCGTGGCTATACGTATTCAGGTAAGAACTTAGTGAGACAAACTGAACGTCTGTGACTGTGTGTCTTGTATACCAGACCCCTTAGGGCCTAGAGTAGAATGGCCCAAAAAACAAGGAAGGGGAAGACAATTGACCCTATGCCACCCGGTGGTAACACTACAGGGCCTTTGCATAGCTTTTTTACCAAAGCAGCAGTAATACTGGAGAAGGAAATCGCACGCGCTGAAAAACGGCTGTCCCTGGACTTTGCTGGTGCTAAAAGGTCATCCCTAGGGGAAATAAGAAATGCTGTTATGCCTGAACATGCTGATAGACAAAACCACCCTGAAATTAATTTAATATCCCCGGGTGACGACCCAGATTTAGATGTGACTGATTCTACCACTGTTGATAGCTTGTCATCATGTAATAGAATTTTGTCTGAGGAATTTCGTCCAATCAAATTAAAGTGTAAAACAGTGCCAAATGAGATTAGTACAGTTTGCCCCAAACAAACGGGAAAAAGAAAGAGGGGAGGGAGGCGGCATGTGGGCAGGAAGCCGAAGATTCCTAGAACTTCCAACAAACTGGTAAAAACCATCCTGAAGAAAGCGTTGGAAAAACCTTACACACCCCCTACTCTTACATCTTCGCCTGTAATTCATAAATTTCCGGCCAAGACCGCTCACCAACCATCAAAACCGGCGGTAAGCATGGGGCTGGCACAATAATTCATTTAGAGCATTTGTTATGATCATTTACACTACCTATCATTGAGAGGTTGAAGGCCTTAAATGAAAAGGTAGATAATCTTGTTAAGGAAGTCGCTGATAATAAATCTGGGGCAGTGAATGTAGCTTCCAAAAATCAAAGAGGGGGTATTGCTATACACCTAAGTAAGAAGGGGACAACCAAAAAACCTCCCTCATGCCCGACACCAACTTGTATAGTGAAGGAACTAAGACCGAATAAAACAAAGTCTGAGCCAGCTAAAAAAGAGGGTATAGAACAGAGTATTAATACCAAAGAACAGAGTAATCCTAGGATAAATCCCTCAAATGTACCGGTGGAGGGGGTAAATCCTGCTGATAAGCCTGACAGCTCCCGGACTAAACTACGGACACTCAATTTACCGCCACAATCAGCATCCCTGGTCCTAGTTTTAGGAAATGTACCACCTCTTAAGGAGTGAGTGACAGAGGACTACAGTCAGTTAAAAAATAAAGCCATGCACTGGCTGTCTAGCAACACCTTAGAAGGGAGGTTGGCAGGGCAACATATCATAATGGCCCGACGGGTGTTCTGGGTAGGTAGATCAAGGAAGCCAAACAAGGGGGACTGCATCGTAATTAATTTTATCAGTAAAATGCCAGTTGATAGGATTATGAGGGAAGTGGGGATCAGGGGGGTCCCAGGGGATTAGGCATCAAGATCCTTCCACTTGCCATCTTCTATAACCCCACGAATCAAGTAAGAACGGATAACTGTAATACATGGCAGCAAGCAAGGAACGCACCCCATAATCAGGCTAGACATTGGGAAGGGAGCAGAGGAAAACAGATATGAGGATGGCAGGGGAATACCACGCCAACAGGGCAAAACAGATTCCCAGTACTGTCCGGTCTAAATGACTGTGACTGACTGTCTGGGATGAGTAAGGCTGATAGTAAGTATAGGGAAAAGGCACAGTGTATCCCAAAGCATGGTACGGGACAAAAAGTAATACCCCCTAGAATGGAAGAGATAGGGAACACACCAATGGGAATAGTTAGCGTATCAGATCTAGTAGGGGTGACCGAGATAAAAGGAGTGACTAGATATAAGAAATGTCTGACCAGTGACCTGACTTACATGAATAGTGTTCAGGCAATAAATAGTACTACCGACGATAACCCTATGAGGAATAAAAGGGGTGCAGTGACAATAGCCACACTGGAACCACCGACAACACCAAACGACAATGTTAAATCCCCGTCACTAAAGGTAGCAAATCCACAAGGACTGGTAAGGGTAATGTTCTGGAACATATATGGTCTGGAGAACAAGATCTCCAACACTGAGTGGTCGGAGTTTATACATGACTTTGATATCCTCTGTATACAGGAAACATGGTTAATTGGGGAAAAACACATAGACGGATATAAGACCTTCAACATCCCAGCAGTGCCCTGTACGCATAGGCGACATAAAGGGGGTATCTGTGTCTATGTTTCCAAGTTGATGAATGTGCGGGGGATAAAAATGATGAAATATACATCCTATTATCAAATAGTCTCTATCCAGCTATTGGCGGGCCTGGACATGGTGGTGGTAAACTTCTATACTAACACCATTAAAGGTAACTTTATGGAGGTAATGAGTAATCTTACGGAAGACCTAATCCATGCAAACTTTGTCAATAGCAGAGATGTAATTGTGGTATGGGGAGGGGATTTTAACATTACTATATGTAAGTCTTTGGTGTGTAGCTCCCGAGAGAATGAATGGGAAGAAAGCAGTGTCTTTCATGATGAAATGTGGGAAAGATCGTGCCAAATGTAAGACAATCCAGACGGATGGCCTCTCAATTGAGTGTACCAAAACCTTCTCCTACCTGGGGGTGTTACTCGACGGTTCAGGTTCATGGGTGGCAGCCATAAAATCTAGGACTTTATTATTCAAGCGATCTATAGCGGCCCTAATGAATTTTGCAAAACAATTAGGAAAAAGACCACCCGAAATCCTGCTAAAAATATATACGGCCAAATGTAGGAGCATTGCTCTATATGGGGCAGGAAATCGGGGAAATCGGGATGCATTCTCCATTCAAATAGCTGAAAACTGTTTTTTAAGATATTTGTTATCGCTCCCCCAACCAGTCCATACAATCCACCTTCCATTTGATTTTATTCTGTAATTATTATGATTATGAACGTAGAAGGTGGATTAAACAATATCTGAGACAGGGTCACTGGCGACAATGTAGACCAGCGTATTTAAGTCTATTACAACTAAGAAACAAAAAATGTATTATGGTCATGACGTGTTTTTTAAAAAGCATCCTGAGGAAGCGGAGATTATTGGAAACTGTTTAATTAATTAATTCTGATTTTGTAATGCTTTATTCTGACAAATGCACTAATTTTATGACTTTTTTAATGGTTTTTAATGGATGATGGCTATGTATGTTTGTTTTTAAAGAAATTATTATGTGTATATATATATGTAGCTTTTATGATGTTATACTTTACAAAAATCGAATAAAGCTTTACTGAACTGAACTGAGTGGCTTCCTCCAAGCATTGTCCCCTGCCCTGTGCTCAGACAGTGCATCTTTAAGTGAAACACATCCTCGCATTGTAGTACATAGATGCATGTGTGATGTCTAGCATAGAATTTGTACTGGTTTCACACTTTTCCAGTACAAATTCCAAACAGCGTAGATAAGGGAAGAAAGTTCCCACACATTGCATGAGCGGTGTTCATTTCATCGCACATACAATGTGTGATTTTTTGTGGAAAATGCCAGTTTTTATGAGAAATGAATACATTTCACCTTGTTTACGCTTTCTTCAAACAGGCATACATTTTGACACAAAGCATAGTTTGTCTATATTAATAGATCATGCTTTGATTCAAATGAATATGTATTCTTTAGGTCCTGCCCCACTAAGGTAAAGTGAACATTTCTCCTTTCCAGGACCGTTTTGTGCCAATTTGCATCACATTGTTACCTTGCAGAAGTACCAGTTATTCTGCTTCTCCAGGTTTATACTACTGGTTATAAATTGTCATTTTGCATTTTGTGTGAGACCTTGTTTAATACCGAGTGTATGGTAAGATTCTGTATCATGGCCTGCTGTGAGCTTGCTCTTTAAGTTCTACTTCTTAGGAGAATGCAGTTTTTCTGGTTTAAGTCGATTTGCAATCAAGGTTGATGTTCAAACATTTTCCAGTGGGTTAGCATCACAAAAGTGACACTAGCCATCACAAAATGTATTTGGGGAATATACTTTCCAGTGCAAACCATGTTTTGCGCTGGACAGTACCCTAAGAGTAGCTCTAAGTAGTGCAAATCACTGATTTTTGCTATTTAGTGCCAAAGGGACATTCCATGGGTGGTACATCGGAGTTCCCATACAACTATCTATGTCTTTTGATGCAAAATCCTATCTGCAAAGAATTGTAGACCGGATTTTGTGCCAAAAGTTAAGGCCACTTCAATGGAGGCACTAACAGGAGAAATGTTTTTATTTTTCCTTACTTTTCTGACTTTGTACAAAGTGGGAAAAGCTTTTAAACTTGTCTAGGTATGTTATTTTATTCAGAAAGGGTACACTTCCTTTACACTACATATGATAGACTCACGCACACACCATAGCGCCATGGCACCATAGTGTGTGCGTGGCATTCAGCAGCTGAAATCTGGTGTGGCACTGGGGAAAGGAGAGGAGAGAACAATATCTCAGAAGATATGGCACTTTCCTGCTCCCTCCCTATCGCTCAATGTAGCGCAGCAACTTTGGGTGCTGTGCTGTGGTGCATGTATTTTTGGAAATTCTGCCCCAAGGAGCACATACGTTTAGCAACTTTATTGGTCTGGCTGCATCATCTCATTTCACAATGTTTCCAAAAAATGCAGTTAGGAAGAGATACAGAGGTGGCTTTGGGTTAGCCCACTTCAGCCATGAACTTTAATGTGTGTTTTGTGGTTTGAGATTGCATAAAGGCCAGGCTGTTTTGTGGATTGTGACATAATCCCAAAGAGAAACAACTGGCCTATCTCCAAAGTATCAACTATGCAATATTATGATGTCCATGACTTTAAAGTTAGCGACATACACACAAACTTCATCTTCTAAATCCTTTTCATACTATGTTTCCTTGATGGTACAGATTAATTCTGCTAAATGAGCCTATTCAACATAGGGGCATGCTCTCATGTGTCATGTTGTAGTACAAAATGTTGCTGCTCTATGGAACAACGCACGCAAAGTCCTCCAACAATTTCAAGGTTATATTTTCTTTTAGCATACTTTGCCAGGATCTTTTAAGAATGCAGATACCACTACTAAATTCACTCCATCTAATTATTGAGTTTAAGAAAACTACCATTTCTCAGCTTTGTAAGAAAGGATCTTCAATTGTCCGGGCAAGGGCTGTAGACCTATTCCCATTTTGACACCTACTAGTAAAGAGATCCATGCTCCGCTGAATTTGCTTGTGTGATGATAATTAATTGTAGCACATGTTGTAATTTCTATTAGATCTATATAAGCTTTGGAAGTGGTGTCTTATTAATTATTACCCCCAAGGAAAAGGTTAAATGCATTCCTTTGAAACACTGTGAGGGAAGTGTGTATGTCTCCCATTTTGAATAATAGGTTTTTAGTTCTGGGTTATGTTCAGCGGTATGTTGCTGAGTTTATTTAATGTGATGGCTCTCTGTGCAACTCTATCCGGCGGTTAATTAAGTCTGACTATATCCATGATAATTCTTTGGCTAATATCACCAGTGGAAGTGTAAAAAAGAAAAATATTGATGATTCTCTTGACAGATGAGATTCTTGCAACTGAGTGCTCTACCCCATGATGTAATTAGTACAATGTATTATTCATTCGTAAAGTTTTTTTAAACTGATGTACCCTTACTGTCAAATATAGTCTCTGCCACATAGATCTTGTGGAGACCCTAAAGGTACAAGACAAGACTATTATTAAACTGCAAATATCTTGAGCTGTATTGTTTTTTTAAAATAATTTTTCTTGAGAATGATGAGATAATAAACAATACAATGGTTAAAAAAGATGTAACAAGTTAAACAGATTACATAGGTAATACTTTTATTTAGACAAGAAATCTCTTAATAGCATAGGAAAAGTGCAATACAAATCTAGAACTGAGAAGAGAAAACAAAAAGTGAAATAATATTACCATCTAATAATTGAATTTTATATAAAAGTGGAGAAAGAAGAGAGAGGAAAAGAAAGGAGAAAAGACAGAAGAGAGGATACATGAAGAAAATCATGAGTATTAGGAGAATGTTGATAGTGAGGATAGTAAAGTGGTAAAAGGTAACCATAGTAAATCAGATTTTATCTTTTAAGATAACAAATAAGAGGACACAAAGGATATTCTATGTTCATCAAAAATTAAGTTCCACCAAACCAAGATAGATAGTTTAGAATTATCTTTCCAACAAGACACTATAATTTTAAATGCAAGCGCAATAAAATGGTCTAATGATATAGTTTTTAAAGAAAGATTATCAAAATCAGCAGATATAATCCACATAAAAATATGTTGAATAGAGAATGGAAACTTACAAGAGAAAATCAAGAAACATTTCAACCATATAGCTTTCCAAAATTCATTTACTTTAGGACAATAATAAAGTAGGTGCATCAAAGTACCATCAGAGGAGAGACATGACCAACCTAAGGGAGAGATAGAGGGGTCAATTTTATAAAGAAATGAGGGAGTAATAACCACGTTATTGTATATAAAAAATAAAGATTGTGTAATATTGGCCTCTTTAGAGGTACTATTTTATTTTTGCCACATTCGATCCCATTGATGAACAGATAGGAATTGGGATAAATAATTTTCCCACAATGTTCAATAGAGGATTTGTTCCTTGTAGTAATAGGGGAAGACTAAGGGGCCCATTAGGATGGCGGGCGGATTGCCCCCGCCAGGCTGGCGGTAGCCACCGCCAGCCTGGCGGGGGAAATCCGCCTGCCATCCTTCCCTGTATTCCCCCCCGCCATATTAGAATGGCGGGGGGGACCACGGCGGAGCAAAACACCGCCCGCCACTTTCCGGCCCCGGTCGCCTTGCGGCCGGGGCGGAAAACAAGTAACATGCAGGCGGTGTCTGTCAGACACCGCCCGCAATATTACTATGGTCATTTTTAGATGCCTTTCCGCGGCGGCGCTGCCGCCACGGAAAGGCATGCGGTCTTCACTCTGGGGGCCCCCTGTGGGCCCCCAGCGTGAAGTACAGGTGGGGGGGTGCACATGGGGGGTACCTGTGGTACCCCCCTTCATTTTCATTTGCAAAGCGGCAGGCACCGCGCGGTGCCTGCCGCTTTGCAAAATAAAATGTGAAAGTGCATTTTCAGCATTGTGGCGGGCGGTGCAGAGAGCACCGCCTGCCACAATGCTGAAAATACAGGATGTGCCCGCCACTGTGGCGGGCACATCCTAATGGTGTGTGCGGGACCCCCGCCCTTAGGGCGGGCGGTCCCAATTTCCGACAGGATGGCGGGCGGGCAAAGCCCGCCCGCCATCCTAATGGGGCCCATAGTGTTATATATGAAAGAAGCTCTCAGGTGGAATCTGTAGTACTTTTAAATAAAGGTACACCTTTCTTTCCAATGTTTAAAGTAAAAAGATTTATTGCGAAATTTGATACATTTGTTATACCAGATAGCGGAGGAAAGAAATGATTGACAGAAGTCAAATCTTTGGGTAAACAGTGTGTGCAATAAATGATGGGAGTACTTTAAAATTGAGTATTTAGAAATGAAAATACAGTTAGACATAAAAATAACATCCTGAATAGAAAAGTCATGTAATAAAGAACGTTCAAAAACAACCCATGTTGGTAAAGGAGAATCATGATATTTCTTAGACATAGCATAGAATTGTTGTATTAAGAAGTCAGTGTGATATAACTTAAAGTCAGGAAAACAAACACCGCCTTCCGTCTGTGGTCGAATTAATATAGATAAAGCAATACGCACACTTTAATTTTTCCAAAGGAATTTAGTACAAATGAAGTAATCTGGGAAAAATAATAGTTAGGGATTTTAAAGCGTAACATCGAAAGCATAAAAAGAACATGAGGGACAATCACCGTTTTAATGGTGTCCACCCTACCCTACCAGGATAAAAATAACGGAGACCAGGAAGATATTAGCTTATGAAGTTTAAGTTTTAAAGTAGTGAAATTATGAACTAGTGTATTAGGTATTTTGAAGGAGAACCATAATCCCAGGTATTTAATCTTTTGGGGATACCAAGTAAAATTAGTCTTATGAAACATGTAACGATAACAAGAGCAATTTAGCGGTAAAATCTGTTTTAGAGAAATTTTAATTATACCCAGAAACATTGGAATACAAAACAATCTCTCGTATAAAAGGATCTAGAGAATCAGAATGGTTCGACATAAAAATGTGGATATCATCTGCATATGCAGAGAGTTTAATTTCATGAGAATTGAGTATGAAACCAGTTATATCGGGGTTATGCCTGATACGTTCAAGAAAAGGTTCTAAACAGAGGAGAAAAAGGAGCAGAAGAAGGGGACAGTCCTGTTTAGTGCCATATTGTAGTTGAAAATAAGGAGAAAAATTTCCATTAACAAACACACACTTACGTGGTTCAATAAATAGCAATTTGATATAAGAGATAAACTTATGACCAAAACCAAACCAGCGAAGAGTAGAAAACATAAATTGACAGTTTATACAGTCAAAAGCTTTTTCAGCATCAAATGACAATGCTGCTAGGGGAGAGGAGTATTTTTTACCAAGGGCAAGGCATTGTCGGATGCAAGTCTGCCCTTAATAAAACCAGCTTGGTCAGGATTAATAAGGAGTGGAATGACATTCTCCAGACGAGATGCTAAGATTTTTGCAAAACCTTTACAATTGTAATTGATTAGCGAGATGGGTTGGTAGTTTTTACAGAGGGTAGGGTCTCTGTCTGGGTTTGAAATAATGACAATGATGACTTCCGAAAAGGAACCACTAGCGTTAAAGCTAGACAAAATGAGTTAAAAAGCTCTAATAATTTAGAAGCAAAAATAGAGGAGAAGGATGAAAGGAGTTCAACAGAAAACTCATCTGGGCCAGGGGCTTTAGCCTTTTTTAAACAATTAGGAGCATCAATAATTTCTTGAAGAGAAATTTCCTTTTTAATGGATAGGAGAGTATCAGGAATGGAGGGAGGTTTAGGGATTTCCCCCCAAAATTTTCTAAATCATTTTCGGAAGGAGTTGTATCTTCTGTATATAGTAGTTCATAATAGGATTGGATGGAATTTACAATTTCAGAGTCGGAGGACAACATTTTGTGCAGAACGAATAGGACCAATAGTTTTCCTTTCTGGTTTGATTTTTAAATATTTGGCCAACATTCTACCCACCTTATATTGGCCTCCATGGTTGTTTCGATTCAATTTTAAGAAGGATATTACAAGCGTCAACTGTAGCAATTTTATTCAGGGGAGACTTGGCTTTAATCAGTTCCTGTAAGCTTGAGAAGGATTTAGAGGAGAAGTATGTTCTAAAATCTTTATCTTTTGAAGAGCTGAGAGATACTCTAAGAGGCCCTAAAGGAAGTCTTAAAAGCATCCCAATTATTGTGAGTAAAGGTCTCTGTAGAGTGGATAAGTTGAAAAAATTAATTAATAAAAGATTTTGTCTTGTAATAGTGAATTATTAAAATGCCAACAGCCTTGCTTGCAAGTATTGAGAGACATATCAAAAGAAGATAACACAGGAGCATGATCAGAAATAAAAATAGAATCATTTCAGATGGTTGAATAGAGGGGTTAATGATTTGGAAACAAAAATATAATAAATACAAAACATAGTATGATGTACATTTGAAAAAAATGTGAATTCATATATATCAGGATTACATGTTTTCCATACATCAAAGAATGGGCGAGAGGAGATGGCGGATTGAAAAGCTTTGTGAGACTTATCAGGTTTAAACTTACACTTAGATTTTCTATCAGAAAATGAGTCTAACCAATCATTAAAATCACCACCAACAATTATATTGGGATAAGGGATAGAAGAGAGTTTCAATTCAATGTTTTGCCAAAATTCGGGATCAGATTTAACAGGGCAATAAATATTTAAGACAGTGACTTGTTTTTGAGATATAATAGCATCAACCAAAACCCATTGTCCATTCAAATCACATTCAGTTTATAAGATTTGCACATTTAATGACTTGTGGAAAAGAATAGCAACACCACAATGACGATTAACTGCAGGAGAGAAAATAACCTGATTAACCCATTGATGTTTAAGTTTAAGTGATTCAACATTATTACAGTGAGTTTCCTATAAAAAGGCAACATGTGTGTTAAGCTTGGATAAATGAGAAAATACCTTTTGACACTTGACGGGATGACCTAGACCACGAACATTCCACGAACCAACATTAAACATGTTGTGGTGTGGGAGAAAACATACGAGAACAGGAACAATGAGCTGAAAAAACAATAAAAAAGACAACAAGCATTTACAATGCAATAGGTCTCGCATTTACTAGAGTTTGAGCTATTGGCATTGTAGATTACAATGCCTTTCATTAATGTGTTGGTTTTTTAAACAACTAAATAAAAGGCATTGTCATTTCCAATGTCAATAGCATAAACTCTCGCAAATGCGAGACCTATTGCATTGTAAATGCTTGTTAACATTACTGCCGACAGCCTAACCCGATGCACTGAGGTCATTATTGGTAATCTCGCATGCGGTTGCCACTAGCATAATCTTGTCTGATGTTGTCTCCCCTACAACAACAATAATATTAGTAGCTCTGAATCATTTTCACTGAATATAAGTAGCTTTTATTACAGAAAAAGTTGGTGGCCCCTAGTCTGGAGATATAGAATTCCAGCAGTGGTTGGGGTTGCCTGTACTGGTTAGATTTGGGGAGAGGATGTAGCCTTACGGCTAGTGCGGTCAACCTTGAAGCTAGGAAAGCAGGTTTGAGTCTCGGCAACAACGCTAAACATCCTGTGATTCTTGGCAAATCACCTAATCTCCCCATGCCTAACAAAACAAGCACGCCAAATGGGAGGACGTCTGAGAAAACCGGCTGTAGTGGGGGAGAGGGGCCCCTACAAATCATGGAGTGGACAGGGAGTCCTCACGAGCCAGAGCAGGTAGTTTACTGGGTACTGCAGGCAGATGTGGGGGGCCCGCCAGGTGAAGTGTGACTGCCCTCCCCAGGGAATAGTGTCTCAGGCTTCAGAAATGACTTGAAGCCAAGCGGGAGGGGCGGGCGATGCACCCTATTCACTAGACTGAGCGGACCAACCACGGTGAGATTACCATGGCACAAAGGAAGCCCCATCAGGCAAGAGGCCCTATACTCCCTAAATAGCAGATGCAGTTTATCAAATTGGGGAAAAGGTGCCTGGAGTACACCTCAAAGAATGATCCGGTACACATCCCGAGGATGGTGCACTCCGGGGAGGGGGTAGGTGAGAGGAAGTCAAAGGGGTTAAGTACAACTAAAGGGAGTAAAGCACTTCTTTTGCAATTTTATGTAGCGGCAGGTACATTATACAAAGTCACATTCATTTTTTGCAGCACGGGGAGAAAAAGTGATTTGTCCAGAATCACAGGATGTTGAGCTGACGCCGAGATTCGAATCAGATGGGTAAAACTCATTCTGTGGTTAAGCAGAGTTAGAGGGTTAAAGCAATGGAGAGGTAAAAAAGAAATGGTGAAGGTAAAGGACAAGCAGAGTGGTAAAGCAGGCATTAAAGAGTAAACGAGAAACTAGAATAATAAAACACAAGTCACGCAAAGCAAACGTCAGGGCGGAAAACTACAAGCCACAGAGGCAAATCACAGATCAGAGGGGCTGGATACGTATCGGAAAGGATGGCTCCACCCAGTGGAGCAAAGCACTAATCAAGATGTTAGGGCACACGCCGCTGGGTAAAGCACAAGTCAGAGACAGAATACAGCACACATCAGAGTGGTAAAGCACTAATCAGTACCAACAAGCAACACTCGTCCCACCTCCCCCAAGCGCAGCCACAAGTCAAATAAGTAAATACAGGGAGCGCGGAATACCTGAAGCAGGCGCCGTGCTCCGAAATACAGTAAACAAGGCACATATTGGTTTGACTGCCCTTCAACACAAGTTAGTATTCTTATCATACCCCGTGAAATTAACCCAAGAGTCTACTATGCCCTTTTTCACTTGCTACTGTGTTACTATTGTTTTAGGTCTTCTATATAAAGCACTTTCACTCCAACGGGCCTTGTTTTTACTGTTTGACTAAAAAAACAAATCTATAAATGCGGTTTATTGTCCGCATCTGTCGCGCTGTCCATGCGCACCCTGTATTTTAGCAAAGTTGGGAGGCAAATGCCTTCACACGGTCTCTCTCCTAGGCACAATTGTTGCCACCCCCCCATTGTTTTTGTGACACTTTATCCAGCGCTAAGCTTTACAGTGATGACAAAATATATTTCTATCTACAGTATGTTTCTAATTCACGTTTAATAACTCAGGAAAACACACCACGAGATGCGCTCAGAAGTGGGCCTTGAAGCCTGCCCTCGCTGCGCTTGTGAATCCTTGCTTCGGAGGACGCTGCTGCTCAGGTTATGCTGCTGGTCAGGGCGGCAGGATAACCTGTTATATTATTCTTTACATCCAGACATTTGTTGTTTTGTGTTGTCAGGGCACGTATAAAAACACAATCAAAATGTCGGGTTAGGAACACCAAGCATACACAAGCCTGGTTGTATATGGTGTTCGGTTCACATACGCCTGAGAAACAGTTCTACATTATTACGGAGGGTCCATATGCTATTTTTCTCATGGGCATTGCTTGTTATGTCTCAGGTCACGTGAATGGCATTTCTAAAATTATACCAAATTATACAAAAAATCCTGTTCGCAGCCAGCAGTTTGCGCTGTGCAAAGTTTGTATCTTTTAAACTCTACATTGTTTGTTGCAGGGCCTGCTTGCCCTCTTCAAGCGACTCATTCAAGTTTGAGTCCCAGAATCGGCAGGAGTGGGCTTCAGAAGTCCAGATCCCAGGCCGCTTTGCAGTACTGGTACTAGGGCCATGCAGTGGACAGGCCAGACTCTGTTTGCGCACGTTGGGGTGAGTACAGCAAGGGGTGAAGAACCGCCAGGCGCAGCATGCGCTCACTAGGAATCAGGGACAGGTTGTCCTGGGGGCTGGAAGAGGGTATTAACCCTTGGTGGCCACTGGTGACAGTGGAGCTGGTGGGGAGGGGGGCACTGACAGGCCCATGATGCAGGGGGCGGGCGCCTAAAACCCTAGTAGTGAGTGAAAGCGGGCTGGAGCAAGGCTTCCCAGGACGAGGGTGGGGGGTGTCGGGAGAACCCAGGTCTGTAAGAGACGGGCACAGTCTCTCTGGGGCCGAAAGGGGACAGCTCAGTGACATGTGGGGCAGGGTAACTACGGCTCATGACATCTGGGGCGGGATGAGCTCTGTCGATGGGAGGGGCCACTAGACAGAGGCAGGTGACACTAGTCATTGGGCAATTAAGCGTGGTCTGGTAGAGACACAGCTGGGGGCGATAGACACCTCCCAGGTGGCGAATTGGACCGAGAGAGGCAGGGATGAGTGGGGCCTGCTGTAGGCGTCCTGGGTGGGGAACTGGGCATGCCTGGGGTTAGAGTGAGGTAGGGGCAAAGAAGGGTTGCCGTAGGATCCAGGGTTTGGGTAGGACAATGTGTGGGGTGAAGTAGCACCGCGAGGGAGTTAGGGCAGCCCCCTAGGGTTTGGGGGTGAGATAGGACCGCAAGATAGGGTTGAAGTACTCCCTATGGCAGTGATGGAGGTACAAACCTGTAGTGGAGGGCATTGTGATGCACGCCCAGGAGAGGATTGAGGTACGCCCCTGTGTCGGTGGGCCCCAGCACTGACACCCAGGCTCGGCCAATTGTGCTTGCATTGCTCGCGGCGCTGTCCATTCTGGAGCTGCTCACAGTCACACACCCCCAGAAGCGCAGCTGGGACTCGAAGGTAGGCAGCACCAAGACCATGGCTGACAAGGACACCAAACAGCCTAAGGCCCGCAGGGTGAATGAAGGTGTGGCCCACTTCAAGCGTAAGAGAGGGCAGGGGGGCAATCTGTGAGAGGTTAGAGGAGCTTGATAGGAGACTGGGAGGTGTGTGACGGGGAGAGAGGGCAGGGGAAGGTGTGTGTTGTGAAGACAATGGAGGCACGATGCTGGGGAGGGAAATCTCTGGTATGTGTCAAGGGGGGTGGTGAGCAGGCTATGGAACATTCCACAGCATTTAAAAGGCCCAACCATTAAAAAAAAAGCAAAACCCCCGACTTCACTCGTGACAACTGGGAGGTGTATGTTTTGGGGTGTTTGCTAATGCCCAACAGACAACCCTGGTGTTATTTACATATGCTGTGAAAAATGCACAATAAAAAACAGACTATGAAAGTGCATGCCCTTTCAATTTTGGAAGAGGTATTACAAAATAATATTTTATCGAGATTGATGCATGCAAACAACAAGGCTGCAAATCGGACAATTAGGGATATTACCGAGATGGATAAGGTAGTCAGATGTGTTTAGGTGCCCACTGTAGTAATGCGCCGACCCCATCTGATGCTTGGCCGTGAAGCTGAGCCCGCTCTCAGAGCTGCTTCAGAAAATTCTAAACATTTAACTCACTTTACAGTGGAAAACATTCTGAGCACGAGGATGGGTAGAAAGATGTGCCTTGGTCAAAGGTATATATCCGAGCGCAATGCAGGTCACGTCCTTTGTCTGATGGTAGATCTTCTCTTTTGTTACCTTGGTCACTTTGATCAGTTGCCTTTGATATTTCCAGTCCTCCGCCTCCTCCCGGACTACAAATGAGCCGGCCTGAGGTTCACCAGCAGTACCACAGCAAAGCAACATCGTTTGCATTCAAAGCGGGATCCTTGGTTTGAAGAAAAGTATGCAGAAGGCCTTGCGCTGAAGAAAATGCGTGCGCACACTTGCGATATTAGCGTAGTAAGCGAGCCTGGTGACCTTGTGGCCTTCTATGTTGTCTAGGAGGCAAAAGTCACTGAAATTCCACCCAGTACCTCCAGCTGGAGGGTAATTTTGCTTGCTTTGCAATGCAAGGTCCCTTTATCAGAAATATGTTGCTCCATCCGTTTGGGAGAAAAAGGCTACGAAAGCAAAACAGCAGAGAAAGCGATCGCAATTGTAAACAAAAAGAAAAACACACCCGTGAGTGGTGCGCGCCCGAGCCACTGTAAGGCATATGTTTTCAATTATCGTGCCCGTGTCTGGGCACGATTATTGAAAACATATGCACTTTGTTGTGCGTAACAGACACCAATGGGCTGTGGGTGGAGCAATGCACCTGCCTTTGGCCTATTGTGTGCTCTGTTAACTAAATACACGCACTCAAAGCTCAATCACTGAAGAGCAGACAAAAAATATACGCACGAGCGTGTGCGATTCCAGGGTCCTGAAGGACTGGGTTCTTTGGACCCAGCGGTGCCAGGGCACAACACCTGAAACCTTCGTGGGTAACCTGCTCCGGCGTACAAGTCACAGAGACACGGGACACTTCCTTCGGCGTCAAAGAGTCAAGGTTTATTTACTGCAGGGAACACAGAAGTCACAGGAAGTACATCGAGTGTAGTTCGGGGAGACTGCTTCAAATTGTATTTGTGGATCGCTCCTTTTATACAGTTTTTACCCATAGGATAACATGATACACAATAGTTTACAACCTGGTTCCCACAAGTCGCTCTCAGAGGGGTCGCTTAGATCACTTTGAAACACACAAGATCCGGAACATAAGTGCGGAAACATTTGGCGATTCCCAACTGTAAAAACCCATCTTCCCACCATTAGCAAATTCCAATCAGCAGTAAAGTAGATCGAAATAGGAACGAAGACAGGTGCAGAGGAAGACGGAGACAGTAGGGAGATCGAAAAGGGTGTAAAAGGGGAGTGTCAAGAAGCACGAGATACAGGCATCAAAGGGACGTGCCTAATGAGATGCACGACTGAGACAATAAGCCCGTGCGGCAAGATGAGCCTCGAGCGGCGCCATCTGCCTTACAGTAGCATCCCCCTCGTCATAAAGACACTTACAAAGAACATGCGTCTTCCGCCATATCTTGGGAGTCCCAGGGTCGCGAAGCGGACAGCGTCCGTTCGCTGGCTACTTGAGGGCAAGAGACAAAATGGATGCCGTATCTAAGATGGAACCCGTGGGTACAGATGACAAACCCACATAACAAACGAACGGTTTAAGTTAGCACAGCGAAACTGCGCACACTTACAAAACTCGTCATTTGCGGTTCATAGATACTAGACTCGACCATATTCGTGCGAGTTAAAAACACCACTTACAATCGTCACGGAACCTCAGACGCTCCTTTTGCCCTCATGTAGGCAAGCACTAGTCGGAATCATATTTGATATTCATCAGACCATCAAGATGTCGTTGTAGCATAGCTCTGTCCAACCGAGTCCCCTTGGTAACAGATGGTTGTCTCATACACGTTGTAGCACAGAGGCCACATAAGGCAGGACCACACTGCACACAAAGGCAACACGTGAACAGGAACACTACCACAACCCCGATGATCGTCAGAATCTTCCAACCCCAAGTCGACATCAGGCCCCAAAACCAACCGAGTAGCGTCCAATCCCCTACATCCACGTGTATGGATTCGGAGATCTTGTGCAACTTCGAGATGGCTTGATAGACAGTAGGAGCATTATCTGGAATGAAAATGCAGCAGCTCGAATGGATCACTTTACATACCCCACCGCGATCTGCTAAGACAACATCTAAAACCATACGGTTTTGTAATGTCATAAGTCTCTCCGCCTGAAGTTCTGTGGTGATATTACCAAGGGCACTGGCAGTAATGTTAGCTGTCGATTCTACCACTCGAGTCAAATGTCTCAGGTTCCTACTATTAACCATAGGTCCCCAAAACGGGAGGAAACCCTTGAAAAAGTCTCCTGCCTCTTGACCGGCAGTATCCTCTTCGCTAATTACGCCTCGTACAACTCTAGTCTTATGATAATCGGCATCTACAGTAAACGTCGGAGGCAACAGATTTGCAACAAAACATGAGCCCATGAAGTCTGCGGGCAACCATGTATATGCACGATCATGACAGATGAAGTACGTACCCTTGGCAGCCAGAAGCACAGGGATCGGGGACATTGACAGAACGTAACTTTCAGTGCAAGCACTTACTCCAAGTGAGGCTTGCGAACCATGACCCACAAGACAAAGATTACCAGTGTGGGGTACGACCCATATTGGAGGCGAGCTTTTAAGCTGCTTTTCATTAGTGAACGTACTATATTCCCCTCTATCCGGTGCCCTATAGGCTTGTACCTCTGCCTTAGGGATGAGAAAAGCATCATAGATCTCATCTTCCAAATCCTGTATTATCATCGATACCACCCACTGCCACGAGGTAGGACCCGGTTTGGGGGAACGTTCTGGAGAGGGGTGGAAACCTAGTGCGCTTCGAAGCATTGTTTGGAATGCTCGAGCTGACCCTTGGGAACTATACGGTAACACCAGATATGGAATTCCCTTACCCGTAGTATGTGGCATCAACCCACACACCCAACAATTAGTAGTGTTAACCACTAACTGATGCTGATGGAGGAGCTGGATAAAGGAATTGTTGCGGAATTCTACACGTCTAGCCTGTTCGTGTTCTGGTAACATATAAAAGGAATGAGGAGAAGCAGTAGAAGTAATGTTAGGGTAAGGAGTAGGAGTAGGGGTAGGAAGTAAGAAGTAAGACATAGTGTAATACACCCCACCCGCCAAAAATGCAGAAGCAGTTAAAAACAAAACAAACAACTGGGATACAAAACATTTCGTACGACTAAGTTTCTGCAGCTTGACTCTATATGCCTGAGCTCCTTCCAAATCGTTCAGCTTTGAAAATGCCATTTCCCTACGACCGTCCGCAACGTTTCTTGACGCACTTCGTTCTGTGCAGCAATAGTCAATCCCCAGGAGTTCCTAGGAACCGACGGTCTTTAACCTAGTGTCAAGACCTACTGTCCAGAAGGAAGTACGCGTGCGGCCCTACGGCCCTCAATACACAATATGTATTTTATTTAGCACAAAAATCAGCTGTGGAAGGAAAAAGATACAAAAATCTTAATACACGTACAAACAATTTTCAATCATACGAAATGTTCAAAGTTGATCAGGGGAAACGAGGATATTGCAGTTATCAGTTTTTAGCAAAGCAAGAAAACAATTTTATTTGTCCTTAGTATGAGAACGCAAAGAATATCGATGTTTCCCGGGACGTGTCTGCACGTCGAACAAAGGATCTGTCGAAGAGACAGCGTCCTGCTGATCAGTTCGTTGGTCTGGTCTTGAGTCTCTTGCTGACAAATGTTCAACAGTGGCTTTCTGCTGCGCTGAGGGTTCTCCAACAAGCTGTGCGTCGCTAAAAGGTACAAACGCCGGCAATGTTTCTGTTTCTGTTGACGCAATGCCTTTCCTTACCCACGGGTCTGCCGACAAAGGAATAGGGACTCGCTTACAATGGGTAGCATGTACCCAATTTTTCCGCCCCTCAAGACGAACGGCAGTCCTCGTGGCCAGGAGCACCTGGTAAGGTCCGGTGAAGCGAGGGTCCAGATTGTTTTTTCGTGAAAAATTTCGGGTAACCACCCAATCTCCGGGCTGGAGCCGGTGGCCTGGACCCTCCGTCTGCGTCGGCAAGGCGTCGTAAACCTGTTGATGAATTAACCTCAGTTTAGCAGTCAAGTCATGTAAGTAATCAATCAACATCGGAAACTCAAGATCAGAGAATATTCCTGGCCTAGGAACCCCCCACACATTCGCAGGACGGCCGAACACTATTTCATAGGGACTGAGCCCTATTCGGGAGTGTACAGTCGCCCTAGTTGACAGTAATGCTAGAGGCAAAGCATCAGGCCACGAAAGTCCAGTCGTAGCTTGAATCTTCGCTAATTTTAGTTTAAGGGTGCCATTGTACCCTTCAACCAATCCAGCTGACTGGGGATGATTGGCGCTATGGAATTTCTGATTTATTCCAAGGCCCTTACACACACTCTTCATCACACTTCCAACAAACTCACTTCCGTTATCTGACCACACGACTCTAGGCATTCCATACCGAGGAAAGTATTCCTTCAGTAGGATTTTCGCAGTAGACAAAGCAGTATTGTTTTTGAGGGGATAGGCCTCGATCCATCGGGAGAATGCGCAAACCACAACCAAAACGTATTTCAGGTTATTGCATCGCTCCATATGGATGAAGTCCAATTGGATCACCTCAAAGGGATACAAAGGAGGAGCAAAACTGCCAGGGGGAGTTGGGGTTCCTTTGCCAGGATTGTACATTATACACACCATACAATTCTTCACCAAACGTTCAGCACACTTAGTAATTCCATCATTCTTCCACACATCAGCCAACAACTTGCAAATACCTTTCGCGCTAATATGTGCTAACCCATGTGCCATTTGCACAACGGCCAGTACATACGCATCAGGCAACATCCATCTTTTCTGATCTGACAAATCAATCCAGCAACCATTCACATCCAACCTTCCCGTACTTTCTTTCCACTTCATCTTTTCAGTGTCGGTGGCCTCATTCTGAATTGCTTTCACACTCTCTATAGTATTCTCACACATACTTGATTCTGTAGGCCACCTAACCGAATTCGTCACATACATTCGAGTGCTAAGGTTCCGGGCAGTCTCCTTAGCAATCTCATCTGCAAACGCATTACCACGACCAACATCATCCGTCACTTTACGATGCGCACTACATTTAACAATTGCAACTTGAGCAGGCAAAGTCAATGCATCCAAAAGATCGTTCACAAGCTGGCCATGCTGTATTTTCGTGCCATGTGACGTCAAGAAACCACGTTCTCGCCACAATCGTCCGAAACTATGCGCTACACCGAAAGCATACTGACTATCGGTGTACACATTCACACGTTTACCTTTTGCTAATACACATGCTCTAGTAAGAGCGATCAGCTCTGCAGCTTGGGCAGAATTCTGACTCAATCTCGCAGTCTCAACAACAGTATTCAATGTCACCACAGCATAAGCAGTAGTCACATCACCATTCGGCAATTTAAAACATGACCCATCCACATACAGGATGCCATCCGGGTCTTCCAATGGGGTGTTTTTAAGGTCCACACGACCTTTTGTTTCCTCCTCTGTCCGCAAGTAACAGTCATGTTCTGTTACTGCATCTGACTCTGCACTAATTGGTAACAAAGTTGCCGGATTTAGGACATTACAACGTTTTATCTGAATGTGGCTTGCCAAGAGCGTCAATTCGTACCCAGATAACCTCGCACTCGTCAAGTGCTGAGTTTTCGTACGGTTCAAAAGAGTATCGACTGCATGCGGAACCATCACCGTAAGCATATTATCCATGACCAATCCTGCTGATTGTCGGATGGAGACCGCAGCTGCCGCAGTTGCTCTCAAACAACTCGGCAATGCTCTAGCTACTGGGTCTAAGGTCGAGGAAAAATATGCACATGGACGTTGCTTACCACCAAAAGGTTGCGTTAAGACGCTTAAAGCACAACCTTCCCTCTCGTGAACATATAACGTGAACGGTTTACTGTAATCAGGGGTACCTAACACAGGAGCCGAACACAATGAATCACGTAATTCAGAAAAACTTTTCTGACATTCTTCCGTCCATGGTAAAGGAGTCGAAACATCCTTGCACGTAAGAGCCACCAATGGTTTCGCCAGCAATGAAAAATTAGGAATCCACTGCCTGCAGTACGATGTGATACCTAGAAAGGCACGCACATCTCTTTGGGTTTGTGGCACCGCCATGCGCGCAATCGCTGCAATTCTCTCAGGGGTCAATCTCCTTCCCTCCTTTGACAATAAGTGACCTAGGTAGGTTACTTCTTGACAACAATATTGGAGTTTAGAAGGTGACACCTTGTGGTTTAACTCACAGAGATGTTGCAGCAACGACACTGTAGCAATTTTGCAAATGTCCTGAGTATCAGCAGCCACCAATAAGTCGTCGACGTATTGGATTAAAGCCGCACCAACCGGCAACCTAAACGCATCTAGTTGACCCTTCAAAGCTTGACTGTAAATCGATGGACTTTCACAGTAGCCCTGAGGAGCGCGTTTGAACCGGAAGCTACGTCCACCAAGAGAGAAACCGAAAAGGTCCCTGCTCTCTTCGGCAATCGGGATGCTGAAAAACGCATTTTTCAAATCAATCACCGAAAACCATGAAGCTGTAGCTGGAATCAGAGTCAGTAGCGCCGTAATGTCAGGCACAACAGGGAATTGAGGAACCACAATTTTATTTACCTCCCGTAAATCGATAACAAAACGATAAACAGGCGGTTTGGTAGGATCAGTACGTTTAAGAATGGGCAGTACAGGACTATTGCACACGTTTCCCCGAGTTTCTTCAATGACATCTTTCTCGATCAAATCATAGATGATCGCTAACAAAGCTCGTTCACCATCAAGGGAGATACGATATTGGGGAATACGTGGCAATCGCACATTCGATTTCAACTGAACAACATAAGGGGAGATATCAAGTAGGCCCACGTCATTTGGACCCGTCGCCCACAAAGATGCAGGAAGAGAACTCAATTCCGGTGGAAGCTTATCGAGGGACAAGTACATGGGAGAGACTACCCTCTCTCCTAACGTAAGCTTTACACCCGCAGGAGAACAATACAAAGTCGCATACAAGCGTTTAAGCAAATCCAGACCCAAAAGATTTTCGCCACAACCAGTAGACAAAATCAATGGAGCTTCGAGCTCACGTGGCCCAATTTTAAGGGGCAAAGGGCGCGAAACTGGATTGCTAACGGGGGCGCCAGAGAATCCAACGGAAACATTTGTTAAGCCAGACAAAGGTGCGCCAGGGAGTTTCGAATGCATGATAGAACTTTTCGCTGCACCAGTGTCCAACAGAAAAGGCTCAACGACGCCCGATGTAGCAACTGCGACGTAAGGCCCTCTCTGATCAACCGGAACTGATACCACTCCATCTCCTTGTCTTTGGCTGTCCTAGTAATTACTATCGTCAGGTCCCTGATCGACGTAATAATCGTCTACATTGTACTGCGCAGATCGTCCTTGCGATGATCCACGTTGATCGAAACAGTTATTAGAATTTGATGAATGGTCAGAGCGATCATTCTGAGCACCACGACCTCTACCACGTGATGCGTGCTGTGCACCACCACGACCTCCTCTAGACGAATTACCACCACTACGGTCATTTAAAGCAGGACAATTGAATTTAATGTGTCCCTCCTGTCTACAATAAGCACATTGATTGTACCCTAATGAAGATCTCTGAAAAGATGAATCATTACGCGGCTGCGATTGATTCGATTGCGACTGCGATCTATTCTGCTGAGGCGCATTCTGATTAGAACGCGGCGGATATGCTTGTTGTAACAACACTTTAGTTTTCAGCTCTTTCGTCTTTTTATCGGCACGGTCATTTTCCTCTTTTTCTCTATTTTCGTAATATTGTGCCGTAGCCAATATCTGAGCTGAGGTAGAAACGGCCCATGAACTTTCTGAATTTTTCAATTTATGGCTCAAGTCGGGCAATAAGTTCGATACGAATTTATCCACAAACAACCTCTGTCCACCCTCAGTACCCATATCCTGCCCACTATGATCGACGAATGTTTCCTCGAACCTCGTAAAGAAGTCTGAAACACTCTCATCTTTCTTCTGCTTACAGGCTGACAACTTGTCCCAATTTACCCTCATAGCTGGCATAAGCGTTTTCATTAATGTAATGATTCGCTGGGGAAGAAGTTCAATCAACTGATCGGGTTTAGTAGCAGCCACTTGTCCAGCGTCTGCCGCTGTAATGGCAGCCCAATCACCACCTAATTCATTTGCGTGATCTTGGTGACGAATCTTGGCCCATACCGGTTGCGGTACGACATTGCCAAACAACATGTCGATATCGGCCAGATTCATTATCGTAGCGTCTACGAGCTGCGATAATTCCTTATAATACCCAGCAGGATTCTTGCGAGGATCGGGCAAAGTTTGTTTCACCTGAAGCACTTCCGATCGTTTCCAAGGGAGGTGTATCCACACTCTCTGGAAATGTGCTGGTATTGGAGCATTAGCATTAGTATTATCAGCGGGTACCCAAACTGGCGGAACTTCACGCATAGGATATTGGCCAGACCCATCTCGTTGTTCAATGTCCTCAACGAACAATGCATGAGGAATAGGAGCGGGACGAAGAGATAGCAACCGCTCAATAGCACGTCGGACATTAGTGTCGACTATCAGTCCAGTTGCGAACTGAAGCCGGAGTTCAGACAGGGCGGTCAGCACCTCGTCAGGCGCATTGGCCGCTATCTGATCATGTAAGAACTTGCACATTTCATCAAACACATATCTCTGAGTAGGTATGTTGAATTGATCAAACGTTTCGAGGACAACACGAGGTGGATTTCTAACAGGGTTTATCATCCAACCCATCGCCATATTGTATAGCGCAACACGTTCTCTATTACCAGGAAGCTGGCTACGTCTCTGTGGACCATCAGAACCTGCAGACCCAAAAACAGGTCCGAGCGACTGAAAGAAGTTTGTCGCAAGGGGAGAATCACGATTACGAGTAGAGGGAGAAGAGTAAGACACAGGACTAACAAGAGAAGGAGTAGAGACGTTAGCAGCAACAGGGGTTAACAACACAGGAGCAGTAGCGTGAGCAGTAGCGGGAACAGGAGTATGTGGGAGCGGAGGAGCAGTAGGAATAGAAATAGGCAAAAGAGCAGGAACAGTCGGAAGAGCAGGTGCAGGTTGAGGAACTGGTGGAGGAATTACAGGTGGAAGAACAGGTACGGCAGGGACCACAGGAGCTGCGGTACCCTGTACGTACGGAGGTGGCGACTTCATAAGATAGGACATTAAAGAATCCTCAACTGCCTCTTCCTTCTTATCCGACTCCGTAGGCAAAACAGGATAGCATTTGTCTATGGACATACGCTGTAATCTCTCAAACACTTCCTTATCCTTATCCTCCTTATCACGCTGAAACTGCTCAGCTTTCTTCACTATAGTAGCAACAGTATCTCGCTGACTACGTTTATTTTGTCTGATCTCTTTCTGTCGGGCTTCTTTGCGCCAGAACCGAAAGGCATCAAACATGGCCGGCCTTGATTTACGTTCGAACAACTTTATTTCCAAATTATCTAAGATCGACGCTTCGAAGCTACCGTGAGGTGGCCAACGAAGATCGCCGTCTTTCTTTGTATATTTGATCCAATAATCGTTAAAAGCAATCGGGCCTAGCCCATGTTTGCTATATAAGTCATATGTAGGAGTTCCAACCGGAGGTATCGGACACGAGTCCTCCAGCAGGGAATCCGCACCACAAGGTCTAAAGCAACTGAACAAAGTACTGCGACCAGGCATCTTGCACACTAGCCGAGTTTCACAAACTTCAAGGGTTACGGGATTTCGGGATTTACCAAGTCCCAGCAAAGAACTAAACCCTCGGTCTTTGGCGGCTGCAGTCGTCAAACAAATACAACAACAACAAAGTACGCTAGCAAAGTGTCACCGACAAAAACACTCACACAGCGTGTACAACAAAGACACCCGCTAAAGTGTCTACAACAAAAACACTCGCTAAAGTGTTTACAACAAAGACACTCGCTAAAGTGTCTACAACCAAGAACTCTGGGAGCGACCCACAAATACTTAACTCAAAGATCAATGGCGTCCTCAGGAAGGCCCGTCAATCGTCTCGCTATACCAAGGTCTACGCCAGGCGCCAAAACAGGTCTACAGTCAGGGCAGCAGTCCGTCGCAGCCGTTAGGAGGCGGGAATCTTCGCGGGAAAAGTCTTCGGGCCACTTATTTCGACAACAGGATCGATGAAGCGGGGTGCACCTTCCCTCGGAGATTTCACACGAAGTTCCTCACGATCGTCGGGCTTGGACCGGTACCACTGATGCAGCCCCACGTTGGGCGCCAACTGAAGGACTGGGTTCTTTGGACCCAGCGGTGCCAGGGCACAACACCTGAAACCTTCGTGGGTAACCTGCTCCGGCGTACAAGTCACAGAGACACGGGACACTTCCTTCGGCGTCAAAGAGTCAAGGTTTATTTACTGCAGGGAACACAGAAGTCACAGGAAGTACATCGAGTGTAGTTCGGGGAGACTGCTTCAAATTGTATTTGTGGATCGCTCCTTTTATACAGTTTTTACCCATAGGATAACATGATACACAATAGTTTACAACCTGGTTCCCACAAGTCGCTCTCAGAGGGGTCGCTTAGATCACTTTGAAACACACAAGATCCGGAACATAAGTGCGGAAACATTTGGCGATTCCCAACTGTAAAAACCCATCTTCCCACCATTAGCAAATTCCAATCAGCAGTAAAGTAGATCGAAATAGGAACGAAGACAGGTGCAGAGGAAGACGGAGACAGTAGGGAGATCGAAAAGGGTGTAAAAGGGGAGTGTCAAGAAGCACGAGATACAGGCATCAAAGGGACGTGCCTAATGAGATGCACGACTGAGACAATAAGCCCGTGCGGCAAGATGAGCCTCGAGCGGCGCCATCTGCCTTACAGTAGCATCCCCCTCGTCATAAAGACACTTACAAAGAACATGCGTCTTCCGCCATATCTTGGGAGTCCCAGGGTCGCGAAGCGGACAGCGTCCGTTCGCTGGCTACTTGAGGGCAAGAGACAAAATGGATGCCGTATCTAAGATGGAACCCGTGGGTACAGATGACAAACCCACATAACAAACGAACGGTTTAAGTTAGCACAGCGAAACTGCGCACACTTACAAAACTCGTCATTTGCGGTTCATAGATACTAGACTCGACCATATTCGTGCGAGTTAAAAACACCACTTACAATCGTCACGGAACCTCAGTCCAATTCTGAACCCCGGACAAAAGGACTCATGCCTGCACGTGCACTGCTGCGCAGTGCAACGCAGGTCGCGAGACCTAAGGAGACACCATTTATCGACCATCAAATAATGCAAGAGAAAGGTAATTATGATAGAAAGAGAACCAAGAAAAGGAAAAACACTCATGTATAGGATCAAACTAGGAAGAAAAAAGTCAAATAAAACGAAAGGAGAGATGAGGAGAAGGAAGTATGAAAGAGAGAAAAGAAGGAAAGATCAAGGATAAAAATCCAGACTCGATTTGAAAAGGTTAAAGGGCAAGCCGAGCACATACTTACGTCGAAAACAAGAACAGCAACAGAGAAAAAGACTATAAAAGTTATATAGTAAGTAGCCATAGATTTAAAGTGAAATATGGAGATAAAAAGGTAAAGTAAGCAATAACTATGTTCCAGAAGGGGCAAAAGGCACAGAGAGATAATGCCCATCAGGATATGCTATAAGGAATTATACACCAGACATGGATGGGGGTGAGGGGAGTTCTGTTGGGGGAAGGGGGTGGGAGGTAAGACAGGGTAATTGATTTGTAGTGCAGAAGCCTGGGGACGTGGGCCATGGCAGGGGTTCCTAGGATTGTTCATGTTTGAGGCATTATACTGAAGATGCATACAAGAGAAGTATGATCAAGGGACAAAAAACGTTTGTATATTCCTGCTGTTGAATGTGGGTTACGGCCTGCGAGATTTGGAAGGTGCTCACTCAATGTGATATACCCCTGCTTTGGTGCATGCTACTGTCTATACAACCTGTATTTTCAAAAGGTCAATAAAAATATATATAAAAAAAGAGATAACTATGCTAGAAAATTAAGAATATTAGTAATACTATACTAAGATATAAGAAGACAAACCAAAAGAGAGATTAGTCATAGAGAAGTGCAGATTAAAAGTAAAAGTCAAACAAGAAAAAAAGGAAGAGAAGATTAAAAAAAAGAATTTCAGTGCAAAAAAAAATTGAACATCTTTGAAAATATCAAGGATTAGTCTCGATATTGTGGTTTGCTATGCTTTGCAGAAAATGTGTTGGTTTCACCGGGTCATCAAAAGACAGCGAGGTGCCTTCATAGGTGATCTTACAAAGGCAAGGACGGAGAATGTCATATTGAATGTTCAAATGTCTCACCTGAGGATGAAGAGCTAAGAATTCTTTACGATGAGCATTGGCTGCGTTGATACGTCTTGTGATATAAACAGATTATGACCAGACCAAATAAGACAGCGTTTTACCTTTGCAGCCTTCAAGACAAGTATTAAATCAGTAAATTCCAGAAAGAGCATTATAATGCCACGTGGTTTGGATGAATGGGTTTGAAGACGTCCCTAACAATGTGCACCCTGAATGTTAAGCAGTGGTGTAGGAGGAAGATCCAGGAGGTCTGAAAGAAATTTCTTCAGGAAGACCAAAAGATCAGGACCCTCAATGTTCTCCGGAGGACCATAAAGGCGAAGATTGTTCCATCTATTTCAAATTTTCAAGGTCTTCAGTGTGAAGCTTTAATTTCTGAATTTCTTGTTCCAACATAGGAATTTCGGTAGGTAGATCTTGAAGGTATCCCACATGTTGTTCCAAATCTGTCATCTTCCCCTCCATAACAATCCATCGATCCTCAATTTGTTGCAATTTTTCATCAGTAGTAACCATAAATGGTGGCAAACCATGTACCTCATCTAGGATAGAGTCCAATACGGGATCGTGGCTACTCAGAAGAATTAAAAAGAAAATAAAAGATTCAAGGAACAAAGACCTGTGTGAACTATCTTATTTGCTAAACAGACTTCTTGGTTGTTGTGTACGGACCAAAATAATTTTTGCAATATAGGATTGTGGGATGATAAAATAGGAGAAGGAGGTTCATTTTTTGCTCTTTTTAGTATAGTGCCTGAAGAGGATGGCTTGGAAGATATATGCAAGTCACTGTCCATCTTGTTAAAATTAAAGGAACATTTTGGTGAAGATAGGAAAGGAGAAAAACTGACCCAGTGAAGCTAATAGGAGGTCGCAAAAACCTGTTCTCCCAAATTCTGTAGAAGTGCTGTTTTAGTTATCCACAATAATGCTGTCAAAAAGGCAGACCCAGGTTATAGATAAAAAAGTCATTAAACTGACATATCTGAGGAGATACATCTTCACAGGTAACAGCAAACCAATAGCGGATCAACAGAACAAAAAATCACCAAGTGCAGCAACCAGATCGGAAAATTGTAGACATTAAGGAGGTCCCAGATAAATTAGGGAGCACTCACAAGAAAGGAGCACTAGATAATATCAACAAAAAAAGAGAAAAAAAAGCTGTGACGCAAGCAACACGGTCTAAAATGATGGTTAATCGTGTCTATGAGGAGAAAATACCCACCACAGTACATGAGTCTCAAAACGTACCTTCATGGTGCAAAAACGACATGCGGGCTTACCACTGTTGTCTATAGATTGCAGACCGCATTTACGTCAGTCTAAGCGGTACAGAAGAGGCCACAAAGTTGATTAAGCTCCGCATCGGAGCTCACAGGGAAGTCGCCAGCTTGAGTTGGTGTTGAAGCCACACTGCGGGAGTTGTATTGTTATGTGAGCTAACTAGCTGGAATGAGGACTAAATAGCATGCACATTAGACCACCCAGCAACACGGTGGTAAAAAGGACAGCATTGGTTTGTTCCATAACTTCTTTAGCCACTCAAGAAAACCAGAACATTAAAAACCAAGTACCTTCCTATCAAAGAGAGACAAAACATTGCTGGCCCTGTTCATGCAGTAACACAAAAAAAAAATTGGGGCCTATGATGTGCCTGCTTTAGGAAGGAGAGGATTACATGTCCTGATGTTGGAACATCATCGTAATAAAGAATGTTACTAGCAGTAACAGAGCACAGAATGATAGTCATTACTGCTTTTAGTTTGTTGGATGTCCCTGCAAGGTTGCCTTCACCCCAAGACTGGTAGTCAATTTCATACCAGCAGAGGTCCAGGAAATTCTTTTTAGGTGGGGGGTGCCAGCCCCAATATCAGGATGCAAAAGCAACAAGCATTTGCGATGCAGTAGGTCTTGCATTTGCAAGAGTTTGAGCTACTGGCATTGTAAATGGCAATGCCTTTTATTTGTGTTAAGAAAACCAGCAAGCAGTGCATAAACACGAACTTTGTACTTAGTGTTGTTGTTTACGAGAAGCAAGGCTGGCAGTAATTGCATTATTTTTATTGCCAGCCTTGCATCTCGAAAGCAAGGACTATAAGTACAAAGTGTGTGTTTACGCACTGCTTGCAGGTTTTCAAAACATAAATAAAAGACATTGTCATTTACGATGCTAATAGCTCAAGCTCTCAGAAATGTGAGACCTATTGAATTGAAAATGCATGTTTTAAAGCACCATTCGGTTATGTTCAGCCCCTTCCACTAATCAACCCCTGGCAGTAGAACATGATCTGGGAAAACAGACATTTTAAACTGCACAAATAACACTGCCCACGAAAAGTCTAACTCAAACACAAATAACAATTTTTTGGAAAGCTTTGTGAATATCCAATCCCCAAACACAATACCTAAGTGCAAGCCAAAGCATTCAGCTCTTTGGTACTGTTTAAAGAAACTCAATTAGCTCCTGTTTCTGGCCCTCGCCATCTTGGAACCCAGCTGCATTTATAAAACTATCACAGCCAGCATCCTGGTATCCTCCAACACACCACTTGTAAGGGATCATGACAAGCATGTAGTCAGGACCCTGTCAGACTGCAGACTAAGTGTAAAAAAGAAAAAGCAAGAAAACAGCTTGCCTTTCCATCTAGGCACCCAGGATCAGGAACATCATCTCTGTATTCATTAGGGCCAAGGCGATATGCAGACCTATATTAAGCTCATAAATTAGATCAATTAACTGTATCATTAACATCCATTCGCCAAAACACTGCATGCCATTAGAAATAAAAGATTTGGTACCTATACCCATTTACTCAAATGAATTGATGAAGTTATGGTTAATTGTCATGTCCCCATGAGCAATTTTGTTGTCCATAGTATTCCCCATTCCATAACTACTATATATGACAAAAAGACAAAAAAACTAGAATACATAGCAAAGCCAATATTTTAGGCACAAGCTTAAGTTAATATGCACACCACGTAAGCCCAGAAATGTTGATGTTGGCAATTTAACATACACGCTTACCTCCCATGCTCCTTGCCATGCCTCCCATGCCAGTTTCCATTCCTCCATGATCGTTGTCATGCCTCCACTCATGCCAATGCCCATATTCCCTCTGAAGTCATTCACACCGCTCATTCCTATGCAATGGAGAAGTAAATGTTATAGAGGAAGAAAGTGACAATAGTGTTCTTTCAAACTCAAATAGTAGGCCGTATGCTTGAACACCATTAGAATTGGCATTCTCCTCTGCCGACTTGTCGTCGCACTTGTTGACCTCCTCACTCCGGTGCTCCTGCTGAGGCTCCTCTTCCTGGGCCCCCTGTGCTTCAACGGCTTCCTGCGCCTCCTCTCGGTCCATATCTTCCAGTCTAACATGCCCCTTGATCTCACGAAGGCTTCCAAAGCAAACAGATCCCCCTGTCTTCACCATTGGAAAATAGCTGGTGCATTGTGCTTCGCCAGGTGTTGTCAGAGACAACTTCTCGCAAGAGGGGAGTATTCAATAATTTAGCATGAATAAAAAAAAAGACAGAAAGCAAATAACCCCGTTATAATGGCATCTGACTAATATTTTTTTCTACCATATTTTCTGTAGCGTAATATAGATAAAGTACACTTCTTTACGGTTATATGTTCATTTATGTGACTGAAAATAAGAATTTAAATAAACAATCTATGTATTTTATTCATTTTGAAAATATTGCTTGGCTGAGAAAAACATTTCGTCATGCATATTTTTACATGAGTTTTTTTTCAATATAAAGACTAGTTTTATACTGAGAGAGTAGCCTATTTTAGCGGTGCTGTGTCACACAAATGGCAATTTCCATATGAAGATGACCGGCTCAAAACACATGCACAGTTTGTCTTGTACAAATGCACGTAAGTACATGGCTGATTATTGGTGAAGCAATGTAAATTAGAATGCCAGCACTCAAGTATATAAGACTGTGCATGCCTCTTCTCGTTCCTGTGGTAATACTCCATGGGAGTGAACTTTTGAAAAAAGGTAGTACACGCACGCACCATTAGCCATTTGCAGGCTTCGATTTTTTAAGGACACACACAAAAGACAATCCAATGCGTGGGAGGAGTCAGATCGCCATAAATTACCTACAACAGATCGCCTAACAGCAAAAGCTGTATAGGCTCAACCATAAAAATCTAGCTGCTATTAAAAGAAGGAACATACCAAAAAGTGTTTTTAAAGTGTCTTTTGTTACCTCGTGTGCACTACATAATCCACATTTATTTTTTTTGGATAGTTTGATACTAGTTTGTTCATATCAGACTTCGGAGTTAACAGTCGATTGTGCCTCAGGAGTACTTTGCATGCTGCTAGGCTATTTGAAAATAGTTTAAATGTTACTTTGCAAATCAAATACCTGGTTTATTTTTAAATGTGTGTTAGAAAATTCTAGGATCTTCTGTTCTTTTTGCTCATACCACTACACCCCAATCACAATGTCACTAAATTGAGCCTGAAAAATTCACAGTTTGTAAAAATGTATAAATCTTTGTGTCAAAATAGGTAGCAGAAGTTTGTTAAAAGAAGTTAGATAATGTTTTACAGTGTCTCTGTGAAAGCTCATCTAATGCTACTGGAAACAACACAGTTCAATGCCCTTTAGTACACTTTTTCCATCTGTATTGTAAAGTTTTGTGGTAGTGCTGCAGTGCCTCCAGTGTCCCTAAGCCTATTGCCTGTACGTGGTAGTAACGTGAACCTGTTAGGGAATAAGTGAAAGATGTGAAGATGATATGGTTACTGATAGAAATTGGTTTTCTGGTTGCAAGAAGTATCCACACTGTCCAAGCAGGAACTACACTGCTAATCACAACACACCCTAAAATACACTGTGCTTACCCTCTGGTAGCTTGGCACAGAGAAGTTAGGCTTAACGTAAGAGACATTGTATTAAGTATTTGTGCAAAATTTCAAAAAGTAATACAGTGAAAACACGACAAAAAGACTCCACACCAGGTTAGATAAATATAACCCAATTTTGTTGTCAAAATCACACAACCAAAACAAAAAAAAGTTCTGCAAGCGGTGGAGTGCGTAACATCATGCCATTCATGCTCCTTTTTAGCGCAGGGTGTTTGTCCCTTGCTGTGAAATCAGTGTGACCGACCCACGCACAGTGCAAGAGGGTGGTTCTTCTTTATGACGCTCAAGTAGATGTTCTACTGGAGCAGCAGATTCCTCAACATGAACGGAAGGTTTCGCAAAGCGAGCATATTTTCATGTCCAGGCCTAGTCGAGATATGAATTTTCAAAGAATACATGTAAAATAGAGCTTAGAAACAATAAGGGCTTAAATGGGTTATTTGGTCGCTCTAGACCGAAGCAAAGTCAAAAGTTCAGGCCGTCACTTACACTCCTGAATGGGTGATGGAGTGAGGGCCGGATATAGGGACCCATTTGGGTCCACTGAACCAAAGTACCTTGAGCCAGGATGTGTCATTGCCAATGAATATGCAAGGTGCAGCCAAAGGGATGCATCAGTGAAGAGCCATGCAAGGAATCAGATGGGTCGATTTTCTCCATGCAACTACAGCGATGCATTGGTTCCGAGTGCGAGGTGCTGGTTCCAACTGTGATGCTTTGCTGCTACTCTCGCAGTCGGCAATGCGTTCATTCAAAAGGCAATGTGCTGGTTCCGAAGGTGATACGCCAGGTAGGCTCCACGCAACAATGAGGATACACTGGTTCTGACTCATGCAAATGTTAAGATGCGCCGGTTCGGATGAGGATGCATGGGTTCTGTAGTAGAAGCACCTTAGGCTTCACTTACGAGGGTCCAGGAAAGGGGTGTCACCACTTAGCAGGGCAGACTCAGAGATGATAGAGTCCAGATGCAAGTAGTTGAAGTCTTTAATATACCTCAGACTTAGAACAGGAGACAAAACCGCAAGCCCTTGGAATCATTCTGGGTTCAAGTGATGGAGGTCCAGGCCTTCTCACCCGGGTAGGAAAGCAGCAGGCAACAGGGCATCTCAGCAAAGGAAAGAGCACAGCAAGGCAGAAGTCTAGCAAAGCAGCAATCCAGCAAAATGGCAGTCCTTCCAGCGGCACAGCAGCTCTTCTTCCTGGCAGAGTAGTCACAGGTCCAGAAGTGTACTGAACTCATGGTGTCAGACTTCCAGTACTTATACCCAATTGTGCCTTTGACGTGGGGGAGACTTCCAAGAAAGCTTGAAGTGCACATAGGTTTTCCTTTCCTGCCCTGGCTTCAGGCTCACTATAGAGGGGTATGCTGCCCTTCCTGTGAAGACAGGACACTGCCTATTCAGGTGTAAGTTTCAGCCCCTCCCTTCCATCCTGCCCAAGATGGTCCATCAGGATATAGATGGCCCATCAGTCACACCAAATCTCCTTTTGTGTGTGGCTGTCTGTAGGGAATGCACAAAGCCTAGCTTTCACCCACCACAGATGTGTATTCAGAGACAGGCAGCGGGACAGCATGGCTAAAGTAAGTAAATGCCAATTTTCTAACAGTCACACACGAAAAAGGGGCAACCCAATGGACCCTTGGAGGCTAGGGTAATGCATACGTTCAGGTAAAGATGTCCTCAAGGGATTCTTTTCAGGTTCTAAACTGTCTATAATTTTAGAAAATACATTAGGTTAAGCCCTGAATTGTGACTTATTTAAAACAAAAATCTAATTGAATTCATGAATTGTACAGCGAATCAAACAAACAGAGAAGTTAGGATGAGAGCGAAGATGCTGTAAAGTCCTGATTAATACAAGAGTTGTTGAACTCACAGCAATTTATCATTCAAATTGAATAGAAACAGCATTATTTTATGAGCGTTTGCCCTCTCATGGTGATTGCCATTTTCATCTTGATTTTCAGAACACCATTGTATCTAGTGCATTGTTGCTTACAGTTTTAGGACACATAACTAAGTTCGGTTTTATCCAGGGTCATCAAAACACCCATGAACCTATGTCCTGAGGATTGTCTTATATATGTCTTCACATCAAAGACCGAAACGTCGACATTGTGACTCGTTTTCGATGTCAGCAATCTGTCAGGAATCATACATTGTAATATCAAAGATGGTTCACCTGTAAAAGAATTTATGAAATGGGTCAGGGCAAAAGTATGTCATGTTTAGCTATATATATGAATGAATGTCCATTTCAGTCACTTTTTCCCTTATGTGATTTGTAATCTGTACCCTTTTTCACTATACAGTTTTACATATATTTGAAATGGGTTAAGTATACACCCATGTCAAATGATGTATTTCTGTGGAATATTGTTGCTTTCATTGGAATTTTCTAAAAGTAGCATTTACTAAACTGAAATTTAAAATCACACTTCACCATAAGTTGTGATTTTAAATTGTGAGTTCGGTGACACCAAGCTTAGAAAGTCTTTTTTTTTCACAATTAAAAATTACACTTCAAATATGTAATAAGGTAATCCAAATGTTAGACAAGAGGATATGCCTTGCAGTATGAAAACTAAATTGTGAGTTTTTCACTACCAAGACATGTGAAACTTAAAAGTATGTGTCCTGCCTTTTAAATACATTGCATTCTGCCCTGTGGGACATAAAGGTCCTATCTTTGGAGTGACGAATATGTTAAAAAAGTCACGGTTTAGGCCTGGCAAGAGGTCTATTTTGCCTGTTCAAAGTGGCATTGTTAAACTGCACATACAGGCTCTGCAATGACGGGCCTGAGCCATGGGTAGAGGGTTACTTAATTGGGTGGCAGTATAAGTGCTGCAGGTCCACTAGTAGCATTTAATTTACAAGCCCTTGGCACATGTAGTGGACTTTACTAGGGACTTATAAGCAAATTAAATATGCCAATTGGGGTTAAGCTTGAATCCGGTCCAGGGAAGGCATGACTTGGCAGTTCGGGCTGGACTGTTCCCATGAGGCACAGGATCAGACTGATTTGCATATGGCCATGTCTGAACTGGGGTGGCAGAGTGGGCTAAAGAACGGTGATGGATTAAACTCAGATCTGTTGACTGGGTGTGAGTGTTTGATTGGTTCAGATGCTCCGTCCATCACCACCCCCTTTTGTACCGCAGGTCCACTAGTAGCATTTAATTTACAAGCCCTTGGCACATGTAGTGCACTTATAAGCAAATTAAATATGCCAATTGGGGTTAAGCCAATATTACCATGTTTAGGGAAGAGATCATATGCACTTTAGCACTGGTCAGCAGTTGTAAAGGGCACACAGTCCTAAAATCAACGAAAACAAGGTCAGAAAACTGAGGGAGGCAGGCAGGCAACAAGTTGGGGGTGCCACATGTGAAAATGTCAACCCTGATCATTGCTCCTGAGCTGCAGGGTCAGATAATCTCTGCATTTGTAGGTTTGCTGCATTTTCTTTAGTTCATTGTACATACCTATCCAGACTAGATGGGTGACGGCTGAAGCGCACTGTAAATAATTTACTCTGCACTAGTGAAAGCTACAAATGGTACCTAGTCAAGGACCTCCAGTATGAATGTAAGCATTTAGGAACATTGTTAACAACAGGTTAATGAAACACATGCAGTGTCACAGATTAGAGATGCATTATTCCTGGTAGACTGTGGGACTGACACTTGGGGATTTTGTCGGTCTGGGCTATTAGGTCGCTAGATTCTCTACATGAATAAAAACACAATGGGGCACATGCATCAAGCTAATTACCCGTCGCAAAGGGGCCGATTCTGCAAATCAGCTCCTTGCGACCAGTAGGTAACCTTTTGGGATGCATCAAGCCCAAAGCCATTCACAAAATAGGTCATCGCAAATTTGGCGATTATCTATTTTGCTAATGCAGTTAGGGAAAACACAATTTATCATTCCCTAAACGCAATGCAAGAAACAGTCACAGAATGCGACTTTGCATTAAGGAAAACACAATTTATGATTCCCTAAATGCAATGCAAGAAGCATTCACAGAATGCGACTTTGCATTAAGGAATCAACTTCAAGTTGATGTTAATTTACAATTCCTCTGAAAAATGCTCAAATTTCGTTTTTCTAAGTGCCATGCAAAATTTGGGGGTGCATCAGGGTGGCATTTTGGCCCCCTAGTACCCTTGAAATTGCATGTCCCTTTAGACCCATAGGAATGAATAGGAAACCATTCGCAATTTGTAAATCATAATTTGCTTATCGCTAATAGGCAATGATTAGGAATCACAATTTATTTAGCGATTTCTACATGTATAAGGAATTGTGAATCCTAAATAGCGATTCCTTAATAATCGTTATAAACGAATCGCAATTCCTTATGTTGATGCATATGACCCGAGGTCTTTAGGTTTCAGTGTAGCAGGTACCTCGTGTGTTAATTTTGTAGGCATTCACTCCAAAGCAAGATGCCATGTTGTCATGGTGAAAGTGATGGTTAGAGCCTGATGGGCAAAGATATCAAGAGTGAACATTAGGTGCACTGTGCTGGGAAAGAAATCACTGTCCACGCCATTTCCTTGGGCGTAAAATGTCCCTGTCTTTATTGCAAGGCATCTGAATCCAAAAAGCTCTCTGAGACTGCCAGGCTCAATAGTTAGCTACTGTAATTGTAAGTGTAAATTGTATTTATATAGCGCTTACTACTGTATTCACAGTCTATTGAATAGACAATCCATGATATGTTACAGTTTAATTTACATTGAAATCTCCCCAATAGCTTAATTTGTTTTCTGTAACGTGTCACCATATGCAATTACATTACTATTTGGGCTTCAATCGACAGATTTTAGTGCTTGCAACCTATTTATGAGGAAATTACTTTCTCTTTTTCCCTTGTGACTAGGATAATCCCTATGGATTAGTGTACCTGCAAGAGTCCCTTATAATATCATGTTCTTATTTCTTTAACCCTTACCTTCAAAAAGCAATTTGAAAGAACTTACTTGTTTTATGATTATAATTTTAAAATTGGTCCCAATTGTGAATAGCAAAGAATACTAAGCCCTATCCTGGCTGACTAGCCATTAAGAATTTGCTTCTAGATGTAGGTCTTTCTCCTTTTTGCTAGGGCTTATTCCTCCTCCACTCGTTTTTAAATGTCTATTATGAAACACTGTTTTATTATTTGATTATGGTAATAGGTTGTATCACTATGGCTACCACCCGATTTACACATGCACTTTAATATTTTTATTGTGGCTAAATGTAAGGTTCTCAGGAATCTGAGACTTCTCAGGATAGCCTGCGAGATCCTACAGGTAGCTTTCTAAATGTGTGTCACCGATCAGCACATCTGTACGAAGGTTTCAATCTGGTTAATCTGTGAACCATTGGTTCTTGGTCAATAATCTGTTACTGCCTGAAAACTGTGCAGACACATTAACACTGTGATACATTGATCAGAATGGTCAATTTCCAGAACCGGAAGATGCACCATCAATGGGGAAGATGACAGCGTGGTATGCTGCAGCTTAATAGTTCAATTTTTTATTCATAATTCTGTTGGACTTATTAGTGGCAATGAGAACCGGCAGCTTACCTTAGATTCTGTATATGCTGTACCTATGTGCTTCAGCTGGTGGTAAAGGTCTTCTTTAAAAACTTGTTCAAGCTTATATGGGCCTCCTTAAGTTCCATTTCACCCATCTCATCTCATCTCTTCTAAATATAGCGGCTGCTATGTGAGCTTGTGTTGGTGCTGCCATAAAGTTCATCAACTCCTGCTCCCTTAGTCAGTGTACTCAATTTCCAGATTGTACATGGCACTTGGCCTATGTACTGTCCATTTCTACAAGGAGCTGTATATAATACGCATCAAGAGAGGCCGGATCTTCAAATCCATCCTCAACTGGGTGCGTTAGGCTGTGTTTAGAGTTTTTCAAGCGTGTGTGATGCCTGAGGAAAATAGTTGTAGAATTTGGAGTCCAGAACAGCAAAACCACTGCCCTGATGCTAAAATATTAGTAATTTAATAATGGGTGTTTTACCTGCCCACACCAGTGTAATTATCAATGACCTAAGAAGTGTCAGTTTAATGAAGGGAGAAGTGAAAGAAAAAATGCAACAATTTAGGAACCACCACCATATTCATTTGTGCTACAAACCCCCAAGTGATACACCTCTCAATTGGGCAACCTAACCTTTTAAGAAACACACATATCCCCACGTTTACCAGTTATAGACAAGGTCTATCATTTTATCTCTCAACCCTTCGGGAGGTATGATTTTGTTGCTTCTCCATATGCAATCATTGTTTGAATTGTTTTTGTGTCTGATTTCCCAAAATTTGTTTAGTTCTTTACTTACATCGTTGCCAGTTGCTGGCCAATCTTGTAGGCTGTATTCCTTGAGTAGAGTTAATGTAGCATTTTGGGTTAGGCTCTCAACTGATTGAATTTTATTTATGGTAGAAGAGTGAATCTGTAAGATGGGATATTTTGGGGTTTCAAAAGTTCCCACTATATCTAAAGGTGCACTTAAAAGGAAGTCAACAGCCAAATTGAGGTCGCCTGCAACATATTCAAGTTTAAAGACAAAACTTTTGAGGCCCAGCACCCATCTTGCCATTCTAAGTGTGCTGTTGGTGGTACCTTTGGGAGTGAAAATGTAGATAAGGGGTTTATGATTGGTGCAGACTTTATTTCCCATAAAAACAACTTAAAGTATTTGATTGCCCAGAAACAGCCTAGTGCTTCTCTCCCCACTATTGAGTAATTTCTTTCTGAATCGTTGAGGGTTGGCGAGGCGAAGGCTACAGGTAGTGAGCATTTTTATTGTTGTCGAAAGATAATTGTTGCTTATCAAGCCATTTGTAAGGTGTATGGTTTTTTGTGAGTTCCCTTAAGTCATTATTGAGGTGAGCAAAATTCTTTACATATTTGGCCATGTATTTGGCAAGTCCTAGGAAGGATAAAAGTGCTTGTTTGGTGGTGGGTGCATGAGCCTTTTCTACAGCATAAAGGAGGCTCAATTTGGGTTTAAATCCGTCCCTTGATATGGTGTGCCCTAAGTAATCCATTGTACTCACCCTGATTTGGCATTTTTCTTCTTTTAGAGTTAGACCTGCCTCTTTACCTGTTATTGGTTTTTCCCTTGCCCCTGACCCCCTCCCTCTATTCCCCATTTGGTACATTCCTTCCGTTTCGCCAGAGGCTGCCTTGGAATGAATACAAGAGCAGCCTGACTGGAAGAGTATGGAGTGCGCTGTGTCCTGTGCCCTGTGCTCGGTGTACTTGTGGTGGCAGAGTGGAGGCGGTAATAAAAAAAAGGAGTTTTTTTTACCTACCTTGCTCCAGTCTTCTTTGTAACACTACCAGTTCTCTCTCCACTTGCTTTGTAGTCTAGATCACTTGAACAGGGGCTGTCTTCAGCAATTCTCTGTGGACGTCACTCCTCTTCTTTCCCTGCTTCTCAGATATTGATTTCCATACCAAGAGATAAGAGGGGTAAAGCCCCTTCACAGATCCCCTTCACAGCTGTCCCACTAGCACCTGCAAACCACCTACCAGAATACTACAGGTATACTGTTGCCACCACTATACTTGTATTAATCACCTTGATCTCAGTGATTCTGCTTAGAGTTATTGCGATGCAGCCAGTGTCTGCATTCACCCCCTCCGACAGTACAGTGGGTAGACCCAACAAGCACAATAGGAAATCCACCACCAATAGGCCACAAGTGTCTCCACTCGTACTCTCCAAATCCACCAGTCCTTACTGAGGTACACTCCTTACCATTTTTGACCCACATTAGTTTGATCTTTACTTGAAAGAGAATCATATATGATGGTTTTATTGCAAGGTCTGAGCAGCATTATGTATGTTCTGTCATCTTGGAGATCATCTCTATAGTGACCAAGAGAGTGATATCATTGAGCCAGCTGAGTGAACAGAGTGCAGTTATTGTAGGCAGAAAGCCAACTACTATGCTGAGGATGTGCATAAACATGAGACATTTAAGTGTATCCGGTTTTATAGAAATCTCTTTCTGATAATCACTAAGATGATGACTAAAGTAAGGAAGACTAGACTATTTACATGTAATTATCTGATGCTTGTCACCATTCAATTGGAGGGTGTGTTTAGGTTTCTTAGGGCACCTTTAATTTGGATACTGGGCTGGCAGTGTTACATCATATGACACAGAAATATATAAAGGTGTTGCACAGGTCATGCATTACCAGGATTACATATTGGTATATGGAAGCGTTGAAGCGTCTAATGGCACATGATATGGCTCAAGAAAGGTTTTGGGCATTCTGAGTGAAGAAGCTCTGACTGTAGTCATTGATAAATGCAGGTTTTCAGTGAAGGAGGTGAAAGATTTGGGCTATACAGTTTGGAGGGTGTTTGCATTTGTGAAAGTGATTGAGGATGCTTGGAGCCTGAAGAATAAAGAGCGCTTGTACTCTTTCTTGGGAAGAGTTTTATTATTATGCCATGTTTGTGGATCAGTTCAAAGATAAGACCTCAGAGATGAAAGCTTTGTTTAATAAATTACAAAATTAGAATGAACAAAATGTAAAGATTCATTTCAGGAATTGAAGAGATGCAAAGCTTAAGAATTGGTCCTCAATTCATATGATAGAATGGAGAGAGCCATAATGGTAACTGATGCTAGTGTGTACCATTTGGAGGCTATAAGAAAGATATGGATTACAAAGAGTGGTGAAATTTTCTTTATGCATGTTCAAGTTGAAGGACGCTTCTCACACTGGGGTACAGAAAGATGTTCTTGTCTGTTGGTTGACACATTGCAAAACCTTTGCTTGGAGCGCAGAGTTTGACCTCGTGACCCTTTATAAATATAATTTCGACTAGAAGGGGTGGTAAGGCCCCTTTTTGCCTATCAAAGTGGGTTTATCTGCCAGAGTACGTTTACTTTGTACTATGTGCCAGGTAGCCATAATGTCAATGTAACTTGTTTATCTCAACACCCATTGGAATATCTCTAGGAGGGTAGCGAGCTTGTGTAGAAGCAACTTGTAATGTTGCCATTAATGAGATGAAATGCAAGGTCAGTGCTAATAGGAAAAGGAAAGCAAGTAATTGTCTGACCGGTGGTTGGCAAAGGGCTGTAGAAAAGAGAATTGTCATAAGATGTCACATTTGAAATTGACACTGGTGAATGGAATCTTTTGTGGGCCACATGATCTGATGTTACCATATGGTTTCAGGAAAAGGCAAATAAACCTGTTACATATTTGTCATGGTTGAATGTCAACAACGAAGGTAAAGCGAGGTTCAGTTTCTGATGGCGAGACATAAATTGCCAAACTATAGGATGTGGCAAGGATTGCTGTCCATGGGCTTTGAATGATAAATACTACAACATTCAGGAAAGACCAATAGCTCCCAGTGAGCATCCTAGGAGACCTTAGCATGAGGTAGGTATGAATATTTGTGCACTATTTATAGAATAGCAGGTGCTTGGAAAGTATGTGTAGTTGATGAATGATTATTACTGAAAATCCTGAGTGAAGTTTATAAATGATATTATTTCAGGTCTGATGGAAATAGGGGGGCATATTATCAACAACTAGCGATATTTATCGCTAAAGAAGCTTAGCGTCATTTTTTTTATCGTCAAGCAACGCCGGATTTTATCGCAGAGATAACATGCTATTAGCAACGTTTATCTCCAATGCGATAAAATAACCGCCGAAAGCGGCGAAATGCGTGAATATCGGTGGAAAACCAGCGATATTCACACATCATCACCAATAACGGCTAAGAACTGGTCTGAGCAGGCGTTAGTTTCCAGCGATATTCGCGCTTAGCGAAAACATTTGATTCGCTACACCTGCGTTGATAATAGGCGATAGCGATGTTAGCGACTGATTTTAGTCGCTAACAGGTTGGATACGCCCACTTTGCATGTCATTAGCGATAAATATCAGTGACATGCAAAGCGGGACCCAAACCACTCGCTATCCCCTACAAACTGTCGCTAACTGCTGTTAGTGACAGCTTGCTAATAGGGCAATGAAATTATCGCTGCTTTGCGGCCGAAAACATACGCTAAACGGACAATAATTTTATATCGACCGCCTTGATAATATGCCCCAGGATTTTTGATGGCGGGGGTTAAAACCCACCTCAAGCAACAACCACAATCCTTGTCAGGTAAAATCCCTAAAGTCACTAAATTAACTTGTGCTTAACCCACTGGTAGCTTGCCACAAAAGCATTCAGTCTTATCTTGGAAGCCATGCATAAAGTACTTTTGCAACACTTAAACAGTAATGAAGTGGATACACAACAGAAGAAAAATCTCACACCAATTTAGAAAAATAGACTAATATTTAATACATTATTTGACATCAAACCAGCAAAAAATCCAATCAGTAGAGTCGGAGTTATCTATTTTTGGGTAAAAACTTGAGCCTGAAAGATCGAAGCGCCAACCATAGATATCAAGTCATGTGAGACTGGAACAACATTGAAAGTTATGACTGATCACAATGGAGCAAGGTTCTGTTACACAAGGTGGATTGGGCCCAGTCTTCCTTACCTTCGGACTTGCAATTTTTGAAGAAAAATATCTGAACAGGTAAAGTTCAGTGGGAGAACATAACTGGCTGTGTCTGAGGTGAAGGTGTAATTGTCGGGGGCACCGGACAAAGTTGCGCTGAAGAGTTCTACATTCGGACTTGGTCTCTTTCATGGAAGTCAAAAATATAAAATATGATGTTAGTATTGTACTGACAGTTCTGTTTCTTATTGTCAGCATATATGCAAATACTATAATACCCACTGTTGAAAACAGAATCTTCGTTTTTCTGTGTCAACCAGTCCACTGGTTCTTTACATGGAGTGAAACTTGATATCTCTCTATTACGTAATGTACGTCCCTGTCTGGATATTATACTCTGTTTTTCGTAACCTATTTGGCTGTATTATAATCCAATGTCAATATATTTCAGTGTCATGTAAGAATTTACTGGATAACCCAGTCTCAAAGCCATTCAATGTGATAGGCTTAACGCTCTTTGCTTCTTGCTTCCACTGGACCTCTTGGGATTTTTCAGTGCATGCTCTCTTTTAGGACGTCTGGGTCTCTGGGAGGTCTTTTTAATACCATGTTCATAATAAAACCTTATCATGAATCTGTCTTCTTTGTCTCTAAGGATGCATAGAAAAACATGCCCTTCCCTACAGTTCTTCTGACCCAAAACATCTCACTGTATGGGATGTTTTTTAATCATGTTCTGGGATGATCGCTGACAGCATGATGCAATGCATTACATGACATTCCCTTCCTATGATGTCTGCTCTCAGTACTATTTCCTTTTATGTAGATCACTATATTCAAATGTTCAAAAAGTATACTCTCAAAACTATAGTTTAATGTACATTTGATATCATAAGGATTCTCATTAAGGTATGCAGTAATTTGTATCAATTGCATCACTAATCCTGTGCAAATCATGAGTATGTCATCGATAAAATGACTCCAGTAAAATATATAATCAACCCAATAGAACCACCAAAGCCCCAGACATGTCTAACTTAATACTATCCCATGAAGAGGCAGGAATATGAGGGCACACATCTAGAGCCCCTAGCAGTCTTGCATCATTGCCTACACCAATCTTTTAAAAAAAGGACCACACTGTTCATCAGGTTCAATTCAGCCATCTCTAATAGAATACCCTTATGCTCATAAATATTTGATGGCCTTTTCTTGAGATACAATTTCAGGGCCTTCAGACCCCACCTATGTTCAATGTTTGTATACAGCGATACCACATCTACGGTACCTAAAATAATCCAAGGTTTCCAATTTATATCACTCAAAATATTGAGGAACTGTTTAGTATCTTTAATATAGTATGAGAGATTAGCTACATGTGACCTGAAAAAATGTCTGCATATTGTGAAAAATGTCCAGTCAGGCCATCAATCCCTGAAATAATTGGTCAGCCTGGGGGGAAATGGGGATTGTGTGTGAGCCTTCAGTAGAATATAAATACATTGTTATGGGGTTTATATATTTTCAAATCTGTGTACTTAACCTTGTTCAAACCAATTTTTTACAATTTACGTTACTTTATTTGGTCAATCAAGCCTGTTAATGTGCTGACAAGTTTAAACAATATTCAAATTGAGGACATGATTCTTATTACAAAATGCTTAAAATACATTAAAGACTGGTTGCAATTTCCTATAAAATGTGAATATGCATAATAACCGTGACTTAATGATCATGAAATAATTTAATATAAAATCCTCAGCTGGTCTGCTCCCATACAGTGAGACAAAGGGAAGATAGGTGTTTACAGTAGCGATCACTCAGAATTAACAAAGGTAAGGAGCTGTCACCTACAACACTTGAACATCGCAAAGGCACAACCTAAGCCCTCTCACAAAGGTATTGTCATTGTAACCCTAGCAAATTTTGGACTCAGACTGGTAGGGAGACAATGCCTGACACATCAGGGGGGTGGAAACCTGTAGAAGCTTCCTCCACTTCAAAGTGGGCACCAGGTATAAATGTTGGACCTCAAAGCCCCAACTCTTTACCACACTTCTGAAGCTCTGGACTCTACCAGGAAGAAGGACTGTTGTGCTACTGAAAGGCCTGCCACTCTGCTGGACTGCTGTTCTGAAGTACTACTTACCTGCTGCCTGTTGCCCTTGTCACCCTGAAAAGTATTGTGGTTCCTGCTTGAGTATGGTTTCACCCCCCATCAACCTGAAAAGCCAATTTCTTACAGTTACAGAATAACATTTATATTACTGATAAATATGGCACAAAGATTTGTAACTTTTCAAAGCAGGAGGCTGAATATGCAGATGAAAATGATTCTTGTCAGTGATGATCTCATTTCTAAATGAAATGGAAATGGGAGCCCCTCAAAAGTATATGTCATCTTAAAGGGCCTTAAATGCATACATTATTTTTACTGTAAGTAAAATAATGTTTAACTGAGTAGCTTTCATTGTGTCAAAATGAATTCAGACGTTTTAGATCTGATCAGGTCAGGTGCTCACAAGCACTGTTTATATACACATCGGAAGAGTAATTGATTTTAACAAATCAATTATTTGCTGACATTTTAAACCATATTTCACTTCACTGGTCTTGACATTTTAGACATATTGACAGTGATAGTCAATAAAATGAACATTTTGATACGGTGTGAAGTTTTTCCAAATAATAATTACTCAATGGAAGGGTAAAGATGTCTTTTGGATGCACAGCTTCTTGTACAGCTAGTGACAATGCTGTGTACAGATATGATTAGCCGACGCAAGCACTTCTCAGTGTAGTTACACGTGTAATAAACAGAGTACCTTGAGAACAAAATATTACCACAGCATTCTGCTGATCAAGTCAGTTACTTATTATACACTACTTTTACATTTAATTAAAATTCAATGTACATATTTAAGAGACAGGACTACGGACATATTCCCATTCACACATTTGTGTAAGGTCATTTGGCCATATCCTGTGATGTTTTTGGGTCAAATGTCAAATTAAATCACTTCCAGTAAGGTGATCCTGTATCAAAAGAAGCATTACTTAGATGCACAGGTAGGAAGGAGGGGACCATATTGACTAAGATAGAAGTATTCCTGCACGCAATTGTGGGTGAAATCCCAATTGCAGTGGTGGGGCACATCTGGAGGCTCTGAAACATGGGCACAGGGCTTGAATGCGATTTATGCTGCACAGTGGAAACATATTGCTAAAAAATATACTATTCAAGAAGGCAAAAGTAATTTCAACTGCCTTCCTCTCGGATAACATTGAGTAAACTTGGAGGAATAAAATGTAAAGGCAATATGGAACAGCTGGGCAATACTAAGGCAATATTGAATCAGGCAAATTTAAAAGGCCCACATAATTGAAGATACTAGTATGCAGTAACGAAGATGACATGAGAGTGATAAGAAAGCAGAATGTGTACCTTTGCAGGGTGTGGTGTTTTAGTCTTAGGTTTTAGATGCTTCTCGAGTAGTAGCGCGAGGTGTTTTTTCCATTCTTCTACCTCGCGCTACTCATGCATTGATCTAAACAGTTCAGGTTTTATATTTGAATGTGCGTGGTTTCAGTTGATGCCACTCACCTGTTGTGGATGTATGTCCTGGTTGCTGGGGATCATTTATGGAAAATAAACACTTGAGCTTCATTCCTGGCTGTCATTGTGTTTACTTTAAGGGCTTGAGAAAATAGCAAGTAGCACTGTTGAAGAAATGAGGAGCAATTCACAAAAGTAAGTTTACATGTGGAGATCTCATATTGTGTAAATGTACATCTATACCTAGGTATAGACCTCCTCATTCATAGTATTCACCCCTCTTCCAAGTGGAGATCTCTGCTGCCCATCTTTTGAGCTATGATTCTCCCCAATGAGAAGGAAAAAACTCCTATATTTGAATTTATACCAGAAAAGTTATTAGAAATCACTTTTCACCTGCTTCTGGTGATCACCATAATGGAAGAAATCTCCCAATAAAAAGAAAAAGGGACTCCTAAGAAAAATAACTTTTTTTTTTTTGCAAAAACCTTTATTGCACCATCAAATTACACAGCGGAACGCCTACAACCCAACGGGCTGGCGGCTATAGCAGTCTTTAGATCAAATGGCAACAATGTACATTCAATAGTCCACTTTACAGTAGTAGAAACAACGGTACAGCTGCCGAAAGGAAAAGGTGCAGCATTAGCATAAGTCATTTCAAGAATTATTGGTTTTTGGTGTAATTTTTTTAGTTTTTTCTCTCCCCCCCCCTGAACAACAGGAGAACGAAATAACTGTTAGGAATATCAAAGCGGTCACGTAAATGACAATATCGTGTTTATGTACTCTTCTTACCAAGACGTCCCTCACCAGAGTCCTTCCCAGCCCACTATCTGAACCCAGTTACTGTATACTTGTCATTGTGGACATCTCTCCCAAGTTGAGACCCCCAAAGTTCACCCGCGGGTTCCCTGCACCCCAATACGACTGAACGTCTCCACCCCACCTCCGGTGCCCTCTTCCCCTAATATGTGCGGTAAACTAGCCCTCTGCCTCTTCCTCATCTGAATCATCTTGATCGTCTTCTGGCAAAGGATCACAAATCTCCCCCCTATATACATTCCACTTGGTCCAAATTTTATTCCACTTTCCCGGGCAGGCACGATTGGAGTATACCGCCCGTTCCGTTATCATTACTCTATCCATATTCCGACACCATACTGACTTGGTTGGTACCTCCACCACTCCCCATTTTTGTGCAATATCTCGTTTCGCTATAAGCAACCCCACTGTGACCCAGAGTTGATCATGTCTGGAAATATCTGTAGGCTCCCACACGTTTAAAAGGCACCTTTTTGGTTCTGGCAATAATGATGTTTCTAGTGTTTGTGAAATCGTTCGCAGTATCTGTCTCCTGAATCCGGGGGCAGTCCCAGATGGTGTGGAAAAATGTACCCTTCTCCCCGCACCCACGCAGGCAGTATGGATGTTGTGTCCGGTGAATACGGTGTAGCATTGTCCTTGTGTAATACACTCTGTGTAAAAATTTTAATTGAACTAATCGCAGCCGCGCTGAGATGCCCACTTCCTTAGGAGAAGCTAGTGCCTCATTCCACTCCTGCTCGTCCATCTCACTGGTGTCCCCCTCCCATTTCTCCTTCAGGGGCAACGTTGGGTCTGGTAGGTTATTAAGTAGTTTGCGGTATGTAAGGGATGTAGCGCGCTCGACCATAAAGTCCGTAAGGAGGCGGTCTTCCAGCGGGGAAGACTCAGGCAGATCAGTGTTCGCGGGCAAGGCCGTTAATAGTGCGTGGCGAATCTGAACGTATCTGTAGAGCTCCCTGTCGCTGAGTTCATATAGTTCTTTCAGTCTCTGGAAGGGTATCACCCCACCCCTCTCCCAAAGATCGCCCACCGTGGAAATTCCTATTGTGTCCCAGTGTGAGAAACCCTTGCTGTTTCTCATGTTGCCGAGGACTCGAGATTCCCACAGCGGGGTTTGCTTGGTAATTCTACCTTTCCAACCCAGGGCCGCCGTTGCTGTGTGCCAGATTTCTACAGTAAGCCTGGTGGGTCCCATTAACGTGCGCGTTTTACGTTGGTCATATAATGGGGCTAGTAGACTGTCAGTGCCGAGTTGTGCTCTATCTGCTTGGAATGCTGGTTCGGTTTGTGAAGTGTGGATCCACTGGTTGATGGGTTTGAGGTGTGCCGCCCAGTAGTACAACTTTAGGTTGGGTAAAGCAATACCACCATCATACCACCCCCTATGTAGTTTGGATTGTGCAATACGGGCGGGGAGGTTCCCCCTTAGGAGGTTGGATACTAATGCTGCCACCTTTTGGAAGAACCCGGGAGGTCACCGAGTAGGGTGTATTTTCAAGGACGTAGAGGAAACGGGCAGGGCCATCATCTTGTAGAGTGCAGCTCGCCCCAAAAGTGTCAGTGGGAGTCCTGACCAGAAATGCATGTCACGTTTGAGTCTGTCTAGGTGGGGTTTCAAGTTTCTGGCCACGAATTCTGCTGGGTCTCTGGTGATATGAATGCCCAGGTATTTAAACGATGTGCCGGCTATCTGTAAAGGGCAGTCCGAGTCAAGGACCGGGGCCTGACCCTTCAGGACGTACAATTCGGATTTGCCCCAGTTCAGTGTATATCCGGATATCTTTCCATGAGTGTCACAGAGGTGTAGTAGAGCGGGGATTCCTGTATCCGGTTGGTGAGATATACTAGCATGTCGTCCGCATATAGGGACAGTCGATCCTCCTAGCCTTCCTTCCAGCAAATACCCTGAAGGTGGGGTGAAGTTCTAATTAGTGTCGCAAGGGGTTCCAGTGAGATAGCGAACAACAATGGTGATAGGGGGCAGCCCTGTCTCGTGCCCCTACCCAAGGAAAACTCTCGGGAGATATGGCCATTGGCCACTACTCGTGCCCTTGGGTCAGTGTACAGTAACCTCACCCATGCGATGAAGCGGGGCCCGAATCCCAAGCGTGATAAGGTCTCAAATAAGTAGGCCCATTCTACAAGGTCAAAGGCCATCCTAGCATCGAGTGCCATGATCACTGCTTGTGTTTCTACTGTGTCCGCCCGTGCCAGCACTCCATGCAATCTGCGCAAGTTTAGCGCTGTGTTGCGATGGGGCATAAATCCGGACTGGTCCGGGTGTATAAGGGATGACAGGTGGGGCAAAATTCTCAGTGCTAGGAGTTTGGCCAAGATTTTGGCTTCTGCATTAAGCAGCGATATGGGGCGATATGAGGAGCAGTCTTCAGGCGGCTTGCCTGGCTTAGAGACGGCCACTATGGTCGCCGCTCTTTGATCCGGTGGGAGCATACCTTTATCCAAACAGTCCTTGAACATCTCGATCAGATGTATACTGAGGGACTCCGGCATCGCCTGATACCACTCCACAGGTATACCATTTGGCCCCATTGCCTTGCCCGGGTTTAAAGTACGGATCGCCAGTTGAATTTTGTCAGCGGTTATGTCCGCTTCTAACTCTTCTGATATTTCCGGGGTTAATGTATTGACCCCAACTGGGGCCAACATGTCTCTGGCCATCTCGGGCGTTACTGTGTGTTCGGGGGTGTACACCTGTTCGAAGTGGTCTGCGAGCAGTTCTACTACGGGTTAGTGTGAATCTCCCCGCGTTCATCTGTCAGTCTTTGAATGCCCCTCGAGTTCCCATCTCTTTTATCGAGCCACGCCAGCATTTTCCCAGCCTTATCGCCCACTTCATAGATCCTATTCTGAGTGTCGGACAGGCTTTCCCTGACCCGTGTGCGCAGATGATCATTGTACAGCTGTTGTTGTAAGGTGAGTGCGTGCAGGGTGGATGGAGTGGGATGTTGTTCATGAGTTGTAGTCAGTGTCTGTAGGGTCAACTCCAGGTCAACCAGCTCCTGAGCCCGTTGTCTTTTGAAGCCCGTGACGAAATTTATGGCTTGGCCCCTCAGTACCGTTTTATACGCCTCCCAAAGCACCTCGGCGGAATGCACCGAGTGTATATTCTCAGTGTAGTATTGTGTTGTTGTTTTTTTAAGAGCTTTGCGAACTTGGGGGATCTTGAGGTATGCAGCATGTATGGGGTAGATGCGTTTACGTGTTTGTGCCTGTGAGGAGAGTGTGAGGGTCAGTGGGGAGTGGTCCGAGATCCCTCGCGGGTGGATCTCCATCGCGTCTATATAATGGAGTCCGTCCCCTAGGGTCAGGAAGTGATCGATTCTAGACAGACTACCATGTACTGCAGAATGGAAAGTGTATTGCCGCACAACGGGGTGGAGGTGTCTCCAAATATCGACCAGTCCCATGGCTGTTAAAAATTGCTGAAGGCGGGGGACACCTCCTGCGGAGGCTGGTGTTGGGAACCTGTCAAGTTGTGTGTTCAGAACTGCGTTAAAGTCTCCCCCGAGAATAACTTCCCCTTCCGGGAGAGATAGGAGAAAATCGCCCAGTTTAGGGAGGTGTACCGATTGAAGTGCTGGTGGGATGTATACTGAAACTAGGTTGAAGAGTCTCCCCTCCCATTGTCCTTGCAGCGCTGCAAAGCAGCCTTGGTCATCTGTTTTAGTTTGCAGGGGGAGGAATCGTGTGTTTTTATGCATTAGAATTCCGGTACCCCTAGAGCCGGACGTGAAATCCGAGTGGACCATCATCCTGTATCCTCTTCTATTCAGGGCCTTGGTGGTCTCCCCTGTTAAGTGGGTTTCCTGTAATAGTGCTACTGTGGGTTTGTGTCTCTTAAGTGCGGTGATTACTAGCCCCCTTTTCACCTTGTCCCCCAGCCCTCTCACGTTCCAAGACAGTAAGCGTAGGGAGGGGCATTGTGTCTCGGGGTCTACATTTCCCCCGTCAGCCGCTGGGATGTCAGCCATTTAGCCCCAGGGGTGCCACTGGGTGTTGGTGGAGAGGTGTGGCAGCCATGGCGGGTGTGTAAATGTGCGGGAGGATGATGAGCGTTCTCATGGAGGTTGGAAGCCTCACTTCATTCTCCCCTTCTGGGATTAGCTCGGGTGAACATTTCGTCTTCTTCTGTGACCTAACATACAATTTCCCAACAGTCAAAAAACATCCCTTCCCCCTTCCCCCCCTCCCTGCATCCCTTCCTAACGGACTTTTAACTGCCCGCCCCCCCAACTGAGCAGAGTGCTTAACCCATCCCCCAACCAGAGTACTTGCGTGTAGGGGGGAGAGTGTCTCCCCGAGCAGGCGGCATCCCTGCGTGCTTCTGGGTTAGCCATGCCAGAGTCCATGTGCAGCAATGAGAATGTAAAGTCAATAAGCATCGATTGTCATTAAAACAGTTCCCGGGTTAGGAATTATTCCTCTCCTCCTGCTCCCGTAAAGCTGCGGGAGGGAGATCTCTCTGCTCCACCCCCACGACCAGACGTTTGTGAGCCATTTTTGCTGTGGCCTGCGCTTCCGTGATCCGGTCTATGAGTTTTACGCTGCCGACCAACAGTGTGCCATCCCTCCAGCCAGTCCCGGGCAGCATCCGGAGAGTCAAAAAACCACACCTTTTTGTCTGCTACGACTCTGAGCCTAGCCGGGAAGAGCAACGAGTATGGTAGCTCCTTTTCTCTCAGCGTTTTTTTAACTTCCAGGAACGTCCTTCTCCTCCTGGAAACTTCGGCTGTGTAGTCCGGGAAGAAGGCAATCCTTGAGTTCTGAATTTGAATGGCCGGCGCCACTCTCGCGGCCTGTAATATGGCGTCACGGTCCCTGAAATTGAAGAGTCTAGCCAAGATAGGTTGGGGCGAGCCTCCAGACTTTGGTTTTCCCCCCGGGACTCGGTGGGCCCTCTCCACGGAGAAGAAATTCGAGAGTCCTTTGGGCTGGAGCCGGTTTTTAATCAAGTCCTCCACATAGAGGTCCATCGCCCCCGTGTCTTCCGATTCTGGCACACCTAGAATTCGGACGTTGTTGCGCCGGGAACGGCCTTCCTGGTCATCCAGTTTATCTCTGAGCTGTTTGTTGTCTGTCTGTAAACGTTCCATTGCTGTTTGCAGTTCGGAAACATCCTCAACTAAGGATTTAGTGACCACTTCGACCTGTTTGACTTTCTCACTCATTTTCTGGAGGTCCCCCCGTATCAGCGTGACTTCCATGGCCGTCGCCCCCACTGTCGCCTGTACCTGGGCTAAAGTCGCCAGGACATCTTCAAGCGTGGCCTTTTTCGCCCCCTCGGTCTCCGTCGTTTTCCCCGAGGTCTTGCGTTGTTCTTGGGGTGGCGTCTGCCTTTCATACGCGAATTTGTCCAATTTAACCTGGGTAGTGCTGTTCTTGGGGCCCCTGTTCGTCATTGTGCAATTGGTGTTGACGTTGCCAGAGGCTGCAGTAGGTTGGCGGACAGATCGGGTCGGGCCATGCACTTGTAGTGGCGGCTGTCCCGTGTGTAGGTCCACGAGGTGGTATCTGCGTAGTTAGCAAAATGGCGGCGTTGCGTCCGAGTTTCGCTGCTTCTTCCGCGCCCCTGGCCAAATCCTGCGGAGTTGTAGAGGATCGATGGGTGTCGCGGGGTTTCTCTCGTGTCCTCGGACCTCCGGAGAGTAATCCGCCGGATTTTCGGAGCAACACTCCCGATGGGCAGGGGCTTCCTGCTCCACACCGCCGCCACCAGGTCACTTCCGGCCGGCTATAGTCTTGCCGCGACTCCGCTGCTTCCAGGCAGACATTAGGCCTTTCCCCACTCCGGTCTCCGTCTGGCGTTTCGATGCGATTCGGGACGTCGCTGACCCCAAAGTTGCTGCGTTGGTAGCCGCACGGCCTCCGGGTCCGGTCCTCCCCTTAAAGCTCGTGAAGACACGGATAATTAGAACGGATTGCTGCGGGAAGCCGCCTTGCCTCGGGAGCCTCTCTAAGCTGCGGCCGCCATCGTTGGCTGCTAGCCACGCCCCCTAGAAGAAAAATAATTTTTAATTAATACAAAATAAATATTATTATATGTAAATAAAAATATGAAAACACATTTGCCTAATTCCTATTCACCTAGGATAGCAACAGTCACAAGGGACACCATGTTTGCATTAAAACGTAATATATTAAACTAAATGTTAACCTTCCCTCCCCCACCCCTTATAGTATCATTAGTGTTCAATGTGTCACAATCTTGGATGCATTATTTTAGTCATGATTCTTTTTTTAAAGAAATGGTTATTTAAAATATATGTTATTAAAATGTTATTATGCAGCAGTGTTTAGTCATTTATTATGCTTACGCTTCTCCAAGACTGGGCTGGTGCAATTTCAGCTACAGAACTATAGTAGTTTTGTGAACTGCAATAGCCTTACTCATATGTTGGTGTGTGTTTTATATTAGCATGTCCATAAACTAAGCACCTCCCTCAATGTCCCTTAATCCCACCCTGTTATTGGTAAGTGTTCCCCATTTTCCAACTGCTCCCAAGTGCTTCTCACACATTGCTACTAAATCTAATACCTTTGGGGTGGAGAGCTCTATTGATAAACTATAGGAGATGAGAAGGCACCGTATCCAGCCAAAGGTTTGTGAAATTCATTTTGGAGTATGTAAAGTTGTTCTACTGTAAATACTACAAAATGGCTTTTGTGACCAGGCCTACATGTCATGAGAAATTAAGTCCTTTTGAAGGAAACAAGGTAGATGTTTCTCAACATAGGAGATCAAGCAATAAACAAGAAAAAAATACCTATACTCCAGCTGGGGCAAAATATGCTTCTCTAATTGAGGCTGCCAAGAGGACAGAGGTGGCTGCAGATTGGTCATAGGAAAAAGTTAGGTGGATGGAAGACATCATCCCTCTTGAAATGCCAAGTCAATTATGGAGACAGATGGATGTGGCACTCATGTACACTTGAGAATGTGGCGAAGATGTGATATTCAATGGAAGAAATACATTTTGGATCCAACCTACAACAAAATTTATAAATGCTCCTGCACATTTCCTAACTCACATGGTTACAGACGTTGGCCCTCTTTAGACATGGTATGACCATATCAATATTGTATTCCTGCACCATGGGTAGCACCAATTTAGAGGCATGAATATACTGTGGTATACCTGGAAAAAACTATGGGTGCAAACTCCAGAGGGTATACATGTTTTAGGCTTCACCTGCACAAAGCTTGCACTGTGGTTGCTAAATCTCTTTCATTTGAAAAAAAACCTTAAAAGGGGCTTGAAGCCAGCCCATTACTTACCTTCACTTCCCATTGGCTGGCCCCATGTGGCTCCTATGTTACTCTTGTTTCCTTGCTTCCTATTGATCAGTGCCTCCTCCTCGCCTCCATCTTCTATTCTTCAATTCTTTGTGCCTTTGTCCTGCCGAGAGCCTGAACCAAGTACTGCTTCCGGTGGTCAGTGCCCTTCTACTGCAGGCTGCTGCAGTGCAGGTACTCTTTTGTTTTTTTATTATTTGTCACTACCATCCCTCTCCTTCACCTCTGCTTAAAATAAACTTGTTGTGGCTGATGTGGCTAGCATTTACTGGGTCACAGCGCTTTTTACAATTTTTTACTTTAAACCACGGGGGGCATTACTGTGCACATTATATATTTTTCCTAATGTTCCCAGGAAAGTTGCGACGGGAGTATTTTTTAACACTTATTTAATTAATTTATTATCCCAGGCAACATTTGTTTAGCACAAAGATAAGAGCTGTGTTTACAGAATGGAGATTTTCTGTCCACATGGGGAGCTCGAGTAGTGATTCCAAAACAAAGCAAAACATGTGTTTTTCCTCTAACTGTCATTATGTGCATGGATCTAGTTGTAATGAATATTCTCTTTACCCCTACAGCTGCTTGTTCTGTGCTGAATGCATGTAGTTTACTGCTTTCCGAGGCTGATTGCACAGGGGGCTTTCTGCTATTACCTGCATCTCCTACACAGGGCTTGGATTTCCTTGCATTGCCTTTGAGCATAGCGACAGGTCCGAACCTGCTTCTAGAAGAGTTAGGGCCTGATTTAGATCATGCAGGATCAGGTCCCGCTGTTATTTTTCACTGAAATAAGGCCAGAACGTGAATTTTGTTCTGCTTCTGCTACTGTTTCTGTCTTGTACACCACCATCCAGGTCCCTCCTTTGCTGCACCAACTCCACCACAACGCCAAATGACTCTGTTGTTGCCGAGATCTTCTGTAAGCTGCTTGTTCAATTGTCCTATGTATTGTGGATTGACAATTGCTGTAGCCTTGTGTACTTCTGCATTGCTCTTACATGCAACATTTTTCTTAGGTGCAATACAGTAGTATTAATTTTCCTAATCATTAAGGTAAAATAGAACACACCTGTATTGACACTTTACAAAAAGTTTTCGTGGTGCTTGTGGGTGTTGTGCTTGTGTTGCAGGTGGTTGTTCATTCAATAGTGTGTGTATTTTATTTGTGTGACATGCAATATGTACCAAAAAGAGGCATAACACAGTTACCTACACCTACATTATGACACATTCACAACATATATGTGTAGTGAGATTATTATGAGTAGCCCATACCTGTATCCACACCTCCATGGCCTCACTCCACCAGGACAATGCCGCGACGACACCACCAGTACAACGGGAACATCTAACTGCGCTCTGCAGAAATCTGCCAGCCTGGTGGCGACAGAGTACTATTAGCCAACACAGAAGACCACCGCCATGGCAATCTCCTGTCTATTGGTGCAACATCTAAATATGGCAGGCAGACCTCCATCAGCTTGATGAAGTAACAGGGACCACAGCGGGACAAAGGTAGTACTACCAGGCCCATAGTTTTATTGCAGCACAGTTGGTGCAGCTTGTATCCAGTTTCCATTGCTGCTACATGTTTTTGTGTACCCAACCTTGGTACCCACCCATATCTGCATTGTTTGTCGTCTTCCACCCACCTTCCCTGTACCACCTCCCAATTCTACCACCCTTTTTCACCAGTCACTTTCTAATCTAAATCTTCATGTATACCCCCATCCTACCCATTTTCGGCATCCATTTTGCCTTCCTCACCCTCTGTTGTCCATTCATTCTGGTCCCCTGAACCTTTTGGCCACCACCTACCTATGCTATCCCTCTTACGTCAGCTTTCACCTTCTTCTGGCACGTGATCTTGATCCCTGGGCAAGCAAGTTCCCGTATGCACATGCGTCTGTCATACATTTTGGCGTGCTTTCCTTCTGCTATTTTTTATTCTCTCTCGTTGCGCGTTTAATGTGCTCAACAGCATTTGCGAATGATTGTTTAACATGCATTCTCACATTAAGTCCAGACATATAAGCTATTGAAATGCTTGTTTTAAGCCATGTTGCACAAGTATTGGCAAAGCCAATAGGTTTTGCCTATATAAACACTTTTAGCTTTGTCAATGTTTTATTACATATCACCCAGTTGTTGCACTGCTGTGCATCATGGATTAAAGTTTAAAAAATTGTTCTATAACGTGGTCAATGCTGGTTGTATCATAGCGCTTACTAAAGTAAATGTAAGCCATATTGCACTACAAGTCAACAAATGTGCAACCTGTAAAATAAAAAACATTCACCCAATAGATTTTGCACAGGCGAAACCTATTATTGTCTTTGGTTATGTACGTTGTTAATTTGCTCACCTCAGAACAATATAACACATATATGTGTTATGCCCACTAACAACGTCATGAACTCAAATGACGTGGTAATTGTTCACAGATTACTTAGTACACCTTGCTTATTTACAAATTACGTTTTTTCAATTACTATACCAAACTAAGGGAGGAGGGACAAAGCATAGAACAGCTAGACACATTTCAACACTTCATAGCCAACAAGACAAGGCCTGGGAGCTACCTTTGTTAAATCAAAGTCTTGTTGCCATTGCTCTTTAGTGAATCGATTCCCTAAAGAGCAACCTATTCTTCCTCAGAGAACCCTTAGCCCACAAAATATGTTGCATTAACCGGTCATAGAAAGCACTCGTTTCAGCTCTGTCTCAATTAGCAGTTTAATCTACTTCATAAGTAGGCATTATTTTCAATTTACAAACATAGCTATACCCACATCCTGCAGCTATGAGGTCAAAATGTCAATGCCTTGAGTATTTTGAAATCAAATAATAAAATACCACTCCATAGGACATAGGTTTCGCACGCTCATGCTTAATTAAATTGAAAGGTTTAAAGTGGTTTTTCAAGAAAAAGCAGCTGGAAGATGATGTGATGTTTTATGAATGCAATTTGAGTGCATCCAGCATATTTTAGGTAATTTACTTGTTGGCTCTGTGGATGACACATCTATATATTGATTTTTCTCCTTTCAGCTAAACTTTACAGCATGCATTTTTGTGAAATCCCGACTTAGCAGAGAGCAGGCCTTGACACTCTGGTTACTTGCAAATTGTCTAAAACGTGCCCATGCATGCATTAATGTCGCCACGGTGTGTTTGGCTGAAAATACCAAAAAACTGAATTCCAAACGAGTTTTTTAGAAGCAATAGTTTTCTTTAAGGCTTAGCTACAGCAAATAGTTCAGTCATACAATAGCTGAATGTCTAGTATACTACTTTGTGTAAAAATATTGAACACCATGTTGTTTGTATGCAGGGCGATGGTTGTGGGATTGTTTAGTAGTGTTTCCCCTGCAAAAAGTACACTTCTCCCATTGGGCTGTGGCAATTTAGGAATTTGCATGGACTGAAAGTGTTACCCACCCGTCCCCTATGCCTCTTCCGCGGCAAGGTGAGAGGTTTACATATACATTGATGCAATAAGGTTCCCCATCATTTGTGGATTCTCTGCAAAACCCACCTCATCTGTAACCTTTAAGAAACATATGTGTCATTGTATCATTTTCTGAAAGTTATAGAGCAAACCAAATGGCTTTCGCACAATAACTACACTCCACGCTGTTACTTGAAGCGTAAAAGGCCATTTCATTAGGACAAGGATGCAATAATTTAGACTTTATTCACGGTACATAAATGCAAGAAATATACTTTTTCCATCCCATGCCGACTGGTTCTCCCTTCAGCCTTCTAAAAACTATCTCACTTGTTTGACTCTTCCCCATTCACTCAGTGAACTCCTTCCTCCCCCATTCTCACCTTCACTTGCCCTCCAAGCATCCTCTGTTGACTTTCCTTCATTGTTCATTGCCTCCCGCGCCCACTATCAGTCACCTGTGTACCGTTCTCCCCCCCCAGGGGCGGATCACCCTGTATCTGACTCACCACCCCTCCAAAGTACCATAACTTCGCTACTAGTGAAAACCGCCCTAAACTGGGATGTTAAGACCAATCCAACCCCTAGCCCTTTGCCTAAAACCTGTAGGGTGGGTGGGTGGACAAACTTTCCCTTTTCCCTTCCCGTGTCAGGAAGAGGCCGGATCCTCCTCTCCTGACACCTTTATACCCTTCCCACTCCCGCCTCTTCCCCTATTCCTCTAATCCCTCCCCTACCTTGTCCTTCCGTTCATTGAGCGAATAGCTCCAGGGGAAGATTGATCTGCGACCTTCACTTCCCCTGGGGGCAGTCATTGTTCAAAAAAGCAACCACAAGAAAGAACCAAGACAATACCCCAAAAGTCCTTACAGTAGGGATCTAGGATGAAAGCAACAGTGCCTAGTGTCACTCCGCCCTGAATGGGAGCTACGTTTTCTCTAGGCATGGGGTTCCGAAGTGGGGTGAGCATAAAAATATTTCAGCACCAATCAAGGCATGTTCCTGGAGACTGTTGGCAACTCTGGTGGGTAGGCAGCTTAGGTCACACCATAGCTGGCTACCCTTGCATCGTCCATAAGTTACCTCCTTACCATGTCTGCTACAAAACATACAACATAATTTTTTTCCGATGAAACCTGATGTTGTCTCAGTCGTTTTCAGCATACTATCTTTAGGCCATTGAGTGCATGTATGAATAGAGTGACTTTACTATAGGATACCAGCGTAAAACAATGACACCATTAGCTTACCTTTTACCATCTGCTATTGTTTCACAAGGACCAATAGCAAGAGAAACATGTTTGTATGCAACAAGGATTATCTATAAGGTGAATGATGATGTTACAGTGCTTAGGTGATGAAAAGTGGGCTGAAGCAAATTAGTGAGTGCATGTAACTTAAAAACATAAAGCAATGGTCATGTGGATTAAAGAATATTACAGGTTCAAGACTCTATAGTGCTAATAATGTTATAGTCCTGTTGCAACAATTACTGATGGTGCCTTTACCCCAGTGGCTGATTTAACTAGGATTTTTCCCAGGACTTGGTCTGGAAACACATCTCTTTAGTTCCCCCACTGATAAGAAAAAGAAAAAGGGGATTGTTAGGGAAGCCATCTGCAAAGTCAATGCATGGCCACTTTAATAGTTATAGGAATGTAACCAAAGGCAGAAGAAGAAATCAGTATCAAAGGTAGAAATGTAACAATGTTGTGAACACACAAGCTCACCTACAAAATATCTTCAATTCACTGAATCCCTGAAATGAATCAAGAGACACAGAACACTGATGAATACTAGTTCTTAGAAGCAACAACAGAGTTTGCTTAGTGAGGAGAATCAAAGAAACATGAATAAGGCTCATGTACACGTGGGGACGAAATACAAAAACGATTTGAGAAGCCAATGAATTGCTTCAAAACTAAATAACTAATAGGGGGAACAACGTGAGTGTTCACCTACTCATTGTAAAGACCTTTCCCGCTCTAGATGTCAATGGAGAAGCAGGAGGAGGCAGAACATGGATGATCTTCTTGGAATATACAAAATAATATTCTGGCTTATAAAAAAGCCTGAGGAAAAAATCGAAATCTGAGAAAATATATACAAATCTTGAACACAGTGGAAATAATTAAACTAATCAAGTCTGGGAAAGGAATGCACAGTGTCTGGTAGTGGATTAAAGAGACATAAAATGTTTTGTTACTTACCGACAATCTTCATTACCCCTATTAGAGTCCTCCTCGTCCAAGTCTTTACAGAACTGAGGCAATCCTGCCTCCCGAAAGGCTAGTCTAAAAGCTAGAATTTCTTTCATGTTTATTAGATAAATCCCTCATACCCACCGCCATGCCTGTTATAAACAAGACCAGACACAACCACAGAAGAAGGGAAGTAGGGAACAGGACTGGGACGAGCAGGACCCTAAATGGGGTTATGAAGTTTACCAGTAAGTAACAAAACATTACACCCTCATAAGTCCTCCACGTCTCAGTCCATACAGAAGTGAGGACACACAAGCACAAACACCAAGAAAATGTATGACACCAGGGATTAATGCAGATATTCAAACATTTAATCAAAAACATGATTAAGACACCGCAGCGTTCAAACCACCAACAGCAAAATTGTCCACAGAAGTATGCAAGACATTGAGGGGTTAGTGATGGACAAAAGTATGATGGGTCTGCGAGGTAGCCGCCCTAAAAATCTCCTGGATAGAAAAACCAGCCGCTTCAGCCAGAAAGCAGACACTGACTTCTTCGAAGCCCCTGAACCTGAGGAGGCAGACCCACAAACTACTTGGACTGGCAAAATGCCAAATGCACCCAAAGACTGATGGCGGAGTAGACACCTTCTTCCCCTTACCCACACCACCACAGGATACAAACAGTGTAGGAAAAAGACGAAAACCCTAGGTACGTTGGAGGTAAACCTGAAGGGCTCAGCGAACATCCAAGGAAGAAGGAACAAGAGCATCCCCATCCCCAGGAAAATCAGGTAGAACCACCTCCGGCTGCAAATGGACTTAGGAGGACACTTTTGGGAGAAATGTTGGGTCAAGAACAGCAAAGAAGGAACGGAAACAAGCAAGGCTACCAATTCACTCAACCTTCGAGCAGAGGTGATAGCCAACAGGAAGGCCAATTTAGCAGACAACAACAGCAAATGCGCCTCCAACAAAGGTTCAAAAGGGGATAACTGGAGACCCTGCAGCACAGTTGGCAAATCCCAAGAGGGCACAATGATAGGAGTGACCAGACGACGAAGCCGAAAACTCAGCAGGAGCCGACCCACCAAAGGAGCAATACCTTCCAAGGAGGCTCCCGAACCTCTACATGCCCGGACAGCGACCCACTGAGCCTATAAACTAGAAGGGGAAAGATCCTTAAAGAAACCATCCCTGAGAAACTCAAGAATAGAGTCTGGATCACCAACCACAGGACCCACCCATGAAAGGCACTCCAAGAGATAAAAGAACCCCAATGTTTACTGTAACTAATAAGGGTAGAAGGCCTACGGGAATGCTGGATATCACAGGCCACCAAGGAATAACAACCCAGAAACTCCAACGTCAAGGGTCCAATGGCTAGGCCATCAGTTTTAATCGACGGAGACGAGGCAAGGAGAGAAGTGGGAACTGAAGCAGAGATGGGATCACAGGAAGCAGTACAAACCTGCCCCCAGACAGCCGTAACAACAGTGGGAACTAAAGGCGGTGGGGCCAAGAGGGAGCAATCTGGATAACAGACCGGGATCTTCTGCAGCACCCTCGGGAGGAGGGGAATCTGGGGGAGGGCATACAGAAGGCCTGGAGGCCAAGGACTCAAGACAGCAGCCACTGCCCACACCTGAGGACAAACCAGCTTGGAAAAGAACAGAGGGAGGAGAACGTTGTGTGGAGAAGCAAAAATGTTTATCTAAGGTGTCCCGAACTGGAGACAAAGTTTCCAGAACAAGGGAACAGACAGATGGAACAGAACCGAGGAAGGAAGGTTGCGGCTCAAGCTTTCTGTATGAAAATTCAGGCAACCCTGAATGCAAACAGCCCTTAAGACCAATAGGTGAGACTCTGCCCAGGCACAAATCATGGAAGTCAGCAGATTCAGAAACTCACACAGGGTCCCCCCTTGGCGGTTCAAGCAACAGCAAGCCACCTGATTTATCAGTACGAACCAACAGATTAGTCCCCTGGAGGGGAATCTGAAATAACAGTATCGCCTGCCAAACGGCTGCCAGATCCCTCTAAATCAAGGAACAGGCACTGTTCGCCCATTACCACTGACCCTTGGCCTCCAATGACCCCAACGTGGCCAACCAACCCCAAAGACGGGCATTGATCGTCAGTATCAGGGTAGGAGGAAGCTGAAAATGGACCCCCTTTTCCACGTTGAAGTGCAAAGCCACCAGGCCTAGTCCTGAACCAGAACGGGTTGAGGGGAACCAGAGAGTCGTAACCTGCACGGGAAGGGTCCCACAGAGACAAGAGATGATTTACCAGGGGCTTTAGGTACAGGCGAGTCATGGAACCACAGCCGTGGTTGCAGCCATCAACCCTGGACCCCCAACTAAGTCTGAGCCGGAGCGGACTGCTTACTCAGAAGAAGCTGCAGCAAAATGATGCAAGCAGAAGGAAGAAACACCGTCCCCGAAAAGGTGTTGAAAAGTCCCCTGATAAACTGCAGTTTCTGAACAGGAACCAGATGAGGCTTCACCAGATGAGGCTTGATCCCCAGACCCTAGAACATGTCCATAGTCCATAGGGAGGAAGCAGGGATCAAACAATCAGCAATATAGGCAAACACAGTGAAACGCCAAAGTCAATACCTTGGTAAAAGTCTGTGGAGCAGGGGGCGTGGCTTACGCGCCGGCGAGTGATGGCGCTGCCTCCGTGAGCTCCGTGACGACGCGGGAATCCCAGCTATTTATCTCATAATTTCCCCGCATACGGAGACCGGCAAACAACATCCCTGCACGGCGGAACATGGTCCCCGTGTGTTGCGAGATGCAGCGGCTCTCCTAATTGCCGCTTTCATCACCTTTTACCGCTGCACCTTCTTCAGCTACTGCGGGACGCGGGCGGCCGCCATTTTGTGCCGCCGCGCTCGCGTCCCGTTTTTTTTCTTCATCTCTGCCGCCTCAACAGCCCGTTGTCCTCCTGCTGCAACAAATGGTCATATTTGGATAAGGTATGTGCTAAGGGACGCGCACCATGCTACTACTATATTTCCATGACTTTTGGCGCCACAGCTCTCTTCATAGCCTCTAATCACACTAATACTGCATAGCGGCGGCCATTTTGTGGTGCTCCCTGCGCAATGCTCAATACCTTCCTTTCTGCTTACAATCCTCCGTGGAACATCAACTGATCCCCTTGGCTCTCATTTATTATGGACGCTTTGCTGTTTCTCTAATGCCATATTTCTGGATGGTTTTTTGACTGCGTATTGAATTGATTTTTGCTATATTTCGACGCATGTCCTGTGGGTTTGAGGTATTGCTTCTCCATTGCTCCATATTACCTCTTACATGACCTCTTCCTTCCAGTGCCTCTTCTACCTCTACATATAGGGTCTCAACTTTTTGACTATTGCGGTGTGGCTTCCATCCCTGCGGTCCTCCTAGTTTGCCCCTCTGTTGGCATCATGTCTCAGGACGCAGGTCATACGAGATCGTCTGTCACCGGTACCAAACCGAAACGCCTTAAGAATGACCCTCCATCTCCGATTCGCACCTCTCAGAACCCCGTGCTGAATTCTATTCTAGAAGAGGTTCGTGGCTTACAACCTTTCATGTTGGTAACTAACGAGAAGCTCAAGCAGATAGAAGATAGATGGGTCGTCATGGAGAACAAGGTTCTGCAACTAGAACAACGCATCAGTGACGTCCAGGATGTATCTACGAAAATTCCTATTCTTGAAAAGGAGATACAGCAGTTGAAACTTCACACAGAGGACCTTGAAAATCGTAACAGGAGAAATAACCTCCGTATTTATGGTGTTCCGGAGTCCCTTGGGGAGGCCGACATGGTGTCCTTCATCCGCAAATTCCTCTATGAACTTTTGGAACTCCAACCAGAATCTACTCCTCTAAACATACAGCGTGCTCATCGTTTGGGCCGTCCAACGTCCAACCCGACCAAACCTAGAGGTATTATCCTGCTTTTTCTTGAATTCACCGAATTGATGACTGTTCTTAAAGCTGCAAGATCAAAACGTCGCCTCATTTGGTCGGGCCACACCATCTTTATAGCCCAGGACTTATCGAACGCCACGAATGCACGTCGCAAGGAGTTCCTTAATCTGCGTCCACGTATGAGGGAATTGACCATTCAATATGGAATTCTACATCCATGTCTCTGCAAAATAACTCACAATGGTCGTTCCCGTACATTTGATGATCCTCTGAAGCTTCGAGAGTATCTCCAAACTGTCTCTGCTTCCACGATGGACACCAATGACTGAAAATAATTCTTTTCTGTTTCATGCATTCACTTATCTTATGTCTTGACGACTGTTGTGGCCTTGTCCCGGTCTCTTCCTTGTAATTCTTTGCTACGACTTTTCTTTTTTTTTGATTATATCCTATCTATATTCCCGCGTTCTCCTCGCTCTGTGGGGTAGGCGCCCGCGCCGGCGTCTCCATGCTCCTAATGTCTCGGTATTCTCTTTTTTCTCAGATCTGGCGTCTTTGCCCTGATCTGTTTCTTATCTATCTCCTTCTTTTTCTTTCTTCTCTTTTTCTTCTTTTCACAGGCCATTCATGTTTTCCCCTTGCTCATTTATGTTCCGTTCTCTTTTTTGTATCTCTTATTTCCTTTCTTATTGTTACCTCCCGTACTCTTCATTGTTCCTCCTCTCTTTTCCTTATGCTTGAAATGCTCACTCGTCTGCCGTTTCTTTATTTTTACCCGACTTTCCTTGCCTTTGTTCATATTCTGTATTTGAGTCTTATTTCTAACATGTTTGTCTCCATTGTCTTTCCTCGTAGTTGTTCACCCGCAGTTTATTGGACCCAGATGTTACCCTCCTCCCTTGCCTTCCATCATGTGTAATTTTGTAACGTGGAATGTTCGTGGTCTTGGCAACCCTGTTAAACGTCAAAAGGTACTGTCCCATTTATCCAAGTTAAATGCTCAGATTGCTTTTCTCCAAGAAACTCATTGTACAGATGTTGAATCGTTGAAACTTAAGAGGGCATGGGTGGGTCAAGTTGTATTTTCTCCTGCTGTTGATAAAACAGGTGGTGTTGCTATACTATTTCGTAAAGGTTTGGATGTTCAAATTCTCTCTTCTCAATCGGATGATGAAGGTCGTTGGGTTATGTCAAAGGTGACTATACAAAACAAAACTATGGTGCTCCTAAATATTTATGGACCTGTCCGACCAGACCCTAAATTTTGGACTGACGTCAAAATCCTCATCTCCTCCATTGACTGCCCTAACATTATCATAGCTGGTGACCTTAACCAATGGTTAGATCCCTTTTCAGATAGACTATCATCCTCCAAATTCCAGCCTGATAAGACACATAAATCCTTCCAATCAGCCATTGCCTCACGTCCCCTTTTCGATGTGTGGAAAACATGCAATCCGAACTCACTCGAATATACATTTTACTCCAATGTTCACCACACCCGGTCCAGAATTGATTATATTCTAGTCAGCAAATCCCTTCTCCCTGCGATTCAGAAGTCCAAAATTGGTTCTATTTTTCTGTCGGACCATGCACCTGTTTATGCCACTTTTGACCTGACCCAAACCTCCTCCTCTTTTAATCGATGGAAATTTAACACTTTCCTTCTCTCCGATTCTGCATTTATGTCTAAAGTTAAAGATTTCATCTCTGAATACTTTTCCCTCAATTTACCTCATGACACGTCAGTTTCGAATAATTGGGATGCCTTTAAAGCTGCTTTACGAGGTTTCACAATTTCTTATGTATCTAGAAAAAAGAAACTCAACCGTGATAAATATACCGCCCAACTCTCCAACATCAAGACCCTAGAACACTCTTACTTTTCGTCCAAGAATCCTGACGCTCTCCTCCAACTTATCAAAGCCAAATCTGGCCTTAATCAAAATGCCACAGTTGAAGCTTGTAACACCCTCCTAAAGATTAAATCTAAATTTCATGGGGGTCAGAATAAAGCTGGAAAAATGCTAGCAAACTATCTCAAAAATAAATCTGAGCGAAAATCAATTGGCTCTATTCTCAACGAAGTAACCAGCACACTGGTTTCTTCTGATGAGGATATTGCACAAGTATTTCATAACTACTATAAACTCCTGTATACTGATGATACGCACCCTGATGACGATGACCTCTCCCGTTTTTTCAAAGACCTACCTCCTCCCCCATCTCTCCCTACCGAATTCTATCAACTAGAGACTGAAATTACCCCTCAGGAAATTCTCAAGGCAATTACCTCCCTAAAGAAATCGAAAGCCCCTGGCCCAGATGGTCTCCCAATTGAATTTTACGCCACCATGCATTCTATTTTTGTCCCCCATCTTTTACAACTTTTCAACTCCTTTATTGCAAATGCCAAAGCCTCTGGCTCCTTTTTGGATGCCCTAATAATAATAATCCCCAAACCTGACAAAGACCATTCCCTTTGTAAAAACTTTCGTCCCATCTCCCTGATTAATTACGATTGTAAAGTTTTTGCCAAACTTTTAGCGGCCCGCCTCGAATCCCTTATCCCTCTACTAATCAGCACTGATCAAGTTGGCTTTGTGAAAGGTAGACTTGCTGCTGACAATGCCCATGTCTTTGCCAATATTATTTCACACAGTAAACAATTTAAAGCCCCACTAGCTGCCCTATCCCTGGACGCTGAGAAAGCGTTTGACCGTATTAATTGGAATTTCATGTTTAAATCATTACAATGGTTTGGGTTTGGTCCCTACTTCATTTCCTTAGTTAAACTACTTTATTCTGCTCCTCGTGCAAGTGTTTTTGTTAATAATCAATTCTCAAAATGTTTCCCCTTATCCAGAGGAACGAGACAAGGCTGCCCTCTTTCCCCTTTACTTTTTATTCTTTGCCTTGAACCCTTCCTCATTAAAATTCGCTCTAACCCCCTAATTCATGGGTTCAAATTGTCATCGATTGAGACAAAAATTTCAGCCTATGCCGATGATGTCCTGGTTTACATGGCTAATCCTGTCTCTTCCCTTCCTCCATTTTTAGAAGAAGTCCGCTTATACTCCTCTGTTTCTGGTTATAAGCTTAATCTCTCTAAAACGGAGGTCCTACCCCTAAACTCATCCTGTTACCAATATATGTTTGCATCAACTGATTTTGCCTGGTGTCCCTCCAAGATCAAATACTTGGGTATTTGGTTCTCCTCTACCTTAGGTGAAACACTTAAACTGACCTTTACCTCCCTTAATCAAAAAATTCAATCACTTCTTCAATTATGGTCTCCCCTTTTCCTTTCATGGTGGGGTCGTTTAGACACCGTCAAAATGATGATTTCCCCACATATTTTATACACTGTCTCCATGCTTCCGGTGAAAATCCCTAAATTATATTATAACCGGCTGAACTCCATCTGCTCCAAATTTCTGTGGAATAATAAAAGACCTCGTATTGCCTTACATAAACTTATACGCCCAAAATCTGAAGGTGGGGTTCGCTTTCCTGACTTTCAATCATACCACTCTGCCTTTTTAATAAAACAAGCCTTCTCATTGGCTTTCGAATTCAATGATACCCCTCTTCCCAGATGGATTGCAGTCGAACGGTCCTTGTTAAAAGATTTTACTTTCCAACAATCTCTTTTCATGTCAAATTGTTCATTCTTGACTACTCACCCTGTACTGAAATACTCACATACTCTGCTGCACACTGTATTCTCGAAAGATTCGTCCCCCTTACAATGTTTTCTTTCTTCTAGTGTATGGTATAACAAATATCTTAAGTACAAGGGTAAATCTTTTTATTTCAAGTATTGGAAAGAAAAGGATATTATGTTTCTATACCAATTTTTCTCTGATTCCTCCATTATTTCATTTGATGTAATGCAAACTATGTTTGATTTACCTGTACATTTTCGCAAAGAATATGACATTATTACTTCTGCCATTTTATCTCACCTATCTACCCTTCCTACTTTTGATCTCCTTCCTTCCCTTACTCCTTCCACTCCTCTATATCCTATGTTTACTCAACAAATCCCCAAAGCTGCTCTAATTTATAAACTGTTATTAGATAATGTTGGCCTTAGACCTAAAACCATTACTGAAACTGTTTGGGAAACTGATTTATCTTTCTCGTTATCTGTTGATGTTTGGGATCGCTTATGGTGTAAATTGTTTAAGACTTCGATTTCAGCTCGTATTACTCAGTCACTTTTTTTTCTTTACCATAGAGCTCTTATTACCCCTGTAAGCATAACAAAATTCTCCCCTTCAGCCTCCCCCCTTTGTTGGTCCTGTTCCTCTCACCCTGGCACACTCAAACACCTCTTGTTTGATTGCCCCTCTGTTCTTACTTTTTGGAGCTCAGTTTGGGATTATTGCATGCGTATTTTTCATTTTTCTGAACCATTCTCATTGTTGCATATTTTTTTAGGTTCCCTATCTGATGTTTTGGACTTACATTCATATAATGCTAAATTATTTGATCTTTTCATTGCAACTGCTTTCAAAGTAATTTTGTCTTGCTGGATGGATAACACTAAATTGTCTGTGCATACATGGTGGAATTTCATATGTGATGAGCACAGAATTGCAATTGCTTCTTCTTCTTCTGTCACTTTAAAAATTAAATCTGACCTTACCTGGCTACCTTTCTCTACCTTCTTATCCTCTTATCCCCCTCCCTAACCCTCCCTTCCTCTTTCTCTCTTCCCCTCTTTTTTCCTTTCTTTTCTTCTCTTTCTTTCTCTCATCCATTTTCTTCCTTTTCATATTTTATCTGAACCATTTTTCCTCTCCATTTATCTCTCATGGTTCTCTCATATTGGTTCTGATTTTTGTCATACTGTTATATTATGCTGTACTATTTTTCTTAAACAAAATAAAACTTTACTAAACTGAAAAAAAAAAGTCTGTGGAGCAGTAGAGAGGCAAAAAGACAACACCTGAAACTGGTAATGGACCCAATCCACTGCAAACCTCAGGAACCACTGGCTTCCAGGATGGACAGGACACACAATTAGGCATCTTCCAGGTCCAGGTAGGCCAGAAAATTGCCCTTTTGGATGAGGGAAATTATGGAATTCAAGGTGCTTATCCGAAAGTGATCCAGCAACACCAACTAGTTCAGAGCCTTGAATAGAAACCCAGGCTCCATTCCGCCTTTGGAACCAGGAGAACAGCGGCCTTTGCCGGCAACATGACCACCCTGGACAACATAGCAGTTCTCTTCAACTGGGTCTTTTGACAATGGGGTAACCGAATAGCAGGACTGAGAGCGAGGGCCCTGGAACTAAATCTGGTACCGATGACCAACAGGACCCACTGGTCGGAATTAAGAGTTGACCATTGATCCAGGAATAGATGTAGCCAGGCTCCCACCTTGGCATAGTCTCTTCTGCCCGGCACGCTGAGGCTGCTGCTGAGGCCAGGACTTGTTATGGAACGCAGCCCCCAACCATGGGCCATTCCACGAAAGGGCTCAGAAGAAGAAAGAACACACTGAAAGCTCTGCTTATGGAAAAAAGACTTCTACTTCTGGACACACTGAAAAGGCTTCTTCTCTTCCACAGACCGCTGTACCATCATTTCAATTTGTCCCCAAAAAGCAGGGTACCCTCAAACAGCAGTTTATGAATCAAGGCCTTCTGAGCAGCCTCAAGATGCCAAAGTTTGGTCAACAGAGACCGACTACCAGCCACAGCCGACCCGGCAGCAGAGGAAAAGGCCCAAAGCATATCAAAAGTGACATCGAACAGCAATATGCCAAGTCTTCCATATGAGCCAAGATGCTAGATCCCCCTGATCCTGAAAACAGTCAAAAAACTTCTCAAAATCCTTGATAAGGACCTGCGAGGCATAGGCAGAGCAAAAGCTCGCCTGAATCCCAAAATGGCATGCAGCATAGCAACAAATTAAAGCCGTCTCCACCTTTTGTTCAACCGGACCAGAAAGGCAAGCCTCCTCCGAAGACAAAGAACAGGAAGAAGCCATTGAGGTCAAAATAGAATTTACCTTAGGAACCAGAGGAAACTGGACATCAAACTCTGCCAAGCAATACCCCTTGCCCAAAAAGTGAGGAATCCATTTGCTTGTCGACCTCAAGACATTCCTTAGCCAGAATATCCTTAATGACATCAAGCGAAGGCAAGCCATCCACCACTGAGGCACTATACTGGGATTAAAAACCATCATCCACCAAAGACTTTGGATCAAATCCCAGGACCTTTAGATTACATGGCAGAAGGCTCAAGCAGTGCAGCCTGAACAGCCTGAACATGGATAGGACAGTAAAAAAGAAACAGACCAGACACAATAGATGCATATTCATTGTAGATACTTCATTTTGGTCGTCTCTTTCTAATCAAAAACATATACCTAAGAGAAACCTTTGTTTATGCTATTTATTTTCTCACTTTAGAATTGTAGGTTCTTCAATATATTCATTTGGGTCACACTGTCACTTGATAAACTGTGTATATAAATGTCTCATATATGTTGTATCAATAACATGTATTATCTATGCATGTATAAAACTATGGAAATACCTTAACAAACGGGCCAAGTGTGTATGAAATTCCTTTATTTGACATCCTCTGTACACCCATATTGCCATTGAGCATAGATACTTATCACAAGTGATCTTTATATTTGCCCACCGGAGCCGCTGTTGTTTTGTTGAACAGCCTGAACAGCAGAATTAAACAAATCCTACACATTTGCCCTGGAAATCTGCAACGGGTCATCCTCCTGTAGGTCCGGCACTTTTTTCCATTTGGAAAGAGATTTGGCAGGCACCGGGACCAACTCCTCATCTCCCATGGCCAACGATAAATGAACAAGCACCAAATAAGAACCAAGAGATGAAGAGGAAGTGCCCAGTAACCCAATCCCAATACATACCGCCTACCAGCAATCAAGTCTCAAACACTTCAAAACTTACATACACACAAGACATGGTCGTAGGAACCGGGCACTGCTGGAAGCCCTCAGCACCGGAACGGCCTGACCACCAAACGTAGAGAAAGCTCCTCTCCCCAGCCAAGCACATGCACAGGGAAAACATCAGAGACAGAGCAGGGACGCGATCGACCAGAAAACCAGTATGGTCAGCGTCAAAATTTAAAAAAATACATTAAAAAACAAAGTAAAAACACAAAACACTCACCACATCGCATTACCAACATGGAGGAAGAAATCCCAGCACTCTGACTGCACGTCTGTCGGACAGGAAAAAGAACTGGCATCGCAGTGGGTTGGAGGGGTTTATATAACAAAACATGAAAGAAATTATAGTTTTTAGTCTAGCCTGTCGGGAGGCAAGATTGCATCAATTCATTTAAGCACTGGGACAAGGACGATTTATGAGGGGGTAATGGTTTCCGACTACCAGCCTTGGTATTTAGCATGCCAATGTGAAATTACTCTGCTGAGCTTTTGCATCTTTTTTTTTCAGACGTTTTGCACTGACCCTGTCTCTCTGAAATATATTAGATCACAAGGAGACTAGATTGCTTACATTAATTCAAATGAATTGCAATTAGCTGGTTTGCACAGTGTTTTGCATTCTTCCTTTCACAAATGTTGTAGGGTTCAGGTCCTTTGTGAGGGTACAGTTATGGCAAATACCATACCTGAAATGCCTTTCAGACAAGAAGACTCAGGATGATCAGGAGAAGGGATTGATTGTGATCAGATTGAGAAAAATAGGAGTGAGTAATGTCTATATACACTCTAGCATGTAGGCTTATTACTGTAGGAAGGAGTCTTACTGGAGATGGTATTTATCAGGGTCTACTATTTATGCCCATTGGCTTGTTAAAGAGTTGTGAGTAAAGTACATTCTCTTCCCACACCCTACCATGCATCCCTATTATCAGAGAGAGGAGTGTTGGCAGGAAAGACAGCCCCTCTCCACTATGCATACCTATAATCTCAGAGAGAGGTCTGAAAGGAGAGGCCTGTCCAGCCAAACACACAACTACACACACCCGTTATCTGACAGAGAGGTGTCAAAGGGGAGGCCAGTGCATCCATACACCATACTATGCCCACTGTCATGTGAGAGAGATATCCTAAAGGAGAGACCAGTGCCTCCCCACTCACTACTACACACACCCATCACCAGAGAGAGAGGTCTGAGCGGAGAGGCTAGTTCCTCCCCATAATATACAATGCACACCTGTCCTCCAACAGAGGCATCTCAGCATATAGGTCAGTCCCTACACACACACACTACTATGCATACCTGTCTTCCAAGAAAGAGATTTGAAAGAAGAGGCAGCCCCTTCTTAAACCTTAGTATGCTCACTGATTATGCAAGAGAGAGTTGCAATTGGAGAGGCTAGTCCCTTCCATATACTAGTATTTCCCTACAACACTGTTGCTATCTCGCAAGAGTGTCACAAAAGTAGAATGCATGCTTCAGCGAGGCACATTCAATCCTGTGAGACTCCTACGAGACCCACATGGAAAATTCCTGTGCCTGCCACAAGGTGTTTTACGAGCCCACAAGAGGCTCGCAAGATCGTAAGGAGAGAAGTAGGAAAAAAAAGTGTCAAGGTGAACCAATAGCTAACATTCTTATTACATGGTTGAAGAACTACTGTGATGTGATTGATTGCAGAGCCAGAGAGAGCTCAGATTGTTCTTGGCACTTTGGAGGAGAAGGACGTGTCTTTGAGTTGTGCTGAGCATATGTGACTTAATTTGGAACTGAAAGAGATTGAGACTGATATTTTCAGATGAATTTAAGAAAGAACTCCAAGTTCATGTATTTAATAGTATACTTTAAAAAGTTTGGTAAGATGTTTTAGAAAGTGCACTAATGTTGGTAAAGCAATTCTACACAAGGTTTACTGAGTGTAAAGCTGCTTGTAGAGGTGTAGATTTCTCAATGTAGTTATTGAGAGGTAAACAATAGAATGTAGAGAGATATCAGCAAATATTTCAGATTGTGTTAAATAATAACTGATCGCACGAAAAGAAGTCCAAACAGTGGATTAAACAAAATATAGAACTCTTGTGAATAATGAATGACACACTTAAAATATAGATTTATATAATGAAACCTAATACTATACAATATTCATAAAAACTGATTGCTCTCTTTCTGAATTATGATTACGACTTTAATGTAAAAACGCAATCAAAGGCTATGAGAAGTATCCTATTACAATATTAGTGGACTTGCTTGGAAAATGTCTCAATTTGAGAGTCAGAGGAAATGAAGAGATAGACAATCTCAACACAAATATTGTTATAATAATCTGTTTTATATTCAACAATTATTTTTAGAAACATTTTGCAAGTGTGCCCCCTTTCCTGTTAAGTTAGACTGCAAACTGGGCGTGGCAGCGTCAGCTTCCAAGATGGCTGCAACCTTGTGAAGCTTTGCTAGCAGCTGGCCCATAAAAGGCAGCATAGACATTAACATCATACTGGCAGGAATTGCTTGATATCCTGGTGGGGCCTGACTGGCGGAGGACTCCCTGACCACTTCCAGGTGAGCCATCGAGACCTACTGATCTTACACTGAGCCGGCGCTGGGTTGTGGTCCATCTCGCCTCAGAGACTGTTGGTTAGCCTGAGGCCTGGACCATCTGGTGCCGCTGGTGCAATCTCAGTGTGGGCAACCACCTATGGTGCTGACAGGGGGCCCTGGGGGTGCACACCATGAAATCGGAGCCAGAGTTGGTGTGTGTGAGACCCGTGGGCAGCGGTGTCCCACCAGCAAGCATGAGGTCTGTGAGCTACGGTGACAGTTGTGACCACTGCATGTCAGACCGATGACTTTGTCAGGACACCACCATAACAGCACACAGATGCATAGGTACGGGCCCTGGGGACACTGAGCTGGCCGAGGCAATGACACGCCTCCACAGGAGTTCCCGCATTACCACCTGTCTACTGTGCTGGAGGGAATGGGCGCCACCTGTAGGTACTGCTGAATATCTAGCGCAAAAGGTGGCCCTCCCCCTCTTATTATCAATAGGGGTGGGCGGAATTTGCGTAATCAGGTTACGCTTATCTACGCGAAACGGGAAAAAATCTCTGTGAACACGCAGAAATTCTGCAAATACGCGGAATTGCTTGTTTGCAATGCTTTTTTACTGTTCGCAATTGCTGTATGCATGCTCGGGGGAAATATCTTGCGAAACCGCATTTTGTGAACGCGAACATGCAAAACATTTTGCAAAATCGCGGAACGCAGCATTTTGGGCAATTTTGCATTTTCCGCGGAACATCAAATTACCCAAATTACCCAAATTACCCAAATTCCGCAAGCGGAATGGAATATACCGCCCAGGCCTAATTCTTAACATGCAGTGAGCCCCTAGGGAATTGGACCCCATCAAACCCCTGGTGCATATTGTGATCCTGTTGTTCCTCCCACTCCGACTCGGGTCCAGGTATTGCCCGGCTGAGCACTACATTGCAATCCGTGCCAGTATTACTTACGCAGCCTTCACAACAACGATGGACAGAACCAACCCAAAACAGAGCAAACTCCAGTTCGACCAAGCAGGTCCAACTAAAAGTGGGGGGGCGAGCTCAGACCCTGATGGTATCACCTGTGGAAATGGCCTCAGACACTGACACTGCGGCCATTATGCTGGAGCTTAGGGCTGGCTTCAATGCCATGGATGCCAGGTGCGACAAACTAGCGAACCGCATGGACAGATCGGCCGAACGCTTGGACCATCATGGGGCATAACTGAGGGGGAGAATATCAACCCTAGAAGGCACATCCTTCACAATTCAAAAGCAGGGGGCAGAGCGCATACTTAAATAAGTTGCTATAAAGAACAAGGACTTGGAGGCCAGATCGAGGCGCAGCAATATCACAATTTCTGGTATTTCAAAATCCACAAATATTGCGTCGGGTGGACTCTTTCATTGAACAGTTGCTTGTTGACCTGTTTGACCATGCCACCTTCTCCCCAACCATCTCAGTGGAGCGAGCACATCGCACCCTTGGTCCTCATCTTCCTGTTGGTGCCCCACCTCAATTTCTTATTTCACGGCTCCTGAACTATAAAGTTAGGGACACAGTCCTCCGTCTGACCAAAGCACATGACGATTTACAGTACCAGGGATCATCCATATCTGTCTACCCTGGTTTCACCCTCATGGTCCAGGAGGCAAGGCGCAAGATCTGTTATGTAAAAAACACTCTCTGCAAACTAAACATCACATATGCCTTGTTGTACACTACCCACTAGAAGATCGACCATAATGGGAGGTCCAGGGTCTTTGACACTCCTGCAGATGCGGTCAAATTTCGCGAGACGCTACCCAGTGGCTCCCCCCTCACTCCTGGGGCTCCTCGGATGAATGACTGACAGACTCTCCAATGCAGCTGTAACCATCTGTGTCAGAAAGTGTGAGCCTAATCGTGTTTCAAACCAATCTGGCTCTCTATTGCCTAGTCTTCCCCTCCATTTTTTTTTCTCTTTTGTCTTGCCCACTTTGCCTTTGACGATGCTTACCCAATCACTTCTAGCTATATTCTCGCTTATAACTGGGACACTGCCTGCTGGGTCACCCTCACGCCTGATTGGTGTATACCAAAACCACAAGTTTGGAACATATTTGTTGTTTGTTTTAGTTTATTGGGATTTGCTGGATGCTTTGGAATCTGGTGTGGAGGGGAGGGGGCATCCCATTTTTTTTAAGTCGATGTCTTTTCAATGTTTATTTTTGATTTTACTGTATAACTCGTTGATGCCAATATCCAATCTCCTCAATCATTGCAGTCATTAAGACATTCAGGCAGGCCTATCATTCCCAGTCTTTCCTTTACGCCACCACGTGACATGACAAAATCCTTCAAGATATCCTGTATCTCATGGAAAATATGCAGCATAAATAACCCATGCAAGGGCAAATAGGTCTTGGCATAGTTGAACAGGCAAGGCGTTAAAATTGCCTACCTGCAGAGAACGCATCTATCCCCTAGCTCTCCCGCAGTTTTTGCTAAGCTGTGTGCTGCACATCGTTATTTTTCCTCCTACAGTACATATTCATGAGGCATCTGCATGCTTATACATAAGAGCCTTCCCTTTCATCTTTACACATTCCACACTGACCAGGAATGTCATTATGTTGTCTTACATGGCCTCCTTGCAGATAAGCGGGTTCTACTGGTGAATATATACAGACTGACCATGGATGATCATGCCTTCCTCAAAGACGTTTACACTCTTATTAGCCATATTGCCACTGACCAGATAATCACGGGGGCAACTTTAACCTGGCACAGTGCCCGCAAATAGACTCCTCCAGTGTGTGCACAAGCGACAAGCCGAATTTCAGGGCCCTACTTCATCAAGTTATGGACACACATGTGTTACGAAATGGCTGGCATTTTCTCTATCCCACAGACCCAGGCTTCACCTTTAACTCATCACCCCACACTATCTGGACATGAATAGACTACTGACTACTATCCGCCAACATTATGCATTGGATGACAGAGGTCAATGCACTTCCCCGCACCCTGCACGGTCTTGCTGTGTCTAACCATTTCCTGTGAATATGAGACAGAGCAATGATGGCGATTCCCTGGGGATGCCCTATGTTTTCAGGATGGAGATGCACGCGGCAATGGTAGAATATTTCTCGAATAATACTGGATCCGTCAGTACACAAGCTAGGCTCTGGTAGGTCGTTAAAATCCTACATCTGAGGGATAAGTATATCTAAACAGTCTGGTATCTTATGTGACATTCGCCATTAACTTAAATACACTGAATTCAAATTACAAACCTTAGACTCAGCTGCAGTTGTGGATAGCGATCCGCTAATTCATGAGAGGTCCCTATTAATGAGAGAGTACACTAGTTGAACGGGAAACAGCAGAGCAGGGAAAATTCTCCACAGTGTGTAGGTATGGAGAGGGAGAGAAGCCATGCCGTAGGCTGGCGAGGATGCTGCAACCCAACAGAGTGACAGAATATATCACTGAGAAGTTAACAGATACAGGTGTACTCGCGTTGGGTACTGAAGGGGTAAAGGCCACATTTTTTGACTACTATAAGTATGTGCATACCTCCCACAATCCAGCTACCCCACCAAAGGTACTCAATTACCTAGAAAGCATAGCAATGGTATGGCTAGCTGATGACCAAGAGTTCCTTTGTGAGCCTCTTACGCTAAATGAAATCAAAGAAACTATTGAGACACTAGATGGTTCCAAAGCCCCTGGCTTTGATGGCTTGACTGGCACTTTCCACAAAGTCTTGAAGGAACAATTAGCCCCACATCTTTTAACAATGTATAATGAAGCCCTAACCTCCGGCTTACTGTCACCCACTCTGCGGAAAACAGCACTCATTCTATTGCTAGAAAAGACCCCACACTATGCGCCTCATATTGGCCCCTTTCGCTCATAAACCTGGACATTAAAGTATTGGCCAAAACCTTAGTGAACCAATTGGCCCTGCTTATGGAGAAAATATTCTGGGTTGTGCAGTCTGGGTTTGTCCCCCACAGATAAACCTTATTTAATCCCCGCACAATACTTGCGGTCCTCCATAGGATATCCCCAGACGTGCCTGCAGCAATGGCCTTCTGGAGGCCGAGAAGTCATTTGACTCCCTTGAATGGCCCTTCTTGATGGCGGTACTACGGAAACTAGGGAACAGCATTTACTGGCTGAAGTGGCTGAAGCTATAAGGGACTGTTTGGATGCCGGCGGGAGAGCAGCCTTGGTGATGCTGGATCTCTCGGCGGCATTCGACACAGTGCCCCATTCTCTCCTGCTTGACCGGCTCACTGCTATTGGCATTGTGGGCTTAGCCTGGAGCTGGCTTAGATCCTTTTTGGAGGACAGGTCACAGCTAGTTTGGCTGCCCCCTTGCTCTTTGGCGCCTATGCCCCTTTCCACCGGCATCACGCAAGGCTCCTCACTTAGCCCCCTATTGTTCAACATCTACATTACTCCCCTGGTTTATCTGGCGGAGTCTTTGGGGGCTAAGGTGATGGCCTACGTGGATGACACGCAGTTGTTGTTCTCCTGGAAGCGTGGTGAGGTCTCGGTTAGCTCGGCGCAGCACTGTCTGGCAGCTGTGTTTCGCTGGCTGGCTAATGCACAGCTAAAGTGCAATGAAGAGAAATCGGAGGTTCTCTTGTTTGGCACGTTCCCGGTGGACTTCAGAGCTAGGTTGTGGCCGCCTGACTTCTCGCCCCCTTTATCCAATAAGGGCCTCGCAAAAAATTTGGGGGTCTGGTTTGAGGAAAACTTAAACTTTGCCACACAAGTGAAGAAGTTAACAGGGACATGTTTTGGCACCCTGAAATTTCTGAGGAAATTCCTCCCCCTCTTGCCAGCCGGAGCTAAAGATAAGGCTTACCTTTTCCCGCCTGGACTATGCACATGCTCTCCTGGTAGGATGCCAGGGCTATCTGACCAGGAAGCTGCAGGTAGTCCAGAATGCGGCAGCGAGACTCCTCCTGGGACTTTCTTCCAGGCAGAGCGTGCAGGCCCATTTTCGTCACCTGCACTGGCTCCCAGTTGAGTCCTGTCTTAAATTTAAAATGCTTTCCATTGTCCAACGGGCTTTGTATGGGTTGGGCCCGCTCTATCCTCAGAAGCGCTTTGCCTTTTATAGACCTTTTAGGCAATTGCGGTCCTCTGACCAACTCCTAATACAGAACCCCCAGGCTGGGTGGCTGCTCTTTTACCCAGAAAGCAGGTCTTGCCTGGAATGAGCTCCCTTTGGCCCTTCGGAGGGTGTCGGACCCTGGTGTTTTTAAGAAGAGGTTAAAAACTCTACTTTTCTGATGGCTTTTTTTTCTCCTTGTCTCTCCTGTGGATAGTTATGTGGTTGTGTTTTTCCCTGAAAAGTTATGTGGGAGTCTTTCTTGGGAATCAGCGCCGGGATACTTTGAGTAGCTGTGCACTCTTCAAATACAGTATAACATAACATAACATAACAACGCAACTTTTACCACGCAGTACCTTTACCACGCAACTTTTACAACGCAAGTCGTTACAACGACTTGAGCTGGGGGGCGCTGTAGGATAGGGGATAGTTTAATTTACTATCCAAAACTTTCCCTACTATCCACGGGGACTAGAGTTGGAATAGTAAATTAAACTTTTCACTATCCAGCGCCCCCTTTGCGTTGTAAAACCTGCGTGGTAAAGGCATGCATTGTAAAAGCATGCATAGTAACGACATACATCCACGGAAACTCAGGTTCCCCACCTCTTCGTATCCTTGATTCAACTGCTATATTCTTCACGATTGACCTGTAGACAGGTCAATGGCTAACTTTCTGAATTTTTCTCAATTACCAGAGGCAAAAGGCAGGGATGGCCTCTATCCCCCCTGTTATCATCATAGCTATGGACCCCCTGGCCATCATATGCAGGCTAGAAACCTCCACTGAGTGCTCCAACTCAAACGATGGCCACTGCTGCTTTCTGTACATGCAGATGATTTTCTTCTTTTCATTAGACACCCCGCCGACAATCTCTGCCCCTTAATGGAGGAAATAATATGCTTTGGTGAACTCTCGGGCTACAGATAAAAAGGTCTAAATCTGTGTTCTTTCCCCTCACAGAGGTCACGCAATCAGTTGTGATTGGCCGCCTCTCTTGGTATTCAATTACACAGAGATACACCTCAATTACTGCAACTGAACTATGGTCCTGCTATAACTCACCTAGAGATGCAAGTTGAAAGATGGATACAATTACCACTTTCCAAGGCGGGCTGGGTGGCCAATAATAAATGGTTGACATCCCCTGGTTCCTGTACCTTTTCCTCAATCTCTCAATTCCGCTTCCAAACACTTTTTTTCAAACACTGGGCAGCCATCTCATCCATCTAGTTTGGGCTGGCTGCTGCCCACCATTGCGTTGGGACACTTTGACACTGCCATAGGAACATGAGGGCCTGGGAGTACCTGACCTAGAACTGTACTACTTGGCAGCTCAATGCCAATATACATACAGATGGTACCACTCAGATGTGTGTATCCATTATCTGAGGCTGGAACTGGACCAGCTGCAGGAACTCTCACATTTGGACATGTTGTGTGTCGATTTAGATACTGTATATAGATTTCCCGATTTATGCACTTATATAGGTTCAATTCCCATTGCCCTTATTTAGGCATAGAAATCCAGCCCTTATTTAGGCATTACTCATGCTAACCAAATACAGGCATGGTCAACTACATCCATCCATCCATGTCACAAGTTTTTGGAAAACCAGACTCTTAAACCTTTAGGACTTCCCCTTGCTTGGATATTGATTTCTCCAAGAACACATTTATTATGCATGAACATCTATTCTGTAGGGGTTCATTCATGACGTTCCTCTGCCTGACTTTTACGTCAATACTCGCATTCCTAAACGTATAGGTATAAATATACCTTCACTTAAAATGGCAAGCCAAGGTACGGCACAGCTCGGCTGCATACTTGCACGACGCTGCTCGTCACAGCAAGTTCAGAAGGAAATCGAATCCCTGCCTGACCCACTGACCAGACGCTGTCATCCTCCTCACAGAGAATCCAGCTCCAGTGTTTCTGACTCCCTTGCAGGGTGTTAGATATCGAGTCCCGGAAAGAGATACCAACCTCTCTCATTCTAAGGCAGAGGTCTTCAAACTTTTGGATGCCGGGACCCCCATGTCAACATTTTGAGGCCTAAGGACCCCCTCCTGACAAAAAGTTCTAAACCTGTGGGCAGGGCTGCTGGAATTATGAGGCGGTGAGGACTAAATTATGCAACAGGCTTGACTAAATGGTGTGGGAAGAAAATGTAAAAGATGTTATGTGATGCCACGTATTTTAGGATAGCATTGTTTCATTATTTTGACATTTTTTACACACAGTAACACTCCACCAATGAACGGGTGCATGACCCTAGCACGCGTAGTGAGTCCTCTGTACTGGTGTATCATGGCAGGTGTGGATTACCTGCCAAGGCTGGTCTGTGCCCTCCCTGGGCTGTTGTTTTGTTTCCAGTGCTAACACTCTTGGCTCACTTCCCTGGCCTTGGCTCACCTGCTCCGCCGTATGTGTAAAAAACTCATCTACACTTTATTTAGAGAAGTAGTTTCCTGCTCTCCCTCCACTCACCCGGAAGTGAAGGTTAATAAGGCTTACCTGCACTTCTTAGTATTCTCCGGTGCAGGCCCTTCATCTCAGTGGGGCATTTATGTGAGAGTATATTTATAGCTATTTTACCGACCTGATCTCCAACCGAACATGATGCACTGCCACAAGTCAAGTGAGACAGAAGCTATCCGTATTTCTGTTTATCATGCTGCTGGAGAAATGACCCCTTCACCAATTACAGCAACAACGCAAACCCTTTTATTTCTCATAACCAAGTCAGTACCCTTGGAATTTCCAATGCCTTCTCCCACCCCTTGGCCTGTTTTGGATCGCAATTGGGCCACTATGTAAAAAACCCAGGTTTCTTAACCAAACCCTCCCCCCCTCACCCCGTCCCCCAACTTTTTTGCACTGTTAAAATGTGTATGGATATAATAATGAATATGCCTAGTCTCAGTCTGAATCTCTTAAATATTGTTATATATTTTCAACGGCTTTAGGGACGGTGGTACGGTGGGGTGTCCTGGTCAGCCTGAGGAGGTCGGGGGTCAAGTGCCATATTTTTTAATTTCCGATGCTCATGTATAGGCTTAGGGGTAGCAATCGTACCACTGTTTGTATTTATTGATAATTGCGACCCTGTGTAGTCCCTGTGCTGTTGCTCTGCCATCTTGCAATGAGAGCCAAAGTATGCTTAAACAATACTGTCCAAACCAGGCTACTGGCTTTTTGCTCCACCCCTCTCTTGACATTTTTCAACTACTGAGAGCAGGTGGAAATGTCAGTGTAGCAGTCCCCCAAATCAGGAAAAACATACAGGTTTTTTATCTGGGACTCATTGGTCCGCATAGTTACTCCCCATGCCAGGAACAAACACATTTAGTTGCTGGAATGCCAGCTGAAAACAAGATTCCACACACTCAGCATACTCACAACTAAAACCTGCTAACTTGTAATAAGGGCCTTGGTGATGTTTGGGTCACCATTTTAGATGCTTGTACAATGCTATTGGAATGTAAACAGGTCAAGTGATAAGCTGGACAAAGCCATGCATTAGAAACACTCACAAGAATGTATGAAATTAATATTGAGTTGGTAGAAGGTGTATTAAGAGTCCTGTAACAATGCCATTCCTGTAGCCCCGATTTCAAACTAGGTGATATTTTCTTCTTGAACAGGAATTGTATGTCTTTTTAAGTGATGAACCTTTTGTTATTTTTTCTGCTACTCCCCAAAACACCTCCTTTTCACTAAAAAGCATAAGCACTAATTCTCGTTAATTTTAATTTAAAGAACATAATTTATGACTTTTTAGCAAATAAACTGCCCTTTTGCTGGAAAAACATCTGTCTCAGCCCCTGGCTACATTAGTTGTTTTAAAAAAGTTTAATAAAAGAATTATATGTGCATTTTGTTTGCTGGCTGTTGAAACTCCAAAAAATCTGCATTTCCCTGCAAACTGTTGTTTTTACAAACATCACGTTTTACATACGCATGCCATCTTCATCAGTTGTTAAGAAACTCACTGCTATGTACCAACATCAATTTTCTGTACTTAGCTTGATAATAATCAATATTCTGTAATTCCTGTTTCCTAGTTTTATCATTTACTTTGTCCTCCCAGACACCATCCAATGGCTCATTCTCTTCCCAAATGATTAAATGCAAAGTCACCGGTATTTATTTTTTGTTTCGGTTACTGCATGTTCCTCTTTGTAATACTGGTAGGGGCGTTGAGTAATAAAAGAATCCTGATTTGACTTGTTGCATCGAATACAGCTTTAGGGACAGTGCGGTGTCCTGTTCAGCCTGAGGAGGTTGAGGGGGTCAAGTGCCGTATTTGTTTGTCAGGGTGGAGAAGCAGAACATGCAGACTTGCACCTCACCCGTTACTCAATCATTAGCCCCCACCTGAGGCGCCCGGCATTAGCATGAGAATGCAGCCTTGGGTTTCTGATGGCCGGGCATTCACCGGGAGCTGCGAGGGGGCCTGTGTTACACCTCTGGCTAAGCCCCCAGTAGTGCAACAGCCCGGGCTTAGACAAGGGACGGGGGAAGAGGGGGGCTGAAGCCCTTGGGCCTTGGCAGAAGTGTTACTGTGAAGGCGCGACCCCCTTTGCATCGCTCCACGGCCCCCCTGGGGGTCGCGCCCCACAGTTTGAAGACGCCTGTTCTAAGGTATGGGGCAGTCTAGAACCTAGAGAAACTTTTGGCAACGCTTGGCAAAACTAAACTATAGCTAGTTATACTTTAGAAAACAGCACCCTTAGTCATACCTCGTACTACACTTAGGTTAGGTACACTGGGTTAGAACTATTTAGAAGCACCAGATGAGTATTTATACTTTAGCCTGTTATTTATGTACGCGTTTTTTATGAATATATGTCATAGCAACAAACCATGCTATGCAGTAATATTTTATCTTACTGCTAACGCTGTACGTATTATACTTTGCATTCTGTCTTCTGATTGTAGCAGTTAATATCTCTTGCATGAGAAATAAGACAGTTCAATAAACCCTTTTTAATGAAACGCCCATCTCTCAATTTCTGTGCAACTCTGTAGAAACAAAGCATGCACGATTGACTGAGTGAAACTGTTATCTATTTTTTCCACAATTCTGAGACGTGTTCCGATTCGTAGGGAAACAAAGTTGTCATGTTTATGCAGTTGTCAGAAACAAATCCCTTCTTGGTCATTCGAGAAGTTTCTAGTGAAAACTGAGTTAGCTGGCATACACAAATAATTAGGTTTAATGGACTCGATAGAGACATACTGACCTCAGTCCTATGTCAAAACTATAGTGTATATCAGGGATATAGGAACTACACTACATGGTGCCCAACGGTTTGGGAAGTCACTAGTTTAACGCTAGATACTGAAGTAACTCAGTCGTGCTTTTCTCAGAGACCCTCTTCTCATAAAACTCCATAAGACGTCTGGAGTGGGTAGGGATAATATCCGCCGTAGCTGAGTAGGTTGAAAATCCTATGTATTAGCTGTTTGGTTTGTTCAACGTTGAAGGATACAGTGTTCGAAAATATTCTGCACCTTATCTTTGTTCCCTTGAAACTTGCTCGCCATTTTTCATTAAAAAATGTCGGATAGCGACAATAACACCAACACCGGTGGAGCTGCAGGAGACCAAGCTGCACCAGTTTTTAACTTTACAGGTTTTGATGAAACCGATGAGCATGCTATCATCATTAATTTAAGGAGAGCCATCACTCTAAAACGTATAAGACATGGTCTAACACCAAGAGGTGGTAGAGCAGTTTTTGTGATTGAGGCACATGAATCTCACCAGACAGAGGTATACTACTCATGGATAGCATTCCCTGAATCACATCCAGTAACTAAATTGTTTCACTTCTACAAAGAAGATGATCCACCAGAGGAATATATTCCTTTCGAGGATATTGAAATTCCACTCACATACCAGGAGCATGAGCTCTGGTTTAAAGGCGCCCTAAAACATTTAAATCACATTACCAGGCTCGATCCACTAGGTAGAACAGAAGCCACATGGCCGATTTTAGCCGGCTACACACCTGACCCTGACTTTGAATCAGTGTTGGACTAGGAATTACTTAGTAACATACAAAAATTAATAGAATTATACAGTTAAACCACAACAGTCTGAGAGTTCTGAAAAATACTCTTCTAAACACAATCCTATCTCTTCTAAAAAGAAGTGGGAAAATAGCAAACAACATTCCACAGAGAAGCATTCTCATTCCCGAGGTAGGTCTCCTCAAAAGGAACCCTCTGAAAGGAGGTATAACCTCAGGAATAGGGATAATTTGAGAAAACCTGATAGGTATTAAGATACTGATACACGATCCTCTTGTACCTTTCAGATATCGTCACAGACATCCAAAAGAAGAGGACAATCAGACCACAAAGAAGAACGTGTGAAGTCCAAAGATGATCAACACGTTCAGAAAAACAAACAAAAACCTCAATTCACCAAAAAGAAGGTAGCAGGTCTGAAGATCAGACATGCAGAGAATATTGAGAACACAGCTCAAGAACAGAGAATGCTGGACAGTGCAGCAGAAGTAACAATAGCTCGCCAGAACCTGAAGGGACTTCTGGAGACATTGGACCTGAATGAAGACATTCAAGTTGAAACTGCAGATACCGGGGTTAGTTCTCCACATAGGTTATATGAAATAACACTCCGGATGGAGGGAGACATACCAAGAAAAGTGAAAGCGCTCTTTTGTGTAATGATATACTTCTGGCAGAACAGAACTGGCCACTAGAATTTGTCAGGGAGTGCCCACATGGCGAAGACATCATTTTGCCAGCCTTCTCCAACGATGTTCCAGTACATTTAAAATATACTTATGCCAAGACATGGGCAGTCACCCTAGCCCCAGCATCATATAAAAATCATGTAGGATGGGATGAGGACTCACCTCACCACAAAATCCAGTAAAAGAAATTAACCAACTGCACAAAGGCAGTACCCAGTTAAGCAAGAAGCTAAAAGACATGTCAGGGAGATCTTAGACCAACTTGAATACCAAGGGGGTGATTGAAACATGTACCTCATCAATGAACAATCCTTTGTTTCCTGTCTCCAAACCAGACAATATATATCGTCTAGTTTTGGATTACAGACACATAAACTCTTGTTGTAAAACATTTGCAGTGCAAAATGCACATAGTACAGCATTAGTAAATAACAGTGTGCATAAAAAATATAAAATCACCTAAGATATTTCGAACGGTTTCTTTTTTCAAAACATTGCACCTGAAAGTAGGTCTTTGACAGCTTTCTCAATATTGGGGACCCAGCGTCACTTCTGTTCAAGAACAGCCCGGGGTTATTCTCAGCAAGAGTAACAGAGTTACTAAAAACTTATTATGACGAGGCATTGTCATATATCGATGATATCTATCTGACAGACGATGACCTGGATAGGCACTTGAACAGGGAGAATACCATTATACTGGGCTTCGTCTCTGAGGGCTACAAATTCAATTTCAAGAAATCAAGAATCGACCACCTCAATGACCTTTTCCTAGGATATGAACTTTCAAGTGAAGGCAAAAGCCTGGCAGGCAACTTTTTAGAAAAGTGTGCGCTGCTTCAACCTCCGAAAACGCTGAAAAACTTACAGTTGATTCTAGGTTTCCTGAATTTTGGAATAACTTACATTCTAAACTACGCAGAAAGGGTTAACCCTATCTACAAATTAATCAAACCTGATTTTAAAATAATAAATTGGACACAAGAACACACAGAAATTTGGGTTCACTTCAAGCTGACATGTTAGCAACTAAACACTTACAAACAAGCATAAACGTACGCAACTTAGTGTTCCGAATCATTCCAGGTCCATACGGATTCACCTACTTAACTTTTAAGAAAGGTGAAAAATTACCAATTGCATACAAATCACATTTGCAGTCACAAGCAGAAATGAAATTCACTTCTACAGAAAAAATTCTGACAGCAGTTCAAACTGCTGTAGCAAAAGAAAGAGCCCTAGCACAGGGAACACGCATTATGGTCGTAACCCCTGTACCAGCCTTAGAGGCGGTTACAAAAGCAAGCATTCCAAAAGCAAAAGCTTTGCATCCAAGATGGATACAATGGGCTAATTCTCTTGCTGCAACTGGCGTTGAATATACTTTTGATCCTTATTTGAAAACACAAGCATTCCTGCAATATGAGCACGAATGTCCTCTGCCTACTGAAATTCTCCTTCTTAACCAGTATGAATTTATAATTTATACTGACGGATCTGCACGACCCGTTACGGGGGTAAACAAGCTTAGAGTGCAGCATTCGCGATCGTTAAAGTTTGTATGCGCGATGGCAAAGTCAGACCTTTTTTTTTTGTTTCAAAATAATTTTATTGAAAATAGAATTGCAATAGAGAAAATAACAATATAATACGATGATGAAAACAATGCAATATTAAATAAAAGTAATACAATGCAATGAGGAGGAGAAAAGAAAAGGAAAGAAAGAGGAGGAAAAGGAAAAGAAAGGGGAATCAGCATTGAATTACAGTACAATCTCTATAGATAAAATGTAGTAATTAAAACATGTAAAGTCTCCAAAGAACAACTCATATAATAATTAAAGATAAATAGTTACATGAGATAATAAATAACATCCTGGAAAACTATTTCATGAGGGCTTGGGAACTTCTTCAAGACAAGGAGTATGTATTGGGGAAGCTTGGGCTGAGATATCTAGAAAGGAAGTGATGGGTAACCACAATAAATCTTGTTTGATAGCAAGTGAAACAGGATGGACATATGCTCTGTCCAATCTATTAATAAAACAAACACCATACCACCAGGCTGGAAATGAAATATCTGACATATTTTTCCAAGATTTAGTAATTTGTTGAAATGCTACTGCCAAAAGAAGTTCAATAATGGAGGTGTTATGATCAATGGGGGACCATATGTGTGCAACACTACCTAGAATAATGTGAATGGGGGAAAATGGAAATTGAGTAGAGAAAATGTTATTGATTTGCTGCCATACTCTAGCCCAAAAAGCATGAATTAAAGACATGTAAAAAGCATGTGATGGAGATCTGCTTGTGTGGATGAGCAAGACCAACAGGTCGAGGGGATAGAGGAGTCTATTGTATGCAATTTGAGGGGAGTTATCAAAAGTCTGTTCTAGATAAAAACAGTGTTTGAGTGGTATTCGCTGCCCTAGAAGATTTCCTTATTTTGTTCCGAATTTGATGCCATAAAGGGATAGAGAACGAGGCTCCTAAGTCTACTTCCTAGTCTTGTTAAATTTTTGATTTGTCCCTTGTAGAGGGAATTTCCTGTAATCTTTATAAATTTGTGAAGCTGCAGGGGAAGATAATAGAAAGGGCATAGTGAGGGTAGAGGAGGTGTTTCGAGAAGAGGAAGTTGGAAGGGAGTCATAAGCAATTTGAATAGCATCTCATAATAAAATGAATTTGGGAAGGAAAGACAGAGGGAGAGAGAAATGTGATTGAAGAGATGAGAAGGAAACACAAGAACCATTGTTAAAAAATTGATGTATCCAAGTTAGAAACAATTCTTGCCATTTTTTCCAGAAGAGAGTTCTATTTTTGATTGTAATAAGAGGGTTGTACCAAATTGTGAAAATCGAGCGCGATCGTCAAGGCCAACGAAAAGTAAAGGAAGAAAACCTTTTCTGGAGTTTTTAAGAATAGGGAGGGACATCTTTTGAGGAGTACGTGGAAGAGAACTACATTCTTCAAAAGAAAAGGGATGAAAAAAGGAGGATTCAACTTCAACCCACAATGGGGGGGAAATTGCATCAGATAATAAAGAAACCGAATTAGAGAGAAAGAATGCAGTATGGTATGAAGAGAATGCTGGAAAGTTGACACCACCTAATTGTTTAGGTTTTTTAAGTTTAGAAAAGGACATTCTAGCTTTTTTGTTTTGTAACAAAAATTTGGATAAGATTGAGTAAATGGTTTTGTAGCAGGATTTTGGGATATTAATAGGTAGATTAGAGAGGAAAAATAAAATGAGTGGGACTAACATCATTTTGATAGAATCTAATCTGCCCCACCAAGATAAAAATAAAGGATTCCATCTTGACGTGGAATCTGTTGAGGTGGTATGTAAATGTTTGATATTAAGGGCAACTGTATCTTTAATTGAGGACGTAAACCAGAGACCTAAATATTTTATTTTAGAGGGGCTCCTATGAAAAGAAGAAATTAAAAAGTCATCCCCAAAACAAAATGTATTAGGTGGAAGGATTTCACAATTATCTACATTACGTTTATAACCTGATACCTTTGCATAATTTGAGACTTCAGATAAAAAGGCTGGGACAGAAGTTTGAGGGTTAGAAATAAATAAAATAATATCATCCGCATAGGCAGAGAGCTTTAGATGTTTCTTACCATAAGGGAAACCAGTAATATCTTTATTTAATCTAATTTTTGTCAAGAAGGGTTCTAACGCAAGAATGAAAAGAAGGGTAGATCGAGGACATCCTTGGCGAACACCTCGAAAAAGAGGAAAGGAAGATGATGTCAATCCATTAGCAAAAATAAAGGATCTAGGAAAAGAATATAATAACGAGATGTAAGAAAGAAACTTTTGACCAAAACTGAACCAAGTAAGGGTGGAAAAAATAAAAGTCCAATTAACTCTATCAAAAGCTTTTTCAGCGTCCAACGCAATAGCGGCTAATGATTGATTAAAAGTCTGGGATTTACTAAGAACATTAAAGAAAAGACAAGTGTTATCAGAAAGATGACATCCCTTAATAAAACCACATTGTTCTTTGCCAATTAGTTGGGGTAAAATTTTGTCTAACCGTAAAGCTAAGATTTTTGGAAAAATTTTATAATCGACATTAATCAACGAGATTGGCCTGTAATTCTTACATAGGGTATGATCTTTATTCTCTTTAGGATGGAGGCAAATCAGAGCTTCCTGAAAGGAACCTTCAGATTTTCGATTGGATATAAAGAAAGAAAATAACTGATGAAGTTTGGGAACAAGAAAGTCGGAAAAGTGGGAGTAAAATTCAATTGAAAATCCATCTGGACATGGAGCTTAACGTTTTTTTAAAATGTGAAAGGCTTCCAAAATAAATATCTTTAGGACCAATATCTTTGTCTAATGATGCAAAATCAACGTCAGGTAACACAGGGGAGGGAATGGAAGATAAATAGTGGTCAATATCGGTGGACAAGGGAGGGGATTCCGGAGTATAAAGATTCTGATAAAAGTTAGTAAATTCCTCCAAAATGTCTTCATCTTTGTGGAGAGCCGTGTTGGAAGAGGAAATTATCGAATCAATTTTCATTCTTTCTTTCTCGACTTTTAGATAATTAGCAAGAACATTTCCAGCCTTGTTTTGGGTAGAGTAAAATTTGGCGCTAGATTTAAGCAAAAATAAATTGGCCGAATTAGTAGATAGCTTATTAAAAGATAGTTTCCCGGATATGAGTTGAAAGAGATCAGATTGAGATTTAGTCGAATAATAAGATTGTTCTAGTCTTTGAATTTGGGAGGTTAATGCAGTTAGGGATTGATTAGAATGACGTCCTTTCTTGGCAACATAGGAGATAATGAAGTCTCTACAGGCAGCTTTGAAAGTGTCCCAAACAAGTTGAGGTGAAGAGAGGGGAGACTCATTATCAGTAAAAAAGTTGTGTGCAAAGTCAGGAAAAGCTGTTGTGAAAGCTTTGTCTAATAGGAGGGAGTTATTGAATCTCCATCTCCTTGTACCTTTAACAGGGGAAAGTAAATCAAGATGTAGGGAAACTGGAGCATGATCAGAAATTAAAATGAAACCTTTGTCTGAATAAGTGATGTGTTGCGTTAAAGCTTTGGAAATAAAAATGTAATCAAGCCTAGATTGGGAGGAATGAACAGGGGATAAATATGTGTATTCTTGTAATGTACGATTATAAAGTCTCCATGAATCAACTAGAGATCTTTGGGAAATGGTGGAGGTGAATTGAGTATGCATTTGGGAGGGGGAGAAACGGGAAGAAGATTTCCTATCTAGAAAAGGGATCACAATCATATTACAGTCCCCACCCAAAATAAAATAATCATCAGTATATTGCATCATTGTAGATAGAATTTGAGGCCAAAACAATTTATCATGTACAGTGGAAGCATATATATTAAAAATGGTTAAGGGAATTTTGTTGACTAACATCGAAACAATAACCCATCGACCTTCAGCGTCAGAATCTTGTTTCATAAGTTGAACGTTCAAACGATTATGACAAAGAATTGCAACACCATTACGTTTCCCCGAACCAGGAGAAGCAAAAACATGGCCCACCCAGTTACGACGTAATTTAGAGATCTCAACATTTTTAATATGAATTTCTTGTAATAATACTATGCCCCCCTTCAAATGAGCTCAACTGGAAAGAACCCGTTGTCTTTTAATGGGAGACCCAAAGCCTTTAACGTTCCAAGAAATTATGTTAACTGACATTTAAAACCGTAGGAGAAATTTAGAAAAATAAACCGTATAAATCATAACCAGAGCAATTAGCAAAAGTGTAATGGAAACAAAATCAAGCAATATATCTAGATAATAAAGAAATAGAAAAGAAGAGTAAGGGAGATAAATGGAGAGAGATAGAAGAGTATATAAGATGAAAGAAGAGATGTTTGGAAGGTCGTAGAGAACAAGGAAGCTGAGTAAAGGGAAAAGAAAAACTAGAAGAGAAAAGGGAAAAAGAAGGAGAGTAGAACATAAGATATAAAACAAGATAGAAATTGGATACATAATGTAACCAAAGACATACCACACGGAGACAGATGAAAGGGGATGGTGGAGCCACATAAGGGAGATGGTATGCAGAGCGGGATACTCCAAACAAGACCGCAGGGAAGAAAACAACGTCCAGGATGATTGACAAAAGAAGTGATGAGGGAACATAAAACCAGCAATCTGAAGATTGGGAGGAAAAGAAGGATTAATCAACAAGCATGAACAGAAAACCTGGCGAATAACAGACATTCAATATTAGAAAACAGAAAGGAGGATGAAGAGTACAAAAACTAATGCTATAAAACATGGGGATAAAAACTACAAACAAGGAGAGAGAAGGAGCCAATGAAAACAAAACAAGGAACACACATGAATGAGATTTGATATAAAGTCCTTTAGAGTCTAGGAACTTCCATGGGATCCACACTACAGCTATTTAAAAATTGTTGCAGAAGTGCTGGGTCTTCATAGTTGGTCATTTTGTTGTCATATGTCTCTTTGAAAAGGCAGGGATGGAATAAGCCATATCTAGCTTTGATGCTGCGCAAGGCTGGCCTCATCTCCAAGAATTTCTTCCAATGATCTGCAGTTACCTTGGCATAATCTTGCGCAAAAAAAGGGTAGAACCATTCCAGATGATCTTGCCGTGTTGTTTAACCGCCTGGAGTACTTGAAGCAAGACAGTATATTCGAGGAAATATAGGATGACTCCTCTAGGTTTTGTAGAGGTTGGTGAGAAGCGGGAGGGAGGGCAAAGACGATGTGCACATTGAATATTTAGTCGAGGATTATCAGGAAGACCAACAAGAGTTGGTAAAGAGGTCTGAAAAAGTGAAATTGGATTTGGGCCCTCAAGACCTTCCGCCAAGCCATGAATGCGTAAATTTATATGCCTGCTGCGATTTTCCAACTGCTCAATCTGTTGCTTAAGATGAATGATCTCTTTGGACATAAGAGGCATTTGGTTTGTAAGACCCTGAACGAGGTCAACACGGTTTTCCAAAACTCCAACTCTGTGATCAGTAGGTGACCAGTTGGTTTCCAAATTGTGGAGACGAGTATTAGTTTCCTCCATATGAGGTTTAAGAGCACGGATTTCATCAAGAATGAGTTTCATGGAAATTAGAGATGAAGAATTTGTAGGAGAAGGTGGGTTTACCTTCGCTCGCTTACCAGATGTAGAAGTCAATGCAGAAGATAGTTTATTATTTTTCTTGGCTCCCAGAGGAGTACCAGTATTGGTAGACCCTTTAGGATTCACAACAGTCTCGCTAGTATTTTCCAGGGAAGGGTCTTGTAAAACATTGAAGGGGTTAAAGTTCTCTACACCTGCTTCTTTAGGTTATAACGACCCATTGCGGTTGTTACGAAATGTAGCCATTGAGAACAACAAAAGAACGGCAAAGACAGAACCCCTTTGCGTTGTGTGAAGGAAGAAATATATAATCCTTGCTCAAATGTTAGGAGAACGAAAGTGGCAGTTTAGTAAATCATTAATAAGATCAGAAGGCAGGAAAAACAGGTGCCACCGCCAAAAACCAGTGAATTCTGTGAGGAAACAACATCTCACGCACTACTGGAAAATGGCGGCCGCAACATTACAGCACGTCGCGGCAGTAAAACGGTGTAAAAAGGGGCAGAAACCTCACCAAACAGAAGCCCCAGCGCTGTAAAAGGGGCAGCAGGAGTTCCGACATCAGTTATGCCGATATTTGAGTGCCCAAACACAGGAATGCTTCCTGGAGCCGATCTGACACCACACGACCCGGCGGAGCTCTCCCTCGGACCGCGGCCATCTTCGAAGGCTCCAAAGCCACGCCCCCACAAAGTCAGACCTACGGTCACAAAAATGCAATCTCTAGGAGATTCTACAGCTCATCGAGCTGAACTTAAAGCATTCATAAAGGCACTTGAAAATACGGATTGCCAATTCCTCACACTCATAGTGTGCAATTCTTTTAACTGTGTTCAATCTTACAATTAATATTTACTGAATTGGCTTTAAAACGGTTTTAAAGATGCAAAAGGTGGCACAATCAAGCATAAAACGCTATGGGAACAAGTAGTTCAGTTGCGAAACAGACTGCAATCACTCGTTCAAAAACTAAAACAGAATGTGAAATATTACTGGCTGTCAATGCTTCAAGCAAAGGCAGTGGTGCAGTGCTACCTAAAAAGTTTCTACTCAAACACTCATATATAACCGAAACTAACAGCGTTTTGTTTGCTCGAATCCCTGGAGTGGGAGATAGGGTAATTCCAAACATGGAATGCAGAGCAGCTTTGATTTATGAAGTACGTCGGGGAGAGGGTCTGATACATCAGGGGATCTCTAAAACAATATTGACTCTTAAAGAGATGCACTGGTGGCCAGGGATGAATACACTGATTCACATTTTCATCAAAAACTGCATAGACTGCAATAGAGATCGCAGTACAGAACGCCATCAGACACCTGACTACAGCATAGCCAGCCCGTACAGACACCATTGTTAGACAGTATTAGACTATCTACGTGTAGGCTTCCTTTTGGACAAATGCAGTCCCACAAACACTAAGACAAGGTTCCTGTGGATGTGTCCTCAGCGCTCGGCTGATGCTCAAACTGTTATAAAAGATTTGCGAGTCTTTATCGGCACATACGCAATAGGCAGACTACACTCTGACCAGGGCCCAGTGTTTAGCTCTTGAGCATACAAAGAAGTCATGGCCAGTGTGGGCGTAGCATTGCCGTACTCTTCAATATTCTATCCTGAGGGAAATTCTGTTGTGGAAAGAAAAACACGGGACATAAAGCAGTCTATAACAGCTAGGGTATTAGGTTCGGGTGATCGGTCGGTCAAACATTTTTATGGGGTCCAGCGCGCATTAAACAATTTGCCAAGAAGTTCTCTTGGGGTTGTCCCCAGCGGCTACCAATCCTGATGACAGCACTCTTGAGATCTCACAGTGGCAAATTGCTGCTGCTGAGGTACGAGAGGAAACAACAGACAAATAGGTAACATAAGATACGAACATTGCTGATGCTTCCAATGCTGAATGTGATAGTTCATATCTATGTGCGGTTAATATTCTAAACGAGGTGTTCCAACTATCACCTACAACAGTAGACTACTTTTTGTCTACAGAAATAAAATATTTCATGTTTCTCCAAACCCTAACCCTGACTTTTGGCACACAGTGTACTGAGAAACTCTGAATTAGGCCTTCATTCTTTCAAAACAAGAGACTAACTTTGGAACTTTTTTCCTATGGTGATTTTTTTTTCTCCAAATTTGTATTTTTCATTTTTGGCACAGTAATCCGCTTATAGTAGAAGTATTGATTTCAGAGCCAATATGTAATCTTGTCCACAACAATTGCTTTATGTTATCTGACATGAATTGGTATTGGTCATTTTTCTTCTGTATTTACGAGCCATTTCATCATGTGTGTAAATATATTTATGATTCATTCATGTAGCATTCAAATGTCAACATGTGCTTAGAATGAAACATTGCTTTAATATGTACAGCACCATTGCATGTTATGAATAGCAGCAGTTTTAATGCATTTTTCCAATGTATTTTAGACATGTTTTAGCACTTCATGTGTAGCTATATTTTAGATAGGTTTAGCTTGTTTAGGATTTAGTAATGTTGTTCATACGAAACTGGAGTGGGTGTTGTGTGTCGATGTAGATACCGTATATAGATTTCCCGATTTATGCCCTTATATTTAGGTACAATTCCCATTGCCCTTATTTAGGCATAGAAATCCAGTTCTTATTTAGGCATTGCTCATGCTAACCAAATACAGGCATGGTCAACTACATCCGTCCATACACATCACAACGAGTTCTTGGAATACCAGACTCTTAAGCCTTTAGGACTTCCCCTTGCTTGGATATTGATTATCCCAAGAACTCATTTATTATGCATGAACAGCTATTCCTTAGGGGTTCATTCATGAAGTTCCCCTGTCCGACTTTGACGCCAATATTGGCATTCCTAAACACCTTCAAGGTATAAATATACCTTCACTTACCATGGCAAGCCATGGTACGGCACAGCTCGCCTGCATACTTGCACGACGCAGCTCGCCACAGCAAGTTGGAAAGGAGATTGAGTCCCCACCTGACGCGCCAACCAGACATTGACATCCTCCTCACAGAGAATCAACCTCCAGTGTTTCTGACTCTCTTTATAGATATTGAGTGGCAGAAAGAGACTCCAACCTCTCTCATTTTAGGGTCTGAGACACATGAGAGCACATCAGTAAGTCAAGAAGGATGCATCATAGAGGCATAAGTAGCAGCTCACAGAAACGAGAAACAGTCAAATGAGTTCCTTATCTGTATCACACTTTTCTTATGTCTAGGTTTTGAACCAGTTATCTCTGCTCCACCCATGCTATTGTCACAAGCCAATCACTCCTTTCCTTGGCTTTTGCAGCTTACTCACACAGTTCGAGTCTCCATCTTGGAGAATAACTGCCGCACCACGCGGTGGAGTGTTGCACATGGTCCGATTACAGTACAGTTCTCTAAATGTGTCTAGATGTTTCCATCACTGATATTTAACAGTCAATCACTTGTCACAAATGTATCTAACTTCTTCAACCACTGTTGGTACTCTTATAGCATACAAGGGGGCATCATTCATGTTTGGCGGTCCAGTTGATATTCTCAATTATTCTAAAGGAAGTTTCTAAACTTGATTAAACATATGGTGCAGATAAGTCTGTTACCTAAAGGTTTGCTGTTTGGAACTCCGTACCACTGACTTTTTGGAATTTATCTTGTCAGCATTGATAATAATCCTTCTAAAGCTGATACCAATGGCTCTTGCACTTAGGTGTAAACAAATAGTAACATTCATTGACTTCAAGCATCAATTGGATGAGCTATCTACTAGACTAAAAATGAGAGGTTATCCATACCGTATTATCACAAGGTGTCTTAAAAGGGCAAGGAGCCATCCTCGGAAGGACTCCACGAACCACATCGAAGAGAGTCAGAAATATCAACCCTTACTTGTGTCACTAAATATAACATAGCTTCTAACCAAATTAAATGCATTTTCAAAGGAAAGTGGCATATTCTTAACTTGGGACAACTGCATTTTAAACAACTGAGATTCACCCATAGGAGGGGTCAGAATCTGAAGGGCTATTTAATGCACAAAAGACCATGAGCACCCTTTGAAAAACTACAACTGTGAGGGAACTGTGGTATATTCAACCTGTGTCAAATACAAAAAATAAGAGAGAGGGGTCCTACTCAGCCAAAGGGACAGGACACCAAATATAGACAATTCTATAATACGTAAGGATCCCTTTGGACTCTTTATAAAGCATACAACAATTTCTTACTCACATCCACTCATAAACCTTTCATCAGCACCAGTTAGAAGCCCTACATATAATATAATAATATCATATATACTTTATTTATTCGGATTCTAATGAATTCAACAGATGTCATAAAATAATATTTTTTAAGACCCAATATCTCATCAATATACATATATTAAAAACATTTAATTTACAATTTAGAGTTAGAATTGTAATCATACTTTAAAAACAATAAAAGCGACCTGCTACGTATCAAAGGTTCTTTAGGTACACAGGATTTGATAATAATATCCTAATATACTGATGTACTTTCTTAACCAAAACAGCTCTTGTCCAAAACAGGTGTTGTTAGAGTACTGTTCTTAAGAGAAGCGACGCGTTTCAATGGTATTGTATTGTTCACCATGCCATGGTGGCGGTCGCATCCTAATTCATGGTGTGGGACCGCCACATGTCTGGTGGTGGAGCCACAGACCGCAGGGATGGCGAGAGGACTCAAGTCCGCCCACTGTCCTAATGAGCCCCTTAGTGCTGTGCATAGGTGTGATGGGGAAGGGGAAGGACGCATGTTAAGAAGAACCATGCTTAACATTGCATATTGCCTCCTGCTGTTCACCAGCGAAGATAAGGGAAACCAAAACGTGCTCTTACGTAAAGTATAACCACCAGCCATTACTCATGCATCAGGCAAAGAAAGAAGTTTATTGCAGAGCCGGTCACCCTTTAGCTGATGTTCCACCATAACAAATGAGTTAGAAAATCAGAATAATACTGGGACATAGCACTTGCTGAGCTTGCCATTTGCTCATCTATTCACTCACTTTCTCTCCAACGGCTATCTGGGGCAAGAGAGCAGGCAGACTAGAAGATCTGAAAGATAGATGGAATCACACAAATTTACTTTCTTTTTTGTAGTTTGCCACAGTTGGTTTAAACTTCACACTGTGGGCCATATTATCATGAATGGGTGATAACATTATCACTGCTGCTAAAGTGGCTATAAGGGGCTTGATAATATGCCCTAGAGAATTGCAATAGAAGCCCAGGTTCTGGTGTGAAGGACATCAAAATGATGTTACGCCCGTTCTTGATAATATGGCCCTACGATGGACGGTTTTGTCTACCTGTGCCGTTCAGAGCATCTCCTTTACTGGGTGTACTCACTATCTATTCCATCTCACTTATCACTGGCACCTTACAGGCCAACATGTGTGCCATCTCCCCACCAGGCTTTTACACCATCATGAGTGGACACTATCATAGACTTAGTAGTTGGTATTCTAAGAAGAAAGCTACTTATGTGGATGAAGGAAATTTTGAACAAGCAGATTACGGAAAATTTGACATGTTGAATGGAGAAAGCAAATATGTTAAAGATGTATCAAACCACACAAACAAATATTTTCTTTTACAGAAGCAAAATTAGGCCTGGAGAAATAACGAAATATGTGGCATATTACCAACAACTAGCGATAATTGTCGCTATGTTGTTTTAGCGGAGATATTTTTATCGCCGAGCTGCGGCGATTTTTATCGCTTAGGAACCTTGCTATTATCAAGGTTTATCTCCTAAGCGATAAAAATCGGCCGAAATGCATGACTATCGCTGAAAAGTCAGCGATATTCATGCATTACCATGTTATCCACCTACCATTGGATAACATGGCTAAGAACTGCTCTGGGGCAGGTGTTAGCTTTTGGAGATATTCGCGCTTAGCGTGAATATCTGCAAAAGTTGGTAATAGGAGATAGCGATGTTAGCGACTATTTCCAGTCGCTAACATCTTGGCACGCCCACTTTGCATGTCATTAGTGATAAATATCACTGACATGCAAAGCGGGGCCCAAGATGGTCGCTATCTCCTACTAGCTGTCGCTAACTGGTCTTAGCGACAGCTAGGTAATAGGGAGATCATTTTATCTCCGCTTATTTGGCTTTTAAAGCGGAGATAAACCCCCTTGATAATATGCCCCTATGTTTTTCTTTTTTTGTAACAGACACATATCTCCTCCATTAAATCACCAATCAACCAAACTATTGTGTCACTTATACCAAGAGCCGTTGCTGTGTAAAAAAACTTGCTGAAAGCCCTACACAAGAGCATGCTGACTGCCTCTTTCCTGGTGGTTCAGGCCAGATCAGAATAAACAATTGTAACACAGCACAGCAAACTAAGGTTGGAAATTAGCACCCTAGAGTCAAAGGAACAGAAGCAATCAAATGTCTGATTTATTTAAAATCATCAGAATTCTCGGATCTTGTCAGATATACTACATGTTTATAAACGTTCAAATACGATGCCCTGCAATGCTGTGTCATAACCATGGCCTGCAGCTCGAGCTAGTAACATCACAAAGACATAAAAAGAGTCTGGTGAGTTTTAGAAGACCATCTCTGAGACATTCATAAGTAGAATATTGTTCTAATTTAGGACCTACCATGCTCCCATATTTCATATCAAAACTAATCCAGACAGGAGAGCCAATCTAATCAAACCACCCTAAATATTTTTATGGTGTTCGCATCATCATAGCATTCCTGGATGCAAAATGTAAATCCCGTGAGGTTCCGTGACAATTGTAAGTGGTGTTTTCGACTACTACGAATATGGTCGAGTCTGGTATCTATGAACCGCAAATGACGAGTTTAGTAAGTGTGCGCAGTTTCGCTGTGCTAACTTAAACCGTTCGTTTGTTATGTGGGTTTTTCATCTGTACCCACGGGTTCCATCTTAGATACGGCATCCATTTTGTCTCTTGCCCTCAAGTAGCCAGCGAACGGACGCTGTCCGTTTCGCGACCCTAGGACTCCCAAGATATTTGCGGAAGACACATGTCCTTTGTAAGTGTCTTTATGACGAGGGGGATGATATTGTAAGGCAGATGGCCCCGCTCGAGGCTCATCTTGCCGTGCCGGTTTATTGTCTCAGCCGTGCATCTCATTAGGCACGTCCCTTTGATGCCTGTATCTCGTGTTTCCCGATACCTCCCCTTTTACACCCTTTCCGATCTCCCCACTGTCTCCGTCTTCCTCTGCACCTGTCCTTGTTCCTATTTCGATCTGTTTTACTGCTAATTGGAATGCACTAATGTTGGGAAGATTTTTTTTTTAGTTGGGAACCACCAAATGTTTCCGCACTTATGTTCCGGACCTTATGTGTATCAAAGTGACCAAAGCGACCCCTCTGGGGGATAATGGTGGGAACCGGGTTGTAAACCTTTGTGTACCATGTTGTCCTATGGGTAAAAACTGTATAAAAGGAGCGATCCACAGAACCAATTTGAAGCAGTCTCCCCAAGTTGCACGAGTTGTACTTGTCGTGATATCTGTGTTCCCTGCAGCAAATAAACCTTGAATCTTTGACGCCGAAGGAAGTGTCCCGTGTCTCTGTCATTCGTACGCCGGAGCAGGTTACCCACGAAGGTTTCAGGTGTTGTGCCCTGGCACCGCTGGGTCTTAAAGAACCCAGTCCTTCAGTTGGCGCCCAACGTAGGGCTGCATCAGTGGTACCGGTCCAAGCCCGACGATCGTGAGGAACTTCGTGTGAAATCTCCGAGGGAAGGTGCACTCCGCTTCATCGATCCTGTTGTCGAAATAAGTGGCCCGAAGACTTTTCCCGCGAAGATTCCCGCCTCCTGACGGCTGCGACGGACTGCTGCCCTGACTGTAGACCTGTTTTGGCGCCTGGCGTAGACCTTGGTATAGCGAGACGATTGACGGGCCTTCCTGGAGACGCCATCGATCTTTGAGTTAAGTATTTGTGGGTCGCTCCCAGAGTTCTTGGTTGTTGACACTTTAGCGAGTGTTCTTGTTGTTAACGCTGTGTGAGTGTTTTTGTTGGTGACACTTTGCTAGCGTACTTTGTTGTGTTGTTTGACGACTGCAGCCGCCAAAAACCGAGGGTTTTGTTCTTTGCTGGGACTTGGTAAATCCCGTAACCCTTGAAGTTTGTGAAACTCGGCTAGTGTGCAAGATGCCTGGTCGCAGTACTTTGTTTAGTTGTTTCAGGCCTTGTGGTATGGATTCCCGACTGGAGGACTCGTGTCCGATACCTCCGGTTGGAACTCCCACGTATGAACTGTATAGCAAACATGGGCTAGGCCCGATTACTTTTAATGAATACTGGATCAAATATACGAAGAAAGATGGTGACCTTCGCTGGCCACCACATGGTAGCTTCGAGGCCCCGATCTTAGATAATCTAGAGGTTAAATTGTTCGCGAAAAAGTCAAGGCCGGCCATGTTTGATGCCTTTCGGTTGTGGCGTAAAGAAGCCCGACAGAAAGAAATCAGACAGACTAAACGGAATCAGCGAGATAGTGCTGGTACCATTGTAACGAAAGCAGAGCAGTTTCAGCATGATAAGGAGGTTAGGGAAAAGGAAGTGTTTGACAGATTACAGCGTATGACTATAGATAAATGCTATCCTACTTTGCCTACGGAGTCGGAAAAGAAGGATGAGTCAGTTGAGGATCCTTTAATGTCCTATCTTATGAAATCGCCACCTCCGTATGTACAGGGTACCACAGTCCCTGTGATTCCCCCTGTACCTGTTCCTGCACCTATTCTTCCTCCGCCTGTTCCTCAACCTGCACCCGTCCTTCCGACTGTTCCTGCTCCTTCGTCTGTTGCTATTCCTACTGCTCCTCCGCTTCCACATACTCCTGCTCACGCTACTGCTCCTGCTCTGTTAACCTCTGCTGTTGTTTCTGTTTCTACTCCTTCACTTGTTAGTCCTGTGTCCTATACTTCTCCCTCTACTCGTAGTCGCAATTCTCCTCTTGCGGCTAGCTTCTTTCATTCACTCGGACCTGTTCTTGGGTCCGCTGGTTCAGATGGTCCTCAGAGACGTAGTCAGCTTCCAGGTAATAGGGAACGTGCTTCGCTATATAATATGGCGATGGGTTGGATGACGCACCCCCTTAGAAATCCACCACGTGTTGTACTCGACACATTTTGTCAGTTCAATATACCAACCCAGAGATTTGTGTTCGAGGAAATGTGTAAGGTCCTTCGTGATCAGATATCGGCCGACGCACCTGACAAGGTGCTGACCTCGTTGTCTGATCTACAGCTTCAGTTTTTGGCTGGACTGATAGTGGATACCAATGTTCGACGCGCTGATGAACGGTTGCTATCTTTTCGTCCCACTCCTATACCTCAAGCTTTGTTTGTTGAGGATGTCGAAAGACTGCCAGATGAGTCTGGTCAATTTCCTATGCGAGAAGTTCCACCGGTTTGGATACCAGCTGATCCTAATGTTCAACCCCCGGTATTGGCGCATTTCCAGAAAGTATGGATACATCTCCCATGGAAACGCTCGGAAGTGTTACAGGTGAAGCAATCTTTGCCTGATCCACGCAAAAATCCTACAGGGTATTATAAGGAATTATCGCAGCTCGTAGATGCTACGGTAATGAATCTTGCCGATATCGATATGTTGTTCTGCAATGTCGTACCGCAACCGGTATGGGCCAAAATTCGCCATGAAAACCATCCAAATGAATTAGGTGGTGCTTGGGCTGCCATTGTAGCGGCAGATGCTGGACAAGCGGCTGCTACTAAACCCGACCAGTTGATTATTGACCTTCCTCAAAGAATAATAACGCTAATGAAAACTCTTATGCCAGCTATGAAGGTGAACTGGGACAAATTGTCAGCTTGTAAGCAAAAGAAGGATGAGAGTGTTTCCGACTACTTTACGAGGTTCGAGGAAGCATTCATTGATCATAGTGGTCAGGATATGAGCACTGAGGGTGGTCAAAGGTTGTTCGTGGATAAATTTGTTTCGAACTTACTGCCCGATTTGAGCAATAAATTGAGGAATTCAGAAAGCGCATGGGCCGTTTCTACTTCAGCTCAGATATTGGCTACAGCACAATATTATGAGAATAGAGAGAAAGAAGAAAACGACCGTGCTGATAAAAAGACCAAAGAGCTAAAAACTAAAGTGCTGCTTCAGCAAGCGTATCCTCCACGTTCAAATCAGAATAAGTCGCAATCGAACAGATCACAAACTCGCAATGACTCTTCTTCCCAAAGATCCTCGTTAGGGTACAATCAATGTGCTTATTGTAGACAAGAGGGTCATATTAAATTCAATTGTCCTGTTTTAAATGAACGTAATAGTGGTAACCCATCTAGAGGAGGTCGTGGTGGTTCGCAGCAGGCTCCACGTGGTAGAGGTCGTGGTGCTCAGAACGATCGTTCAGATAACTCATCAAATTCTGATAATTGTTTCGATCAACGTGGATCATCGCAAGGACGATCTGCGCAGTACAATGTAGACGATTATTACGTCGATCAAGGAACTGACGACAGTAATTACTAGGACAGCCAAGGACAAGGAGAGGGAGTGGTATCAGTTCCGGTTGATCAGAGAGGGCCTTACGTCGCAGGTGCTACATCGGGCATCGTTGAGCCTTTTCTGTTGGACACTGGTGCAGCGAAAAGTTCCATTAAGCATTCGAAACTCCCTGGCGCACCTTTGTCTGGCTTAACAAATGTTTCCGTTGGATTCTCTGGCGCCCCCGTTAGCAATCCAGTTTCGCGCCCTTTGCCCCTTAAAATTGGGCCACGTGAGCTAGAAGCTCCGTTGATTCTAACCACGGGTTGTGGCGAAAATCTCTTGGGCCTGGATTTGCTTAAACGTCTGTATGCGACTTTGTATTGTTCTCCTGCGGGTGTGACGCTTACGTTAGGGGAGAGGGTTGTCTCTCCCATGTACTTGTCTCTCGATAAACTCCCACCGGAATTGAGTTCTCTTCCTGCGTCTTTGTGGGCAACAGGTCCAAATGATGTGGGCCTCCTTGATATCTCACCATATGTTGTTCAGTTGAAATCTAATGTGCGATTGCCACGTATTCCCCAATATCGTATCTCCCTTGATGGTGAACGAGCACTGTTAGCGATCATTTATGATCTGATCGAGAAGAATGTCATTGAAGAGACTAGGGGAAACGTGTGCAACAGTCCTGTACTGCCCATTCTAAAACGTACTGATCCTTCGAAACCACCTGTTTATCGCTTTGTTATCGATTTACGGGAAGTGAATAAAATTGTGGTTCCTCAATTCCCTGTTGTGCCTGACATCACGGCGCTACTGACTCTGATTCCAGCTTCTGCATCATGGTTTTCGGTGATTGACTTGAAAAATGCGTTTTTCAGCATCCCGATTGCCGAGGAGAGCCGAGACCTTTTCGGTTTCTCTCTCGGTGGACGCAGCTTCCGGTTCAAGCGCGCTCCTCAGGGCTACTGTGAAAGTCCATCGATTTACAGTCAAGCCTTGAAGGGTCAACTGGATGCGTTTAGGTTGCCGGTCGGTGCGGCCTTAATCCAATACGTCGATGACTTATTGGTGGCTGCTGATACTCAGGACATTTGCAAAATTGCTACGGTGTCGTTGCTGCAACATCTCTGTGAGTTAAATCACAAGGTGTCACCTACTAAACTCCAATATTGTTGTCAAGAAGTAACCTATCTAGGTCACTTATTGTCAAAGGAGGGACGGAGGTTGACCCCGGAGAGAATTGCAGCAATTGCACGCATGGCTGTGCCAACAACCCAAAGAGATGTGCGTGCCTTTCTAGGTATTACGGCGTACTGCAGGCAATGGATTCCGAATTTTTCATTGCTAGCGAAACCATTAGTGGCTCTTACGTGCAAGGATGTTTCGACTCCTTTACCATGGACGGAAGAATGTCAGAAAAGTTTTTCTGAATTACGTGATTCATTGTGTTCGGCTCCTGTGTTGGGTACTCCCGACTACAGCAAGCCGTTTACATTATATGTTCATGAGAGAGAAGGTTGTGCTTTGAGTGTCTTAACGCAACCTTTTGGTGGTAAGCAACGTCCATGTGCATATTTTTCCTCGACTTTGGACCCGGTAGCTAGAGCATTGCCGAGTTGTTTACGAGCAACAGCGGCAGCCGCGGTCTCCATCCGACAATCAGCAGGATTGGTCATGGATAATATGCTTACGGTGATGGTTCCGCATGCAGTCGATACTCTTTTGAATCGGACGAAAACTCAGCACTTGACGAGTGCAAGGTTGTCTGGGTATGAGTTGACGCTGTTGGCAAGCCACATTCAAATAAAACGTTGTAATGTTCTGAACCCGGCAACTTTGTTACCGATTAGCACAGAGTCAGATGTAGTAGCAGAACATGATTGTTACTTGAGGACTGAAGAGGAAACAAAGGGTCGAGTGGACCTTAAAAACACCCCATTGGACGATCCGGATGGTACATTGTATGTGGATGGGTCATGCTTTAAGTTGTCGAATGGCGATGTGACTACTGCTTATGCTGTTGTAACGTTGAATACTGTTGTTGAGACTGCAAGATTAAATCAGAATTCTGCCCAAGCTGCAGAGCTAATTGCTCTTACTAGAGCGTGTGTGTTAGCGAAAGGGAAACGTGTGAATGTGTTTACCGACAGCCAATATGCATTTAGCGTCGCACATAGTTTTGGACGATTGTGGAGAGAGAGAGGTTTCTTGACGTCGCATGGTACGAAGATTCAGCATGGCCAGCTTGTAAATGATCTCTTGGATGCACTGACATTGCCTAAGCAAGTAGCGATTGTTAAATGTAGTGCGCATCGTAAGGTGACGGATGATGTTGGTCGTGGTAATGCGTTTGCGGATGAAACTGCTAAGGAGACTGCCCAGAACCTTAGCACTCGAATGTATGTGACGAGTTCGGTTAGGTGGCCTACAGAATCGAGTATGTGTGAGGACACTATCGAGAGTGTGAAAGCAATTCAGAGTGAAGCCACCGACGCTGAAAAGACGAAGTGGAAAGAAAGTACGGGAAAGTTGGATGCGAATGGTTGTTGGATTGATTTGTCTGATCAGAAAAGTTGGATGTTACCGGATGCGTATGTGCTGGCCGTTGTGACAATGGCGCATGGGTTAGCACATATTAGCTCAAAAGGTATTTGCAAATTGTTGTCCCCTGTGTGGAAGAATGATGGTATCACGAAATGTGCTGAACGTCTGGTGAGGAATTGTATGGTGTGTATGATGTACAATCCTGGCAAAGGAACCCCAACTCCTCCTGGCAGTTTTGCTCCCCCTTCATGCCCCTTTGAGGTGATTCAATTAGACTTTATCCATATGGAGCGATGCAATAACCTGAAATACGTTTTAGTTGTGGTTTGCGCGTTCTCCCGATGGATCGAGGCTTATCCTCTCAAAGGCAATACTGCTTTGTCTACTGCGAAAATCCTACTGAAGGAATACTTTCCTCGGTATGGAATGCCTAGAGTCGTGTGGTCAGATAACGGAAGTGAGTTTGTGGGTAGTGCGATGAAGAGTGTGTGTTATGGCCTTGGAATTAACCAGAAATTCCACAGCGCCAATCATCCCCAGTCAGCTGGTTTGGTGGAAGGGTATAACGGCACCCTTAAACTAAAGCTAGCGAAGATTCAGGCTACGACTGGTCTTTCATGGCCTGACGCTTTACCTTTAGCATTACTGTCAACCAGGGCGACTGTACACTCCCGAGTAGGGCTTAGCCCCTATGAGATAGTGTTCGGTCGTCCTGCGAATGTGTGGGGGGTTCCTAGGCCAGGTATTTTCTGTGATCTTGAGTACCCAATGTTGATCGATTATCTTCATGACTTGACTGCTAAACTGAGGTTAATTCACCAACAGGTTCACGAAGCATTGCCGACGCAGACGGAGGGTCCAGGCCACCAGATCCAGCCCGGAGATTGGGTGGTGACGCAGAACTTTATGCGCAAGAAAAACTTGGACCCGAGGTTTACCGGACCCTATCAGGTCCTCCTTGCCACGAGAACTGCAGTTCGTCTTGAGGGGCGGAAGAATTGGGTGCACGCCACCCACACCAAGAAAGTCCCCATTCCGTTGCCAGCAGACTCGTGAGTGAGGAAAGGCATTGCATCAACTGAAACCGACGGATTGCCGGCGTTTGTACCTTTTAGCGACGCACAACCTGTCGGAGAATCCTCAGTGCAGCAGAGAGACACTGTTGAACAATTGTCAGAGAAGGACTCAAGACCAAAACACTCAGCTGATCAACAGGACGCTGTCCCTTCAACGGATCCTTTGTTCGACGAACAGACACGTCCTGGGAAAACTCGATACTTTTTGCGATCTAGCACTAAAGACTAATAAAAGATCCTGCTTTGCTGTATTGATAATTGCATTATCCCATTTTCCACGATCAGTTTGAACATTCGTATCACTGTAATTATTTTGTACATATTCATTGAGTTTTGTTCCTTACACTTTTTGCTTTTACAGCTGAGAGATATTGTTTTTGTGCATTGAAGGCCGTAGGGCCGCGCGCGTACTTCCTTCTGGATAGTAGGTCTTGACGCTAGGTTAAAGGCCGTCGGTTCCTGGGAACTCCTAGGGATTGACTTTGCTACACAGAACGAAGTGCGTCAAGAAACGTTGCGGACGGTCGTAGGGAATGGCATTCTCGAAGCTGAATGATTTGGAAGGAGCTCAGGCTCATAGATTCAAGCTGCAGCAACTCAGTCGTACCAGATGTTTTATATTCCAACTATTTGTATTGTTTTTGACTGCTTCTGCATTATTGGCGAGTGGGGTGTATTACACGATGTCTTACTTCTTACCTACTGCTACACCTACTCCTACCCCTGATCCTAAACTTACCTCCACTGTTTCTCCTCATTCCTTTCATATGTTACCCTAACACGAACAGGCTAGACGTGTAGAATTCCGCAATAATTCCTTTATTCAGCTCCTTCATCAGCATCAGTTAGTGGTTAACACTACTAATTGTTGGGTGTGTGGGTTGATGCCACATACTACGGATAAGGGAATTCCATATCTGGTGTTACCGTATAGTTCCCAAGGGTCTGCTCGAGCATTCCAGACAATGTTTCGAAGTGCACTGGGTTTCCACCCCATTCGAGAACCACGTTCTCCCTACTCTGGTCCTACCTCGTATCAAAAACCTTTGTCGATAGCAATAGAGGATTTAGATAGCGATATCTATGATCCCACGCTTATTCCCGAAGAAGAGGTACAAGCCTATAGGGTCCTAAGTAGAGGTGAATATAGTGTGTTCACTAGTGAGAAGCAGCTTAAAAGCTCGCCTCCAATATGGGTCGTACCCCACACTGGTAATTTTTGTCTCATGGGTCGTGGCCGAAGATCGCAAGCCCGACTTGGAGCGAGTGCTTGCACTGAAAATTACATTCTGCCGATGTTCTCGTCCCCTGTGTTTCTGGCTGCCAAGGGTACATACTTTATCTGTTATGATCGTGCATACGCATGGTTGCCCGCTGACTTCATGGGCTCATGTTTCATTGCAAATCTGTTGCCTCCGACGTTTACTGTAGATGCCGATTATCATAAGACTAGAGTTGTGCGAGGCGTAATTAGCGAAGAGGATACTGCCGGTCAAGAGGCAGGAGACTTTTTCAAGGGTTTCCTCCCGTTTTGGGGACCTATGGTTAATAGTAGGAACCTGAGACAGTTGACTCGAGTGGTAGAATCGACAGCTAACATTACTGCCAGTGCCCTTGGTAATATCACCACAGAGCTTCAGGCGGAGAGACTTATGACGTTACAAAACCGTATGGTTTTAGATGTCATCTTAGCAGATCGAGGTGGGGTATGTAAGGTGATCCATTCGAGCTGCTGCATTTTCATTCCAGATAACGCTCCAACTGTTTATCAAGCCATCTCGAGGTTGCATAAGATCTCCGAATCCATACACGTGGATGTAGGGGATTGGCCGCTACTTGGGTGGTTTTGGGGCCTGATGTCGACTTGGGGTTGTAAGATTCTGATGATCATCGGAGTCGTTGTGGTGTTCCTGTTCACGTGTTGCCTTTGTGTGCAGTGCGGTCCTGCCTTATGTGGCCTCTGTGCTACAACGTGTATGAGACAGCCACCTGTTACCAAGGGGACTCGGTTGGACAGAGCTATGCTACAACAACATCTCGATGGTCTGATGAATATCGAATATGATTCCGACTAGTGCTTGCCTACATGAGGGCAAAAGGAGCGTCTGAGGTTCCGTGACAATTGTAAGTGGTGTTTTCGACTACTACGAATATGGTCGAGTCTGGTATCTATGAACCGCAAATGACGAGTTTAGTAAGTGTGCGCAGTTTCGCTGTGCTAACTTAAACCGTTCGTTTGTTATGTGGGTTTTTCATCTGTACCCACGGGTTCCATCTTAGATACGGCATCCATTTTGTCTCTTGCCCTCAAGTAGCCAGCGAACGGACGCTGTCCGTTTCGCGACCCTAGGACTCCCAAGATATTTGCGGAAGACACATGTCCTTTGTAAGTGTCTTTATGACGAGGGGGATGATATTGTAAGGCAGATGGCCCCGCTCGAGGCTCATCTTGCCGTGCCGGTTTATTGTCTCAGCCGTGCATCTCATTAGGCACGTCCCTTTGATGCCTGTATCTCGTGTTTCCCGATACCTCCCCTTTTACACCCTTTCCGATCTCCCCACTGTCTCCGTCTTCCTCTGCACCTGTCCTTGTTCCTATTTCGATCTGTTTTACTGCTAATTGGAATGCACTAATGTTGGGAAGATGTTTTTTTTTAGTTGGGAACCACCAAATGTTTCCGCACTTATGTTCCGGACCTTATGTGTATCAAAGTGACCAAAGCGACCCCTCTGGGGGATAATGGTGGGAACCGGGTTGTAAACCTTTGTGTACCATGTTGTCCTATGGGTAAAAACTGTATAAAAGGAGCGATCCACAGAACCAATTTGAAGCAGTCTCCCCAAGTTGCACGAGTTGTACTTGTCGTGATATCTGTGTCCCCTGCAGCAAATAAACCTTGAATCTTTGACGCCGAAGGAAGTGTCCCGTGTCTCTGTCATTCGTACGCCGGAGCAGGTTACCCACAAAGGTTTCAGGTGTTGTGCCCTGGCACCGCTGGGTCTTAAAGAACCCAGTCCTTCACCCGAGACATCTAATTTCATCACTATGTCCTTGTCAACTGCTTTATTGAGTAGAAAAGGAGTTACTGTGATGTATTGTTTGCTTGCTTTGTGGCAATATTTCAGTTAAGCAAGGAAAAAAGCTCATTCATAATGACCATCACTGCAATAATTTCTACTGTTTCTAAGTCAGCATCACTCTGGTGAATATTGTAGGAAAAAAGAATCTGGGAACGTTGTTTACAATGGAATACTTACTAGGACCATACATATCACATCTCAATAAACTGTGTCTGTCAAGTTGCTCAAGTCACATGCAGAAGTCAACAATTAAGCCCCTGGTTACTTGGGAGCCCTTGTCAAGCTCGTTCAAGGTCTTGCTTGGGAGGCTTTTTGTTTTTTGTATTATTCTATTTTTCCTTTTGAATGGAACTTGGAAGGCTTGCGTGAGTGACTGAGGAGGAATAGGAAACTAATGATGGACCAAAATGGCAACCTAGGGATAACATTGCAAGGCTACAGGACTCTCAAAAATGTCTCATCAATTCTGCAATGACGTCAACTGTAACATGTACTTTTATTTATTTACTTTTTCATTTTGCTGGAGAAGTCTCTTCTGTCTATTCTTTCTGCTTAACACTTTAACATTCTATGTAGAATTCATTTAATATAAAGCCGGACTAAGCCGGGAAAATAGGCAGTCTGAAATAAGGGGGCATCTGTGTGAAATGCTTTATAAGATGTGCCTCATAGTTATCTGCCGATGAGCCCAAAAGACGATTGAAATAATGTGGAAATTGAACAAGTAATATTGAAATTTATGATATTCAAAGGTTACTTCAAAGCCTGATATCGCTGACTTTCCTTGCAACCAATCCTGTGACCTGGTCATAAGCAAATATTCTTCAGGTTGAAGACTGAAAAAGCTAAATATACTACCAATAACTATTATCCGTCAGTCAGTCAGTCATGTTAGCTTTATTTCGATTAAAAAATATCTTAACAGCTGTAGAACAATAGTAAAAAAGCTATACAATTAAAATCAAAATATATTCTAGCAGGCTATAGATGCACCCAAATCATTTGACTAGCAAAATTTATCAAAGCCCAAGTAATAGATACTAAAAATAACATTGTCAACATGAAAAAAGTGCAATTTGCAAAAAGCGGGAAACACATAGCAGCAGAAGTATTTAAAAAATAGCATTCAGGGTTCTTGATCTAATGCTCCATACTCATCTCAGTAATATAGCCAGACCGCAAGCATAGAGGTCCCGTGCATCAGATCTTAAGATGCGCAGCACAACAAAGTGTCTGCGAGCGCCCAGGTCTCTACAGAGCACCAATAACTACTATCATAATCCTTGCTCTCTTTAGGTCAACTATCTCTATCAGTGCACATAGCGCACATAAGTTCTAAAGCAGAGGTCTTCAATCTGTGGGGCGCGACCCCCAGGGGGGTCGTGGAGTCCTGGGAAGGGGGTCGCAGATTCTGCCAGAGTGCAGTTCCTGGCGTCGGGCTGATCGAGGGTGCTCAAGGCGGAGGCCGCCTAATTCACACCGAGGTGTGAAAAACATTAAAGCCTCGTTAACAAGTAAAGGTCTTTTAAAGACCTGTGATAGTAATCTGGTGTGCCTTTGTGTGTGTCCAAGCTGTTTCAGCCAGGCTGGCATACACGAGCTGGGGGGGGGGGGGCGTTTTTGGCGGGTGAGTTCAATGGACTTAGCTGTGGGTTTATTTTTACTTTTAACATTTTATATAGCGCTAGTTTAACCCGTAGGTATCAGAGCGCTTTACAAATACACAGTAAACAGCAGAAGGACATTACAATCATATCATTGGTTCAAGTCCCACGAGCCCTCATACCTGGCGCCTGTGCAGGAGAAATGTGGCTGAGAGTCTGTTCTTCATGGTGAGATGTTTTCACAGCCGGCTGCCACCCCCATCCCCCTCCCCCCCACCCAAGCAGGGAGGCACAGAGATGCCCTCCCATGAGAGAGGAAGACGAAGCAGAGAGATACTGACCCCCCATGAGAGAGGCACAGACAAGGTGGGTGAATGAATGATGGGTGGATGGATGGATGGATGAAAGGGTGGACAGATGAAGGAGGTATGGATGGATGGATGAAATGGTGGATGGCTGTATGGATGGACGGATGGAAGGATGAAAGGGTGGACGGATGTGTGAAAAGGTGGGTGGATGAATGATGAGTGGATGGATGTAAAGATGAAAGGGTGGATGGATGGATGGATGGATGAAGGATGGATGGATGTGTGAAAAGGTGGGTGGATGGATGGATGAAAGGGTGGATGGAAGGATGAAAGGGTAGATGGATGAGGGATGGATGTATGGATGGATAAAAGGTTGCATGGATGAATGGATTTGTGAAAAGGTGTGTGGATGAGTGATGGGTGAATGGATGCATGTAAGGGTGGATGGATGAAGGATGGATGGAAGGATGGAAGGAAGGATGAAAGTGTGGATGGATGGAGGATGGATGTATGGATGGATAAAAGGTTGCATGGATGAATGATGGATGCATGGATGGATGTGTGAAAAGGTGGGGGATGAATGATGGATGGGTGGATGGATGGATGAAAGGGTGGGTGGATGAAGGATGGATGTATAGATGAAAGGGTGGATGGATATATGGATGGAATAATGAAAGGTTGGATGGATGTATGGATGGAAGGATGAAAGGGTGGATGGATGAAGGATAGATGTATGGATGGATGGATGGATAAAAGGTTGCATGGATGAATGATGGATGGATGGATGTGTGAAAAGGTGGGTGGAAGAATGATGGGCGGATGTATGGACGGGTGGATAAGTAAAGGATGGATGTATGGATGAAAAGGTGGATGGATGATGGATGTATGGATGGATAAAAGGTTGCATGGATGAATGATGGATGGATGGATGTGTGAAAAGGTGGGGGATGAATGATGGATGGGTGGACGGATGGATGAAAGGGTGGGTGGATGAAGAATGAATGTATGGATGAAAGGGTGGATGGATATATGGATGGAATAATGAAAGGGTGGATGGATGAAGGATGGATGTATGGATGAAAGGGTGGATGGATGAAGGATGGATATATGGATGGATGGATGGACAAAAGGTTACATGGATGAACGATGGATGGATGTGTGAAAAGGTGGGTGGAAGAATGATGGGTGGATGGATGGACAGGTGGATAGGTAAAGGATGGATGGATGGAAGGATGAAAAGGTGGATGGATGATGGATGTATGGATGGATAAAAGGTTGCATGGATGAATGATGGATGGATGTGTGAAAAGGTGGGGGATGAATGATGGATGGGTGGACGGATGGATGAAAGGGTGGGTGGATGAAGGATGGATGTATGGATGAAAGGGTGGATGGATATATGGATGGAATAATGAAAGGGTGGATGGATGTATGGATGAAAGGGTGGATGGATGAAGGATGGATATATGGATGGATGGATGGATAAAAGGTTGCATGGATGAATGATGGATGGATGTGTGAAAAGGTGGGTGGAAGAATGATTGGTGGATGGATGGACGGGTGGATAGGTAAAGGATGGATGTATGGATGGAAGGATGAAAGGGTGGATGGATGATGGATGTATGGATGGATAAAAGGTTGCATGGATGAATGATGGATGGATGGATGTGTGAAAAGGTGGGTGTGTGGATGGACGGGTGGATAGGTAAAGGATGGATGTATGGATGGAAGGATGAAAGGGTGGATGGATGAAGGATGGATGGATGTGTGGAAGTGTGGGTGGATGAATGATGGATGGATGGATGGATGTGATGAGGTCTAACAGGCGCATTTATGGTTGTCGATAGTTGTTTATGATGAGGAGTACTAGTTTTTAGAATCTTTTGTCGGAAGGGGGTCCTTACGCCTAAAAAGGTTTTACAAGGGGGTCTCGGCATCAAAAAGTTTGAAGACCTCTGTTCTAAAGGAATCTGTAAAATGTTGGCCCCAGGCTGGAAGAATGATGGGATTAGTAAATGTGCAGAAAGAGTGGTAAAAAACTGTATGGTATGCCTGATGCATAATCCTGGCAAGGGAACTCCTACTCCTGCTGGTCACTTCGCTCCACCTTCTTGTCCTTTTGAAGTGATTCAGTTAGACTTCATTCACATGGATCGGTGCAATAACTTAAAATACGTCCTGGTGGTAGTTTGTGCTTTCTCCAGATGGATCAAAGCATATCCACTAAAGGACAACACTGCCCTATCAACTGCCAAAATTCTTCTCAAAGAATATTTCCCTAGGTACGGAATGCCACGGATTGTATGGTCAGATAACGGAAGTGAGTTTATAGGGAAAGTTATGCAGAGTGTGTGTGCCGGTTTAGGAATAAAACAAAAATTCCACAGTGCAAACCATCCCCAGTCTGCTGGTTTAGTTGAGGGTTACAATGGCACCCTCAAACTAAAACTCGCTAAAATACAGGCATCCACGGGTTTATCCTGGCCAGACGCACTACCATTGGCTTTGTTATCCACGAGAGCGACTGTACATTCTAGAGTAGAGCTTAGCCCATATGAAATTGTCTTTGGCCGTCCTGCTAATATTTGGGGAGTGCCAAGGCCAAAGGAATTTTGTTCTCTGGAATATCCAATGTTGATTGATTACCTTTACGACTTGACTGCTAAATTGAGTCTTATTCACCAACAGGTTTTCGATGCATTGCCAAAGCCTCCGGAGAGTCCAGGTCATCAGCTGAAACCAGGTGACCACATTGTGGTACGGAACTTTGCGAGGACGAAGAACCTTCAGCCCAGATTTGTTGGACCCTACCAAGTTCTGCTAACAACGAGAACTGCTTTTCGTGTGGCTGGTCGCAAGCACTGGATCCATGCGACACACGTCAAACGTGTGCCCTTGCCACTTCCTTATGACAACTGGGTGAAGAAGGGAATTGGTGCCTCTGAGTTCGAGCGAACACCCAAGTTTATCCCTTTCAGCGATGCCGAATTGATAACTGACACTTCGAACTCTGACTCTCCTCCTGAAACTACTTCTTTGATTCCTGAACACTTGCCCTCTGCATCAGAAGAAACTTTGCCATTTGCGAACTTGAACATTGCAACCTCTGCTGACAAGACACTGTTTCCTGATCAAACAGTCCCTGCAAAACTAAGATACAACTTACGATCTCGTAATATGGACAAATAAAGCAGGAAACTGCCTATTGTGATATTTGAAATTTTGAACTTTTGCCTTCAGCCAGGAAGTTTGCTATTGTTTTATTGTTTTTAAAATTGCCTTGCCGTCTGGGTAGCCGTAGGGTCGTGGCTGTGTGCCTAGTTGAATCTGCGGGGGTCAGACAGAAGGTCGATCTTTCTGTTGGTTCTGGGAACTCCCAGGACTGATAGAGGCATTTTCATCTACGTACACATCATCAGTGGTCGCGAGCGGATTGTAGAAGATGGAGCTTCCTGCGCTGCAACAAGAAAATTTGATTTATGTTCGCAGAAACAGACTCTACAGAATTCCTCATAGCAAATGTTTTCTGATGCAATGTGCTATTACATTTTTAATTGTTTTAATAACGTTGGTGGGTGGAATCGTTTTTGGTATAAATTTAATCTTTGTGCCAGTAACTACAGTACCTCCCCTTGATCCTGCTACCTCTACTGTTTCTTCCATACACTCTTTTCATTCGTTTCCTGAACATGAGCAAGCTCGACGCTCAGAATTTATCAATAACACTTTCGTACAGCTCTTGCACCAACACCAACTGGTAGTTAACACTACAGACTGCTGGGTGTGTGGCTTGATACCCCACACTATGGATAAAGGCATTCCCTACCTGGTTTTGCCTTTTAGCTATAATGGATCATTTCAGGCCTTTCAGACCATTTTTGCTTATGCCCTTGAAACCTATCCTCCGCGTCCACCACGTTCCACTAAATATAACTCTGCCAACAAAGCTTTAGTCCAGGGAATTATTGACATGATCAAGGACGTCAATAATACTCCATCTTACCCTAGAGACGAATTGCGAGTATATTTGAGTTGGAATTCTTCAGAGTATCGCCTTAGCTTGGGAGAAAGCAAGCGTAAAAGCTCCACTCCAATATGGGTCGTACCTCACCGAGGTCAGGTCTGTTTGCAAGGAAATGGGAGAAATCCGAGAGCTCAGCTAGGGAGGAGTGAGTGCGTAGAGACTTACGTGTTTCCATCTAACTCTTCCCCTGCTTTTCTGACTGCTAGGGGTACCTACTTCATCTGTCAAGACAGAGCGTATACATGGTTGCCTGCCGACTTTGCGGGGTCATGCTATATTGCTCGATTATTGCCTCCAACATACACTGCTTCATCTGACTACCACAAGACCAGAGTAGCAAGAGGTGTTTTCAGCAAGGAAGACACCGCTGGTCAGGAAGCTGGAGACTTCTTCAAAGGTTTCCTTCCGTTCTGGGGGCCTATGGCCAATAGTAGAAACATACGTCAGCTAACACGGGTAGTTGAATCTACTATTTCCGAAACTGCTGGTGCCCTTAGCAATTTGACAGCTGAGCTTCAGGCGGATAGACTCATGACGTTGCAGAACCGTATGGTTCTAGACGTAATACTTGCAGATCGAGGTGGGGTATGCAGAATGATCCAATCGAGCTGCTGTGTTTTTATTCCCAATAATGCTCCAACAGTCTATGAGGCGATCTCTAAGCTACACAAGATTTCCGACTCTATACACGTAGACCAGGGAAACTGGTCCTTTATGGAGTGGTTTTGGACTCTGATATCAGCGTGGGGATAGAAGGTTCTGATGGTCATTGGTGTCATCTTAGTATTCCTATTCTCATGCTGCCTGATTATCCAGTGTGGTCCTGCTTTGTGTAGTCTCTGTGCTGCAACCTGTTTTAGAAAACCACCTGCGTTTGGAGAAAAGGCGCGAGAAAGGATGATGATACAACAGCATGTCACTGACCTGATGAGCATAGAATTAGACTCTGACATAGACTGAGTAATTGCCTATGTAAGGGCAAAAGGAGGGGCTGAGGTTCCTTGACGATTTGAACCCGTGTTTTCAATATTGTCGGAAATACATAATATTGGTATCAGCGAACCGCAAATGATCCATCTAGCATATCCTGGTGTTTTCGCTATGCTACTAGCAAGAGTACTCCTGTTACAAACACATTTCCGATCTACCCATGGCATCCATCTTAGAGCATGGCAGCCATTTTGTGTTTCTTGCCCTCACATACGCAATAACCTCTGATTACTTCATTTCGATTAAGGACACATAGGCTTAGCCGGCGATTCACCTTTCCAGTGACACGTGCACCTTGGAACAGAACACGCTGTAGCTGCATGACTCGGCAAAGGCTGCCTCCTCTGCCCGAGGCCAGTCCTGCTATACTGGTTCTTGTGTTCGTTGGCCTGATCATGATTAGGCGGCCGAAGCTGGTAGCCTTGCCCATTTACGACCCACAAACATCTCTTATCCTGCTTTTCTATCTTCTGCACCTGGCTCTGCTCCTTTCCTTCTGGGCCTTTATTAGGGGGAGGTAACGAAATTTATGATGAGGCGGTCCGGGTCTTGAATGAAAAGTTGACATAAGATTATGATGGAAAAGTGGGAACCCCTCATTCGTAATGTTTTGACATCAGATAATGTCGACGATTCCTGTGCAACGCCAAATATTTATTGTTTAGGACACAAAGGTTTGGGAATGTATTACATGTAAAGAATTTGCCTCAAGCTCAAATTTTAGTATATAAGGAGCAACCCTTTTTGTACAAATCGAACAGGCTCCTAGATACTGCCCGTGTGTAGTTTCTGTGACTTCTGTGTCCCTGCAGTAATAAACCTTTGGTCTTTGACGCCACCATCGAGAAGCCCGTGTTTCTGTTTGTTTGTGCACCGAGACAGGTGGAACTCCGGGGTCTTCGGGTGTTATCCCTGACACCTCTGGACGGAACCAAAAAGTCCAGAACTCCAGCACAGTGAACGGCACCACCTGATCTGCTGGGGCAGGTGGCATTGTCTGCCACGCTGTCTCCCATGTGTTACAACCTCGGGCACCGATTTCCAACTCTCAGCTGCCCAGTCTTCCTGGCACCTCCGTGCCATGTTGTGGTACCCCTTAGCAACCTTTCTTATGTGGAGGTCCCGGTCCTTCCTCACCAGGTAGGCATGGGACTCCTCTGGCAACATTTTGTCCGCAAAATAAGAGCAATGACAAAATGTTAGTCCTGTAGACTATGTTGATGTTCTCCATTTAACTCAGAAACACAAGATCAGTGAAACATGGGAGCCTACACTCTAACATAATATTGTGAAGTTAGAGAGTGACTTGGACAATGAAATATTAAATCCAGGATCAGTGAATATATGCTAGGGAGACTGACATGACAGTGCATGACATGGGACATGTTATATCACAACCAAACGAGACCGTCGGTGTCAAATGATGGTGCTATGCCATGCTATGACTGAAGTTGACATGTACAAGGATTCGTCGGAGAGAGGCATAAGCCCTCCGAGTGTAGCGCATCCCTCATCCTCTCCTGTAAGACAGTGCTGCATCATATTTACAATTATAATGTGATCATGTGTTCATCAAGTCAGTGCAAACACAGGCACTCTTGCACAAGTGTGCAAGGGTGTCTCTGTGCAGGGGAGGCTTGTTAATGTGTAGGAAGGTCACCCTACCTGCACTTGAGCAATCCTGGAATAGCCCTACTCACACTTTCATCTGTGCTGCATCATGCAGCACACATGGAAACACATTAGGTGGCTGAACACTGACTTGTACATTAGGGGAGAGGAGTTGGCCTAACGGCTAGGGCAGTCGACCTCAAATCTGGAGAACTGGGTTCGAGTCTCAGCAAGGATGCTGAACATCCTGTGATTCTGGGCAAATCACTTAATCGTACACACAGAGTATACTCCAGCGTCTGAAAAAACTGAAAATGGACGTTCCTGTTAAGAATCAAAATTGTGAAATGGCAACAAACATAAGAGTTTATATGTATGGATTCCCATCAATCACCAAGCCTGGTGATTAGCTTCATCATTTGGGTATCCCTGGATGTACCCAATGACAGACTGGCTCTATGAGTATCAGAGCTTGTGAATGTCAAGAAGGTATAACAACCAAGATGAGCAGGATAGAATATGTGGGACCAAGTTTTTATAATATTTTAAATGCAGTGCAAAATAGTGGGGTGCAAAGATATAAATTTGGTGCGTGAACAGACTAACAATTCTTATTCGTGTCAGTCACGATCAAGGATTAAAAACGTGAGTGCCAGGACTAGTTTTGATAAATAGCTGTCCTAAGCAGTGGTGGTCAACATGTTTCAGCACTCGAAGGCAAAAGGTAAAGCCATGTGCTTTTGTCAGGACCTCAATAAAACAAAATTCCAATGACTGCTATTTATAACACTTCAAAAAAAGGATATGGTGTGAGTACTGTATCTCACAATCCCGTAGGTAGGTGATGGCTTCATTATTTACCAAGTTTGAGATTGTTTTGGTCAAACGCGACATATGTAACAATTGGGGGCACACGGTTTACAAGCAAGGTTGGTTTTAGACTAGACACAATAAGACGGCGAAAATCAGCAACCAGATTTGTAGATATAGTAGGTAGATACAGCTACTTCCTCATTTTATATCTAAAACTTTGGCAATATATAGTCTATGTACTGTGAGCAACATGTATTGCCTACTTTGAAAGAAAACATTGTAACTTTCTCTGAAATTGGATTCTATAAGTTGATTCTTCTGCATATAGGTCAATGCAGTATACTGTTGAGCATACTAATATCCTGGGGGTCTGCCTGCAAGCATCATTATCAGTGTCAAACTATACATACATAATATGATTGTATCTGTTGCCGAATTGTTTCTGTGTGTGTGTGCTGTGGATAGATGCTACTGTTTTAATGTAAAAGTCTGATACACCACAAGAATTTTAGTTTGGTGCATTCTTCTTTTTAGAGCGGTGCCTCCTATATCCTGAGCCGTTGCCAGGTGGGGTGAGGCTTTATCTTCCTTATCATTAAGGTAAGATGGTGTTATGTACCACTCAGGGACTTATATGATGGCATAATTTTTTGTGGCCGCATATCAAGAGAGAACTTTTTTTGGTTGTTCCTTTATAAAGAATCATATATGTTTTGTGCTTTCATTTATTGTTTCAGAAAATTGAAGATATCGAGAGGGAAACGGAATTGTGAGATACAGTACTCACACCATATCCTTTTTTTGAAGTATTATAAATAGCAGTCATTGGAATTTTGTCTTATTGAGGTCCTGACGAAAGCACATGGCTTTACCTTTTGCCTTCGAGTGCTAAAACATGTTGACCACCACTGCTTAGGACAGCTATTTTTCAAAACTAGTCCTGGCACTCACGTTTTTAATCCTTGATCGTGACTCACACGAATAAGAATTGTTAGTCTGTTCACGCACCAATTTTATATCTTTGCACCCCACTATTTTGCACTGCATTTAAAATATTATAAAAACTTTGTCCCACATATTCTATCCTGCTCATCTTGGTTGATATACTTTCTTGACATTCACAAGCTCTGAAACTCATAGAGCCAGTCTGTCATTGTGTACATCCAGGGATACCCAAATGATGAAGCTAATCACCAGGCTTGGTGAATGATGGGAATCCATACATATAAACTCCTATGTTTGTTGCCATTTCACAATTTTGATTCTTAATAGGAACTTCCGTTTTCTGTTTTCTGTTTTTTCAGACGCTGGAGTATACTCTGTGTGTACAAGTCAGTTTAGGGGCTACATATTCCAGCTAGTCTTTAAATTCTGGCATCTGACCCAATTTAAAAATGTTTTTGTTGTGTGTTGCAAATCACTTAATCACCCCATGCCTAACAAAAATGAATGTGTCCTCATGTAATGCAACCGGTTCTATGTAAAGCACTCTGATACCCAATTTGGGTCAGGTTCGCGCTATATAAAACTCTGTAAAAAAAAAAAAAGAGGCGTGAGCCCTCTCTCCACCACCACCTCACACTAGCTGAGGCATTGCTGGCGAGAGAGGGAATCATCATTTCCTCAGATTTGTCAAATATGCATGTCTTAGATCCGCTATTCTCACTCTGTTGACAATTTAACTATGCAGGCCTTTACAATGCAAACTGCTACAATGCATTACCCATAGTAACAGCCCCCTGGAGTCATAATGGTTATTGTGCTGTAATGGGTAATGCGTTTTAACAAATAGCGTTGCAGAGCTCGGCATTGTTAAATATATGGCACAGCAATAAATGCAGTGCAAAACCATGCGGGGCATATGCATGCAGAGTAATGTCACAAATTCCGAAAGAGGGGCTTGTAAACTTGAGCCGGAGTCCACAAGGGAATGACCCCAAGGAGACATTGACATCCAGTGGCGGTTCTTTCCTTAGGGCATAAGGGCTGTGCCCTCTGTGTTTTATGCCTCAAGACTATTTTGATTGTAGGTACTGTAATACCTCTAAAAAGCAGCAGTCACAGGTCGGGGTCAGGCAGGCATATCTGATTCTCCAGTGCGCCTGCGCCAGCCTCTTCAGCTACACTTTGGTGGGCCAATGATCCCCTAGCCCTGGGGCCTGTGAGGTCATCAGCACATCAAAGCCCTGACTTTCAGTTGTGAAGGGCCTCCCCAAATGACGTCGCTGGTAAAGGCAGCCTCAGGTGTTTCAGGCTTCATCCCTGAGGTTCTGAGGCTGCACGTCAATCAGGGAACTCACAACCCCACCCTCTCCGATCACGTGTGGCGCAGGATCACTAACCCCAGCCAACAGCGTCGCAATGTCAAGCTCCGTGTTTCATCAAACACATGGCGGCTCCTGCAGCAGAAAAAAGAAAGGCAACAGCTGCAGCCTCGTAAGAGCTGCCTGCATCCACAGCTTGTGCTAGAAAGGGTTCGTCTCTGGGCAGACTCAGTGTCGAACTTTAAGGTAAGTTTTAAGTGATCCTTTTACTTAAAATGCTTGTTTGGTTGTTTTTTTTTAAAGTGGACAAATATAACAGTTTCTCTCTAAATTGCAGAGTATGTGGAGCATCGTTTTGTGCCATGCGTACTTAGTACGCAGATATTTTACTTTTGTACTCTCATTAGAGGTGCTAGCAGGTGCAATGGGCGGTTCAAGCCGCAGGGGCCTATTGACGAGGGCCCTGGCACTTGTTTTTATAAAATATGCACGGGCCATATATATCTTCAAGTCCTGTGCATATCAAGAAATAATATATGGATATGAACCTGTGCCACAGCACCCCTGCACTGCAGGATGTGAGGGAATTTCTACATTTATTACACGTGCATGAAGATGGGGTATGCAGGAAGATAGATGCCATTACAGACAAAATAATGTGTCTGTTTGAAATCAGAATCCTGTGTGAGTATAGGAAAGAAGAGAAGAAAACAGAGCCCCCTTCCACCGACTCATTTTACCTGAGAAACGCACAAGTGACTAAAATGCTGTTCATTTTACATTTTGACTCAGCTTCCGCTTTATACACAAAATAAACAAATTGCACAAATAACAGCTCACCCCCTGGCCATGGTAAAACAGTGATACAGTTTCTACCATGTGTAGGGCCACAGAGCCCTCAAGTTCCTTTCTGGTTGTCTCTTATGAAGGGCTAGGAGCAAAGAAGTCATTAGGCAGTAGGTGGCTTAGGGATGTATTTTTGACCTGCAAAGAGGAGAGCAAGCGGCCCTAAAGTGAAAGGAGGGGATTTGTTTGAATGTGTAAAGGACATGTGTGCACTACAGTATGCATTCTCTTGACCGGAATGTAGGACAGCAGGGCCTAGGGAAAGAGAGACTGAGGGAGACGGGAGCTTGGAGGTGGCAGAGACAGAGGCTGAGAAGAAACTTGAAGGTGGAGAAGGGAGAGACAGAGAGAGAGGAGCCTTGGAGTTGGAGGGAGAGACTGGCAGAGGTCATGGGACAGCTGAAACGTGGTAGCAGAGGAGAGAGTGCAGAGGCTTGGAAGTGGAGGAGAGAGAGGCTGAGGGGAAGCTGAGTCTTTGAAAAGGATGCCTCAATGGGTGGTGGGGGTGGGGTGGGAGGGACAGGGTGGTGGAAGGGGGGGAGGCTTGGGATGGTGCTGAGGGGGTGCAAAACTAAAAAAAGAGAATTCATGATATTATCGTAATTATAATTAGGCTGAAATTTAAAGATGTAAGTAGGTATGTAGTCAAATGTGCTTTTACTATATTAAATGGAAGGTTGAATAGAAGGAAAGATTTAAGACAGAAATATGTCAAAGCTTAGGATCTGCTCTATGAACACAGGGGGCCTAAATGACTGGAAAAAAAAGGGGAAGACTAGAGGAATTTGTTAAATTTACACGAATGGATATCATGTGTATGCAGGAGACCTATTTGCCATGGGGGAAGAGGCATTGGTTAAACCTAAAGGGATTCGAAATTCTTTCTTGCTCCTCCCAAACATCTACTATCAGGGGGGGTCGCTAACATTGGTAAGGAGGGTTTGGGGGGAGCCAAGCATTCCAAGGCTGACACTATGGGGCGCTGGGCACAATGTGAAATGAATCTGGGCATCACTATTTCCTGCATCTACCGGGCTAATAGCGATGACCCTGATACCTTTGATCATATGGAGAAGGAGCTAGCAACTTGGCCAACACCCATAGTGGTATGCGGGGATTTTAACATCTCGGCAGATTTCGAAGAGGGAACTGGGTATACCGGACGCAAACCCCGGGTGTATCGGGCAGTACGCTCAATGATGGATTCACATAGCTTGAGAGATGTCTGGGGCAGTATTGAAACAGGGAACCCAGGCTTTACATATTTTTCTCATCCATTTAAGAAATACTCCAAGTTAGATTATTTTATGGTCTCCACCACAGAGATCAGTACAGTAGGAATCAGTAAATTACCTATGATAATTTCAGACCACAATCCATTGTTATTAACAATACCTCTTAACAGACCAGTTAAACCAATGAGACCATGGACTTTCGATAAAAAGCTTTTATTAGATAGCACTTATATAACACATATGAAGAATTGGTCACAGGCCTTTTTTGATGCAAATAGATAAAGCGCAAAACGAAACTCTTTTTGGGACAGCTATAAAGCTGCCTTAAGGGGAGAAACCCGCAGTTATACCTCTCGAAATTGGAAACGACTCAACTCAGAAAGAGAACAATTAATGAATAAATTAACAGTGGCTGAGGAACAGCTCAGGAAAGAAATATCTCAGGGTAGGCAGGATACCATAAGTTTTGAAAGGGTGAGCACAATCAAAGCAGAGATACAAAAGCAATTCGCTAAAAAAGTAGCTGCTGAATACCAAGCACAAAGAAGAAACATGTATGAGACGGGGGAACAAACCGGGAAAGCATTGGCATTACGAATTAGACAAGCGACTTCAAAAAAATATTATTACACGTATAGAAGAGCAGGGTAGGACCTACGAGGAGCCAAAGGACATTATAAACGTCTTCAAAAGATACTATCAAACACTGTATCAGGAAGATCCGGTCATTGAGGAACCAAGGAGTGAGTGGACAGGACTGGGGACCAAAGTGGCTCAGGGGGACAGAGAAATTTTAAAACAATCCATTACTGTGGATGAACTCTCGGAGGCCATACAAGAATTAGCAGCAGGGAAGGCTGCTGGCCCCGACGGTCTACCAATCGAGCTTTATAAATACTTATTCGAAGAAACATCTACACTTTTGTTAGACCTTTTCAATGAGATTATAAATACAGGCTTAATCCCTGAGCCATGGATGAATACCAATATAGTGGTGTTTCATAAAAAGGGCAATCCCATGGAAAATCCGGGATCATATAGACCCATATCCCTAATAAACACGGACAACAAATTATACGCGAAGATCCTGGCAACCCGCTTGGGACGGATCATTGGGACCCTGGTCTCTCCCTGGCAGCATGGTTTCATCCCTGGTAGGGGAACTACCGATCATGTTAGACGAGCTATCACGCTGTTTGATATACATGCTGCCAGGGAGGGAGGGGTCGCAATGATCCTCCTAGACGCAGAGAAAGCTTTTGATCACGTCAGATGGGAATTTCTTTGGAGCACGCTCTCTGAAAGGGGGTTTGGAACGAGGTTTATGAAGGCTATTCAGGCTGTGTATGTTACCCCAGTCACGAAAATTCAAATGATGGGCGAGAGTTCGGATAAGATCTTCATTACGAGGGGGACAAGGCAGGGATGCCCTTGCTCACCCATTCTATTTGCACTGTATATTGATCCTCTAATACGCCAAATAATCAATAACAGAGCAATCACACCGGTAGTCACGAAGGGATTCCAAACAAAAATCTTGGCGTATGCCGATGATTTGGCCGTTATTACTACTGATCCCGACGTGGCTGTGGCGTGAAGTGGTGAGCATTACGAGCAAATTTGGCGGTCAATCGGGTTATCGCTTAAATGTGGGCAAGACTCAGGCCCTCTGTTCTAAGAATGTAAATAAATCAGATTCCAGATTCCAGATTCGTTGATTCCGTGGTTTATCTGGGGATAACGATCAATGCAGAGCCGGAATTGATAATTAGAGATAACTTCATTCCTCTTATGAACTCCATGAGGCAAAACCTAAAAAGAATGGATACATTACAACTTTCAATAATAGGTCGTGCCAATGTCATCAAATGACTATGTTCCCCAAGGTCCTATATAAATTTCGGTCAATCCCATTTAAAATAGAGGGGAAAATTATAAAATAAATAGAATCCATCTTCATGAATTTCCTATGGCAGTATGGAAAGGTTAGAAGATCTATGAAATATATGTCTTTGCCTCAGGAAAGGGGGGGCTTGGGAATGCCAAATCTTAGATACTACCATTGGTCCTGTCTTCTTACGCAGATGGCTATATTATTCGATCCAGGGGGAAACAGTACAAACCCCCCGATCAGACAAGATGTGATCCCTTCTATCTTTGAATTACTGCTCGGTAGCGAGGCTATTGGGGTATTATTAAGGAGACCAGAAAGAAGATATTACAACAAGTCTAGATTCAAGACACTTGAAGGGATATGGGGGGTCTGGGTAGCAGCTCAGAAAGTATTTGCAATCTCTAAATACAATAACCACACCCCTCTCTGAAACTCGGGCCTCTTTCCTAACCTAAGTAAAGATGGGTCCCGGAGACACTGGGAGCGACAGGGTATCTTGACACTTGGGCAAGTCATGGTCAGGGATGAGTGTAGAACTCTGGAAGAATTAAGACAAAGGCACTCCCTCCAGGGCAGTCAAGATCATAAATATGCTCAGGTGGTTAGCACAATTAGATCAATAAGGCCCCGTATCTTCTTGAGGGAGAGGTGTAAGATACTGGATTATCTGAAGGGGGGTGAACCTAGAATCAACGGAGTGTATAGGCTCTTCTTGGAGGAATCCCAGGACGACATGGACATAACTGAGGCAGCCTGGGCTTTAAAATTAGAGGACCCGGACATTGACCTAGACAGAGCCCCTGTAATGGACAAATGATTCCTACGCTCCTCCAATCTAAGAGCTCAGCACTTCAAAACACTATTTAATCTCTATTACACCCCCTCCAATCTCTACGACTGGGGCAAGAGGAGAACAGCAACTGCCCTAGATGCTGCAAAGGACCAGCCGATATTACCTATATGTTCTATGAGTGTGCGAAACTTGAATCAATTAAAACAGAGATTGAATCATTCTGGGCGAGGCTGTTGGATGCTCAGATAACCCTGTCTCCTACACTCATGCTTATAGGATGCCAAAGCAAATTGAAATTAAATTTTGAGACTGAAGCTTTAATCTTTATCTCCACAGCCGTACTTAGAATTTTAATTTCTGCAGCATGGAAAGACACTGAGGCCCCAGCCTTTCAAATGTGGCTGTCTAGACTATTGGGAATACACAATATAGAGGGGGCTATGTATGAACTTAAGGGTAAAAAATTAAGAGACTTGGGGCTGAAGACCTGGGCACCAGTTGCTGCCTGGCGTGATAGCAGATTGTAGCAAATTCAAAAGATAGGCATGGCTGCTTGAAGCAAGGATGGTTGGAGGAGAAAGAGAAGATGACTGCCTGTGTGGGTGAATCAGAAAATGCATTTGTGGTGTGCATTGCAATATATCATTTGGGTGAAACTGAAATGCAAGTCAAAACAGCGGTTTACCAAATAAAATGAAACGGGTGTTAGTTGGTTGTTGCAAAAAAGTAAAGTTGGTACAGTTGAGACATTAAGAAGAATGATAGACGTTTACTTTGGAAGCATGTATGGTATCTTGTTCCTCATAGATAGCAGAGGTGTATGTAGAGCAGACGCTCAGTTGATGAAGAGTGTTACTTTGTTTGAACCGCATGTTCGTGCCAATGTAGCAAAGCAGAGGAAATCCAAATACTAGAAGTTGTGATAGGTCAGAAATTCTCCCTTGACTCACAGTACAGTAGTTTACTTTGCAAGCACAACATATATTATGTATGTATTGTACAGTTGACATTATATCAAGTCAAGTCCCTTCCTCCGGCAATTATGGGTACCACACTCAGTCCATATGTTAATAATTTTCTTTCAGCTGTTGTTCAATCAATCTATTACAACAAAGCACCTAAAGTCATCCATTATATAGGCAAAGATCATGTGATCGGCTGGATACATGATTAGAAATGAATAATCTTAATTTTCCTTTTGTATTACTGAAGGCCCGGGGGGGGGGGTGGGCAGTGCGAAATATAAATTACATTGAGCAGTAGCCCTTGATGTAACCGAGTATGGCCAGTGCCACCCCTATAGAAAAGTAAGAGCTCCCCTATCCCCACCTGCATGTACTGCTTAAAGTTATGCGAGTCTGAGTCATGATGGCTCGAGTCTGTTTTTCTTGGGTGCAAGCTGACTGAGCTGGCATTATGCCGGCTACCACAAGTTCACGTAAAAGTAATTTCTTTAGCAAAACTAGAGAAAAAAAGCAGACTGGTGAACTCTCTGACTCTCTGACTGTGTAGTGAGTCCATAGTGCTGCTAGTAGAATTCCTCAAACTCCCACTCAAACTCCCACTAATGTTACAGCCTGCAAAGACGGCGGAAAGATACATGCCAAAATGTTATACTGTCCTTGCAAGTTGCTAGTGTTACTGTGAGACAACTTTCTGTGGAAATATTTTGTGTATTCGTTAAAGAGTATTGGTTACAGTATTTTTCCTTCTTTCTTCATATAGATGCTCCACAAAAGCTCACCAGAAAGGAGATGGCTGTCCGGGCTAGGGCCCGGAAGCTGGAGGCCATTTGTGCAGAATATCGCCGGCTGTGAGCTCGGGAACAGGTGGAGGAGGTGGCAACACCTGCATCCTCCTCCAGTGCCCCCGGGTACACCAACCAGCTGCCTCCAGTACGGTACCATGGTCCGGATGGCACACCTGCGCCGGCTAGTGGAGTACCTGGAGCGCACAGTGGAGAAGCAGAAGCACCAGCTCAAGGACCTCTGCAGGAAGAGGTGTGGAGCCGCGGCCAGGGCGACTGACTCCGGAATCTGGGGATCACGGTTCAATCCCTGGTGCCAGCAACAGATTAGCACAGCACCATGTGACTCTGGGCAATAGTTTGCTTAAACTTCCCGACGGCCCCCAGCACCTAGAGACCCTTACGGGTAATTGTTTGCGCTTTACAAATGTGGATTATTATTACTATTATTATTATTATTATTATTATTAATATTTTTATTATTATATTATTTCTATAGAGAGCTGCAGGGACCACCTGTCCACAGGACACCGCCGGAAGTGACTGTGTCCCTTGCCCCTTTTTAGGTTTCGCTGGGGGGCGGAGCCGTTAGGCTCCTCCTCCAGCGAAATCTGTAGTTTCTAGTATGGGTGACTTTAACCCGCCTCTCTGCTTCATTGGCTAGCTCCATAAATGGAGGCTAGCCATTGGAACAGAGAGGCGTCCGTCAATGCCGGACCAGACACGGGGGCGTTCCCGAGATTCTTTGGCTTTTGCCGACGTCACGACACGCCGGGAACGCCCCCGTGTCTGGTCCGGCCGGGCCGTGTTTGCTGCTGTCCTGCCTTGTGTCCCTCCTCCCGCCGTTTCCCGCCTCCCTCCCGCCGTCCGTTCCTCTCGTGTCCTTTCCCGCCCCCCTCCCGCCCCCTGTGTCTTCTCCCGCCCCCTCCCGCCGTCTGTTCCTCTCCCGCCCCCCCCCCGTGTCCTCGTAGGTGCTGCCGCCATTTTTTTTTATTTTTTTTTAATCCGCGGCTGCCCACGCCGCACTTGTGCCAATTTTCGTGCCTCACGCCCCCTGTGTCCTCTCCCGCCCCCTCCCGCCGTCCGTTCCTCTCCCGCCCCCCGTGTCCTCGTAGGTGCTGCCGCCCGTCAGCTGCTCGGCACCTTGGCCGAGGCACGAAGGGGCTGCGACCGCATTGGTGGCTCGTCGACAGAGGCGCGCTCTGATTGGCCGCTGCAGTGGGCCTGTCCCCGTGAGCTGCGCCGCCGTTGGTTGGAGCCTCGCCGCGTCATCAGGATCTGCCCCGGGAGCCGCGCTGTGAGTGGCTGACTCCGGGGGAACCCTCGACGTCAGCGGAGGCCAGTGGGAGCTGCGACGGGGGCCGTGCCTGCGAAGGAGTTTGTTGGGGGCATGAACCGTTTTTGTGATTGTATAACGGGTAGGTTTTTTGTTTTGTGAGCAGTTCAGCTGTTGGTTGTGTAGGAAGGAGTTTATTTTGTTTTTTTCATGAGACTTTACCAAGGAGTCGAGCAGTTTGCTTGGCTGCAGGAGAGTCTGTTGAGTTATGTGCAGTTTGTTTGAACGCTCAGTAGTTGGTAGCGGCTGCCTCAGAGTTTGCCATGGTGTTCAGGGGAGTTTGTTCAGGAGTTCAGCAGTTTGTTCAGAGAGTGGGTCTGAAGTGTGCCGAGTTGATTCGCACTCCCGCCGTGTGTTAGGTCAGGCCAGGTCTTGCTTCTGTGCTACGTGACTGGATCGTCTTCCCACATGTTCCCACATGTTCTTGCCTTTGCCTCCGGTTCCTGGCGGTGTCCGCCCTTTCTTTACAAGCAGCACTGGTAGTGTGAGTGACTCCTTTACCTCGCTCACAAAGGAGGCCTCTATTTGAAAATTAGGCTTTCAAGTGTCACATAATTTACGCCCTGCCTTCCACCTCCCAAGGTACACAGCTGCCCCTCGCATCACGGCCTTACCCCAACCAGAGTATTGTTAAAGGGAGCGGTCCTTGACCGTCCTCTACTGCACCGCAAGGGCCATGGGTTCTGTATTTCGGGGGATGAAGTCCTTCATGCAATAGACGTGATACACTTACTGGTGTTAATGGTGCAGTGCTACCGGTGGTAAGATCCTTCTTACACTCAGCATGCCCAATTTCAACACCACGATGTAGTGAATGCTATTGGGATTGTTGGGCTTTGATCCCCAAGCATGTGTCATCCTCCGTAACCCATTTATTTTTGGAGTTTTATACAGAGCGAACATGACCCAAAGATATCAGAGCGCTTTACATGAGCATCAATTGCATATCAGACTGACACATTCATTTTGGTATTTTTTTAGGCATGGGAAATTAAGTGATTTGCGCAAAATTACAGGATGCGTGAGCCTCCCGCCAGACTCCAACCTGGTTCCCCAGCTTCGAAGTTGGCTGCTTTAGCCGTGAATGCATTGAGAGACAGTGCTGATGGAGGGAGGGCGTGTGTATTTGTCAGAACGCTGGAGTCATTTTAGTAAGAGGAATGGCACTAAACACATGTTTTATCGAAATTGTTTTGTGAATACAGCACGTGAGCAGCTTATGCAATGAACCATCTGTCATCATATTTTCAGTTCGTCCAACAAAACCTATGAAAGCCCGCAGCATTTAGACTTTTGGACCTAATCTCTTAGAAAACCGGTTAAGACTATGACCTAGAATTACTTCTTAGGATTTTCACCTTTCTCCCTTTTGCAAAATCAATTTTCTTTGTGCATTTCGAGGAAAGATGAGGCAGATCCAAAATATTCATTTCTCGTTGCATTTAAAGCCTTTCTTTGAAAAATAGAACACCGAAGCAAAGAGATTAACAATAACAAATGAATTACGCTTAATTAAAAAAGAAGCTGTTTTTCCCCGGACATTTGTCTGCGAACATGAACAAAACAAATTAAACACCAAGAGATAAGGCATTGGCCCTCTCTCTTAATTTATGCAGGACTGCTGTGCTGACCATTCTAAATCTTGCAAGCTGACTGTGAGACTTAGAAGTGGAAAACAATACTGTAAAACGAGTGAATGGATCCTGTTAATATAAGGCTAAGTCGTCAGCTTAGAAACAGTAAACAAACTCAAGCGTGGCAGTTTTTGCTCACAGAAATATGTTTTAATTGGTTTTTACCCAAAAATCTATTTTTTTTAAAACAGCTGTGACTCAACAAAACATTGATGCGCGCTTAACATGTAACGCTAAGCGTAAACCAGGCTTCTCCAAAGAGCAGCTTGCGAACTACTGTTAGCTCACCTGGAAGTAGCTCTAAATTAGCAGCTTTTGCTTGTTAATTGAAGGAAATAAAACATCCTAAAACTTGACAGTCCTGCTGCTCATTAGCTTCCGGGTCTGAGTCTCCAAGTGCAAACTGGAAGCCGGAGTACATCAGTGGTGACTGACAGGAGAGGGTAGACCAGTAGGTGCGCTAACAGAATCAGGCAGAGAAACAAGGGAGGTAGATTGAAGGCAACAGAAACAGGATGAAAACTCAGAAGTATCCAACCATGAAAACAACTAAGCCACGGCTGACAGAAACAACAACCATGGCAAAGACAACATTTCTGCCTATTTAATAATTGAAAGTGACTTTTCATTGATTGGCCAGTTCATGTTTGAGGTTTTGTGAATGGGTGAGTAGATTAATGTGATAGTGAGTCAACAATTGAACAGATTAACTACTGCATGATCGATTAATACTTGAGCGAGTAAGCACATTGCTTGATAGCTCAAAGACTTTGTCAGTGCATGAATGGATTAATTAGTGATTGCATGTATTACTGCAGACTGGAAAACGATCATAGAGGTTGAGGCCTCCAAGCAGTAGTAATAGTAATTTCAAAATGCCAAGCATTAACAGTGTTGTGCCAGCGCAATTGTTACAAGGGTGGGGACCATTGTTCCAAGCAACCCTAAAATATGTTAGGAAATACTATTATTGTGCCATGCAAGCACAATGCAGGAGTGGGGACCACTGTGGCAAGAAATCCATCATATGTTAAGAATTACCATTACCACCATTATGTCTTTTACCATTTTCTCCAACACTCAGTAATCCTTTACGCATGTTCATATTTTCACCATCACTCATTAAACCTAATGGCATGTGTAAATGTGCCTCATTACACAGTAATCAGTGCGTATTTAACCCCTTCGACGCGGATGACAAAGCCAGCTCGTCATGGGCGTTACCTGCGCTGCGCGGATGACGAGCTGGCTTTGTCACGTAACGCGCGATTTTTAAAAATGCCGCGCACAGCGGGAAAAGCCGCCGCGGCGAAGCGGTTAAGTGTTTCCTATTACTCAGTAATGCTTAGTGTGTTTTCAGATTTGCAGCATCTGTTATTGGTGGTGACTGCTGGTTAAGCTTTGAATTCATAAATCTTGAGTGTCAGGCCAGATTTTCCCCTGTTATTTATGAGGCTTGTCTCCAAAGGCACTGTTGTACCGCTACTGTATCCTAGCAGTACAAAAGAGGGTGGTGATGGACGGAGTATCTGAACCAATCAAACACTCACACCCAGTCAACAGATCTGGGTTTAATCCATCACCGTTCTTTAGCCCACTCTGCCACCCCAGTTCAGACATGGTCATATGCAAATCAGTCTGACCCTGTGCCTCATGGGAACAGTCCAGCCCAAACTGCCAAGCCGTGCCTTCCCTGGACCAGATTCAAGCTTCCTAGGACCGGTTTCTGGCATTACAGCCGACTTCGGCCAGGCTTGCTTGAATCCAGTGGCAAAGTGAGCAAGGGACTCACGTCTGAGCATACCCTGCTAACTTATGGCGAACAATGTGGTACAAAAGAGGGTGGTGATGAACGGAGCATCTGAACCAATCAAACACTCACACCCAGTCAAGAGTTCTGGGTTTAATCCATCACCGTTCTTTAGCCCACTCTGCCACCCCAGTTCAGACATGGCCATAGTATCCTAGTGCAGGTTCAGGTTTGCACTCTTCATCATTGTTGAGATTTGTATCATTGATCACTGTTGGCTAACGGTTGATGGCGGTGAAACCCTACTCAAGCAGGAACCACAATCTCTGTCAGGGTGAAGCACAAGCAACCCCCAAATTAACTTGTGCTTAACCTTACGGAACTTTGCACAGAAGAATTCCCTTCTTTTACATTGGCTAGGCCCAGAAGGGCAAGAGATCTTTTAATACTTGCCTACCCTGACAGCGGATCAAGCAGGGGAGTTGAATGATTTTGAGATATGTTTTAAAAAACATGATCTGCATTCTTTGCCCAAGACTTCAACGTTTCTCGAAAGATATTATTTTGGCGGGAGCATACAGAGAAAAAGGGGAGAATGTTGAAGAGTAGATAACTGTTTTGAGAAAACTTGCTTCTATGTGTAATTTGGAGTGGAATTGAGATGAGCATTTGTGAGAGCTGTGTGGGCTGTGAGAGCTGTGTGGGCTGTGTGGGCTGTGTGGGCTGTGTGGGCTGTGTGGGCTGTGTGGGCTGTGAGGGCTGTGTGGGCTGTGTGGGCTGTGAGAGCTGTGTGGGATGTGAGAGCTGTGTGGGATGTGAGAGCTGTGTGGGATGTGAGAGCTGTGTGGGATGTGAGAGCTGTGTGGGCTGTGAGAGCTGTGTGGGATGTGAGAGCTGTGTGGGCTGTGAGAGCTGTGTGGGCTGTGAGAGCTGTGAGAGCTGTGTGGGCTGTGAGAGCTGTGTGGGCTGTGAGAGCTGTGAGAGCTGTGTGGGCTGTGAGAGCTTTGAGAGCTGTGTGGGCTGTGTGGGCTGTGAGAGCTGTGTGGGCTGTGAGGGCTGTGTGGGCTGTGAGAGCTGTGTGGGCTGTGAGAGCTGTGTGGGCTGTGAGAGCTGTGTGGGCTGTGAGAGCTGTGTGGGCTGTGAGAGCTGTGTGAGCTGTGTGGGCTGTGTGGGCTGTGAGAGCTGTGAGAGCTGTGAGAGCTGTGTGGGTTGTGAGAGCTGTGTGGGTTGTGAGAGCTGTGTGGGCTGTGTGGCCTGTGAGAACTGTGTGGGCTGAGAGAGCTGTGTGGGCTGAGAGAGCTGTGTGGGCTCTGTGGGCTGTGAGAGCTGTTGGCAATGTAAATACCAATGCCATTTATTTATAAGTTAAAAAAAAAAAAAGAAATGTCATGAGCAATGCCAATAACTCTAACTTTTCCAAAGGCGAAACCATTGCATTGTAAATGCTTGTTTAAAGACTGTTGGGGGGTGGGAATTGGGAGTTGGAGATTCTGAGGGACTTTTTGCGGGACATTGAAATGGACATTTCTTGGGGTTAGGTAGGGGGGTTGTTTGGGTCTTTGGACTAGTTTATTTTTGTTACGGTAAATATATCATTATTTATTTTACATACTTCAACATCGTGTACGCGTTCATATTACTTTGTGGGGTGGTGGGCGGGGGTTACAGCACATTTAGTTTCCTCAAACTTATCAGCATGAATTATCCAAAATGTCCAAAAATGGATAAAAGTGCCACTAACAGAGTTAGTGAATTCAATTGGCTTACTAGTACTTTACTAGTACTACTGTCAGTCTCTCCTCTCCTCCGAGTCCTAGCCCATTATTCTACCTCCCCAAAATGCTTATCTTACCTGTGATTCGTTTTTGAGAATAGAGCTAGGCACAGCGCTGGCTGCATGGCAAATGGTGATTACGGTTGCCCATGAAATCCGTTCAGGACAGAAATTCCATTGTTGTGGTGGTGGTAGTAGGAGTGGTACCACACTAGCAGTAGGAGCATATGAAAAACAAAGGAAACACATTAGATATTGAGTGGCCTGAGAGCAGTATTAGAAGGAACAGTATATTTGTAGCCTAAGCAATGCTGAAGATAAGTATGGGAAAAAATGTGCATGGATGATTATGGCTACAACAAGAACAGTGACACAGCAGCGTAACAAGTCTTAACATGTAAGAGGATGATGTTGACGATGGATCCAATCAATGGTGAGCATGAAATTCTGAATTCATTTGAAAATACTCATTGGTGTATTTTTAAGCAGAATTAGAATATCCTAGGATTCATCTAGCTGCTTTAAAATTGATTTGAGGAAGTTGCTCGCACCTTATCCTCCCCAGCAAGTGTGTGGAATTATTGCTGTCATTTAGTCACACCACAATGAAAACCATACAGCCCGGGGAAAGAGGGTTAGGGTTTGAAAATTGGATGGGAATGGGGTTTTTTGGGAAAGTTTTGTGGAGAGAGGAAAAAAAAACACAGCATGGTCTAACAACAAATGAAGAACAACAAATCTTTGGATACGAAGATATCCATAAATCTTTTAAGGGACATAAAGGAAGTGCATGCATGAAGTTGTTTGCTAAATGGATGGTTCGGTCACTGAAAAGTAGTACTAACTACAACTTACTAAGTAGTACTAAACTATTAGACAGTACAGGGCTGCTGTAATTATGCAATTTCACTCAGAGAGAGAATAACTTAGTACATTACATTAGTTTTAAAAATAGCAAAGAAAGTTATAAAATGGCTGTAGGGATGAATTTGAAGCAGAGAATCGCACTCATAGAAGTTCACAACAATAAGTTATTTAAAAGATAAGGAGAACTGAAGAGGATACTGTAACTGTATGTTGTTGTTGTCCTGTTCAATTTGGGAATTTGCATGCATCCAGCCATTCCTCTTATTCGCGGTACTACTCCATTGATTACATCTGGCGCTCCATCGATCAATCTTGGTGACCAGACACACTGTCCACTGCCTGCCTGGCGGATGCGGAATTGCGGATTGATGTTGTTCCCATGGCACAAGGTAAAAGCTAGCCTGCAATGGTTGATGGAAAAACAGGAAGGGATATTAAAAAAGCACTGAGATAAAATATAAGGTACGGTGTGTAGTGCAAAAATAACAGTTTCAGAGGCGACAATATTACATACAGGCATCATTTCTAAAGTGCGTACTCCGAGTCTCCTTTTCAAGGATAGTAATTGCACACAGCAGGCCAGGGCCATGCAGACGGTCAAGGCAGGCACCACTGAGTGAAACAACCTGATGATGTAGCATACCTCTTTGACACAGACAGACAAAGCATATCCAATTTTCTGCAGCAAGCCACATAGCCACAATTTTACATGAACTGCTATCTGGTATTTGGCATACACTATACTTGTTCGACCACTCCAATACCATGACTAGACAGACATGTAGGTCTGCTGTGGTTGTTGTTGACTTGTTTACCTGTTGTTTGCCACTCACAAAACAGCCCTATTTCTTCCGTAAACTGACAATCATGATGATCCATCCATCCCAGTGAGTGACTGTGTAAAGAACAAAGATAATATGTAACTTTAATCATCAAGACTCATCATCATCATGGTATGTTATTGGCAAACTCAATGTTGTCTACACACTGAGTCCAAGGACATTTCCCATATTGAAAAATGCAACGAAGTGGCTGGCCCCTGCAGTAGAAGTACAATTTCAATTAAACAAGGTTACAGAGTACACTTGAGTTACATTTAGTGTGTAAAAGATTAAATAATAATAACAGAACACAAGGCCAAAAGGCCTCTTGCGCCTGTCATATAGTTTTCCCTGGTCGATATAGGGGCAAGAGGAAATGTCCGGGCTGCGGCTGGTCTCTGGTCAATACCCCGCCCTCTACATCAACTAGGGAGGCACTTAGTGTGAAGCATCTCTGTCTTCTTCTAAATACCAGATCTGTTCGCAGACACGCCCAGGAAATCTTTGATCTCCTTGTTACCGAAAAACCGGTATGCCTGATGTTGACAGAGACCTGGTTAGGTGAGTCATCAAACCCCGATATTGTTACAGCTATCCCCCCTGAATATAACATTTTCAGGCAAGATAGACTGGAAGGGAGAGGTGGGGGCGTGGCACTTGTGGTGAACAAAGCCTTTGAATGCTCTATCATCCCTATGGAGGCCATCACGGGTTCGGAATCCCTTGCCTTTTCCATATCACTGACACCCCAACAATCTCTTAAAGGGCTCCTAGTTTATAGGCCCCCAGGCAGGCAGGGTCCTTCTTTGACGAGCTTCAGTCGATAATTTTATCACTGACCCTAAGAACGGAGCACTGCGTATTGGCCGGAGATTTTTATTTTCATATGGAAGAGAGTTCTGACTCTGACACAACTAAATTGATCGACATTACGGCACCCTTAGGCCTGACTCCCTATCTCTCTGGACCGACCCATGACAAGGGCCATACTCTAGATCAGGTCTTTTCTACATCCCCTATCAAGGTGACGGCATTGCTGCCGGTGTTCTGGTCAGAACACCGGCTGGCCTATTTCTACATACCGTGCATTAAGAAACCATCGAGCACTGCTATGAGACATCAGGGATCAGCATCCAGGGCGTATCATCGGGTGACTCCGGAGATGTTGGCCCAGGCCTCTCTGGACCAACCTCTCCCTTTCACAGGTGATCTGGCACAGACCTAGAGTCTGTGCAGATGTGGCTAACGGAGAGGCTGAACGATCTAGGACCTGTGATCCCCCCCGACCAACATCTAAACGGGTCTCTGCCCCGTGGTTCACCGAAGCGCTGGCGCACTCCCAAAGGCAGTGTAAAGTGGCCGAAAGGACTTGGCGGTCCCAGTACGATGCTGAGGCGAGGCTTGCCTACAGGTCATTGGTCAAAGCCTATCACCGGGAAATTCTCCAGGAGAAAAAAGGATATTTCGCCAGGAGAATTGAGGCCGCAGACAACTCCTGTAAGGAGATTTTTTTGATCGTGAGAGAATTCACGACCCCGCGATCTAATGCAACCCAGGTCGCCCCTTCTGAGTCATGGGTTTCCACCCTCGCCAACTTCTTCACTACGAAGATAAAGTTGATTCAGGACTCCTTTCCTACAAGGCTAATTGATGTTCATCCCATCCTCGCGGATGGGCTAGTTCTTCCAACTCCCTCAGGTCCAGTCTTGGCAGCTTTTCCGCCACTCTCGGCACTCTCGTCATTGGCCCTTATGACTAATCTTAAATCTGGGTCGCCTCTTGATCCATGCCCTGCCAAATTTTTGGCGAAAATGGCGGCTACAGTAAATCCTCTGGCAAATCCTCTTTTAAATCTCTCCCTGAGCCAAGGGGTGGTCCCGCAGGCGTGGAAGCAGGCAATGGTCATCCCCCTCCTTAAGAAGCTGAACCTTGCCCCGGAGGCTCCCGCCAATTATAGACCCATCTCGCTCCTCCCTGCATTGGCTAAGATCCTGGAGAAACATGTTCATACCGTGCTCTCCAACTTTTTGGAGTCTCACGATCTGTTACATTCCTCCCAATCTGGCTTCCGTCCCAATCTAAGCACCGAGACAGCGCTGTTGGAGGTGTCCGAAGCCATTAAAGAGTCGCTGGATTCAGGAGGCAAAGCTATGCTGGTCATGCTTGATTTGTCGGCGGCTTTTGACACCGCCCCCCATGAGGGCCTCCTCGCCAGACTTTATGAGATCGGTCTGAGGGGGACAGTGTTCAGCTGGTTTAGATCTTTCTTGGCTGACCGTCGACAAACGGTCTGGGCCTCTTCGAGCTCCGCCAAGATGCCGCCATTGGGAGTCGGAGTCCCTCAGGGCTCCGTGTTGAGCCCGACATCTTTATGACCCCTTTGGCGACATTGGTGGAGTCTTTTGGGGCCCAGATCGTATCCTATGCCGACGACACCCAGCTCCTCTTTACTTGTCGGAAGGGAGAAGAGTTTGATGGAGAGAGTATCCGAGAGTGCCTTGGGGCTGTTTTTAAATGGTTCCATCTAAACAGCTTCAAGTGCAACTCAGATAAATCTGAGATACTCTTCTTTGGCTGCCCTTCTGACCCAGATTGGCATGGATGGTGGCCTGTCCCAGTTAGCAAAGAACCTGGGTATTAAGATTGACAACGGGCTGACGCTTAGATCCCAGGTTCTAGCTCTCACGGGGACTTGTTTTGGCATCCTTAGGATGCTTCGGAAATTCTTCCCTCTGCTCTCTGAAGAACATAGGAGGACGACGGTTCAGGCCTTAATCGGCTCAAGATTAGATTACTCCAACATACTATATCTTGGCCTGCCGGAGAATCTCCTGCAACGCTTGCAGGTGGTCCAGAACACGGCCGCACGGGCCATCTTTGGCCTCCACAGGCGGACCAGAGTCTCTAACCTATTGCAGTCGCTCCATTGGCTGCCAATCCAGAAGCGGATAGTGTTTAAGGCTTTGACACTAGCCCACAAGGCTTTGTATGCCTCTGGAGCTCAATATCTCCAAAGGAGGCTTGCCTTTTACCAACCGTCCCGATCTCTGAGATCGGAGTCCCTTTTCCAGGCTGTGGTCCCCCGAGTAAAAAAGGCCCGCATTGGAGGCCGCTCCTTTAGGCTGCGAGCTCCGCAACTCTGGAACTCCCTCCCTCTCACTCTACGCAGTACATCTAATCTACTGACTTTTAGAAAAGGCCTTAAGACATGGCTTTTTGCCCGGTAGGCCACTTTTTTGTATAGTGCTGATCCCCTTAGTCCTCTGTATGAATCTTTTTTTAGCTGTGTGTTGTTTTTTTTTTCTGGTCACCAATAAAAAGCGCCGGGACACTCCTTTGGAGTAGCCGTGCGCTATAGAAGACCAATTTAACATTTAACATTTAACATAGATAGGATTCACTTAATGCACAACAAACAAACAACAATTGCTTTCATCAGAGCCAGACAGCCAGTGTTGTCCGCCACTGCATGCCATCTCATCATTCATTACCTGTTCCACTTGTCATCATCTTATTCTTAATTGAAGGGCCACAGGGCAGCCTCTTGTGTCAATTTCAGAAGGTACAGTCAGCATAGTGAGTGATTCCAGTCCCACTTCCTTTGAGGGGACTCGTGTATGGACTGAAGCGACAGTTTATAGATTCTGCGTAATCCAGCCATCTGCCTTGAGGGAAATGGATAGGGGAAGTCTGGACGAGGAGGATAGAGGAGCATGACTGAGTTGTGAACTTCAGGAATGCAGACAGCTGCACCTTCAATAGGGAAAAGTAAGGCACGTGCTGCTGATGGATTTGTTGTGATTAAACTTTTGTTGTGCTAAAAGTTGCAAATCAAAGAAAGACACACAGAAATAAAAGTCAAAAAGGACGGAAGAAAACAAGACACGCTTGCGAGTGGGCAAGACAAATAATTTATAGCCAGCCTGCTGAGCAGTGGCCAGTGAGGCCTTTTCCCATACCAATACACCAATGGGTCACGATCAATGTAGACCTCTGTTGAGTCATCCAAATAGGCCTGCACCATCCACTCAAGGGCCTCCCTGGGTGGTGGTGCTCCACTTTGCATACCATGTGTTGCCTTTGAGTCAACACTGGAGCGATCAAACCCTTGCTGAGTTATCCAATCCGCTTCTGAACAATATTATGGCTGGACCTGGTGCAGGTGATGGTAATGAGGATGCTGTTGCTGCTCTCTGTAATGGCTGTGAGGGAAAGTGACTGCCTTCGGCCACAGAAGTGGACCTTGACGCCGGATGGCCTGCTGCTTCAGTAGTACTTGTGGTGTTTCCTTCAATTTCCTGCCGCTCTTTTTCTAACCGAGTGGCTGACACAGCTAGCCAATGCTTGTACTTTGAAACATCTTCTTCATCAAAAGGAATGAATACTTTGCTGGTCTGTGCTTTTTTGTACCGTGGATCCAGATTAGTGGCACAAATGTAATGTTGTTCTGAATGTATTTTTTTAAGCCTTTCATTGACAAGTAGGCTGCTTAATAAGCTCTCCGCCAACCGATATGCGTCTTGTTTGTGAACATCAGCTCGGAACGTTGAAGACACCGCCTTCAGTTGTTGCTCTAGCATTAACAACAATGGGATAGCTTTGCCCAAACTACAGTCCTCTCTGCTGACTTCACGGGTGAAGACCTCAAAAGGACGAAGCATGTCTGTCAGGCTTTTAATTAGGTCCCATTCCTCCAGCTCTAGCCTCATGTCTTTCATAGCAGCAGACCGTATGTTAATGCTATTGACAAACTCATTGATTACCAAGTACTGCTCAAACAGACGTTCAAGCATGCAAAAGGTTGAGTTCCAATGTGTTGCCACCTCCTGGAATAGTCCTTTGACTGGCACTCCACGGCTACATTGAATGATCCTCATCTCCTTCCGGGCCTTAAAAGAATGGCTGAAATGTGTGCAGATTCTTCGGCAGGTGGTCAGTTACTTGCTGACTGTGTTTTCTCTTTTCAAGAAATCTTGAACAATAATGTTAATGCGGTGTGCCAAACACGGCACTCTAAAGTAGCCACCATCATGCATGGCCTTAACTATATTACTGCCATTATCCGTGGAAACATAACCAATCATGCGACTTCTTGGCACCAGCCATTTAGAGACCTTACTCTTAAACTCATCCAAAATGTTTAATGCAGTATGATATTTCTCCATGGCAAACATGGCTACTGTTGCATGTTACAGATTCACTTGAAAAATTGTGGCAGGGTCAACACCTGAGGAAATCCTGTCTCTAACCCCTGCAAAAGAGACCCAGTGTGCAGTGATGCACATGTAATCCACTGCTTGGCAACTGGTCCACATGTCTGTTGTCAGGTGGATAGTGTGAACAGCACTCTTCTGCAAAGCTGACCCAATCATTTCCAGCACATCTTCATGTAGTGCTGGAACCGCATATCTGGCAAAATAGGACCGGCTAGGAACCTTCCAGTTAGGGCAGACTGTTGCCACAAATTCTGGAAAACCCACCCCTTCCATGAAAGAAAAAGGGAGAAGGTCCAGCACTAGCATTTTAGCCAGCTTTGGGTTATACAGACGTGCCGTTGGGTGGTTGCGTTCAAATGGCGCCTCCGACCAAAACATGCTTTTAATGGTGGTCTGGACCACTTTACGTGATGATGATGTAGATGATGCAGACTTCTTCAAGCCAGTTAGGCTCATTGATGTACTTTTGTGCATTGGTGCCTCTCCCAGACTCTTAGAGGCTCATACATGTTGCTGGGGTAGAGGGTGTGGGCGCTACCACTGCAGTGCTGCTGCCAGGGGTACTGGGTGTACTAGAAAAAATGTCTCTCGCTTCTTCACTTCCCCCCTGCCCGATCAGCCCCTCGTCATCATCAGATGCAATATGAATGGATACATTTGTATTTGTTGTACTTTTGGCTTCCCGGATCTTCCTTAGGTGCGCCTCCCAAATGATAGTGTGGTGTTTTTGGAGATGACCTCTCTGGCCTCCGGTACCATAGTTGTTACCAAGCTTACCCCGACTAACTACAGTTTTACAAATTGAACAAACGACCTTGTTTTCCGCCTTTTTGCTAACACTCAAGAAGTCCCAAACTGGGGACTGGAGATGTCTGCTGTTGGTGGAGGTGCTACTTTCAATGCCAGATGAAGTGGAGGATGGGCGTGGATGAATTTGACTCTGTTGTGCACTTACAGTACCACTACTTGAGGTAATGGAGGTCGAGCTGGATGGAGGTCCCTGCCGGCCCTTCTGATGAGAAAATATGGAAGCTGTAGGTCACGTTGATGTAGCAGTTAACTGCATTGGGGTGGTACCAGTGCCATGCCGCCCACGTCCCGCTCAGCAGCAATTCGAGATAGGGTCAAAATGACTGTCTGCTGCATGTCCGCTGGGGCTGGAGTGATAACTGTGATGACTGGGTTGTCGTCTTCAGACTGTTCATCAGCAGCAGAATAAACCACTTCTTGTTCGTTGTCATCCCCCATAAGTGGAAGCTTTGCGGGAACCTTCCATTTAGGCTTAGCTACCTTCGTCGGCTCATGGCAAGCCTCACTCTCAGACTGCATTGGTGGGTTCCAATCAACATCAAGATCATCTGAAGGAAGGGGGCTTGAAGAAGAACTTGTAGTAGCCCTCCTTGACCTTTTTCTTGCTGGGGATCTGGAAGCCAATGGATCATCATCAGGAGGAGTGTCTTCCTCGGATGATACCTCCGCTTAAATCTTGATTTCGTGATGTGCCCCTACTTCTGGAGGAACAAGCATTGTGGGCAGTTGTGCCGCTCCATGCGCCTCTAGTTGCGCCTCTCCTTGCGCCTCTCCTTGCGCCTCTCCTTGTGCCTCTCCTTGCTCCTCTCCTTGCGCATCTCCTTGTGCCTCTCCTTGCGCCTCTCCTTGCGCCTCTCCTTGCTCCTCTCCTTGTGCATGTACTTGCGCTTGTACTAGTTGCACCTGTGGTTGTCGTTGCAGTTGTGGTTGTTGAGCACTCGTCAGATGAGTTACACCCTGCGTTGATTATATGCTACTGTCTTGCGATGAGCCAACATCACTGGTCGATGGTGATTGAGCAATTAAAGTGGCTGCCTCTGCAGCACTCATGGTCCTGGACCTAACTTGGCGTGGTGGCACTGAGCCCAATGAAGCGGAGGTGCTGCTCCAAGCTTGGTCCACGGCGGACCCCGCTGCTGCAGGTGTAGTTTTTTTTCCCCAAACAAGTGTCTGTGGGCACACCAGTCTCCTTGGTAAGTTGCGCCACTTGCTACTTCCGCTCCTTATTACTGGCAGTGGCAGTGGCAACTTTCTTGGTAAAGGAGCCACCTTTCTTTGGGCCCACCTTCTTCAGATGTCAGAACAGCAGGCCGCAGTTGCACGAGTTGCAGAGATGTCTTTGGCCACATGCGACGTCACATGACATTGTGCTGCACACACAGCTGCAGGACTTCTTCCTGGCACTGATGAATGATGAATGATGAACGATGACTGATGTGATTCTCTTGTGCACCTAAAAGCAAAGGAAGCCAGAGGAACATCAGTTAATTAAATGTTGCATATGTCGTGCTTCAATTCATATTTGCAACTAGGCATTTATTATTATTACAACACACCCAAAGACCCAACATAAAAATTGCAATTCTAATCAAAAATGGATCTTTACATTAATAGAAGAGAGACCACACAGAGAGAGTTGTTTCATGCACCACTGAGTACCCCTGGGCCTAATGGATGAAAGCAAGGCAAAGTGGGTGCAGGCCTGAGCACACTGCCTGGGTACAAAATGGCCCCTTGACCCCCAGCCACATGGCCAGGCCCTGCCTGGACCAGGAATCACAATGGCCCCAACCCACATGGCCAGGCCCCAACAACACCCCAAGAAGTCAAAAACACTAAAAATCAACACAATCCAATGCCATCCATGCCCTTAATTATGTTAAAATTCAATACACCCCACAGAAAGACTTGGTCCATGCACCACAGAGTACCCCTGGGCATAATGGACGAAAGCAAGGCAAACTGGGTGCAGGCCTGAGCACACTGCCTGGCTTCAAAATGGCCGATTGACCCCCCAGCCACAGGTCAGCCCTACCTGGACCAGGCTTCAAAATGGCTCCCACCCACATGGCCAGGCCCCAACAACAACACCCCAAGGAGTCGAAAAACACACAAAAATCACCACAATCCAATGCCATCCATGCCCTCAATGATGTTTAAATTCAAGACACCCCACAGAAAGACTTGGTCCATACACCACTCATGACCCCTGGGCCTACTGGCTAGTGTGGCTTTACAGGCCCCCCAAAATTAAAAAAAAAATCCACATATAAGTTATAACAGTGAGCTAAAATTCCATGACAGAAACGAGATTTAAGTTCAACAGCACTCACAGAAACAGTTGTATCATGCACCCATGACTAACCCTGGGCCTACTGGATACTGTGTCTACCCACAATATATTTTTTTTAAAGTTGTGAAAATGTTTTAAAATTGTAATTGCAGCAACTGCAATGCCCCAAACAAACAACACCAACTTACTTGTAAAATCTCAAATCCAAAAGTGATCCAAAGTCCAAAAAGTCCACAAATACAAATATCCAGCAGCAGCCACAAAGAGTAATCCTTCCAGCTCCAGAACCAAATGAAAAGTGACCAGGACATGTACAAAGCACTGTGAGGAGCCTGCTGGACAGGAACAGGAAGTTGGAGACTCTGGGGCACTTCCTTCCTCCCACCCCCCCAGAAATGGACTCCTTGCACAAAAAAGTGCAGCCAAATGTCAATCTGAGGAGTTATTCTGATCAAAATCATCATTTTCAGAAGGTTTATGCTGCCTGCGGTGGATTTCTTGTGCAGAATTACAATTTTTGCAAGTTCGGGAAAGGGAGCTATTCAAATCTCCCGCCAGAACTCAGCTGCGCCCCGCATCTACGTTTTCGCAATTGTTTACTCCCGCGATACGTGATCGCGGGCCCTTATGACGTACTCGCGTTGTCAAACTCTCGCTGTGCAAGATGGCAGGCTGCGATGACGTACTCGTGGTCGAAAAACTCTCGCGCGATCACGCAGCAAGATCCAAAATGGCGCAACACACGCAAACCGGAAGGAAAAACAACTCGGGGAACTCAGAAACACAGTAAGTCAACGCTGCGCGCACGATATTGTATTTTTGAAGTGCGACCAAGCAAAAAAATCCGCCAGCTTGCGTATTGCGGATTTTTGGGCAAATTTGTGCTAATCGTGGACAGCAAATTTGCCAAAAATCCACAAATTCCGCGAACTGAACGGATTTTCAGCCCATACTTAGTTGTGTGACTTGTGCAACTTTGGATTTTAGGTTAGCCATGTGTAACTTCAAACAATTGACTAGCATCAATGCAAATAACATTGCCTCACAGCTGCTCGTCCCCCCTAACCTGTTTTTTTTGTGTGCGCTGCACGGTTGCATCACTGACACTCCTACGGCGCACCAAAGGCAAGCCCGTCTGCGACTGTGCGTGAGCCAAACACAAACAGCATCAGGGATTCTGGATCTCCTACCGTCTAGCGCTACAACTCACACTCCCTCCTCGCAGTCAACACCAGAAGAACATACAACTGCCAATAGGCCACACCAGGCACGAATCACGTCCAGTTCCGGCTGCTGCCGCTGCCACAAGACCTTCACCACCGCCCAACACCTTCACTTTCAGATCCAGACCTGCCACAAAGCAAAACTCTGCAGCACTCTCACCTGCAGAGCCCACGGAGGCCGGACATGCTTTGCCTACGCATTCAACATCATCTCACCACCAAGCCATCTACTCCATAGACTACAAAGTCATTTCAGGACTGAGCCTCAACCTCTCAAACCACAACAACTCCACACCCATTGTCCTCTGGCAATAACTCGCTAACATTGGACTGACCCAACTCTTCACCACTTTGACCCACAAGGGAGGGCATTCCCTTGACCCCATCTTCGCATGTTGAAACTGCGTCCACTTCATCCACAACACTCAACGTACATGGAGTGACCACCAATGCACACACTTTCTCATAAAAAAAACAACCCACACTAAACCACAGCCCGCACCACAAAAAGGTACTGGAGCTGAGTTACAGAGGAGCTGCTACACTCCACCATCAATGGCAACACCCACACCGCTGCAGCCAACACCAACGGTGCTGCCTGGGATTTCCACACATGTATCTCCAAATGTGCATACAAACTTGCCCCTCTATGCAACTCCAACATACAGCGTGCAAAAAATGCCACCTCGTTCACCACAGACTTCCAAGATGACAGTTGCATCTGCAGACAATTGGAGTGGAACTAGAGCAACATGAAGGAGCCCATTAGACATCACCACCTACACGACACCCAGCTCTTACTCTCTCTCACCAAGGCACCCACACACACCAGACTGGGCTTCCTGAAAGGATTGCAGAAAGTTACAACATGGATGATCAACAGCTGGGTGGTGCTGTATACGGAGGAGACATAAGTCCCCATCCTCGTAACAACCCCATCAGCATGTGACAACACCTGGTGGGCCACCACCATCGGCAGCCCCCCCCCCACGACAACTCTAGATACCTAGGCATCATACTCGACTCCTCCCTCTCCATGAACCAATAGGTCTACTCAGTGACATGCAGCTGCTTCAACACCCTCTGCATCCTCCATGGGACCTTCACATGGATCCACCCAGTCAGGGAAGGCAGTCACCCAAACAGTCATTACCATCAGGCTGGACTACGGAAATGCACTATATGCCCACATAGACAGGTCAGTGCTCTGCAAACTCCAGACTGTACAGCACACCACCACCACACTCAGCCTTGTGTACATACTTTTCTCATAGGTCGAGTCCCTCCATCGCACATACTTGGAATCCCACCTCTTCCAGCATTAGCAAATGTGTGGCGGAGGGGCAATGCCTTTGGGGATGGTTGGTCTACAAGGCTAGCCCCAGTTACCACAGTTACTTGTGTTGTTGTGTGTGGGAGGTGGACATGGTAATTGACATGTTGTATGTGAGATTAGTACATGTGTACTCTCACATTTGTGAGTTCCATGATTGTGGAGTTGAGGTGTGTGGTGTGTTTGGTTAGTACGTACCAACAAGCAGTGCATTTCCATACGTGCCATCCTGAAACCACTGGTTGATGATGGACTGGCAGAAAAATAAGGAAATATGCACACTCCCTGGGAACTGGGGTATGACGTTGGTGAACAGGCCCCGGTGGTCCACTATTGCCTGCACATTGATGGAATGTGTGTGCTTTATGTTGTGGTATATGTGTGTAGTGTCTGCAGGGGGCACACATAGGACATGTGTGCAGTCAATTGCCCCCAACACCTGTGGGAAGCCAGCTATAGCAATAAAAGCCTTGCTTGGTCTTAAGCTGTTCCTGCGCAGTGTTGGGGAAGTGTGGGTGCTGGGGTATAAGGCTGATGATGCCATCCAAGACAGTTGGGAGGAACCTTGATAGGGCTGACTGTGAGACTCCACCAACTCCGGCAGTTGTTGGTTGGAAGACACCAGAAGCCAATATGTGCAGTACAGCCAGCAACTTTGTCTGCGGAGGGATGTTGGTTATCTGCTGTGTTGGTGCCTGCAACTAGTGGGCTATCTGGGTCAACATGCGGATGATGGATGTACTTTTGAGCCTGTAGTGGGCAATGACATCCTCTGGCGTAATGTCTGTGAGGCTGAGGCATGGGTGATTGACCCGCTGTCTTCTGCAGCGATGCCTCCATGGTGGTCCTGGGTGAGGCAGCAGTGGCGGTGATTGTTCTGGTCTTCTTGGTGCTCTAAGCTGCATTTGTATTCCCTCCATGGCATCAGTGGGTTTTCAGATGAGGCTCTGGGCTAGTCTCCATTATAAGCTGTTATTTTTCACCATTTTAAGACCACCTTTTTTCAGTTCTTTAGCAGCTGTTTTTTTCACGTATCATGGGTCCGGGCAATCGTTGTAAATATTGCAAAGTGGGGTAAACATGCGTTTTTGCACGGAATGCCCACATTGCATATCATTAGCAATAGTAATCACTGACATCATTGGCGATGCTGGATGCGGCAACTATCGCCAGAGAGCTGTCGCTAACGGCTGTTAGTGACACCTTGTTAATACAGCGATATAAATATCACTGCATTAGCAGTGGCAGAAAAGTGCAGCTAACACGTTGGACATATGCCCATCAGCGCTCACAGAATCCTATATACTGTAATCTTCGGTAGGTTCTAATATATAATTGTGCCACATTACTTGACTGTTATTTTTATTTAGAATAATTAAGGTCTACAAATAAATATACAACAACAATTATATAGTAATGAGACTCGCCACATAAATGTTGGGTGTTAGATGCCATATTGTTATGTATTTCGAGAGTCTCAGTGCTCACAGAATCCTACTTACTGTAATCTTAGGTAGATACTAAGAAAATTGAAAATCTTTCTTAGAGAAGATAGCAGGGTCCACATGTGCATCATTCCTTTTTTCTGAGTATCTGCTGGAACTTACACAAATAATACCATAACCCATACCTCTCACTAATTCACGCTGGTGTGAACATTGTCTATTGATCATACACACAAAATAATTCATGTTCTTCAGAACTGTTTCTGATCTAATTTCTCCTCCATTTTCGAACATTAGTGTGCTACCATCATTTACGTGCATCACTTAATTCAAACTCCTTAGCAGTGTCGTTGTACTGTGTTTAATTCTTTTTTGTATAGAAACATCTATATTTGGGCGACATTACTTGCCTGTTAATTTTATTTAGAATAATTAAGGACTAAATCTAAATACATGGTGCACCTAACGTTTGGTCGTATTTTCTAGACACTTTAGTAGTGCTTATACCCTGACTCCTGTTTCCGGAAAACAGTTGTGACGGCATAACCTACCTATATAAATGATCTATAGGTTCATTCAAGCTTGAGATAAAAAAAAGGTTAACATTATTGTATTGAGTTGCTAATCGTTTTGTGCTACCACAGATATAAGTATTTTCCTTTTCTCTGTCGTTATGGCAATCGAAATTGAGGTGCATAGTCGCGCACCACTCCGTCGTCATTTGACACATTATGGAGTGCCTGACACAGGTGTTGAGCTTATGTTTGTGGTTGGAGCTGCCACAGAGTTACCATTTGAGATTTTCTACTCCTGGGTTACATTTGAGGCTGTGGATGGAGATAATGACTGGTATATGACTGGTATACACCACCAGGCAGACATGAGGCACGGGTAGGTGCAGACAAGCCGGCACCCAAATTCATTCCCCGGTGAGGTATGGGCAGCCCACGTCCCTAGCCTTGGGAGTAATTCTGTCCCCATTTTTTAGGCCATCAATCAGAAGCAGTCTCAACTATTTAGTTGTAGCCCACCGGTAGTAGCCACAGGTTTGGGCCTGCACTGACTTTCTTAGAGAGCGACTATACCCTCTGTGTACTTATGCATTATTCACTGCTTTATGCATCACTTTATTATCACGTGCACCACATCGCACTTAACACACACCTGGTCCTGTAGAAGAGCTATGGAATCTACTGGACCCCAAAGGCGCAAAACAAGTTGACCTTTTGAGTTACCCGGGCACATTACGCCCTAGAGGTAACACCTGACCTACGGGTCTTTTATTTTGACACGGGTACCGTCATATTAAGTGTGCAACATAAGAAACACAGGGGGTCTGCCAGCTAACTATTAAAGCTACACTGTCAAATACTGAGTCGACTAGATCTCAGAGTGTATACATCATGAAGACAGTATGTTGTGTGAAAAATTTAGATGGATGGACTCAACATGCAAAAAAGACTGATGCATTACAGAATATTCATAAATGGCTAACCAGTCCAAAAACATTCACATAGGGTTTCCATCAAAAGAGACTTAATGATCAGTCATATCATCTGGCCAAACCCTGGTGTGGAAGGCTAGTCCCCTGATCATAGGGACAAAACCGCACATTATCGATGTTTTGGGGTTTGGTCCACCACAATACATGAAACTTCCATAATGACTGATCTTTGATGGAAAAAAGGCAGGTGCAATAAAACAAAAAAGTGTGACTTAAAATATAATGGAATGCCCTCCTTGTAACAACTTTATTCTATGGACATGACATGCCTCCTAATTAAAAACAGAACAGTGCAAGAGGACAGTAACAAATATCTGCCTGTAAATGGGCCAACATGTTTCTGCCTAGTAGGTATGCAATCCCTCGGCATTCATCAGGGCCTCTGCTCTTATTCTTGTTGCACTCTAAGTTTGTGAGATAAAAGGATCACCACCTTCACCATAAACAAAAATATATAACGGAAATAGAAAGGTTAAATAGGGTTCAACCTGTAATAACCATCAACTGTCACCCTCCGACTCACTTACACTACAGTGAATCCTGCGAAGGAAAGCATGACATAATTAACATGGTCTTAAATGCATCAGTCTCCAGTAATATGTAACCATCCATATAAACCAAGAATGTGTGTAAGAGTTACATGTTCAATGCTCACCCTGAATGATGGGTGAAGATGCCTCACCTCACCTGGACTCTGTTCAGGTATAGGAGGCCCGCACTGGTATAGGGAAGAAAAAAGGGAGATGTAGCATAATAAAACCCAAATACTCTTAGTCTATCACTATGCATCAATTCCCTTCTATAGTACCCCATTTCTCAGAGTCTCACACTGTAGTGAATCAGTCTCAGACCCAGTGAACCAAAAAAACTAGTAACCCCAATACTTTGACTCTGACACACTCTGGTATATGTACCAGAAATACTCTCATTAAAAGAAGGTTCTGATGGTATATACTCATCTCAAATATGACCATCTGGTATACTGGCAGGCCATACTCTCATTTGCACTCACCTATCCGTCGGTGCCTTAAGCTTCCATCTGAGGCTTGGGGGAGGCTCCGAGCAGTGAGTGGACTGAGTATAAATAGGCTGTCAAGGTATGTTGTATAATAACCCTCTGCCTAGCCTTTCTATTTCCATTATATATTTTTGTTTATGGTGAAGGTGGTGATCCTTTTATCTCACAAACTTAGAGTGCAACAAGTATAAGAGCAGAGGCCCTGATGAATGCCGAGGGATTGAATACCCGATAGGCAGAAACATGTTGTCCCATTTACAGGCAGATATTTGTTACTGTCCTCTTGCACTGTTCTGTTTTTAATTAGGAGGCATGTCATGTCAATAGAATAAAGTTGTTACAAGGAGGGCATTCTATCCTATTTTAAGTCACACTTTTTTGTTTTGTTGCACCTGCCTTTTTTCCATCAAAGATCAGTCATTATGGAAGTTTCATGTATGTTGGTGGACCAAACCCCAAAACATCGATAATGTGTGGTTTTGTCCCTATGATCAGGGGACTAGCCTTCCACACCAGGGTTTGGCCAGATGATATGACTGATCATTAAGTCTCTTTTGATGGAAACCCTATATGAATGCATCGGTCTTTTTTGCATGTTGAGTCCATCCATTTAAATTTTTCACACAACATATTGTCTTCATGATGTATACACTCTGAGATCTAGTCGACTCAGTATTTGACAGTGTAGCTTTAATAGTTAGCTGGCAGACCCCCTGTGTTTCTTATGTTGCACATTGAGTAGGAGCTGGGGATAAAACCAGGTGTGGGTCTTTAAATCTTATATCCCTTGGACCCCTTTTAAATCGTTGTATTTACCGTCATATTAGGACCTAAATCTTTGGTAACCCGTTGTCAATTTTAACCTTTGCATGCACACCTACCACTTAGGACTCCCCCAGCACACCTGCATGCACCAGATGGCAGTTCGCAGAAGATCTCCGACAAAGTGACCCTTCGGGGGACCTGGAGGGCATTGCAGCGCCAGCCCGACAAGGAGCAACTGCCCGATGATGAAGCATGATATCCTTCAGGGAGTGTGAGGGCAACAAGGGACAAGACTTGTTCCACCCCTCTCACGATTGAGTCCAAGGCCTAGTACACCCAGTACCCACCTCCCCCTCCCTCTTTTTGTCTCTTTTTCCCTTTGGGAGTGAGCAATACTATGCATACCTCCCTAGGAACAGTGTCCTCACCCTTGTGCATTTACGCTACACGTCTGGAGCAGAGGCACTGGACCTTCAATTAGCTCCTGGTCCCCCCCCCTCTCTCTTGTTGACACAACTAAATATAAATATACAACAACGATTATATAGTAATTGGCCACTTCTGAATCAAACTCCATTATTTTATGTGAAGCATTGCTTCCTTACCGGGAACCAAGCACTCCCCCTGATTTATTCGAATTCTCATCAGCTAAGTAAGTTATTGCCTGAACAATTTGTACAAGGTAAATATTTTCCACTGCTAAATTTGCCAGATAGTACCAACTGAGCACAACTTCTTAAAAGGTACAACGCACTCCAAAAGCATAACACAGAAGAGTGAATCCTGGGCACACTGGCATAATATTCCCCTGTGATGATAGGACAGTTAGAGTTTGAAAGGCAAGTAGCGTGAGGCTTTGCATACGTGATGTGTGTACTATGGAAGAAGCATGGATTGAGGTAAAATAGACTACATGCCCTAATGCCTCAGGACTGTCACGAGACTTGAAATGCTGGTGGACGTCTTAAGTTTGTGGAAGTTGGAACATACACTATGCCTAGAGCAAAAAAAAATACTTTCATAATGAGAAATGTATTCTGGAATTACATTGTGTTCAAAGAATTAGATTACATTTGATTTTTGAACATTGTTTACATAAGTAATCCTGTAAAAAGAATATGTACTCTAAGCTCCATTATTTTCTCAACAAAGAGGAGCAAGAAGGAACCTCATTTGTCCAAGACTTTTTTTCTGTTTTCTTTAGTCATGATACCGTCTTACGCTGATGAAGTTTTTACAAAAAGAATCATTTTGAGCACATATGTAATTTTCAATACCCCTATGGTAGTTATTAACAAAGAAAGAAGTGTCTTAGTTCAAGTATTCGCTTGCACCTGTAATAACAATTCCGTTTTCATTTCAGCTCTAGGAAATGAATTCCCAGAGGTTTAACCTCCTACAGTGAGGCAGAAATACAGAGATTGACAAAAGTGTATTATATGTCTAGAGTTTTCTGTTTTAAGTGTATGTTGTGGCTTTCATTGGTGCTTTCTCAGTGTTTTTCAAACTTCTTAAAATCAGCGTTCATGAGTGTTTATTCAGCTGCCTAACCTCTAAAATGGGCAACTGTTCTTTTTTGCATTTACTTTTATAACACACATATTGAATGTAAAGAAGATGCAATGCAGGGTATATAGACTGTGCTAAACATAGGCATCTTTGTATTGCACTCTCACCCACACGCTCAAACTCTTTCACATTACATCTCTCACGTCTCACACTCAGTAGCGGTTGGTGGTGAGAGTGCTGCCGGCGGGGACGTGGGGATGGGGAGGGGCAGGGTGGCGGGTAGTTTCTATAGTAAAATGTAATAATACATATTGAACAAGATTCCTATGAGCCAGATATGCCACCAATCAGTGAGAAAATTAAACACTGCCACAAGATGAACTATGATCTTAATACTCACAGTTTCACTGCAGCGTATACAATAATTAAATCAGACCAGAAAACATGTTTCTAAACCCTGCACCTTTAACCAAGCACAAGAAACTGAAGAAACAAAGGGAAAAGGAAATAACATATTAGTGACAACAAAATGTAAGCAGACTAATACTATGCCTGTCTTTCTTATTGCTGCCTTGTGAAACAATGTTATATTTTGCTGCGCCTTTAGGAACAAACTAAAACTTACACATTCTCTGTTGGTTTGTTTAGTTTGAATAGCATTTTAGATGAAGGATGTGCAAGTGTTTTTTTTATGTTTACACTTATACGGGTTATTTCTCTTTGTGAGCGTTTTTTATCAGTTATCATAGGTGTAAAGCAAAAGAAGAAAGCCTACAGATGTCATAGATGGGTTTATGAATTGTAACTTAATAGGTGAAAGACTTTAAGAATTTTCTTTCATTTTAGATATCAATATTCATGTAGAGCAGGTTGAGTCCCTTTGAAAGAACAAGCAGAGCAAAGATAAACCTGTGTGTCTATTTCTATCTTATGCCACTCTCGTTTTCCCGGGTCTACTGCTGACCACTATAATACTCCTTGCATGAGTATCAATTAGTTCAGGGAAGGAAGAAGATTGCTTGAGTTAGATGTGGCTTAGAAGGTTAGTGTGTATATCTGAGACATACATACTGTTGTTATGTCTTGTACATCCTTTTTGAGACAAGGAGCTGGATAACAAAACACTTTTGACTAGAGCTATTTCATGTCCTTTGTAGTAAGGTATGCACTGACTGCTCCAATGTTTTTATCATTGTATTATAAATACAGGATTCTGCAGATGGCAATATTTGACTAGAATGTTTGTGATGATTTGTTGCGTGGCTTTTTGTTGTGATGGTGGTGTGTTATATATTTTGCTGCTACAATACAGCAATATTTTTGTTATAAAGCAGTGGTTATGTTGCATTCCATTTTTACTGTTTTGTTTTGATGTGTCTTTTTATGTTTTATTTATGTTCTTATGTTACTTTGTGAATGTTAGCATGTCATGGTATGTTGTTCATCTTAGATAAGTCAACAACAAATGCTGTTACATTGCTAGCCAAGGTCCGCACAAGCCTTGAACATTATTGTGACAATTCACAATTGACTATTATCTATGGTCATAAAATAGCTCTACTGTAGCTCTTGAACTACTAGAGACACCACAACTGTGGCATAGACTGCCTGTGTTATGATCCGTTGACCAGCCTTGTGTGCTTAGAGTATGAAACCTGGTGTAGGTCATTGTTGTCTGAGAGACTGTAACATTCTAAGTGGTCTCTAATGACAACAGAATGCAAAGACTTGGGCTAGTGGTAATGTTTTAAACTGTAAATAAGTTATGCTCAGCTGCCTGTATGGGTTGGTGGTCATTTGCTTAAGCGCAATAAATATGCCTAAGAACAGTACTGGAGTAGTTGTAGTATATAAATCTTAACATCCTGATTACGAGTTTGGTGGGTCCAATGGACTGCCGGACCAGTGATGGCCATGTGGGCACTGCCGCATCAGCAGTCTGACAGCGAGTTTGGTGGTCAGACCGCTGAAGGACCCCTGCATCTGTGATCCCTTGGCTGTGTTGCAGTGGTGTGAGGCTGAAATATGCTGGTGGTGCTGCTGCAGCATCTCCAAGCATATTATGAGTTTCCTCACTGTGACTTTTTTCATGGTGATGAGCCAACATAAAAAAGCTGGCGATGTGTAAACTAAGGGCCAGGGGATGCATGCAGGGGTGCACATGTTGTGCACCCCTGTCTGCATGCACCCTCAGTTCCTGAACTGCATGGACTTCGCAGTTCATGTTGTGCAGAAATGGGCTTTGGCGCTTCCTCAGCGCTGTAGTTCTAAGGCTCACATATAGGCCTTAGATCTGCACCACTGCGGGACTGCCAAAGCACAGCCCAACAGACCACCAGTAAACTTGTAATCTGGTGGGCAGTTAGCAGTCGACTTTGGCGATATAGGAGCATTGAGGTAGCATGGCGGCCTGCTCCCACACCGCCAAACTCGTAATCAGGCCTTAGTCTTAACTTTGCACTTCCAGTGCTCGCTTTATTAGATGTGTCCCATAAAGACTAGGGCTGTTGTTTCACCACTATACCACTCACATCATAGGGTACCGTGGGTATAACTTGCCTGTGCCCTCCGTCTTCTCAAGAAACACTACTGTGTTTCCAAAAACAATAAGGCACCGAGAGGAGACATGGTTCCTGGTACCTCCCCATCTCTAATTGTAATGTGAGAAGAAAATACAGGTCTTCATTTAGAGCACCTAGAAAAAATGTGCACTGATACCTCAATTAAGTATTTGGTATTACTATAAATTGAATCTTAAATGTGATTAACGTTGTTTATACAACTCTTTCTGTATTTAAATGTTTGCAGTTATCATCCAGTTTGGCCATTTTTCTCTGTAGTTAAGTAGTATTAACACCATTGCAGCATGATCATAATACTACATTTCTTTAGAGAACAAATGTAATCCTCTTACTGTACATTTAAGTGCCCAGAGCACTGGTCAGACACCCAAAGCCTGCACTAAAAGTCCATCGAATGCCAAGGGTGAGTCGTCCTGAATCCACCTGAGACCACTTTAACTCCCTGCCAGGCACTCCCTGCCTCATTATCTCACTCTTGTAAGTGAAGTGTCTGCGTTCTCCCTTGGTGACAGACTTTCTGTATTTCTCTCCCTCCCTATTTCTGTTTTGTGTGTGTTTCCCTCTCTTGCTCTGGGGAAATGTTTGATGAGGAGAAACACATGCCGGTCCACAAAAAAAAGAGCCGGTGGCCCCCACCGGCAACCACCCGCTCAAGTTAAGCACTGCATTTAAAATGACCTCTTAATCTTTAGATATCTCCAAATGAGGACTGTACAGAACACATAGGGGTCGATTAAGATTTTGACAAACACAATACTCCTTCGCTATAGCCCAATCAAGTAAAGATTTACCAGCCCTTCCTACAGGTCGTTTATGCTTTCAATGCAAGATAGTTGCAATACTTATAAATATACTAATTCATTTAGCTTAATTGGGTTCAGATCACTGAATTGTGAACTGTATTTAATGAATTTCCACATGACATCCGTTCCTAGTTGAGAATAATTCTCATACTTGATTATACAACATTATTCACAGGGAAATGGGTAATATGTTTGCTCCATGTTTTTGTTTTTGTTGTAATCAGGTTCAAGGAATCTAAAGACTTTTTGGGAAAGTGTCACACCAATGCTTCACTGAATCTCAAGGGGGATTCACATGCATTTTCGTCCAACCATTCGGAAATACAAATCAAGCAACAATATAAAGGGACTAATCGGAAGAAATTTTAATTATTGCAGCACCTTTTTATGAGTCGACAGGGAGAGAGCAATTTTTTCTACGCTAAAATGAATGAGAAATGGCATCACTGCGCTCTCAGGGTCAATCTTTTTGGACCAAAAATAATTTAGAAAATAGATGGGGCATATTACCAAGCAATAGCGATAATTATCGCTATTGCTTGGTTAGCGTGAAAAATTTACTGCTGAGCTGCGGCGATTTTTACCGCAAATAAACCTTGGTATTGCCAAGGTTTATCACAAATGCGATAAAAATCGCCGCAATGCATGAATATCGCTGAAAAGTCAGCGATATTCATGCATTACCGAGCTAATCCTCTTAGCCATGTTATCTACCTCCCATTGGATAACATGGCTAAGAACTGCTCAGGGCAGGTGTTAGCTTTTGGAGATATTCGCGCTTAGCGCGAATATCACCAAAAGTTGGTAATAGGATATAGCGATGTTTGCGACTGTTTTCAGTCGCTAACATCTTGGCACGCCCACTTTGCATGTCATTAGTGATAAATATCACTGACATGCAAAGTGGGGCCCAAGATGGTCGCTATCTCCTACTAGCTGTCGCTTACTGGTGTTAGCGACAGCTAGGTAATAGGGAGATATAATTTTATCTCCGCTTTCTTGGCTTTTAAAGCCAAAAAAGCGGAGATAAACCCCCTTGATAATATGCCCCGATATTGTGCAGATAAGTGATCTCAGATTTGGCATGTGGGAAAATCTGTGGGAACCGTACAAATGTTTACCTTTTCACAAGTTGTTTAATATTTTAGCATTTTAAGTTGTATTGTTGTCACCTTTTCACATACAATACATCTTTGTTAGTTTCGTACTTCAATGGACTTCAATAGACTCCTTTCTTACACAATAGTAACGTGGGATGTGCTGATAGAGCAAAAAGAACTGGAAATGTGCGAGACTGTGACTTGTTTTCATTTCTCGCGGACGTTTCACATTTCCGGGCCATATCTTGTTTTGTTGAAAAGGGATCTCTTTTACAGTCTGCAGGTTATCATTTCACTTTGTCATTTCATTTTTTTCATATTCCGTGCAACAAAATGGCTATCTGCGAGGTTTGTATGTGTTCTCTCCTCCCAAGCTGAAGGACTTTTCCCACGAAAGCAATAGGATAGCAAAGCCTTTCTATCATTTAACACACTTGGGCTACTTTTCATAAAATTGTTTCAGGCCATATTATGGATAATATCCCAGCTACTCCCTGGCCAGGCATTACCTTCTCGTGCCTTTTGTCAGAGTGGGAGGCACTGTCCCTCATAGGCACACCGTGCATGAAAACGATACGTAAAATTTGTAGGAAAGTCATCCTTTTTGCCATGATCACCCCCATTTTTCGACTAATACTTGTGGTTGCTGACTCTGAAAGTGCACTGGGCTCTGCTAACCAGACGCAGGGTTACTGTTTTGTCCTTAAAAAGTATATGGTCATTAATGTAACTACAATTGGTGCAGACAACATATCTGTAAGTCCCTAGTATATAGTAGGGCATGTAGGTGTAGAGACCCCAGTTGATGTAATGCACTTGAGTATGCACTGCTGTGGTGTCTGGTGTCAGTTTAAAGAAAGCCCTGCTTTGCAGGCTGGTTTTAAAATAAAACTGTGACCAAATTCAACTTTGGAATTGAACGCACATCCAAAGTCCAAAACTACCTTTTTATTAAATATAAGTGGGGCTCCCGGTATTATCGTATTTATTTTGTAACATTTCTGTCTTCGCTATTTATCCATATTTATGTTTTTGGTTGTCTTATTGGTATTTATCCATATTTACTACCGGCCTCATTTACAAGGTTTTGGCACAGGGCAGTGTTGCGTGTTTATCTAGGTTCCTGATCGATACTGTGACCTTATGCCCCTATTCGGCTATAAATCCATTTATTCCCTATAATGGCATAACCGTTCAAGTGCGATTTTCTGAAAAGTCATCTCTGGCCTCACACGAACAGAGCCACATTCCAGCATAGTTCTCTCTGCCACTTCCTTTGCGACCAATTAGTGCAATGACAGAGCAGTAGTCACTATCTGATATTCCTAGATAACACTCCGAGTTCTTCAACAAGATAAAAACTCAGCAAACCTGGAAATCCCCGCTTGCTTTGTTTTGATTAGTAATGTAACTCTAATGAGCAACTGATAACTATCACTTCCTAGTGACATCTTTAATTGACGTCTTATGTCCAGCAAACTTGCGTCAAACCCGGCACCTGTCAGGTATAAATATTACCAACGTTGCCTTAAGCAATGCGAGCTACTGTTGCTGATGCCAGCTGCCTGCAAGACCCCGTGTTGGTAAATCTAGCACTCTGTCGCTGCAGCCTGCTGTCCCTGTGGTGGTGAAGCTGCTGATACCATTATCGCTGCTAAAGCGCGAACTATGGTGCAGTACGCTTAGGAGTTGAACAGCCGTCCTCTGCGAAGACATCCAGCAGATTCCAGCTGCCCGCGGACGCTGTCCCCCCTCCTTCCTCGACGCGCTGAAGAGACCCGCTGCCTTTCTCCTGCAGAGAAATCCAGCTCCGGCGTTTCCGGTCTACCCTCGCGGGTGACTGGGATATCGAGAGAGACCCCTGAAGGAGATACCAATCCTCCATCATTCTATTCAGAGGTATGGTGTTGACTAAACCCTTAGACGAGAATTCTTGAAACAAACCTTGGCAAAACCAACTTAACTTAAAGCTACTTACTTACTCCCCTTCCATGTGTTAGGCTTAGGTCAGGCACACTGGGGTAGGCTTAGTTAGAAGCACCAGTTGAGTATGTTAGCCTAATGTATATATGACTGTATATATGTTTTATTACTTTAAACCATTGTATGGCTAAGAAACCATATCAATGCTTTTACAGTTCTATTTCGCAATCCTTATCTTACTGTACGTACTTTTTATAATAACAAGTCTTGCAATTGTGGCAATTAATTTCTCTTGTACGAGAAGAAAGACTGTTCAATAAATGTTAACCCTTTATTGACAAACGCCCGTCTCTCTATTCTCTACATCTCGTGAAAGTAAACTGCACTAGACTGACTGAGTGAAATACCTGTCTATTGTTTCACACGACCCTAGAGATTGACTCTTGATCTGAGGAGCAAAGTTGCCATGTTGCACGGTTGTTGGAAAACTGAATCCCTTCTTGTCTGTGCCAGGGAAGCTGATCACTTCCTATGCAGAGAAGAAAGTTTCCACTGACCTCTGAGCTAGTTGGTAACACAACCCAATTAAGTTTAGCATAGTCAGTGGAGGCCTGGAATATCCGCAGTTCCACGTCGACACTACTGTTTATGTTATTCCAATGCACAGGGCCTAGTGGGAAACTAGGAACTACACTACATGGCGCCCAACGTTTGGTAAGGCGATAAACTAACGCAAGACTTTTAGAGTAACTCAGTCGTGCATATTTCACACCCCTTTCTCCCGTAAATACTCCAATAGACGTCTGGAGTGGGTGAAAGGTTAAAATCCGCCCGACCTTAGTAGGAAGAGATTCCTATGTAAAGCTCTGGTTTATTCAACGTTGAAGGATACAGTGTTCCAAAATATTGTGCACCTAATCTTTGTCTCCTTGGAGACCTACTCTGCAAACATTGCATTTTTACAATGCCAGAAAACGGAACCTCTGGGGCCGCAGCAGATGCGACTCAGCAAGGTCCCGAATACACAGACCCGGATGCTATTATCATCCCGGTCCACTTAAGAAGATCTATAACTTTAAAACTTATAGAAAACGGACTGACACCTCAAGGTGGTACAGTAATTTTCGTGATAGAGGCTCACGAGTATCGGCAGACAGAGGTATTCTATTCATGGATAAACTTTCCAGCGGTAAACGCTAGAACAAAAGAGTTTCACTATTACAAAATAGAGAAACCTCCGGAAGAGTACGCTCCTTTCGAGGAGATTGAAATTCCACTTAAATTTCAAGAGCACCTGCTCTGGTTTAATGGCGCCCTAAAACGTAATGATCACATTACCAGGCTCGGTCCACTAGGTAGACCAGGAGCCACGTGGCCAGTTCTAGCCAGCTACACACCACATCCTGACATTGTAAAAATGTCTAAGGAAGAGCTGTTAGTACAGCTAAAAACATTAATAAAAATACATAGGCAATTAGTCCAATATGTAATGCGGACTGCAACAGTCCAACCAGCTGTTAATACACCACAGCTGACCCCTCATCAGGGGAACACAAATAAAATTACACCACAGAACATACAGTCATGTCTTGGTAAAACACCCGTAAAACGGGAACAAATTCCTTTCTGGTTAGCACAGAAAATCACTCAAATAGAGGCAGTATTTCCTGATACTACCCCTATTGAGAAACACAGAATCTTGACCATCTGCCTTCCTATGGGAATCGCACCACACGTGGAGGACTGTGACACTTGGGGTACAGTCTTTGCTTCCATTTACACAAAAACACACGGTGTTCCGTCTATGGCGGTAATACCAGAAGTGCTAAAACAGATTCAAAATGAATTCGGTCCAGATCCCGCTTTAAATCTAGGTATGAAATTACTGAAAGACTTCAAGCAGGTCACGGCTATATTATTAGCCAACATTAAAGGAGAAGCAGCATCTGTGGCGATCCGCCAGAAGTTGAAGGAAACAGATATAAAAGATCCTGTTGAGCTTGCAAAAATCATAGAAAAATGCTATGAAGAATTAGGTAGAGACAGCTTGGGTGGGAAACCAGTAAAGCCCCAACTGCTCGAAAATCCTGAAAAATTATTTATTAAAAATAATTTAAACACTCCTAAAAAGAGCTAGGATGGAAATAAACAATCCACTCCCAAGGAAAAAGTTTTCCAGTCCAGAGGAAGGTCTCCTCGACGGAGGGAAAGAACTCCGACTCGAGAACACCAGTCTCCCCAGCGGGAGCCCTCTGAGAAAAGATATAACCTTAGAAATAGGGATAATCTGAAAAAACCTGATAGATATCAAAGTATTGATACACGCCCCTCTCGATCTTTTCCACAGAATTCGGAAAGAAGAGGACGGTCAGACCCAGGAGAGCACACCAAGTCCAAAGACAAGGAACCTGCTCAGAGTAAAAAATCTCAATTTCAGAAAAAGAAGGTAGCCAGTATTAGGGTAATCAACCATGCCGAGAATACTGAGGACACAGTTGAAAAACGGGGAGTGGGCATTGACAATGTTGGACAGTGCAGCAGAAATCAGTATAGCGCGCAAGATCTTGATGAGTCATCTGGAGACAGTGGACACGACTGAATACATTCAAGTTGAAACTGCCGACACCAGACTTAGCGAGCCCCATAAAATATACGAAATAACATTGCGTATAGAGGGTGATAAGACTAGGAAAATTAAGGGTCTATTTTGGGATAAGCTCTCAAAAGGCTATGATATTCTGTTAGCTGAAAAAGATTGGCCCCCAGAGTTTGTCAGGGAGTGCCCTCGTGGCGAAGAAGTGATTATGCCTGCCTTCTCGAATCACATTCCGATTCACAAAAAATACACATATGCAAGGAAATGGGCAGTAGCCCAGGCACCTGCATTGTATAAAAATCATGTAGGATGGGATGAGGATTCACCTCCTCACAAAATCCAATTAAAAAGTGAACCAACTGCCCAACGGCAGTATCCCATAAAGCAAGAAGCTAAAAAACAAGTCAGGGAGATTTTAGATCAACTTGAGTACCCGGGGGTGATTGAAACATGCACCTCTCAAATGAACAATCCTTTGTTTCCTGTCTCCAAGCCAGACAATTCATATCGTCTAGTTTTGGACTACAGACACCTTAATACATGTTGCAAAACCTTTGCAGTACAAAACTCGCATAGTGCAGCCCTAATGAATAACATTGTTAGGAAAAAATATAAAACGACATTAAACATATCTAATGGTTTCTTTTGTCAAAACATTGCACCAGAAAGCAGATATTTGACCGCTTTCTCTGCATTTGGGTCACAGAAAAAATTCTGTCGACTCCCACAGGGGTTCAAGAACAGCCCAGGACTATTCTCAGCTAGGGTAACAGAGTTACTACAAATCTATGATGATGAAGCATTATCTTACGTAGATGATATTTATCTCACAGACGACGACTTGGATACTCACTTGAAAAGAGTGAACACCGTTATACTTGGGTTCGCAGCAGAGGGTTACAAATTCAACTTTAAAAAGTCCCGAATTGCCCATCTGACAGTACTATTTTTAGGGTAAGAATTATCAATTGAAGGAAAAAGCCTAGCGGACAACTTCTTAGAGAAGTGCGCTGTACTCCAAGCTCCAAAAACGCTGAAGAATTTATAATCCATACTAGGTTTTCTGAATTTCGGAAGAACTTACATCCTAAATTACGCAGAGAGAGTTAAACCTCTCTACGAACTAATTAAACCTGATTTTAAACTAATCAATTGGACTCAAAAACACACAGAAATTTTGAGATCACTGCAAACAGATATGTTAGCAAAAACAAAATTAGATACACGTGACAACACGATCGATCTTGTAATCCGAGTCATCCCAGGAAGATGCGGATTCACGTACCTGACCTCTAATGAGGGAGAAAAGGTACCAATTTCAATTAAATCTCACTTGTACACACAAGCAGAAAAAACATTCAGTCCCACAGAAAGAACTGTGAACGCAGTGCAAATCGCATTAGCAAATGACTGAGAACTAGCACACGGCAAACGGATTAATATCCTCACAGCGGAATCCGCCTTCGAGGCGCTATTCAGCCCAGTAAACCTGCCTACAGTGTCACTGGATCCGAAATGGATACAGTATATAGATTCTCTAGGAGCGGAAGACGTGAAATACTATTTCGCCCCGCAATTCGAAGAACTGAATGATTTAGAATATGAAGAAGAATATCCTCTGCCAATCGAAATTCTGCCTCTCCCACAATACGCCTGTATAATCTATACAGATAGCTTTGTACAGCATTTCAACGTAGAGAGAAAATCCTACGATGCAGCAGGTGCGATCATTAAAGGTCGTTGGCTGTGCGGTAAATTCAGACCGAAAGTAACAAAAACTGAATCTGTAAGAAACTGTTCGGTTCAAAGAACTGAAATCAGATCTTTAAAGATGGCGCTAGAAAATGCAGAACGTGAATTCCCGACACTTATCGTGTGCGATTCTCATTTTTGCGTCACCTCTTACAATAACAAACTGCAGAGTTGGATCGAAAACGACTACAAAGATGACACAGGTGCCACAATAAAGCATAAATTGCTCTGGAACGAGGTAGCTTTTTTACACAAAGAACTACAAAAGACTCACGTGATTCACGCACAGAGTCTTCAACGTGATGGCGTTCACGTTGCAGGGAATTCATTGGCTAATACAGCCATAGCGGAAGCAACTAAACCGGCTTCCGTAGCCACAAAAAAGCGTACAGATAAATACATTGACGGGGAAACCATGCTGGCAGTAAAAACGACCGTAAAAGGCGACTGTGCAGCACTACCCGTAAACTATCCACTCAATTATGCATACATAATCGATGCATACTCCGTTCCTTTTGCTCGAATCCCTGGAGTGGGGGACAGAGTCATTCCAAACATGAACAGGAGAATATTTTTAATAGCAGACGCACACATGGGTTTGGGTCTAAGGCACAGAGAGATCAAGGAATCACTGACTGAATTACAATCAGTATTCTGGTGGCCGGGAATGAGTGTAGAACACCAAATATATGCAAACAACTGTGAAAACTGTAATAGGGATCGCAGTAGCGAACCTTGCTACCGGCTACCAGTCAGAAAGAGCGTAACGCTGCCTACACCCCATCCTGCGTCCTATTAACAGTTAAGACAAAAAACACTTAAAAAAATGAGGCCCCCAGCGCTCGGCTGACGCTAGAACGGTTATAAAAGATTTGCGAGTCAATATCGGCACATACGCAATTACCACGTTCCATTCTGATCAGGGTCCTGCTTTCAGCTCTCGAGCTTATGGGGAGGCCATGGCCAGCATGCGAATTGGGTTGCGGTATTCTTGTCTGTCGCACCCCGAAGGGAACAGTGTGGTAGAAAGAAAAAACCGTGACATAAAGCAATCTATAACAGCGAAGGTATTAGGTTCAGGCGCTGGGTGGGTCAAACATTTAATAAGTGTCCAGACTAGTCTTAACAACATGCCAAGAAATTCTCTAAAAGGTTTCAGCCCATACGAACTATTGTTCGGAATTAGAATGCGAGTTCAGGACCTCGATAGTCAGATGTCAGTGGTACAAGAAAAAACAACAGACTTTGACATCAAAGATCGTTTGGCTGTTTTACAGGAACTGAATGAAACAAGAAAATCATTAAGCAACATAAAGTTAAAGCAACAGCCAAGTACCACTGACGAGGCACCACCCGCAACAGCCCCAGCAAGGCCTGTCTGGATTCCAAAGATTGGGGATCTAGTCAGAGAAAAGATCGCGGTGAAGAAGGAATTTGGGCCTTCTTACAGAAAAGCAGTACCTGTCTTAGCAGTCACCGGAACAAGATCAGTTGTGCTACCGCCCCTTGCTGGTAAAAAGGAGAACAGAGTCGTGTCTATCGATCTGGTAAAACCACAAGCATGTGGACTATATTCAACAGTAGGCCCAGTGGACTCCCAAGAAACAACAGAATACCCAAACTTGCAACAATCCAAGAGGTTCAAACTGAAAGACTAATCACATTCGATCAGCCTGCAGTGCACAATGAAGGACTATGCAATAATGCCATGGAACTCGTGCCTCTTGAAACACAGATTGAAACAGTTCGTCAAGAAACAACACCAGTCTACACTAATGCGGCATCAGGAAGTGCTACGGAGAGACAGATTGAAAGAACAATCCCATCAATTGACAGAACTGCCTCTGGTTATTTCATCAACTTCGACAACTTCTCTGAAGATCTAAACGACCCCGAAGTGATGCCAGAAACAAAAAAGTATTCTAAAGAAAATACAACAGGACTCCTTCAACAAATCAAAGAACTATATCTGGGTTCACCGTTGATTGAGTATTGGATTATTTCAGGGGTATTCATACTCCTACTATGCCTGATTTTAGTTTTAATTTAAGGAAAATATATTACAATGGACACAGCAAGTCAGAACATCAACCTAGTCTTGAAACCACACAGATCATCCCACGTGAAGAAAAGAGAACTGTCAACAGTAAACGTCACAGCAATTCCAATACCTGGTGGGGTAGTATGGGAGAAAACAGACTATGAGATCTATGGTCCGGTCGAAATCCTGAAGTATCCTCATCAACTAAAGGTTTCCTTAAGTGACTTTGTGACACCTAGTACATTCTCTGATGATTGGGACTTTAACAGTATTAATGACATGATGTCTGATTTAGTAATGTCAGCTAGATTCACAGATCATGATTATTTACAAGGTTCATCTAGTTATGAGCAGTTATTCTGTTACACCCATTATGGGGATCATTACTTGCATAAATCTGCACAGCCTAGAAATGTTTTTATGTATAATCAATGGGAACATTGTTCTACACCACCTAAAAGCAGTTCTAAAGCATTTTTTGAGAAATTCAAATACTTCTCAGGGTTTAACACCAGTGATGCAGAAACGTTTTATTATAAACTGTTAGATAAAACAGGAATGAAAACAATGCTGACAAATTCTAAATTGATATATTCAGAAGCATTTTATGACAAAATGATGACATTTGGTTTTGATTATTGGAAAAATAATATTGAAACGAAAACCATTTGGGGTACAAAAGATTGGCAGGTGCAAGGCATTGAAGCACTATTTAGAACCTGCATGATACCAGAACAAATGTTATTTTTAAATGACACAATACACCAAACATCTTGTTTTGGCCTAGCTAAGATCAAAGACCTTAAAACACCGTCTATACCAAAGCCAATACCTGAGAATGCAACCACAGATATTGAGTTAGACGTGTCACAAATTTTACATTTCAACAGAACAAATCCTGATTGGAAAAAGTGGTTAATCTGGCCTACTGACACAAATAGCTGTCAAGATAGATTCCTGAATAAAACACATGGATTAAAAATGACCAGATTAGACCCAAGATACTCCCAGAGACAACATCCAGGGATTATAACAACATACAGTGTAGGGAAACTCTGCCTTGAATGGCTAACTTCGTCCACACTGGCTGAAATTAAGCAACACTTGTCTTTACTAAAAGAGGGTGCTGATTTGCGCGATTTCATTCTTGGACCACGCAAACAGCGTCAGAAGCGTTTCATAGCGACCAGTATCTATGCTGCTTACAACGAGGCTTGGAAAGTAAAGCAAATTGAAACTGCTGAAAAAATACGAGAAATTGATCGTATTCATTTGGAAAAATCACTTTCTGTAGTAGACAATGGGTTAATGACTCTGTCTTCCAGAATATATTCGTTGGACAATATTGTATCCTCTGCCTTTGATGTGATAGACAGAGATTTGCTAATGTTACAACATGGCCAGTCTCAATTACGCTCTATTATAGAACTAGGCTGGACGCTGCAAAATCTTCGTTCAGGCTATGTGCCTTGGCGTTTAATCAACACAACGTCATTATTTTCCAGTTTTAACCTTACTGATAAACAGATCAGTTTGGCACAGAAAGGAGCAGACTATACAATCCTGAGCATCTAAAAACTTGAAAGATTACCATTGGCAATGTCAGAGAGTCCTGTCATTGAATGGATAATACACGGAATTATCACAATTCCGATAACAACTTTCCGATTTAAAAAGTGCCTTGAGTACATACCTGCTGGCCAATATGAACAATTGGGTAAAGGATATGTAAAATCTGAATGGAAATTACCATACACTCATTCTTGCTATAGTGACAGTGACAAAAATGTATTTCTTAGTGGTGAGAACTGTAAACATTCACTAAGCGGTATACTTTTGTGTCAGGGTATTAATTTACACGGAGCATGTGATGGAAATTCTAACAACCTTTCATGCCACCAGCTAGTCACACCTGCAACTCAGATAGAGCCCTTCTTTATGCAACTCGCGAACGGGAGTTACATTCTTAGAACGGATCACAGATGTTGTGGCCTCGTGCCAGGGAAAAGTTATCTAGTGAAAGTAACATCCATGGTCAAATGCTGTATGCAAGCATTGTTTCCGAGTGGGCCTGCGGACATAGTGACTCCCATCTGGCCTCGTCTGAATCTCTATTCTATACGAATTGATACATTAAGCAAAATGAAATCTGTACTTTTACAGACAACAGTGCCTATAACGTCATCTAAAGAGACGTATGATCTTCTGGTTGCAAGGACAGCTACTGAAGTTCATGACCTCTTATCAACAAATTGCCCCGTGCATTTCGTAGAAATGTTCAGCCAACTCCTTAACATGTCTAGTGCAACAAGCATCCCAGGCATATTTAAGACAGTCTTTACGGGACTGCTAACACCCTTCCAGGCAATTTTGGGAATCTTTCCTAATTTTGTGCACTCCATTTTTGGCGGCATACCATTATTTTTGGGACTCGTCGCAGGGATTCTATTTTTGACCCTTCTGCTACGTTATGGCAAGCCTCGGCTCAGACATAGCTCCCATGGGAATGGAAGAGACAATCCTAGCAATGCGCTACCGGGACAGGATAACTAACGTCCTTGGAATGGCCAGGCTGAGAGATCTAAACATGACCTGGTTCCTTTCATTCAGACCGATATGGCAAAATTGCATTTTACCTGTGCTACGGTGTATGCTTTGCGGCGATGAATGCGTGTTGGACATCTGTCTATCACTTCCATCAGCAGTACCAATGGACGTCGATACTTTGCTCAGTCCAATAATGGCTCACGCATTGTGTTGTCCCCAGCGGCTACCAATCCTGATGACGGCATTCGTGGAGACTCCTGTACTACAGCCAAGTGGTAACAGTGGAGCGAGTGACAAAAGCAACATCATCCAGGTACAACGTTCTGTGAGCATTGCTGGTCCCGACTATGATGACAGCAATCATTCTCACACCTGCCAAGTTACAGCGCTATCTAATTTGGTTGAACTATCACCTGAATTTGTAGACCAATTCTTTGAGAGCCTGTCTGATACGATGTTCTCACCCGTACAGAAACAATAACTTTTAGAAGCTTTCCGACACACAGCGTTCCCATGAACTCTGAATTCGGCCTTCAGTTTTGATCAACAAAAACTGCCAAGAGCTTTGGAAATCTATTTTCTTTGAATTGGACAATTTTTCTAATATTCATTTTTTTGGCACGAACAATTCTTTGCTTAACGTAAAAACTAGTCTTAGAGAACAGAAGCTTCACACTTCTATTTCTAAACACATCTAGAGACATAACAACATTACACCAGCCTCTAGCACATGTTATTACAATGCATTTTTATGTGATGATTTATCTCGCCCTTCTTCTGTCAGAGATACTTCATGTGTAATTCTTTATGCATAATCGTTCATTGATTTCATATGCAATAGTTTTTGAATGATTCTATGCTTCAAAAAACGTACAGTACCTAAATTTCATGTATTTCAAGTACGCCTATTTCGAATGCATTTATGTATTTTGGGGTGGGCAATGTTACACATGCATCTAATTGCTTAGTTTTAGTAATTTGATGGACATGAAAACGTGGAGTGGGTGTTGCGTGTTTATCTAGGTTCCTGATCGATACTGTGACCTTATGCCCCTATTCGGCTATAAATCCATTTATTCCCTATATTGGCATAACCGTTCAAGTGCGATTTTCTGAAAAGTCATCTCTGGCCTCACACGAACAGAGCCACATTCCAGCATAGTTCTCTCTGCCACTTCCTTTGCGACCAATTAGTGCAATGACAGAGCAGTAGTCACTATCTGATATTCCTAGATAACACTCCGAGTTCTTCAACAAGATAAAAACTCAGCAAACCTGGAAATCCCCGCTTGCTTTGTTTTGATTAGTAATGGAACTCTGATGAGCAACTGATAACTATCACTTCCTAGTGACATCTTTAATTGACGTCTTATGTCCAGAAAACTTGCGTCAAACCCGGCACCTGTCAGGTATAAATATTACCAACGTTGCCTTAAGCAATGCGAGCTACTGTTGCTGATGCCAGCTGCCTGCAAGACCCCGTGTTGGTAAATCTAGCACTCTGTCGCTGCAGCCTGCTGTCCCTGTGGTGGTGAAGCTGCTGATACCATTATCGCTGCTAAAGCGCAAACTATGGTGCAGTACGCTTAGGAGTTGAACAGCCGTCCTCTGCGAAGACATCCAGCAGATTCCAGCTGCCTGCGGACGCTGTCCCCCCTCCTTCCTCGACGCGCTGAAGAGACCTGCTGCCTTTCTCCTGCAGAGAAATCCAGCTCCGGCGTTTCCGGTCTACCCTTGCGGGTGACTGGGATATCGAGAGAGACCCCTGAAGGAGATACCAATCCTCCATCATTCTATTCAGAGGTATGGTGTTGACTAAACCCTTAGACGAGAATTCTTGAAACAAACCTTGGCAAAACCAACTTAACTTAAAGCTACTTACTTACTCCCCTTCCACGTGTTAGGCTTAGGTCAGGCACACTGGGGTAGGCTTAGTTAGAAGCACCAGTTGAGTATGTTAGCCTAATGTATATATGACTGTATATATGTTTTATTACTTTAAACCATTGTATGGCTAAGAAACCATATCAATGCTTTTACAGTTCTATTTCGCAATCCTTATCTTACTGTACGTACTTTTTATAATAACAAGTCTTGCAATTGTGGCAATTCATTTCTCTTGTACGAGAAGAAAGACTGTTCAATAAATGTTAACCCTTTATTGACAAACGCCCGTCTCTCTATTCTCTACATCTCGTGAAAGTAAACTGCACTAGACTGACTGAGTGAAATACCTGTCTATTGTTTCACACGACCCTAGAGATTGACTCTTGATCTGAGGAGCAAAGTTGTCATGTTGCACGGGTTTTGGAAAACTGAATCCCTTCTTGTCTGTGCCAGGGAAGCTGATCACTTCCTATGCAGAGAAGAAAGTTTCCAGTGACCTCTGAGCTAGTTGGTAACACAACCCAATTAAGTTTAGCATAGTCAGTGGAGGCCTGGAATATCCGCAGTTCCACGTCGATACTACTGTTTATGTTATTCCAATGCGCAGGGCCTAGTGGAAAACTAGGAACTACACTACAGCAGCACCGCAATAAATATTTCTGCGCTGCCCTGCTTTAAAAGAAAAGGGCCGGAATGTGCTGTATCTATGAGATACTGTGCATTCCAATCCTTTTCTCCTGTGCTGGTGCGCAATGGGCTGCCAAGCACCAATGCAGGCACCCTTAAACTATGGTGCAAGGGTGTTTGCGTTCCACAGATGGTTGTTTTTGTTCAGGAACTTCCTGCACAAAAACATGAGAGACAGTTTGCTCTTTCAATGTGTGCTGCAGAATGCAACACACATAGAAAATGAAAAAACAACAAGAAATAAATGTATTTCTTCTCATTGCCCCTCCGTTGTAGACTTTTGACGCCTTCCCAGGTTTACGAAATTTCATGAATCTGGAAATGTGTCAAATGCCATGGCTGTTACAAGGGAATACCCACTGTAACGCCCATTGCACGCCTCCCTATTGCAGAATGAGGTCACGCAGAGACTTGCTCTGCTTTGCCTCAATCCATATCTAAAAGGCCATGAAAAGATGCAAAGGGTGGCTTTACATGGCCTTGTAGAATATGGCCATGCAGTGTGTGCTGCCAGACTGTCGGTAAAAGTGACGCTACGACGGTGCACGGGGGCCTGTAAATAGGCCCCTCTGTGTTTTGAGAAAAAACAGAGCGCAAAATGGTATATTTCCACGTCTATTTGATTGATAAACATGCATTCATACTTTGATGCCTGTTGCTTTTTAGCAAATTAAGCAGCCAAATATACTGTGTGAGTGGGTGCGTGAGTTACTGAGTGGGTTTGGGACTGGGTGTCTGAGTGTCTCAGAAGGTCTGTCAGTGGGTGCATGAATCTCTGAATGGGTCCGAAAGTGAGCGCATGAGTCTTTGAGTGGGTCCGTGAGTGGGTGCTTAAATGTCAAAGGGTTGTGTGAGTGCATGAGCATGAGTGTCTGAGTAAGTCTGGGAGTGGGTGTGTGAGTGAGTGGATGTGTCAGTGGATATGTAAGGGTCTGTGTAGGTCTGTGAATGCATGCATGAGTCTCTCAGTAGGTCTGAGAGTGGGTGCATGAGCGTCTGAGTGGGTATGTGAGTGGGCTCATGAGTCTATGAATGAGGATCTTAGTGGGTGTATGAGTGTCTGAGTGGGAATGTGGGTGGGTGTATGAGTGTCTGAGTGGATATGTCAGGGTGTGCATGAGTCTGTCACTGGATCTATCAGTGAGTGCATTAGTGTCTGACTGGGTCTGAGAATGGGTGCATGATTCACTGAGTGGGTCTGTGAGTGGCTGCATAAGTCTGTGAGTGTCTGTAAGAGCATGTATTAATGTGTGAATGAAGCTTTTTCCGCAAAGTTCCTAACTCTACTGCCATCCTTTACAAGGGGCCCACTGTGAGTCACAGTGAGTTTACAACTCCAAGCATGTGGAAAATAACCTGTCTAGAGCATTTTGATACTCATAACAGGTCCCTCAGAGACCCCTACAATGCACCCATGGGATCAGGGTACTCCTATCCTGACCCCTTCTATAGTTTTTTGCCTTTATTTCCATTCCCGGGTACCATGTCCCACTTTATAAAATGCCAGCCGCAACCTTCTACATAGCAGCACTTTTCCTGGTGCAATGGTTCGCAAAGCTCTGAGTAGGTGTGTGAAGGATCCCGGCCTCTAGATATCTAAGTTGGATTTACTTTAATATCTCTAAAAATGCGAAAGTGATTTGCACCAATACCCCAAAAAGTCTCTTTCTGGACCAATAGCTACCTTTCTGTGTAACTCTGTCCAGCGGTTCGGGCTGTCGTCATGTCTAAAATCGCTATGAGAATTAACATGGGAAACACACTTTTCGTGCCCCTCCCTTTTTCTTGGCCTCCACTTAACAGACCATCTCAAAACTGTCCATGCACAATAAGAATCATTGAGGCACGTTTTTGGGAGAATTTCGTGAAGATTCGTCAAACAGCTTCAAAGATTTTGGCAAGTCAAAAAATACTTTTCCTATTGGAAATAGAGGTGACCCCAGGGTCCTAGCACCGTGAGAATGGAGTGGCAGCTTGGAAGCCACTTGGACTGGGCCCGTAGAAGAGAGGCCCAGGCCTTCAGCTGCTAAAAACCTGAGAGAACAGAGATCGACCAAGAAGGGACCTGGCTGTTGTCCTGAAATGAAGGCTAGCAAGTGAGGAGCGGGAGACAAACCGCAGGTGGGCAAGCTGCCGCACTCACACTGAATTCGGCTGTTGAAGCACAACGAGCGAGGACCAGTGAGTTGAAGGAGATCCATTCAAAAGTAATAAGATCCTACGGAAGTTAGAGTGCTTCAAAGAATTCTTTCACCAGCACACAAGGAAGGAATAAGCAGTGATAATTGGAGTAAAATGGTGCCACAAGGAAACAGCCCCACAGTAGCTGAAACAAATTCACCAAGACCACCAAGTCCGAGTCCTGAGGAGAACCCTTAAGCAGCATATGGTTTGAAATGCATTGGCTTGTGCTCAATGGATTAACAGCTGGGTGTGCCATGAGGGAATGTATATATTTTTTGTCCCCCCTAAAGACAACACCATTTGAGTTAAGTATTCCCTGAGCGTTACACATAGGCTGGACAAAAGGCAGGAGCCTTTGGGTTTATATTTGAGTGTCCGCCAGGTGTATTTGTAAATTACGGACTGGTTATCTGTACTTGTATTGTTCATGTAATGTTATATGTATTTCACTGTGAATTTTGTTTTGCATTTTGTGGTGTTACAGTACTACATATTGTTTTGAATGTGTAAATATGTCTTTGAAATATTTGTGTGGCTCGACAAGAGATATGAGAATAATTGTTTAATCTTGTTTGAAAAAGTATAAAAAGTGAAATAAAAACACTGCACAAACAAAGCACTGAAGTCTTGTAAGAGTAATTACCAAACGAGATATCTGGTCTTTGCGTTTGTTAGTAAAACACTCACACCCCTGGCAGGGGTTAGAGCCCAGCCCCTGCAAAATACCCATGGAGAATATTGTAGCGCATGAGGGAAAGGTTGCTCATGCAATCCGCAGGAAGACCTGCATTCTCTCCTTCCTGGTTGCTGGGGTGGGACTTGGTCCCCCAGCGCTCTATGTGGTGGCAGCACGGGAGGCATGGCTAGTCCTCCCAATGCCAGAAAAACTCTCAGTTGCTCCCTCTGCACCCGTCCTAGGCCATTCCAGGCTAGTCTGTTGAGTATGAAGCCACCGCCTGGAATTTAAGTCACTGATCACTGAGAGGTACTGTTTTTCTTTAAACTTTAGCTATCGATAGTGACCCCTACCCCAGGCTATCAGTCTGCATAGTCTGTCGCTGTTTTTGTAGCCTCCTATTTTAATAGTCTGACTATGTGCCAGGTGGATGGTCAAAAGAAAAGTGGTTTACTCATCTCCTGTAGTAAAGCCTACCCCAGAGTCTACCTCCATTGACCGGATGTTTAAACAAGCTATCAGGGCTATTAGCAATGAAATCGACAGAACTGAATAGAGACTTTCCATCAATTCAGATGCTCTTAACGGGGGTCTCCCTGGCCTGTCTCCTTGCCCTCCCTTCAGCATACCTACAGTTTTATGCCAAAGTAGTGTTGACTTTCCCTCCAAACAAGGATCCACACCTAATTGCGCTCTGACTCTCCCAATTGATACTCCTTCCATTTTTCAAAAAGTGCAAACAATAACTAATTGCCCACAATAATATCAAATACATCTAAACATGGCAAGGAATGTAAACAGGTGTCCACCCCTCTCTCATACCATTCCAAGACCCTGCAAGCACCCGTTTCCATGCCGGAGCCTAACCTGGTATCAGGTACAGAAGTCACAGAGGCTCCAGTTTGATCCTCACTCCAACTTTTACAGGTTGACAAATCTTACCTCATTGATTCATTCAATGACCTTATGGCTAACCACTTAAAGACTTTTTCCCCTCTGGTCTCACATCTAGCTACTACTGAGTCCAACTTGATCACACTTAGGGCCATATTAACAAGCCCCTATTGCCATCACAAAGTGATTGTGATTGCGATATTGGCCTCGCCTAATTTACAAGGCAGGGTTCAGCCACTTAACGTGGCTTAACGCTGCCTTGTAAATAAGGCCCCCTTTCAAGGTATGCTTAGCGTTAAAGGGGAGGGCAATGGGTGTTGCAGTGGGCATTCCACCGCAACACCCATTGATTCTGACGCTGCCTCCTATTTACAAGGGAGGCATAAATAGGCAGCACCAGAATTAAGACTAGGGAAAATCTGGTTTTACGCTGTAGCACGAGGAGACATTTTTCAGTTCTCATTTTTGCTGTTTTCATGTGTTCTGCTTTGTGCAGCACACATGAAAACAGCAAAAGGCCAATGATTGTTTATTTACTTACAGGAAGGTCCCCCTTCCTACACGTAAACAATAATTTTTTTTAAATGCTGTCTTGCAACTTCTCTGTTACAAAGTGGCATTTAAAGAGTTTTTATGTGCAGGAAGGGGGCCCTTCCTGCGCCAAAACAATCTTCCCTGCCTTGGCGTGTGGCTGCTAAACTTAGCGCCAGCACAGGCGGTAATGCAGGGCTGCACCATATTCTTGCAAATATGGTGCAGCCCAGCGTTTCAGAAGTGGCGGAGCGTGTCTTTAAGCCAAGGAGGCTAACGACAAGCTCCAACACTTCTTTGTGAATATGCACTTTAGTATCAGTCTCCCAGGCTCTGCCAAAGAATTTTCAAGTAGTACTTCTACCGGTCAATGTCTCTTTTTTTTTTTTTTTAAACTCTTTATTCGTGACTGTTTCAGGATGACATACATTTCTGTTCAATTGCACCTCATATCACTCAGCAGTCTTTTCCATTTTCTTAACCATTAATTGTGGGAGTATAACATTTCAGTTGTGAGGTACGTATCATAACATTCCCCGGATGCATCCCAAGTATGTGTTTCAAACACCATAATCATGGTTCTCATTATTGGCAAACCCCAACTGTCCCCCCCTCCCCGCCCGCCCCCCTCTGTCTCCTGGTTGGTCTCTCTCCTACACTCGATATCCCGGGCCAAGGTGGCTCTGTCTATCTGGAATTTGTGTAGGGTCCTAGGTCTGGTCTAACCCTGGTGAGTTGCCCCATTGCTCGTGAGCCTCAGCCCCCCCCTGCCATCTGTGTAAGTTCATCCCACCGGGTCTCCTGGGCTGTCCAGGTCTGTCTCTTCCAGTTCTATCAGCATTTGGTCCCATTCCTGTGCTATGGGGTATTTGCGAAGGCCCTTACTCTCCTCCTCCCTCAAAGCTGCAGATTCTGCTTTACCCCATTTCAGCATGTCGCTGCGCCACACTGCTACTTGCGGGGCCCTGGGCGACTTCCATCTCATAGTGAGCACCCTGATCGCCAGCACTAGCGCCAGGTCCGCAAACTTCAGTTGTGCCTTGCATGTT